>NC_064628.1:664458896-665833063 GCF_023864275.1 Schistocerca cancellata
GAGCAAAGCGACTCAGGTGTCACTGTGGTCTCTGCGGTCTCAGCTCATGCAGTAATACAGCTCGCGGCTCGACCTGCTCGACTCAGCGCCTCTGCATCGGAGTTCGCCCCTACTGGATATTGTTCTTCGTAGTAATACCGCTATGTATATTACATTATTATGTTATGTATACATCAATTGTTTTTATTTTATTTTTATTTGTTTAAACTGATTAGATTAGGTTCCTGATGACTCCTCTTACTATAGGATTTTTATTATGGACACTCGAATTTACGCTTTAATTACGAGCGAACCGTAAACGTATCGCAAAATGTGATACACCAATATTTTCCTTGTTTTATTCTGCGTAAGGCTATATGCAGCACTTTCGTTTTACAGTCAAATTTATATTTTTTTTTCTTATTCTGGTACGGATTTTGCGATTTTAGGCGTCTTTGGAAGGAAACATTCACTTTAAAAATATATGGCTTGCGATGTATTTGTATGAGGTTAATGAAATTTTAATACATTATAGCCAAATATATTGTTAATGTAAATCTCAAGTTACAACATTTTATGATCACCCAAAAAACCACGATAGTGCAAAATAAATCAATAATCAAAAACTTCGTCATATCGTGGAAATTTCAATAAACAATACAAAATTCTTACTCATTATCTGTGTTACTTCAAAATAGGATCAAATAAGATCAAAATACAGGTATAGTACTGGAATAAACCAAGTTTAAAGGGCAATGTGCCTTCCATTTATTTTCTGTTGTAAATGAATGGTGAGTCATGAAAAAGAGCTAATTCATTTCAGGGAGTGAACAGTTCAGATCCAATCTCTGAAAATAACAATTTTGCCCATCTCTAGTATGGATGCAGAGGTAATTAGATGCTGTCTGGAAAAAGGTGGAAGCAGCTGGAAGATCGGTAGGCCACAGTCTACAAGATTCTAACTGCTGCCCTGGCAGAGGTGGTGTTGAGGCACTTGTGGCGAAATCTGTGGCGCCTCCAGTGCCTCTAGCGCTGCCTTTGTTCCTAATGTAGCAGATCCTCCCGATAAGCTTTACTTAGCCTATACACGCTCGTTTGCGGGTATATGGCGACCAATACTTGTCTGCCAGTCCCTGGGCGGAAGGAAAATGCGAGTAGAGATTGCAAAGCTGTTCACTACGTCTTTAAAAACAAGACGGAGGTATTGTCCACTTCTAATCACAGAGGCAGGATGATATGGTTCAAATGGCTCTGAGCACTATGGGACTCAACATCTTAGGTCATCAGTCCCCTAGAACTGAGAACTACTTAAACCTAACTAACCTAAGGACATCACACAACACCCAGCCATCACGAGGCAGAGAAAATCCCTGACCCCGCCGGGAATCGAACCCGGGAACCCGGGCGTGGGAAGCGAGAACGCTACCGCACGACCACGAGATGCGGGCCAGGATGATATGTCTCATGGTGATTGCAGACGAGCTGGCCGAAAGGTCTGAGCCAGTGCAAAGTGTGAACCTGCTCGAATATTTGGCTGGTAGCCGAGCCTCCCAGGGAAACCGACAGTCAGGATGGGATGAGGGCCAGTGCCCAATCGATACGTTTGATGCTATGGTCTCGTCCAAGATGTCGAGAAGGCACTTACGACGGTTACTGTGCACATTGGGTGTAGCAGTTGCAAATCTTGGATCATGTCGGCGCGAAAGACGCCAGCCACATGGCTCATTCTCGTTTTGTAGAGGCAGCTGGCTGAGATAGCTAGTCTCGCACGTGGAGTGGGATCTGAGCATATTACACACAATAGATAGTGTGATCTTCTGGTTTGGAGCCAAATGAAGTGTTTAACCTTGCTATTGTGTTTCAAACAGAAACACACATATTGTGAATGAGTCAGTTAGACCCGCTACTAAAACAAATTGTTTTATTCTTAGTTGGTACTTCGAAATATGATTTCTAATTTGTTTTTTTATGTAGAAAAACAGACAATGAAACTTATCAACCTTTATTCAACATAATTATTAGAAAATAAAAAATATTTACAAAATTATACTTGAAAAACAAATTATTTTTACGTGGTACTCAAAACACTTTTTTGCATGAAGAGACGCACTGGAGCATAAATTTCAGTAGTCTTGCGGTAAGTGTTTGCATGCTCTTGCCAGAGGCATGATTTACATCTATAACGCTCTTTGTCTCCAGATCTCTCACCAACTGAAAATGTCTGGTTAATGGTGGCCGAACAACTGGCTCGTCACAATACGCCAGTCACTACTCTTGATGAACTGTGGTATCGTGTTGAAGCTGCATGGGCAGCTGTATCTGTACACGCCATCCAACCTCTGTTTGACTCAATGCCCAGGCGTACCATGGCCGTTATTACGGCCAGAGGTGGTTGTTCTTGGTTCTGATTTCTCAGGATCTATGCACCCAAATTGCGACAAAATGTAATGACATGTCAGTTATAGTATAATATATTTGTCCAATGTGTGGTGTCACCGCCAGACACCACACTTGCTAGGTGGTAGCCTTTAAATCGGCAGCGGTCCGTTAGTATACGTCGGACCCACGTGTCGCCACTATCAGAGATTGCAGACCGAGCGCCGCCACACGGCAGGTCTAGAGAGACTTCCTAGCACTCGCCCCAGTTGTACAGCCGTCTTAGCTAGCGATGGTTCACTGAGAAAATACGCTCTCATTTGCCGAGACGATAGTTAGCATAGCCTTCAGCTACGTCATTTGCTACGACCTAGCAAGGCGCCATTACCAGTTACTATTGATGCTGTAAAACATGTACCGTCAAGAGCGATGTTCACCATTTATGAATTAAAGTTAAGTATTCCACAGTTACGTCCTTTTTTGCTAGTCTAATTTCCTTGACCTGTTCCAGACCTCACGCCAGCCTGCGTGAGCTAAAACGCGTGCCTTTCGGCTTCCTCTCATACAGGGTTGGCTTTCTTGCCAATCCACAACACAATGAATACCCGTTTATCATCCGCATTTCTTTTTGGTGTAGCAATTTTAATGGCAAGTAGTGTAAATACAGTGCAGTCAAATAAATTACAAAGAATTACAACAAAACCTGAACCTGACAGTAAACAAAAAGTAAAGATATAATGCGTACAAGCCCCAAGGAGTGAAGGATATAGAGGTTCTCATATTTCTAGACAACCAGCACAATGAGCACGTAGAGGGTAAACCTGCGAATGTCTGTCCCAGTGCCGCCGTCCCCACTAAAACAACCCGGGACCACAATGGTGACAGCTCAGCGCACCAGTTACTGGACCGCGACGCGGTGCAATAATGCCAATAGTAGAGCCATAAAACACAAATATGCATAATATATTTATTATGCTCACAATGGTCTTGACTCTGCTGGAGAACTTCTAGACTATTCTACATCTGCATTTATACTCCGCAAGTCACCTGACGGTGTGTGGTGGAGGGTCTGTACCATTATGCGAGCATATACGTCTTCAACTATAACAGTTTCTTTAGACAACGATACTCCGCCTTCTTCAATCACATCACTCTCGTCACTTCCAGCCGATACGTTATCATCATCACTTGAACCATCAAGAAAATCTTGAAAATCAGGGCCACTGACAGTATCATATACCACGGATCATCTACCAATTCATAACCGGACTCATTCAAAAGCCCTTCGAGCTGATGAACACTTAGAAAACGTCTAACCATTTGA
The DNA here is from genome assembly GCF_023864275.1 of Schistocerca cancellata. Taxonomy (NCBI): domain Eukaryota; kingdom Metazoa; phylum Arthropoda; class Insecta; order Orthoptera; family Acrididae; genus Schistocerca; species Schistocerca cancellata. Next base: position 664,462,576 of record NC_064628.1, read on the forward strand.
CACACAAAATCAGACTAATGATGTACTTGTTATACTAGTACCTATTCTTACAACAATGTGAAATGCCTCTGAATAATTGTAGACCATACGAAAACAATTGCATTTATTTAAAATAATATATTGTTAGAATTCAAGTGACTATTTCTGACTGGGTCTAAATGACACATTCATAATAAGTACGTCAAAGGCATGTTCTCCCAAATTGTCTGCGATTCTGAAATAAAAATTCAGGACAATGTTGTTACATATCTGAGTATAAATGTTAATCACCGTTTCATGCTAATTTTAATAAACGAAGTGGGTCAGTTAGACACATTCAGAATAGAAAAGTTAAACCAGGAGCACAGACGATAGTGTGACTATCTTGCATCCGAATTAATCGACCTTCACTACCAAGTAAAGAACTGCGTTAATCTATTTAACGTACCATATGTGCACTACACGCTGAAAGCGGGTGCAAGGATAGCGTAATATGTTAACGTGAATATGTAGGTTTCTTAGTATAGAAAATTTCGTTCACATTCCGATAGAAACTAACGCACTGATTTTGACAAGGGGATAATATCCGCCTCATAAATTACAGTGAATAGAATTCGTCATTGTTCATCCTAGAACGAGAATGTTAACATAGTTTCACTCATCTGCAAGAATATCCATGGACTTGTCATAGAAATATTCTCATTTATAAATTCCAATAACGCTGACGTATTACCACAAATAGAAAGTTTCCTGAAGCTATAAGTGAATAACTGCGAAATTTTAAGTCTTGAATGGAATGTATTCCTGGAAACTAACCTGAATGGCGGTCGTAGATTCGTGTTTGTAGTCGTAAGTAACGTGACGCTATATTTTGGAGTTAAAAGAGATATGGATTTCTTAACAATGTTGGTGAATACTAAAAGGAGGATCATAATGGTACTAGAGTGAGGACCTCCTGTCTCAGAAGCATTAGTGGCGGCACATTTCCAGGAAAACGTGCAGAAGTTTGCACGTAAATTTCTCAGGAATGTTATAGTGTTAGGTGGAGAGTTCATCTTATTGCACATAGATGACAGACGCTATTGGCTGGAGTAGGTTTTATGGATCAGGGATTCGTGTAATATTGCTCTAAATACCGTATCCTAAAATTACCTGGTGCAGTAAGTATCAGCTAGAGACGATAGAGTTTAATGTCTGATCGAAACACGCCCCAGTTTTCCTTCCTATTTTATTAGAGCAGGGAGTCAGCGAGAACAGTGCTGTTACAGCGTCACAGACTACAGACGTCAGTAGTGATGTAAAGGAAGATAGGAAGATAGGAACGTATTTCTGCATATTAAATGTGACAGTCAACAGGTTTAAGATGGCTTGACCAGACAAGATTAAACATTATTATCTGAAAATAGTCAACATCCTAACGCTATGTCCAGATGTTGTAAAATATGCCGAGCAAAGTTGTTGGTGACAGGGAAGGTCCGAAGACTTTCGGGTTAGAGACTGCACAAAGGAAAGATAGCTTTATCACAGATTTTAATGTATCAGAACCTTGTAGACAAAAACTGAAAGAATCTAAAATAAGCATAACAGGAGCGATGTGTGCAGTGCTCAAAGAAATACAAAGTAAAATTCTACCCATCGATCTCACAGAAAATACTGAGAAATAAAGTAAATGAGTCAACGCCAGATGTCCAGTCAATTAATGAAGATGATGACCGGAAAACTAGACGGAAATACTGAACTGATTTTCTCAAAATTTTTTCCCTGAGAAGATCGTACTGATTTTCCGCCTCACATGAAGTTTGTAACGCCGGAAATGCATATCCTCCTATTTCCATCTATTGTACTATATATATTTTCCTTATTTTGTTACCTGAAGATATGACATTTCTGTGTCTTTATATATTTTAATTGTTTTACTATTTGTATATATATAAATATTTATGCATTTATGTCGATGTATAATTGGTTTGTTTTGTAATAACAATTTGTATTTTTACGCTGGGTCTTGCCCAGGGAAAACTATGCTATCGAACGATTACATCGATAGGTCGTGTGGAGAATCAAAGTGCTTACGATCTTTGGTAGTGTTAACTCTGCCGCGTGGAGCACGGGCAGAGCAGAGTCTGGCTGGAGTAGGGCGGTGGAGCAGGTGTGTTGTGTGACGCTCCCACGAGCTGCCGCACTTTCGGGGTTTGGCAGCATGTAATTGCGCTCGACTTGCTATGATAGTTTCTGACACGGTGTGGCGGACGGGAAGCATTAGCTGGCGCACATCAAGAGCCCGTATCGCCTGGTGACTGTATCGAGAAGAAGGCGAGCCAACATCCAGCTTCTGCAACAGCAACGGCCGACAATGAGTGACTGTCGCCACCAGCTCGATCGACGACTTCAAACCTTCAATCAACCAACAAGGAAGACTGGAAGCACGTAAAGTTTTAGAACTGTATGGCAGACCACAGCTTTTAAAATTGATCCATTTGCCTCACAAAATTACAGCAACCTAGCATTAACCTTTGTTGCTCATTGTCCCAATTGAATTACCAAGCAGGGTCCCTTCCTTTTCCGGAATGAACCCGAGTGTCGTTGAAATTCAGACGCCAGCATTAAAGTAATATCATTCGATTTCACTGCTTTAATTTCAAAGTTCAGTTAAGGTATTCATAGCTGGCTACAATATTTAGATTACACAACTACAAATTAAGAGTGCGAGTTTTGTTACCATATTTTAGCTTAACTGTGACTGCAGGTACGTACTAAATTTTACTATTGTTAATTGTTCAGAAACTATTAATTCGTGTTCAAAGTTAAATCTCTTATTTCTAAATTGCGTAGCTTCAAGTAGCTTTTGAAATGATCGTTGAGGTAGCCCAAGACTAACGATATTTTACTGAATTTCGTAGTGCTTCTGAAACAAAGCTGACTATTAATTTCAGTCACTAAATTAACTTTCAATTTTCTGGTTTTATTAATTCTTTTGCTAAATTAAGTCAGATTGTAGCGAAATTTATTATTTCTGAGAAACATTCAGTTTTCACACAACACGTGTCAACCTTTAGTTGCCACGCTTTTAGTGCTAATTATATGTGCAATAACCTTTCTTTTTCAGTTATTATAGTAGTTGTCCATAGTCTCAAATATCTAATTAATGCCAGTTTATTGTTAACGTAACAACCACACATTTACTTCCTTTATTAACTCTACCCCTTTTCAAAATTAATTTCCACCAGTTTCGTTTGCATTTTTCCTTTCATTAAGATGTAACCCTTTCCTCCCTCTTTACCGACAGATTAATTTCGGTGACGATTGCTTTTCCCAAATTTCCGTTAGGTACACGAGGTTTAATTTTTACTGTCATTAAGGTCGATAAGTGAGGGGGAGGTTACAAGTTGAAGGGGTTAATATTTCAAATAAGTGATCGTGAAACACACCTGATTGGAGACGTACACGATTCTACGCAGAGGATGCCACGTAACTTCCTTCTCTTCTATCAGAAGTCAATCGTAGGTTGCTGGAAGTAGAATGCTAACAGAATGTAGTCCACTCATTAAAGAAATAGAGTATAAAAGCGTCATTTAACCGATAACTGAGTACTGGTCCAAAGCCTGAGATCGATACCAGATAGGATTGGTAAAGGACGTAAAGAAGACCTGGGTGTTTCTTGATGGTTTAGTCTGGTAAGCCAGAAAGCTCCAAGAAGATGCCTATCCTACCAAAGTGGCACACATTACAAGACAGGAGTTCCCTATTAAAAGGAGAGCGTACATTTATGAAGACTGAGTCTAGTTACTGCTTCCTCCTACATAATTCTCTTGAAAGGACGATGAAGATAATTCGAGCTCATACATAGGCTTATGATCTGTTCTTACAACCGAAAAGGAGGAAACTATTGTTCCCAATTATTTTACGACAGTTTTTACGCACACGTTTGGATAATTGTACCAGCAATGTTCCTAGAGTTAGCAAAACTGGGCACACTTTTCTGGTATGCGAACAAAAGGGTGCTGTAGAACAGTGGCGAATGTGGTAGAAGATAGTGAAAGGATATTTCTAAATGAAGCAGGTAAAGCTTCTCAGCTATATTAGGTTTTACTTTATGTTTCAACAGTCGTCTTCGTTTTACTTGAAGGCTAAAGAACTGCATTGGTATAAGCTACCTCAGAAATTTGAACAAAAATTTTAAGATGTGAAAATGTTCGTCTAAATGCTATCTTGTTTTTCTTCGGCAAACTTACTAACTACATCAAAACAGTCAGTAATCTGAAGTAAACTTGATTTTTTTATGTTAAATCGAGACTCTTGTGCCTCCCACACTCTACACCCTGGAGTTTTAGTTCCAACCACATGTTATGTGACCTCGGTTAAATCCGTAGATGCCTTACACTTTACTCTTAAATAGGCAATTTGTTCATAAGCAAAAGTAATTTCTTTCTTAGAAATATTTCCTTCAAATTAGCAAGAATCCTTAGAAATTTTCAGGTGAAAGTGATTTTTCCGCCCACCATCTAAGATTTCGAACCTGCTGGGATCAGAGAAGGATAACTTGTTATTGCGCAAGGTGGGAATTTACAAAATACCTTGCCAGTGTGATATGGCCTATGTAGGACAAACAACACGCGCAGTGGAACAATGTTTGACAGAACATAAACGACTCCGTTATAAAAGAATCCGTTGAAAAACACATCGCGGGAAATCTAAAGAGCCGTGACAGCGGCTACCACCTGGATAATACATGGAATCCCGTCATCTGCGAGATTTTCTCCAGACAAAGACACCAGAGTACTCCGATGAGTGCTGCGAGCGGCAACGCCGAAGACAGGTGATCCTTGCAGTTCCACCAGCGGGGGCGCTGCCGCCGGGCGGTGTGGTCCTTCCGTCTCCATAAGTCTGACGCATGCGCGGCAAAAATTATGAGCGCGCTATATAAGGCGGACAGGAGAACGCCTTCGTCTCCACTGCTGTTCGAGACGACGATGAGAGAGGATGCTTTACTTGCGAAGGGTGTGGCGGATCGCCGTCCGTCGGGGCCAGCTCAGGCGACTGAGTTGATCCCGGTGGCGGCCCCATCCGGCCCCCCACTTATGACGAACCGGCTTTCGACAACTGACGATGATAGGATTGACTCTTCGGATTATGACGCGCACTCGTTATCGAGTGTTCATTCTTATGAACAAACTCGCCCACGGGGGCCCCTACCCTGGTCGGGAGGACGACGAGGCGGCTATACTCGCCTTCTGTAACATTCAGAAGGCTGCCGCTCTACCGCACACGAGGCAGCAGGTGTTGGGTGTGCCACCGAGAGCCCCGCCGGTCGCATCGCACGAATTTGCGGTCCCGGCGGTGGCGGCCTCGGCGGGAGTTGCGCCGCTGGCCTCGACCACTCAAGAGGTCGATGTGCCCCCGGTTGCCCCCCTGGCCCCAGAGACACGAGAAGAGCCCGTGGCTGCGCTAGCTGCGGCCACCGAGATGGAGGACATCGACCTGCCCGACGCAAATCTGGCTGAGGCGATTGCCGAGTCAGAGCGCCGTGACACCGACCCTGACGCTGCCCGCGCGCCCAGAAAGCGCCGGGCTGTGACGCATGACGATTCCGACACTCCCTCTCAGACATCTGACGCAGCAAGGCCGCGGAAGAAGGCCTCCAGGGCCTCCCGCACCTCCACCACAGAGTCTGGGATGACTATCGCGTGCTCCTCCCGGAGCACCGCCGCGCAGAGATCGACGAAGACAACGCGGCGGCCCACTCGTTGACCTGCCGCCTCCCGGCAGCCGGACGAGGACGGTTTTGTCGCTTCACCCCGGCGGCACACTGCCAGGGCTGCTGCGCTGCAGCAACCGACCCCGCTGCCGACCGCCAACACGTTTGCGGGTGCCAGCGTCGATGCGATGGAGGATGGCGCCGCGCCTCCGGTGCCTGCCCAAAAGAAGCCGCCGCCTATCGTCATCCAATGGGCCGGCGAGTACAAGGAGTTCCAGCAGAAACTGGACAGGGTGGCCACGTCCGCCGCTGTCAAGAACGCTGGCCGTGACCTCTACAAGGTCACGGTGTCGCCCAAAGACACCGCGCAGTGATGGACGTCATCTGCAAAGATGGCCTCCCGTGCTACACGCACCCCTCCGAGCCGCTCAAACTTCTGAAGGTGGTCTTCCGTCACCTTCCCCTCAAGTTTGGTGCCGACTACCTTCGAGAGGAGCTCGAGGACATGGGCTTCGGCGTCCGGTCCACCGGACTGATGAAGTCTCCACGCACGCACCGCGACATGCCGCTGTACCAGGTTGTCCTCGTTGATAACCTGGAAAACCGTAAGATTTTCCAGGTGCAGCGGTTCGGCCGGGTCAAGGTCGCGGTGGAGCCTCTCCGGGCCAAAGGCAAGAGGGCCCAGTGCTTTTCCTGCCAGAGGCTCTACCACGTCTCCCGCTACTGCTCCATGTTGCCCCGCTGCGTCAAGTGCGCGGGACAGCACGAGAGCAAGTCCTGTGGGCTTTCCAGGGAAGAAAAGTCGACGTGCTGCAACTGCGGTGGCACGCACGTTGCCAGGTACAGAGGCTGTTCGGCCTTTAAAAGGGGCCGAAATGAACAGAGGGGAGGGGATGCTCCTTCTCGTAAGGTGCACCCGTCCACCAGCTTTGCTGCCGCCACCAAGGGCGGACCATCAGCCTCCACCACCCTAAGATCGGCACAGGTGGAGGGCAAGACGCAGCAACCGACCGCGCCGTCCACGGCTTCGCCAGTGGGTGTGGCAACCCCCGCGCTCACGCAGGGCGCGCGGGTTGCCGCCCCGCTCAGGCGTCGCCCGCGCGCGGGCCGGGCCGCCCCTGCCGCTGCACAACGGACTGCCGACGACACTCTGCCGCAGCAGAGGACGGCACCTCGTGCTGCGCCGCAACCGCGGCCGGCTGCCGATGCTCCACGGCAGTTGTCTACTGCGGAGCGGCCGCACCCGGCCGCCCTACTGGCGGAGGCCGACCCAGCGGCCCCCGCCGCCCCCTCGGCCACCGACGCAGCCGAGCTCCGATCGCTCTTGCGGTCGTTGAGCCAGCTGCTCGAGCAGCTCCCGGTGCTCGTCACCGCGGTCACGTCGGCCCTTCAGACTGGCGTTGCAACTCCACCGCGCCATGGATAATCGCTTTCAATGCAAACAGTTTGGTCCCCCAACAAGGGGAATTCAGGGAGTTCTTGCGCGACGAGGCAATTGACATCTGCCTCGTGTGCGAGACCTTCCTAGAGCCGGGAATACATGTGCAGGTGGCCAACTATCGGTGCTACCGCACCGACAGGTTGACCCACGGCGGCGGGACGGCTATCTATATCAAGGCGTCCCTCAAACATCATGAAGTTCGGCTACCGCCCCTCGCTGCAATGGAGGCCACTGGGGTGGCTGTCACCACGACGGCGGGGGTCATCACCTTCATTGCGGCCTACAGGCCGCCGAGGGGACTGCTTCTGGAGGCTGACGTTGACGCCCTGCTGGCACTGCGCGGGAAAGTCTTCATTGCGGGTGACTTGAACGCCAAACACCCGCAGTGGAACTCCCGCATCACCAACGCCAGCGGCCGCCGCCTCCTTCGCGCCACACAACGGCATGGCGCGATAGTACTGGGGCCTTACGATCACACCGTCTTCCCCCATCGCGGCCAGTCTGATGTGCTCGACATCGCCGTGCTCAAAGGTGTTGGGCACTTCACATCTGCCACCGTTAGATGCGCCTTGTCGTCCGATCACCTCCCAGTGGTCTTCGACATGGACGTTCATCGGTGCATCTATGCCGTCCGACCGCCACAACTTCCGTGGCATAGACGAGGCGCGCTTTCGTGTCAAGGTCCTAGACCGCCTCGACGGCGCGCCCGATCCCGCTGCGCAAGGGGCTGACGAAGCGTTGGCCTTCTTCACGCGGCACACACTGGCTGCAGCGGAGGCGGCCACCCCCAGGCGGCCAGGACGGCCGCGAGAGGTGTCGCGCCAACTCCCGCCGCACATCCTAGAGGCGATCACAACCAAGAATCGCCTCTTCCGGGAGTGGCAGTTCACACGGCTGCCAGAGACGAAGCGCCGCCTCAACAGGGCGCGGCGCGAGATTCGGGCCGCCATCGACGACCATCGTCATCGGGACTGGGCGGGCCTTGTGGCCACCCTAACAACGACGGATGGTAGTGCTTGGCGGACCGCCAAGCGTTTCCTCCGTCGTCGCCAGCGAGTCCCGCCTCTCCATATGGGTGCGAACGTCGTCTGCGAGCCAGATGCGAAAGCCGGCATCCTCGCGGACACGTTCGCGGAAAATTTTCAACCTGCTGATGGTGTGGTCGATCCCGACCACGTCCATCTGGTGGCGGACCGTCTGCCGGTTTTCCTCGCTGCACGGGAGGAAGACGACTCGATCGAGCAAGTGACAGCTGAGGAAGTGGACCTGCAGCTCCGTCGACTCAACCCGAAGAAGGCGGGTGGCACGGATGGTGTCACCAACCGCCTGTTGAGGATGCTTCCGCCGGAGGTACACCAATCTCTGGCGGACATCATTAACAGCATACTCCGCTCTGGGACCGTCCTTCCGCATGGAAACATGCGGAAGTGGTTGCCATCCCCAAGAGCGGCAAGGATCCACACCAGGCCGCGAACTACCGGCCGATCAGTCTACTCGGGTCCCTCTCAAAAGTGTTTGAGTGGTTGTACGCGGAGCGACTGCCGCGCCACGTGACGAAACAGCAACTCATTCCCGAGGAGCAGTTGGGTTTCCGGTGCGACCACTCTACCACGCAGCAGCTGTTGCGCCTCGTGGAACAGGCGATGCGAGCGCTGGAGACGCGGGAGTACCTAGGGGCGGTGCTTCTCGACGTCTCCAAGGCCTTCGACTGCGTGTGGCACGACGGCCTCGTGTACAAACTTTTTGCACGGGGTACCGACGTCGCACGTCGTCCTGCTACGCTCGTATCTCTCGGGACGCACTTTCCACGTCGGAGCAGATGGAGGCACTTCCACCGACCGGCAGCTTCTAGCGGGAGTGCCGCAGGGTTCGGTCCTCCGTCCTCTGCTATACTCCCTGTAAACCGCCGACACCCCGCCGGTGTAGAGTAGATTTCTAGTCTCCAGAAAAGTCATTATACTCGAACACAATACGGTGGCACGCGTGGAGTTGGCACTTTATGCCGACCACACGGCGTTGTTCACCCGCAGAATGAACGCGGCCGAGATGCGCCGTCGCCTCCAGCTCGGATGTGACGTCCTGGGCGCCTGGTCCACGAAATGGCGCTTGAAGTTCAACGCTGCGAAGAGTCAGGCTGTCATCTTCAGCAGAAAGCGGCTGCCACCGGACCTACCGCCGGTTACGATCATGGGGGGCCCCATCCCATGGTTGCGGACCGGCAAATACCTCGGGGTGACGTTGGTCAGGCACCTGACGTGGCTGCCACACGTTCGAGACGTCAGAGGGCGGGCAGTGGGGCGCCTGCGTCCGCTTTACCCACTGCTTCCTTCGTCGACACTTCCTCCACGCCACGGCCTCACCATGTACACTCCTGGAAATTGAAATAAGAACACCGTCAATTCATTGTCCCAGGAAGGGGAAACTTTATTGACACATTCCTGGGGTCAGATACATCACATGATCACACTGACAGAACCACAAGCACATAGACACAGGCAACAGAGCATGCACAATGTCGGCATTAGTACAGTGTATATCCACCTTTCGCAGCAATGCAGGCTGCTATTCTCCCATGGAGACGATCGTAGAGATGCTGGATGTAGTCCTGTGGAACGGCTTGCCATGCCATTTCCACCTGGCGCCTCAGTTGGACCAGCGTTCGTGCTGGACGTGCAGACCGCGTGAGATGACGCTTCATCCAGTCCCAAACATGCTCAATGGGGGACAGATCTGGAGATCTTGCTGGCCGGGGTAGTTGACTTACACCTTCTAGAGCACGTTGGGTGGCACGGGATACATGCGGACGTGCATTGTGCTGTTGGAACAGCAAGTTCCCTTGCCGGTCTAGGAATGGTAGAACGATGGGTTCGATGACGGTTTGGATGTACCGTGCACTATTCAGTGTCCCCTCGACGATCACCAGTGGTGTACGGCCAGTGTAGGAGATCGTTCCCCACACCATGATGCCGGGTGTTGGCCCTGTGTGCCTCGGTCGTATGCAGTCCTGATTGTGGCGCTCACCTGCACGGCGCCAAACACGCATACGACCATCATTGGCACCAAGGCAGAAGCGACTCTCATCGCTGAAGACGACACGTCTCCATTCATCCCTCCATTCACGCCTGTCGCGACACCACTGGAGGCGGGCTGCACGATGTTGGGGCGTGAGCGGAAGACGGCCTAACGGTGTGCGGGACCGTAGCCCAGCTTCATGGAGACGGTTGCGAATGGTCCTCGCCGATACCCCAGGAGCAACAGTGTCCCTAATTTGCTGGGAAGTGGCGGTGCGGTCCCCTACGGCACTGCGTAGGATCCTACGGTCTTGGCGTGCATCCGTGCGTCGCTGCGGTCCGGTCCCAGGTCGACGGGCACGTGCACCTTCCGCCGACCACTGGCGACAACATCGATGTACTGTGGAGACCTCACGCCCCACGTGTTGAGCAATTCGGCGGTACGTCCACCCGGCCTCCCGCATGCCCACTATACGCCCTCGCTCAAAGTCCGTCAACTGCACATACGGTTCACGTCCACGCTGTCGCGGCATGCTACCAGTGTTAAAGACTGCGATGGAGCTCCGTATGCCACGGCAAACTGGCTGACACTGACGGCGGCGGTGCACAAATGCTGCGCAGCTAGCGCCATTCGACGGCCAACACCGCGGTTCCTGGTGTGTCCGCTGTGCCGTGCGTGTGATCATTGCTTGTACAGCCCTCTCGCAGTGTCCGGAGCAATTATGGTGGGTCTGACACACCAGTGTCAATGTGTTCTTTTTTCCATTTCCAGGAGTGTATCTGCACTTGTCCGGCCGGTACTGGAATACGCGGCCGTGGTATGGAGTAACGCGGCAGCGACGCACATTGCGACGCTCCAACGCGTGCAAAATAGGGCGCTGCGACTTGCGCTCCACAAGCCGCCTCGCTACCCGACGAGGCTGCTCCATGAGGAAGCTGGCATCCCTTTCCTGCGGGATCGCTTCCGGCAAATCGCCAGATTGTTCTACAGCAATGCAGAACAGTCTGGCAGCCGCCTGATTCGTGGTCTGGGCCGCCAGGTCCACCACAGGCCAGCGACTCGTTGGCCAGACCTACTGCGAGAGTAATCATCTCTTGCAGCCTGATGTCGAAACGAAGGGCGTCACAATGAACGACGCCCAGTGAGAGCAGCTCAACCCGTTAGGTCCCACTGCACCCCAAAGAGGTCACCGCAGGAACAGCAGCTCCGCTGCTTAAACTGCCCCCACACCTGGCATATGTAGCCAGAGTTTTAGAGCGAGCGAGCGAGCCTTCGTCTCCTTCCTGGACACTCGTGACAGATACACTCCAAAGCCACAGGCAAATACAGCGGCACGTACAGAAAATGATTATAGCAAAGAAACGCCGGGACAGGCGCCAGACCTGTATACGACTCAACGCCACCCTCCCTATCAACTCCTTCTAGTACTGGTCCACCTTCCATCGCCTTACTGGTTCCAATTCCGTATGCTATTACCCCCTTCTTCACAACGACCACCCCCTTCCTGACAAACTTAGTAAGGCCAACCACTTCGCTTCCCACCTTTCCGAGGTCTTCTCCATCCCAGACGATACCCATTTTGAATATTCTCTTTTCCCCACCATCATGGAACGCGTCGATACCTCGGTCTCTCCACTTGCGCCTAGTTCCAGTACTTGGGGCAATTGCCCCCCTCTGACATCAACACTCCAATCAAGCATAAGACATTTAACTTATCCTCCAGTCCAAACACAACACGGCCCTTGGTCACGACTGTGTCACCTACCGCCACCTTAGAGAAAGTCCCTTCTTCTTAATGACTGCCCTTGACCATTTCTATAACTTCATCCTCTCTACCGGCTTCAACCCCGACCTGTGGAAGACTTTCCAGATCCTCTTATTCCTCAAACCCCTTCTGTCGCCTGTTCCTATCGTCCCGTCTCCCTCACCTCCATCTTCAGTAACGTCTTCGAATCCATCCTCTATCATCGTATCCATCAGCACCTTAATGGACACCACCTCCTTTCCCTTACCCAGTGTGGCTTCCGACCATCCTTCTCCACCGAAAACCAACTCAAACTCGATCACCTTCTCTCCCTCCAGCTTCACTCCCGTCGCTCCACTATTTTTGTTTCCGTCGACCTCCAAAATGCCTATGACTGTGTATGGCATCCTGGTTTCCTCTTTAAACTCCAAACCTAGGCCCTGCTATCAATTTTGTTCATCTGGTCGCTTCCTTAGTCTCACGCCATCCTTCCTATGTCACCCTCCACAACACCAACGCCTGTATCTTTTATCCCACTGCTGGCGTTCCCCAGGGCTCTGTCCTCTCCCTTCTCCTCTATCTCCTGTACACCACTGATATGGCCAAGCCACCCCCACCCATCCACCTTCTCTAATATGCTGACGACACTGCCTTCCTGGCTCTCTGTCCAACCCTTCAACAGCTCCAATGCAACCTCCAAACCCACCTTGATCAGTTCACCACTAGGTATAACCAGTGGTTTCTTCGTCTCAACCCATCCAAAACCAAGGCAATCATCATAAGCCGCATCATCTGCTCCTTCCATCTCCATGACTTCTACATAATCATTTATGGTATTCCCATCCAGCTCACTCCCACCCTGAGATCCCTTGGCCTCACCCTTGACCATCACCTCACCTGGACCCCTCACCTCCTAACCATCAAGCAGAAAGCCCATTCCTGCCTCCAACTCCTGAAACTCCTGTCTGTCCGGACATGGGAATTACATCCATCCGCCATCCTCCACACCCACAAATCCCTCATCTGTCCTATCCTCTGCTATGCCAGCATTTCCTGAATCTCCACACCCACACTCTTGTACAAGGTCCTCCAAATCCTCGAAGCCATGTGCTCCACCTTGCTTTCCGTATCCGTTTTCCTTCCCCCACACGGCTCTTGTACGACCTCATCCGCTTCCCCCAACTCCTCCTTTTCCTCCAGAATCTCCGTATCCTTTGCACTGTCCACAGGCTTGATCCCCACCCCACTCTCTGGTTTCCTCCTTCCTCTCCATCCCTTGCCCATTGCGACACCTCTATCGCTATCTCCCTCCCTCTCACCACCTCCTCACCCTCCATCTCCTTCATCCAGGCAATTTCCAGCACCTCCCATTCCCAGATGTTGAACTTCACCATGACATCTACCCTTCCTTCCAACTGTAGCCTGTCCATGATCCCTTCCCTCCCCAGGGCACCCTCCTCTCCCCTCCTTCTCCTAGAGTGGATTTTCCTCCTTCCCCCCCCATGTCCCTGCGCCCCCACCTCCACTGTGTCCCTCTCACTTCCTTCCCTCCACATCCCTCTTCGAGTCACCCCCACCCATCTCCCCCCCCCCTCTGCTCCATGCCCATCACACATCCTGTGTTTTGTTCACCGTCATCAGTGTGCTATGCAAGTATTGTGTTTGGTGCTGTTCTCCTGTGTGCCAAGAGCTGTGGTTTTAATTGTGACCATGACCTGTTTCTCGTCCATGATGTGCTACACTGTCTGTCATGTGGCTGTTTTATTTAGTTTTATGACTTTTCTGTTCTGGCCATACTTTGCTTGGTGTCTTCTAATCAAGTGTGTGTTTTCTTGTGTGAATTACTTTTTTGTAGATTATCTCCGATTTACAATCATCACTTTGAATGCTTTCTTTTCTTCTGTTCCGCATTTTTTGTCTTCTATATTCCGCCATGTTCTTTTCTGTATATTGTTTTAAATGTCTTCCTGTTTATTTTTGTCTCTAGGCTAAAGAGCAGCGCTTATGCTGCTGCCAGCCTGCCCCTGAAGGAAAAAAAAGAAGAAACGTCTTCGTCAGTCCTCAAAGGCTCATCTGTAGATGACTGAGATGACTGGCAGATTTCCAGTTGAAATATCGTGTAGTGAAGTTTACGACGACCGGCTGCAATACCGAAATCTCTCCGAACATTTATTTCGCAGAGAAAATTTTAAATTTCACATGATACCAGACTAAAAATAGTTATGAACTACAGACACAACGTTAATACAGTCCTTTAAGAGACCTGACAAGTTTATGGCAAAAAACTGTTAAAGGTCAAATGTAACAACGACTAGCACAAATTTAGTACAGGTAAAATTTTTAAAGCAATAAACGTCCCAAGCTAACAGAACGCTTTTATTTATGGATCTAAAGTTTTTTACATCAGATTTAACAACTAGCTCGATTTTAGTATCAGATAATGTGTTTAAACCATTGAGATGTCCCAAGCTAACAGAATGGTTTTAAGTAACACACCAAAATCTTTGGAGGTCAAATGTAACAACGACTATCACAAACTTAGGAACAGGTAATAATTTTAAGTTTCCAAGCTAACAGAATGGTTTTAACTTACAAATCAAAACTAAGGCGGCCCTTTGAAAAAGCTGACAAACTTAGATGATTTAAGGGTCGGAAAACAACCCGCCACACTAAGGAAAACTTGATACAGAGAGGGCACGTCACCAAAAGGCCTCCAAGCCAGAAGACAAAAATACGCAAACTTGGAAACATTTAGGCCCAGGTGAACTAGAGGAGAAAAACTTCACTGAAACAACAGTCACCGTGCCGTAGAGCAGCTTCTCACAACGTACCAACAGCTGCGAACCCCAAATGCTGCCCAGTAATATCATGCCGACGGTGCGCTCTCCCTTATCAGGCCGGGACAATTGCACTCATAGACTGCAGAAACAGTAGCAGACCCATCAGACAACAGCAGGACGCTCGTAAAATGAACTTCATGCTACAAGAAGGTGTCTAGAAACACAAATAGGTCAATTAGCAGAGAACACAATATCAGCAAACAGCTGCTTGAACAAGCATTCCCAAATGAGCCGTGGTAAAAATTGCTGTTTTGAAGAGCGCGCCGCGGCGCGTTGTGTGAAGCAGTCGCCCTCCGTTTCTGGCGGTGGCACCGCTGTGGCAATCGCAGCTTTGGTTTCTCCCTCTGTTGGGAAACGGGAAAGGTTGCCTGTTACGTGCATTTAAGGGGCGCTATGAGCTCGCCAGTTGGTCAGTCTGGGTGAGTCTGGTGTTAGTCTGGGGTCAGTCTCTCGTCCCCAGCTTGCTAGTCTGTCTCTCGTCCGAATTTGTGGCGCAGTGAAAGAACGCAACGAGTGGTCGTCCGGTCGGGGGCTTAGTGCCTGCATCTGAGTCTGCGCATTAGGCCGCCTGTCTGCTCGAGTTGCTCAGGCAATGGTCATTGGTGGTTGGATCGATCGGCTTGTCGGTCGCGCTCTGAGACAAAAGATGACTTGTCCGCCTTGAGGGTCGGCGCATGTGGGGTCGCCACGTGAGTCTAGTGGGCCGCGCCGTATAGCGAGGGGTAGTGGTTTCGCGGCCGACACGAGAGCAACAGGAGTCAACCCACGACATCGGTCTGGCCGGTGCGAGCTGCGACGCCGTGAGACGGCAGATCCGCGCGCCTTCCGGCGTCCGTTGAAGTGGCTGGCAGCGGACGGTTTGAGAGAACGTTTTGAGGGTGCTGCGCCAGGTCTTCACCAGATATCGCAGTTTATTAGAAGTTAAGTGATTGGTGATATGTTGTTTCATTTATATGTTAAATTCTACTTGTTTTCTTGGTGAGGTCACCAGCCGCTTTGTTTTGGGGTCGTCCGACCATTCTTCTCCGTTTTCCCACCTGCGGGAAGACGGTTATTTATGAATTGGGTGGTCCGTTTTTCCCTTGTGGAGTATGGGCGGGTTAGAGCAATCTGCGGTTCGGGTTGTTCGATAATCTGCCTATCAATCTGCCATACGTTAATAGCTGCGTCTGTCATGTTTGTCGGATTCGGTGCGTCAACGAACTTATTGCTTGAAGTGTAACGGCCTAATTCCTTAAATATGTTTTTATCTTGCCTATCATCGTAAGAGGCGGCATATGTGTACTGTAAAGCATGTTTGGCCAACCTTGTATAATTTTATGTAATATTGCATTTCATGGGCTTTTATTTAAATGTCCATTTTAGTATATAAAGTTGCCACCCTTCCACCGTAAGAATTTTCTCAGAAGTTAAAATCAAGTTGCACCTTCGGTGGCAAGTTAATCTTTTGATTTTAGTGTTTTGTACCATTTCCATCGCTCCTACGGGGTGCATAGTTTGTATGCTTGTGTGAATTATTAAAACTTTTGCTTTAAGGTAATCTGGTGTGTTGCAGATTTGCACCTGTGTAGTCTTTCAGAGGTTGTTGTGAGCGATCGTGACTACGGCCGTGTCAAAAGAGGAGCGGCAAGGTTCGCAGCCCAAAAGCTCATACACTCAAAAATTTGTTTCTTCCTACCTCTGAATAAATTGCAACTTCATATTTAGAGGGTGCTTTCTGCTTATAATTTTAAATGTTTCATAAAAAAGAGGGGCTTTTAGGAGCAAAATTCCCATTTGTTAAAAGCAATTTCGTTTTCATTTCATCAGTTACTCCCCGGCAACTACTTCCACGCTCACGTAGTGTGATTAAATGTGTTAATATTCTTGATGAATCGCTAGTAAATAAAGTAAATTCTTAAGAAAAAGTTTTGAAAGTAAATTCACGGTTCACCCAATAAAGTACAACAGCCGGCAAACAGTTATCAACGAATTAAACTAAGACTTTCAACAAAAATAGATTTATGCACTGAGAATCAAGAACAAGTATACTAACATAACCAAACTACAAACATAGTCCACGTGGTTTCCAAACAACAGTCTTGAATCCGTTAGATACCAGAATAAGATTGCTCGCAGACCCTATCAGACTCTAATAATCAGGAACGGAATCTCGCCTTACGACACCCTTGGGCACCAACACAAAAAATTTCGCACCTCTCCAACAGTACACTAATATCCTGGTATATCTGGCCAGATCAGAATCTAAAACACAATTTAAAGAGGGCATTAATCATAAATTTTCATAATAGTACCAGTAGCATCTGCGACCGCCGTCACACTACTACCACCGGTCGCATAGTGGCAGTAATAATTTTACGCATCGTTTTGGCAAGGAGAAACATTAAAAGCGAATAAAAAACTATCACTACAATCGTCACACCTGGGGATTACAGCTAAATTAGTTTTCAGGAAAGCAGCATTTGGTGCTCAGAGAACGCAGAGATGGGCAGGTTCAAACAGTTTCTATAAGCGATACAGACGATGGATCCAAACTTCCCGGAAGACAGAAATTCACTACTCAGGGAAGAGTCGCACAGAGCAGGGTAGTGACAACGGAGCCCGCTAACGCCACCAAACTAGATCACACAACGGGGCCAGACAATCGGAAAGAGGGGCTAATCATAAAGTCGTTCCTGTGGCAACGGTTCCCTCAGAGAGAATCGGTCAGCACATCGAGCACAGGCCTGTGTCAACACGCGTTTGCTCCAACTGACTTCCTTCCCACTTGCCCCTGGTGACTGTCTGTTCAACCATTCAGCATTCAGCCCTCCCCCCCCCCCCTCGCAAAATATTTCAAACCGGAAGATGCGGCGCAAGAGCGCCACCCAGAGACCAGAGGAAAAACGAACCAGAGATACAATTACAGACCGCAATCGGTACAAGGTGATAAGGCTCATCCCCTCATTTGTCTCTATTCTTGTGACCTGGTCCCTGCTCATTTCTGTTGTCATTTCTTCATGAAACCCTCGGATTTCCATTCTCATTATCACATCTTACTCCATTCCCTCCATTTTTGTTCTGGCACCTGCTCTGATCATACTAGCTGTTCCCTCAATTACTGTTATTTTTATTATACCTGAGATCACTGTGATTTCCTTGATTATTCCTCCACAACATGATGAACGGCACTTTTCCTATTTATTCCTGTCAACGAAATCTAAGAAACTTTCAGTGCCATCAGAAGGACAATGTATTAGTTCTCACTGTAAGGTTTCTTGCAGCCTTCCTGTAGCAATTTCAATTAGTACCTCCAATGGTCTAAACGCACCAATTTTCTCAATTCCTCGTGACAAAATTCCCTCATGCTATATCTGCCCCAATTATACACTGGACCATACAGAAATTCATTCTGTAACATGGTTCCGCTTGACATCAATAACTATTTAAAAACATATATTCAAATACATGAGGTAAACGGGTCAGTACATTGATATGCCCATGTCTGAGTAGAACCCTCCAATAATATTTTAATAGACTCAGGTTTCCTTTCATTACTCATCTCATTCATGAAACAATCTTTGTATGCTCCAAGAAAATCCTCAGCATGGTATTTTCCTTCATCTGCATGGGTTTTACCAGTGGTGCCTATATTATGAACCATCCCATATTTCCAGATACGCTGCATAGTTCTAAGTTACTAAATTACTTCTAACTTCACCAATTTCGATATTACTCCACATTAAGAACAACCACATCTTCCATTTTCTTTCTCAGGTTGCTAGCTGTGCTGCCAATTAACCCATCAATAAAGTTTTTGTTTCAACACAACTAGCCAAATTTTATATTCACTTCGCTAAGAGCTTACTTTGTCTCCTCATTCCTTGTATTACACAACTGCTTTCCCGAATCAGTCGCTACCTTCAGTTCAGCCTCAACTTTATTAATTGTGGCAAAACACATACACTTTCACTTCCACAAAATTCACTGCTAAATCCGCCATTTCACTGTTTAATCCCTCAGTTTTATCACTCAAATCATCTTTTACGCTCCACAGACAATATTCCGAATGAGTTTTCAATTCATCTTCAAACCCGCCCATGGAATTATTTATTTTGTCACCCCCCCCCCCTCTACCACCGAACGTTACCCACAGAATTTTCGATTTTACTTTTGACCCGAATCATCAACCTGTCTTTCGTAGTCATTTCCATTGCTTCTTCCTGACTTCACGGGTTCGAGGTCGCTTCCCCTAGGTGTGGAATAGTAGTCACTAGGTGACCTTTTAATTTCACAATCCGTTGCTTTGGCTGGTAGAAGGACTGCAAAACTACAAAATTTACGCGTCTGCTGCTAAAACTTAATTTTTGATGTTACTGCAACTCTGCTCCGTTGCTGAAGATTGCTGCTGTCACAGCGAGCTGTCTGATGTAGTGCGTTGGGTTGGTAGGTGACGACTATATGTATCGTAAAACTTGCCAATAAAAGAGTCAGTACGTTCAATCTTTCCTCTATATGTTATCTCGAAGCTCGCACGTCCTAATGCACGAAAATATCTTCCACACACAACCAAGACAAATATAGTTCAATGGGCCGCCACAAGATGTGGCTGGACCTAATAATGTAGCTGCGTTTTCTGTCTAAGGCTGCCAGTTCACACCTGTTGCAATGTGCCCAAAACATCTTTTCAAACAGATGCAGACGGGCATTGCTGCACTAGAAATTAGCTACGTGGTTATAGTTCGTTAATTTTTTTAATGAAGTTTATTGCCTCTCCCATAAACATGTGAAACCAAAAAGATAAGAATATATAGTTCGCAGTTAATATCTGAAAACTCACAGTCCGAGTGAGGATTTAAATATCAGTGGAGGCTATCACGAAATTCGCGATAAAACCTGTCATCTTTCCCCAAGAAAATGATTTAAGTTCAGCAGCACCTGTTCAGACTCCAAATCCCACAGTCACTACCCACTAAAATTACTCGAAGTTCGGCTTGCAACTGGCTGCAACAGCCTAAATTTGATGAAGTCTCCAGAGGCTTGTCCTACCCACAATCGACACACCACAAAACACTCCGTCCAGAGTCGGAGACTAAGAATAATACAGTACTCACAAACCGTGGCTATGTAGCCGCACATCAAACACACCAAGCACACAGAGAGTGCACCAAAGAAATGTCTAGCAGAACTCTCTTTTAAAAGAACGCTACCCCTATAAACCCTCAGTCTACGACTGTTGGAATCAAATCAACGACTTAATAAAATAATTTCTAAAATTCTTAATTCAAACATTTAAAATACCTATTGTACATCAGTTTACAAGGAACTTTTCCGAGAAATCTCGTGCTGCCGTTCGTTTTCTTATGTTTGGCTACCCTTAGTTTTTCAGTATTTTAGGAATTAATATTAATGAATAATTTAAAGTAAAGATTTCAATAATTTCCTACATATTTTTGGTGTATAAACCTGCCGCTACTTTTAGGGTTTTTAAAGTTATTTAGAAGGAAAACTGTTTTTACTGCGCGAAATGCACATTTCGGCCTGTCATATAAAAATTGTGTATAATTTCGGTGAGTCTACTATGATTGTCCAATAAAGCTCTATGACTTGTATCCATAGACACCTTGTTTGGGGTAATCGCACAACGCGTTGCCGAGGTATTTGCTTTTATGGTTCAAAAATTATACTTAATATTTAATTTGCGATAATAAATTCAAACAATGGAAATTCCAGGATGGAATAACGATAATATTACGGAAATAATAGTTGCTCCTCACCATATAGCGGAGATGCTGAGTCGCAGACAGGCACAAGAAAGAGACTGTCAACAAATAAGCTTTCGGTCAAAAAAGCCTTCATTGGAAGGCACATCACCAGTCTCTGGCTGCCAAAGCCAGACTGTGAGTAGCAGCGCGTGATGGGAGATGCAAACTGGATGATGGGTTTAAGGAGGAGGCTGTGGCAGGAAGGGAGAGGTATAGCAGCAAATGGGTGGGGAACTGAAAAATACTCATTGTGGGAGCACACAGGATGAGGGTAGGACAGTAGAGGAGCTGGTGTGTAATCGTGTCAGGAGGTTAAACTGAGGGCAGAAGAGTGGGAGTGGAGAAGGGGAGAACTAAAATGATTGTGCGAAGATGGTGTCTGTTCTTTCGGACATGTCCGAAAGAACAGAAACCATCGGTGATCATGCAGCTCTCTTAGAATGAAATCATAATTAAATAAATACCCTAAGCTGCTGACAATTGTTGGTATACATCGACGGGGACAGTTGAGAATGTATGCCCCTACCGGGTCTCGAACCAGGGATCTCCTGCTTACATGGCAGACGTTCTATCCATCTGAGCCACTGAGGACACAGAGGATAGTGTGACTGCAGGGATTTATCCCACGCACGCTCCCCGTGAGACCCTCATTCCCAACTTAGTGTCCACACACTACATTCGTAGTGCCCCTGCCCATTAAATCATTACTCGCGGCAGACAATTTTACCGAGTCCCGTAAGAGTTCGGGCGATGCGTGTGCATCCATCACAGAAGAAGGAGGTCAATGGCCGGATAGCCTTAACTGTATGAAGATGGTATCTGTTCTTTCGGACATGTCCGAAAGAACAGGTACCATCGGTGACTACGCAGCACTCTTAGAATGAAATGATAATTAAATAAAAACCCTAAGGCGTTGACAGGCGTTGATATACATCAACAGCGACCATGTAAGCAGGAGACTCCGGGCTCGAGTCCCGGTCGGGGCACACATTTTCAACTGTCCCAGTATGTCAACGCCTGTCGACAGCTTATGGTCTTGATTTAATTATCGTTTCAAAAAGCCTATGGGTTCACAGGTGGAACAGGGAGGGGTGAAGTGCTGGAATGGGAACACGAAAGGGGCTAAAAGGGTAAAGGACTATAATTAACGAAGGCTGAGGTCAGGAGGGCTACGGGAATATGGGATATATTGCAGGGAGAGTTCCAACCTATGCAATTCAGAAAAGCTGTAGTTGGGGGAAAAGCTCCAGTGGCACAGGCTGTGAAGCATTCACTGAAATGAAGAACGTCATGATGGACAGCATGCTCAGCAACTAGATAGTCCAACTGTTAGTTGGCCATTCATGTGGACAGACAGCTTATTGGTTGTCATGCCCATATAGAATGCAGCACAATGGTTGCAGCTTAGCTTGTAGATCATGTGGCTGGTTTCACAGGTAGCCCTGCCTTTGATGGGATAGGTCATGCTTGTGACCGGACTGGAGCAGTTGGTGATGGTAAGATATATGGGAGAGGTCTTGCTTGCGCGGCCCCTCACTCCGGAGCTTAGAGTCCTCCTTCGGGCATGGTTGTGTGTGTTGTCCTGAGCATAAGTTAGTTTAAGTAGTGTGTAAGTCTAGCTCAGGAATACATGCCGACGTCGCAAGCTGAAGACGAACAGATAGAGAAAGTGTATGAGGATATTGAAAGGGTAATGCAGTATGTAAAGGGGGACGAAAATCTAATAGTCATGGGCGACTGGAATGCAGTTGTAGGGGAAGGAGTAGAAGAAAAGGTTACAGGAGAATATGGGCTGGGGCAAGGAATGAAAGAGGAGAAAGACTAATTGAGTTCTGTAACAAGTTTCAGCTAGTAATAGCGAATACCCTGTTCAAGAATCACAAGAGGAGGAGGTATACTTGGAAAAGGCCGGGAGATACGGCAAGATTTCAATTAGATTACATCATGGTCAGACAGAGATTCCGAAATCAGATACTGGATCGTAAGGCGTACCCAGGAGCAGATATAGACTCGGATCACAATATAGTAGTGATGAAGAGTAGGCTGAAGATCAAGACATTAGTCAGGAAGAGTCAATACGCAAAGAAGTAGGGATACGGAAGTACTAAGGAATGACGAGATACGTTTGAAGTTCTCTAACGCTATAGATACAGCAATAAGGAATAGCGCAGTAGGCAGTACAGTTGAAGAGGAATGGACATCTCTAAAAAGGGCCATCACAGAAGTTGGGAAGGGAAACATAGGTACAAAGAAGGTAGCTGCGAAGAAACCATGGGTAACAGAAGAAATACTTCAGTTGATTGATGAAAGGAGAAAGTACAAACATGTTCCGAGAAAATCAGGAATACAGAAATACAAGTCGCTGAGGAATAAAATAAATAGGAAGTGTAGGGAGGCTAAGACGAAATGGCTGCAAGAAAAATGTGAAGACATCGAAAAAGATATGATTGTCGGAAGGACAGGCTCAGCATACAGGAAAGTCAAAACAACCTTTGTTGACATTAAAAGCAACGGTGGTAACATTAAGAGTGCAACGGGAATTCCACTGTTAAATGCAGAGAAGAGAGCAGATAGGTGGAAAGAATACAATGAAAGCCTCTATGAGGGTGAAGATTTGCCTGATGTGATAGAAGAAGAAACAGGAGTCGATTTAGGAGAGATAGGGGATCCAGTATTAGAATCGGAATTTAAAAGAGCTTTAGAGGACTTTCGGTCAAATAAGGCAGAAGGGATAGATAACATTGCATCAGAATTTCTAAAATCATTGGGGGAAGTGGCAACAAATGACTATTCACGTTGGTGTGTAGAATATATGAGTCAGGCGACATACCATCTGACTTTCGGAAAAGCATCACCCACACAATTCCAAAGACGGCAAGAGCTGACAAGTGCGAGAATTATCGCACAATCAGCTTAACAGCTCATTCATCGAAGCTGCTTACAAGAATAATATACAAAAGAATGGAAAAGAAAATTGAGAATGCGTTAGGTGACGATCAGTTTGGCTTTAGGAAAAGTAAAGGGACGAGAGAGGCAATTCTGACGTTACGGCTAATAATGGAAGCAAGGGTAAAGGAAAATCAAGACACTTTCATAGGATTTGTCGACCTGGAAAAAGCGTTCGACTATATAAAATGGTGCAAGCTGTTTGAGATTCTGAAAAATGTAGGGGTAAGCTATAGGGAGAGACGGGTCATATACAATATGTACAACAACCAAGAGGGAATAATAAGAGAGGACGACCAAGAACGAAGTGCTCGTATTAAGAAGGCATTTCTGGCCAAGAGAAGTCTACTAATATCAAATACCGGCCTTAATTTGAGGAAGAAATTTCTGAGGATTTACGTCTGGAGTACAGCATTGTATGGTAATGAAACATGGACTGTGGGAAAACCGGAACAGAAGAGAATCGAGGCATTTGAGATGTGGTGCTATAGACGAATATTGAAAATTAGGTGGACTGATAAGGTAAGGAATGAGGAGGTTCTACGCAGAATCGGAAAGGAAAGGAATATGTGGAAAACACTTATAAGGAGAAGGGACAGGATGATAGGACATCTGCTAAGACATGAGGGAATGACTTCCATGGTACTAGAGGGAGCTGTAGAGGTCAAAAACTGTAGAGGAAGACAGAGATTGGAATATGTCAAGCAAATAATTGAGGACGTAGGTTGCAAGTTCTACTCTGAGATGAAGAGGTTAGCACAGGAAAGGAATTCGTGGAGGGCCGCATCAAACCAGTCAGTAGACTGATGACCAAAAAAAAAAGTCTAAAAGACTAAATGTCTTTTTCCAAAGTTGTTTCACAGAGGAATACTGCACTGTAGTTCCTTCTCTAGATTGTCGCACAGATGACAAAATGGTAGATATTGAAATAGACGGCAGAGGGATAGAGAAACAATTAAAATCGCTCAAAAGAGGAAAGGCCTCTGGACCTGATGGGATACCAGTTCGACTTTACACAGAGTGCGCGAAGGAACTTGCCGCCCTTCTTGCAGCGGTGTACCGTAGGTCTCTAGAAGAGCGTAGCGTTCCAAAGGATTGGAAAAGGGCACAGGTCATCCCCGTTTTTAAGAAGGGACGTCGAACAGATGTGCAGAACTGTAGACCTATATCTCTAACGTCGATCAGTTGCAGAATTTTGGAACACGTATTGTGTTCGAGTATAATGACTTTCTGGAGACTAGAAATCTACTCTGTAGGAATCAGCATGGGTTTCGAAAAAGACGGTCATGTGAAACCCAGCTCGCGCTATTCGTCCACGAGACTCAGAGGGCCATGGACACGGGTTCACAGGTAGATGCCGTGTTTCTTGACTTCTGCAAGGCGTTCGATACAGTTCCCCACAGTCGTTTAATGAACAAAGTAAGAGCATATGGACTCTCAGACCAATTGTGTGACTGGATTGAGGAGTTCCTAGATAACAGGACACAGCATGTCTTTCTCAATGGAGAGAAGTCTTCCGAAGTAAGAGTGATTTCAGGTGTGCCGCAGGGGAGTGTCATAGGACCGTTGCTATTCACAATATACATAAATGACCTGGTGGATGACATCGGAAGTTCACTGAGGCTTTTTGCAGATGATGCTATGATGTATCGAGAGGTTGTAACAATGGAAATTTGTACTGAAATGCAGGAGGATCTGCAGAGAATTGACGCATGGTGCAGGGAATGGCAATTGAATCTCAATATAGACAAGTGTAATGTGCTGCGAATACACAGAAAGATAGATCCTTTATCATTTAGCTATAAAATAGCAGGTCAGCAACTGGAAGCGGTTAATATCATAAATTATCTGGGAGTACGCATTAGGAGTGATTTAAAATGGAATGATCACATAATGTTGATCGTCGGTAAAGCAGATTCCAGATTGAGATTCATTGGAAGAATCCTAAGGAAATGCAATCCGAAAACAAAGGAAGTAGGTTACAGTACGCTTGTTCGCCCACTGCTTGATTACTGCTCAGCAGTGTGGGATGCGTACCAGATAGGGTTGATAGAAGATATAGAGAAGATCCAACGGAGAGCAGCTCGCTTCGTTACAGGATCATTTAGTAATCGCGAAAGCGTTACGGAGATGATAGATAAACTCCAGTGGAAGACTCTGCAGGAGAGACGCTCAGTAGCTCGGCATGGGCTTTTGTCAAAGTTTCGAGAATATACCTTCACCGAAGAGTCAAGCAGTATATTGCTCCCTCCTACGTATATCTCGCGAAGAGACCATGAGGATAAAATCAGAGAGATTAGAGCCCACACAGAGGCATACCGACAATCCTTCTTTCCACGAACAATACGAGACTGGAATAGAAGGGAGAACCGATAGAGGTACTCAAGGTACCCTCCGCCACACACCGTCAGGTGGCTTGCGGTGTATGGATGTAGATGTAGATGTAGACCTTAGCAGTTTGGTCCCACAGGAATTCATGCACATTTGAACATTTTGACAGGTGTTGCATTAAGGGCTACTATTGGCATATGAGCCATAAGGCAAGTGGTTGTTGGGAGCAGGGATGGAAAATAGTTCAAACTGCTGTGCGCAGTATGGGACTTAACATCTGAGGTCATGAGTCCCCTAGAACTTACAACTACTTAAACCTGACTAACCTAAGGACATCACACACATCCATGACCTAGGCAGGTATCGAACCTGCGACCGTAGCGGTCTCGCGGTTCCAGACTGAAGCGCCTAGAACCGCTCTGCCACACCGACCGGCAGCAGGGATGGATTGTGTAGGTTCGGTGGATGGCGAAATACCACTGAGGAAGAGGTGGGAAGAACAGTGACTAAAACGTTCCTCATTTCAGGGCACAACGAAAGATAGTCCAAACTCTGGATGAGAATGTGATTCAGTTGCTCCAGTCCCGGGTGGTACTGAGCAATGAAGGGAATGCTCGTCTGTGGCCAGTTGGTGGTAATTTGGGAAGTTCTGGATGACTGGAGAGACAAGGCGCGGGAGATCTGTTTTTGTACAAGGTAGTGAGGGTAACTGCGGTCCGTCAAGTCCTGAGAGAGACCCTTGGTGTATTTCGAATTTAAAAGAACTTACAAACGGGGGGATAACGAAAGCACTTCTTCTCTCGCGTAATCATCCTTCCTTTCTGCATAAGGTAAGCCAAGTAGCTCCTCAGTAACACGTATGGATCAATAGTTATTAATTTCTGAATAAGTTTATTTTTCAGTTGGTCGTGTATATGTGCCCATGAGAAGATCTCCATAAGCCCCCTTCCACAGCTCGGGTTTTTACCGTTGGGGAGCAGTGCGTCTCTTTACTTGGGATTTTCATGTCTGAAAGACACCATCATGTGTGGAGAGGAGTGTGAAGTACCCTCCCCCCCCCACCTCTCTCCAACTGTTCCAGTCAAACCGAACTTAGTTGTCAAAAGACGGGCACCTCGATCTTAACCAATTCTTAGGCGCACACGTCTGAAATAAAGATCTCTCGCTGTCCCAATGGGCTGTCTCCTTACAACCTTTCGACAAAAAAGTGTAATTATTAGAAGTTCAGTCATAGAATGAACAGCTGAGGATGAATTGTATTTAAGTAGAATTCGTACGTTATGAAGTCTCAAAAACAGCGAAGAAATCGTTATCGCATGATATTGGCTCATTTTAAATGTACTAAGTTACGAATGTTATAAACTTCGTCGCTCATTTTTGACTGAGATTCGTGTACGGTCTAAGTTCATTTGCATTGTAGATGTATATATTTACACTGATGTCCGAAATTTAAAGCAACAAACCGGTTATTTCCCCGTTTTGTGTCTAATTCACGATGTAATCATACAAACTGTCAACAGATGTCCGTACGATCGTGTTCTGCACGGAAGAGGCAGTCTGGTCAACAGACAACCACTCCAACCATAGTCAGGGCACGTATCAAACGGATCAGCGCTCGCCGGGTCGTCCCTCATCCAGAATTGCTGCACACACAAACACAGACTCTGCAGTATGGCACAGAGAAAACGCCTACCAGACTCTCTGTGGTGGAGGGTCATACGAAGATCGGAAGCAGGACAGTCGTAAACTGATGTGGCCCAATGGCTTAATGTGAATCTATGTGTTGTTCCTCGGGTGTGGCGACAGTTTATAGAGACCGAAACTGTACCGCTAAGACCACGGCAGGGCCGATCATTTGAGTCTTCAGGAAGGGAGGAGCTTCGTTTGGCTGTAAGGGCACGACGGTACCGCTTTAGTACTGCACGGCAACTGGCGTCTGACCGCAGTATCCACTGGACCTGTTTTATTGATGCGAACGATGTGCAGACGGCTTCGACAAAGTGGCCTTTACTGTGGCAGATCTGCTGTGTGTGTGCCGCTGGCCGGCCTTCACGGAAGGGAACGTCTAGACTGCAGTCGTTAACAGTGGACGGTCGAACAGTGGGCCAATGTTCATTTCACTGATGAGACCAGATTTGATATGGAGAATGATTCTCAGCAGATTCGCATGTGGAGGGAACGTGCAACACGATTTCGGGACCTAAACAGAGTGGAAAGAGACCGGTATGGAGGAGGACCGCTAATGATGTTGGCAGGGATTATCTTGACTACTCGAACAACTCTTCATGTACTTGTAAGGGTGAATCGGCAAGGTTTAACTGTCAGGTATTGTGAAGAGATTTCAGGACCTTATGTGCGGTTGTAGTGAGGGATTGTGGGCTCTGACTTCGCATTGTTGGAAGATAATGTTCGACCTCATAGAGGACGGGTGGTTGATGTTTTCCTTGCAACGGCAGATATTGCACACATGTCGTGGCCTTCCCGTTCTCTCAATTTGAATCCGATAGACTACGTCCAGGATGCACTATAGGAGACGGGCTACATTTCGTCAGCATCCACCAAGACTTGCGAGCAGCTCTGCAGGAAGAAAGGGGGTTATTGCCTCTACACAAGATTGATGACATCATCCACAGCATGCCCCGTCGTTGTAAGGAGCCTATTGCTGCCAGAGGTGGTTACGCTTCACACTGAGCACATTAAGTAATTGTCAAAACGTGCGTGCAAATCCGTTAAGTTGCAAAAAAGAGCATTTTGGTCTACCGTTATGAATGCTGCAGTTCTTTACGTCTTGTTTTCTTTGCATTGTTTCTACTTTATTGTCACCTGTTTATACTATTTTGTGACAAAAAAAACGGAACCTTGCAAAGTTTCAGTTTGATGCTTTAATTTTGGATACCAATGTATATTTTATATTAATTTCACTTGCAAACAGTAGTTTGGCCCTTTACACGATAATATTATACCTTCAGGAGCTAATGAACATGTACATCTACACAATACACCATTTAAAAATGTAGCTTCAGGTAACTACGTAACATCTTTAACTGATTACGGTGCTTATAAATTCTGATATCGTCTCTTTGGTTACCAGTTGGCGTTCTCGCTTGTAACTAGGCTCCGTAACGGTTCAAATGGTTCAAATGGCTCTGAGCACTATGGGACTCAACTGCTGTGGTCATAAGTCCCCTAGAACATAGAACTACTTCAACCTAACTAACCTAAGGACATCACACACATCCATGCCCGAGGCAGGATTCGAACCTGCGACCGTAGCGGTCGTGCGGTTCCAGACTCTAGCGCCTTTAACCGCTCGGCCACTCCGGCCGACACTCCGTAACGTCTTTGACTGATGACGCAGCAACATATCGAGTGATACTTCGTTTCCTTCATTAGCAGTTCGTGTCCTGCGAAACATCTTTGCTACACTCACATCTACCGTAAGTCTCTGCAAAGGACACCTTACGTTTAAATGAGCCAATGTCATTGAATAATGATATCTCCGGTGTTTTTGAACATTTTATAATGCAAGTCCTCTGCATAATATTTAAAGCATCTTCAGATGTTTACGCCACTACCAAACTCCTAACAACTATACATTTTCATAAATTTATTCGGCGGAATGCAGTCATGTGTCACACCATCCGTTATTGCTGAGCTCATGCCGGAGGTGGTAGATGGATCTTTCGCTATTAAGCTAGTAGCGACTGAGCCTTATTCAGCAGTGTTATTTACGACTCCCGAGAGCGGCCTGCTGCACGACACCGTCTCCGGCTGCCACCAAGCATATATTAGCCACACTTTTATATTATTTTACTGTCGTAATTGTATTTGAGTCCCTCGACCTCCAAGAAACAGTACTACTCTTTTCCACAGACTAAAATGGTCTGATGATAATCCAATAAGAGATCTAAATCGATCAACGAATCAAATAAATAACTTACACGCGATAAAGACTGTTTTTATTGAAATAGTTTTAAAATAAAATAGCGTTAATAAATGCGTTTCTTCCCAAGTCCTTCTTATTGGGTTCTGGAATTCCAGTCTTCCAAAGCGTTGTTGGTATATATGTATCAAAAAGGACTGATGAGAGACCAAGCCTACTGAGCGAGTGGTTACCACACTGGACTTGCATTCTGGAGGACGGCGGTTCTAGTCAGCGTACTGACAGATTTTCCGTTATTTCCCTAAATCACTTCAGGCTAATGCCTAGACGGCTCCTTTGAAAGGGCACGGCCGACTTCCTTCTCCATCCTTCCCTAAACCGACAGGACCGATAACCAAATCAACCAACAAACTAACTAGCCAGAGATCACACCATTGTTTTAGTCCCTGGTTTACAGTCAGACGCACTATTGTTTTTCTTGAAAATCGTGTAGAGATTAGAAACAGTTCTTGTCGGACACGATTCGCTGTCCGTCAATATCCTACCATATACTAGATCAAGAAAATTTTATATTTAGTACTGAGACTGGATATGCGTAAGCACAAACAGATTTGCGCTCTACTAAAACTACGTCCGGTAGTTCTGGTTCATTACATAAATGACGTAGTAAATGCTAGGATTGCCACCATCATTGGTAGAATTGGGAGAGAAACAAACGTAAATGAATGTGTAAAATATAAAATACGATACGACGACTCCACTTCCTCTTTTTTTTGTTTTTTGTTTTGTTTGTTTGTTTGTTTGTTTGTGAGCTTGTTTCGCACAAAGACCCACACATCACTCAGTCCATTGTGTATTTTACATATTAACAGAATGTAAATTGTGTTTTATAAGTAATAAAATTAGATGATCTCATGACGTCTGCGCTTTTATGTATTAGTTTCAATACAAGTAAAGTTTATATCCACAACGTAAATAATATTTAATTATTGTTGTTATTTTGTACCATTAGAACGTTCTTCATCATGATAAAAAGCAAGAGTTTCCTGCTGTTATTGATAAATGCTAAAATGTTCGTGAAAAACAAAAATATGTTTTATATATTTTAATAATTTCTGAAAGGATTTTTTATACATTTTCATTTTGCGCATTTTTTTATTTTAACTATTTGTTGAGTGAATTCCTTTTATTTTTATCTGAAGATGGCGTTTGAACGCCAAAGCCGGCTATGAGTGTATAATAAAGCAGTAATTGAGAGCAAATTAAAATATGTTACCTTTCAATAAGTCGCAGTCTCAGCAAAAAGTATCTTTCAAAATCAATGATTTTCGAATGAAACCTGAATTAAACATTAACCATATCGGTTTCGCTATAAATATTGTTTATTTCTAAGTAACAGGCTAGAGGATAAGTACAGGTTGACTATTATTGAACTATATGAAGTAAAATCGTCATAACTTCCGAATGGTTTCCGTTAAGACGCCCAAACTGCGCGGTTGGCCGCGGTACACGATGGGAATTGTATGGTTTCATTTAGCGATAAAGCCCACTTTCATTTGGATGGGTTCATCAATAAGCAGGACTGGTGCATTTGGGCCCTGAGAATCCGCATTTCGCGATCAAGAAGTCTCTTCAGCCTCAACAGGCGACTGTGTGTGCAATTTCCAGTCACGGAATAATCTATGCGATGTTCCTTGATGGCAAGGTGACTACCAAACAGTACGTGAACGTTTTGGATGCTGATTTCATCCCTATTATCCAGAGTGGTTCTGACTTCGACAAGATGTGGGTCGAGCAAGACTTAGCTGGATCCCATCGAAGCAAGAGTGTGATGTCCTGAAGGAGCACTTTGGGGACCACTTTCTGGCTCAGGGGTACCCAGAGGCCACTGGTATGGGCCTCGATTTGCCACCATTTTCTCTGAATCAGAATTCATGCGATTCATTTTTGTGGGCTATATTAAGATGTACAGCAATAAACCCAAAACCAGCCACTCAGGAGGTCATCGTCAGTACCGATGTTCCGGCACATCCGCAGGTACTGAAGAATTTCGGTATTTGTCTGCGCCACACATCGCCTATGATGGCAGGCATATCGAACACGTCATAACCTAAATCCGAATATCTATAGTGGAGTTAACATGTTGAGTAAAGTGTGTGCAGTACGTAGTTTGTAGCTAATTTACATTTTTTCATGTTGTTGTTGTTGTGGTCTTCAGTCCAGAGACTGGTTTGATGCAGCTCGCCATGCTACTGTATCCTGTGCAAGCGGTCTTCAGTCCAGAGACTGGTTTGATGCAGCTCTCCATGCTACTCTATCCAGTGCAAGCTTCTTCATCTCCCAGTACCTACTGCAGCCCTCATCCTTCTGAATCTCTTTAGTGTATTCATCTCTTGGTCTCCATCTACGATTTTTACCCTCCGTGCTGCCCTCCAGTACTAAATTGGTGATCCCTTTATGCCGCAGAATATTCCTGCCAAACGATCCCTTCTTCTAGTCAAGTTGTGCCACAAATTTCTCTTCTCTCCAATTCTATTCAATACCTCCTCATCAGTTATGTGATCTACCCATCTAATCTTCAGCATCATTTCGAAAGCTTCTATTTTCTTTTTGTCTAAACTATTTACCGTCCACGTTTCACTTCCATACATGGCTACACTCTATATAAACACTTCCAGAAAAGACTTCCTGACACTTAAATCTATACTCGATGTTAACAAATTTCTCTTCTTCAGAAACGCTTTCCTTGGCATTGCCAGTCTACACTTTACATCCTCTCAACTTCGACTATCATCAGTTATTTTTCTCTCCAAATAGCAAAACTTATTTACTACTTTAAGCGTCTCATTTCCTAATCTAATTCCCGCAGAATCACCCGATTTAATTCGACTACATTCCATTATCCTCGTTTTGCTTTTGTTGATGTTCATCTCACATCCTCCTTTCAAGACACTGTCCATTCCGTTCAGCTGCTCTTCCAGGTCCTTTGCTGTCTCTAACAGAATCACAATGTCATCGGCGAACCTCAAAGTTTTTATTTCTCCTCCATGGATTTTAATACCTACTCCGACTTTTTCTTTTGTTTCCTTTACTGCTTCCTCAATATACAGATTGAATAACATCAGGAAGAGGCTACAACCCTATCTCACTCCCTTCCCAACCACTGCTTCCCTTTCATGTCCCTCGACTCTTATAACTGCCATCTGGTTTCTGTACAAATTGTAAATAGCCTTTTTTTCATATAGTTCAATAATTGTCACCCTGTATGTGGCAAGAAAAGGCTCCATAGGTTACCTGGCCCTTTATACAGTATGTCCTCAAACAGTTTCTAGACGGTTCCCTGATTCCGATTTTTAAGGGAATGTCGTACAACACTGATCGAATGTGTAAAGAAAGCGATCATTAGGGGGTAACGCCTCATAGGTATGCAACGCACATAATGTATAGGTAACGCTGGTATGATCTTAACTGACCAGAGCTACCAAATTACCGCAGTCTATACTTACTTGCGGTCGTCTGTTAGCGTACGGTAGTTTAATAACTCTAGGTAGAAACACTCTAATAGCATTGACGGGAGCATTGTAAATGGCCGGAGTTATTGTTGTCCATTAGGCGGGTTCGCATGCGAATGATAGAGCTACGGACGAAC
Source organism: Schistocerca cancellata (assembly GCF_023864275.1). Lineage (NCBI taxonomy): Eukaryota > Metazoa > Arthropoda > Insecta > Orthoptera > Acrididae > Schistocerca > Schistocerca cancellata. The sequence goes on from NC_064628.1 coordinate 664,495,840, forward strand.
CACCTGTGATCACCCCTCCCACCTGAAGCATCGCGCTCTGTAAGTAGCGGTTCAGTTGCGAATGTTAACAGCAGAGCATTTACTGATGGATTCCACAGGACACGTGTTTTGTTTTCACTTTTTTACCCAGATGCGCGTGCGAGTCGCCCACCTCTGCTGACTGAGACACTTGCGCCCTGTCCGGCGGCCTCCAATTACACAAATTGCCCACGCGTGCACTGGGCAGAGTCCTCGCCGCGACCCCTGTCACAATGGGCAGTAACTTTGTCAGGCGCGGGGCTGCCATTCCGATACTAACACCGGGCGCACAGAGAGAGAATATGAGATGTGCCACTAACATTTTAGTGATTGAACCATTAGCTAATGACCGGTCACCAATTACCTGATGAGGCGGTGTGGCTGGCCCGACCCGAAGGAATTCATGCCAGTTTAAAACATTTCCATTACACTAATAAAGTGAGTTGGCGCCCGCCAGCGCGCTCGCAGCCGACCAGCGGTTTTCATTACGCCGCGGCTGCAACGGCAGCGAGACAGCGCGACCCTGAGGTATGGCGCACAATGGCCGCTTTCTTTCGCCCTCCTTTCTGCCAAGATGGGAACGCAGGCCGCCACAAAAGAAGCGCGGTTACCTGAATGCTAAAAGGAGCACTCGCCGGCGCCGCCGCCCGCGGCACGCGCTGTAGCCACCTACAGCGCACCCTCTTCTCTCCTGACGATGCACGCCACTCCACTGCAGAAACTTTACGGCGCCCTGAAGATGACTCGTAAACTTACAAACTCATACATTTATTTTTGGTACTGTGTTAATTCCTTGCTGATCAATCCCGAGCATAGCTCAGGGCGTACCATTGTGTTAAAAATACCGAGACCGAGTACAAGTCGGGCCGCGACTTTTTCTACATGCGAGCCACCTGCCGCTCCTAATTTCGACTTATTTTGTAAGATTCTGAACATGGCTGCGCTTCATCAACTGTACATGCAAGAGCTTCAAAGCGCTAGGAATAACAGCCAACCAGTTGCAAAATACACTTTTATTAAAGTTTATCATGTTTTTAACGATGTTAAAACCGTCTTCTTGAGAAGGTGCAGAATGGAAAATCACGTTATCTATAGTCAAAGTGGGAGTCGTTGACTTTGGTGGTGTCATCCACTTAATCACCATTTAAATATATTATTTAAAAGTAGTAGCCGTCTACTGCAGGGTTTTGTCTTCAAACTTTTAACATACAAAAATAAAAAAAAAAATCACGCATCGGCGCAGGATACAATATATACGATGGTACGTCAAATGAAAATTTTAAATATTTTTTTAATATTATTTATTTTTCAGAAGTGGTACAAAACTGTGTTACTTTTGAACATAACCTCCCCCACGCTCAATGCAAGTAAAAAAAAAAAAAATGGTTCAAATGGCTCTGAGCACTATGGGACTTAACAGCTATGGTCATCAGTCCCCTAGAACTTAGAACTACTTAAACCTAACTAATGTAAGAACATCACACAACACCCAGTCATCACGAGGCAGAGAAAATCCCTGACCGCGTCGCGAATCGAACCCGGGAACCCGGGCGCGGGAAGCGAGAACGCTACCGCACGACCACGAGCTGCGGACTCAATGCAAGTCCTCCAGCGCTTACAATGTGCATAAATTCCTTTAAAAAAATTCTTTTGGTAGTCTGCGCAACCACTCATGCATCCCGTGGCGTACCTCTTCATCACAACAAAACTTCTTTCCTCCCACTGCGTCTTTGAGTGGTCCAAACAGATGGAAACCACTTGGGACAAGGTCTGGTGAGTATGGTGGACGAGGAAGACACTCAAAATGCAGGTCTGTGATTGTTGCACCTGTCGTACGGGCAGTGTCGGGCCTTGCATTGTCATGTTGTCAACGGACACCTGCTGACAGCTATCCTTGTCGCTTTGATTTGATTGTAGGCCGCAGATGATTTTTAGGAGATCTGTGTATGATGCTCTGGTGACAGTGGTCCCTCTATGCATGTAATGCTCTAAAATTATGCCTTTTTCGTCCCAAAAGAGAATCAGCATAACCTTCCCTGCTGATGGTTCTGTTCGAAACTTCTTTGGTTTTGGTGATGCGGAATGGCGTCATTCCTTGCTCGCTCTCTTCGTTTCTGGTTGGTGGAAGTGAACCCAGGTTTCGTCCCCAGTAACAATTCTTGCAAGGAAGCCATCACCTTCTAATTCAAAGCGCCGAAGAAGTTCTTCGCAAGTATCAACACGTCGTTCTCTCATTTCAGGAGTCAACTGTCGTGGCACCCATCATACAGGCACTTTGTGAAACTGGAGCACATCATGCACAGTGTGGTGTGCTGACCCATGACTATTCTGTAAACATGCTGCAATGTCATTCAGTGTCACTCGGCAGTTTTCCTTCACTATGTCTTCAACTGCTGCAATGAACTGTAGAGTCACAGCTCGTTGTGCCTGACCTGGACGAGGAGCATCTTCCACTGAAGTCACACCATTTGCGAACTACCTACTCCATTCGTAGACTTGCTACTGTGACAAACGTGCATCACCGTACTGAACCTTCATTTGTCGATGAAGTTCAATAGGTTTCACACCTTCACTACGCAAAAAAAGAATAACAAAACGCTGTTCTTCCCTGGTGCAAATCGCAAGTGGGGCGGCCATCTTTATACTGGTACTGCGACGGTATGTGTGCATCTGCACTATGCTGCCACCTACAGGCCATTCTGCACGCTGTTTGTAGCAAGCTTACCTACTTACGGGATAACGCCGCGAAATTTCGATTTGTTATTACAAAAATTAAGTTTTTCATTTGACCCACCCTCGTAGTATGCCACTTGAAATATTCGTGTAAAACTGACATTTGAATATAAAACATAGAATCAGATACTATACAGTTTTTCAACTCAATAAACCTTACCAAGAGCCGTATACTTTAGGTTACTTTATTTTATTTCGAACTCTACCAGTTTCGGCAATTCATTTTCCCATATTCCGGCCACGTATGCTTTTTTCGTATCAACAAGCTTATCGTATGGTTATATAAAAAAAGCGTACGGGGGCTGAAGATGGCAAAATGAATTGCCGAAACTGGTAGCTTTCGAAATAAAATAAAATAATCTGAAGTATACGGCTGTTGGTAAAATTTATTGAATTGAGAAGTATGTACCAGCCGATGTCCCTCGGTCACAATGGACCGATAGAGACCAGATACTACAGAACATCAGCATGTCCCGTTCCGCGCTAGTTACATGTCCCGACGTTTCATATTTAAATGTCTGTTTTACACCAGTCTTTCAACTGGCATACTACACTGAAGCTCCATAGAAACTTTGTAGGAATGTGTATTCAAATAAAGAGCTATGTAAACAGGGAGAATGCAGCGCTGCTGTGCGCAAAGCACACAACAAGATCCTGGCATAATTGCTAGATCGGTTGCTGCTGCTACAATGGCATGTTATCAGGATTTAAGTAAGTTTCAACGTGATGTTATAGAAGGTGCACGAGCGGTGGGACACAGCATCTCTCAGGTAGCAATGAAGTGGGATTTTCCCGTACGACCATTTCACGAGTGTACCATGAATAACAGGAATCCGGTAAAACATCAAATCTCCGTCATCGCTGCGGGCGGAAAAAGATCCTGCAGGAGCGGGAGCAGCGATGACTGAAGAGAATCGTTCAACGTGTCAGAAGTGCAGTTCTTCCACAAATTGCTGCAAATTTCAATGATTAGCCATCAACAAGTGTCAACATGCGAAGTATTCAACGAAACAGCGTCGATATTGCCTTTCCGAGCCGAAGGCCCAATCGAGTACCCTTGATGACTACACGACACAATGCATTACGCCTCTCCTGGCCGGCCGGTGTGGCCGAGCGGTTCTAGGCGTTTCAGTGTGGAACCGAGTGACCGCTATGGTCGTAGGTTCGAATCCTGCCTCGGGCATGGATGTGTGTGATGTCCTTAGTTAGGTTTAAGTAGTTCTAAGTTCAAGGGGACTGATGACCTCAGATGTTAAGTCCCATAGTGCTCAGAGCCATTTTTGAGAGCCTCTCCTGGGTCCGTCAACATTGGACTGTTGATGACTGGAAATATGTTGCCTGGTTGGACGAGTCTCGTTTGAAATTGTGTCGAGCGGATGGACGTGTACGGGTATAGAGACAACCTCACGAATCCTTGCTCCCTGCAGCTCAGCAGGACACCGTTCAAGCTGGAGGAGTCTTTGTAATGGTGTGGGGCGTGTGCAGTTGGAGTGATATGGCAGCCCTGATACGTCTAGATACGCCTCTGACAGGCAACACGTATTTAAGCATCCTGTCTGATCACCTGCATCCATTCATGTCCATTCCGCATTCCGACGGACTTGAACAATTCTGTCAGGACAATGCGACACCCCACATGTCCAGTGTTACTACAGAGTAGCTCCAGGAACACTATTCTGAATTTAAAGTTTTCCGCTGCCCGCCAAACTCTCCAGACATGAACAGTATAGAGCATATCTGGCATGCCTTGAAACGTGATGTTCAGAAGAGAGCTCCACCCTTTCTTAGTCTTACGGATTTATGGACAGCCCTGCAGGATTCATGGTGTCACTTCCCTCCAGCACTACTTCAGACAGTAGTCGAGTCCATTCCACGTCGTTTTGCTGCACTTCTGCTTGGTCGCCGGGGCCCTACACGATGTTAGGCTCGTATATCAGTTTCTTTGGCTCTTCAGTGTAGTTGTATCTTGCGTCAAATATACGATGTTTACAAAAATTAGAACTTGTAAGACAGATCCCTACAGTAAGCGGTTACTACTTATATATAACGTATTTAAATGAAGATTAAATGGATGATATTTAGTAGACAGGGTGGAAGACTCTCGTATTGACTATAGATAATGTGATTTTACGTCTTACAGCTTCTGAAGAAGACAGTTTTAAAATCGTTGGAAACATGGTCACGGTTTAATAAACCTGTATTTTGCAGCTGGTTGGCTGTTATTTCTAACACATTGATTATTTCGTAAGAATAAGAATAAAAACAGCCTTGGTTGCGACATTACTTAGTATCAATGACGCGATTCACCGCTTTGGCACATCGCCCGGTCGTCTAAAAGTAGTTGTCCACCATCTATCATAAAATATGAAGTGGTAAATGGACGCAACAGCAACTAGATATGAAATTCACTCGTCGCATATTACATATCCAGTTACTGCTGCGTCCATTTTACATTTTATGTGGTTTTATGATGGATGGGTTACAATCTGCTTTTGCTCCAAAACGGTGAAATATGGCATTGATATTAAATAAATAGCACAATGCCGCAGTGTAATGGAATAATTTTATTCCAAAAGAGAACAATGTACGGACATCTCGCGAGCTACGCTTGACTAGTGCTGCCTTCTGTGGTCAGCTTCTGGAATTATTTCCATAGAAAGATGAGCGAACGTAACAGCTGCTGTCGTGAATGGCTGAACCAATATGATCGCGTTGACATAATTTCGTGGGTGTACTCGTTGGGTTTCGCAGTTCGATGTAGTTCTACAAATACATGTTTGTTGAGTGAGCAAGAAATTTTGTAGCTCATGGGGAAGAAGTACTCTTCTTTTGGGAGTACAGTCATACTTAATGTCATAATTTTTGTGATCTATCGAACAGCTAACGTAAATATGAAAAATAAATCTTGAAGCTTGTCACTTTTTAGTATGTATTACTGCCGAAGATACTTCAGTTTTATACGTGTCAACCGGCCGGTATGGCCGAGCGGTTCTAGGCGCTTCAGTCTGGAACCATGCGGCCTCTATGGTCACAGGTTGGAATCCTGCCTCGGGCACGGATGTGTGTGATGTCCTTAGGTTAGTTAGGTTTAAGTAGTTCTAAGTTCTAGGTGACTGATCTCAGATGTTAAGTCCCATAGTGCTCAGAGCCAGTTTTATTCGTGCCAGTAACGCTTTAAAAATATGCCCTGTATTGTTCTAAGCGTCCATTTTCCGAAGTGTTAATATAGACAGTCATTCCTTGATGCTGCTGCATAATTTCAGGGATGATGAGGAGAAGCACAATTGCATCCGTTAGTGAAAAGTATGCTGTTACTGAAACGACCGAGTAGAAGATTATCTCTGACAGTGACATCTTCCACTAATGAGGTAACGGGCGTTTTGTGGCGCACAGAAAATATTTTAAGTTCGGAGTTGGCGTGGCCGCACGGGCCGCTCGGCGAGCTGGGGCTCGGCAGCAACCGCGTGGTGCCAAACATTAGCCGGAGCAAGAGGGATAACAGCCCCAGCGCGCGGTGTAGGCCGACCGTGTGGCTGGGAATTCCATGTTGACGCTGTGTCAATGAATGTGCTTTGTGTCGGTGAAAGAGATTTGTATGCCGAGAGTGTCAAAGATGGTGGACTTTGTGAAACCATAATGAAGACATTTCACATTTCATGTAGAAATTAATAACAGCCATAGGAGTAATGGTACCTTAAAAAGAAATATGTACATTACCATTATATGCACGATGATTCCGATGGGGAATCATATGTTCAATGTCTTTATTAGTTTAAAGTTTAGTATCTGACGGTAAATCATACAAGTAACACCCAGCAACGAATTTCCAAAATCAAAATTATTCATCCGATTTTGTCGATCGACTTGTCTTTACAAAGTTATTAATGTAAACCTAAACTGATACGAATTACAGGCATGTAACTTGAATAGTACATGAGTTATTGGAGGTCAAAGTAGCCGATTACTATTGATCACATCAGGCCATAATTAACACAAAAAACGGTAGCAGTACGCGTATGAATATATTTGTTCGTCTATGTCTTTGTTTATATCCGATATATACCATTCATGAAGAAATTGGCCAAATATTTGCTGTTTTAAAAAGCACAGAGACATTAGGCAACTGGCTTGCTTTTGTTTCTGTTCCTTTGATATGTGTTTATTTGATTTGTTTACAGATTTAATAATGTGTGTTACAGCGTGTTTATGGTCCAGCCATGGGACTATTTATTTAATTTCAAGTTATTTAAATGTAAATCCAGTATTTCTTATGTGTTTCAATATGTTTGTGAGTTTGCATTGGCTTGGAGAAACAGCAGGAGCGCTCTAGCCAGTCACAGCGCTCGTTACTACGGTAGGCGGCTACATTGGAAAGACTGTATGGAAGAGGGGGAGGAGCTGGAGGTCACAGAGGACAGGGTGAGTGCTGGACAGGAAGGCGCAACAGACGGCTGCAGGAAACACCTGGAGAGTGTTGGGCAGTTTGCGCGTGGTCAAGACAGATAGAAATATTTCGTAATGCCGTCTTGTGCACTTACGAGATTTCTGTGGCTTCTCCAGTGAAGACATATTATGCACTTAGAAGTGAATATCTCGCGAGCTATGTTGTTGTTCATAACTAATTACATGAAGTACAAACCTATTGTTTTCCTGTTATTCAACTTATATTTTATTTAATTGCTGGACCATCGACACTAATAAGTGTTTTGCAGAAATAAACGGTGTTCTTAAAAGTACTTCTGCTACCGTAGTCATCATTTAAAGTCGTTAAAATAGGACCAGCAGATATTACTTAATAGCAATCTTTCATTTATAAATTTCTATGTCACATTCAAAATTCGCAAGTGTCAAGTGATAGGAACCTTCGACCATTCGATTCATGGGTGTATTCCTATTGTATACACTGTAGACTCAGCAATATTTGGCACGTAATGCGGCAACTAAGTATCCCGCTACCTAGACAACGAAATCAGCCAAAACTCTTAATATATAAATTCTGAATCTGAGGGTACATAGTTGAGGGCCCATTTTTTTATTTATTTATTTTTATTTTATTTTTTTTTTTTTTTGAAAGTCCGAAATTTGCGGTTTCTCGTCCGGGATTTGTGTCTTGCAAAGTGGTAATTCCTTTGCTCTCTGTTATTCAGCATACTGTGCAAAGTGTAAAAACCTTCGCAAAACCAGCAGAGATTTCTCTAGAGTGAACCGCTCACAAAACAGCATGTGAGATCGGTCTTTTTCCCCACAAGTAGGTTTCTCGAAATACTGAAATTACGCAGTAATTTTCACAAATAACACATGCTATCGGTAGAGGTCCTAATCTATCACGTTAAAGGCAATTTGCGTGAGGGCTCAGAGTCTAAATGAGTACAGAGAACGGTGGCGGTCAGCACGTTTAACGCACAGTGGTATCAGAGACGGTTGGAACACGCGGTAACCGGCAGCAACTACAGTTACATCAGGCGACTTCTGCAGTGGTGGACACAGTTGAACAGCAGTACGATGGCGGCATCTTCGAGTACTCCAGGGCTGTCTTCAGTGTCGAGTTGCACTACAACCGACGGCATCACTATAGCAGAGGGAACCATCTTAGATCTCATAAGTGCCGACGCAAATAGTGAGATGGTGTTTACCTCTGAAGTTCAAGTTGCACTTATAGATCTCGCGAATATAAGACTGTCACCTAGTATGTGTAGTTCTGAAAACTGAAGTGAGCCAGTTAGTGCGAAATCAGAGCGCCAAATTGTAAGTAGTAGGAATTCAGGGAAGAGCAGTGAATGTGGGGGAGATATGATGTCTCAGCTAATGCAAATGATCCAGGGATTGGGAAGTAATATGAATACAATGGCAAATAATATCAGTACAATTCGTACAGATATTGGTACACTGTGAACAGATATGGGCACATTGCAAACAGTTACGTATACAATTCGGACTGATATGGGTACGATGAGAATTGAAAGAGGTTCATCTACGAAAAAGGATGTTGAAAAAATTATGGGTAACCTTGAAAAAGCAACTTATCATAAATTAAAATGTGTCCTAGTGGGTATGGGGAAAATTACAGACGAAGTTGCAGTATTAAAATCTAAAATCGAATCAGTGGAAAAAGATCTTGGGGGGGGGGGGGGGGGGGAATGGATGATACAGACAGAACTTGGGAGCAAGGTAAGCCACTGTCTAAAAGTGCAAGATGCTAATAAAAGCGATATAAATGTAGCAATTAGTGACATTGTCAATCGTGTATGTGTGGGGGAGAAAGAAGTGGGCGAAATTAAAGATAAAATGGAGTCCAGTATCACTAGTGAAAATGAATTTAAAAAACAAATGCAACAGATAAAAAGTGATTTAAATTGTTTAGCCTCCCAACAGGCCACGCCGGCCAAAACTATACCTTGGACAAATGCCGAATCTGAAATGTTACACAGATGACGGGATATATCACCCAGTAGGTTTCATGGCTGCGTGTAGGGTCGCTTTTTTCCACAGCACGTCGGACGAAGCGAAAGTAAAATACGTTAACCGGCATTTGGAGGGAGACCCACAATCTTGAGCAAATGTCAGATGTACTTCGTGCGAATCGTACGAAGAGTTAGAAAAGTGTTTTTTCTATAAATTTTAGAGTGAGGCAAAACAGACACAGAAAAAAATGAATTTTTAAACGGGCCAAGTTACAGATACAGTAATGGGACAAAGAGAGATTTTTGCAAGCGCAAAGTGGGCAAGCTTATGCATGTGAAAAATCAGTTGGGAGTTTTAACGGAAATCACTACATTAATAAGGCGATTATCCGAAAATTTGCTGTGGGATCTTGTCCATATGTCATGTGATTCCGTGGACGAATTTCTATAATTTGTAGAAAAATTAGAGAGGATTTTGAAGTTCCAACCTCAGAGCAAATCAGCTGGTAGTTATCAAAGTGGAAACCCAAATAATCGTCACCAAACTAACAATCATGAGATAAATCAAAGGAATTCTCAGGGAGATAGTATCTGGAATGATCAGAATGGGTGGAGAACGAAGTGATAACTTCGTGAACGGGACACAAGTAAAGAACGCAGATTTGATAGGGGAAATTCCCGCAAAGTGCAGTCGCGCATCAACTGGTCGAGAAACTGATGTTCGCCACATCTCAGGTCCGGGGATGGCGATCTGAACAGGCGATGAAAAGGACTGGTGTTAATGATAATGGTAGAAATGTTGATAGGTTTGGAGAAAGGCAACAAATATGTAATATGGAGTATGTTAAAGGGGAAGGCTATATAGGTGGCTCTTTCAATAAAAGCAGGCGCGAATGGCGGAAGAATAGATTTGTGAGAGACTTAAGTAAAAGCAATGGGAATAAATTTGCGGGGACTGATGTAAGTTATGGATGTGTAATGAATGAGTGTGTTAATGGTGATGAATGGAAAGGTTCAGTAGTTCAAAAAGAAGTTAAGGAGGAGATGAATTTTGTGAAAGCAAATGACGTGCAGAGTTCTGGAGAGGTATTAGCAAATAGTGGAAATTCCAGTAAGGAAAATGTTGTAGTTGCAAATATTTGTAGTCGGCGAAAAGCATCGATGTTAGTGAAGGCGGCGTAGCTTTGGTCTCGCAAGCTGCAAGTGAGGGTGATTGTGTTTCGGCGGAAAGCGTCAATGTTACTAAGGGAGGCTTAGCATTCGTCTCGCCAGCAGTTGAAGTTAAAAATGTATCAGCGAAGGTAGATGATTCCTGTTTAATGGAACAGAGTAACGGTAATTTATGTAATGATGTAAACACTACTGGTATTTATACTTCGGAGGAGGTATCTACGCGTTTCTAGTCACGAATGAAGGCGAAACGAAACTTATTGATCAGAGTGTGGATGTAAGATGCTTGTCAGAGAGTGAATGTGAGAATGTATTCAAAGTAAGATCGGGGGTTAATCTGGACGAAAAGTGTGTAGAAATGGCAGTGTGTGCTGATTTTTGTCCGATCACGGAGGAATGTAGCAAGTCTGGAGGTCTCAAAATTGTGCGACAAGGTACCAGCAATTTTTGTAATGTAGCGACGAAGGATATAGTTGTGTACGATTCACATAAAGTTAATTTGTCAATGGAGGAAAGTTAGGTTTCTGATGTGAATTTATGTAGTGATTTAAATGGTGTATCAGAAGATGAGGTTGCTGGGATGAATATTTATGCTGATGATGGTTTAGGCATCGAAGTATTATTTCAGGAAGATAAAGTGTTTAACAGTGTATTGATGTAAAATTTTATTGAAGATGCAAATGTGAACCGGCAAAATGTGTGGAAGAACTAACAGAAAATTTAGAGAGGGCTGAAGTAAATGGTGTGGATGGGGATAGTTTGTGTAATGAAGTTCGTACGAATTATATGAAGCAGAAGTGTGATTTTAGTGTGACTGATTGCCGTTGCTACGGTAGAATGTTACTATCGTTACTGCCGCATATATGGAAACGAGAGAAGCTTAAAATTGCTAGAGGTTTAGAAAAGAAAAGGAATGAATTGGGGGTGAAGGAAGTATTTAATGAATTATTTTGGGATGAACATGAGATTGAGGGATGTGTAGAACAGGATGTGTGTACTCTAGAACTGGAAGACAAGGGACGAGACACAGAAAATGATTTATTAAGAAAAAAATATTTAGAACGAAAGGAAATGGTAAAAGTATAGCCAATAATTGAAATTAAAGTTGGCAATTAGCGGTGTGGGTAATTTTTGTGAACATGATCAAAAATAGGAAACTAGTAATCTTCCCAGTCCCTTGCGTTCAGATTAAAACGGCAAATGGTGGTATGAGTAAGCCAATAAGGCTACAAATACTTTTAGAATTTTAATGTGGAGAAAATAAATTCGAGATAGAATGTTTTGTAGTGAGAGGTCTAGTAAATTTTAGGAACTGACTTCCTGTGCAAATACAATACTTCGCTTAATTGTGTAGGGAAATGCCTAGAATTTGAATTTCAGAATGAAAAAGGCAAGTAACATTTAAAAGACTTCTTACAGGTGAAAATCAGATTGCTCATGCCATAGTTACTGAGGGTTACAGTGAGGAAGTCGATATACATAACAGAATTAAGGAAGTGATTGATGCAGTCAAGGGTATATCAGAAGGGGAAAAGAGAGAGTTCAAAAAAATGGTTCAAATGGCTCTGAGCACTATGGGACTTCTGAGGTCATCAGTCCCCTAGAACTTAGAACTACTTAAATCTAACTAACCTAAGGACATCACACACATCCATGCCCGAAGCAGGATTCGAACCTGCGACCGTAGCGGTCGCGCGGTTCCGAACTGAAGCGCTTAGAACCGCTCGGCCACTTGGGCCGGCGAAAAGAGAGAGTAATGTGGGTTGTTGTACAGTTACGAGAACGCATTCTCGGATCGCCCTGGTAAAGTTACCAATTTCGAGTACTCTATAAAAGTGAAGCCTCACCAACCAATAAAGTGCAAACCATATGTAATCCCTATAGCTGATCGGGATGCCGTCAGAGTTCGATTAAAACAATTGTTGGATTGGGGTATAGTCGAACAATGTAGGAGCGATTACTGCAATACTATCATTAGTGTTAAAAAAGTGATATCTCGGTCGGAATTGTACTAGATGAGAGAAAAATAAATAAAGTAATTGTAAAGGAATTAGACCAGCATGGCAATATGGAGGAACTGCTGCAGAATTTTAATAATAACAATTTGATGTCCAGTGTTGGTATGACCTTGGGATTTTGGTAGATCCCGTTGGCAGAGGAAAGCAGACTGTACACTTTCTTCATTTTTGAAGGACGAAGCTTCCGGCTTAGAATAGTACCATTCGGACTTACAATTTCTGTAGCAGTTCTTGTTAGAGTGTTGAGTCATGTCCTTGGGGAGAGTCTAATGAGCAAACTCGTGATATACGTAGATGATATATTGATCGCTACAAAAACGTGGACTTGGCATTGTCGAGGTTTGGAGTGGTTACTCATGGCTCTGAGTCGAGGTGGAATGACTTTAAACCTGTCGCTTCTGCAGTGAAGACATAGTATGCGTTTAGAAGTGAATATCTCGCGGGCTGTGTTGTTCATATCTAATTATGTGAAGTAGGAAGCTATTGTTTTCCTGTTATTCAACTTATATGTTATTTAATTGCTGGACCATCGATACTAATATGTGTTTTGCAGAAATAAACGGCATTCTTAAAAGTACTTATGCTATCGTATTCATCATTTACAGTCGTTAAAATAGGACCAGCAGATTTTATTTAATTGCAATGTTTCATTTATAAATTTCTGTGTTACATTCAAAATTCGCAATTGCCGAGTGATAGGAACGTTCGACTATTCGATTCATGTGTGTATTCATATTCTATACTGTAGATTCAGCAACATTTGGCATGTAATGCGGCAACTACGTATCCCACCCTCTAGACAACGAAACCAGCCAGAACTCTTAATATTTAAACTCTGAGTCTGTGGGTACACAGTTGAGGGCCAGATCTTTTTAATTTTTGAAAGACGGCACATAACAAACTTAACAGAACGAAACCAAAAGTGGGTTCCAACGAAACCAAAAGTGGGTTCCTAGTATCGCAACGAACAATATGAACGCTGTCAGTTGTGTTATTGTATTCTTTATATTTCCATTTTTGTGACACTGGATGGCTTATTATTTTTCTCTCTCTCTCTCTCTCTCTCTCTCTCTCTCTCTCTCTCTCTCTCTCACTCACTCTCTCTTTTTGCGTCACAATACAAACAGTAGCATAGAAATCGTACAAGTTTATGTTAATAATTTTATGTGATCGAGTTGTATGGTACTATCATAGTTCCCTGAACAAACTCACCATGTATCGTTGATTGACAGATGATCAGAAGTTCCCCATGTGCTCTGTCTATTGCTGTATATCTTACTTGCAGGACCAGCCATACCTCTGAAGATGCCCAACGTAGTATTGGACCACGTTAGGAATTGAAGAATTCCATGGACCACGGCCTTATAACCCGGAAGAATTATCAACAACACACTAGCATTGTGCTGTACAGGAATCGGATGTCAGTTTTTGAGATGGAGCTGCAAGCATGTTACACTTGTCCGGTCTATAAAGAGACGGTTATTGCTGTTTGTGGATGATGCTGGAGTCGTCGTCCGCTGACGACCCACATGTGCTCCTTTGGTGACAGATCTGGTGAACGAGCGGTCCAAAGAGATATTTGGACACTTTGCAGAGCATGCTGGGTTACAACAGCGGTAAGTGGTTGAGTGTTACCTGTTGGAAAACACTCCTTGGATTACTGTACATGAATGGCAGCACAACAGATCGAATCACAAGACTGACGTGCAAATTTGCGGTCAGGGTGCGTGAGATAACGAGAGTGCGCCTGCTGTCGTACGAAATTGCACCCCAGGTGTAGGTCCAGTGTACCTAGCACGCAGACAGGTTGGTTGAGGCTTTAACCTGGCCTCCTTCTGACCATCACAGCGCCATCACTGGTACCGAAGCTCTGGTACCGCGCGCCGCGGAATTTGAATCCCCGTCAGACGTCATGAACGTCGAAGACCCCTAGAGGTCTCTGCACCGTCGCACCGTAAGCTGAGCCGGCGCTCGCCTCCTGGCCCGCATTGAGCGTGAGGGTGCCACAGTGGGACACGTGGTTGCAGCGGCCAATAGCGGCGTCCTCGATAGAGTACTTAAGCGCCTGCCTCTCACTCAGCCAGCTCTGATCTCCTCTTCAAGCTCCAAACCTTCGCCCTTCCTGTCAACTACGTCCGTTTGATTGGGTCCTTTCTTTCCCAACGTCCGTCCTACCTCACCATCCATAACACGGATTCCTACACCTTCTACCCCTCCGCTAGTGGGCCCCAAGGTTCTGTCCTCTCCCCTCTTCTCTACCTTCTGTATATGGTGGACATGCCGCCTCCTTCACCACCCATCCATCTTCTCCAGTTCTCCGATGACACCGCCTTCCTTGCCCTCGCCCCCACCCTGCAACGCTCCCAACACCTTCTCCAATCCCATCTTGACCGGTTCACCACTTGATGCAACCAGAGGTTGCTCAGGGTCAATCCTTTTAAGACCCAGGCGATCACTGTAGGCAAAACCACCTCTTCCTCCCGTCTCCTCGATTTCTGTATCACCATTTATGGCCGTCCTATCGCTCTCACCCCCACCCTCAAGTACCTTGGCATCAGCCTTGACCGTCGCCTCTCCTGGACCTCCGATCTCCGGACAATCCAAGCCAATGTACACTCCCGACTCTTTCTAAAGCTTCTTTCTGGCGGCACATGGGGTCTGGGCCCCTCCGCCACCCTCCACACCTATATATCCTTCATCCGACCTATCCTCTGCTACATCCACCCTGCCCCTGCTACCTTTTACAAATCTCTCCAAATCCTAGAACGCCATCTTTTCCGCCTCGCCTATCACATTCGTCTCCCCTCCCCCACGCGGATCCTTTATGACCTTATTCCGTTCTCGCACCTCCTCCTTTTCCTCGAACGGATACGGATCCTCTACACCTACCGTAAACTTGATCCCCCTCACGCGCTTGTGTCTCCCACCCTCTCCCACTCACGTCCGCTGCCGCGCCTGTATTCCCACGTACCACCTGCTCTCCATCTCTCCACTCTCCATACCCTCTTCCAAGGTGGCTTCCACCAACTTCCAAAAAGCTCAGCCAACCAGTCCAAACTTGCTTACGTCTCTGGACATATCGCCTCGCCTTAGACAGCGTATTTACTTTCGTGTTTTGTTTACGAGTGGACGTGGTTGTCTAGTTACGTTTCCATGACTCTGTTGTCTCGTTATTGTTGTTTTCGTAAGGTCCTTCGTTGGTCGTGTCCGTCCTCTCCGTTGTGTTGTTGTTCGTGGACCGCTCCACGGGTCCCGCCGCGTTTTCCGTCACTTCAACCCCGCGACTGTTCCGGTCACCGTTACAACAGAAGCAGAACTAGATTTGATTAGAAAACACAGCAGCCCTTTGTCCCGCCTTCCAGTGAGCTTTCGCATGAAATCATGGAAGTCGCAAATGGCAGTGGTGTGGAATCAGTGGGATGGACGCCACAGGATGTCTGGCTCGGAGTTGTCCTTGAAGTAACCGATTCGTTGTGTCACTGCGGCGCCAGCTGCTGCTCAAATTCCTGCTGCAGATGAAGTACAATGTGCCAGAGGCATACGCCGAAAACGATGGTCTTCCCTCTCGGTAGTGCCACGTGGTCGTCCGGAGCCTAATCTTCCTGCGAGCGTACATTCTCGTGACCAACGCTGTCAACAATCATGTACAGAGGCTATATTCATGCCAAGTATTTTTACACTATCGCAGAAGGAACATCCAGCTTTTCATAGCCATAACGACCTAGTTCAAACTCAGTGAGGTGTTGATAATAGCGTCTTTGTCTCCTTGTTGGCATTCTTGACTAACACCAACTCACAGCGTCCATTGTCAAAGATAAATAACGCTCACGATCGTTACAGCATGTACAGGGGTCACTCCAAAAGAAAATCAGACTATTTCTGAAAAAATACAGATTCATTCTGCACGTGTGAAAGTTTTACGTTGTGAGATACATCCTTCCAGCTTGTTTTCAAACTTAGTTCAACCTGTTCCCGTGAGTGGCGCCGTCACAGCATGTCTTCAAGATGGCTGCTACACTTAACGTTCGTCAGAATGAACGTGGTGTCATAGAATTCCCTTGCTGTGAAAACAAGACAGTGGGAAATAACCAAAAGAGGTTCAAAAAGGTGAATGGAGATGCTGCTGTCGATCGCAGTACAGTTAGTCGGTGGGCAAGCAGGTTACGTGATGGAAGCGGGCACGGCAATATTGAGGACTGTCCTCGCAGCGGCAGGCCTCGTACTGCACGCACTCCAGACAATGTGCAGAGAGTTAACGAATTGGTGACTACTGACACATCCGCAAAAGCAGGATGTTTTGCTGTTGCACGACAATGCACGGCCATATGTCAGTCAAGAAACCATGGAAGCGATCACAAAACTCGGGTGGACAACACAGAAACACCCGCCTTACAGTCCTGATCTGGCTCCATGTGGCTATCATCTCTTCTGGGAATTGAAAGATTGTCTTCGTGGAACAAGGTTTGAAGTTGATGACCCCCTTGTGCACGATGCCAAACCGTGGCTCCAACAGGTTGGTCATAATTTTACCGTGCCGGTATACAGGTGCTGGTTCCAAGATGCCATAAGGCATTTGAGAGGGACGGAAATTATGTGGAGAAATGAAAATATTGTTCCTAAAGGATGTATCTACACACTGTAAAACTTTCAAACATGTAGAATAAAAGATGGATTAAAAAAATAGTGTGTCTTTCTTTTGAAGTGACCCTCGTATTTAAAGGAAATATGATGTGCATCCTCATAATGGTGCCACTAGCGCCATTCTCATGCCACTGGCGTGAAATTTATTGAGACAATCTTTCACATGTAGAGAAACGCCTACCAACTTTTGTTTAAGTCGCACAGTTCTTTCGTGGTGTTGCGATTTTTCTTCTGTCAGTGTATAAACTGGCAACAGCTCAAAAATGAGATTACGAAATATGGGCGAAAGTAACATCCTCCTTTCACGCGTTTCGGGGTCTCTCCGTTATCAGATCTATCAAGAAACCACATACAGTCCTATGTCTCCTTCTACTACATTCCGGCAAATCATCAGAACCCAAAGTTTTATTTCATGAGCAGTTCTTGTCTCATCTACGCCCTGCGTCTAGCCTGCCATATATTCTCGCTAACTATATCAGGATTTGCAGGGTGATTTGGATTGTTGTAGGCGGACGGACGGAACTGTGAACAACACGTCGTTCGCTGTCAGACATAAACTCGAACCGCCTCGCGAGCTGCGGAGTCCACGACGGGTGTCGATTTCCCAAGTTACGCCGGCAGAGTTTTCTGGGCTGACAGAAATCCGTTATTCCATTAGGGGTGGTGATGTGGCGTGGTCTGCCGTGGAGGTCTGATTGCCGGCGGTAGCAAACGCGCTGGTTCGGCTTCGGCTGCACAGTCCGTCATCGCTCCTCAATAATTACACCATTCTGCCAGCGTCGACTGCGGCCCACTAAGCAACTCCGTGACGTCACGCCCGAAACACCGGACAGTGACTCTGACATTCCGACGTGGATAGGTCTCTCGCGAAACTTGGTACCGCACTTGGGGGAATTCATGTGGCATAATCTCTAAAAAGTAAGTCGCTCGGCTGAAGAAATAACAGAAGGAAAACAGCAGGTGACTAACACTGCACTTTAGTGGTCTTATGAAATAAGAGGTATCTGTAGCACAATATCGCAAATTTCCCGTGTAATTTCGTGTTGTCTTTTATCTTTATATAGGTTAAAATTGCAAAGCTGCAGAAACAGCATGGCTCAATATTTCTGCAGGGGATTTCAACGATCCTTTGAGTCCATACCACGTATTGTAATGTTTTTGAGAATAATATTCGCAATAGCACATAAAATTGATTATACGAGTACTGAATATAGCATGTCCATTTATCTTCACCGTCACAAAGAACTTCCCATCCGGAAGCAAAAAACAAAAAGTATCATTCAAATGTTGTTTAGCTCCGAGTGGGCGTAAGACATCATGAGTGGCTTTCTTGTACGAAGGTGAGCCAAATTAAAACTTTAAATTTGTAATAACATATCGAAATTTCGCACCGTTATCCTTTAAGTTGGTAAGTGTGCTACAAACAGCGTGCAGAATGGCCTGTAGGTGGCGGAATAGTGCAGATGCACACATACCGTCGTAGTATCAGTATAAAAATGGCCTCCCCGCTTGCTACTTGCACCAGGGAAGAACAGCGTTCTGTTGTTCGGTTTTTGTGTAGTGAAGGTGTGAAACCTCTTGAAATTCACCGACGAATGAAGGTTCAGTACGGTGATACATGTTTGTCACAGCAGCAAATCTACAAATGGCGTAGGAAGTTCTCAAATGGTGTGACTTTAGTGGAAGATGCTCCTCGCCCAGGTGAAGCACAACGAGTTGTGACTCCACAGAACATTGCAGCAGTTGAAGCCACAGTGAAGGACAACCGCCGAGTGACACTGAATGACATTGCAGCGTGTTTACAGATTAGTCATGGGTCAGCAAAGTACATTGTGCATGATGTGCTCCAGTTTCACAAAGTGTCTGCAAGATGGGTGCTACGGTAGCTGACTCCTGAAATGAGAGAACGTCGAGTTGATGCTTGTGAAGAACTTCTTCGGCACTTTGAACGAGAAGGTGATGGCTTCCTTCCAAGAATCGTTACTGGGGACGAAACCTGGGTTCAGTTCCACCAACAGGAAACGAAGAAAGCAAGCAAGGAATGGCGCCATTCGTCTTGACCAAAACCAAAGAAGTTTCGAACAGAACCATCAGCAGTAAAGGTTATGCTGACTCTCTTTTGGGACAAAAACGGCGTCATTTTGGAGCATTACATGCCTAGAGGGACCACTGTCTCCGGTGCAACATGACAATGCAAGGCCTCACACTGCCCGTACAACAGTTGCAACAATCTCAGACCTGCATTTTGAGTGTCTTCCTCATCCACCATACTCACCAGACCTTGCCCCAAGTGATTTCTATCTGTTTAGATCACTCAAAGACGCAATGGTAAGAAACAAGTTCCGTTCTGATGAAGAGGCACGCCACGCGGTGCATGATTGGTTGTGCGGACTACCAAAACAATTTTTTCTAAAGAATTTATGCACTTTGTAAGCGCTGGAGGACTTGCATTGAGCGTGAGGGAAATTATTTTGAAAAGCGATACAGCTTTATACAACTTCTGCACAATAAACAATATTTAAAAGAATATTTAAGGTTTTCATTTGACTCATCGTCGTATCTTTGTTCATTACGAACAGTAATACAACATTTTGAATATTACCCATTCTTATTTAATCGATAATTCCCATCCTCTCTCCAATTTCTGCTCAAAAACGTATCACGTATTCCGTTATCACAAAGTTCACTTAATAAGAAACAGAAATGAGTATTTGTAATACCAATTTTCAGTAGTGCTGCAATACATATGAGCGCCAAGTAAGTGATAGAACATTCAAAGGTGTGGAATATAGTGACCATCGACAGCGATATACATTGAGGTGACAGAAATCATCGGATACCTTCCAATAACGCGTCGGACCTCCTTTTTCTCGCCTTAGGGCAGTATTCCGAGGTCCACAATGTCAAGACTGTGCCGAGAATTCCAAATTTCAGGCATTTCCTCTCACAACGATCGAAGAGTGGTCGAGGACCTTCACTTAAACGACTAAATGTGTTATCAGCGCTAACAGACAAGAAAAACTGTGTGAAATAACAGCAGAAATCCACGTGGGACTACGACGAACGTATTCGTTATGACAGTGCGACGAAATTTGGCGTTAATGACGTATGGGAACAGATGACCGATGCGACTGGCTTTGCTAACAGTACGAATGGTCAGATTACACAAGTAACGGGCAAGGCAAACTCTAGATTGTGGTTTATTGGTAGAATCCTGAAGCGATGCAGTCATTCAACAAAGGAAATAGCTTACAATACGTTAGTTCAAAAATGGTTCAAATGGCGCTGAGTACTATGGGACATAACTGCTGAGGTCATCAGTACCCTAGAACTTAGAACTACTTAAACCGAACTAACCTAAGGACATCATACACATCCATGCCCGAGGCAGGATTCTAACCTGCGACCGGAGCAGTCGCGCGGCTCCAGACTGTAGCGCCTAGAACCACTCGGCCACTCCGGCCGGCAATACGTTAGTTCGTCCAGTCTTAGAGTATTGTTGGTCTTTATAGGACGCTTTCCAGTTGGGCGTGATTCAAGAGCTTGAGAATGTCCAAAGAATAGCGGTAGGATTCGTGACTGGTACATTCAGCCATCGCGAGAGCGTTCCAGATCTCATAGAAAGTTTGAGTGGGACACACTTTCAGATAGAGGGCACGGTAAGCGGAAGGGAATTCCGAAATCCGATCTTCGCCGAGGATGTAGAGTATATATTATTACCACCAACCTTCAAATGGAGCAATGATCACTATTCAAGGATAAGGGAAATTAGAGCTCGTACTGCCACAGCAGCCAATTGTGGACTTCATTTTCCCCAACAACGGTGGAGTTTTTATGAATGACAATGCACCATGTCTCGGGTTACAAGCGTTCGCGATTGATCTGATGAATTTTCAGGATAATTCGAGCAAATGATATGGCCGCCCAGATCACTGGACATGAATCCCAACGAAGATTTATGGGACATAATCGTGAGATCAGTTCGTGCACAAGATCCTACGCCGGCAACTCTTTCGCAATTATGGACGGCTGTAGAGGCATTGTGGTTCATTATTTCTCAGGGACTACCAACGACTTGTTGAGTCCATGCTACGTCGAGTTGCTGCACTACGCTGAACAAAAGAAGGTTCGACACAACGTTAGTAGGTATCCCATGACTTACGTGAGACTGTATATCGTATGAGTAATACACAGCAGTCCCCACCTAGACTTCGTGATTTAGTAAAATGCAAACTGGTAGAGTAGAGCCTTTTGAACAAATATATAAGGGATTACGTGTGGAATGGGGATGATTCGACAACAAATTTAATACTTCTTCAGTAGTTAGCTATAGAAGCATTCGAAAAGAATGTTTCACCATGGGGAAATAACACCGCAACTATTTCTTTTATTTGTTTCAGAAGGCAGAAATTTTCATTGTAAAAATACATAAAGAACTACTTATCGATCGTCTTCAATAATGTATCTTACTCTTTTTAGGTTTATTGATCGCTTGTAGCACTGTGGAAAATGAAATCCGACTATTACATGAACAGTATCTTTCCTGCACAAGTAAGATGTAACGAAGTTGACCATCCGATATTTATCTAGCTTTGTTACAGAATTTATTAGTATGTTAGTATGACCCCAAGTAAAACATCTTCCAAGCCAGTGTTTCGGTCATCGCTGCTTCATGTTGCTTTTCTGTTTGCAGTACGTAGCAATTGCAATTGCAATACATGCGATTTCTACATCATGGAACACGGACAATTTTGCTATGTAGGCAACATTCCAAATGATCCGCCATGAGCAAAAATATTGCGCAGTAGTAACGTGCCGTTCGTGGCCTCACACAGTATTATTACGCAATAAATACTGAGTGATTGAAGGCCCCAGTAGAACGCAATGTACACTTGACTGCAAAAAGAGTGGGTCACTGCCGAACACAACCAACATAACATATCTGTGTTGCAGGTCCTCTAAACAATAAAACCCTGTGGGGTACAGTCGTTAGACTACACACAATGGGTACCGCAAGAGACGCGATTAACGGCAACAAGCACTCTACAGAAATCTCAACATTAACAGCGAATCACCGGTAATATCATTGTTCTCGTAACACATCAACAGCTACGTGTACACAAATTTGAACTTTAAATGACATGACCAACGTCGTCGTTCTGGACCTGGATTCAAACCCAGCATCTATAGCCGTTGCAAACTGAGCTAAGCTTTGTTTGTGCCTTATTGAGACCAGATCACTAGGCATAAAGAGACGTGAAGTACAGACGTTTGCACCAGTATCAGTTAACAATTCAGATCCTGAAAATAAATGACGAAAATGTTTGTACTGAACTGGGAATCCTGTCGTAACAGTTACCTTTCTGGGAACTACCCCCAGCGACGTTTAATATGGTGTCATTCACAAGGAACAAGGTACGCTCATGTTTAAAATTGAAATGCCTTCATGTAAAGCTTGTGACAGGGATGCGAATCCTAATCGGATTGTTAACGAAGTACGTAAAATCAGAAGTTAAATATCAAATGTTTTCACCAATAGTGAGATGTTGGAACTTTAAATGACCATAGAATTTTTTTTGCCTGACTGGGATTCGAACCCAGTCATCGTTTTTAGTCAGGAACAAACGATAAATAACTATTGTTGGTTCACCAGTAGCGAGATGTGCGCATGTTTAGCTAGACATCAGGCGACGAAAATTTCTGTGCTGAATGGAATTCAAAAACCGCACATGTGGTTATGAAGACACTTTAACTATCAAATCCTTTTCCAATAATAGCTAGGAGTGGCATGTTTGTACTTTCAGTGATGTGATGGGAAATACTCTGCTGGCTAGAAGTTGAATCCACAACATATCGTCGTTGGTGATTACAACGAACACAACGGCAAACCCAAATCCGTTTTCGCCAGTAGGATGGAGAGGAATGTTTGAACTTGAAAAGATACAAGGAAACGTTTGATCTTGTAATGTTGAGACGGAAAGCTCATTATGTGGCTGTGAGTTGAAACGAACACGTTACAGCTGACAACGCACGAAGAGACTTTGAAAGTGCGACTGTTTTTTACTAGTAGTTCGGAGTGCACATGCCAGGGCTTGAAATGAAATAATGAATATTTTGCGCTGGTCAGGATTCGAAACCAGATAGGTGCCTTTCGAGGAGGCCTAGAAGAGTTAGCAATCTTGGGGAACACAGTGAAATCGAATTCGAATCCCAGTCCAGCACCACAATTTTAAACGTCTCAGTTTCAAATAAAGTAACAGTCTTGTGAACTTACATGGTCATTGGTTCATTAAATGAAATACGTCTTCTAGTCAGGCAGGCAAAAACAATTCTGTCGTCATTTAAAGTTCCAGCATCTCGCTATTGGTGAAAACATTTGATATTTAACTTCTGATTTTACGTACTTCGTTAACAATCCGATTAGGATTCGCATTCCTGTCACAAGCTTTACATGATGGCATATCAATTTTAAACATGAGCTTACCTTGTTCCTTGTGTATGACACCATATTAAACGTCGCTGGGGGTAGTTCCCAGGAAGGTAACTGTTATGACAGGATTTCCAGTTCAGTAAAAACATTTTTGTCATTTATTTTCAGGATCTGAATTGATAACTGATACTGGTGCAAACGTCTGTACTTCACGTCTCTTTATGCCTAGTGATCGGGTCTCAATAAGGCACAAACAAAGCTTAGCTCAGTTTGCAATAGCTATTGATGCTGGGTTTGAATCCAGGTCCAGAACGACGACGTTGGTCTTGTCATTTAAAGTTCAGATTTGTGTACACGTAGCTGTTGATGTGTTACGAGAACAATGATATTACTGGTGATTCGCTGTTAATGTTGAGATTTCCGTAGAGTGCTTGCCGTTAATCGGGTTTTTTTACTGGTTCGTCCAATATCCAGTTTCCAGTGCCACTCGCCGCTGAGCGACGTTAAGCACGTGGATGGAAAACTTTTTCGATAGCGAAAAACTTTTTTTCCAATTGCCGTACAGCTTCGTAACTGCATATATTGTCTCAAGTGTTTAATTTTGACTAAGGATTACTGTACAATATATCTAAAATAATCTGTTTTCTCAGAACTTTTGGAATGTCACTTGTTGCAATTAAGGTTAGTTTATGAGTGCTATGGGATTTCTCATAGCTAAGAAAGGTTTTTCTAATATGTTTTGTATGACGATATTAGTCGACGCTTAGACTGACTGCCATAAAGACCTTTTGTCTCTAGTAGTCTCTTGCAGTACCCATTGTGTGTAGTCTAACGACTGTACCCCACGGGGTTTTGTTGTTTAGAGGACCTGCAACACAGCTATGTTATGTTGGTTGTATTCGGCAGTGACCCACTTTCTTTGCAGTCAAGTGTACATTTGTTTAAGGAATGCCAATCTCCATTCAGTTGTGTGGACAGCAGAAGGAAGAACAGTAATTTCGACGATTTTGTGTGTGTGTGTGTGTGTGTGCCAGCCGTTGTGGCGAGCGGTTCTAGGCGCTTCAGTCTGGAACTGTGCTGCTGCTACAGTCGCAGGTTCGAATCCTGCCTCGGGCATGGATGTGTGTGATGTCCTTAGGTTGGATAGGTTTAAGTAGTTCTAAGTCTAGGGGACTGATGACCTCAGATGTTAAGTCCCATAGTACTTAGAGTGACTTGAACCATTTGTGTGTGTGTGTGTGTGTGTGTGTGTGTGTGTGTGTGTGTGTTTGTGTTCTATCGTGATTGCAAGTTCGGAAAACATCACAGAAAAATCCGCCGTGAGGGTGGTTGCTCGTCAGAATATCGCAGCTTTTAATCTGCCGCGTAATAGTATGTCTATCTTTAAACACAATAAGAGGAAAGTAATAGTGATGGCATTGTTAATGAAGGACTGCTTTTAGACAACATGTAGTTTAAAAATGCTGCAGTACTGTAGTACACGTACCCCTATTGTAAACAAGGAAGCATTATTATTGTTCTGTTGACTGATAGGTGAGTAGCATCCCTAGTTTGTCTTCGTTGTCACAAGCTGTACTCCCACAAACTGAAAAAGGTTGACTGAATGATCGATGTGCATTTTCTTTGTTTTATTGTCGACGGCAGCAAGTGAAGGGGCTCCATTAAACCGATATCCGCCGTGTGCACTAGTACAGGAGGGTCAAAGTGTATTTTGTGTTAACGTTTTTAACAAAGTCATGTTGCTCTGTGATACGTTTCTCAGCAGGTCATGATGAGTGGAAGTGGATTACCGAATAAAGATATGGGATGCTTTCCAAAAAAGACGGTGTACTGTTCATTCTAGTAATGAACAAAATCTCAAGAATTCAGTAATAATAGTTAATGTGCTCTTGGTAGCTAAATTGTGGTAGCTAAACTGTGTTTTTCTTTTCATTTTTCTTCCAGCAAAAAGTTATTTGGAGCAGATATTTACACTATGTGTATGTATGTCCTACGGAAGAATGTAAATTACATCGCAGCTGGTAGGCTCTTGGTATCTTGTAACTGTAAGGAGTAGGAAACTTCGCACAAGTTACTTTTAATAACAGTCCCTGGGAACGGGCAGTCTTTTCTAAAGACGATTCATCTCTAGATACCTGCACTCAACGGAAAGTTGGATGTTGATGACATCGTGCAAGGCATTCATATTAAGTAAAATAAAGGTGGTAGTGGATACACATCTATCATTGCATCGTACGAGCGGGTGTGGTCGTCAGGCAAAAGAGATCCCACTTGTAATAACGAGGGGCATTCGGTAACTAACGTAACACTTTCTCCCATGGCCAGTTTCGGTTGGAAAATACGGAACCTGTTACGGGACTTCGTGGAATATATCCATTTAAGCCCTATAGTATCATGAAGTTCCTATAAGTGCCGGCATTATACGCACCCTTCAAAATAGCATGTATGACGAAGGTGGGCTCCAAGCAAAAAGCTGTGCTTGAGTTTCTTTTGGCAGATAACCAGAGCGTCGCTGATATTCACGCGGAATGTACTTGGTCACATGGCAGAGAACAAAAGCACGAAGGGTCGTTAGGTGAGGCATTTAGCATCATCGCAACAAGACTGCGCAAGCCCGTTAGATACCCCACTTACCGGCTGGCCGCACACAGCTGTGACTTTAGCAATGTTGGAACGTGCGGACACTCTCTTTCAAAGGGACAGAAGGATGACAATCAAATACGTCGTTGCTCAACTGGACGTGTCTGTTGGTACTGCTGAGACACCAGTTGGGGTACTCAAATGTGTGTACAATAGATTATAAAAATCAATGAGTTTGGCCCAGAGAAGGATGCACTCCGTGTTAAGTAGTACGTGGGTGATGGAGAGATTATTGGTGCAGCAAGATGTTGGATCCGACGTGGAGCAGTAGAGTGATACCATGAGGGCACACACGTCCTCTCTGTAAGATGACATAAGGTCGTCGCACTGAAAGAAGATTATGTTTAAAAATACGGTTTTCTATCCATAAGAGTGAGGAATTATTTGATGTATTGAAATACTAACTAAAACCAACCAGCTTTCAGAAAAAGATTTGTCGCATTACATTACTGAACGCCCTTCGTTCAATGTCGTTAGGTCTGCCACCGAGTGCCCCAAGTCGATGTCGTCTGCGTAACGAAGGAAGATTACAGTTTAACTTGCCGTCAACATCTAGGTCTTTGGAAGTGGACCTCAAGCTCGAATTGTTTCAAGGATGGGGAAAGAAATTGGACATGCACTGTCAAAGGAACTATCCCGGAAAACAAATAACAATTTCCGTAGGTCTAGCTTCAAAATAACGATATATTATCAAAAAAAAAACGTTTGATACCCCATTTCACCCCTAAGTGCTGGAATTTCGAAATATCACTTAGTAAGCGACGCTTCGTATAAGATCAACACAGTGTCCAAATTTCAAGTTTCTGTCCTTAACGGTTTGGCCTGGGCGATGATGAGTGAAGTGGTCAGTCAGCAGACCAGCAGACTGCTTTTTATATACAAATATATACATTGCGAGTATGGAAATAAAGTTTTGTTTGGCGTAATGACGAATTAAATAAATGGTTCTTGCTTTACAATCATCAATATTAAACATTATAACGAGAAAAGGCACACATATATTTACAGATTTTCAAAATACCGTAAATTTTGTTAAATTGTGGTTTTCCTGTATGACCTGAGTATTTCATCGCGAGAAGTATTTCAAGGTCGTTTTGTCAATTGTTATGGAATATGCATAAAATGTATTTTATTGAGTGATTTGAAATAGATTTGTTTTGACTATCACAGTGCGTTTTGCAGCAATAAGCGTTTACCTACAGTGACGTGTCACGCTTCGTTACGTGTCGGTAA
This sequence comes from Schistocerca cancellata, assembly GCF_023864275.1. Classification (NCBI taxonomy): domain Eukaryota; kingdom Metazoa; phylum Arthropoda; class Insecta; order Orthoptera; family Acrididae; genus Schistocerca; species Schistocerca cancellata. The sequence continues at coordinate 664,523,124 of NC_064628.1, forward strand.
CCGTTTGTTGTAAACATACTCATGGAAATTGAAATAAGAACACCGTGAATTCATTGTCCCAGGAAGGGGAAACTTTATTGACACATTCCTGGGGTCAGATACATCACATGATCACACTGACAGAACCACAGGCACATAGACACAGGCAACAGAGCATGCACAATGTCGGCACTAGTACAGTGTATATCCACCTTTCGCAGCAATGCAGGCTGCTATTCTCCCATGGAGACGATCGTAGAGATGCTGGATGTAGTCCTGTGGAACGGCTTGCCATGCCATTTCCACCTGGCGCCTCAGTTGGACCAGCGTTCGTGCTGGACGTGCAGACCGCGTGAGACGACGCTTCATCCAGTCCCAAACATGCTCAATGGGGGACAATCCGGAGATCTTGCTGGCCAGGGTAGTTGACTTACACCTTCTAGAGCACGTTGGGTGGCACGGGATACATGCGGACGTGCATTGTCCTGTTGGAACAGCAAGTTCCCTTGTCGGTCTAGGAATGGTAGAACGATGGGTTCGATGACGGTTTGGATGTACCGTGCACTATTCAGTGTCCCCTCGACGATCACCAGTGGTGTACGGCCAGTGTAGGAGATCGCTCCCCACACCATGATGCCGAGTGTTGGCCCTGTGTGCCTCTGTCGTATGCAGTCCTCATTGTGGCGCTCACCTGCACGGCGCCAAACACGCATACGACCATCATTGGCACCAAGGCAGAAGCGACTCTCATCGCTGAAGACGACACGTCTCCATTCGTCCCTCCATTCACGCCTGTCGCGACACCACTGGAGGCGGGCTGCACGATGTTGGGGCGTGAGCGGAAGACGGCCTAACGGTGTGCGGGACCGTAGCCCAGCTTCATGGAGACGGTTGCGAATGGTCCTCGCCGATACCCCAGAAGCAACAGTGTCCCTAATTTGCTGGGAAGTGGCGGTGCGGTCCCCTACGGCACTGCGTAGGATCCTACGGTCTTGGCGTGCATCCGTGCGTCGCTGCGGTCCGGTCCCAGGTCGACGGGCACGTGCACCTTCCGCCGACCACTGGCGACAACATCGATGTACTGTGGAGACCTCACGCCCCACGTGTTGAGCAATTCGGCGGTACGTCCACCCGGCCTCCCGCATGCCCACTACACGCCCTCGCTCAAAGTCCGTCAACTGCACATACGGTTCACGTCCACGCTGTCGCGGCATGCTACCAGTGTTAAAGACTGCGATGGAGCTCCGTATGCCACGGCAAACTGGCTGACACTGACGGCGGCGGTGCACAAATGCTGCGCAGCTAGCGCCATTCGACGGCCAACATCGCGGTTCCTGGTGTGTCCGCTGTGCCGTGCGTGTGATCATTGCTTGTACAGCCCTCTCGCAGTGTCCGGAGCAAGTATGGTGGATGTGACACACCGGTGTCAATGTGTTCTTTTTTTTCCATTTCCAGGAGTGTATAAGCGTACAGCTTAGGGCTGAGTAATTCTTTCAGAGCCACTAATTACAATTTTCTTGAACGTAACATCGAAATTTTGATGAAGCAAGAATTTTTTTTTCTTAGATACGCACGTCTCATGAATTACGCAGTTCATACTGCACGCGGGTGATCATGCGTCCGCCAACCTACCGGATGAGACAGTTTAGTTATTTCTTAGTAGACCTGCGAACGTATTGTTATTAATTATTCAATTTCTATACTACAGTATACAAAAATGGTTCAAATGGCTCTGAGCACTATGGGACTCAACTTCTCAGGTCATCAGTCCCCTAGAATTTTGAATTACTTAAACCTAGCCGGCCGCGGTGGCCGTGCGGTTCTGGCGCTGCAGTCTGGAACCGCGGGACTGCTACGGTCGCAGGTTCGAATCCTGCCTCGGGCATGGATGTGTGTGCTGTCCTTAGGTTAGTTAGGTTTAATTAGTTCTAAGTTCTAGGGGACTGATGACCTAAGATGTTAAGTCCCATAGTGCTCAGAGCCAGCCACTTAAACCTAACTAACCTAAGGACATCACACACATCCATGCCCGAGGCAGGATTCGAACCTGTGACCGTAGCGGTCGCGCGGTTCCACACTGAAGCGCCTAGAACAGCTCGGCCACAGCGGCCAGCTACAGTATACAGCGTAAGTAGTAAGCGTCAATTCTGTCCTAACGTGATTCGCACAACTAATATTTTTTTTCATCTGAGGGTGAGCTAGGTTTACTTTTATTTGCGACAGTGAGTTGTAAAATTTCCCCGTGTCGATTAAGATAGTTCCGGAACCGATGTCATGACTCTAATCCAGTCAGTTGAACAGTAACACGTTTTTATCGATTGAGCGATTTGCTCTAAATTGCGATACGATAGAATATAAACTGTTTCAACAGTCTAAACCCCCCATTTCAGTTACATTATTATTCTTTAGGCTAGAATTGTTGCATCTTCACATCGATAAGTTTGGGAGAGATGTTCGCGATATCGAACGTGATATTCATAGACGACAATTAGTAGCCTAAAAAGTATTAAAGCACCTAAATATAATGGAAAAAGATACAATAAGCTTAAATATAATTGACAACGAAACATGGAAAAAAATACTGCGAGAGTTTACTGTGTAGTGAGATAAAAAAATGCAAGAAATGAAATTGATGAGGAAAAAATACAGTAAACCCAATAACATAATCAGAATTAAGACAACCATTAAAAGAATCAAAAAATACGAAAGCTAGTTTTCTACATGGAATAAAACTGAATTTCTAAAATGTAGGGGAAATTATTTTCTTACTAGATCGTTACAACTAATAATTAAATATTCGAAGAAATATGACATATCATTTGCATGGTATACTGTTGGCGTAATATCTCTAAGAAAGGTGAAAGAAGCAACTGTGAAAATTACTCAGGTAAGCCTACTCAATGGTACTTATAAAAATGTACTTCAGGTCATAAATAATTGACTTAAGATAATAAATGATCTAATAAAATAGAAAGAACAAGTAGAATTTGTAAAACGTTATTCATACGTAAATGACATCTTCGCTCTCATACAAGTAATAAAGAAACGCCGAGAATCCAGCTCGGAAATTTATATTTCATTTATAGACTTAAAAAACTACATAGGTCAAGTAAAAATATTGGAACTGTGGGAAGTTATGAGCCTCGGAGTAACGCCATAATTTAAATACTAAAATGAATGTAGCAAACAGCTGATATTTTAGGCACTACAGGAAGAACTATTAATAATAAAATAAGAACCAGTCGAGAACAAGGTAACAATGTAGTATTTCACCCACTATGTATAACAGATGCTTTGACCATATCGTTTAAGAATGGAAAGCAGAGATACTCCCCAGAATAACAATAAATAGGGGTACAGCAACAGCTATTTTAATGTTTTCGGGCGATCTTACAGTCACACAAAAAACAGCAGATCTTAAAGTGTTTGTGTACTATCTTGAACAAATTGTCATAGAAAGTAACACAGAAATTTATGTGACTAAGGTTAGAGTATTGACATTCACGGAGTATACCCTGACCTTTCCAAGATAGTTATCAACAGAAAACCCATAGAAGAAATCTGTTACATATGAGACGTAGGAGCAAATATAAAATAAAGATCGAGGAACAGAAACGATGATTCAGTGTTTGGAACACACATGTAATATTGTCGTTCATCCGACCTTTGTATCTGTACAGTGAGTGTACTAATGTGTGCAAACTTAGCTTACCCCTTAGTGTGCAAATGGACAAAACCTCTGAACTGTCTTCTCAAGCCCAGACTGTCAGACAGGCATTGTACATAAATATGACCCTGGCCCTGTGAGGCAGCTCATATCACGTGCATATTATAACAAAAATTATTAGAAATGCTGCTGTCAAGTACCTCGGAGGCATGAATTAAAAAAAAGTGAAAGTTTGGAGCCTATTATTGAAAGACAAAACAGCTATTCCCTTTTTTATTCTACAAACAATTTTTCAAATGTTGCTTTCAGGGGTCAAGTGATAAACAACAATCATGTTCAATTACTTTTGATAATCAATAACAAAATATTTAATTCCTGGACGTATTCAAATGATGATTATTAAACTCGTTATCTCTGTACATGAAAATTTTTGTGCACAGAAAAGAATGAATATTAAAAATCCTCATCAGTTCATTTAAATCTACGTTGTCTTAGCTGGTCAATGCACTGAGTTGGTGGAGAATAAATTGAATTTTTGAACCAATGAAAAAACTCTCATGTTCTCAATGTGAGGGTAGGTTAGCATCCTAGCTTTTGATATCGAATGGTCAAAGCATACGCAAGTTGGAGCGAGTAACATGTAGACTTAACATTTACTGTGGTCTAATGCTTGATGGTACTTTACCAAGCACCATGTGCAACGGCGTTGTCTTCGTGCTGGATCTGAAACGCTAATTCCCTACTCTGGCCTTGACTGAATTCACTCACAACTTTCCTGTGTTCTGTAGAACGTTACTCTTTCCCTTGTCAAAATAATGGCTGTTGCACACTCGCTATGGGTTGGAGCGATGTGCACAATTTTTTTTGCCCACAAAAACTCCCGCAGGAATATTTAACTATTGCTTTGCTGTCTGTCACCACAAAACGTGAAGCATACCATCCTCACTTCGCAGAAAGCAAACTATCAAGGTCTTCGCTTATTTCCACACACTTGTGCGGTTCGCCACGAGACGAGAGAGAGAGAGAGAGAGAGAGAGAGAGAGAGAGAGGAGAGAGAGAGAGCATTAATGTTCGGTCCCAAAATGCCTTTATACAGGGTGGTCCATTGATAGTGACCGGGCCAAATATCTCACGAAATAAGCATCAAACGAAAAAACTACAAAGAATGAAACTTGTTTAGCTTGAAGGGGGAAACCAGATGGCACTATGGTTGGCGCTGCCATAGGTCAAACGGATATCAACTACGTTTTTAAATTAGGAACCCCCATTTTTATGACATATTCGTGTAGTACGTAAAGAAATATGAATGTTTTAGTTGGACCACTTTTTTCGCTATGTGATATATGGCGCTGTAATAGTCACAAAGGTACATGGTATCACGTAAGCCGGCCGCGGTGGTCTAGCGGATCTAGGCCCGCAGACCGGAACCGCGCGACTGCTACGGTCGCAGGTTCGAATCCTGCCTCGGGCATGGATGTGTGTGATGTCCTTAGGTTAGTTAGGTTTAAGTAGTTCTAAGTCCTAGGGGACTGATGACCACAGATGTTAAGTCCCATAGTGCTCAGAGCCATTTGTATCACGTAACATTCAGCTAGTGCGGACGATATTTGCTTCATGATACATTACCCGTGTTAAAATGGACCGTTTACCAATTGCGGAGAAGGTCGATATCGTGTTGATGTATTGTTATTGTGATCAAAATGCCCAACTGGCGTGTGCTATGTAAGCTGCTCGGCATGCTGGTCGACATCATCCAAGTGTCCGGACCGTTCGCCGGATAGTTACGTTATTTAAGGAAACAGGAAGTGTTCAGCCACATGTGAAACATCAACCACAACCTGCGGTGGGGCATCGCAAATCGGAATTGCTGAGAGCTGCAAATATCGCACGGTGAGCCGCTTAGGCTAATGCCACACTAGGCGATTTTTTCCGCTGAAGGACAATGATTTTTGTTGCTCCGGAAATGGAACTCCATGATGCAAACAGAAGGTAACACGCTGGGCTGTAGCTGCCACTCCGTTAAGTTTCCGTGGGGGACTGTCGTTGTCGAATTGTCCTGGGCCTATTTTTGGGGTGGCAATAATCGTCGGCATCTCTGCGACACTAGGCTGTTGTTACTGCCAGTCGCGCAGCAGGCATGAAGATACTGCACTCAGTTCTGTTTTGTCTGTGTGTGGCAAAAATGTCCAAAAACTCTGTAAATGTCTCTCCAATGGATCATTTGGACAGAGAACTGATAATAATTGAGGTGGAGAAATATCCCTGTCCCTACAACATAAAATCGCAAGATTATAAAGATCGTCTACTGAAGGCAGAAGCATGGAAGAAGTTGTGTGCAGATTATGTTGGGGCTGAGAAGTGGAACTCGTTATCAATGGATAGATGAAATCCAAAGGTAAGGTGATATACGTACATACTTGTAAATAGGTGCATGCAAAGTTTCATGACAATGGGCGTAACTTTCGCCTAGACAGCTAATAAAAAAGTACCCAGTTTTTACTTTTCCTTCTCCCTCTAATACTTGCATACATCCATGCAAACCTGTTGTGCCAAAACAATTTAATTAATTGTGTTGGAACTTTGCATGATTTAATATAATGTTTTCAGAGGTATTTTCAAAGTACAGGGTGATTCAAAAAGAATACCACAACTTTAAAAATGTGTATTTAATGAAAGAAACATAATATAACCTTCTGTTATACATAATTACAAAGAGTATTTAAAAAGGTTTTTTTTTTCACTCAAAAACAAGTTCAGAGATGTTTAATATGGCCCCCTCCAGACACTCGAGCAATCTCAACCCGATACTCCAACTCGTTCCACACTCTCTGTAGCATATCAGGCGTAACAGTTTGGATAGCTGCTGTTATTTCTCGTTTCAAATCATCAATGGTGGCTGGGAGAGGTGGCCGAAACACCATATCCTTAGCATACCCCCATAAGAAAAAATCGCAGGGGGTAAGATCAGGGCTTCTTGGAGGCCAGTGATGAAGTGCTCTGTCACGGGCTGCCTGGCGGCCGATCCATCGCCTCGGGTAGTTGACGTTCAGTTAGTTACGGACAGATAAGTGCCAATGTGGTGGCGCTCCATCCTGCTGAAATATGAATTGTTGTGCTTCTTGTTCAAGCTGAGGAACAGCCAATTCTCTAACATCTCCAGATACTGTAGTCCAGTTACATTAGCACCTTCGAAGAAAAAGGGACCAAAAACTTTATTGGCTGAAATGGCACAGAAATGTACAACTAAATGAAACTTTATAGCTCCCTTAATTCGCCGACAGATAGTGCTTAGCTCTGCCTGTTGTCGTGGCAGAGTTTTAAATTCCTAAAGTTGTGGTATTCTTTTTGAATCACCCTGTATTTTCAATATTTTAAAAAAGTCATAAAATAAATACTCTGAATTTGTACAAATTTTTCTTACTAATGTTTTAATTCGATATTACCTAAAATAAAAAATATGTTCTGAGGATACAGTTGAAAAATATCGAAATCTTATGGTTTTGTGGACTAAGTTATTTCAAAAGTTTAAGGGCAAACTAGGTTCAAATGTCTCTGAACACTATGCGACTTAACTTTTGAGGTCATCAGTCGCCTAGAACTTAGAACTACTTAAACCATATAACCTAAGGACATCACACACATCCATGCCCGATGCAGGATTCGAACCTGCGACCGTAGCGGTCGCTCGGCTCCAGACCGTAGCGCCTAGAACCGCACGGCCACTCCGACCGGCGGGGAAACTAGGAAGGATTGTTTGAAATAACAGTATTATAGTGAACGTATTCATTTCATTATGTATTTAAGTCATAAACCAAATAGTGTAACATGACAATGTGAACATGAATGTATCAACTGTTAATACAAGTGAGTACAGCTTATAACAACATCCTCAGCTGCAGACATCTAGTTATCTTTGCAGACAAGCATTTTGCCAAGGAACCGATCCTCCCACACAGCAAAAGTAGTTCCAAAATGTATCTCTAATGTCACAACCACGGTTGTTACTTCTTATTCCTACGTTTTCCATAGTTTCCAGACACCAGGTTAAACTATCTTCAAACCGATGGGTATCAGGCTTCTGCACAAAGTTAGGCAGCACGCAACATGATTTTATAAATCTTTTAGCCAAGTTAATATTAACATCTGTGGCCCTGTGGAAAATTCGCCACTTCTTAGCAAGGATGCCAAACGAACATTTTACTACACAATTTGCTCTACTCAGTCTATAATTAAACACTCTCATCGAGAATGTGATTTTGTTGCAAAAGACCGCATCAGATCTTCATCAAGAGCAAAACCTTCGTCACCTGTAAATACGACAGGCACATTTTCATTTTTCGGCTCATTAGTCAAGGGTGTGCCATCTGGGAAAGGTAAACTTTCATTATAAAGTGCTCTTCCGAAGTTCGCTCTTTTTAAAATATTTGAATCACCATCGTATCCATATCCTCCTACATTAATACATCGGAAGTAATGGTCACTATCCGCAACTGCCATAAGCACTACAGAATGAAACTGTTCATGACTAAAATATTGACTTCCGCTATTCCAGGGCTTCACCAACCGCACGTGCTTACCGTCAACGGCATCTATGTAGTGAAGAATATTTGTAGTTTTCTCAAAATTCAGAGTTATTTCTTGTAAGTCCTTTTTCGTTGGCACTGGTATGTATTTTGGTTGTAAGCAGTTGCCAATATCTCTGTATGTATCTTCAATTATAGATGCAATAGTTGAGCGTCCTAATAAAATCTCATAGTGCAGAGGCTTCATGAAGCATCCCGTTCCAAGATACCTGTTATAAATAAGTAGAGTATAGAACACAATATCAGGCTGATGGAAATTAATTAATTTCAGTGAGCAGATATAAGAATAATTATTTTGAACGTTCCTACAGGAAAAGAAGTACAAAAACTGTGGAAAAATATGCGTGATGCATACAGTCGCAACCTGAAAGAACTACAAAAAAAATAAAGAGTCGCAGCGCAACGACTACAAACTATATGTCTACTATAGACGTCTTTCCTGCAAGAATCCATGGGATTGAGGCAGTAAGTAAAAACTTTCTTCTGCAATTTTGTAACATTTACATGTATTTCCAATGGAAATGGTAGTTAATTACCTACTCAGTACTGGCTTACTGTATACTTATCACATCACATCACACACATTTGCACAGAACAAAGTGGCCTGTAGGGTTTCCCTAAAATATTTCTTATAATGTCAGGACCTCCGGAAATATGAATGATTCCTCTGTTCTTGAGGATGATGAAGCGGAGAAACGTCATGAAGACAGCGCGCCGCCACCTAACAATGTTGCTAAGCCTTCCACAGCTAAAGCAAATAAAAGAAAACTTCAGGACCCATTTTAGAGAGAGTTGATAAGTGTTTTGACACGTAGTTCAACTTGTGTTGCACCACAGAAGGAAATTGATGAGTAGTTTTTGACATCTCTTTTGCCATACTCAAAAGAAATATCGAAGATAAACTAGACTTTCAAATAAAAACATTACAATGAATAACATCATACAGCCGAAAGACTGTAGAGAGCAACACCACTACTGACTCCTCTATAAACACTGCGCCGTCACAAGCACGCAAAATCCTTCACCTGACAGTCCAATCACTTATTTTTCACCAGTTGCTGGACTGCTGGATGAAGACTCGATCTTGTCATTTGAAGACTATTACAAGTCATTACGCAGCTGATATGAACTTGTAATGTAAACTCTTTCATTGTAACCTAGTTTTGTTAACGTTATGTTAAGTGTATGTTCATCTCCATAAATTACTGCGTCTATTTCATTAAAAAACATAAGTCAATCTTACTGCAAGTTTTTCATCCGCACCAACACAGTCACGTGACTTGGTATCCTTCTTTTGTAAGTTAGTTTCTATATTAGAGAGCAATAAGTCGGAAGATGCTACGGACATGCGGTAATAATCAAAGAGTTTCTCCGGATAACTCCTAAGATTCTTAAGTAACGACACAGACTTTCCTTCACTTGGACGATTCATAATAATTGGATGAATCCACCATTTTCGTTGGCGGTTACGCCTTATGCGACGTCGGACTACAAATAATGCTACTCTAGCTAAATATTTCAGTTTTGAATGACAGGTCTTCATGCATGGTGTCTCTCGTGGCTGGCTGCAACACAACCGCAAAAGCCACCGACTTTTGTCGCTGGTGGGGATCCCAGTTTCGTCTGCGTGACTTCATCCGAAGCCATTATAAGGGTTTGAAGTGTGGCACGCTAGGCGACTATTACAGCCGCGATTATTATCGAGAACAGAAAATCTCCTAGTGTGGCATTAGCCTTACTGTGATCAGTTTCCTGTTTTACTGCATTTATGCGGCTATTTAACATTTATTCAGTCTAATTTTGTTGAAATTTCTTCAAACGAGCCGGCCGGAGTGACCCCGCGGTTCTAGGCGATACAGTCTGGAACCGCGTGACCGCTACGGTCTCAGGTTTGAATCCTTCCTCGGGCATGGATGTGTGTGATGTCCTTAGGTTACTTAGGTTTAAGTAGTTCTAAGTTCTAGGGGACTGATAACCTCAGAAGTTAAGTCCCATAGTGCTCAGAGCCATCTATAAACGAACACCGACACGTACCCGTGTTTCTATCTGTGGGACACCTGTGGCCTTATGGAATAAAAACGGTAATCCGAGCATATAAAGGTGTTCCATGTTTCAAGCAACTTCATATCAAAGATGATGATTTTGTCTCACAGAATTTTGGCGCCTCGTGCCACTTTTGAACACAAACAAACATTTCGTTACCTATTTCTTATTCTGACATCCTCAGTTGCCTACAGTGGTATGTTAATAATCATTACTTTAGATCTACCTAATGAAAACTCAACAAAATATTATTTCTTTGACAAATACGTTCTGTCTACTTTATCTGGACGGCATCTTCAGTGGCCAGGAATATGTACACATTTTGTTTCAACTATTTTGCTTAACATTTTGAAGGTTATTTTGGTTTTGTGTTGTACCTACAACCGTAACATACATGTACACAGGGATATTACAAGGACACATTCAACAGTTGGCAATAACATTCACCGAAATTCAAAACATAACATCAAGTAAACAGCAGTTCGTACCCTAGTGCAGTGAAAACAAAATTTCGTATGACACAAACCAGAACAAGGACAGCTGTAAAACAGGATAGGGAACACGCGCAGACCAGCATCTTGTCTTGTCCTGACGCAAGACAGAGGGAAGTCTGGGGGTTTGTTGTCAGTCTACAATTTCCGAGCGGTGAGAGTAAATGCAGAAAGACAAATTCCCATTGAAGACAGGCTGATGACTAGGATCAGCGCCAAACACTGTCACAGAGCTTCTAAGAGAGATGCGGATTTTGGGATTCGACTGGATGCTTGCAGTAGGAGACTCGTGGAGTTCAGGGGTGTGATTAACACTGTTTATTTGCGACCACACTAACTAATACACTGAAGCCTAATTATAAACATCAGAAAAAGCAAAGGAGGCACCTGGTTGCGCAACAAAAGTCAGTGTCTCAAACCATTGCGGGAGTTGCTAACAGGGAAGTTCACCCGCTTCGTTGGAAGTCTTGTATCAGGTGACGCCACATCGGGCTACTTGCGCGTCGGTGATGAAACTTCTCCCTGGGACAGCTGCCCAGGGAGTCTGCAATTTGCAGTGCTCTAGTGTTACTATTTATTTTCGGTAACCTACACGCTAACACTTTTGCCTGCTGTCTACGTTGGTTTCCTACCCTGGAGTGCCCTTGAGGGCTCCAAATAGCCTTAAGCGTAACAACGTACAAGTCATTATGTCGTCAGTATATGACAAACCAGGGAATAAATGTTACATTATTAACAGTCTCTTCTGTTTCTTTCTCCCTAATGGGATTCATTACGCTATAAACGAAAAAAAATGGTTCAAATGGCTCTGAGCACTACGGGACCTCTGAGGTCATCAGTCCCCAAGAACTTAGAACTACTTAGAACCTAAGGACATCACACACATCCATGCCCGAGGCAGGATTCGAACCTGCGACAGTAGCGGTCACGCGGTTCCAGATTGTAGCGCCTAGAACCGTTCGCCACTCCGGCTGGCCACTATAAACGAGCTTCTCGCCTCGCCATGAAGGCTCTAGGAATGTCTACCGACTACCACGTCATTCTCTGCTTGCGGCGTCACGCAGGTGTGGTGAGGAGGGCATATGGTAAGCACATCGTTGTCCGGAGCGTTTTTCGTACTTTCCATAACATACGGTTGTTACTTCTCGGTAAACTAGCTCGTCACTTATCATCACGAGTCCTTGTCCTTTTCAGTACCAGGCATCGAGCCTAGGTCTTAAAGTTGGCGGCCATCTATATTGACCACTCAGCTGCAGAGGCGGACATAACGCTATAATTGCCTGCTAAAGTAGCTTTTCCGAATCTTGAATGTTAAGTTGTTTGGCTGGTTGATTTGGGAAGGGAAACAAACAGCGAATTCATCGGTCCGATCGGGTTATGGAAGGGAGTCGGCCATGCCCTTTCAAAGTAACCATCCCTGCATTTGCCAAAAGAGACTTAGGGAAATTATGGAAAACCTAAATCAGGATAGCAGAACGCGCGTTTGAACCATCGTCTTTCCGAATGCGATTCCAGTGTGCTAACCACTGTGTCACCTCGCTCGGTGAATGTTAAGTCGAAGGTCATTCGCGTAGGCAGCCGTGCCAGAGGAAGCTGAGCAACGGTATGGTATGCAGATGTGTATGGTGTAGACAAAGTTTTATATGCCTGGCGCGCCGTAAGTAGCCGCCGCCGCATATGAAGTGGCGGTGCACCAGCCTCTGCACGGAGGCTTGGTATGGTGCTAGCTCGGAATGCCTCAGTGGCCAACCGAAGCCCTTCATGGTGCACAACGTCCAACATCTTTACGTAAGAAGGCCACGAAGACCCATACACCGTGCACCCATAATCGAGCCGAATCAAACAAACGCCTTGTAAAACTGGAGCAGACAAGTCCTGTCGGCTCCCCACATACTGTGGCTAAGACATTTTAAAGTACTTAAAGCCTTAAGTGACCATCGTTTCAGGTCATTAAGATGAGGTAACCACGTAAGCTTCGAGTCAAAAATGAGCCCCAGAAATCTCACCGTGTCTTTAAAAGTAAGGACAGTGTCTCACATCCTCAACTCAGGAAAGGTTAAAATCGAACGAGAACGGTGAAAAAGAACACATACGGACTTCACGGTGGAAAACTTAAAACCACTCTTCTGCCTCCAGTCATCCAACCGTGTAAGAGTAAGTTGCAAATGACGCGTTGTCGTTGCAAGGCTTGAAGAAGAGCAAAACAAAGAGAAATCATCCACAAAAAAGGAACACGGACAGGACTTTTCACTACGGAGGTAATGCTATTAATAGCGATGGCAAACAGTGTCACACTTAAAACGCTACCCTGAGGGACAACTTTCTCCTGCTCAAAGCGGTCAGACAGGATGAGACGCCTCCAAGTTGTATCGTAGGCCTTCTCGATGTCAAGAAATACACCTAGAAGGTGATGACGGCGTGGTAAAGCTTGTTGTATAGCCGCCTCCAGGAGGGCAAGGTTGTCGAAGGTGGAACGAAACCTCCTGAACCCATGCTGAAAGCGACTAGGAAATTGCCGGGATTCTAACATCCAGACAAGGCGGCGGTTGACCATCCGCTCCAAGGTCTTTCCCATGCAACTAGTGAGGGCAACACTACGGTAGCTAGTCGGACTCGTGCGGTCTTTCCCAGGTTTTAAAAAAGGAATTAAAACTGCCTCGCGCCACGGGTCAGGAAACTGACCGGACGCCCAAATGGCACTAAAGAGTGCGAGGAGGATGAGGCTGACGGACCAAAGGCGAAATATCTCACCCTTTTGTCTGTTATTAAATGATTGCTACTGATTCTCACGATCAACAGTGGAGAGGCTGGTGTTAGCTGTTGCGTAGTACGGTCTTGTCTCCTATGAATGTGATACTCTCTTGCTGCGGTGGGTGACAGTTTTGGACACGAGATCCCATCCATAATTTATTTTTTTGCCTAGAATCCTCAAAAATATTCAATGTTTTTTGATATATAGGAAAGATGCTACAGATGTAAAGCCGTGTCCGAAACCATCAACGTGGCAATTAGTCGCGGTCGCTGAATAACGAACAACATTGCGAGACGTTCCGCCTTTGGTCTGCCTATATCAGGTGTAGAGGCATGAAACCGGAATGTCCCTATGGTGGCCCTAGCCGTCAGTATAGGGCCCTTGAGATCGCGTCTGTAGCGTCATCTGCCTCCTGTAATGGCTGACGACGAATGTCAACACACAGTAACCCGCGTTTCATACATCGGTATGTGTTAAAACCCGTAAACATGTCGACTTTTGTGCCTACGAACTCCAAATCGTGGACAGCATTGGTTTTCTGTTATGAATTGGGTTCAAAAACTTCAAAAGTGGTGGTTGTGCCGTGAGGAACAATGAGCGCGGGAAACCACCGAAAAAGTTCAAGACGACGAATTGCAGATCTTATGGGATGAAGATATTTCTCAAAGTCAACAGGAACCCGAGGATTAATTTAAAGTGACACAAAAACCCGTTTCTCTTCAGTTGAAAGCTATGGGAAAGGTGCAGAAAGTGGGAAAACGGGTTCCGCATGAACTGAATGAAGCAAGCAAATCGAAAGACCACTTGTGAAATGCTGCTAGCCAGATACAAAAGGAAGTCGTTTCTCCATCGAGTAGTGACAAGTGATGGAAAACGGATGTATTTTGAGACTCCTAAGCGTCGTAAATCATGGGCGAGTCCATGCAATCGATCGGCATCCACTGAAAGACCAAATCGCTTTGGGATCAGAAGGGTATCATCTATTAAGAGCTGCTAAAACCTGTTCAAATCTTTAACACTGGTTGCAACCAACAGCAAATGATCGATATAAAACGACCATTACGTGACAAACGACCGGAGTATGGAAAAAGGCAACACAAAAATCATATTACTCCATGGTACCGCTCCATCACACCAGCAAAACGGGTCATGGAAACGACCGAGGCGTTCAGCTGGGGAATACTAGGGCATGCGGCTTATTCTCCAGACTTAACTCCGTCCAGTTATTGTCTATTTGCATCACTGGGACACGCTCTCCCTGAACAACGCTTCTATTAGTATGAAAATGTACGAAAATGGCTTACTGACTGGTTCGCTTCAAAAGAAGAACTTTTTTTTGGCATATAATTCATAGCCTTCCGGAGAGGTGGGAGAAATGTATAAATAGGAATGGAGATTATTTTGAATAAAACGTACTTTGCTTCAAAATAAGGACTTGTAATTATTTGCAATCAAATTCCGGTTTCATACTTCTACATATGGTAGTCACGTTTGCTGTTGAAGGCGTGGCTCATTGACAGGCACTGGCACCAGTAACTTCAACGGTCTGTAGCGTCCTTAAATGACATTTACAGCACAACTTCCTACTCTCGATGTTTTCCTCAAGACACTGTATACTATCTCACGAAGTTTTATGCAACATTTCTGAGACACTCTGCGTAAAGAATAGCAAAGTATCCAAAATTGATTAGCCGAGCGGTCTAAGGCGCTGCAGTCATGGGCTGTGCGGCTGGTCCAAAAAAATGGCTCTGAGCACTATGGGACTCAACATCTTAGGTCATAAGTCCCCTAGAACTTAGAACTACTTAAGCCTAACTAACCTAAGGACATCACACACACCCATGCCCGAGGCAGGATTCGAACCTGCGACCGTAGCAGTCCCGCGGTTCCGGACTGCAGCGCCAGAACCGCACGGCCACCGCGGCCGGCGCGCGGCTGGTCCCGGCGGAGGTTCGAGTCCTCCGTCGGGCATGGGTGTGTGCGTTTGTCCTTAGGATAATTTAGGTTAAGTAGTGTGTCAGCTTAGGGACTGATGACCTTAGCAGTTAAGTCCCAAAAATTTCACACACATCTTCATCATCCAAAATTCAATTTCGCGGGACTCCGTGATTCCCCCCCCCCCCCCCCCCCAACAAAAATTTTATTTCATTTCCACATTCTTCGCAGTATTCAGCACGGCTTTCACATTCTGTGAATGAAACCAGCAGTATATAAAGTGACCAATACCATCAAAATAAGTTTTTCTAAGACAGTAACGTGAAGTACGGAATCAGACGGCTTGGAAAGGTAAGAAAAAGGCAGTCCAAGAGGACATCCGCTGCAAGCACATTTCACAGAGCCTCGCAGAGTAGAGGTGTCTGTGCGAAGGAACCGTGAAGGACGGCCGAGAGGGTAAACAGCCGGAGACAGAAACGACCGGCTGGGGCGACGCGCGTGGAGGCAGCGTCCACCCGACACCTCCCAAGCGGGCAGTACTCGCGCCGTCGCGACGTCTACGCCGGTCGGCCGCCCCCAGAAGCGGCTGCCAGCTGGCCCTCCCCCGCAGGCATCGCCAGATTATTGGCTCATCCCTCGCGACGCAACAACGCCGCGGAATCCGGCAGTCGCTTGCGGCCCCGCGTCGCGAGCAGAGATGTAATTAGGAACCGCCCGGCCCGGGGGAGCCGTCTCCCAGGGCAGGCAGAGGGGGCTGCCCTACCCTAGCGCACCTCACCTCAGCTCAGCTCAGCTCACGCTACGTGTTCCTCCCGCACGAGCCTCGCCGGCCTGGCCCTTCCTCTCCCGTGTTTTCCACCTTCGAGTATCACATCCGCCGAGATTATTAATGAGCAATAATTAGTAAGTGGGTTTACGTGGCTGGTTTAATAATACAATTTCCCTCAGTAATATGATGGCCCGCCGCTGCCCCTCCTCTACGCCTCCCACGCGGCGGCGGTCATTATATTCGGGGGCCGACCGGAACGCAACCGCCGCGCGAGAACTTCATTAAAGCAAGGAGCGGGCCCCGCGCTCCGCCGTAAATACGCCTCTATATCCAGGGCAACCTTTTCCGCCCTTCGCATGAGCTCTCGCACGCAATGCTCGCCTACCAGGGTGAGGCGAATATCCCGGTTATCCTCCCCGATAACCATATACCCTATCGCAATTTAAGTAGCCTATATGTAGTCCTAAATCTAGACTGTTACTTCGTGTTACCCATTTTTATTTTTCCGCTATCACCTTCAAACAGTTTCGTAGACTACAGTAAGGACCGAGTAGTTGAATGGCAAATGGACAGCCGGAAAGTACAGGGCGGACCGCGGTAAACTGCTTTTTTAGAATTCACGTTGTGGCGGCACTGTTAGTCGAATAGAGGGTGTAATGCCACTTCCTCGGACGAGAAATAAATATCAAAAATTAGCTCCCAGTACCCCAAAGATTTCCCCCCAAGTCCCAAATTCCCAGAAAAGTGAATAAGCGAACGAAGATCCATTTATCACTGTCATTAAGACAATAACAAGTAATTAAATCAGGAATCTAAGACATGACAATTTAGAAATCTACGAAAGAAAGATTAAATTTCAGTAAAATTAAAATCAAAATCATAATAAATCGCAAAATTAGCATAAATTAGCATTCGCAAAGGAGAACCAACGATCCCAAAGAATACTCCGTATGAGTACTCTTTGGGAATTGTGAGTAATGACTAAGTATAATTCAGTGCATTGTCACTACGTTACGAGAGTTAGCCGAAGCAGGTCACATATTTGAATGCTCGCACATGTAGGCGCGCTTAGATTGTTTTTCAGATTGAATAATTGCGATCTATTATGACGCAGTAATACGATCTTCTGACTTCAAATATCACGGCATTACAATTCGAACGGAGGACTTTTACCTACTAGAATAAAGTGAACTTTTAACTACATAATTGAACTAAACATTACTTAGACAGTGATTTAGGCAACGAACACTGATAGACAATTTTCATTCATAATAGCCAGTGGTTTATGGAACTTTAGTGATAGGTCCGAAGCATATAATTTCAATCCCCCAACACCTGGGAAAATTTTCTTCTCAAGGCTCGGTTAGGAAGTGACTGATATTATGCAATAAAACACCCTCTCGTCCCAAGTCGTGCATTTGTGATTTAAAATTCTATAAAATTATAAACATGAAACTCCCGAGTAATAATTACGCGCTGCGATAATATTTGACTGTAGCGCTCGGCGCTTGTGTAGAATCTTTGACTCAAATAACAAGCCTACTGTTACGATTTCTTAGATAGTTGCAATTACGACCAGCTTGTAGGGAATTTGTTGTGGACGTGACTGTATTGGTTTTATCATTAATATTTCATCATTAATAAGTTAAACATCGATTATGAACAATTAATTACGATTCTTGGTGAAGTAAATATCTCACGCACGTCGACATTTCGGTTCAGCACTGTTATTTTGTGTAAAGTCGTCTTCGTAACTTGATAACGATCTCAACACTCTACCGACGGTCACCGAGTTTTAGCCGAGGCCAAGTACAAATCAAACCAAATCATCAAGAAGAACAGCCTTTATAAGGGGAGTGACCGACGGGAGGTCTATTCAACTGTTGTTCAGTTGCGATTATGCAGTGGACACGTGAGGAACGATCATTTTATGTTGAAGTGTCTTTCTCTTATTCCCAGTCGATCATTGCAGTGCAGCGTGCTTATAGTTTGCGATTTACAGTACCCCTACGCGGATGTGTTCCTACACGGCAATCAATTTTAAATTGGGTAAATGCATTCGGAACAACAGGAGATGTGTCATCTGCACGAAGAGGACCTGAGAGAAGCGTTACAACACCACAAAATTGTTGTACTTTCAACATTGCAGCACAGTCATCAATCGTGATAATCTAATATTTAAGAAATTATCAGCCTCGACTGCGGTAATGAAACCAGCCTTTACCTAGGTTTCAGCCCAGATAATTGAGCCTTCTTCAGAAGATATACCTGAACCTATAATTTGTCTAAGAGGGCATGGTCTAGAAATAAAACTAAAACATCCTGAATAGCCGTAGTCACATCTTAAAAATGAGGCCCTTCTAGACAAATTACAGATTCAGGTATATCTTATGAAGAAGGCTCAATTCTTTGGGCTGAAACCTAGGTAAAGGACGGCCGGGTTGGCCGAGCGGTTCTAGGCACTACAGTCTGGAACCGTGACCGCTACGGTCGCAGGTTCGAAACCCTGCCTCGGGCATGGATGTGTGATGTGCTTAGGTTAGTTAGGTTTACGTAGTTCTAAGTTCTGGGGGACTGATGGCCTCAGAAATTAAGTCCCACAGTTATCAGAGCCATTTGAACCATTTTGAAACCTAGGTAAAGGTTTGTTTCATTACTGCAATCGTGGCTGATGGTTTCTTATATATTACACCACAAAATGTCGAACGAGTCAGAGCAGCAGTACTACAACCTCCGAAACGCTCAATTCGCAAACACGCACTTGCTATGGTAATTCAAGACGTTCTTTCCACCGGATTCTTCATAATGAACGGAATTTTCGCCCGCATACAATGTGCATCGACCAGCAATTGTCAGTAAGGGATTATGTAACGCCAAGAACATTTTGTGAAGACATGTTTGCAACCATACCCCGTGACGCAAATGTGTTCCTTTCTGATGACGCACATTTTCACCTCAGTGGGTATTTAAACAAACAGAATATGCGTTACTGGAGCGACACGAACCTCAGGAAAATTCACTAGAGACGCCAGCACTCAGACCGCGTCACTGTGTGGTGCGCCGTATCACGAGTGGCCATCATTGACCCTTACTTTTTCCAGAAAAATCTTCGTGCTGTAACTGTGAATTCGGACCGTTAGGTAACTATGCTGAAAGTACTTTTTCCAGCCAGATTTCGAGGCAATGCAATTACAGGATACCTGGTTTCAACAAAACGAAAAACGTTTCCTAGAAGGCTTATCTCTCGGATGGGGATCTCAACTGGCTCGCATGATCACCGGACTTAGCCCCATGCGATTTTTTTCTTTGGGGTTGAAACGTCCCCTTTTGAAGAATTGTATACGAGACTGTGCTTAACCTGACACCCAATATTTTTTAGCGCAACGCAATCTGACTTTCAAAAATCCCTACACAGGAATGGCCCTGACTAACATTAACCTGTACCTTTCACAAATCACTTACCTCACCAAAAATCTTCGTTACTCGAACTACTGCAATACAGCGAGCGCCACTATTGCCAGCTAAATGAAAGATTCAAACTACGGAAGGCACTAACTACTGATAGGCATAGTTAGCAAATGAAAGATTTTAATAGAGAACAAACAATGTATTTACCTTAATAGTCATAATATATATATAACAGTTCATGACAACCAGTCTTACAAATTTCCAAACTCCGCCATCTCTCTCCCCACATCTACCACTGCTGGCGGCTCACCTCCAACTGCGCAACGCTACGCGCTGTTCACGTCCAGCTGTCCAACACTACAATGGCAGACAACAATGCAAACTAGCCACAGACTGCACACAGCACAGCCAGTGATTTTCGTACAGAGCGCTACGTAACGTTGCCAATAAGAAAACATAAACAGCCTACTTACAGGGTTACCTGAAGTCCAAGGTGTATTGCAACCATCCCAACACCCTAGAAGACCTACAGAAGAATATTGAGGCTGAAACTGCAAGAATACCAGAAGACATGTTTGAAAGAGTGCATAAGAATTTCACAAAATGACTGCGGCAGTGTGGGGATAGTGAAGGTAGACATTTGCCAGATATGCTGTTTAAACCAAATAATTAGAAACTACCATTATTGTTCAATATGAAAAAATAAAAATGTACGTTTCTAAGTGTTCATTGCTTTTTTATTTCTTTCCCAAATCAGCAATTTACAGCGCTCCGCCCTGTAATTAAAAGAATTACCAAAGGCTGTCTTCAAGGGTCGATCTGCGGTCCCATCTTCTGGGACATAACAACTGGACCCTCCTACAACTTCCAGATGTGGTGACAGGTCAGACAAAATGGTTCAAATGGCTCTGAGCACTATGGGACTTAACAGCTGTGGTCATCACTCCCCTAGAACTTAGAACTAATTAAACCTAACTAACCTAAGGACATCACACACATCCATGCCCGAGGCAGGATGCGAACCTGCGACCGTAGCAGTCGCGCGGTTCCGGACTGAGCGCCTAGAACCGCTAGACCACCGCGGCCGGCACAGGTCAGACAGAACTGTCGCCCACGCAGATGACCTATTATTTGCAGTAACTGCAAACAACAGGGCCCAGCTAGAAGAGAAAGCCAGTGGAATACTACAAATAATTACACAATGGTGTTACAACAGTAAACTCAGGCTAGCCGAAAGCAAAACAACACCCACATTACTGAAGGACCCAAGCCGAAGGAATCCTTCAGTTAAAATAGGAGACACAAACATCAAATGAGCACATGTTATACGGAATCTTGAGTTACACATAGACGAGAAATTGAATTCCCACAAACCCATAAGGGTAACGACAGACAAAGCAGGAAAAATACTACAAACTGGTGAGGGTAAATTCAAACCAGTAGAGACTGCATCTACCAGTCATACGGGCGTACCACTGTGCACTCTTTGAATGAGTACTCAGCTTCGCAGGTGGATGGTGGACACACAGACTGAACCAGGTCACCATCAAAACATCAGGCAGACGAGGACAGAGGAGGGTCCTACTTAGGCGCTGTGGAACGCTTGGCACCACTTCCGTGGATACACTGTGTGTGGTGCTCGGAATACACCCCGTAGATATCGTAATCAAATATAGAGTTGCAGGGCACTGGTTAAAGATGGCGAGACTAGATAAGGTACACACAATAACTGGTTTACCGATATAGACGGCAAGTCACCTTAAAAGTTGCCATTTAGATACATGGCAAGGTGAGTGGCATGTAAATGATAAGGGACGTAGACTGCACAACTTCCTCCATGGCGTAAGGGAGCGGGTGAGTCTGAAACATATCGATCCCTGCCGTGGTTTGGTGCAATTCGTAACTGGACACGGACCTTATTCCACGCACTTAAACGGCTTGAGTCTGAGACAGACACCTACACGCCGACGGGGAAGAGGGTTTTCCAGAACGTACTGTCTTCTTCTACGGGTAGTACGCTAACAATAGACATACACTATACAGAAACAGACACATAATACTACAGTAATAAGAGAGGAATGCCAATGGGCATAGCTAAATGCCTTAACAAACAATGTTTAAAAAAAACCACACGAGGAGTACCTGCAGACACAACATAACAGACATGCCTATATGCAAAGTAACAACAGCCTACAGAGTGTGGACACCGACACGCGCAGTGACGGCAAAAACAGTAACACTGAAGAGGAACAGGAGGAGGAGGAAGGCGAGAGGTAACAGCACGTAAGATAACTAGAATTATGAATCAGACATAATATGCCAAACTGAAAAATTCAACATACCAGTTAAATAATAGTTATGAAAAAGCGAATACTAGAGTAAATTCAGTGTAAGGTGCTGGCGATTTAGCCAATAAAGCACCAAAGGTTTTACTCGAATGAGAACCTACTATTAATGCGGAGGATTAGCAACAGTGTTTCTTTACTAATCATTAAATTTTATATTGTGACAGGCAGCCAACACCTCGAAGAAACCATTCCGAGGATTCACCGCTAGCCACAGTTGGTGACGGCACTAAAAAAATCTCTCCTCTATCTTATCATCGTTTTACATTTTTTTATAATAATAAAATGTTATTTACATTTGAACCTCAAATTATTGTTTATTTAAGTATTATTCTTAATCAAATGTTGCAGATAAAAACAAAACAAAAAAACTACAAGAAAGATGACAAACGATAACTGTAAGATGTACGACCTGTTTCGAAACACCAGGTAATATTTACATTTTCAATAAATAAATACCTTCTTACTTGCCATATCTCAGTAATATGTCTAATTTGTTCCCTTTTTAGGAAAAAACTTCGTTAGCCGTATGTCTGTCTGTAGGACTGTTACGACCTCTTCCTCTCAGTAACGGAGAGAGATATCAACTTGAAATTTATGTCGGGTACTAAGGTATGCAGTCCCTTGGCGGTGTAAAAAATTTCATATTCGAAGTCATTGCAGTCGAACGATACGGCCATTTATGTCACATAATTCGATACTCGACCATCCGACCGCCGTGTCATCCTCAGAAGAGGATGCGGATAGGAAAGGCGTGGGGTCAGCACACCGCTCTCCCGGTCGTCATGATGATGTTCCTGACCAAAGCCACTACTATTCGGTCGAGTAGCTCCTCAATTGGGATCACGAAGCTGAGTGCACCCTGAAAAATGGCAACAGCGCATGGCGGCCTCGATGGTCACCCATCCGAGTGCCGACCATTCCCGACAGCGCTTAACTTCGGTGATCTCACGGGAACCGGTGTATCCACTGCGGCAAGGCCATTGCCAAAAATTGTAGGGCACTTCCCAATGACCCAGAATCATAAATTGTTGAAGAAACCTAGACTCTGGGGACAAGTTTCTTACACGAAAACAAGGAACAAACGTAGTAAACATACAATCAAAACAAACACCGTCCGAACAGGCGTTCAAGGCCTGAAGGTACCGACCAACCGCCGTGTCATTCTCAGACCGTAGAAGTCACCGGATGCCTATACAGAGGGGCATGTGGTCAGCACACTGCTCTCCTGCCCGTCGTCAGGTTTCGTGACGAGTTACGCTCCTTCTCCGTCAGGTAGATTCTCAATAGGCCTCACAAGGGCTCAGTGGACCCTGCTTGCCAACAATATTCGGTAGACGTGGAGAGTGACCCATCAAAGTGCTAGCCAGCCCCGACAGCGCTTCACTTCGGTGGTCGGACGGGAACCTGTGTTACCACTGCGGCGAGGCCATTGGTATCTATCAAACATAGGCCTTAAAATGCATACCTTAAGACAGGGCTTAACAACTGGCCGGTTTTGAGCGCGAGTACTCGCGTCTGCTCAGGCACGTGCTGGCGGGCAGGTGCAAGGTCGCGGAGTAGGGAAGGAGGGGGAGGGAGGGGAAATGCGCGCGCACGTTTGAATAGGGCCGCAGCATGCCTATTGAATTCGCACCGACTGTGTAACGTTTAAAGTACTACGATCAGCTCTAACAGTCACTTCGCTGGTTAAGAATCATGCCAAGTCGCCGTTGTGTAGCCCCAACCATACTTTCGCAGTTCAACCCCCCTTGGGAGGAATTGTATCTGTTTACAGAAAAAGATGGAGTTGCAAAATGTTTAGTATGTCACAAAACGCTGAATTCTTTTAGGAAATTTAATTTGCAGCGACATTATATGTCGTACCACGCGAAAGACTACGGAAGTGGAAAATGTGATGTTTAGTATGTCACAAAACGCTGAATTCTTTTAGGAAATTTAATTTGCAGCGACATTATATGTCGTACCACGCGAAAGACTACGGAAGTGGAAAATGTGATGGGCCAGATCGTGCACAGGAAGTTATTAAACTTAAAAGGAAGCTATCCGAAGAAGATCTGGACGACGAAGAAAAATCAACTGAGGCAGCTCTCAGAGTGAGTTACAAAATTGCTTTGCTTTTAGCAAAATCCCTGCGCCCCTTCACTGATGGCGATTTAATAAAAGAATGTTTGGTAGCTGCAGCGGATCATTTGTGTCCATCTCAAGTTGAACAGTTTCTGATTGTGCCATTATCTAACATGACCATTATGCGTCGCATACAGGACATGGCAGACGACGTCCAGAGCCAGCTTCCAAATATCTGTAAAGATTTTATGGCGTATTCTCTAGCTCTGGACGAAAGTGTTGATATCACTGGAACAGACAGCTTGCCATATTTATTAAAGGTGTTAACAGAGATCTTCAGGTGAGGGAGGAGCTCCTCGATGTAGTAGTCATGAAGAACGCTGCAACGGGAGGTGATATTTTAAGTAGTGTTGAAGAAAGTGTTGAAAATATAGGATTGTCGTGGAATTCTTTAGTTTCAGTGTCTACAGACGCTGCACCAGTGATGACAGGGAAAAAATCAGGTTTCGTTGCGCTGTTGAAGGAGAAAATGCAAAAACTGACCGTGCCGAATGAAATAAGCGGCGTTCACTGTGTGATCCGCCTGGAAAACTTATGTGCAAATAGTATCACTCTAAAAAATGTGATGAGTGTTGTTGTTCGTACAACCAATTATATAAGGAAGCATGGGCTACAACACAGACAATTTAAAAGCTTTCTTGAGGATGTAGAAAACCAGTATGGTAGCCTGCCTTATTAAAGCGAGGTCCGCTGGCTTAGTCGTGGCGAATTATTAAATCGATTGTTTTGCTTATTAGATGAGATAAATATGTTCATGGAAATAAATAACATGTGTGTTCCTGAATTGAAAGAGCCTTCATGGAAATGTGATCTCGCGTTCTTAGCAGATTTAACTAGCCATCTGAATGCTTTGAAAAAATTGTTCAAATGGCTCTGAGCACTATGGGACTCAACTGCTGTGGTCATAAGTCCCCTAGAACTTAGAACTACTTAAACCTAACTAACCTAAGGACATCACACACATCCATGCCCGAGGCAGGATTCGAACCTGCGACCGTAGCGGTCGTGCGGTTCCAGACTGTAGCGCCTTTAACCGCTCGGCCACTCCGGCCGGCCTGAATGCTTCGAACATTTCACTACAAGGTAAAGATCTGCTAATTACTCATTTCATAGATCGGATACGAGCTTTTAAAATGAAATTGACACTTTGGGCAAGTCAGCTGGAAACAGGAAATCTAGCTCATTTTCCTAAATTACCATCCATGCAAGATCTTCACAAAAACTGTGAACGTTATTCAAATAGTTTAGTTGCCTTTAAGGAAGAATTTGATCAACGCTTTCAAGATCTGACAGCACTAGACAGTGATTTTGATCTGTTCTCCTCTCCATATTCAGCGAATATTGAAGAGATTCGTCCTCAGCTGCAACTAGAAATTATTGACCTGCAGTGTGACAGAGAATACGGAGACAAATTTCAGAACAAGACAAACATTTTGGAATTCTACAGACACTTCCTCAGCATAGATTTCCTCGTTTGCACAAACTGGAGGCTACAATAATATCAATGTTCGGTTCCATGTATGTTTGTGAAAAACTGATCTCAGCAATGAAATGTAACAAGACGCGCCTGAGAAACGCATTTTCTGATCGAAATTTAAACTGTACGCTGCGCCTACAATGCACAAGAACAACAACTCCGAACATAAACGCAATTGTAAGGGGCAAAAAGTACAAGATAACCGAGAATCCCACACTTCAGTGACACCTTTTATTGTGTAACAGTTCACAAATTAATACGAATGTAGAGGCATACACTAAGCTAATAAAATTATCTGGCACGTGTACATTCTCCTTTATTTGTTTCATTTGTTGCAGTAGTAATTCGTGAGTGATATCGCTGCAGGTGGCCGCGGATTTACATTGACTGGCGGCAGCTGTTGTGTGCCTCACATGACTCTCCCCACCCTCCGCTCTGGTCCGGTAGTGGGGGTAGCGTGCTCGCGCCGCTCCGTGCTCGCGCCTTGCTGCTCACAGCTCGCTCCGCGAGCACGTATTTTGTGAAGCCCTGCCTTAAGAGCTATTACTACTTGTTCACCATTGATACTACCAGATACATCTCTTCTACATAAAGTTCTTCGTAACAACGTTTGTTACCACTTTTATGTAATCCGATGTCTATTTCGCTAAACATTCTGACAAACACTTTTAAATGCCTCCCCCTGTACAGGGAAGCTTCCAGAAATGATAAATACTAACTAAAAAATATTTGTTGGCTACTGGATTTGAACTGGCGACAGGTAGCATGCTGATTAACGACTCTAACCGCCACTCCGTAGTGAATGCTGTATAGCTACATCTACATCTACATTTATACTCCGCAAGCCACCCAACGGTGTGTGGCGGAGGGCACTTTACGTGCCACTGTCATTACCTCCCTTTCCTGTTCCAGTCGCGTATGGTTCGCGGGAAGAACGACTGTCTGAAAGCCTCTGTGCGCGCTCTAATCTCTCTAATTTTACATTCGTGATCTCCTCGGGAGGTATAAGTAGGGGGAAGCAATATATTCGATACCTCATCCAGAAACGCACCCTCTCGAAACCTGGCGAGCAAGCTACACCGCGATGCAGAGCGCCTCTCTTGCAGAGTCTGCCACTTGAGTTTGTTAAACATCTCCGTAACGCTATCACGGTTACCAAATAACCCTGTGACAAAACGCGCCGCTCTCCTTTTGATCTTCTCTATCTCCTCCGTCAACCCGACCTGGTACGGATCCCACACTGATGAGCAATACTCAAGTACAGGTCGAACGAGTGTTTCGTAAGCCACCTCCTTTGTTGATGGACTACATTTTCTAAGGACTCTGCCAATGAATCTCAACCCGGTACCCGCCTTACCAACAATTAATTTTATATGATCATTCCACTTCAAATCGTTCCGCACGCATACTCCCAGATATTTTACAGAAGTAACTGCTACCAGTGTTTGTTCCGCTATCATATAATCATACAATAAAGGATCCTTCTTTCTATGTATTCGCAATGTATTACATTTGTCTATGTTAAGGGTCAGTTGCCACTCCCTGCACCAAGTGCCTATCCGCTGCAGATCTTCCTGCATTTCGCTACAATTTTCTAATGCTGCAACTTCTCTGTATACTACAGCATCATCCGCGAAAAGCCGCATGGAACTTCCGACACTATCTACTAGGTCATTTATATATATTGTGAAAAGCAATGGTCCCATAACACTCCCCTGTGGCACGCCAGAGGTTACTTTAACGTCTGTAGACGTCTCTCCGTTGATAACAACATGCTGTATTCTGTTTGCTAAAAACTCTTCAATCCAGCCACACAGCTGGTCTGACATTCCGTAGGCTCTTACTTTGTTTATCAGGCGACAGTGCGGAACTGTATCGAACGCGTTCCGGAAGTCAAGAAAAATAGCATCTACCTGGGAGCCTGTATCTAATATTTTCTGGGTCTCATGAACAAATAGAGCGAGTTGGGTCTCACAAGATCGCTGTTTCCGGAATCCATGTTGATTCCTACATAGTAGATTCTGAGTTTCCAAAAACGACATGATACTCGAGCAAAAAACATGTTCTAAAATTCTACAACAGATCGACGTCAGAGATATAGGTCTATAGTTTTGCGCATCTGCTCGACGACCCTTCTTGAAGACTGGGACTACCTGTGCTCTTTTCCAATCATTTGGAACCTTCCGTTCCTCTAGAGACTTGCGGTACACGGCTGTTAGAAGGGGGGCAAGTTCTTTCGCGTACTCTGTGTAGAATCGAATTGGTATCCCGTCAGGTCCAGTGGACTTTCCTCTGTTGAGTGATTCCAGTTGCTTTTCTATTCCTTGGACACTTTTGTCGATGTCAGCCATTTTTTCGTTTGTGCGACGATTTAGAGAAGGAACTGCAGTGCGGTCTTCCTCTGTGAAACAGCTTTGGAAAAAGGTGTTTAGTATTTCAGATTTCCGCTTGTCATCCTCTGTTTCAATGCCATCATCATCCCGGAGTGTCTGGACATGCTGTTTCGGATATCTCTGAGCTACAGTAACACCTACGAAGCCAGGCTGAGTGTAGCACAGAGACCTACTTTACACGGCAGTTTGCGCGTGCTGGTTTCACAGTGAAGTAGCTGCAGTGTGTGCGGGACCTGTGGCGTGTCGCAGTGCGCACCGGAAGCGGGCCGTGTGCGAGCCGGGCAGGGAAGGATTTAACCCACATGGGTAGAGTTGTGCTGACGCAGACCGTTGGCGGCGCCACACCACCGCCGGCGGCAGTCCGTAAACCGGAGAACAGCTCGTCACGGGCGCGCCGTAAAACGTGCGAGGCGTCAGCAGCAGGAAGAGGGGCGGGATATGTGGGCGGCAGAGGGGCGGGCGGAGGGGGTGGGGAGCGGATGGCACAGCCTCCTCTGGAGACGAGGGCCGCTGCGCCGGCCTGGGACCTCTCCCGATAAAAACCAAGCGGATCAGGGCGGCTGGCGTGCCGGGCAGCTCAAGAAACAGCCAGAGAAGGGCGCGTGTGGCTGGCGCGTGAGCCGCTCTGCCCTGCGGAGCAAGTACTCGTTCCAGGCTTTATCGATATCTTAGCCTCACGCCCAAAAATCACGCAATGCCCTAAAAGCAGAATACCAGAGAGATTCGCTAACACGAAAGGTTGAATTTCATGTTCTACAGCTCCATCCATACCCCGCAAGCCACCTTACGGTGTTTGGCGGAGGGTACTTTGAGTACCTCAATGGGTTCTCCCTTCTATTCCAGTCTCGTTCGTGGGAAGAAAGATTGTCGGTATGCTTCTGTGTGGGCTCTAATCTCTCTGATTTTATTCTCATGGTCTCTTCGCGAGATATACCGGGTGATCAAAAAGTCAGTATAAATTTGAAAACTGAATAACTCACGGAATAATGTAGATGGAGAGGTACAAATTGACACACATGCTTGTAATGACATGGGGTTTTATTAGAACAAAAAAAAAGGTCAAAAAATGCCGACAGATGGCGCTTCATCTGATCAGAATAGCAATAATTAGCATAACAAAGTAAGACAAAGCAAAGATGATGTTCTTTACAGGAAATGCTCAATATGTCCACCATCATACCTCAACAATAGCTGTAGTCGAGGAATAATGATGTGAACAGCACTGTAAAGCATGTTCGGAGCTATGGTGAGGCATTGGCGTCGGATGTTTTCTAGAGATGTCGGTCGATCACGATACATTTGTGACCTCAGGTAACCCCAAAGCCAATAATCGCACGGACTGAGGTCTGGGGACATGGGAGGCTAAGCATGACGAACGTGGCGGCTGAGCACACGATCATCACCAAACGACGCACGCAAGAAATCTTTCACGCATCTAACAATAGGGGGTGGAGCGCCACCCTGCATAAACATCGTACGTTCCAGCCAGGCTGGGATGATGCGATTCTGTAACATATCGGCATACCTCTCAATCGTCACGGTAGAGCAGTTTTGCTGTCCAGCGCCATCTATCGGACATTTTGTGAACTTTGTTTTTTTTTTTTTTGTTCTAACAATACCCCACGTCATTCCAAGCGTGTGTGTCAATTATTACCTCTCTATCTACATTATTCCGTGGTTTTTTGAGTTTTCAAATTTATACTGACTTTTTGATCGCCCGGTACATAGGAGGGAGCAGTATACTGCTTGACTCCTCGGTGAAGGTATGTTCTCGAAACTTCAACAAAAGCCCGTACCGAGCTACTGACCGTCTCTCCTGCAAAGTCTTCCACTGGAGTTTATCTGTCATCTCCGTAACGCTTTCGCGACTACTAAATGATCCTGTAGCGAAGCGCGCTGCTCTCCGTTGGATCTTCTCTATCTCTTCTATCAACCCTATCTGCTACGGATCCCACACTGCTGAGCAATATTCAAGCAGTGGGCGAACGAATGTACTGTAACCTACTTCCTTTGTTTTCGGATTGCATTTCCTTAAGATTCTTCCAATGAATTTCAGTCTGGCATCTGCTTTACCGACGATCAACTTTATATGATCATTCCATTTTAAATCACTCCTAATGCCTACTCCCAGATAATTTATGGAATTAACTGCTTCCAGTTACTGACCTGCTATATTGTAACTAAATGATAAAGGATCTTCATTTCTATGTATCCGCAGCACATTACACTTGTCTACACTGAGATTCAAATGCCATTCCCTGCACCATGCGTCAATTCGTTGCAGATCCTCCTGCATTTCTGTACAATTTTCCATTCTTACAATCTCTCGATATACTACAGCATCATCCGCAAAAATCCTCAGTGAGCTTCAAATGTTATCCACAAGGTCATTTATGTAATTTGTGAATAGCAATTGTGTTCCATGTGGCACTCCTTGACAAGTTCAGTGTCTAACAGCGAGCAGAAGAAACAGATTATATGAGTTTCCTGCGTCGTGACCCCATCCTGAATTAATAATTCATTCACAGCGGAGTGTACGCTGTTTTGAAATTTCCTCGCAGATACGAGTGCTGGAGTGCAACAAAAGCGTGCCTGCTGGTTCAGTTACACACTGAGCTGACTAAATTCATGTAACAGCGATATACACCTCTACAGATACCTGCAATATCGCGTGCACAATGTATAATACGGCACTGCATTCATTTGTTCTCACATGGTTCATGTGAAAAAGTTTCCAGCGAGGTGATGGTCGCAAGAATGGAATCAGTGGACTTAAGAGTGCAGAATGGTAGCAGGAGCTACACACATGGGACATTCCATTTCGGAAATCGTTAGGGAATTCGCTATTACGAGATCCTCAGTGTCATGAGTGGGTCGAGGACACGACATTCCAGGCATTATCTCTCATCACGGCCAACGCAGTGGCCGACGACATTCACTTAACGACCGAGAGCCGCGGCGTTCTTGTAGAATTGTCAGTGCTAACATACAAAAGACACTGCGGGAAACAGCTGCAGAAATCAATACGGAGCATACGGCGAACGTATCGCTAAGGTCACTGCGGCGAAATTTGATGTTAATGGACAATAGACGCAAACGAAGGGCGCGAGTGGCTTTGCTAATAGCACGTCATCGCCTGCAGTGCCTCTCCTCGACTCGTGACCACATCCATTGGACCCCAGAAGACTGTAAAACTGTGGCCTGGGAAGATGAGTCCAGATTTTAACGGCTAATGGTAGCGTTCGAGTGTGGTGCAGACCCCTCCATTACATGGACTCAAGTTTCAAGAAGCCAGTGTGCAATCTGGAGGTCCTCTGGTCCCACTAAAACGTTTATTGACTGACGATGGTTACGTTCGCTTACCGGCAGAGCATTTACAGCCTGTCATGGACGTCATGTTACCAAACAACGATAGAATTTTTATACAATACAATGAACCATGAGCCGGCCGGTGTGGCCCAGCGGTTCTAGGCGCTACAGTCTGGAACCGCGCGACCGCTACGCATACCATCGAACATTCATGGTACATAATCTAGAGGCCAGATAGTGTACAAAATCCTGCAGCGGCAACATTTCCGCAATTATGGACGGCTATATAGGCAGCATTGCTCAATATTTCTGCATGGGACTTCCAAAGACTTGTTGAGCCCATGCCGCGTCGAACTGCCTCACTTCACCTTCAGGACCTTCGACACGGTATTAGGAGGCATCCCATGACTTTTCGAAACTCAGTGTAAAGAAAGGATCAGTAATCCCAGTTGTGTTTCAGGCAGCACCTTTCTTTTCCAAACTTCGTAGAAGGTCTCCTGCTTAGACTGTTGGACTAGCCCCTCTGGAAGAAAGGAAAAATGACTTACCCAGAGCCTAAGGGGTTGCTTCCAGAATGATTACTTCACTCTGCAGCGAAGTGTTTGCTTTTATAACATTCTGACAGATTAGAAGTACGCCGGACCAGAAGTCGCATCCACGGGATTCCAGATCTAGGATCCCGTCCAGCACACAATTTTAATTCACCAGGAAATTTCATAATATTAGCACGACTTTCTTGCTTTTCAGTGGAATCGGTGCCTGCTAGGGTGTGCCTTATGGAAATGTTATACGACAAATGACCTCAACGATTTACTAGACAGAATCAGCACAGCTATCAAATTGTTCCTACGTGTTGATGCTCACTACAGGAAATTATAGTTATCTATCATAAGGAAATGCAGAATGTCTTTAACTACTTTCCGTGCAAGTAGTCGCTGTGAGAGTTCCATGCATCCCAGTAGCGCACCTATAAGAGAGAAAGTAAAACGCAGAATATCAAGGAGTTCTGCAGACACTTAACATTAAATTGCACTGATCCATGCTGTACACCTCGACAAATATGCGGGTTATGAAAGTCTTTAACCGTCAACCTAAGAAATGATACACGTATCAGTTTTCCGTGTATTATACATACATCAAAAAAAGTTTTACATCACTTCGGTTCCGAGAGTTCCAGAACTTGTACAGAAAATTGGAATAGAGATCAACATAAACCTCATTTCCGCCCTTTCTAATGCTCATGAAAACCACACATTGCTTGTTGTTCCACCATACAGCGAGACCTTCAGAGGTGGTGGTCCAGATTGCTGTACACACCGGCCCCTCTAATACCCAGTAGCACGTCCTCTTGCGTTGATGCATGCCTGTATTCGTCGTGGCATACTATCCACAAGTTCGAATTGACACTATTGGTCCAGATTGTCCCACTCCTCAAAGGCGATTCGGCGTAGATCCCTCAGGGTCATGTCATACATAGCAAGTCATTCACAAGATGTCCACGATGGGGGCGCGAATTGTCGTCCATGAAGACGAATGCCTCGCCAGTACGCTGCCGATATGGTTGCACTATCGGGCAGAGGATGGCATTCACGTATCGTACAGCCGTTATGGCGCCTTCCGTGACCACCACTGGCGTACTTCAGCCCCACATAATGCCACCCCAAAACAGCAGGGAACCTCCACCTCGCCATGGGCGTTGGAAGTGAAGTTTTGCATCATGCAGCCTATTGCGCACAGTTTCAGTCGTAACACGACGTCCTGTGGCTGCACGAAAAGCATTATTCAACATCGTGGCGTTGTTATCAGGGTTCCTAAGGGCCATAATGCGTAGGTAGCGGTCATCCACTGCAGTAGTAGCCCTTGAGTGGCCTGAGCGATGCATGTCATTGACAGTTCCTGTCTCTCTGAATCTCGTCCATGTGCGGACAAAATCGCTTTGGTTCACTTCGACACGCCTGGACACTTCCCTTGCCGTGAGCCCTTCCGGACACAAAGTAACAATGTGGACGCGTTTGAACCGCGGTATTTACCGTCTAGGCATGGTTGAACTACAGACGACATGAGTCGTGTACCTCCTTCCTGGTGGAATGACAACTGATCGGCTGTCAGACCCACTCTGTCTAATAGCCGCTGCTCATGCATGGTTGTGTACATCTTATGACGGGTTTGGTGACATCTCTGAACAAAGGAACTGTGTCTGTGATACGATATCCACAGCCAACGTCTATCTTCAGGAGTTTTGGGATGCAAAACTTTCTTTGATGTGGTATTACCAAATGAACACATAAGTTTTCGCTGCGTCATTCTGGCTTAAAGATTTCTCTATTTTTATTCTTGTTTACGTACGGGATACTTCAGCGACTTCCACTGTCACCAGTCAAAAGTTAACATCGTCATCACTGGCTATGTGGTAATTCAATATGTAGCCAGCCGAATTACTTCACTCAGCCGTCATGAAGTCACAGAACTCCCGTACATTAATTGCCAGGGAAAATGTCGACGCTTCTGATGGACGAACATTAGTAGCGGTACTGATTACAATAGTTGATAAACAACTCTACCTATTTCTCTAGGGTTTGAGCACCGGGCACCAGCTCCCGTTAATCGCTAAGAGTGTAACTGCTGCTCGGTCCAAGTTGTTCTTCCACATTCTAATCTCAACGGCTTCTCTGATGACAGATTCATAATATCAGTGGATAAGATGGATTCATAATATCAGTGGATAAGATTTTCGTTTTATCAAACAGGATAGTATGTATTTTTCATAGGGCAACTGCCGACTTGTCAAAATCGTATATCTAATGTGCAACAAAAACTTTAACCAGGCAAGCGGTTTTACCCCTGGTGGTGCGTGGGAACGGGCGCTCCGTGCTGATCAGCTGCAGAGGAATGACTTACTGAACACCTAACGGGATCATCATTGGTACTGATATTCCTCCATCACAGATATCGACAGTGTATCCTGTAGCGTATTAAGGCCGTGGGACTTTTTTACGTGTAAGTGGACTAATTCGGCCAACTCTCTTACAGCTAAATTTGTTACCTGCTGTTTCGTTCAGTACGAGAGCGCACAGAAAGCGTAGAATTGAATTCTTGGAGGGAAGAAGATCTGCATGTAGCGAAATGCTGTTGTGGAATATCCTTGTTATAAAGGTATTGTAACAAACTTCCTACTGTGGTTGTTTTGCGAACCACATGCTACAGAAACGATACCACTGCCACCAATGTTCATCTCAAGTGAGGATCACAAGGATCATAAGCAGTATTTCAGCTCAGAAAGAACCATACTGGTAGTCGTTTTCCCTCGCTCTATTGCGAGTGGAACGAGAAAGGGAAAAAACGAGTGGTATAAAGTACACTCAAAATATTCTTTTATGCGTGGTAGTCCTCATCTAGTGCACTGCGCCGTGAGTCAGCTTGCGCAGTATGTGCATGTAAGTAGATGTAGAAACAGATGCATTCTGAGAGGAAAGATCCCGGCAGCGCTCTTATCTTTCAGCAGCAAAGTCAAAAGGTTAACGTTGCACCGAAGTTACGTTTCTGTTCATAAAATGTTTGTGTGCTAGCAGTGTTTTAATTTTTACACACACACACACACACACACACACACACACACCACACACCACACACCACACACACACACACACACACACACACACACACACACACACACATACAGACGCAGACGGGCAGAGAGAGAGAGAGTGAGTGAGTGAGTGAGTGAGAGAGAGAGAGAGAGAGAGGGACTATTTTAAGTCTCTCAAGGAACGGGAAAAAATGTCACGCATGAAGTGACGAATAGCAACTTCTTGTTTCGAGAAAATTAGAAAACCAAGATCACCGAAATCAGATGATATTATGACCCTACTGGTACTACTGTCTTCATTGATTCTTTCCTCAACGTCGTACAAAGTTACAACTAAATTTGATATATCTTACGCTTTCTTCATCGTTTGATATTCGAGCTCATTCTGCTCTTGCTTCACGACTTTATTCCATTATTCTTGAGAGGACCTCTTCCACAACCTGTCTGTCTGTCAGCGTTGGTAAAGACTACAGTTGGCTTAGCGACATCTGCATTAGTTTGGATCCAGACGAGTTCACTGGCAGTGAGGTACCAGTGGTACAGTTGAGGTCGTCTAACAAAGTGGCTGTTCTTCTTTGTCGATGAGTCAATTGCGTAGTACGTATTCTATGATTTGTATCTTTCCACTACCTCCAAAATAATTAACGCCAGAGACTAAATTACTTTTCTTCACCAGACCAGCCCGTTGTAAAGACATCAAATGATTCAGTAAATTGTCTGGAATGGTACGGTGTTTTCCATTAAAAAATCACTCCGCAAACACACAACTTCGTTTCTTCGTGTTATTGGAACTTGTTTTTGATTGAAAAATCAACACAATCTAAGGTACGGAACCATTCATGAGAGCAGCATCTAGAATAACTTGTCAACCACCATTTCCATGTTGGCAAACTGTTTCGTGGCTCATTTCATCATTCCACACAACGAGTCGTGTACGATGTGCGTCAACGCAGCTTCATCAGTCCGTTCCGGACACTTCGCTAGCACCTCATGAAGAAAACATCGCCACTTTCAAGTAACACAGTCCTGCTTTAGGAACCTTTCCACCTGAAGTCAATATTTCTCAAATCATTGTAATGGTTTGTCATACTGGCTACGAACAACTTTCTCGATAGTATTCAAACAATGCTATTAAGAGTCCGATGCTATCTCCTGGTGTAATGGGCATATATATATGTTCTCCTTAAGGGGGGGGGGGGGTCCGTTGATGAAATTGACCAAAAATTTCAATTTTAGATTTATTTGTTAGTACAATTCATGGACAATAAGATCCCAAAGTTTCAATGTTGAAATCGCATCCGAAGTGTCTGAAAATTAATTGAAAATGTGACGCGGCCTCCCTGCCACGCCAAGCTCAGAGGGATAACAACCCCTACGTTCACAAGGAGAGGCTTCTAAATTGCATCCTGGATCTTGTCAAGCCCACTTACAGGTTTCTGGCCGATCCTGCCCTTCTCAAAAAGTGTGTTCATGGCAAAACACAAAATTCAAATGAGTTTTCTAATTTCACTCATATGGAAACGATGCCCTAAAAACACACTTGAATCTGCTACAGTTCTCAGAATTGCAACTTATGATGCATTTATTGTATTTAATGGTGGGAACGTCGGGAGGATGAAGGTATTAGAAAGAATGGGCTTCAAATTTTACTCAAGGCATCCTGAGAAAAATAGATTTACAGGGCGTTTCTGCAGCTGAAAAGTCAGTTGAAGACCTGGTAAAGGAAAGAAGACAGACAACAAGAAACCAGAAGAGAAGCTTTGAAGGGAAAGACGACCCTGAGTGCTAATGTGGTGCCTTCTGAAGAAATGACATAAGGAAAAAAGTTAGGTTGAACTTAAATTTACGTTTCCTGAAAAGTTTGTTTTTTGAACTTTATGTACCTTTTCCTCGGATTCTATGAAAGCTAGAATTATGAAATATTGTACGCATATTTCTGTAAACCTAATAAACGTTGTCTCAAGAGCAAATATTGAAATTGTGATTGCAAGCTGAGATATGGGGCAAAGTGCTTGGAATTTTCCATGAATTTAAAATTCTACTTGTGGAATTACAATTAAAAAATTATGAAACTTCTCTTATTGGACCTATTCCAAAAACCTCATGAGAGAAGCTTACAACATATAAAGAGATGAAACAGAGAACGTTTTGTAGAAATCTCTTGACTACTTTCTGAGAGAAAGGAACATACATTACTTTTTTAAAATAAAACTTCAAATATCATTCAAAAAATGTTGAATATATATAATGAAAGGATTTTATAGGTAAATGTGTTACTTTTATGTAAAGCGTGGCACAAAATTTCATTGCCATATCTCCAAAACTGTGAATTTGGTGCATTTTTGGAATAGTGTGCGTTTTTCATGAACGTCCCCCCTAAATGTTATTTTCATCTGTCACATGGCACAATCCCTTCCCCGTCTTTCCGTGTGTCACAAGAACAGTGCTCACAGCTGAATCCTCTCTTTCCCTCTGTGGTGCCTGTTTCCTCTTCTCTCTACATTTGCCATCACCTCTTCCTCTGACTTCCTTCCTCCTCTTCCTCTACTCTCTCTCTCCTCTCTTCCTCTACAGTCCTACTTTCCTTTCCTCTGCCATCCCTCTTCCCATACTGTTTCTCGTCTTACTTCTGTTACTTCGACAGTTCAGTCTGTAAACTATCTCTGTTTTTCCAGGTTTTCAGTTGCAGATATAAACTTACTGTTTGATCTGCTGTAGCTATTACTGTTTTCACTAGGATGCCATAACTGTTTCTAAGTTTTGGGAACCATTGTATGTGTAAGACCACTTACTGTATACTGCGCGTATCATAAGCAATATAACGCTAAAATGCAGAACACATTGTTACTCTCCTGAGTACAACAGCTATTTTTTCTTCTTTTCTTTCAGCCAGCACAATCATAGGTTTTCGTTAAAGAATTGCCGATTTCAACTGTAGTAGCACAAGAAGCAACACAACACTGAATCTGAAGATGACTAAATTACAGTTTAAAGAATAACTTTATGTGTAAAACCTATGAGTTTCTTCCGGTTTAGTGCCTATTATAAAAGAAAGT
This sequence comes from Schistocerca cancellata, assembly GCF_023864275.1. NCBI lineage: Eukaryota > Metazoa > Arthropoda > Insecta > Orthoptera > Acrididae > Schistocerca > Schistocerca cancellata. The sequence continues at coordinate 664,561,044 of NC_064628.1, forward strand.
AGGTAGAGGCCACCTATTAGATGCGATGCTTACAACTGCGACGTGGACTACATCATAAGAACGCCAGCATAAGTGGGGCACCTGATTCCAGGGAAGTGCTACGCAACGTGGGGTTGCGCCGGGACGGTCGATTGATTGTTCATCTCGAGGGCACGTTCGCTGTGTAGCAGACACGTCCCCCGTCGTATCCAGGCGCGGAGAGGGTGTCGTAAGTGTAACCAAGAGCACACTGGGATTACGTGGAAACTGGTGGTGCTTCTCCACTGTTCGTAAACTTCTAGATCGAGAAAAGTGCCATCGGGTCTCTCATGAGTTACCGTTGTTGACTGTGAACTGTATCACTGCAGACGCACGTTAAGTATGAGAAATTACGCTTCATCACGCTACTGCCAGCATAGACGAAGTCTTCATCACTACACATCTTCAGTTGCTGTCAATCTTATCTCCTTAGCCTTATCCATTATGTCAGAAACAAAAGTGATTATGTCAATTCAAATGAATGCATGAACGGGGAATATTCCGCCTTGAGTTAAATAATAACTGTAATTCAATTACACACTACAATATTTCACAAGCTGTTTCTCCACATTTAGGTGCTCTGTGACTGACTGTGTCTGCGTATGGTTTCTTGCACCTGGCTTACAAATTCACTGGTATATTGCATGCATAAAAACTATAATGGGAAAAAAATTGGCTTTGTTATATGTAGATGCATGTAATACTTGTGTTACAACGTATAAATAGTTGACTCTTGCGAATAATTCGCACTCTATCCTGATCAGTCACCGAAAAGTAAAATGGTAACGGAGAAATAAGTAAATGCAAGTATTTATTAATGAAAGGCATTATGTTTTGAACAGCATTAATAATCATTAGACTCATAGTAAAGAATCGGTGTCATTACATACAACTTGGTTAATTGTGGAACATATAGAAAGAGATATTGTCTTCATCAGATTAACTTTATTTTTAACTTCTTTATTTTACAAAATTCCTTTGAAAACAGTATTAGCAATTATGGTCTCATCATCGTTTACTTTTTGGCTGTGTGTGGGTCTTTAGCGGCGCCTGGGGTGGCCGAGCGGCTCTAGGCGCTACAGTCTGTCACTACGAGACACCTAGGCTCACAGTTTCGAATCCTGCCTCTGTAATGGATGCGTGTGACGTCCTTAGGTTAGTTAGGTTTAAGTAGTTTTAAGTTGTTAATAAAACTATCGTAATTGCAGTAACATCGTTTAGGAATTTCAACTGCCTCATTCAAGTAGAAGCCTAACGTGACGTTGGAAAAGCCGTAAAGTAACGATGAATTAAAAGTTAAATCAAGTATGTTATAAATAAGTTATAAAAGTAAACAGTCATTTGCTGTGATGATGAACCGTGGTCTAGGGGTAGCGTCTTTGATTCATAATCAAAACGTCTTCGGTCCCACTGCCTAAATTTTGATAAATAATCAGCATTGGCGGCCGAAGACTTCCGGCATAAGAAGTCAGCCTCATTCTGCCAACGGCCAAGAGGGCGGAGGAGCGGATAGAGGTTCAGGGCACTCTCTTGTCCTAGGGGTGGGAAATTGCCCCTAAAGGCGGAAGAATCAACAATGACCAACGACATGAGGATGCAGAAGGCAATGGAAACCACTGCATTAAAGACACATAACGTGTATCCACAGGACATGTGGCCTGTAACTGAAGAAGTGTCATGATGATTTCTCCATTGGCAAAAGATTCCGGAATAGTCCCTTATTCGGATCTCCGGGAGGGGACTGCCAAGGGGGGTGTTACCATGAGAAAAAGATTGAATAATCTACGAAAGGATAACGTTCTACGAGTCGGGGCGTGGAATGTCAGAAGCTTGAACGTGGTAGGGAAACTAGAAAATCTGAAAAGGTAAATTCAAAGCTTCAATCTAGATATAGTAGGGGTCAGTGAAGTGAAGTGGAAGGAAGACAAGGATTTCTGGTCAGATGAGTATCGGGTAATATCAACAGCAGGAGAAAATGGTATAACAGGTGTAGGATTCGTTATGAATAGGAAGGTAGGGCAGAGGGTGTGTTACTATGAACAGTTCAGTGACCGGGTTGTTCTAATCAGAATCGACAGCAGACCAACACCGACAACGATAGTTCAGCTATACATGCCGACGTCGCAAGCTGAAGATGAACAGATAGAGAAAGTGTATGAGGATATTGAAAGGGTAATGCAATATGTAAAGGGGGACGAAAATCTAATAGTCATGGGCGACTGGAATGCAGTTGTAGGGGAAGGAGTAGAAGAAAAGGTTGCAGGAGAATACGGGCTTGGGACAAGGAATGAAAGAGGAGAAAGACTAATTGAGTTCTGTAAAAATTTTCAGCTAGTAATAGCGAATACCCTGTTCAAGAATCACAAGAGGAGGAGGTATACTTGGAAAAGGCCGGGAGATACGGCAAGATTTCAATTAGATTACATCATGGTCAGACGAGATTCCGAAATCAGATACTGGATTGTAAGGCGTACCCAGGAGCAGATATAGACTCGGATCACAATATAGTAGTGATGAAGAGTAGGCTGAAGTTCAAGACATTAATCAGGAAGAATCAATACGCAAAGAAGTGGGATACGGAAATATTAAGGAATGACGAGATACGTTTGAAGTTCTCTAACGCTATAGATACAGCAATAAGGAATAGCGCAGTAGGCAGAACAGTTGAAAAGGAATGGACATTTCTAAAAAGGGCCATCACAGAAGTTGGGAAGGAAAAGATAGGTACAAAGAAGGTAGCTGCGAAGAAACCATGGGTAATAGAAGAAATACTTCAGTTGATTGATGAATGGAGGAAGTACAAACATTTTCCGGGAAAATCAGGAATACAGAAATACAAGTCGCTGAGGAATGAAATAAATAGGAAGTGCAGGGAAGCTAAGACGAAATGGCGGCAGGAAAAATGTGAAGACATCGAAAAAGATATGATTGTCGGAAGGACAGACTCAGCATACAGGAAAGTCAAAACAATCTTTGGTGACATTAAAAGCAACGGTGGTAACATAAAGAGTGCAACGGGAAATCCACTGTTAAATGCAGAGGAGAGAGCAGATAGGTGGAAATAATACATTGAAAGCCTCTATGAGGGTGAAGATTTGTCTGATGTGATAGAAGAAGAAACAGGAATCGATTTAGAAGAGATAGGGGATCCAGTATTAGAATCGGAATTTAAAAGAGCTTTGGAGGACTTACGGTCAAATAAGGCAGAAGGGATAGATAACATTCCATCAGAATTTCTAAAATCATTGGCGTAAGTGGCAACAAAACGACTATTCACGTTGGTGTGTAGAATATATGAGTCTGGCGATATACTATCTGACTTTCGGAAAAGCATCATCCACACAATTCCGAAGACGGCAAGAGCTGACAAGTGCGAGAATTATCGCACAATCAGCCTAACAGCTCATGCATCGAAGCTGCTTACAAGAATAATATACAGAAGAATGGAAAAGTAAATTGAGAATGCGCTAGGTGACGATCAGTTTGGCTTTAGGAAAAGTAAAGGGACGAGAGAGGCAATTCTGACGTTACGGCTAAAAATGGAAGCAAGGCTAAAGAAAAATCAAGACACTTTCATAGGATTTATCGACCTGGAAAAAGCGTTCGACAATATAAAATGGTGCAAGCTGTTCGAGATTCTGAAAAAAGTAGGGGTAAGCTATAGGGAGAGACGGGTCATATACAATATGTACAACAACCAAGAGGGAATAATAAGAAAGGACGATCAAGAACGAAGTGCTCGTATTAAGAAGAGTGTAAGACAAGGCTGTAGCCTCTCGCCCCTACTCTTCAATCTGTACATCGAGGAAGCAATAATGGAAATAAAAGAAAGGTTCAGGAGTGGAATTAAAATACAAGGTGAAAGGATATCAATGATACGATTCGCTGATGACATTGCTATCCTGAGTGAAAGTGAAGAAGAATTAAATGATCTGCTGAACGGAATGAACAGTCTAATGAGTACACAGTATGATTTGAGAGTAAATCGGAGAAAGACGAAGGTAATGAGACGTAGTAGAAATGAGAACAGCGAGAAACTTAACATCAGGATTGATGGTCACGAAGTCAATGAAGTTAAGGAATTCTGCTACCTAGGCAGTAAAATAACCAACGATGGACGGAGCAAGGAGGACATCAAAAGCAGACTCGCTATGGCAAAAAAAGGCATTTCTGGCCAAGAGAAGTCTACTAATATCAAATACCAGCCTTAATTTGGGGAAGAAATTTCTGAGAATGTACGTCTGGAGTACAGCATTGTATGGTAGTGAAACATGGACTGTGGGAAAACCGGAACAGAAGAGAATCGAGGCATTTGAGATGTGGTGCTATAGACGAATGTTGAAAATTAGGTGGACTGATAAGGTAAGGAATGAGGAGGTTCTACGCAGAATCGGAGAGGAAAGGAATATGTGGAAAACACTGATAAGGAGAAGGGACAAGATAATAGGACATCTGCTAAGACATGAGGGAATGACTTCCATGGTACTAGAGGGAGCTGTAGAGGGCAAAAACTGTAGAGGAAGACAGAGATTGGAATACGTCAAGCAAATAATTGAGGACGTAGGTTGCAAGTGCTACTCTGAGATGAAGAGGTTAGCACAGGAAAGGAATTCGTGGCGGGCCGCATCAAACCAGTCAGTAGACTGATGACCAAAAAAAAAAAAAAAAAAAAAAAAAAAAGATGAACACTGACGCAGTTCACTTTATCTGCGCAGATCACAACGCTTGCTTTAGGAGAGCAAACAACTCCAACCGCTGCTGTGCAGAGTATTAAAATTAGATTGTAAATATAGGGCACCTTCTACATATTTTACATCGACATATCGGACCGAAATCGCGTTATGTTGTATGCTTGCGTAAAGAATGTAACCATCTACAAAACTAGCAGTGCATGTTAGCTAAACACATTGTTTATAAATGGCACCCAACACACTGTTTCTATAAAAATATTCTCAAAATAATTTTTTAAACAAAAACAATAACTTTAAACTATTAGTTTATTTTTCGTTATTAATGGTATACAAAATACTGAAAATGACGTCTCAATGATTAATTATGGTTTAGTAATACTAGAGATACCGCTTACCAACAGAAAACACTTGAGAAATGATGTGTACGATACCTCTACATACTCATAAAAAGTTGTAATGTAACTTACCTAAAGCCAAACAAAGCATTTAGAAGTGTGTTGCACACAGAGTGCACTATCCTACTAACGCAACATCATCTACAGAAACAACTGCTTATAGAAAGGCAGTAGCAGAAACCAATACATACTCTGGTTTATTAACGAATTATTTAGAAGCATTCAGTCATCTAAAACACGTAATAATTATGCGCAATTTCAGTATTATATTCGCTTCCAATGTACGCGGCCACGGGAACAACTTTCAGAAAGTTCTCAACTTTTACACAAAGCCAATATTTTCATTGCATTCTACACCAGCGACAATTGTTATAACATATAAAGCACATTACAAAAGCATATACCGATTATAAATGGACAACAATACAAAGCTTGGCGTGAATTGTGTTCTGCATATCGCATGTGCCGATTTGGAAGAAGATCTAAGAAAAGATTCTATAAATATCTTGACACATTTAGAATGAAAAACACCAGGAATCATGTATACCCTCACACGTGCAGGACAAAAGTCTCAAAATTTCATTAAAAGGCTTCAATTTATGAGTTGGCGAAAGTTTGGCCACCATCTGGTGGAGTTTAACTGTATTTTGGTTATTTGAAGTCCAAGTGCACCGGCGGAATTTTCTGCCATGTGGCCGTTAGCGTTCCGTCTACCTGCCCTGGCCGCTGACGTAAAATTCAGGCAGTGTCCTTTCCTCACCGTGTTGTCGCTGTCCAACACGTGTGTGTAGTTTTGACAGCTTATGCATACTTGGTTTGTGCGGCTAGGCCTTTTACGTTTTGTCTTTGGAGTTCCGTGTGAACTGGTCGGGTGGAAAGCAAGTCGTCTTATGGGTGGGTCCACTGACTGTCTCTTGGTTGGGTCCTGACGGATCAGATATAGTTGGACCGATTACCTGTCTCCCCTAAGCGAACGTGAATATTTCAAGTACAGACCGGTGCCCGGAAATTTCTGAGCGTCGCTCGCTGTACTGCCTTTTCTTATTGGTGCTTGATTGTGTATTTTAATGGCTTGTAGCCGATGGTTTCAATTTGTATGCCTTTAGTTGGTTTTTAAATAACGGGCCTTCAGCCGCTTTAAAACTGAAAGTTTCTTACTTGTCAAGTCTTGCATGGTTTGGGCCTTCAGCCTCATTTAAAATTTTTTTGGATAAAGCTTTGGGCCTTCTTCCTTTTGAAAATTTATTGTAGTTGTGTTTTCAACAACGGGCTTTCAGCCGCTTTAAAATTTAAATTCCATACTTGTTAAATCTTAGATTGTTTGGGTCTTCAGCCTGTGTAAGATATTGTTTAAAGATAAAGCTTTGGGCCTGCTGCCTACTAAAAATTATTTTAGTTGTTTTAAGTAATCGGCCTTCAAGCCGTTTTAAAATTAAAGTTCTTGTCTTTCAAGTATCAGACTGTGTGGGGCCTTTTGCCTAACTGAAGATAAGGCCTTCTGCCTTGCGTTTTTTTTTATATTAACTTTTCCTGCAGTCTTAAACCATGGGCCTTCAGCCGCCTTTCAGTTGTTTGCTTTTTAAGTGTTATATTTGTTGGGTTTTCAACCAAGTTATAGAACGTACTTACGTGAGGCATTCTGCCTTCTAAATGTTCTGTTTTGAGTCTGAATTTTAAGTTAATGGCTTTCAGCCCTTTTTAAATTTAAGTGGTCGTGCCCGTAATTCATAAGAGAGTGTTGTCTATTCAGCCGATAACTGAGTTCTAAAATTTTTACTGTATTGTTTGGACAACTAAATAAAGTTATATGTGTCTGAGTGTAACTGACGCCCCCTTTTGGTCCCTTTCCACAATTTCAACTACCTGTTCTGTCCTGCGGACTTAAGCAGGGCTTTTCAGAGTGACATCGATTTTATGTAGTGATTCCAAAGTTTCTGACTGAAAAGAGGGAACCACTGAAGCGTAAGGTAAGGTCCTTGTCCATCTATATCCGAAAGTTTAAACAATAACACTTTCGTGTTTGTTCTCTGTATGTAACTAAGTAGTAATCAGCTATTAGTGTTTTATATCATCATAAAACACTGTAGCTTTTATTTGGATGATGTAGAATATAGTAGACATTTATTTAACGCTCAGAATTTGTTCACCCATAGTACTGGAGTATACTTGAGAATTTTTAATAGCACAATGGAACGTCATCGACTTGAAGTCACATTGTAAAGAGAAAAACAGAACACTGGTGAAATAACAACTTGGCAACCGATTTTACGTCAAAATTTGAGCAATAATTAGGATAGTGCGCAGGTTTGACCATCTGTGATATAGATTTTAAGCCTAGCACCTTGCAGCACCCTACTCCAGTGTATCCTCTTAATGGTAAAGCGTGAAGCACGAACACAGCTAAATGGTTGAACTATTATTTTAATAACAGGTTAATAATGTTCAATTTACAAATCCGTGGCGTTGAAGAATGGTGTAGCTCTTGAATCTGTACTTCATTTTACTATTGTCACCCTTACAATTCAAAGGAAGCGTTCCCTTCACGGTACCTATAACAAATTCTCAAAGGATGGTGATAGAGTGACGTCAGTCCAGCTACTCAAGACACTGGCAGTGAAAATCATTCAGTATTGGATATAGCTTTGCTGCATTTAAGCAGGTACTCTTTGAATGATACGCTTAGTGGTTTCCACTACATTATGAATTTACGGACATGAAGATGTCGTTATGTAGGAGATATTTACGAAAACTAAATATGAGAGTTTTTTTGTAGCAGCTATCGAAGCGAAAAAAATTACTTCTAGAATTTTTTTGAGTCTATGTCTGTACGCGCACCACGCAAAATCTAATGCACGGAATTGGATGCGATTTTCAGTTTTATATTTGCAGGTGTAACTTAAAATGTGATACAGCTTTCATTTTGACACACCAGATAGAATCTCAGTTATTGCAGTCTTGCCAAAAAAGAATGTGCTGTTACACACCATATGACATTGTCGCTTGCTGCAAACAATCAAATGTGCTGGCAGGACGGCAAAGCATTGTGAGCCGCCGTCCGCGGCAGGGTGTTTTATTTGCGGACGAAGTCACGGGTAAAAGCTACAAAGCAAAGATGTCTCTGGCACCAGTAACAGACTAATAAGGCACGTGAACCGTCTGAAAACCATTTTTCGATGGAAATGGCGAAAAAAATATGTGCACAGAAGAGCGGTTAAGTGTGCATGGAACTGACTTCTTTTTAATGTCCGTTGAATGAAACTATGCATTAACTTTCACCATTTAGAACATTTTTATCAAAGAGTCTTTATTAATGTTTTGTTTTCAATCATTCCAATTTCTTGGACATCAGAAGAAAGTCCGCGCTCTCAGACTCCCTCCCCGCAATGAATAGCCTTGAATGTGGTCAATGCGAAGACAAATCCGGAGAAAGCCAGGCTTGAGACAACTCTAAACCAGTAGGCAATCTTCATCCACGTAATTTCATCGTCATTCTGGAAACAGCACAGTCTTTAGCTCATATTCTTCAGTCATTGACAAGGTTTCGTGACCTGAAAACTATCACGGAATGAAAATTAATGTTCTGTAATCTTGTATGATTTCAGGAAACACGTCTTCTCGCGACATCCTTGTCTATAAAAGGACCTGTCTGCTAAAATATGATCCCCGTAAAACAAACTTTGCTCATTTCGTGCACCTAGTATGCACGTCGCTTCCATTAAGAGTAGAAACAGAGGCGACAGCATGTGTCGATCTACAGACACCGTTGGCATGTTGTGTAGCTTTATACAGTATTACTGAAGCACAGACTGCACGAGTGTGCTGTTTATCGTCCTTTTTTGATAGGAGGGCGACCATACGTCATTTGTAAAATGAAAATACGCTTATACATATTCTGTCTATCGAAAAGTCAGATAGGTTGAAAAATTCTTCACATACGTAAATATGACTGTTCCGCAACGATACCAGTGGTTTTATTGTAGTAAGGTGGGGTACCTGTCGCACCACAATAGAACTCTTATTGAACACGTACACCCACGTAACAGATTATTTTAAAAGATTGATCCCACTTGTTTTGTGGCTATAACGTCCCATTGCCCAGTATGTTAACGTAGCGTACAGTCACGTTGTTGTAACATACGATATTAAATTTATGTAGATCGATTATGTTGACCTTTGAAAACTTCGCACACACGTACACGGTTTCTACCCTATTTACTGTAAATTTGCAGATGGTTTTTTTGGTATTATCATTAAAAAAATCTCCTTAATTGCCCTGAAAGATTCTCTCCTTTTTAGTCTACCATACAGTGACAGACTTTTTCGGATACTCCTTCGCTATCATCTCCAGCTATTACTGATTATTTTGAATCTTCAGAACAGCCTCCATTATCAATTACTTCCTCATTTTAGTGTCCATTGCCCTTACCACCATTGGAGGTTGTCAGTCCATTATTTGCATCTTCATTTGGAAATTTGTGTATTATATCTGCAACGAAACTGTAACGTATACATAAGAGCGCAAAGAAAATCCCATACACTTCCATTTGCATGTGAGACAAAACATAATGATTTTAGTCAGTCATGTCTTTACTGGCTCTCGCCATTTTTCATTCAACCGTTTCAATTTGACCGCCTTTCCATACAAATCCAGGAACTGCCGTGCCGTAGCTCGTGGGTAGCCGGTAAGTCGAAGCTACGCGTGTACATTGCGCTTAAGCTTAAAATCTCTGCAGTGTGGAAGAGCAAGTGACGTACAAAGAGTACACAGGTGTATAGTCAGGTCTTTACTGCATACTTTCACTAGATGGCCCACATTCTAAAGCTAGGTCGTTTGGGGGTGCCGACATTTAACCAGCGTGCTTCCCTTATCAAATATAAAACATGAAACCAAGTGGATGACGTTTTGTTGAGAGCGCTAATTACGAATAATTTAAAGATGTGCCTGAGATTGTATTGATGGGTAGACGACATCTGAGAGCTTACTCTCAACTAGTTTTCTCCTTCTTCCTGCTTAATTTTTATGGGCAGAGTTGCAATAGATCTCGATAGGCGGGAAGCTGCAGTAGTCTAAACTCTTGGAAGGTGTCAGTCGGTTTCTCCCAACTCTCGTACAGTGCTTGTGAGTAGACTCCCGCTTCTGCTTGCACGACACGCATCATTCGCAAATGCTATACAGGTGAAAAACTCATACATATAGCTTACCATTTGCGCTGTCAGCTGCCACTAGCCTCAATAGAAAATGGACGTGTATTTTTTTATAATACTTATGCGTTAAGCAATCCGATTCAATAGTAGTGTTCCAATTTATTTCGTACTTTATTATTATTTCTCCGATGATCTTTTCTAGAACAATATTGAAAAGCATTTTGGGATACTCCGTCCCCCTGTCGGACCCCATTTCGGTTTCGAAGGGTTCTGATTATTCGCCCATGAATTTCACTGTGCTTGTTGTTCCTGTAAAGGTCTGTTCTGTAATTTTTCGTGTCTTTCGGTCGATCACAAATTCTTCCATAATTTTAAACAGGGTTTCACGATCCACTGAATCGTATCACTGGCCGCTGTGGTCGAGCGGTTCTAGGCACTTCAGTGCGGAATCGCGCTGCTGCTAATGTCGCAGGTTCGAATCCTGCCTCGGGCATGGATGTGTGTGATGTCGTTAGGTTTAAGTAGAATAGGGGACTGATGACCTGAGATGTTAAGTCTCATAGTGCTTACAGCCATTTTAACCATTTTTCAATTGTATCCTTTCCTGTAGCCGATGAATGTAATTTCTGAGTTTCTGCATTTCCTCATTTGTAATATCGTCTTTAAGCACCAGATCTGTTCCCCAAATGATCGTCCTTTTCTTAATCTGGCCCGGTATTCACCGCTCAGTGGATCTGCTTAGGATTCTATCCTGTTTAAAAGTGCTTTGGTAAGGAACTTGTAAGCGGCTGGGGACAGAGAAATTCCTCTGTAGATGTTGATGTCTGTCATGTCGCACTTTTTGTGTAGCGGGTGGTTTAGAGCAGATTTCCAGTCCTCTGGTATTTGCTCCGTCATCCGTATGTCTGATATTATATGATGTATTTTATGCATAAGTATAGGATCGATTAGTTTCCAGAAATCAGCAATGATTACATCTTCTCCTGGTGGTTTGTTATTTTTCAACTGTTTGACTCTCTCTATAATTTCTTCGAGATCCAGGGCGTGTGAGTTTGGTTTGTGAATACTGGAGATGTTTTTCTTGGGTAGGTTCCCACTTGAGGAGGGAACTGAAACACTGGGTTACGATTTTGCGGTTATTTTTCGTGTTAGTTTCCAAAGAGCCATCGGGTTTTTTGAGGCACAAGCTGGGCCCGTGGTGTCCCGGTACGTTTCCTCTGAAAGTCTTATGGAAATTTCTTGTATTTTTTTGTTGATATATTGCTGGATTTCGCAGAGTCTGTTGTCATATCCCCATTTTTCTTTTCTAATGACTATTGAGATCTGTTTTTGGGTTTTAAGAAAGTTTTGCCATTTTTATTTAGTTCCGTGAGTACTAAATTTTTTTCCACGAAGTTATTCGGTTGTCTACTACCTGATCGTATGTTGCGTTCCACCAGCGATGTTTCCAGATGCGAGGGGGTTGCCCTAATTTGATGGCCTCCTGAATTTCCTCTATTAGTTTCATCCAGTCTGTTGATTTTTCCTTATTGATTGGCCTGACGATGTTTTCTGTGTTGAGTTCCAAATATTCCGGATCTGCTTTGGAATTTTTGGGTGGCCTTTTTAGCATTCTGTTGGGTTGGAATTTTGTTTTTGTTTGGAGAGGATGATGACCTGATTCAAAGACACCTTTGTGGGTTCTGACATATAGAATTACTTTTATGTTTACCTTAGAAATTGCGACATGGTCAATTTGGTATTCACCCTGTCTAAGATTGGGTGATCTCCATGCGGTAAATTTATGTGCAGGTTTTTGAAGTTGGGTACTCATGACTTGAAGTCCGACGTTTGTGCAGAAGTCGATTAGTTTTTCACCATTATTGTTGGTACGTTTGTGTTTGTTATGGGGGCCAGCGGTATCTCTGAATTTTTTTTCCTTGCCTAACTGAGCGTTAAAATCGCTTAATAAGATTTTCAAATGGTGTCTTGGTGTTTTATTTGTTGTTTCGTCTAGTGTTTCCCATAAATTGTCCATTGTTTCAGAGTCGATTTTATTGTGCGGTACACATTGATAAAAGAGTAGGCTGTATTAGCTGATTTTACTGAAAGCACGGAGACTCTTTCATTGGGAGACGTGAATTCAGTAACTGAGTCGAGTATGGAAGTGTGTACGCCGAATACAGTTCCAAGAAATGGTAGTTTGTGACTTACTTTTATGGCAGATTTGCCCTTGTAGATCCTGTAATTCGTGTTAATGTGTGATTCATCTACGAATTTTCTCATTGCGTTGGTGAGTTGCTTTAATTTGCCTGTTTTAGTGAGGGTGTTCACATTAATTGTGCCAATAAAGTTTTTAGGTTTCCTTTTGAGAATATAACAAATCTTTCAGGAGCTCCTATTCTTGATGCATGGTGTCCCTGATCCCCCAGAATCCGATGATCATGTGACTCCAGTCTATCGATTGGTGCCTGGGGTAGTGAGTCTGTGGTCGTCTTTTCCATCATACGTTCAACTTGAATTTTGGTTATTGTGGTGATCTCTGTTGAGACCACAGGTATACGACTCGATTTTTTGAGTTCGAGAAGATTTTAGTGCAGCCGCCTCAACTAGAGGAACAAGCACTGACCACTGGCCGCCAGATGCTGAACAGACACCATTGGGTTTGTTTCTTTCGTTGATTTTTGATCCGCAGCTTTCCCCTATCCGCCACCTAGTGAGGTGCCCGATGGGGGTACCAAAAACCACATACGGGATATATACAGGGTGGTCCATTGATAGAAACCGGGCAAAATATCTCACTAAATAAGCATGAAACGAAAAAACTACAAAGAACGAAACTCGTCTAGCTTGAAGGGGGAAACCAGAGTGCGCTATGATTGGCCGGCTACATGGCGCTTGTAATGTTACTTGAATTACGTAACCATTACGGCCCCTCATCTGAACCTCTCGATACCAGCAATATTCTACTGTGTTTCTGTAGAAGAAGTTAACATATTTCTGAGACAACATTCAGATTTGATTTAATTAATGTAGAGATACTTTGATGCATCGTTATGTTTATATTGCAATGATATTATTCTTATGTGTATTCTTTTTTTTTTTTTTGCCACTATGATCTTTGTCGTACTTGTAACTCTGATTTTTGGGCGCGTAAGCGATTATTAGTTGTTAGAGAGTTAAGTTGTTAGAGAGTTGTTAGAGAGTCGGTCCTTGAAAAAGTCGAGTGTTGGATGTCATGTTGGAAAGACGCATATTGTAGTTGGCTTATAAAATGTCAGGAAGATATTTTCAAGTATGTTTTATAATGTGGTGTTTAGTGTGTCACGTGATATTGCAATAAAAGCAATTAAAAGGAAGTGTAACTTAAATTCGGAGTGCTGATTATTTTTTTTTTTTACATCACCATTGTCCTGCAAAAGTGTAATCTTCAAGAATGATTTGTGAAGTGCATCTACAAAACATTTGAATACAACAGAATGAAACCTAGGCCTCTTTGCATCCGAACTTGGAATCATCACCACCTAGATTTTCGACGATTGAGCCATGATTTTACGATGAGACCAGGGTGGGAAACACGAAAAGATGAGTGCCTAGTTTTTTGATTATTACATGAAATGACTTTATTAACTGTGCTCTAATGACACCTGCCACATAATAACTTTGTTGCTGACCGAAAATGCATTATTTAGCAGCGTGAGCAACACCACAATCATTAAATTTTGACCTTTGTTGTGGTAGGGTTGTTAGAACGTGGGTGTTCTAGCCGGGATAGGCAGCACCGAATATTCAAAAATTAACTGTAGATGTGTTTCAGGAAAAGTACATAGTGAATCTGTTATGAAAATATCGACAAAAACCTGACAATCAAAAGGAGACAACCACAGGACGAAAAATGGACGCAAAAAACGATGGGACGACAAAGGATTTAAAATAAACATTACAACTAGATACTGACGGAGAACACTTCAGCTATAATCATCATCTTCATCATCATCATTTAAAACTGATTATTTCTTTCAGCGTTCAGTCTGAAGCATAGCCCCCCTTTACAGTTCCTCCATGATCCCCTATTCAGTGCTAACATTGGTGCCTCTTCTGATGTTAAACCTATTACTTCAAAATCATTCTTAACCGAATCCAAGTACCTTCTCCTCGGTCTGCCCCGACTCCTCCTACCCTCTACTGCTGAATCCATGAGTCTCTTGGGTAACCTTGCTTCTCCCATGCGTGTAACATGACCCCACCATCTAAGCCTGTTCGCCCTGACTGCTACATCTATAGAGTTCATTCCCAGTTTTTCTTTGATTTACTCATTGTGGACACCCTCCTGCCATTGTTCCCATCTACTAGTACCTGCAATCATCCTAGCTACTTTCATATCCGTAACCTCAACCTTGTTGATAAGGTAACCTGAATCCACCCAGCTTTCGCTCCCATACAACAAAGTTGGTCGAAAGATTGAACGGTGCACAGATAACTTAGTCTTGGTACTGACTTCCTTCTTGGAGAAGAGAGTAGATCGTAGCTGAGCGCTCACTGCTTTGCTACACCTCGCTTCCAGTTCTTTCACTATGTTGCCATCCTGTTAGAATATGCATCCTAAGTACTTGAAACCGTCCACCTGTTCTAACTTTGTTACTCCTATTTGGCACTCAATCCGTTTATATTTCTTTCCCACTGACATTACTTTCGTTTTGGAGATCCTAATCTTCATACCATAGTCCTTACATTTCTGACCTAGCTCTGAAATATTACTTTGCAAACTTTCAATCGAATCTGCCATCACAACTAAGTCATCCGCATATGCAAGACTGCTTATTTTGTGTTCACATATCTTAATCTCATCAAGCCAGTCTATTGTTTTCAACATATGATCCATAAATAATATGAACAACAGTGGAGACAGGTTGCAGCCTTGTCTTACCCCTGAAACTACTCTGAACCATGAACTCAATTTACCGTCAACTCTAACTGCTGCCTGACTATCCATGTAAAGACCTTTAATTGCTTGCAAAAGTTTGCCTCCTATTCCATAATCTTGTAGAACAGACAATAACTTCCTCCTAGGAACCCGGTCATATGCCTTTTCTAGATCTATAAACCATAGATCCAATTCCCTGTTCCACTCATAACACTTCTCCATTATTTGCCGTAAGCTAAAGATCTGGTCCTGACAACCTCTAAGAGGCCTAAACCCACACTGATTTTCATCCAATTGGTCCTCAACTAATACTCGCACTTTCCTTTCAACAATACCTGAGAAGATTTTACCCACAACGCTGATTAAAGAGATACCTCTGTAGTTGTTACAATCTTTTCTGTTTCCATGTTTAAAGATTGGTGTGATTACTGCTTTTGTCCAGTCTGATGGAACCTGTCCCAACTCCCAGGTCATTTCAATTATCCTGTGTAGCCATTTAAGACCTGACATTCCACTGTATTTGATGAGTTCCGACTTCATTTCATCCACCCCAGCCGCTTTATTGCACTGCAATCTATTGACCATTTTTTCCATTTCCTCAAATGTGATCCTATTTCCATCATCTTTCCTATCCCATTCTACCTTGAAATCTGAAACATTACTGATCGCATTTTCACCTACATTGAGCAACTCTTCAAAATATTCCCTCCATCTGCCCAAGGCATCCTTGGATTCACCAGCAGTTTTCCTGACCTGTCCAAAATACTTGTCATTTCCTTCTTACCTCCCTTTCGAAGACTGCTAATTACACTCCAGAATGGTTTTCCAGCAGCTTGACCCATAGTCTGTTTCCAAAGTCTTCCCACGATTTCTTCTTGGATGCTGCAATTATCTGATTGGCTTTGTTTCTTTCTTCAACATAACTTTCTCTGTCTACCTGGGTTCTGGTATGTAGCCATTTGTGATACGCCTTCTTTTTCCTTTTACAGGCTGCCTTGACTGTATCATTCAACCAAGCTGTTTGCTTCATCCTACTTTTACACACTACTGTTCCAAGATATTCTTTAGCCACTTCTAGTACTGTGTCCCTGTACCTTGTCCATTCCTTTTCCAATGACTGTAATTGACTACATTCAATAACTGGTACCTTTCCGAGATCGCTGTTATGTACCTGTGCCTGATTTCCTTATCCTGAAGTTTCTCCACTCTTATCCTCCTACACATGGACCTGACCTCCTGCACTTTCGGCCTCACAATCCCAATTTCACTGCAGATTAAATATTGATCAGTGTTATCAAAGAATCCCCTGAATACACGTGTGTCCCTCACAGCCTTCCTGAATTCATGATCTGTTATTATATAGTCAATGACAGATCTGGTTCCCCTGCCTTCCCAAGTATACCGGTGAATGTTCTTATGTTTAAAAAAGGAATTTATGATTACTAAGCCCATACTGGCATAGAAATCCAAGAGTTGTTTCCCGTTCCTGTTGGCCTCCATATCCTCTCCAAATTTACCCATAACCTTTTCATACCCTTCTGTTCGATTTCCAATCCTGGCGTTAAAATCACCCATGAGCATAACACTGTTCTTGTCCTGTACTCTAACAACTACATCACTGAGTGCCTCATAAAACCTATCCATCTTATCTTGATCTGTCCCTTCACAATGCGAATATACTGACACAATCCTAATTTTCTGGCTAGACACTGTCAAATCTATCCACATCAGTCGTTCGTTTACATACCTTATTGCAACTACGCTGGGTTCCATTTCTTTCCTGATGTAAAGCCCTACACCCCATTGTGCTATTCCTGCTTTGACTCCTGACAGGTACACCTTGTATTCTCCCACTTCCTCTTCTTTCTCACCCCTTACCCGAATGTCACTAACAGCTAAAACGTCCAGCCCCATCTTACTTGCAGCCTCTGCCAGCTCTACCTTCTTCCCAGAGTAGCCCCCATTGATATTAATAGCTCCCCATCTCATTACCATTTGTTTGCCAAGTCGTATCTTAGGAGTCCCTGGTTTCTCAGTTAGAGGTGGGACTCCGTCACCTCCAAAGGCCCGAGGCATTTTGCTCTGATTGTTGCCAGCATCATATATAAAGTACCAGGGAAGCAGGTTGCTAGCCTTACTTGCCCCGAGTCCCATGGGGTTTTACCCCTAACGGCTGAGGGACTAACCAGTGGATTTGATAGTCTTTGCCGTATGAGCACAAAGGTGACCACGACTCAGAATATGTCCGAGATGCCCAGCCTTATTCCAAAGTAACTGGTATCCCAACTGTCGGGACCACTTATTTGGCCACTCATACATTGCCCGTGGTTCATGAACTAGGACATGACTACAGGAACCCACACCATGAACCACCTTCACCTATAAGTTAAGTAAAAATTCTAATGAATCTTGTAATTTGGTACTGTCATTTCTAGTGGTTCATTTTCTGTTAACATTTCATAATGGGTAAAATTAATGCAGGGGAATAAATAGTAGGGGGGGATCCAAAAATTGATAGATTTGAAATAATTATGCAGCTTCTGAGTAAGCAGAATGAAAACATAAATAATTTAAAATCTGAAATGAGGGCTGAAATTGACGAAAGGTTAGGGGAGAATTTGAATAAGCAATTAAATGCAATAAAAACTGAGTTAACTGAGGTCAAAAATACACTGCAAGGTAACTTAAAGGTGATAGAATCGAGTGTAGACAATGAGGAGGAAAAAGTAGTTGTTTTTGAAAATGAATTCATTGCTGAAAATAGTAACAGAGCCAGGGAAATTCAGGAATTTGAAAATGAAAATGAATCACTAGATGAAAAATTAAATGACTTGAAAGTAAACAATGTAAATGCAGTCAGTAGTGCTGAGAAAAAGGTTGACAGTTTAGAATCAAATCTTACCAATGAATTAGACACATTAAAAACTAAAATAAATCAAGTTGAAGAATATGTTGCCAACGAAAATTTGTACAGTCATGGACCAGTATGGTCGAACATGTTAGTGAAAAGTTTTCCTTGTGATAATTTGCACCCTACTGATTTTTTGCACTATGCGCTGAAAAGAAGGCTACCTGAAAAATTGCAGTGGGATTTAGTTCATGGGCCAGATGATTCTTTGGAAGAATTTTTAAAATATGTGGATACATTGGATAGGGCATTAGAAAGAGGGAATATGCAAAATTTTAACAATGGTGAACACCAACACGGAGGGGGGGTGGTCGTATTCAAACAGGTATGGAGAGAATTAGAGAATACAGAGACAATAGATATGAACAACATAGGGGAAACAATAGGGATCATAATGGTAATGACGGAGACAGGGATAGAAATTTTGGAAATAGAAACAGATGGGATGACAGAAACAGGGGGGGGGGGGGGGGACAAAATTGGAGATCAAACAGAGAAAGCAGGCAGGAAAACTCCAAACCGCCTCAGTGAGGGTCTGCAGTTTTGGGGCGAGAAAATTCAATCACAATAGGACCACAATAACAACTGGGAATTTACAGACAGAGGAAGAAGGAGAAATGTAACTTACTATTATAATAAAACCAGTGAAAGACAAAACACATACACACCACAAATAACAGACACTCATGTTCAACACCAAATTAATACTTTAAATTTTGATCACAAATTTTGGGATACAATAAGAGAAAATAATCATGTTGAAAGCAATAAGGTAACTACTTCTGCAAACGAGCCAGATGAGGATATTGCAATTGTGCCAGAATTTTATAATCGGATAGAGAATAATAATTTATTTAACTCTGAAGTATCTGACAAACATTACAGCTCTGATTTGGATAAGTTATTTAGTGAAAATGAAAAGTTATGTGAAGAGACAGAGATGGAGCTTAATGTGAGTGTGGATAGGATGCATGATGAGGAAATTTTTGATTTTGATGAAAATATGGAAGCTAATGATGTTGTTGAGAGTTGTATGGAGGTACGTAATGGTGAGATTAATGCTGTGGGTGAGTATCAGGTATTTGTTGAGATTATTTCAAGTGAAGTAGTGAAGCTATGTGATAATGAAGTTGATAATTGTGAGCATTATGATGAGGTAAGTGTGGTTAGTAATGAGGAAGAGGACACTCATGCATATGAAGAACAGGTAATGTTAAGTCAGTGTAACCAATATAATGTAGCGGAGGACTGTAATGTTGTGCTAGCTAATAGTATGAAGTATTTAAACCCACATACAAGTTCTGAAGGAAAAGGTGGAAAATTTTTAAAAATATTAGGGAACAGTTGCAATTACAAAACAGATAGGGAAGAGTTATGGAACTATTTAGCTAAAATTTGTAGAAGGTTATATCCTCACTGGTGGCAAAGTGTAAAATGTAATGAATATCTGTTGTATGCTCAACCTGTTGTATCCATAGATGATGATAATGAAAGTGTCAATGTGTGTGTGAAGCTGTTAAAAACTGATCAGGAAAATAATGAGGGTAATTTTAGAGAAATTGAAAATGACGTGTTACATGAACCAAAAAGAAAAAGTAGAAGAATGTGAATTAGAGTGTCCATATATTAAAGCTAAAGTAAACAATTGGGAGGGTAAATGTCTCATTGATACAGGATTAGGAGCACACTTACTTCAGGAAAAAGTCATAAGAGATCATACTGAACACCATTCCATTGCATTTGCTAGTAGAGTATTACAAAAGTATGAAAAGACTTACACTGTGACTGAACATGAACTTTTGGCTATACATTGAGCTTTCAACAAATTTAAAAATTATCTTCTTGGACACAAAGTAATTGTTTACTCTGACCACAAAGCACTAAGTTACTTACAGGAGTGTAGGCTTTATCATAGTAGAATCACCAGATGGGCATTATTCTTACAACAATTTGATTATGAAATTAAATATATTAAGGGGAAGGAAAATGTTGTTGCTGATGCACTTTATAGGTCACCTATTGGGCTAAATTTTGATAATGAAACAGGCATTGATGACAAAAATTTCAAAAATATGTATTTGAAGGGGTTAAAAGAGGAAGGAGAAATTTAAAAATTTGTAATGACATTAGGAGACACCAAAATCATGATGAAAATTGGAAATTGGTATAAAGTTATTTGGGAGTTAAGCAAAAGGTAGATGATTATTATAAGGTACACAAAGGGATTCTGTTCAGAAGATTAAGACCTGATTTGGATGACTGGAAATTATGTTGCCCTGAGCAGCACATAGACACATTAGTTAAGTATATACATGAGAGCTTTGGACATTGTGGTTCTGTCAAATGCATGCAAAAGATTCAGGAAAACGTCTATTTTTATAATATTGCCAGAAGAGTGAAGAAAAAATTAGCAGCCTGTGACTGATGCCAAAGAGTAAAGGTGAGTAATCAAACATGCAGAGGGATGATGCAAAATATTTTGCCAAGCAAACATTTAGACCTGACAGCTTGCGACATTTATGGACCCCTGCCCAAGTCAAAAAGAGGTTACAGTTTTATCTTTGTGATTGTTGACATTCACAAAACTCATCATATTGTATCCATTAAGGAAAGCTACAAGTAAACAGATTACATCTAAATTAACCAGTGATTATTTCAATAAGGTAGGTACTCCACAAGCAATCTTGTCAGCCAATGGCTCACAGTTTACATCAAAAGTATGGAAAGATTTTGTTGAATATGCAAATATAAAACATATTTTGATTTCAGTTTATCACCTGTCCAGTGATCTGGCAGATATGTACATGAGAGAGATAGGGAGGTTGTGCAGAACATATTGTAGTAAGAACCATGTAAATTGGATTGAATATGGATATGATTTCGAAGACATAATGAACGGTTTGCAACACACATCCACTGGTTTTTCAACATTCGAAATTATGTTTAACAAAAGACCCACTAGCTTTATTACTGAACACATAGAATTTCCAATTTGTCAAATTTTGTCACCTTAGGAGAGAAAACAAATTGTAAAAGACACCATGAAAAAACAAGCAGATTACAGGAAGAAAAGACACGATGCAAAAGGCAGGTTTACGCACTTTAATATTGGTGATTTGGTTTTGGTTAAAATGAAAGAAAAATCTAAACTTATGACTTAAGAATTAAAGAAATTTTTTGACATTTATATAGGACCAGTTGAGGTGAATTAGAAAATCCTCACCCAAATGCCTACAGATTGATCTATCCAAAATCTATGATGTTATTTAGTTTGTGGAATGTAACTCAACTGAAACCTTATAAGTCTGATACCTACAATAAGATTTGTAAATCTCAATAACGTGCAATGCAAGGAAAATTTTTCACATTTTATATTTTTTATGAAGTTTGTTTTCTATCATGTGATATGGAAGCTATATATGGTACTGAAGCTTACTTATTGCTGAAAGTAAGTGTAAAATGATTTTGCTTGATGAACCATGTACACAAGTAATATACATAATATTCAATATATATATATATATATATATATATATATACACTCCTGGAAATGGAAAAAAGAACACATTGACACCGGTGTGTCAGACCCACCATACTTGCTCCGGACACTGCGAGAAGGCTGTACAAGCAATGATCACACGCACGGCACAGCGGACACACCAGGTACCGCGGTGTTGGCCGTCGAATGGCGCTAGCTGCGCAGCATTTGTGCACCGCCGCCGTCAGTGTCAGCCAGTTTGCCGTGGCAAACGGAGCTCCATCGCAGTCTTTAACACTGGTAGCATGCCGCGACAGCGTGGACGTGAACCGTATGTGCAGTTGACGGACTTTGAGCGAGGGCGTATAGTGGGCATGTGGGAGGCCGGGTGGACGTACCGCCGAATTGCTCAACACGTGGGGCGTGAGGTCTCCACAGTACATCGATGTTGTCGCCAGTGGTCGGCGGAAGGTGCACGTGCCCGTCGACCTGGGACCGGACCGCAGCGACGCACGGATGCACGCCAAGACCGTAGGATCCTACGCAGTGCCGTAGGGGACCGCACCGCCACTTCCCAGCAAATTAGGGACACTGTTGCTCCTGGGGTATCGGCGAGGACCATTCGCAAACGTCTCCATGAAGCTGGGCTACGGTCCCGCACACCGTTAGGCCGTCTTCCGCTCACGCCCCAACATCGTGCAGCCCGCCTCCAGTGGTGTCGCGACAGGCGTGAATCGAGGGACGAATGGAGACGTGTCGTCTTCAGCGATGAGAGTCGCTTCTGCCTTGGTGCCAATGATTGTCGTATGCGTGTTTGGCGCCGTGCAGGTGAGCGCCACAATCAGGACTGCATACGACCGAGGCACACAGGGTCAACACCCGGCATCATGGTGTGGGGAGCGATCTCCTACACTGGCCGTACACCACTGGTGATCGTCGAGGGGACACTGAATAGTGCACGGTACATCCAAACCGTCATCGAACCCATCGTTCTACCATTCCTAGACCGGCAAGGGAACTTGCTGTTCCAACAGGACAATGCACGTCCGCATGTATCCCGTGCCACCCAACGTGCTCTAGAAGGTGTAAGTCAACTACCCTGGCCAGCAAGATCTCCGGATCTGTCCCCCATTGAGCATGTTTGGGACTGGATGATGCGTCGTCTCACGCGGTCTGCACGTCCAGCACGAACGCTGGTCCAACTGAGGCGCCAGGTGGAAATGGCATGGCAAGCCGTTCCACATGACTACATCCAGCATCTCTACGATCGTCTCCATGGGAGAATAGCAGCCTGCATTGCTGCGAAAGGTGGATATACACTGTACTAGTGCCGACATTGTGCATGCTCTGTTGCCTGTGTCTATGTGCCTGTGGTTCTGTCAGTGTGATCATGTGATGTATCTGACCCCAGGAATGTGTCAATAAAGTTTCCCCTTCCTGGGACAATGAATTCACGGTGTTCTTATTTCAATTTCCAGGAGTGTACTTTATTGCTGTTATTATATTTTCTGAGCTTATATATTAGAAAAGACTGAAATTGGAATATTATGAACAGGCTATGCCTGCTTATTTGCCCACTTGACAGTTGGGATGTATGAAATTGAGGACTTTCACACTGTGGAATTATATTATTCTTTTGTGTATTATTGGCGAACCATTCTGTCTGCCTATGGAGGCAACACACAGATACTAGGAATTGTCATTTTTCGTAATTTTGTCTTAGTTTACAACATGTTTAGGATTAGTGTGACACCTTTTAGTATTTTGCATCTTATTCTTAAATGTTACAATAATATTTCTTCTGTTTTTGTAAGACTCAGTGTAGTCCTGAGCACTTTTCTTCCTTTGTACATGCCATACTGTAGGTTTTTATGCTACAGTTAGATTGGATCTGTATTGGGGGGTGAATATTGGGATAGACAATATATATATCAGTGATGGGTTTCTTAAGCTACTGTAGGGGGATTATCACAGTCATCTGTTCTGCAATGTCTACATTGTATTTTATGTTGGAGGGCGGCTGTTGATATTCTGCCCTCAGTTATATTTTTTGAACCCTCCACTTTTATTTCTTATCCTACTGCCTGTCACTGATTCTATTCTATTTTTCTTCTTCTGCTGATGAGAGGGGGCTAGGCTCAACTCTCCAGTAGTACCTTTTTCTATCTTTGTTTTCCATCCACATATTTTGAGGTATCGCTCCTCCCTTGTTGCAGTGTCTGTAATTGCACCATGTCCTCATGCTCTTCAATACATATCAACAAGCAACTGCTTTCTTAAATGCTGTCTGGTAATACTTTTCTTTGTCACAAATTTCCATGTTAATGTAGTAAACTGTATCTGGTTGAATAACTTTAAAATTAATTTCCAAATTTATTTATATACTATCATACCGTATTACAGCAGAGTAAAAATTTCAATTACTTTCACATCAGAATGTTGAAGGCCTATGGATGATAAAAAGCTTGCTAACAACATGTCACAAACAAGATTTTTTCAAAAAGTAATGTTAGAAAATGGGAAATTTAATATGTGTTGTAATATATAGAATTTTATTGAATATGAATAATAATTGTTAGACTATTATAATCTTTCATATTGTTTCTTTCCTGTCATTCTACTAGTGTTTGATCATTCTTGGTGACACTATATAACACTGAATATTTGTGTACGAACTTATACTGAAGTGAAGAGTAAAGCATATGTAATAATTTCAGGTCAACTACCTGTGTAGATAAAGAACCCACCAGCTAAGAGGAACTATGTAAAGGGAATATCTATGGACCTGCTATCAGAGGAAAAACTTAACTAGGAGAACAGGAACTACAGTGGTGAAATGGACAGTGAGTTATGTATAAATGATGGACTGAAAATAACAATTGGACTCTTGTTTGAAAAAATTTTAATACTTTTCTTATTATATTGGCAGGAGACATATTCAGTGCTCATGTACATAATTGTAACTAAGATTAAAAATGTATGAGTTTTTCTTTGCATACAATATGTTACAGATTAATAGATAACATTTTGATATTTATGTGTACTGTTGTAAAGAGAGTGAAGAGAGGCCTGTTGTAAAATTTAGTAATTTTTGCAAGTTTGAAAAGATATGGCTAAAGCAAGTTTTAATGTATTACATTTAATTTCTTTAATGTTAAACCACAAGGATCAATAATCTCTATGTACTGTTTCAAAGATACTATTATTCTATATAATGATTATTGTAACTCACTACCTTGTTATCTTGCTGTTTGGGACACCCAGTCCCATGCAGCTTGTGCATGCAATTGTGTATGTGCGCGTGTGTGTGTGTGTGGGGGGGGGGGGGTTGTTGTAATGGTACTTGAATTACGTCCCCCTTACGGCCCCTCATCTGAACCTCTCGATACCAGCAATATTCTACTGTGTTTCTGTAGAAGAAGTTAACATATTTCTGAGACAACATTCAGATTTGATTTAATTAATGTAGAGATACTTTGATGCATCGTTATGTTTATATTGCAATGATATTATTCTTATGTGTATTCTTTTTTTTTGCCACTATGATCTTTGTCGTACTTGTAACTCTGATTTTTGGGCGCGTAAGCGATTATTAGTTGTTAGAGAGTTAAGTTTTTAGAGAGTTGTTAGAGAGTCGGTCCTTGAAAAAGTCGAGTTGTTGGACGTCATGTTGGAAAGACGCATATTGTAGTTGGCTTATAAAATGTCAGGAAGATATTTTCAAGTATGTTTTATAATGTGGTGTTTAGTGTGTCACGTGATATTGCAATAAAAGCAATTAAAAGGAAGTGTAACTTGAATTCGGAGTGCTGATTATTTTTTCTACATCACCATTGTCCTGCAAAAGTGTAATCTTCAAGAATGATTTGTGAAGTGCATCTACAAAACATTTGAATATAACAGAATGAAACCTAGGCCTCTTTCCATCCGAGTTTGGAATCATCACCACCTAGATTTTCGACGATTGAGCCATGATTTTACGATGAGACCAGGGTGGGAAACACGAAAAGATTAGTGCCTAGTTTTTGATTATTACATGAAATGACTTTATTTAATGTGCCCTAATGACACCTGCCACATAATAACTTTGTTGTTGGCCGAAAATGCAGTATTTAGAAGCGTGAGCAGCACCACAATCATTAAATTTTGACCTTTGTTCTGGTAGGGTTGTTAGACGCTGCCATAGGTCAAACGGATATCAACTGCGTTTCTTTAAATAGGAATCCCCATTTTTATTACATTTTCGTGTAGTACGTAATGAAATATGGCGTCGTAATAGTCACAAACCTATAAGTACGTGATATCACGTAACATTCCACCAGTACGGGCGGTATTTGCTTCGTGATACATTCCCATGTTAAAATGGACCGTTTACCAATTGCGGAAAAGGTCGATATCGTGTTGATGTATGGCTATTGTGATCAAAATGCCTAATGTGGCTCGGTATCCAGATCGACATCATCCAAGTGTCCGGACCGTTCGCCCAATAGTTACGTTATTTAAGGAAACAGGAAGTGTTCAGCCACATGTGAAACGTCAACCACGACCTGCAACAAATGACGATGCCCAAGTAGGTGTTTCAGGTGCCGTCGCAGCTAATCCACACATCAGTAGCAGACAAACTGCGCGAGAATCGGGAATCTCAAAAACGTCGTGGTTGAGAATGCTACATCAACATCGATTGCACCTGTACCATATTTCTATGCACGAGGGATTGCATGGCGACGACTTTGAACATCGTGTATAGTTCTGCCACTGGGCACAAGAGAAATTACGGGACGATAACACATTTTTTGCACGCGTTCTATTTAGCGACGAAACATCATTCACCAACAGCGGTAACGTAAACCGCCATAATATGCAGTATTGGGCAACGGAAAATCCACGATGGAAGCGACAAGTGGAACATCAGCGACTTTGGCTGGTTAATGTATGGTGCGGCATAATGGGAGGAAGGATAATTGGCCCCATTTTATCGATGGCAACCTAAATGGTGCAATGTATGCCGATTTCCTACGTAATGTTCTACCGATGTTACTACAAGATGTTTAACTGCATGACAGAGTGGCGATGTACTTCCAACATTATTGATGTCCGGCACATAGCTCGTGTGGGTTTGAAGCAGTATTGAATAACATGTTTCTTGACAGGTGGATTGGTCGTCGAAGCACCGTACTATGGCCCGCACGTTCACAATATCTCACGTCCCCGACTTTGTTTCTGTGGGGAAAGTTGAAGGATATTTGATATCATGATCCACCGACAACGCCTGACAACATGCGTCAGCGCGTTGTCAATGCATGTGCGAACATTACGGAAGGCGAACTACTCGCTGTTGAGAGAATTGTCGTTACACGTATTGCCAAATGCATTTACATTGACGGACATCATTTTGAGCATTTATGGCGTGAATGTGGTATTTACAGGTAATCACGCTGTAACAGCATGCGTTCTCAGAAAGAGTTGTGTTTGAAAGTAGAAGCTGAACAAGTGCTCATAGCTCTTAAGGTATGAACTTTAGAGCACATATTTACGCGACATTTTTTCTTGTTCTGGTTCGTACTACCACTTTCCAAAATATGTAAAAGAAGAGCTTGCAGTAGAAGAGATCTGTTTCACACTGCCGAAGTTCAAGAACTGCTCATAGTTCTTAAGGCATGCGTTTCAGAGCCCATGTTTCTCGACTTTTTTGTTTCGAATGATCATTCCTGTCAGATCACATATACATATATAGGCTGTTTCAGAAGTGATCGTTAATACTCAGAAATATGACAGGAATGATATTTCAAAGTCAGTTTTTCCACCTCATACGAATTCTTGGGATTGATCGGTGATAGGATACCGATCAAAATAGGTCAAATGAAATTATGTTCGAAAATGCATGGTTCCCATACTATAGACCATTTACTCAATCTTAAATTGTTACAGAGACTGGGGTCTAATATACGCGGTACCATGCAGCCACAATTAAAGTATGTGTTCAGAATGGTTTCCAAGTGCTCCAATGCACGCGCCGTGGCAAGATATGTCTCACACGTCCACATCGGCTAGCCTGTATCCAAACAGTGTCAAAGGCAGGATGAATACGCTGCTTCAGTGTCTTCACATCTGGTAAGGGCTCTGCATATACGATACTTTTGAGATGGCGACATAACCAGGAATCATATGGTTTGAGATCCGGTGAACGTGCAGGCTGTGCAACTGGACACCTCGTCTGATTCATCGATCAGGGAAGACATGACTAGGATGGGTTCGGACGTTAACAGCGAAGTGAGCTGTAGCACCATCACGTAACAGCCACATAACCCCTAGAATCTTCTATGGCACTTCTTCCAGCTGGGGAGGCAATGTCACCCGCAAGAATCGCCAATAGTTCCGGCGTGTTACCCGACGTGGAAGGGAGACTGGTCCCAAAATATGGTCACCAATTATCCCGGCCCACAGATTCCGGCTGCAACGGTGTTGGTGATCCGCTGACACCATACCGTGGTAGTTCTGCGTACTATTCCACAGATGACTGTTATGAAAGCTTAAGACACCACTCCACGTAAAGGTGGCCTCATCTTTGAATAGGATGGATGACGCAAATCTCGGAATGGTGATAGCCTGGTGAAGAATCCAGGGAAGAAACTGCTCCCTATGTGGAAAGTCTGTCGCCAGTGAGCCCTGCACACGCTGTATGTGATAAGGGTAATAACAATCGTCATGGAGAATGTTCCACGAGGTCGTCTGGCTTACCCATACTGGCTGGCGAAGTACCTTGTACTGACACGGTGGTCACCGTCTACAGTGTTAATCACATTTTCCCCCAAGCTGTGTGTCCGAACATTTAGGGTACGTCCTTCACGATTTCCTCTTTCCTGAAACGACCCTGTCTCAGACAAATGGCGAAACATTGTTGCAAATATTGCATGCAGCAGTTGTTGTCGGCGGGGATAGGTCTCCTGATACAACATTGCTGCCCGCCGCTATTACCATTTGCCTTTCCGTAAATAAACACCATGTCGGCAAGCTCTCCGTTCGAACCACTGTGTACAACGCTGTATCACGTCGACTACAATATGAGTCGTCAAGATAAGTGAATTGGACACATTACCGAATACTATTGCGAGTGAGGGCGCTAGGGAATGACGTATGAGGAAAATTAACACCCTCTAGGAGGAAACCATGTATTTTGTAACTGTGGCGTCATGTTGCAGCACGTATTAGACCGCAGTCTCTGTAACAAAGTATGACTGAATAAATGGTCTCTAGCGTGGAATCCATACATTTCAGGACATAAGTTCATTCGACCGTTTTTGTTCTGTATCCTCTCATCGATCAGGCCCTAGAGTTTGTGCACGGTGGAAAATATTACCCTATACATATACATCCAATTATTTATTCGTGGGCACCTTCTGTTATGAATAACACATAATTAAATCTGTCTATATGAGATTCAGCGTATAAATAGAATATAGAAAATTTAAACTAAAATATTTGCAGATTTTTGGCAATATTATTTTGACAAAAAATTCATATACAGTACATTTAGTTCCTCATCGGGGGTAAGAATAAATTTATTCTTGGGCGAATTTAAGATCTGGTAGCCTTCGATATCTCATCTACTGCCTTTTATCTTGCCTTGATTCTTTCACCAAAATATTTCCTTCCAGTAAACCTGTTAAAAACTTTTCTCTTTAATTAAACGTCCAAAACGTTCGTTTAGCTTTTTCTCGGAAATTTACTATGATGTTTTTCGCCCTTTAGTTTCTCTCAAAACGTCTTTACGGTTTTTTTCTTGGGCGCTCTCAAAAACAATATTTCTCTGCCTTCAAAGCGATTACTGTCTCCCCTCAACAGAATCCAGCTTTCATTAACGTACAGGAGCAAACTCCAGGTCACTGTTTTGACTAACTCGTTTTTGTTTTCCCTACAGTCAATTTATCGACTAATAATTGTATTTCATCATTGAAAGTGCATGCCACAGGTGCAGTTACCTTTAACGTTTACTTGCTGAATGACGTGTTCTGTAGTTAAGGTGACTACTAAAAATAACGAGTTATAAACTTTATTTTCTTTCTTTCAGGTGTCACGTGTCAGCTGCATCATAGACGTTCCCAAACTTGGTTATAAAGGAAGTAGTGGGTGGGAAAACACGTCGTAAAATGAGGACAAGGATCATCTGCTGAAGGATAACAGATCATTATAAGTGATCCTGTCTAGCGTCAAAGATAAAAAGATCAACAGTTTCAACTGCCGACGAAGGTGGTACTCTCGATGGCAGATAAGCTTTCTTCCTGAGGGTGTAGACGGTGCCACGAGTATCAGCACAATGTAGCAAACCAAGGATGTCAAACGGGATTGCGAGTGAATCTTTACTTGCTTGGTGAGGACGACTTCAGTGACAGTAAAACTGCAATGTTAAATGCAATACGGTTCCACCACATAATTTCCCAAGTACAACAATCATGGAGAGTGTAAAAATTAAATTATAAGCTTGGACAAAGTTTGCTAAAGAGGAACGCTATCTGAAAAGCTTGGACATCTCAGTGAGGATGTTTGTTGTGCAAGAAAGTTACCGGTTTTGGATGCAGACTAGGTGAGAAACATAATTTCCGTTTAAGGGAAGTACCCTACGCTGTGTTTACTCACACCTTTAATTCATCTAGTCACTCAGGCTTGACTATTTCATTTTCCATGCACTTTTTTTGGTGCTTTGACAACGTATCAGAATGAAACATTACCTGTTTAAAAATTAAGTTAACAGTGCCTGATGTAGATATTGTAACATTTTAATCCCTTCGTATAATAGCAGTGTTTCCGGGCCAGTGGTTTCAGTTGTGCGGCTTTGAACTTTTTATTCGGAAGAAAGGTAGTGTGAAAACACTCACAGTATTGCCGTTTTGTTTTCGGTTCTAAGTGACGAACCCATGTTTTATCGCCTGCAATGATATTCTTCAAAAAATTACCAAGATTAGCCTCGAAACGAGCAAGTAATTTCACACAGGTTGTACGTCGTTGCTCTCTGTTAGGCTGTGAGGAACACATGTTTGAGAATCCCAACTGGTGGACGAGTGTTCAGCGCTACCAACAGAGACGTAGAGTTGTGCAGCGCGGTGTCTAACTGTGATCCATCGATCACCTCGAATGAGAGTGTCCGCTTAAGTTCCCAGATTGAAGGAGTCGTAAGTGTGTGCGGCCCGCTGGCACATGGGAGATCGAACAGGTTTGCAGACGCCTCACCCAATGTCTCACCAAGCCTTTGTTCACTGCCATGTCTCCGTAAACATTCCGCAAGTGCATATGAATATCTGCGATGCTCTGCTTTCTCGTCAAAAGAAACTCATCGACAGTTATCTGTTTGGAACCCACTTCCGATACAGAAGCCATTTTGAAAGCTACATACAGCGGTGCCATCTATCGGAGCTTCATGAAACTATAGGGGCTGAAGGGGGGATATTCCATGATGCCACACAAAAAATTCCGTATTTTTTTCAACTGAAATTGGCAGAAGAAGAAAGGTGTGCCATTATTCGTTGAACGCACCCCACGTATATGGTGTAACACCCCATTAAAATTATTAAATTACAGTGCTGGAAAACCTCTACGTTATTTGATTTTCAAACAGCTGAGCAAAACTGACCGTACTCAGACATTTCTCTCTTTACTTATTCTGATCAACACTAAACTGACACACAATAATTTTTTTTAGCACAACGCAATCTGACTTTCAATAATCCCTACAACAGAATGGCCCTGACTGACTATAGCCTATACCTTTCATGAATCACTTATCTCACAAAAATCTTCGTTACTCGAACCACTGCAATACAGCGAGCGCCAATACTACCAGGTAAATAAAAGATTCTAACTACTGAAGACACTAACTACTGATACGCATAGTTATCAAATGAAAGATCTACTGATAGGCATAGTTATCAAATGAAAGACTTTGATAGAGAACAAACAATGTATTTACCTTAATAGTGTTCAAAAGTCATAATATATACACTCCTGGAAATTGAAATAAGAACACCGTGAATTCATTGTCCCAGGAAGGGGAAACTTTGTTGACACATTCCTGGGGTCAGATACATCACATGATCACACTGACAGAACCACAGGCACATAGACACATGCAACAGAGCATGCACAATGTCGGCACTAGTACAGTGTATATCCACCTTTCGCAGCAATGCAGGCTGCTATTCTCCCATGGAGACGATCGTAGAGATGCTGGATGTAGTCCTGTGGAACGGCTTGCCATGCCATTTCCACCTGGCGCCTCAGTTGGACCAGCGTTCGTGCTGGACGTGCAGACCGCGTGAGACGACGCTTCATCCAGTCCCAAACATGCTCAATGGGGGACAGATCCGGAGATCTTGCCGGCCAGGGTAGTTGACTTACACCTTCTAGAGCACGTTGGGTGGCACGGGATACATGCGGACGTGCATTGTCCTGTTGGAACAGCAAGTTCCCTTGCCGGTGTAGGAATGGTAGACCGATGGGTTCGATGACGTTTTGGATGTACCGTGCACTATTCAGTGTCCCCTCGACGATCACCAGTGGTGTACGGCCAGTGTAGGAGATCGCTCCCCGCAACATGATGCCGGGTGTTGGCCCTGTGTGCCTCGGTCGTATGCAGTCCTGATTGTGGCGCTCACCTGCACGGCGCCAAACACGCATACGACCATCATTGGCACCAAGGCAGAAGCGACTCTCATCGCTGAAGACGACACGTCTCCATTCGTCCCTCCATTCACGCCTGTCGCGACACCACTGGAGGCGGGCTGCACGATGTTGGGGCGTGAGCGGAAGACGGCCTAACGGTGTGCGGGACCGTAGCCCAGCTTCATGGAGACGGTTGCGAATGGTCCTCGCCGATACCCCAGGAGCAACAGTGTCCCTAATTTGCTGGGAAGTGGCGGTGCGGTCCCCTATGGCACTGCGTAGGATCCTACGGTCTTGGCGTGCATCCGTGCGTCGCTGCGGTCCGGTCCCAGGTCGACGGGCACGTGCATCTTCCGCCGACCACTGGCGACAACATCGATGTACTGTGGAGACCTCACGCCCCACGTGTTGAGCAATTCGGCGGTACGTCCACCCTGCCTCCCGCATGCCCACTATACGCCCTCGCTCAAAGTCCGTCAACTGCACATACGGTTCACGTCCACGCTGTCGCGGCACGCTACCAGTGTTAAAGACTGCGATGGAGCTCCGTATGCCACGGCAAACTGGCTGACACTGACGGCGGCGGTGCACAAATGCTGCGCAGCTAGCGCCATTCGACGGCCAACACCGCGGTTCCTGGTGTGTCCGCTGTGCCGTGCGTGTGATCATTGCTTGTACAGCCCTCTCGCAGTGTCCGGAGCAAGTATGGTGGGTCTAACACACCGGTGTCAATGTGTTCTTTTTTCCATTTCCAGGAGTGTATATCAGTTCATGACATTCAGCTTTACAAATTTCCTTTTTCTGACGAACACACGTCCAGTTCGTCCGCTCTCAAAATTCTACCATCTCTCTCCCCACATCCACCACTGCTGGCGGCTCACCTCCACCTGCGCAACGCTACGCACTGATCACATCCAACTGCTCAACACTACAATAGCAAATATTCCAACAATGAAAACCAGCCACAGACTGCACACAGCAAAGTTAGTGATTTTCATGCAGAGCGCTACGTCGCGTTACCAACATAGAAACCTAAACATCCGACTTACATAGCCCTCAGTCTCCCCACAAAAAATTTTACAAAATTGTTTTGGGCAATTGCCGCTACATATTTGTTGAATTTTTTATATTAACCATAGCAAATATAACAAATGCACACACGTACTATTATAATGTTGGTCAAAAGTAAAAATTGTACTCATAAAGACAGACCTGATCATCATCACAGTAGTAACTACAGTTTTTTTCTCAAAGTCTGAGCAGTAAAAGAAAATACACACAGAAGTAGTGGATTTCCATCCAGTCTTGAAATAATAGGTTGTCCTTCAAATGGAAAGACAGTGCTGACTCCTGACATGCAGACAGATAATGGGTCGCAACAGAGCAAACCCACAGCAGAGTCAGTCGAAGTTTTGAAGAATATAGGTAGGTGGGTCATCACAGAGCAGACCGAGTGTAGTCCTGGTAGAGATTATGGTATTGGTGGGCCACAGGAGGTGCAGACCCAGTTCAGTCCTTTTAGAAATAATGGTATTGGTGGGCCATCAGAGGTGTAGATCCACCTTGTCCTCGTACAAATAATGGTATTGGTGGGCACACAAAGGTGCAGACGCACTGCAGTCCTTGTAGAGATGGCCAGTAGCCATGTGTTGAGACTCTGCGGGTGCACAATCACCACCAAAGAGTCGTGTGGAAAATATGTCAATGAGCCATTACTTCTGCAATCACAAGACTTTTTGGAATGTCCTTAGCACCAGCAATGCTGTTAACCAGTCACATGCTGAGTTATCAACACTCGTGCCAGCACTAACAGTCCCTCCTTTTTTTTCTCACATATTGTGCATATACTATGACCAACAAAAACGTGTGCAGTGAAAGAAACTTATTTTGAAGAACTGGTGTCTATACAATTATAAATTTATGCCATAAGAATACAATTATAAAGATACAGAATACATCATTAAAGACTATAATAATACAGATAACATTGTAGTAATACACTCTTTACAGAAGAATATAAATAAACATATACATCAGTGTTACAGGAATTATGACATAAGTAAATACATAAAAGATCAGAACAGCTTTCGAAACAGTATCTTCACACATGAGCATTAAAACAGAACAGAATAAATAATGTCTAAACATCTTTACAAAGTAAATAACATAGTATTAGAAAAATTCTACAACGTAACTCTTATGAGATAAACACGTAAAGATAGGAAGAACACAAACACACAAGTATACACAAACACATAGTGGATTAACACAAAGGAAAGGACTGGATATGTTTTGCTGCACTATTTATAGTAACTGCTCCTTTAGTTCATCTTTATTCCCAACAAGTCCTATATACACCTGTTGTCCCTAAACCTTACTGATTTGTTAATATCCTCTTTCAAAATAATTACTCTGCATTGCACACAATCTTTTCTTGTCAAACTTGTCTTTTCTTATACACTACTGGCCATTAAAATTGCTACACCAAGAAGAAATGCCGATGATAAACAAGTATTCATTGGACGAATATATTATACTATAACTGATATGTGATTATATTTTCACGCAATTTGGGTGCATAGATCATGAGAAATTAGTACCCAGAACAACCATCTCTGGCCGCAGTAACGACCTTGATACGCCTGGGCATTGAGTCAAACAGAGCTTGGATGGCGTGTACAGGTACAGCTGCCCATGCAGCTTCAACACGATACCACAGTTCATCAAGAGTAGTGACTGGTGTATTCTGACGAGCCAGTTGCTCGCCACCATTGACCAAACCTTTTCAATTGGTTAGAAATCTGGAGAAAGTGCTGGCCAGGGCAGTAGTCGAACCTTTTCTGTATCCAGAAAGGCCCGTACAAGACCTGCAACATGCGGTCGTGCATTATCCTGCTGAAATGTAGGGGTTCGTAGGGATCGAATTAAGGGTAGAGCCACAGCTCGTAACACATCTGAAATGCAACGTCCAATGTTCAAAGTACCATCAATGCGAACAAGAGGTGACCGAGACGTGTAACCAATGGCACCCCATACCATCATGCCGGGTGATACGCCATCATGGCGATTAGGAATACACCGTTTCAATGTGCGTTCGCCACGATGTCGCCAAACACGGATGCTACCATCATGATGCTGTAAACAGAACCACAATTCATCCGAAAAAATGACGTTTTGCCAATCGTGCACCAAGGTTCATCATTGAGGTCACCATCGCAGGCGCTCCTGTCTGTGATGCAGCGTCAAGGGTAGCTGCAGCCATGGTCTCCGAGCTGATAGTCCACACCGCTGCAAACGTCGTCGAACTGTCCGAGCAGATGGATGTCGTCTTGCATACGCCCCCATCTGTTGACTCAGGGATCGAGACGTGGCTGCACGATCCATTACAGCCATACAGATAAGATGCCTGTCATCTTGACTGCTAGTGATATGAGGCCATTGGGATCCAGCACGGCCTTACGTATTACGCTCCTGAATCCTCTGATTCCATATTCTGCTAACAGTCACTGGCTCTCGACCAACGCGAGCAGCAATGTCGCGATACAATAAACCGCAATCACGATAGGCTACAATTCGACCTTCATCAAAGTCGGAAACGTGATGGTACGCATTTCTCCTCCTTACACAAGGAGGACAACGTAACGCCAGGCAACGCCGGTCAACTGCTGTTTGTGTATGAGAAATCGTTTGGGAACTTTCCTCTTGTCAGCACGTTGTAGGTGTCGCCACCGGCGCCAACCTTGTGTGAATGCTCTGAAAAGCTAATCATTTACATATCACAGCATCTTCTTCCTGCCGCTTAAATTTCACGTCTGTAGCACGTCATCTTCGTGGTGTAGCAATTTTAATGGCCAGTAGTGTAGCTTCTTAACACGTTTCTTCCAATTCATCACACCTCATTCTCTTATATGGCATACCCCCTCTTAAGCTAACTTAAATCTATAGAGCTCAAATATATATACTAAGGGATGAGGCAAAGAGGCAGCACAAAACAATTAACGCAAACAGCAATGACAAAAAAAATCAGATTGGCAAAGCAAGCAGCAATAAATATTAATTAGCAAATAAAAAAATAAATCAGTAGTATAATTGGCTTAATACAATGTAAAATTCATTATAACTATGCCTGGCAAACAGCAGTACAAATGCAATAACTTATACATAAACATGATGAAGCTCAATCAGAAAGAATATTACAGTAAAGATAGGAAATGTCTGATACCTATGTCAGATCTTAACACTAGAGTGATGCATCACCCTAACTTACTCTACCAAAAACGTTACCAAATCGTTGAAAAAATTATGTATGCATTTCCTGTGAAGGGATATGTCTATTTGTGCTCCCTTTTTTTAAAAAAAGAAAGTAGATCATAAAATTATTATTTAATGGATCTGTAAGCATAAAATAGTGATATTAGTACATCAATTAAATTTTATTGTAATCAATGCTGCAGTGCTACTAGAAACTAGGTATTTAAGCATGTAACCTCATTCACTAGCCATATGTTGTGTGCTAAGGCAGTAAAAAAATCTCTCAACGAGAAAGACAATAGATGTAAAATGTTTCTCATCAGTTCATTAGGCATTTCAGAAAATATCAGAAATTACGAGCTCCAAAGTGAAATCATATGTCTTCAAGTATGAGCGTGTCGTATTTGCGATGCTTTCTACAAAGAAATGTCAATAGCGACGTTAATGGCCTCTCCTTTTTTTTTTTTTTTTGTACGTCTCAAAAGCACGGCTTTTTTTTTCAGGTGACTGTCGCGTAGCTGGGAGCCTACAATGCATTACATCAAGGTCACTTACCTTTCATACCAAAACATTTACGACAGCAGATTCCACTACAGTGACAGTTTGATGCCAATAAGATTTCACAGGTCGAAAAATTACAGTAGAAATGTGTAGAAACGAAACCTCATGAATAGCAGTGTTGTGATATTCATACACAGACATGTACATACATTTTATAACCCTTAAAGTACGATTATTGGTTTCCAACATCCTATTTCACAAATCAGAGTCCCTAACCACTACTAATTATTCCTTACCTTATTACACATATACATATCCATCGACACTTCTTCAGTATTTCATCAGAATAAATACATAGCAT
Organism: Schistocerca cancellata; assembly: GCF_023864275.1. Lineage (NCBI taxonomy): Eukaryota > Metazoa > Arthropoda > Insecta > Orthoptera > Acrididae > Schistocerca > Schistocerca cancellata. The sequence goes on from NC_064628.1 coordinate 664,598,348, forward strand.
AGTCAAATTCGTCGTATAGCATCAGCTTATTGATCATAAACATACCTCAACAGCATAATAGACATCGTCATTGTAATAACATCATCATTACAGTTTCTTTCAATAATTTCAAAACCTAAAAAAAATTCTCTGTTTATTTCAATAGTGTCATCTACCTCGAACATACTTAAAAAATCATTATCCCATGCCAAATACATCATTCAAAGCTCTCATAGAATCACAATGGTTCCGAAAAAATATGACGAGTTCACAAAGTACAGACAAAATACAATTTCGTAAGTGTGAAGCTATCCAGTTATGTAATTGCGTAAACATGTGTCACTGACGTAGCAAAAAAAAGTTTGTCCAGTATTGAATAAAATTTCCTTGTGTTATGCACAGAGAGAATACACAAACAGCCTGCACAAGATATGCAATCGACGTGAATAGCGTGCTACTGCTTTATGCATTTCTCATCAGCAACAGTCTTGCCATCTGTCTCTTTTTTCGTGTTGACTCTTCACTGTATTTTGCTTCTAAATACAAAAAGTCAGTTCTTGTACATCGTTTAGTAACACACTCTTAAACGCATCAAACTTACATCTGAACGAGTACACTGCTTTAATTGAACGTTTGAACAAATGCCCTTACTGAAGTAGAAACTAAAAATGCCTATCCATCTTCAAACATTGTTATCTGTCCCTTTCTAGGTTGACCTAAGTCTCTCTATCTGCTAGTTTAGAATCTACTTTAGTGACTTCAGACCTCGTGTGCCATTGATCTTATTTACGCGATATTTTATTGTTCCACATTCAAATTTTTCTATGCCAGGATGAACAAGATAACGTAATCAAGAGTTGAAAAATAAATATACCGAAAATGAAGGAAAATATTAGTGGCAAGTCAAAACCAAAGAATTGTAAGCAATACATGATGCCAGAGATCTACTGAACCTTTATGCGAGAGGAAATCTACATATATACTCCTTACGGAGTGTGGTACCACTACCTGATCCATCTTTCCATGTTCCATTCGTGAATGGTGTGTGGTACTGTGGGAAAACTTTCGTAATAGCTCTACTTTCTTAATTTTTCTCACGGTCATTTCGTCAGACATTGAGCACCTCCGTAACGCTTTCGGGCCGTTTTAGCAATCCGGTGACGAAACGTGGTGCTCTTCATTGGCTCTTCCCTATCTCTTCTATTAATCCAAGCCAGTAAGGTCTCCACATTAAATTTGTCAGACATGTTCTGTAAGCCGCTTCTTTCACAGATACATTACATTCCTTAAGATTCTTGCTATGAATCTCAGCACTACATCTGCTATTCCTAGTATCTGCCGGCCGTTGTGACCGAGACGTTCTAGGCGCTTCAGCCCGGAACCACACTGCTGCTACGGTCGCAGGTCCGAATTCTGCCTCGGACATGGATGGCTGTGATGTCCTTAGGGTACTTAGGTTTAAGTAGTTCTAGGTCTAGGGGGGCAGATGACCTCAGATATTAAGTCCCATAGTGCTCAGAGCCAATTTTGAACCTACTATCTGTTTTAAGTGCTGATTTATCTTGGGTCGCTCCAGATGGATACTCATAGGTGTCTCACGCTAGTTATTGACACCAACGAATAGTCACGAATATCGTAATTGTGTAATACGGGACTTATTCTTAAACAGGTTCCATTTATTTACGTTCAGGGTCAACTGCCAGGCCGTTCATCATTCATTGATCCTCTGCAGGTCTTCCTGTTGTTCCCTACAGTCTTCTGCCATTGCTGCCTTCCCATAGCCAACCACGTCGTAAGCAAACAGCCTTATGGAGCTGCCGACGTCATCCACTAGGTCATTTATACATACAGGGTGTTACAAAATTACATCGACAAATTTGAGGGAATGTAGGAGTCTTGAGGATCAAAATCATAGGAAACTTTTTCCGAAACGTCGCCCAACGACGCAACAGATCGTGGAAGTTTCAGGCTCTGGCGCCTTCCGTTAGGCATTCTCTTCGCCAGCAAAGGTGGCTACGTACGCTGACGAAGATACTCTATGTGTTCAAAATTATCCGGATACATGGCTGAAAATAGCTTGCAACTTCGTGGTACCCTCCATCGCTAAGGCTGGAATTCAATATGGTAGGGGCCCTCCCTTAGCCTTAATGATAGTTTCCACTCTCGCAGGAATATGTTCGGTCGGGTGCTGGAATGTTTCTTGGGGAATGGTAGCCCATTCTTCACGGAGTGCTGCGAGGTATCGATTTCGGTACGTGAGGTCTGACACTAAGTCGGTGTTTCAAAACACGCCAAGGTGATCTATAGGATTCAAGTCAAGACTTTATGCAGGCCAGTCCATTACAGGTATGTTATTGTCGTGTAAACACTCCGCCACAGGCCGTGCTTAATGAACAGGTGCTCGAACGCGTTGAAAGATGCAATCGCTACCCCCGAATTGCTCTTCAACAGTGGGAAGCAAGAAGGTACTTAAGACATCAATGTAGGCCTATGGTGTGATAGGGCCACTCCAAACAATAAGGGTTGCAAGCCTCCTACATGATGAACACGACTACACCATAAAATCAACGCCTCCGAATTTTACTGGTGGCACTACACACGTTGGCAGATGATGTTCACCAGACATTAGTCTCACCCACATCTAGCTATCGTATCACCACACTGTTTACCATGATTCGTCACTTGACACAAAGGTTTGTCCACTGTTCAATTGTTCAATGTTTACCCACTTTACACGAAGCGAGGCGTCGTTTGGCATTTACCGGCGTGATGTGTGCATAATGAGCAGCCGCTCTACCATGAAATCCAAGTTTTCTCATCTCCCGCCTAACTCTCATAGTACTTGCAATGGCTCCTGATGCAGTTTGGAATTCCTGTGTGATGGTCTGGACAGATGTCTGCCTACTGCATATTACGACCCTCTTCAACTATCGGCAACCTCTGTCAGTCAACAGACGAGGTAGCTCTGTACGCTTTCGCGCTACACGTGCCCCTTCGCGTTTCCACTTCAGTATTCCATCGGACCTCCCCCCAAGGACCATGGACCTTGCCGTTAGTGGGGAGGCTTGCGTGCCTCAGCGATACAGATAGCCGTACTGTAGGTGCAACCACAACGGAGGGGTATCTGTTGAGAGGCCAGACAGACGCGTGGTTCCCGAAGAGGGGCAGCAGCCTTTTCAGTAGTTGCAGGGGCAACACTCTGGATGATTGACTGATCTGGCCCTGTAACACTAACCAAAACAGCCTTGCTGTGCTGGTACTGCGAATGGCTGAAAGCTAGGGGAAACTACGGCCGTAATTTTTCCCGAGGGCATGCAGCTTTACTGTATGATTAAATGATGATGGCGTCCTCTTGGGTAAAATATTCCGGAGGTAAAATAGTCCCCCATTCGGATCTCCGGGTGGGGACTACTCAAGAGGACGTCGTTATCGGGATAAAGAAAACTGGCATTCTACGGATCGGAGCGTGGAATGTCAGATCCCTTAATCGGGCATGTAGGTTAGAAAATTTAAAAAGGGAAATGGATAGGTTAAAGTCAGATGTAGTGGGAATTAGTGAAGATCGGTGACAGCAGGAACAAGACTACTGGTCAGGTAAATACAGGTTTATAAACACAAAATCAAATAGGGGTAATGCAGGAGTCGGTTTAAGAATGAATAAAAAAATAGCAGTGCTGGTAAGCTACTGCAAACAGCATAGTGAACGCATTATTGTGGCCAAGATAGACACGAAGCCCACACCTACTACAGTAGTATAAGTTTATATGCCAACTAGCTCTGCAGATGACGAAGTAATTGAAGAAATGTATGATGAAATAAAAGAAATCATTCAGATAGTGAAGGGAGACGAAAATTTAATAGTCATGGGTGACTGGAATTCAGTAGTAGGAAAAGGGAGAGATGGAAACGTAGTAGGTGAATATGGATTGGGGTTAAGAAATGAAAGAGGAAGCCGCCTGATAGAATTTTGCACAGAGGACAACTTAATCATAACCAACACTTGGTTCAAGAATCATAAAAGAAAGTTGTATACATGGAAGAAGCCTGGAGATACTGACAGGTTTCAGATAGATTACATAATGGTAAGAAAGAGATTTAGGAACCAGGTTTTAAATTGTAAGACATTTCCAGGGGCAGATGTGGCCTCTGATCGCAATGTATTGGTTATGAACTATAGATTAAAAACTGAAGAAACTGCAAAAAGGTGGGAATTTAAGGAGATGGGACCTGGATAAACTGAAAGAACCAGAGGTTGTACAGAGTTTCAGGGAGAGCATAAGGGAACAATTGACAGGAATGGGGGAAAGAAATACAGTAGAAGAAGAATGGGTAGCTTTGAGAGATGAAGTAGTGAAGGCAGCAGAGGACCTAGTAGGTAAAAAGACGAGGGCTAGTAGAAGTCCTTGGGTCACAGAAGAGATACTGATTTTAATTGATGAAAGGAGAAAATATAAAAATGCAGTAAATGAAGCAGGCAAAAAGGAATACAAACGTCTCAAAAATGAGATCGACAGGAAGTGCAAAATGGCTAAGCAGGGATGGCTAGAGGACAAATGTAAGGATGTAGAGGGTTATCTCACTAGGGGTAAGATCGATACTGCCTACTGGAAAATTAAAGAGACCCTTGGAGAATAGAGAACCACTTGTATGAATATCAAGAGCTCAGATGGAAACCCCTTCTAAGCAAAGAAGGGAAAGCAGAAAGGTGGAGGGAGTATGTAGAGGGCCTATACAAGGGCAACGTACTTGAGGACAATATTATGGAAATGGAAGAGGATTTAGATGAAGATGAAATGGGAGACACGATACTGCGTGAAGAGTTTGACAGAGCACTGAAAGACCTGAGTCGAAACAAAGCCCCGGGAGTAGAGAACATTCCATTAGAACTACTGACGGCCTTGGGGGAGCCAGTCCTGACAAAACTCAACCATCTGGTGAGCAAGATGTACGAAACAGGCGAAATACCCTCAGACTTTAAGAAGAATATAATAATTCCTATCCCAAAGAAAGCAGGTGCTGACAGATGTGAAAATTACCGAACAATCAGTTTAATAAGTCACGGATGCAAAATACTAACGCGTATTCTCTACAGACGAATGGAAGAACTGGTAGAAGCTTGTAACCTCCCCCTCACTTATCGACCTTAATGACAGTGAAAAATTAAACCGCGTGTACCTAATGGAAATTTGGGAACAGCAATCGTCACCGAAGTTAATTTGTCGGTAAAGAGGGAGGAAAGGGTTACATCTAAATGAAAGGAAAAGGGGTAAAGTTAATAAAGAAAGTAAATGTGCGGCCGTTACATTAACAATTAACTAGCGGTAATTAGATATTTGAGATTTGGGAGAAATTACGGTCGCCAGTCCTATGGACAATTACTATAGTAACTGAAAAAGAAAGGTTATTACACATATAATTAGTACTAGAAGCGTGGCAACTGAAGGTTGACACGTGTAGTGTGAAAACTGAAAGTTTGTCAGAAGTAATAAATTTCGCTACACTCTGACTTAATTTAGCAAAAGAATTAATAAAACCGGAAAATCGAAAATTAATTTAGTGACTGAAGTTAATAGTGAGCTTTCTTTCTGAAGCACATCGAAATTCAGTAAAATACAGTTAGTCTTGGACTACCTCAACAATCATTTCAATAGCTACTTGAATCTACGCAATTCAGAAATAAGAGATTTAACTTTGAACTTGAATTAAATGATTCTGAACAATTAACAATAGTAAAATTTAGTACGTACCAAGCTGAGCTGCAGTCACAGGTAAGCTAAAATACGGTAACAAAACTTGCACTCTTAATTTGTGCTTGTTTAATCTAAATATTGTAGCCAGCTATGAATACCTTAACTGAACTTTGAAATTAAAGCAGTGAAATCGAATGACGCTGGCGTTTGAATTTCAACTACACTCGGGTTCATTCCAGAAAAGGAAGGGACCCTGCTTTGTAATGCAATTGGGACAATGAGCAACAAATGCTCATGCTACGTTGCTGTCATTTAGTTATGAAAATGAATCAGTTTGAAAAGCTGAGGTCTGCCATACAGTTCTAAAACTTTTCGTGCTTCCAGTCTTTCTTGTTGTTTGATTGAAGGTTTGAAGCCGTCGATCGAGGAGGTGGCGACAGTCACTCATTGTCACCCGTCGCTGTTGCAGAAGCTGGATGTTGGCGCGCCTTCTTCTCGACACGGTCACCAGGCGAAACGGGCTCCTGTTGTGCCAGCTAATGCTTCCCGTCTGCGACACCGTGTCACAAACTATCATAGCAAGTCGAACGCAATTACATGCTGCCAAACCCCGAAAGCGCGGCAACTCGCGGGAGCGTCACACAACACACCTGCTCCACTGCACTACCTCAGCCAGACTCCCTCTGCCCGCGCTCCACGCGGCAGAGTTACCACTACCAAAGATCTTAAACACTTTGGTTCTCCAAACGACCTATCGATGTATTCGATCGATTGCATAGTTTTCCCTAGGCCAGACCCAGCGTAAAAATACAAATAATATTTACAAAACAAACCAATTATACATCGACATAAATGCATAAATATATACAAATAGTAAAACAATTACAATATACAAAGACACAGAAATGTTATATCTTCAGGTAACAAAATAAGGAAAAAAATTTGCAGTGCAATAGATGGAAATAGGAGGATATGCATTTACGGCGTTACAAGATGACCTCGGGGAAGATCAGTTTGGAAAAAAAATGGTTCAAATGGCTCTGAGCGCTATGGGACTTAACATCGGTGGTCATCAGTCCCCTAGAACATAGAACTACTTAAACCTAACTAACCTAAGGACATCACACACATCCATGCCCGAGGCAGGATTCGAACCTGCGACCGTAGCAGTAGCGCGGCTCCGGACTGAGCGCCTAGAACCGCGAGATCACGGCGGCCGGCGATCAATTTGGATTCCGTAGAAATGTTGGAACACGTGAGGCAATACTGACCCTACGACTTATCTTAGAAGCTAGATTAAAGGAAGGCAAACCTACGTTTCTAGCATTTGTAGACTTAGAGAAAGGTTTTGACAATGTTGACTAGAATACTCACTTTCTAATTCTGAGGGTGGGAGGGGTAAAGTACAGAGAGCGAAAGGCTATTTACAATTTGTACAGAAACCAGATGACAGTTATAAGAGTCGAGGGGCACGAAAGTGAAGCAGTGGTTTGGAAGGGAGTGAGACAGGGTTGTAGCCTATCCCTGATGTTATTCAATCTGTATATTGAGCAAGCAGTGAAGCAAACAAAAGAAAAATTCGGAGTAGGTATCAAAATCCATGGGAGAAGAAATAAAAACTTTGAGGTTCGTAGATGACATTGTAATTCTATCAGAGACAGCAAAGGACTTGGAAGAGCAGTCGAACGGAATGGACAGTGTCATGAAAAGAGGGTATAAGACGAAAATCATAAAAAGCAAAACGAGAATAATGGAATGTAGTCGAATTAAGTCGGGTGATGTTGAGGGAATTAGATTAGAAAATGAGACACTTAATGTAGTAAACGAGTTTTGCTATTTGGGGAGCAAAATAACTGATGATGGTCGAAGTAGTGAGGATATCAAATGTAGACTGGCAATGGCAAGGAAAGCATCTCTGAAGAAGAGAAATTTGTTAACATCGATTATTGATTTAAGTGTCAGGACGTCGTTTCTGAAAGTATTTGTATGGAGCGTAACCATGTATGGAAGTGAAACATGGACGATAACTAGCATGGACAAGAAGAGAATAGCAGCTTTCGAAATGTGGTGCTACAGAAGAATGCTGAAGATTAGATGGGTAGATCATATAACTAATGAGGAGGTATTGAATAGGATTGGGGAGAAGAGTAGTTTGTGGCACAACTTAACTAGAAGAAGGGATCGGTTGGTAGGACATGTTCTGAGGCATCAAGGGTTCACAAATTTAGTATTGGAGGGCAGTGTGGAGTGTAAAAATTGTAGAGGGAGATCAAGAGATGAATACACTAAACAGATTCAGAAGGATGTAGGTTGCAGTAGGCACTGGGAGATGAAGAAGTTTGCACAGGATAGAGTAGCATCGAGAGCTGCATCAGACCAGTCCCAGGACTGAAGACCACAACAACAACATCCCATCGGCAAGAGTGGACCTAGGGATGGTTAGGAGTGTGGAAATCTAGCGTACAGACGTATGGCACAAGTGACACCCAATCACCTGGCCACGTTCGAAGTTCATGAGTTTCGCAGAGCGCCCCATTCTGCTCTCTCACGATGTCCAGACACTCTGTGACCGAGATGGTACTGAAACAGAGGATGACGTACTAAAAGCCGAAATACTAAATGTCTTTTTCCAAAGTTGTTTCACAGAGGAACATTGCACTGTAGTTCCTTCTCTAGATTGTCGCACAGGTGACAACATGCTACATATCGAAATAGACGACAGAGGGATAGAGAAACAATTAAAATCGCTCAAAAGAGGAAAGGCCCCTGGACCTGATGGGATACCAGTTCAATTTTACACAGAGTACGCGAAGGAACTTGTCCCCCTTCTTGCAGCGGTGTACCGTAGGTCTCTAGAATAGCTTAGCGTTCCAAAGGATTGGAAAAGGGCACAGGTCATCCCCGTTTTCAAGAAGGGACGTCGAACAGATGTACAGAACTATAGACCTATATCTCTAACGTCGATCAGTTGTAGAATTTTGGAACACGTATTGTGTTCGAGTATAATGACTTTTCTGGAGACTAGATATCTACTCTGTAGGAATCAGCTTGGGTTTCGAAAAAGACGGTCATGTGAAACCCAGCTCGCGCTATTCGTCCACGAGACTCAGAGGGCCATAAACACGGGTTCACAGGTAGATGCCGTGTTTCTTGACTTCCGCAAGGCGTTCGATACAGTTCCCCACAGTCGTTTAATGAACAAAGTAAGAGCATATGGACTATCAGACCAAGATAACAGGACGCAGCATGTCATTCTCAATGGAGAGAAGTCCTCCGAAGTAAGAGTGATTTCAGGTGTGCCGCAGGGGAGTGTCATAGGACCGTTGCTATTCACAATATACATAAATGACCTGGTGGATGACATCGGAAGTTCACTGAGGCTTTTTGCAGATGATGCTGTGGTGTATCGAGAGGTTGTAACAATGGAAAATTGTAGTGAAACGCAGGAGGATCTGCAACGAATTGACGCATGGTGCAGGGAATGGCATTTGAATCTCTATGTAGACAAGTGTAATGTGCTGCGAATACACAGAAATATAGATCCTTTATCATTTAGCTGCAAAATAGCAGGTCAGCAGTTAATACCATAAATTATCTGGGAGTACGCATTAGGAGTGATTTAAAATGGAATGATCATATAATGTTGAGCGTCGGTAAAGCAGATGCCAGACTGAGATTCATTGGAAGAATCCTAAGGAAATGCAATCCGAAAACAAAGGAAGTATGTTACAGTACGCTTGTTCGCCCACTGCTTGAATACTGCTCAACAGTGTGGGATCCGTACCAGATAGGGTTGATAGAAGATATAGAGAAGATCCAACGGAGAGCAGCGCACTTCGTTACAGGATCATTCAGTAATCGCGAAAGCGTTACGGAGATGATAGATAAACTCCAGTGGAAGACTCTGCAGGAGAGACGCTCAGCAGCTCGGTACGGGCTTTTGTCAAAGTTTCGAGAACATACTGTAACAACTACTACGGCTTCTGACATCAAATGTAACAGCTGTGTTACTAAATGTGACACTTCTGTCACTCAATGTAACTGGGTTTTCTCTTTTGATGCTGTCAATTGTCAGGATGAGCATTCTCAAGCATTCTGTCAGGGTGAAAATATTAAATAAATAAACTTTTCTCTCTTACAAAATGTGGGCAGGGTGGGTTCTTCCTTGGCTCGGGTATGAGGTCGAATGAAACATCATTTTTACAAAAGATAACTTTTATTGAAAGTTTCGTACAGCTGTTATCTTACTGGACGTTCTGGTTCGGAGAGCGGCAGCCGTGTCGTTTGCGTAGCCTTCTGCTGCGGCAGCGGCGGCGGCGGCGGCGGCGGCGGCGGCGGCGTCTGATTACGCGTAGCGGTGTGTATCTCGTGTCGCCGTCTCGCCCAGCTGACCGGAGACGCGCAGCGCGAGGTGGCCTGTTTAATTATTGCGAGCGGCGTCGTGCATCGGATGGTGATACCTTGAATGTGGCGTCCCAGTGTTTCTCTTCTCTAAGCGGCCGCGTGTGTTGTGCGTCGGCCAGCAGAGCGGCGCGGCGGGGGAAGGCCAGTGTCCCGGACTCGAACCACGGACTCCCGCTTGCCAGTCTTCGGCTGTCAGGTCTTCATCCCAGCTCACAGGTGACTGCTGAAGTGAGGCCGTCTCCTTCCCGTCCTCACGAGTCACCCGGGTATGTAAAATCAGACTTCAAAATACCTTTTAACTTCTTCTTCTGACACTGAGGCTGCTGCTTGCTATTCCATTACAGCGGCGGACTTGGTGCGTCTGTGCATGAGGTAGTCTCTTCTTGCATGACGGTCTTCAGCACCGAAACTCACTTAAAACAACTGCTACGCTTCTTCTTCGTCTTCTTCGTCGCTCGTCTCCGTCTTCGTCTCCGTCTTCGCCTTCGTCTTCCTCTCGTCTTCATCTACATCTCCCGGGCCCACTGCGTCTCGCGTATTTATTCACTTCAGTTTACTGGAGGTGAACGACTTCACGGCCATTGCCTCTTCTGTCACGTTGAAAAGATTCTCGAAGATTCTTCTTAACGTCGGTCATTGGCTCTTGGAATGTAGGCGAGGGCCTTTGCTCACATACGACAACTGAGAAACACGTGAGCCGGTCATTGCCTCTTCTGTCACGTTGAAAAGCTTCTCGAAGAATCTTCTTAACGTCGGTCATTGGCTCTTGGGATGTAGGTGAGGGCCTTTTGCTTACATGCGACCACTGAGAAACACGTGAGCCGGTCGGGCGATGCCCTGACGGCTGAATCGACAGCGCCCGCTTATGTGGAACTTGCTGACTTCACGGTCATTGTCTCTGCTGTTCGGCCCGCTGTGAGCCAGTATGTAACTCTCCAAACTAAACCAAGTTTTCCATTTATATTCTAATTTCTAGTTCACTTTGATTTCACTAATTTATTTACTTAAGTACCACTCAACATTCCTCCACCCTTCGGAGAAATTCGCCCTCGAATTTACCACTCAACATTCCTCCACTCTTCACACGGAAAAAAACACAAGCACTGAAAACTCTCGACTTACACATGCATCACATTAAGTATGTTGAAAATACTGTATCACTTTATAAAAGCCCTGTGCGCTCATGAATCACATAGTTTACACATAAATGGTTATAATAAGAGTAACAAATCTTGATGAGAATGAATAAACAAAAAATAGATTTTTCACTTAGAAAATTACATAGCAACAGCTGTTTAATCTACGCTATACTAATGCAAGAATATCTATTCTACAGTATTGTTTATTTTAACAAGAGACTGTTTAATGAAGAATGAAGTACAATAAACAAAATTAATACACTAATGCTCAAAAGTAACTACTGAAGTACACCAGTTAAGAGTGTGGTATCCAATTAACAGGGATTTGATGAAGTGGTATATTGTTATTTGGCTTATTTTTTCGTCTTAAATAAAAGAAAACTGTACAAAGCAGAAACACCAACACAAAGGTTCCAGATATACCCGTTCCTAGCATTATAATTTTAGTTTTGTGTTCACCTTTTAATTTTAAAACATGTTGCATTATAATATTGGCATCAATTTTGTCTTGCTGTGAGTTTATGAACGTATCTAATGACTTCAGAAGGGAACTATCAAGGGAGTCATTGAGGTAGGACAGGTTTTGTGCAGGAAATGCTTGCATGGCGTTTTCTGGCCAATAAATTAGAGGGAAGGATGAATTAACATTAGTTGTACCAGTGATTGTTGCGGGTAAATGAAAATTCGCTCCTGAGATGGAACATAACGTGCCGTTAATTATTAGCCCGCTTCCATGAAGTTCAAAATGTTGTAATGTTGTAGCCACACCGTTTTCGTAACATTGTGCAAAAATATCAGTTGGCTTACTGACCGCATACAACCAGTGATTTTCGACTTGCACGAAAAAACATGATGTGGAAGTTAATATATCGCGTGGGCAATTGATGGCGTCAGATTGTTCGAAAAATAATTGAGATTCACAACTAGTGGCATGTAATTGGATTGCGCGAGATGGACATATAATAACTTGTTCGGATGTGCAACTATTTAATTCAGAAGTTGTCATTACCGTGCTCGTATTGCTTGTTTGGGAGATTAAAAATACTTGGTGTGTTCTGAACTGTACAAATTTATTTATTTTGCCCCATTTTACCGGAAATGAGTGTACTCTATAACAGTCATACATACCCATTTTATCTGTAACCGGGAAAGATATACGAACTCGTATTCTTGCATTATCTGTGTCAACTAGTACTGTAGCTAAGTGGTAATACTGTGGTAAATGTTTCTTATCCGCAGGAAATATTAACTTTAGTGAATCTGGCAATTGTTTTTCAATTTTAGCTAATAATGAGATGAATGTAACCGGCGATAGTAACGTGGGTGACAAATGTCCCTGTACTGCATAGTGGATGGCTTCCTTTAATTCCTCCGCTGCTAGCCGTGCATCTGTCACTTGATCAGTGAGTAGCCGAAGCGATCTTACTACTGCAAGTTTCTTATCCACAATATCGAGCCTTGTTTGTATGACTTTTAGGTCTTTATTCAGTGTAGCAGTAGTAGCTTGAAGATAATCGTTTAATTCTTGGGTGAGGTTCCTGATGACCTTGGTATTAGTAAAAACTGTTTGCTCCAATCCGTTTAATCTTGTCGTGTGCCATTCTATAGTACCTTTATTTAATTCCGCGGTACTCTCTATGTTCTGTAATGAATTATTTAGCTGAGTAATATCTTCGTTATCCGCTGTACCGAAAATGGTCTTTAGTAGTTTACCGCCTGCGTCCACCCATCCACGTTTAGCTCGTTTAACGGTCTGCGGAAGTATATCTTGTAACTGACGCAACTGTTCTCTCAACTGTTCGTATGAGTAGTGTAATGTTTTAAATTCACTGGATATTTCTTCAAAAATCTCTGGTGAACTTGCCCTTTCATGTAGCGTATCAAATTCTAATTCAAGGTTCTTAAGTTCATTACGTAAGGCCCATAAATTATACTCTAATGAAATAGTCCACTTGTGATTGGTCAAAATTACAGTACCCTGTTTTACAAAAATTACACCACTCATCAACTGGTTGATCTGTAATCCGTTGCTCGTATTAGTCAATAATGCAATTATGATGAGCAGTACAGTCACAATGTAGTTGTCCATTATGCTAGAGGCGTTACCTGAAAAAGCAAACAACATGGTTATGGACCTACCAACCTAGTAAAAACAAAAATAAAGAAAAGAAGGAATACATTGTTAACTACAAGATCTACATGTTTCTACGTTCAACTTTTTTTTTTCTTAAAAAATAAACCATTATCATTTATTAATTATTTACATATGTATACTATCCACAGTCTACTGCGATTCCACTAGGACATTCGCAGTCTTGGTCGAAGATTGTACTCGTATGGTGGCATGTCTGTATGTTGTGCTGGCGTGGCCACTCTTTTTCCTCTTCGTGAACTTCCTCCACCCTTCGGAAAAGCAGACACTACTGTTGAAGGAATTACATCTGGAGCGCCCTTAAAAGGTTTTAAACGACTTACATGCACAACAGTAGTTCTGGTGGGCAGTTGCAATTTAACGTTGACTGGTGACGTGATCTCAATAATTTGATAAGGACCTCTGTAGTTTGTTACAAATTTCTTTGTTTTTCCTTTCGCAACGTATGGAGCTGAAAGCATAACCCACTGACCGATTTTGTAATTTGGATATTTAGCTTGGGCATTACCTAATCTTTCCTGTCGTTCCAAAGCCTTTGTATTAGATTTTTGAACCTTTTTCCATACATCTTTCATCATTCGACTGAAATCTCTTACTGTTTCTCCGACTTTTCCGTTTTTCTGCCTGATTACATCAAAAGGGGACGGCATTTTTCTCCCATAAACCACTTCATAAGGTGACATGCCAGTTGCTTCATGCGTTTTGGCGTTGTATACCGACACGATTATTGGTAAATACGTATCCCAATTAGAATGTTGTTCGTTAATATAATAACTAAGCATCTTGCCAATTGTCCGATGAACTCTTTCTGTGCGTCCGTTGCACTGAGGGTGTAACGGAGTTGTGCGTAATTTGCGTATTTTTAGTAAGTGGCATAGCTGTTTCATTAGTTCAGACATAAAATTAGATCCCTGATCTGTGATAATAGCTTCAGGTACGACAAATTTAAGTATCCAGTTGTTAACTAAAGCTTGGGCAACTGTATTTGCTTGCTGATCTGGGAGACTCACCATAGCTAGATAGCGTGAAAAGTGATCTATAATTGTAAGAACATACTTATTACCAGCAGGTGTTTTATGAAATGGCCCGTAGAGATCCACTCCGCAGATTTGAAATGGACATGAAGCCTCGGGGAGCCTCTGTAAGGGTATTTTTGAACGAGAAAGTTCAGCTCGTTGTGCGCACGCAATGCAATTACGAACGTACTGCGCAACATCCTGCTTTCTGGTTTGCCACCAAAATCGCTCTGCTACACGTCTTTCGGTTGTCCGTTGTCCACCGTGTCCTGCAAGGATATGATCGTGGGCCTCTGCCATTATTTCTTGTCTAAGGTGTTGGGGAACAACAATTCGCGGTCCAAGTTTTGTTTTACGGCATAATACACCATCTTCAAAGCAAAATTGTTTTTGAGATGCATATTTTTTGCATTCTGTATCCTCATTTTGTGCCTTTCTCCAGTCCTCAGTATCTCGGCCTGTTGCTTCCAAAAGTGCTATTTTCCGACTTAGACAATCTGCATTCGTGTGTTTTTTGCCTGGTTTATGGATAACTTCGAAATCCATTTCGGAAAGACATAGGGCCCAACGCGTGAGACGACTAGATGGATCCTTTAACCCAAGCAACCATTTTAAAGCTGCGTGGTCTGTAATGACCTTGAATTTCCTACCATACAAGTAGCATTTAAAGTATTTGATACCATAAATAACACTTAACAATTCTTTCTCTGTTGTGGAATAATTTCTTTCTGCTGTTGTTTGTTGTCTCGAAGCGTAGGCTATGGGGTGTTCCGCGCCACTAATATTCTGACTCAAAACAACTCCTACTGAATGACCACTTGCGTCACAGGATAAAATAAATTCTTTATTATAATCTGGGTAGGCTAATACTGGACTGTGTGTTAACTTATCTTTAAGGGTTTGAAATGCTGATTCACAATCTTCAGACCAATGAAATTTTGCACCCTTTTTCAATAATTGGGTTAAGGGTCGGGCAATTTCAGCAAAATTTTGAACATATTTTCGGTAATACGATGCGAGACCAATGAAACTTTGTACTTCCTTAACGCGTTGTGGTGTTGGGAAGTCCTTAACTGCCGAAATTAATCGAGGATCTGTTCTAATTCCTTTTTCACTAATGACATGCCCTAGGTATGTAACCTCTGTCAATGCAAAACTACATTTTTCCATATTTAATGTTAATTTAGCTTTTCTAAGTCTCTGAAAAACATTACGCAGACGCACAGCATGTTCATTAATGTCTTTGGAGAATACAATAATATCGTCTAGATATACACAACATTGCTGAGTTTTTAGTCCTCGCAATACTCCATCGAGTAGTCTTTGAAAAGTTGCTGGTGCATTTTTCAAACCGAAAGGCATTCTTTTAAATTGCCAGTGGCCTCCAGGGGTAGAAAATGCTGTTTTATGCCTATCTTCAGGTGCAACTTCCAATTGATGATATCCGCTACGTAAATCGATTGTTGAAAAGTATTTACTGTTACCTAAACTGTCAATGATATCTGTAATGTTTGGAAGAGGATAAACATCTGAGATAGTTTGTTTGTTAAGGTGTCTGTAGTCACAACAAAATCTATATCGTTTCGTACCGTCGGGAGACTTCTTTGGAATAATTACAATATTTGAATTATAAGGCGAATCAGAATATTCTATGATTCCATCTTTTAGATGCTGTTCTAAAAATTCATCCAGTACTGGCTGTAAGTGATGCGCAACTCTATAAGGCTTTCTATAAACTGGGGGGCTATTTCCTGTTGGGATCCTATGCTGTGTGATATCTGTTGCTGGCAGTGGACCTTCTGCATTAAATAAATCTTGAAACTCAACTAAAACTGCTTCTATCGTGTCTCTATCCTTTCCTTGCAAATGCTCAATCTTCTGGCGTAATGCGGTTTTATAGGCGTCTGGTTTCTGACCATCATTAATATCTGACCAAATGAAATCTTCTTCTTCAAAAGTACTGACTGTAGCTACTAATATTCCCTTATGCAACTCTTTGTCCTCCACTCCAAAATTGTCAATATGTACCGGTACTTTTCTTTCTCCCTCAACGTCTTGAACCCGTACAACACTTCTACGTACAAAACAATGTGATACATCTAATTCCTCATTTTCCTCTAGTGGCTCTATTAGACATATTGTATCTGTAGGTACCTCGGGGTCAACGGTCATCCAGAAAAGTTTTCCTGAGCCAGATGGTATCTGATCCCGCGAATCAACCTTCAAGGACGTTGCACGCAGTGTAGTTGATTTCGCTTTCCGGTTAGGGAAATCTTGCGGCAGAGGGCCCTTTGCAGCGGTGTCACCTAGCTGAAATACTATTCCGCTAAGTTCTACATTTTGCTGTCTGAGGTCAATTTTAGCGTGATGTTTATTCAGGAAATCCAACCCTAGGATCGCGTCGTACCCGTCAGTTATCTTTGTTACCACTTCTACATCTTCTTGAAATTGTACACCGTGAATATAGAAAATCAATGATGTACATCCTAATGACTTCACTGTACCTCCTCCTACTCCACTCAATCTATACCTTGGAGGGTCATATTTGTTTTCTCCAATACATTCATTACTCACTATTGATACGTTTGCGCCTGTATCCACCAGTATCCTTGCCTCTTTATCCCGTATGGTAGCAGATAACCAGCATTCCGCCTTCACATTCGCCTTAATGGCATGAAATTTTATTGGGAATGCCTGGCGGCGGCTCCGACATTCCCGTTTGAGTTTAACTGATTTCTATTTCCAAAAACTTTCTTAGACCTGCATTCCTTGAATGTGTGACCTATTCTTTGACAATTAGTGCATTGAGGTTGTCTGCAGTTTTTTGCTATATGGCCCTGTCGATCGCACCTAAAACATCGTACTCCTGCTGAAAATACATTTCGCTTCTCCTTGTATCTGGTGGCAATGTCAATTTCTTCAAAAGCTGTCGCCACAGATACAGCTTCTGCTAAATTCTTAGGAAACTCTGCCCTGACACGACGGGACGTTTCAGGAGGTAACCCACGTAAAAATGTATCTAGAGCTCTATCTTCTGCCTCTTGTAAAATAACTTTATTTGCTTCATCACTAGTTGTCAACTGATAGGTGTTAATATTAACTTTTCTAATCCTATCTACAAAGCTTTCTAACGACTCGTTTTGCCTCTGAGTGATAGTGTTTAACTGTTCCCTATAAAATCTACAGCTGTTCTGTTTTTGAAAACGTTTAAGTAATCCTTTCTTCAATTCCTCAAATGTTGGAGCTTTCCGTAATTCTTCATGGTATAAGACGTGTGCTTTAGCCTCTCCTAGCAATCTTAACTTTGTCATTTGTAAGAGCTGTTCATCTGACCATAATCCTAACTTTGCAGCTGCTACTAAATCATCAAAAAAGGCTGTTATGTCTTCGCCAGGTTTACCTGAAAAAGGAGTTACCAAGGCTGCTGCTGAGGAATCTAGGGTAGGAGGGACTGAACTGGTTTGCCTAACCTCACACAACTGTTTAAATAATGCATTATTATCATTTTTAAGCTGTGCTATTTGATTAACTAAGCTCTGAATAGCTTCCTCAGTAGAAACCGCTTGTGGTGCTGACTCTGACTTTGTACGATTTCGTGTCATCATTTTACAAACTGTTAGTTACACAATCTTACCACACTGAATGAAAAAGAAGTTTAAATATTTTCGACAAACTCTTAAAATTATGAGAGAGAATACACTTCTAAATAAAGAAAATATTACGACTGCTATGCAAACCTCTATCCTTTCACACATTAAACAATACTAACTGTGGACCGTTAGTGACTGTCATTCACACCTCATATTGAGCCAAGGGTTTTTCTCTGACACCAAATGTAACAACTACTACGGCTTCTGACATCAAATGTAACAGCTGTGTTACTAAATGTGACACTTCTGTCACTCAATGTAACTGGGTTTTCTCTTTTGATGCTGTCAATTGTCAGGATGAGCATTCTCAAGCATTCTGTCAGGGTGAAAATATTAAATAAATAAACTTTTCTCTCTTACAAAATGTGGGCAGGGTGGGTTCTTCCTTGGCTCGGGTATGAGGTCGAATGAAACATCATTTTTACAAAAGATAACTTTTATTGAAAGTTTCGTACAGCTGTTATCTTACTGGACGTTCTGGTTCGGAGAGCGGCAGCCGTGTCGTTTGCGTAGCCTTCTGCTGCGGCAGCGGCGGCGGCGGCGGCGGCGGCGGCGGCGGCGTCTGATTACGCGTAGCGGTGTGTATCTCGTGTCGCCGTCTCGCCCAGCTGACCGGAGACGCGCAGCGCGAGGTGGCCTGTTTAATTATTGCGAGCGGCGTCGTGCATCGGATGGTGATACCTTGAATGTGGCGTCCCAGTGTTTCTCTTCTCTAAGCGGCCGCGTGTGTTGTGCGTCGGCCAGCAGAGCGGCGCGGCGGGGGAAGGCCAGTGTCCCGGACTCGAACCACGGACTCCCGCTTGCCAGTCTTCGGCTGTCAGGTCTTCATCCCAGCTCACAGGTGACTGCTGAAGTGAGGCCGTCTCCTTCCCGTCCTCACGAGTCACCCGGGTATGTAAAATCAGACTTCAAAATACCTTTTAACTTCTTCTTCTGACACTGAGGCTGCTGCTTGCTATTCCATTACAGCGGCGGACTTGGTGCGTCTGTGCATGAGGTAGTCTCTTCTTGCATGACGGTCTTCAGCACCGAAACTCACTTAAAACAACTGCTACGCTTCTTCTTCGTCTTCTTCGTCGCTCGTCTCCGTCTTCGTCTCCGTCTTCGCCTTCGTCTTCCTCTCGTCTTCATCTACATCTCCCGGGCCCACTGCGTCTCGCGTATTTATTCACTTCAGTTTACTGGAGGTGAACGACTTCACGGCCATTGCCTCTTCTGTCACGTTGAAAAGATTCTCGAAGATTCTTCTTAACGTCGGTCATTGGCTCTTGGAATGTAGGCGAGGGCCTTTGCTCACATACGACAACTGAGAAACACGTGAGCCGGTCATTGCCTCTTCTGTCACGTTGAAAAGCTTCTCGAAGAATCTTCTTAACGTCGGTCATTGGCTCTTGGGATGTAGGTGAGGGCCTTTTGCTTACATGCGACCACTGAGAAACACGTGAGCCGGTCGGGCGATGCCCTGACGGCTGAATCGACAGCGCCCGCTTATGTGGAACTTGCTGACTTCACGGTCATTGTCTCTGCTGTTCGGCCCGCTGTGAGCCAGTATGTAACTCTCCAAACTAAACCAAGTTTTCCATTTATATTCTAATTTCTAGTTCACTTTGATTTCACTAATTTATTTACTTAAGTACCACTCAACAATACCTTCACCGAAGAGTCAAGCAGTATATGCTCCCTCATACGTATATCTCGCGAAGAGACCATGAGGATAAAATCAGAGTGATTAGAGCCCACACAGAGGCATACCGACAATCCTTCTTTCCACGAACAATACGAGACTGGAATAGAAGGGATAGCCGATAGAGGTACTCAAGGTACCCTCCGCCACACACCGTCAGGTGGCTTGCGGAGTATGGATGTAGATGTAGATGTAGATGTATGATGACTGCTGACGTCGCTGATATGGAGTACCTGGCAGTAGGTGGCAGCACAATGCACTTAATATGAAAAACGTATATTTTTGGGTGTGTTCGGATACTTTTAATAACATAGTGTACAAGCGACGGCATCTGTATACACAGGATGATTCCGCGATCATGTTAAAAGCTTTCTGTATCGATGGAGAAAGATAAATGTTTCCATTTGAGATACGGGAGCCTGGTTCTGAAACGAACAAGTCGAAAGCTGTAAGCGAAAATTTTTTAATACCTCCAACAGCGGCGCACATGTACTTGTACCATTGTTGCTAAGACTGAAGGGTAGTCAATTTTCAGATATGGTAGTAAGGACCGAAATAAGGACAAAGTGTACGGTAGACATGGGCTCTGTACTACATACCTGAGGAACTACGAGCACTTGTTGATCTCGCTATTGTGAGACACATCTCGTCTATTGAACAGGTGCTCATAGCTCCTAAGACATCCATTTTAAAGTCCATGTTTTCTAGACTTATTTATTTTCGCCCCTGCTACCTACCACCTTTGAAAGTTTCCTGTGCTACAGTCTTAGCAACAACATTACCGGTACATGTATCAGAATAATTTTCTCTTAGAACTTCCGACTTGTTCGTTTCTGCAACAGAGTCCCTTACCTCAAACTGATACATTTTTCCATCTCCACCATCCTTTTCATTATCACGGAATCACCGCGTATAGCTATAAAGGTGACGGCTCCTACAGTTCGACACTCACAAGCGTTGTCGGATGAGGTTTATGCACATGGTTTCCTGTCTAGTATTTGTTCCTCATGATACCTTATATACCCCTTCGAAGTTTGTCGTATGATTTTGAAATTCCCTGTGTATTACAAACACCTGACGCTCCTATCACAGTCCCTTAGCGTACTCCTGAAATTAACTTCATAACTTTCTTCGTTCCTTTAACAGGTATCAGGTGAGTGCAGTTTATATGGAATTCCTGAATCTAGAAACATTTGTTTATTTGGCTTAAGCCTAGAAACATATCACAGAAGAAAACTTCTTTTCCTTAGCAACAACTGTTTAACTCACATGAAAATTAATAATTATAAGTAAATTAAATTCACATATAAAAAGCATCACTGAAGGTCACAGAAAAACATATCCAACTAAAATAAAGCACAGAAGATCGCAGAAAAATATATCCAACTGCGGAATATGTTCAGCTGATGTATTTGTTGCCATCAAAAATTCCTCTAAATTGCCAATTTTGGCACGCGCCTATGAAATACTGAACAGTTTGGCGCTCTGCACAACAGATGGGCGTTGTTATTAATTACCATTTGTACATTAAGTCAGGATATTTTCCACTATTAAATCTTATTTTGTTCAGTGTAGAGCAGGCCCTCTTCTTTAGCTGGTCTTGCACCTGTCCGAATACTTTCTTGCCATTTTAAGTATGATTATGCAGATTTACACTTACTTGTTGGGTACTATCTTGTAACGGAACAGTTAATGTGAGGGTCACTAAATAACTGTTAAACACTAATAACAATGAGCTGCACAAGAATGGAAAACTGATGACCGGAAGATGTGAGAGAGGATTGCTAGATGGCTGGCAGTGTTGTCAACTTCGTTCATATAAATTCAGCTAAACTAAATGTGCTGCGGATCTATCGGACCCCATGTTAACTGTTAAAGGTTAAGCGCCCTAACAGCATGAACTGGAAGGATGGCTACAAGTTACCGGCGACCTGGCTGCCAGCAATCTCAGTCAGTTGGGCAACGATATTTAACCCTCCAGCAGCTCAACATGACACGGGTTCACTCTATAAGAGACATACTGTGCGGTATCAAAGTCTTTTGCAAGAAAACACGACCGCCTGGTATAACGTGCCGATTCGTTACTATCTAACATTGACGTGCCAGAGTAGCACAGGCAGTAGCCTACCATATAGCCACCCCTCTATAGCAAATTATAGTTAAAAGTTGTGCAATGGAATCCTAAATGGCCATGTATAGTGCATCACCGTCACCAGAACCCGGCAGATAGTCGCCCTGAATAGGGCCGCTGCAAAGTCGGTCGAAACGTCCGCATATTTAGTGGTTCATAAGGACGAGGCCTAATGGACAAAATTATTTTATTTTATTATTTGATGTTGATTTATCAGGTATTCTGCAGTTTTATTCTGTCACTCCTACTAAGCAAAGATGCTCTACCTGACAAAAAAAGTGAAGCACCGAGAAGTCATGGTTGGATGTCAATGTAATGTAATGTACACACCTTTCGTGAGTATGTAGACGATAAGAGTTGCAATTCTCTGTGACATGTAGAACAGTAACCAGACTGCGCTGGTGTCGTTCATGTTTAGTGTTGTTATAAGTCCTGGAACGGTATATACGGGGCAAGAACAGTGTGAGATGTTGAGGAATCACTGTGAACAACACGAAGACGCCGCATACTCGTGTGAAACAACGTTATCAGCATATGACAAAGTTCGAAAGGGGTCTTGTTGTAGATCTCCATTTGGTCAGAAGTGGTCGTGCAAGATGTAGATTCGGATGCGACGGTGGCCCGATGTTGAATTGCATGAGAACGTGAGGACAAGTATACGCGTCATCAGGGCTCTGGGCAAACACATCTGACCATACAAGTACGGACCGTCGTATTGCGGCACCAAGCACGTGGTAACCCCATCACATCGTCAAATGTCATCCGAGAACAGGTAATCGACTCAATGCGTAGTTCTTTATCAACCCACATTTGTTGGACACTATCCGGAGAAAGACTGGGGAACTGCTATTAATACCACAAAACAAACCACTGCGGTTTGAGGGGTGCCGTGACTGGAAAGCATGGACAGTTGACGCATAGCGTCGCATTGTGTTTAGCGATAAATCGGGGTTCTGCACTACCTCTGATGACCATCGTCGACTAGTATGGCGTCGTCTTGGTGAGAGGTCCCGATCTTCTTGGACAGGCACAGGGGTGCTATTCCTGGCGTCATTGCGTGTGTGCCATAGGTTATGACTTCAGGTCACGAATGATAGTGGGTAAGGAAATTCTGAGGCACAACGGTACTTCACGGACATCTTGCGTCCTCATGTTTTACCTCTCACACGACAGTATAATGGTGTTATTTTTCAACAGGACACAGCTCGCTGGAGCATAGCAAGTCTCAATGAACTGTCTATATGATATTGATGTTTAGGTACACGTGGCGAGCAAGATCCCAATATTGTCCCCGACAAAACATGTGTGGTACCAGTTCGAATGTCCAGCCTAACGCCGGTATCCCTAATACCAAGGATTACTTACAACGCTTGTACGCCAGATTGCCTTAGAAAAGGATAGAACGGCATTATGACATGCTCCCTAAAATACTCACTGTAAACATTTAGGCCAGAGGGGATACAATGTTATATTGATAAGTGGACTCGATATTGTAAACGACAAAATAGGACCACCTACCCACTCAACCCGTGAAGTTCTCTGCTTTCCTGCGAGGTTCTTCGCTTTCTTCCCACTTCTCTTAACAATTCACACAACACCTGTAGTCACTGATACTATGACAGCCTTATGATCATTGGTACCCTCCTCTAAGTCATTCAGAAGTTTATGTTTATTCGTTTCTAGGAGGTCTAAGATGATACTCTCACGAGTTGGTTCTCTGACCATCTGCCTGGGATTAATTTTCAGACAAGACATTCCGAATAATATCACACGAATCCCCGTCTGTGGCACCAGTTTTTCTCCCATTACTCCCATTCTACAGCTGACTTTTACAACAGCGTGTTCATGAAAGTTATTCACGATATTCTGTGGTTTCTTTGAAGCACTCTGTCACTACAGTTCCTGATGCTCTGATTCAGGCGATCTACAAAAGCACTCAGTTACCGTTTTTGGCCCACATCAGATGCTTAACTTCATACAGATTACTTCACTTTCGAAATCCGTAATTTTCCTTACTATATATTATTACTCCGACAAATATACCACTACCCTTACTATGCATGTTCTAATATTTATTTAGAATTTCGTTGCTGTTCACCAACTTCCCATTGCTTATATTATTTGGGAATTATTACATCTAATAAGGGATACTGATACTGGGATGTTATTATTGATACTTCTTCAGCTTACTGACATCATATTAGCCTTTTCTGTTTACGATAAACGACGATGAATGTTCTCAGATTATAATGTGGCTGGTGTATCTTCAATTTAGGAAGGAAATTGATCATTGATCCCAAGGAAGTTCGCCGCTGGGGCAGCGGAGTTCCTATAAACTGAAACAGTCCCATGTGCACGCTAGATGTATTGAGAGAGGCCCTACAGTTTTTGACCCCGTAGCGGATGTTGGGGAAACTCGAATGCTATACCGTCGCAGAATCGTCTGAGCCTCTGGCATAGACCTCCCACTCTTCTCCAAACCAGACGAACACGATCGACACTAACTACAATATTAAAAATAATGAGATGAGCTTGACCCTTGTGTGCCACGCTAACCGCTTTCACCAAATCAGCCATCAGTCAACTGGAACCGAGGATGCCTTCAGAACCCAAGCTGCTTGCATCTTTCATGCTGATATGATCCATTATATGCAGCCAGTGGCACCCCGTGCGTTTGATAGCCACCGCCAGACCATTCTTCATATCTCGGAAGAGGCACTGTGGCAATATACCGAGTGCATAATAGTATTTCCCGACCTGGCTGTATTTCCCAGAGGAGGTCCACTACCGACTTAACGTTGGAGCTCCCAATGACTAGCGTATCCACCCGTTCTCGCTCATACCCGCTCATACCGGCCCTCTGCACGTTTCTGCACGGCAGGAAAATAGGTCACGGGCCTAACACAAGAGGCGGCCTACGCTGGTTAAACTGTGTTTCAGCTGCTGAGAATTTTTCCGGGTTGTATGGCCGTGGTTCATGTTCACTAGGTAGCAGCACACACCTGTTGCTAGGGTGTAAGGGTGCAGACGTGCAGCAATATTCCATTTTAGCCTTCCCCAGACTCGTCCCCTCCAACCCCGCACCCATCTTTCCCCTTCCACCCAGAGACTCGCCCAAACACCACTGCCCACTATTCACCCTCTAGTGAAGACAGACCGGTCAGATGTTGCGCTTCGGAAGACACAGTGACAATGAGGCCTTCAGAGTATTTCAGGGACACTAGGGGAGTCCCAGCTTTCACCAGTGGTGGCTCATTGCCGTTGCAGTTTTGAGCAGCAGTCTGAATCCCGTCGACTGTGGCCAGAGCATCAATTCTCTGTATTGTGTTACATAAAAACTGCACAAAATCTCAAGAAATCTAACACACCAATTAAGTCTAAATGAAAAAGCATACCTCAGCAAGTGATAAGATTACACGCATGTGTCGCTACAGAAATTGGGATGCAACCAAAATTCAAAAGAGAAAAGTTAATTTAATAGAAGAAGTAGCACTAAATTCTCCTCTACAAATTTCTGACTCTACTATATGGTCGGAAAATTCCCATGCTCTTAAACGATAAAATTAAATTATACTAATTAAAACAGATAGACAGAGTGATTATAATTAAACTTTCGCTACAATTTGTACAGAAACCAGATGGCAGTTATAAGAGTCGAGGGACATGAAAGGGAAGCAGTGGTTGGGAAGGGAGTGAGACACGGTTGTAGCCTCTCCCCGATGCTATTCAATCTGTATACTGAGCAAGCAGTGAAGGAAACAAAAGAAAAATTCGGAGTAGGTATTAAAATCCATGGAGGCTGGCCGAGTGGTCGAGCGGTTCTAGGCGCTACAGTCTGGAACCGCGCAACCGCTACGGTCGCAGGTTCGAATCCTGCCTCGGGCATGGATGTGTGTGATGTCCTTAGGTTAGTTAGGTTCAGGTAGTTCTAAGTTCTAGGGGACTGATGACCTCAGAAGTTAAGTCTCATAGTGCTCAGAGCCATTTGAACCATTAAAATCCATGGAGAAGAAATAAAAAATTTGAGGTTCGCCGATGACATTGTAATTCTGTCAGAGACAGCAAAGGACTTGGAAGAGCAGTTGAACGGAATGGATAGTGTCTTGAAAGGAGGATATAAGATGAACATCAACAAAAGCAAAACGAGGATAATGGAGTGTAGTCGAATTAAGTCGGGTGATGCTAAGGGAATTAGATTAGGAAATGAGACACTTAAAGTAGTAAAGGAGTTTTGCTATTTGTGGAGCAAAATAACTGATGATGTTCGAAGTAGTGAGGATATCAAATGTAGACTGGCAGTGGCAAGGAAAGCGTTTCTGAAGAAGAGAAATTTGTTAACATCGAGTATTGATTTAAGTGTCAGGAAGTCGTTCCTGAAAGTATTTGTATGGAGCGTAGCCATGTATGGAAGTGAAACATGGACGATAACTAGCTTGGACAAGAAGAGAATAGCAGCTTTCGAAATGTGGTGCTACAGAAGAATGCTGAAGATTAGATGGATATATCATATAACTAATGAAGAGGTATTGAATAGGATTTGGGAGAAGAGTAGTTTGTGGCACAACTTAACTAGAAGAAGGGACCGGTTAGTAGGACTTGTTCTGAGGCATCAAGGGATCACCAATTTAGTATTGGAGGGCAGCGTGGAGGGTAAACATCGTAGAGGGAGACCAAGAGATGAATACACTAAGCAGATTCAGAAGGATGTAGGTTGCAGTAAGTACTGGGAGACGAAGAAGCTTGCACAGGATAGAGTAGCACGGAGAGCTGCATCATACCAGTCTCAGTGCTGAAGACCATAACAACAACAATTTTAGCCAGTGTAGATGGAAAACTATTTGCTCTCTGGGTATCCAAATTCATAGGAATGATGTTCA
Organism: Schistocerca cancellata; assembly: GCF_023864275.1. Classification (NCBI taxonomy): domain Eukaryota; kingdom Metazoa; phylum Arthropoda; class Insecta; order Orthoptera; family Acrididae; genus Schistocerca; species Schistocerca cancellata. The sequence goes on from NC_064628.1 coordinate 664,625,070, forward strand.
AACACTGCGCAGTAGGTTTTATCGTTAGTGGTGCTAGTGTCATGGTGTGCCGTCACGCACTGGACCCACGGCTTTGCTCGTAAATCTGTTTCATCAAAACAACAGCAATGGTGCTACTGCTCTTCGAGAGTATCCAATTATCAAATGAATGCGGTGAGTCCCTCTTTTCGCAAACGGGGTTAAAGAACTGGATTGAGAAACTCCAATGAACTCAAGATTTGGGAATCGCTCCAGACAAAAGCCGACGGCCAACTTCGCCAAAAAATGTTCAAGAAGTTACTGTTGCCATGGCTGAGAATGCTGGACGCATTGTGCTTTCTTCAATGAATCCACTAACTATGTCACGACTGCTCAAGAGCCATTGTACACCGCTTGAAAAGTGCAAAAATGGCTCTGAGCACTATGCAACTTAACATCTGTGGTCATCAGTCCCCTAGAACTTAGAACTACTTAAACCCAACGAACCCATGGACACCACACACATCCATGCCCGAGGCAGGACTCGAACCCGCGACCGTACTTGTCACGCGGTTCCAGACTGAAGCGCCTAGAACCGTACGGCCACACAGGCAGGCCGAAAAGTGCAGTGAATAATTGTGAAATGGTATGTCCAGTGCGGTTCCGGGGTGTCGTCTATGCAGATGGTCGTCGCATTGACTAAATTTTGTAACCTGGAGCCGGCTTCTGTGGCCGTGCGGTTCTAGGCGCTTCAGTGAGGAACCGCGCTGTTGCTACGGTCACAGGTTCGAATCCTGCCTCAGGATGTCCTTATCTTAGTTAGGTTTAATTAGCTCTAAATGTAGGGGACTGATGACCTCATCTACATCTACATCTACATCCACACTCCGCAAGCCACCTGGCGGTGTGTGCCGGAGGGTACTTTCAGTACCTCTATCGGTTCTCCCTTCTATTCCAGTCTCGTATTGTTCGTGGGAAGAAAACTTGTCGGTATGCCTCTGTGTGGACTCTAATTTTTCTGATTTTATCCTCATGGTCTCTTCGCGAGACATATGTGGGAGGAAGCAATATACTGGAAGGAGCAATATACTGGAAGGAGGAAACTTCAACAAAAGCCCGTACCCAGCGTCTCTCTAGCAGAGTCTTCCACTGAAGTTTATCTATCATCTTTGTGACGCTTTCGCGATTCCTAAATGATCATGTAACGAAGCGCGCTGCTCTCCGTTGGATCTTCTCTATGTGTTCTATCAACCCTATCTGGTACGGATCCCACACTGCTGTGCAGTATTCAAGCAGTGGGCGAACAAGTGTACTGTAACCTGCTTCCTTTGTTTTCGGATTGCATCTCCTTAGGATTCTTCCAATGAATCTCAGTCTGGCATCTGCTTTACCGACGATCAACTTTATATGGTCATTCCATTTTAAATCACTCCTAATGCCTACTCCCATATAATTTATGGAATTAACTGCCTCCATTTGCTGACCTACTATATTGTAGCTAAATGATAAAGGATCTTTCTTTCTGTGTATTAGCAGCACATTACACTTGTCTACATTGTGATTCAATTGCCATTCCCTGCACCATGCGTCAATCGTTGCAGATCCTCCTGCATTTCAGTACAATTTTCCATTGTTACAACCTCTCGATATACTACAGCATCATCCACAAAAAGCCTCAGTGAACTTCCAATGTTATCCAGAAGGTCATTTATGTATATTGTGAATAGCAACGGTCCTACGACACTCCCCTGCGGCAGACCTGAAGTCACTCTTACTTCGGAAGACTTCTCTCCATTGAGAATGACATGCTGCGTTCTGTTATCTAGGAAGTCTTCAATCCAATCACACAACTGGTCTGATAGTCCATATGCTCTTACTTTGTTCATTAAACGACTGCGGGGAACTGTATCAAACGCCTTGCAGAAGTCAAGAAACACGGCACCTGCCTGGAACCCGTGTCTATGGCCATCTGAGTCTCGTGGACGAATAGTGCGAGCTGGGTTTCACACGATCGTCTTTTTCGAAACCCATGCTGATTCCTACAGAGTAGATTTATAGTCTCCAGAAAAGTCATTTTCCTCGAACATAATACTTGTTCCAAAATTCTACCTCAGATGTTAAGTCCCATAGTGCCTAGAGCCATTTGAACCATTTTTGTAACCTGGAATGTAAACATGGAATGCTGTTAACCAATGTTACTTAACGAATGGGAAAAGTAATTTTTTTTCAGTGGTTTATTCGTAATTTTTCTTCTGAGCGTCCTTGCAAACGTTTCCACCAAGTTTCATTCTCATATAATCACTCTTTATCCATGTGGCCTCTGTCAAGTAGCGAAACTGTAATTACGATAACCGTTTATAAACGCTTTCCACTAGAAATGGGGCTCACAGAATAGCTAATGCGAAGAAAGTTGCAGGCATGAAATGTAATTAAATAGTAGTAGATCCAGATAGGCATACAGATAACATTCTATTCTTGACAGAAGCTCGTGAGGAAACGTAGCTCTAATTGGAAGTACAGTGTACAAACACAAACTGCTGCAGGCCGCTGCAGCCTCCTGGGCGGCTGGAGGTCTACCTATATGACTCCATTTACTCCCCAGTAAGAACCATAAAACGTGAATCTAATGTCAAAATGTTTGCTGAAACGCAAAGAAGCTTGATGAGCAGTTAAGCTTTAACTTACGTGACTTTCACAATTTTGAATGACTGCACAACTGTCCCTCACTTCAGGTATGGCAGTACGACTGAAACCAAGAAATGAGCCAGGAACTCTTACTCTATAACTCAATGTGCAAGATAATCCATCAATACTAGAATTGTCTTCCTGATCCTTTCAAAGCGGGACAGCAAGTCATCACCGGCTCATTTACCATCACTACCGCAGTATTTTGCCGTTCTATTGAACATAAAAATTTCTTGCTCTGACTCTGAAGTACGTGCTTCAGACGGTGTCGTTAAAAATTATCTTTGGAAATTCTTTGTTCCAGATAATTGTCTGTGAAAGAAAGATGAAGATAAATGCAAAGAAGTACATGAACATTTGTTCTTAGCGTCCCGTGACCAAGGAAGATTTCTGATACCGCACCTATAGTTAAAGTATGGATGGTTTTAAATCACTTTTACTTGCCTAAGCTATTTGTTGTACAGATCAGACCACCCCATGATCGCCGGCCAGGGTGGCCGAGCGGTTCTATGCGCTACAGTCTGGAACCGCGCGATCGCTACGGCCGCAGGTTCGTATCCTGCCTCGGGCATGGATGTGTGTGATGTCCTTCGGTTAGTTAGGTTTAAGTAGTTCTAAGTTCTTGGGGACTGACGACCTCAGAAGTTAAGACCCATAGTGCTCAGATCCATTTGAACCATTTGAGCCACCCCATGATCGTATAGGTAGGAAATTTCGATGCCAAAGTAAAGTCTGGAAAAAAGCTCCAGTTATAAAAGGATTTAAGTACTGATGTGATACAACAACCTCCTTCTTAGTCCTGTGCTTGCGAACGTGCTTCATACTACAACATTTACAACAACAACAGTGTGAAAATTAGGCTCAGTTTTTATGGATGAAGCTTATCTCAGGCTATCTTTCATTCCCTACCTCCATTAATTAATATTACGGGAAATGGCGCTTCAGACCTGCTCTCGCGTCCGAGCGATTATCAGCTGAGACCGTAGTGTAGCACTTATCTGCTCATTTTCCTATTTTGTACATTTTGCAGTCACTTCAACACTCGAGTCATTTGCATTGTGCATTTAAATTTTTCTCTGTATCGGAAGAACACTTCCGTTGCTGAGTTCAAATTGGCCAGTTGAGTATACTTCTAAGAGCTGTTAGTGACTTCGTAACTGTGGGCTTTGTAAATAATTAATTATTTAATTTTGTTTTGGGCAAGAAACGCTCTGATATTAGTTGATGAAATCCTGTGCTAAGGAGCTCGGAGGATCTCTAGACCTGGAAAAGTAAAATGGTTCACGATGTGCGAAAGCCTCAGAAAAACAGTTGTAAGCTATGGAGAAAGGCGACTAATTTACAAGAGGTACAAGAACCAAGAGGGAACAATAAGAGTGGAAGACCAAGAAGGAACTGCACGGATTAATCCGTTCAGACCCACTGGCTACAATTGTATAGGTTGTATAGGTTAAATTTCACTGCCTCTTAGTTGGACCAGAATTTTTTTTCCGCAGTGGAAACTAGATGTACAAATTTGTGAATTTTCAACCTTTTCATCATGCATAAGTGCTGCCAACTGTTGGGGCTCACTATAAAATTATCAACAAGTCGATGTAGCATTATGCAACAGATTGCGACCGCACGATTATACAGAAGTGGTTGATTAGTTATATTCCACTGTAAATATGAATATTATTATTATATTGCATGGTAATTGTTGAATTGTCAGTTTATTTCTTATAACAGAGAATATTTCAAAATCAGTTATTTTAATCCATTAAACGAAGCCAAGTCTACGAAATATATTTTGGAAACTGGTACGTATTTTGTATAAGTCTTTCCTCTAAAATCATTTAAAAAAGGAGCTAAGACCATTACACTATGAAACAAAAGTTTTCTTACTTCAGAAAAAAATGCAGGTCTCGAAGGGCTAAAAAGGTTGTAAGACAGTGATGCAGATGTTGTCCCCTTCTGTTGAATCTGTAAGGGAAATAAAAGAAAGGTTCAAGAGTGGGATTAAATTTCAAAGTGAAGGCATATCAATGTTGTTAAGATTCGCTGACGACATTGCTACCTGTGGTGAAAGTGAAGAAGAATTACAGGAAATATTTAACGGAACTAGCAGTCTAATGAGTATAGATTATGGACTGAGAATAAATCGAAGAAAAACGAAAATAATGAGAAATAGCCGAAATTAGAACAGCAAGAGACATACCACCGTAATTGGTGATAACAAAGCAGATGAAGTTAAGAACTTCTGCTACCTAGGCAGCAAAATTACCCTTGACGGACGGGGCAAGAAGGACATAAAAAACAGACTAGCACTGGCAAAATTGGCACTCCTGGCCAAGAGAAGTCTGCTAGTATCAAACATAAGTCTTAATTTGAGGAAGAAAGTTTCTGGGAATGCACGTTTGGAGCATTTTCTGGTAGTGAGACGTGGACTGTCGGAAACATGAACAGAAAAGAATAGAAGCATTACAGTTGTAGTAATAAAGAAGGTCAAAGAACAATGTTGAAAATTAGATGGACTAATAAGATAAATAATGAGCAGGTTCGCCGATTGTTTTACCGCATGTGTGCTGCATGGCTACGTCTTCCACCAAAGTGTGTCGCTAGAGGCGAATGTTAGTAGTGAAGGAAATTATCAGTGAAGGAAAGGTCATGAAGTTCGCATATTGTATGTGTGGTGTCACCGCCAGACACCACACTTGCTAGGTGGTAGCCTTTAAATCGGCCGCGGTCCGTTAGTATACGTCGGACCCGCGTGTCGCCACTATCAGTGATTGCAGACCGAGCGCCGCCACACGGCAGGTCTAGAGAGACTTCCTAGCACTCGCCCCAGTTGTACAGCCGACTTTGCTAGCGATGGTTCACTGACAAATTACGCTCTCATTTGCCGAGACGATAGTTAGCATAGCCTTCAGTTACGTCATTTGCTACGACCTAGCAAGGCGCCATTACCAGTTACTATTGATGCTGTAAAACATGTACCGTCAAGAGCGATATTCACCAATTATGGATTAAAGTTAAGTATTCCAGCAGCTACGTATTATTTTTGCTAGTCTCTTATCCCTGTCCTGTTCCAGACCTCACGCCAGCCTGCGTGATCTTAAACGCGTGCCTTTCGGCTTCCTTCATAGTGGATGGGCTGTCTTGCCAGTCCACAACAGTATGGTCAATCAGGGAATGGAAAACCGTAGTATACCACCCGAAATGTGGAATGGTTTTAGCCAGCGATTGCTGGCGATTCCATCCATAGGAAATCAAACTCCTTAGTAAATCAAAATATCTCAACGTATACTTTCTGTTAAATACCTAAGCTCAAGGAGGAAACATTAACTTCTATATCGGAAATAAAAAGGATTTCTTTGGCTATCCTCTTCAAAAAAGAAGAAAAAGATACACAGATGTACACTAAAGGTTAAAAGACAATACAAGAATATATAACGACTCCGGGAATTTAAGAAGCCCTTCAAAATTTATGGCTTACTTACAACAACAACAAAAAAATGGGAAATTAAAATTCGGTAAATAAGACATGGAGGTTAAACATTCTCTGCAGTAATGCGGCTGAAAAAATAAAAGACAAAAATAAGAGAGAAAAAAAATTTTGAAAATGCCTACATACTACGTGCATAGTCAGTCCTATGTCTGGATAAAATATAAAATGATGTAATTACTCGTATCAAGCGATCGGCAGAGCCTCCCTCACAGTTGAGACCTCCTTTAATTGTTGAAACCCAACGGCTAAAATTTTTGGAGCCGGAAATACCACGCTTACGCCAAGGCACGCAAAGCCCGTTGTTGGAAAGCCCACTACACCCTGTAATGAAAATAATGTTTTGTAAGCAACTGAATCACAAAGTTGGCTCTCAAGAAATCGGTTTGAGCCGGATGACGGCAGCGGCATCGGGCGAGAGACCGAAGACTGACTGGAGACAAGAGAACAAAGTCGAATACGTTGGACTGGAATGAAATACAGCAAAGAGTGAAGTGGGAATCAGAACAACAAAGAGCAGACAGAGGTTATCAGAGGATCAGATCGGCACCAAGGGCAAGTGCAGCCAAGTCCAGACTATCATGTGCTGGAATGAAGTTCCAACACGAAATCTCACGAAAGGTTCATGGTGAAGCCTCGCACATCACTGTCTCCACTGGAAAAGTCCAACGAATATGACTACCGGTTATCATCACTCAACTGAAAAGGTCCGTGCACTCTCCAGTTCTACGGTTTTGATCTACTTCTCCCCCCCCCCTCCCCCCCCTGGCCCTTCAAAAAAACATAATTTGTCATCGCATCTTATCATTGACTGCAAATATATATGTGCCAGCCCATAGTCCATTAACCCTGGGCTGTTCTCTTTCTCGCTCTCTCTCTCTCTCCCTCTCTCTATGCCTCTCTCTCTCTTCGTTCTTTGTTTCCAAGTTCCAATTTGTGCCGGACACTCAAAAAATCTCCAAAATATTTCATTTGCGGCTAGTTGTTGTCGACCTACTTCACGTATATGCGTCCAGTAAGCATTCTCATGGGTTGTCCGCGCACAATACGGATCGTGGCACGTTGCTAACTAGTCCCTTCAGAAGTCTTTAAGTCGCTTCCGGGCGGTCGCTCGCGAGCAAAAAGATTAACTTCCCAGTCATTTTTCATATGGAGGCGGAAATTTAGCGAACGAGCGCGTTTTCTGTGCGCAGAAAGTTGGCTGGTGACGACTCACCTCTCCAATGGGATCAGTACTATTTCCGGCACGTCCGTATCGTCCGTCGCTCACATTTCGAGGAAGGATTTCAACAAATCACCGAGAGGCACTTAGCGGTTACTTCTGCCCGTGAAGCCGATGCATCCCAGTCAGAATCTGTCTGTTGTGCTCCGACGTTTACTATACTACGGTTTACTGTTTGTTGTCGACGACGGAACATTGCTCGTTACAAGAACTTGCAGACGTGCATTTAAAGAATGATGGAGCTGCATGTGATACCCGGAAAAACGAAAGAATGTAAAGAGGAAAAGTTCCAAACTGCCATCATCCAAACTGGAAGAACGTTACTTCAAAAAATGGTTCAAATGGTTCTGCTGTGGTCATCAGTCCCCTAGAACTTAGAACTACTTAAACCTAACTAACCTAAGGACATCACACACATCCATGCCCGAGGCAGGATTCGAACCTGCGACCGTAGCGGTCACGCGGTTCCAGACTGTAGCGCCTAGAACCGCACGGCCACTCCAGCCGGCAATAACGTTAATTCCTGGGATAGAAATTTAAGAGAAATACCGATAATGCGACTGAGAGCTCGCCTAAACTGTCAACAAGGAATTGTTCACGCAGTGAAATTTGAGATAGTATTGGATCAAGCGCGAGAAGAAACATCAATAAGCACCTGGCTGCTGGCGCATGGCGTGTACGCTTTGACGAATACAGTGTGGAGAGTAATAGTTAGAGCCTGTCACTATCAACATGTCGACATTATACAGCAAAGTGATTCAAGTCTAGAGCCAAGTTGTGCCAGCGGCCTATGCTTTATTGTACACCTAGCGCCTTACACTCTTATATTAAACAGTTTCTAATTGCAACAAAGCTATCCATAGGCCCAGCCGTAGCAGCAACTAATTAGATCAAGAGACTGGCTACAGCCGCGTTCCAGTACAATACGGTATACGCTGATACTTCGCAGTGCGAGGAAGGGATGCTACCGTTGAAAATGCCTTTGCAGCGATCTGCGGCAGATTGCTGTAACGCAATTAAATCTACAATCGGGAAGGGAAATAAATCACAGCGCAGACCGAAAAGATGAAGTGTGCTAGCAAAACGTTAAGCTGAGTAATTCTATGGTGCACAAATTACAGCAGGATGGACGCTACGCTGAGACAATAATTGAAGTATCAGCGCTAATAAAAAGCATCAAACAATAATTATGTCATTCACCGTATGAGTAAATCTAGTAATCGGTAGCAATACCTGCGATGTAACCAAAAATACCAAGACTGAAAAAACTTATCCGTTTTGTTGCGCAGATCTGGAATTTAAGGCTGGCAAAGAAACTCTGAGAATAGTTGTGTCTATGTGACCTGGTTTTAAATGGTACCATAATAAACGAAGTAACGTGTCCGAATGAGTCAACATACGAGGGCTATCCACAAAGTACTTTACGTTTTGGAATTAAAAATAAATAAAGTATTGGAAATTTTGTTTATTATATACAGATGAAAGCCACACTTAAATACTACTTTTCTACATAGTTTCCATTTAAATTAAGGCACTTATCGTAGCGATGGACGAGCTTGGAAATTCCTTCGTCGTAAAATTCGGCCGCCTACGCCTTCAACCACGTGGTTACCTCTTCTTGAAGCTGTGCGTCGTCATCAAAACGCTGCATAGCCAACCACTTCTTCATTGCTGGGAATAAGTGGAAGTCGCTCGGTGCCAGGTCGGGACTGTACGGTGGATGAGGAAACAACTCCCACTTAAAAGATTCGAGAACTTCAGGAGTGGCATTTGCCGTGTGGGCCCGGGCGTTGTCGTGAATCAGCAAGATCTTTGAGCCCATCTTCCCCCTGCGCTTGTTATCTATTGCTCTTCTGAGGTTGTGCAGAGTTTGGCAATACCTTTGAGAGTTTATTGTAGTGCCTCTTTCCAGGAAATCCACAAAAATCACACCTTTTCAGTCCCAAAAGTCAGTCATTACGTGATTGAGGCGCAGGCGGCCGAATTTTACGACGAAGGAATTTCCAAGCTCATCCATCTCTACGATAAGTGCCTTAATTTAAGTGGCAACTATGTAGAAAAGTAGTATTTAAGTGTGGCTTTCATCTGTATATAATAAAAAAATATCAAATTCTTTATTTATTTTTAATTCCAAAACGTAATGTACTTTGTGGATAGCCCTCGTATACTGTCCACTCACATTAATGTGACCTCCTGCCGATAGCCCGACTAACCACTTTCGTAGCACTGACCCACGGACCCCTGCGATTCGTGCAGAAAAATGTGAGGATCTAGACGGTACCGGCGGGGATGTGGAGTCATGCCTACTCGAGTGCTGTATCCAGCTGCGCTAGGTTTCTAGCCTCAGGATCCATGGCACGATCATCCCCGTCGAGGTAGTTCCACAGATCCTCGATCCGATTAAATCCGGACGGTTTGGTGGCCAGCGGAGAATGGTAAACTCATCCTGTTGCTCTTCGAACCACGCACGTACAGCAAGCGTTGCATTATCCTGCTGGTAGATGCAGTCGTGCAGAGGAAAAACAAACTGCATGTAGGGTTGGACATGGTCCCAGGATAAATGCATTTGTGCTTGTGTCGATCCATTGTCCCTAGCAGAACGACGAAATCACCCAGGAAATACCAGGAAAACATTCCACAGACTATAAAGCTTGTAATAGTTAACAAAAAAGAAAAAGAGAAGAAAAGAAAAGGTTGAAAATATGGGAAGAAATGGTGAATAAAACGGGGTTTTTAAAATCATTAACGACCGTGAAAAAGGGAATGAATGAAATGCAAATCGGACTTCGTATTACAGAAAAGCTATCGGACTTCGTGATTCGGAAAAGCTATTGTAGGGGATGGTTACTGTGGCGTTTCTGAGCAAAAGTCAAACCAATTTCCACTACAAAAATTATTTGAAAGAGAACAGCGAATAACAAAATGTGATTAACAGGGGAAATGGCGTAGATAAGAGTACATTCATTACCATGTTAATGTGTCTTCTCTCGTGCGGCGTTCAGGTATTGTTTTCAAACAATCTCCTGCTTCATTTCTGCATGAAAAAGTCGTAGCTGCTCCAAAGTCTTGCAGTAAATTTCATCGTCCAGGAATTACTAATGTCTACGAATGAATAACATCTTGATTTTGAATGCAATGTATTTTACGGCTGCTTCCATCCTCCAAATTTCATACAAGCTTCCACAATACTAAACGTCTGCACTTCACTAAGTTTTTACGTCTTAATCAGACCAAGACTAACGACTAAGTTTTTACACCTAAATCATACCAAGACTAGCGAATAAGTGAAGTTACGCTTTCGCTCTCAAGAGACAAGAGCGCGTAGAAAACAAAAAAGTTACTATTTTTGTACCTTCATTTTCTTATAAATATTTTCTCTGCTGTCGAGCGCTCATACAGCTGCGACGGTATAATTTATATCTGAGGGAACGAGTGTAGCGCGGCGAAATTCAAAGTCCCGCTACAAGGTCTCACCATTGTTCCCCGAACAGAGCCGACTGTCAGAGGGAGCATAAAACGTAGCTGACTGGACGTCCAGCTGTGGCACTGGCGTGAAAATTCCAGAATAGTCGCCGATGAACTCCAGTCAGCTTCGGTGCAAGCACCAGACACCTGCTGCAGACGCCTATAACGTTTGCTGAATGGTCGTTGAGGATACAATATTGGTAGCCCCTTGGTTCATCTGGGTTGTCGTTTTCTCAACAGTTGCACACATACGCCTGTACACATCCACGCAGCTCTCGCCCACCCCTATCTTCTACGGGCGACGGTGCACTACAGTTGCCTCTGCGCTGTTTGGATGCCGTCATTTTGTCATGGCCGGTATACTTTAACCATGGTGGTACCCGAAAAGTTTGCAAACTTAGCCATTTTGGAAATGCTTGTATCCTACGACAGAAAACTAATGATCACACCGTTTTGGGAGTAGGATATATCGCTCCGTTTCCGCATCACTACAAGAATGCACTATTTTCTGGGTTCCCCGAACAAGTTTTATATACCCTCCACTGCTAGTGCTGCCACCTGCTGTCTTTGAGCGATTATTGTTTGTTGAGATCGGACAAAGGCGCTGGTCACATTAATGTTACTTGGCCGTGTAGTTTCAAAAAAAAGTAAACTATATTAGGTAACAAAAGAAAAATTTAGGAGTCAGAATTAAAACAGACAGTGAATAGATACTGACAACGCGGTCACGTCTGTGGCGTCCGGTGAAAGAAAAGAGCCAGCCAACGTTTAAGTGATGCGCTAAACACGATAATGACTGAAAGACGCATTATTGAGCGACAAGACCAAACTGCCTGTTTCTCGAGCATAAATACGATAGCGCTGGCACAATGACCAGTTTCTCAGTTCATAGTGGAAAGTGTAACTCAATTATTCAATATTCAACAACAAAAGTAAACACTGATTTCTGACCACAAGTTCCTCATATCAAAATACTGGCCGTAAGGGCCTCTGCCATCTGTATGAATCTGAACTTAAGGTTTTGAGCAAGCCTTACTTTGCGGACCGTACCAAGTAGGGCGGTAAATTCAGTTTTTTATGTTTCGGTCCACATTTGCATGAAATTTCTTAAGATAAGTCATTATCCTGTTCTGTAACAGCACTATTCATTTTCATGATTGTATGCGGTAATCTGACGAGATACTGTGTACAGACATCATCTTTATATAATTCTGCTGAAGTTCTAAGCGGGAACACATGAAGTTACATTATTTTTAACTTTAAAAATGTGACCTAAATGAGAATTTATATTTCTTTGTTCTATTATCATCGCCGACTCTCATTACCATCTTATTTCATTTATAGAGGCAATTATCCTGTATAATTTCGATTTTTCTTTACACCACGAAGATGACATGCTACAGACGCGAAATTTAACCGACAGGAAGAAGATGCTGTGATGTGCAAATTTTTCAGAGCATTCACACAAGGTTGGCGCCGGTGGCGACACCTACAACGTGCTGACATGAGGAAAGTTTCCAACCAATTTCTCATACACAAACAGCAGTTGACCGGTGTTGACTGGTGACACGTTGTTGTGATGCCTCGTGTAACGAAAAGAAATGCGTACCATCACGTTTCCGACTTTGATAAAGGTCGGATTGTAGCCTATCGCGATTGCGGTTTATCGTATCGCGACACAGCTGCTCACGTTGGTCGAGATCCAATGACTGTTAGCAGAATATGGAATCGATGGGTTCAGGAGGGTAATACGGAACGCCGTATTGGATCCCAACGGCTTAGTATAAATAGGAGTCGAGATGACAGGCATCTTTCGTGCAGCCACGTCTCGGTCCCTGAGTCAACAGATGGGAACGTTTGCAAGACAACAACCATCTGCACGAACAGTTCGACGACGTTTGCAGCAGCATGGACTATTAGCTCGGAGACCATGGCTGCGGTTACGCTTGACGCTGCATCACAGACAGGAGTGCTTGCGATGGTGTACTCTACGACGAACCTAGGTGCACGAATGGCAAAACGTCATTTTTTCGGATGAATCAATGTTCTGTTTACAGCATCATGATGGTCGCATCCGCGTTTGGCGACATCGCGATGAACGCACATTGGACGCGTGTATTCGTCATCGCAATACTGGCGTATCACCCGTCGTGATGGTATGGGGTGCCATTGGTTACACGTCTCGGTCACCTCTTGTTCGCATTAACAGCACTTTGAACATTGGACGTTACTTTTCACTTGTGTTACGAGCCGTAGCTCTACCCTTTATTCGATCCCTGCGAAATGCACGACCGCAGCAATACCGCTCTCCCCACATGTGCTCTGCTGTCTACGCATCTACTGGCCAGTGTATTCTGCATGCACTACACCGGTGAGTTTTGCTTGGTGGGAGTACGTGAATGGTGTGAATTCAGCCTCGAGAGGCTCCAAGGTATGCACAACTAACTGCGGTCGCGAAAGCAGTGTGCTGATCGCATGCCCCTGAATAACGCATGCGAACGGCACCACTTTAAAAGGATGACACGGTGAGTGCTAGTTATTGAACGCCCCGACAGAGACACTAGTTAGAGCTTTTGCTTTATATGCGGATCTACCCACTGTATACTACACAACTGGCCATTAAAATTGCAACACCCAGAAGAACTGCAGATGATAAACGGATATTCATTGGACAAAAATATCATACTGGAACTGACATGTCACTACATTTTCACTCAATTTGGGTGCATAGATCCTGAGAAATCAGTACCCAGGACAACCAACTCGGGCCGTAATAACGGCCTTGATTCACCTGGGTATTGAGTCAAACAGAGCTTGGATGGCGCGTACAGGTACAGCTGCCCATGCAGCTTCAACACGATACCACAGTTCATCAAGAGTAGTGACTGGCGTATTGTGACGAGCCAGTTGCTCGCCCACCATTGACCAAACCTTTTCAATTGGTTAGAAATCTGGAGCATGTGCTGGCCACGGCAGTAGTCGAACCTTTTCTGTATCCAGAAAGGCCCGTACAGGACCTGCAACATGCGGTCGTGCATTATCCTGCTGAAACGTAGGGTTTCGCAGGGATCGAATAAAGGGTAGAGCCACGGGTCGTAACACATCTGAAATGTAACTTCCACTGTTCAAAGTGCCGTCAATGCGAACAAGAGGTGACCGAGATGTGTAACCAATGGCACCCCTTATCATCACGCCGGGTGATACGCCAGTATGGCGATGTCAAATACACGCTTCCAATGTGCGTTCATAGAGTTTGTCGCCAGACACGGATGTTCATCGGAAACAATGACGTTTTGCCATTCGTGCACCCAGGTTCGTCGTTGAGTACACCATCGCAGGCGCTCCTGTCTGTGATGCAGCGTCAAGGGTAACCGCAGCCATGGTCTCCGAGCTGATAGTCCATGCTGCTGCAAACGTCGTCGAACTGTTCGTGCAGATGGTTGTTGTTTGGCAAACGTTCCCATCTGTTGAGTCATGGATCGAAACGTGGCTGCACTATCCGTTACAGCCATGTGGATAAGATGCCTGTCATCTCGACTGATAGTGATACGAGGCCGTTGGGATCCACCACGGTGTTCCGTATTACCCTCCTGAACCCACCGATTCGATATTCTGCTAACAGTCACTGGATCTCGAACAACGTGAGCAGCAATGTCGCGATACGATAAACCGCAATCACGATAGGCTACAATCCAACCTTTATCAAAGTCGGAAACCTGATGGTACACATTTCTTCTCCTTACACGAGGCATCACAACAATGTTTCAACAGGCAACGCCGGTCAACTGCTGTTTGTGTATGAGAAATCTGTTGGAAACTTTGCTCATGTCAGAACGTTGTAGTTGTCGTCACCGGCGCCAACCGTGTGTGAATGCTCTGAAAAGCTAATCATTTGCATATCACAGCATCTTATTCCTCTCGGTTAAATTTCGCGTCTGTAGCACGTCATCCTCGTGGTGAAGCAATTTTAATGGCTAGTAGTGTATCTAAAAACACTTCCGCAGAAAATGCAGCTACTTCTGTTCGCCTGATTTGGCAACCATTTGTAATTTTCAGTGAAGTGTCACGAGTGGGCAATTTTGAGTAAAGCCTTTACATTTCTCTTGTTGCCATGTTAAAATGTGCTTCTTTTGCCAAAACTGCGAATAGTTTACACAGTCTCATCTCATTTATACGTTGTGGAGATGCAATTATGAGAGAATTCTGTAACAGCGGTTTATTAAGTTTATTAAGTGAGGAACCGAGGAAAAGTAAGGTCAGCACGTAATGAAAACACACATCCTCGCTGCAAAATAAATGTGTAATGACTTCATGCATGTTTTTTCCAACACCTATGGCATTTACCGTTTCACCAGCTATAGACGGCCATTAAGAATTACATTATCTCCTCGGAAAAGTCGGTAGTTAGTGAAATAACACAGTAGCTAATGTAGTTTAGCATGATAACCATATGGCAAAACACTCACCTCTTTGTGTGCCGTAATTTGCGAAAATCTCGTTTCGATATCTCAAAGCGTGTATGAAATATGATGAATGTTGTGAATATTTCACTCTGGCTTTATCACTGGCGCAGTGCGACCGCAAGTATGTGTGCCAATCAGATCACTTTTCTCGAGATAGGTGACAGATAGAGACCTCCTCCCAAGTTTAAAGAAAAATTCAATATGTTAGCTAAATTTCACATGTAGCAACATCTACATCTACATATATACTGCGCGAGCCACCAAGCGGTGTGTGACGGAGAGCACTATTCGCTCCAAAGTTATATTTCCCCCTCTGTGTTCCACTCGCGGATCGCGCGAGGGAAAAACGTCTGTCTGAACGTCTCAGTAAAAACTCTAATTTCCCTTATCTTTGAGTGGTGATCATTGGACGCTATGAAAGTTGGTTGTAATAATATACGCTCTACATCCTCGGCTAAGATCGGATTTGGAATTTAGTGAGCAGCCCCCTATTTAGCGCGTCGTCTGTCTGCAAGTGTGTCCCACTTCAAACTTTCTATGAGATTTGTAATGCTCTCGCGACGGCTAAAGGTGCCAGTCACGAATCTTGCCTCTCTTGTTTGGAACTTCTCAATCTCTTGAATGACACCCAACTGGTAAGAGTCCCATACAGACGAACAACTCTCTAGAACTGGACGAACCAAAGTATTGTAAGCAATTTCCTTTGTTGAAGGACTGCATCGCTTCATGATTCTACCAATAAACCGAAATCATAATAGAGTTCGCCTTAGAAGGTCATTTCGAATAGACACATCCAGATATTTGACGGATGTTACCGCTTCCAAAGACTGGGCATTTATTATGTACTCGTACATTAATGGGGATTTTAACTTTGTTATACGCAGTAGGTTGCACTTTCCAATATTGAGAGATAACTTCCAGTCATTACACCATGCATTTATTTTCTGTAAAACCTCATTGATTTGTTCTCAACTTTCGTGTGATACCATTTTCCTGTAGACTACAGCATCATTGGCAAACAATCTAATGCCACTGTCAGTTCCATCAACTTGATTGTTTATGTAAATCGTAAAAAGCAGCGGACCTCTTACGCTGGCCTGGAGCACACCTAGTGTTACGCTTGTTCCTGTTGAAGTCTTCCCATTCAGGACGACATACTGCTCTCTGGCTGTTAGAAAACTTACTATCCAACCGAATATATCATCGGATAGACCGTAAGAGGGCACTTTTTGGAGCAAACGTCAGTGCGGAACTGAGTCGGAACGCCTTTCGAAAGTCGAGGAATATGGCATCAACCTGGGAACCGGTATCTAGAGCCTGTTGCATTTCCTTAACAAAGAGGGCCAGCCTTATCTCGCATGACCGCTGTTTCCTATAACCGTGCTGGTTTCTGCAGATGAGCTTGTCAGAGTCTAGAAGGGTCATTATGTCTGAACCCAAAATATGTTCCGTGGTTCTACAACAAATCGATGTCAGTGAAATTGGCCGGTAATTATGTGCATCCGATTTTCTACCCTTTTCACAGATTGCTATGGCCCGGGCCTTATTATGTAGTATGCACCAAACGCAAAACCATAGTGATTCCTATTTTTCATTGCAAACTTTTTCCAATTTCGCGCGCAGTGACCACTAACGAAACGATGGGCACATCATAATGAACTTGACATATAAGCTATAAATAAAGAAGAAAATTATTTTTTTTTTTTACCTAGCGGTTCCTGTAAAATTGCTTGAGAAAGATTGGAGGGCATGCGCGTTGATTCTGTCATCTTCGACAGTCCGCAAGGTGACGAATGCTTGTTTGGCTCCCATTCCGAACAAACGAATGAACTGTCCAGTGGTTTGGACGAAAACTAGTTACAGCGCATCGGCGACCGTACCCTATGGGACCTATAGCACTGGAAGTTCGATCCCGGTCCCTTGCATAGCAGTCAGTCACTCTGACCAACCACCGTACGGACGAAAACTAGTCCTGCCTATGGGTCTCACATTAACTGTTGACAAGGAAACTGAAGTTGAAAGCTGCATATGTATATTTTCATAAGAATTTTTCTTTTTTTGGTTGTCTGGAATCGCGCTCGTAAGGACTGAATTGCTTTTCTTGGTAAAGAACCGCCCTGCACAGAGTTAGAGGTGATCTTTACTATGCAAAGATGCGTGCCAGATGTATCTGTTGATCACAAGGAAAGGAGACAGTCAGTTGAGCTTTGGTGTTAGATGTGAACAGTCGAGTTTTGGTCTGGTAGCAGTATGCAGTAAACAATAGAGGTTTTTGGGAATTATATTACGGATTAATGGAAGATTGGTTGTGAGGAGAAAAGGAACTGAGTCTTACGTTAGTACGATTATACTCTTTGCGAAGAATGGATTACAGGAAATGATTAGGTTTGTTTTATTGGTGCAGCTGTTTGGTAATGGAGCATTCTTGGTTCGTCAGATATCCGGATTGTTTTTCATTTAGTTGTTAGGATTTATCGATCATTGTGAGTGAAATAGGTTTAAGAATTAGATTTTGGGATTTTGTTTAAATAATTATTATACACGCAAAGTTAATTTTTTGTAATTCTTGAGTTACAGTTACCTGACTTCAGAGAAAACTGAACTATTATTGAATGTTTATTAAATGTTATTAAATCAAGTGATATGAGACTGCTATTGACATCATTTAACCCAGAGTCATTGTACGCATCCAAAGAGTCAATTAATTTTCGGTTTATTTAAAACCGTTGTATGAAATTCGGAACCATAAATGATAGCAATGCTTTTAGAGAACGCGTTGCACAATTGTGTGTCTCAGTAGTCAGATTTTGTAGCTCTCTTACAGAGCCGCGCTGTAACTATGAGAGCAGTTTCGTACGGTGTTATCCAGATAATACAAACAGTGTAGAAAACAGGTGCTTTCTTTAGTTAAATAACACAGGAACCAACTTAAGTTTCAAAGTAATCAGTTTTCATCAAAGTTCATAGTCACATTTTGAGATACTACTTTCAGACAGGGTATGGTTTTTCTAGAATTCTCGCAGTTATAAGATCTCTCTACGCGCTCTCGCAATAGAATTTTGTCACTAACAGCGTTACGCAAGGTATCACCGATAATGGCTGCTACGCGCACCATTCAAAACAGGAAGCGCAAAGTTAAGCATCTAACAGACAATTTAACATTAAGAACACAATCAACATTACAGATCCACTCTCATTAAAGCAAATTGAAACAGAAAACTTTCAACACCTATGAGTGTAGGACACTGAGATAACAATGGGATACGGGGCATAATTACTCGCTCATCAACTTCGCAATGATACATGGCACATTACATACTACCAACAGAAAGGGTTTGCGCATCCTGTGTGATTTTTGTATGACAAATATGTAATTACGACTGAAAGAAAGTGTTAGGACTTAGGCCAGGAAGACTCGCACTCTGAGGTTTCCGTACAATTTGCGGTGTATACAAATAACAATAATATTATTATTTCGCGTGGCTCAATAGCGTGATAAAAGTCTTCCTATTGGACGGCACTTCAGCGACTAGCGTGTCTCTAATTCACCTAACTTACCCAACCGGGTAAGGAGAACCTACATTTTAACATAGGTTTTGACCACTGAGCTTGCGAGTATCGAAAATGGTTGTATAAATTACCTTATATTTTGATTACGTTGACTAAGGAGCTTCATTTTTCCCACAGCCAATAGACCGTAGACCTCAGCACGTGACATCCCATTTCAAGTTGAAAGCTCCACCCGTTCCTTACAAAACGGGACCTATTCACGCTATTTACTAATCTTTTGTGTTTTCTCACAGCACACTGGAATAATTTCTGAAAATTTATTTATTCGCTTCGAATGTCTTTCTTTGCTAGTTTAAGTGGATAACGCGCAGCTTTGAAATTTTGTTTCCTACTCGGTAAAAATGCTACTAAAAGTGTTGTAGACAGCTTACGAAGATGACGCTATGGGAAAAACTCAAACGTAAGAGTAGTTTGTTCGATTTAAAAATGGAAGCATGTCGACTGATGACAAACCTCGTTCTTGACGTCGATCAACTGCCCGAATCGACGAAAATATTGAAAAAATGCGAGAGCTTGTGTTCACAGGCTGTCGACAGGCAACTCATCAGCTTTCAGAGATTAGTGGGTTATCTTGGAGCTCAGTTCAGCGAATTTTTTGATTTGTAAATGAAAAAGGTTGCTGCCAAGTTCGTTCCTCGGGTTCTGACGCAATCAAAACCAACGTCGAGCTGAAACAGGTAGTGTTTCGAAAGAAAAGCTTGAAACTGATCCATATGTTTTGTCAAAGGTCATTACTGGTGATGAGGCGGTTCCCCCGTCAGAGGTTCGACTCCTCCAACGGGAATGGGTGCGTAAGTTGTCCTTACCGTAAGTTAGTTTACGTTAGATTAAGTAGTGTGTAAGCCTAGGGAATGACGACCTCAGCAGTTTGGTCCCATAGGAATTTACCACCATCCCATAGGAATTTACCACCACCATTGGTGGTGAGTCATAGTGCTATGGTTACGACCCAGGAACAAAGCAAGTCAACCCAATGGAAGACGTCATCATCATACCGTCAAAAGAAACGTCGTCAAGTCAAATCAAATATCAAAACAAGGATGATTTGCTTTTGTGATGCCAAGGGCGCAGTTCATTCAGAGTTCGTTCCCCCAGGGCAGACCGCTAATCAAACCTTTCATTTGGATAGTTTAAGAAGATTGCAAAACGGTTTTAGTCAAAAGAGAACCGATTTGTGGCAGATAGGAGACTGGTTATTCCACCACAACAACGCACCTGCACATACAGCCATCTCAGGCAGTTTTGACTAGAAATGGCAAGCTTCCGTTGCCCCACGCGCCTTACTCGCCTGACCTGGCTCCGTGCGACTTTTCCTTATTTCCACGCATGAAAGGGGCATGAAAGTACACCAATTTGACGCTACTGAAGACGTTAATAAAAGAAAGAGGGAAGAGCTGTCAGCCATTTCGTAAGGTGATTACATCTACCAGTGGAAGCACCGGTGGGACAAATGTATTTTGGAGAGTATTTTGAAGGGGATAAGTTTGTTATCCAAGAAATTTGAAAATATATAGCTTTTAAGAAGTCATTCCGGTAATTTTGGCTACACCCTCGTACGCTTTATTCAGACCGAAGTTTAACACTAGATTTCGCTATCCAGTATCTGAGGGCTATGGCAGTAATTAATGGCAGCTTAATTATGTGAGAACACTCCAAAAATCAGATTATATTTCCTTGTTTTCTGAATTTTTACATGTCCATTTTCATGCCTCAATCCAGAAAACAGAAGTATAAAAGATTATTTTTCCTGCACATAATTAAAATTTCTATTGTTATTTATTTAAAGACCACAACACATCTGTTCAAATGGTTCAAATGGCTCTGAGCAATATGGAACTTAACATCTGATGTCATCAGTCCCCGAGAACTCAGAACTACTTAAACCTAACTAACCTAAGGACATCACACACATCCATGCCCGAGGCAGGATTCGAACCCGCGACCGCGGCGGTGGCGCGGTTCCAGACTGAAGCGCCTCGAACCGCTGGGCCACACCGGCCGGCAACACATCTGTTATTTTAAGAAAAAATGTTAGGCAGCTTCCACTAAGCAGGCACAATATAATTAAAAAAACTAATTCTTTGAGAAGTTGAAATAAATTAGTTTCGAGTTTATCAGTATACAGTTCTGTTACGTTTGTAAATACTATATCGGGCAATGACCGCTAAAACGTTATTGACCAACAACATTTTTAGAAAATGTGTAATGTAATTTCGCAATGTAATTTCGCACGTTTCTGAATCAGTTTCAGCAATGAAGCTCTCAGTTTTGTCCTTTGACGCAGAAATCGTCCTCGACTTGTTCACATGAATACGTTACTTCACTTACGTCAGCAGGACACGTCGCCAGATCTTTGTAACTATATCTGCTCTCCATGGTATCAGATGACTCGGAAATTCCTCCTGCAACAATGCTCGTGTTTCGCTTGGCCCGTGACTGGTGGTGCTATCTTGCTGGAACCAGTAGTTATTGGCATCCACCCCATCCATTTTATTGGAAAGAAACATACTTATGACACTGCGATACGTACACCATCCACCATCGCCGCATTATTTACGGTATTCTCGAAAAAGTTATGCTGAGTAACAGCCCCGTCCAAAATCTGGTCCAAACAGAAGTGCCTTGTGAGTGTAGCGGCTCTCGAAGTGTTATGCGAGTATGTTCGTTGTTCCAGATTTGACGGTTATGCAAGATGTTGTAACCGTCCAGATAGAAATGCATAATACTAAAGCTGACCTTTCTCGGAAAATTTTGATTCGCTATTTGGTATCCAACAACCAATTAATGTATTCACTCCATTGTTAACGATCACAGTATGGGACGTTTCTCCGTTCGAAAATAGTATGTAATTTGAGAAATGCCTACCAAGAACTTTCCCCGTATTTATAACAATTATTTACTATGACAACAGTTGGTTCGGCGAAAAGCTATTCACATTCACTTCATTCAATTTCTCTTAATGACACTTGACCAATAAGGTGCTGCTAATCGAGCGGTACAAAAGTGTATATCAATTTAAACCATGCATTCCTTTTGGGAATGCAAAATAATTAAAATTCTACACGGATAGAAACACTGTATCGTAAAGTACTTTCCTTTTTTTAATAATTTTTCTATGCCCCAGTTTATTTATCATCTAATTACAGATAATCAAAATTAATCTGCATGTGTTGGGCAAATATATGGGAACACATAAAAAAACAGTTAAATATCATGCGTAATACTGTCTAGGGGTTCCATTGTCATTCAAATTCACATCCACTCGGAGCGGATAAATACAGGTCCTGTATAGTTTACAAGGGAACCTAATACCATTCTTCCAACAAGATAGTGGCTCGTTCACATAACGATGATGAAGGTGGATAGCGGTCATACAACCTTCCCTACAAAAGTTCAATAATTCAGAAATCTGGTAATTGTGGTGGCCAGGGGGATGCGACACTTCATCCTCAGGCTCACAAAACGAGTCCTGGACAATGAGAATAGAGTAAACAGGTAGCCTGCCGTCTTGGAACAAAGCATCACCATTGCGGAACAGACGTTGTACAATAGGATGGTCTTGACCAGCCAAAATGGTCACGTAATCTTCGGCAGTAATGTGTCCTTGCAGAATAACAATGGGGCCCATGGAATATCACGATACGGCATGCCCAGTCGATACCGAAACCTGACCATCACTCTTGGGACATAAAATCGACTATAAGTTGGAAACATTGGGAGACAAGGCTCATCCGAAGTTATTACTTTCTTCCACGGCTCCATATCCCAGGTGTTACGGCTCCTGCACAACGTTTCGCTTCTAAGGGCATTTGCATCACTGAGTGGTTTTGGAATTCCAGCTGGTCCTGAAAAATCCCTGCTTATGGAGATTCTTTCGATTTTTTTTGGTGCTGAGAAGGTTCGTGAGTTTGACATTCAATTCTGCAGTGACTGTTCCAACCGTTGTTCCATTGTTTTTCGTCACTGCTATCTTCGATGACAGCCAATAACTCAGTATATACAGTAAATTCGTCCGCGTTGCGATTTAGGGGTCGAGGTTTTTCGCTTTCCCCGGATGCGCTGTAAATCTTCGCTACGGCGTCTCCTGAAGCGTCAAATAGTTCATCTACACCTACATCCATACTCCGCAAGCAACCTGACGGTGTGTGGTGGAGGGTATCTTGAGTACCTCTATTGGTTCTCCCTTCTATTCCAGTCTCGAATTGTTCGTGGATTGAAGGATTGTCGCTATGCCTCTGTGTGGGCTCTAATCTCTCTGATTTTATCCTCATGGTCTCTTCGCGAGATATACGTAGGAGGGAGCAATATGCTGCTTGACTCCTCGGTGAAGGTATGTTCTCCAAACTTCAACAAAAGCCCGTACCGAGCTACTGAGCGTCTCTCCTGCAGAGTCTTGCACTGGAGTTTATCTATCATCTCCGTAACGCTTTCGCGATTACTAAATGATCCTCTAACGAAGCGCGATGCTCTCCGTTGGATCTTCTCTAACTCTTCTATCAACCCTATTTGGTACTGATCCCACACTGCTGAGTAGTATTCAAGCAGTGGGCGAACAAGCGAACTGTAACCTACATCCTTTGTTTTCGGATTGCATCTCTTTAGGATTCTTCCAATGAATCTCAGTCTGGCATCTGCTTTACCAAAGATCAACTTTATATGATCATTCCATTGTAAATCACTCCTAATGCGTACTCCCAGATAATTTATGGAATTAACTGCTTCCAGTTGCTGACCTGCTATATTGTAGCTAAATGATAAAGGATCTATCTTTCTATGTATTCGCAGCACATTACACTTGTCTACATTGAGATTCAATTGCCATTCCCTGCACCATGCGTCAATTCGCTGCAGATCCTCTGGCATTTCAGTACAATTTTCCATTATTACAACCTCTCGATATACCACAGCATCATCCGCAAAAAGCCTCAGTGAACTTCCGAAATAATCCAGTCATCCACATGGTCATTTATGTATATTGTGAATAGCAACGGTCCTACGACACTCCCCTGCGGCACACCTGAAATCACTCTTACTTCGGAAGACTTCTCTCCATTGAGAATGACATGCTGCATTCAGTTATGTAGGAACTCTTCAATCCCATCACACAATTGGTCTGATAGTCCATATGCTCTTACATTGTTCGTTAAACGACTGTGGGGAACTGTATCGAACGCCTTGCGGAAGTCAAAAAACACGGCATATACCTGTGAACCCGTGTCTATGGCAATCTGAGTTTCGTGGACGAATATCACGAGCTGGATTTGACACGACCGTCTTTTTCGAAACCCATGCTGATTCCTACAGAGTAGAGTTCTAGTCTCCAGAAAAGTCATTATACTCGAACATAATACGTGTTCCAAAATTCTACAACTGATCGACGTTAGAGATATAGGTCTATAGTTCTGCACATCTGTTCGACGTCCCTTCTTGAAAACGGGGATGACCTGTGCCCTTTTCCAATCCTTTGGAATGCTACGGTCTTCTAGAGACCTACGATACACCGCTGCAAGAAGGGGGGCAAGTTCCTTCGCGTACTCTGTGTAAAATCGAACTGGTATCCCATCAGGTCCAGCAGCCTTTCCTCTTTTGAGCGATTTTAATTGTTTCTCTATGCCTCTGTCGTCTATTTCGATATGTACCATTTTTGTCATCTGTGCGACAATCTAGAGAAGGAACTACAGTGCAGTCTTCCTCTGTGAAACAGCTTTGGAAAAAGATATTTAGTATTTCGGCCTTTAGTCTGTCATCCTCTGTTGCAGTACCATTTTGGTCACAGAGTGTCTGGACATTTTGTTTTGATCCACCTACCGCTTTGACATGAGACCAAAATTTCTTAAGATTTTCTGCCAAGTCAGTACATAGAACTTTACTTTCGAATTCATTGAACGCCTCTCGCATAGCCCTCGTCACACTACATTTCGCTTCGCGTAAATTTTGTTTGTCTGCAAAGCTTTGGCTTTTTTTATGTTTGCTGTGAAGTTCCCTTTGCTTCCGCAGCAGTTTTCTAACACGGTTGTTGTACCACGGTGGCTCTTTTCCATCTCTTACGATCATGCTTGGCACATACTCATCTAACGCATATTGTACTACGGTTTTGAACTTTGTCTACTGATCCTCAACAATACCTAAACTTTTGAGCCGTCAGGTACTCTGAAATCTGCTTTTTGTCACTTTTGCTAAACAGAAAAATCTTCCTACCTTCTTTTATATTTCTGTTTACGGCTGAAATCATCGATGCAGTAACCGCTTTATGATCGCTGATTCCCTGTTCTGCGTTAACTGTTTCAAATAGTTCGGGTCTGTTTGTCACCAGAAGGTCTAATATGTTATCGCCACGAGTCGGTTCTCTGTTTAACTGCTCAAGGTAGTGTTCAGATAAAGCACTTAAAAAAATTTCACTGGATTCTTTGTTCCTGACACCCGTTATGAACGTTTGAGTCTCCCAGTCTACATCCGGCAAATTAAAATCTCCATCCAGAACTATAACATGGTGGGGAAATCTACTCGAAATATTTTCCAAATTATCCTTCAGGTGCTCAGCCACAACAGCTGCTGAGCAAGGGGACCTATAGAGACATCCAATTACCATGTCAGCCTGCTTTAACCGTGACCTTCTCCCAAATTATTTCACATTTCGGACCTCCGTCAATTTCCTTCGATACTATTGCACTTCTTGTCACTATAAACACGCCTCCCCCTTCGCTGTCCAGCCTGTCTCTTCGGTATACATTCCAATCTGAGTATAGAATTTCATTACTGTTTACATCTGGTTTCAGCCAACTTTCTGTCCCTAGTACTATGTGGGCATTGTGACCGTTGTTTAATGAGAGCAGTTCTGGGACCTTTCTATAGACGCTCCTGCAGTTTACTATTAGCACATTAATATTGTTATTCCCCGTTGCATTTTGCCTACTCCTACCTTGCCGCGTCTCAGGAGGCGTCTTGTCGGACCTAGGGAGGGAATCCTGTAACTTAAAAAACCCACTTATGCACTCCACACGTACTCCGCTACCCTTGTAGCCGCTTCCTGCGAGTAGTGCACGCCTGACCTATTCAGCGGGACCCAACGTTTCTCCACCCGATAGCGGAGGTCGAGAAATTTCCCAGATCTCTGCAGAATCGTCTGAGCCTCTAGTTTAATCCTTCCACTCGGCTCCAAACCAGAGGACCGCGATCAGTTCTGGGAACGATACTACAAATAGTTAGCTCAGATTCCAACCGGCGAGCGAAGCTTTCCGCCTTCACCAACTCCGCCATCCGCCTGTACGAACTGAGGATGACCTCTGAACCCAGACGGCAGGAGTCATTGGTGCCGACATGAGCAACAATTTGCAGTCGGGTGCACCCAGTGCTCTCTATCGCCACCGGCAGGGCCTCCTCCACATCTCGGATGAGACCCCGCGGCAAGCAGAGTGAACACTGGCCTTCTTCCCCGACCTTTCCGCTATTTCCCTAAGGGGCTCCATCACCCGCCTAACGTTGGAGCTCACAATCACTAGTAAACCCCTCCCCCCGTGTGCCTGTTCGGACCTTGCTGAAGGAGCGGCCACATGTCCACTCACAGGCAGAGCGGACGATGCCATACGGCCAGCTTCCACATTGACCCTCCGCCTCGTGCGCCGCGAACGCCGCTGAACCCGCCGCTCCCCTTGGGGAGAGGGTGGCCCAACCGCACCCGGTACCCGCGAAGATGTCTCCACAGCAGGGACAGTGGGTGAAGCATGTAACACCTGGGGTGTACCATGCAACGCACCAGACTCCCCACTGCCGCTACACTCCGGGGCAGCAGCCTGAAGACGGCTGACCGCGGCCATCAACACGTTCAGCTTTTCGCGAACAGTAGCCAGCTCCTCCTGCGTCCGTACACAGCAGTCACACATCCTATCCATCCTAAGAAATCAGTTTTCTGTAGAGGGTGAATCAACTTTTAACTAGACTGCTCATTCATTAAAAGCGGCCGATAGTTGACTAAACTGTGATTACTTGACACTTCTTGTAGAAAACAATGAAAATACCACTACCTGTCTCTAAACTGTATTCAAAACAAACACCAGCACTACTGGCACTATGGCTGACTAAAGGGACTCGCCCTGACTGTATTCAAAACAAACACGAAATCTATGGAACACTATTACTAGCACTCGACAATTAAAGCTTCCTGAAAGCAAAAACACACGGAAGAAGAAGTGACAAGTAAGAAAAATGCAGTTAATACTTAAATTAACGAAGCTCGCTGCACAGCAGACATGACGCAGACGGCAGTTACGAGTTCCTTGGTAGAGGAAGCACCCACCAAACGAGTACCGACTCTGTGCCCATTTTGGAGTTCATTTAGAAGCGACTTCTTGAATTTAAAATTACACAAAACAGAGTCATGAGAGCGACTCACATTTGCAATGTATTGGAAACACAGTGAAGATGCCTTTCATTGTCAGACTACAACAGCTCAACGTGCAGGCCTTGCTAGGGTCTGCGTTTATGTTCAAGTGTGCATTTCTCACGGTGTTTATACATATTTCTGTCGACATCCTGTACATCGGTGCCGGCCGATGTGGCCGAGCGGTTGTAGGCGCTTCAGTCTGGAACTACGCGACCGCTACGGTCGCAGGTTCGAATCCTGCCTCGGGCATGGATGTGTGTGATGTCCTTAGGTTGGTTAGGTTTAAGTAGTTGTAAGTTCTAGGGGACTGATGACGTCAGCAGTTAAGACCCATAGTGCTCAGAGCCATTTTTTTCTGTACATTGGTGGCATACACTGGAATTTCCTTCGAAAAACGGATGAGAACTAAGCCCGCTATATTAATTACATAGAACAACTACAATGCTTTTATTTATCTTCTTTAAAATTATTATAATAAAATGCAAACAGGCACTTTAAAGTACGGTTCCCATCTTCTTGCGGTCGCTAGGCGTAGGATAGCATATCTCGATGACAGCGCCTGCTAATCTCGCATGCATTGAGAGAGACGATACTGCTTCACCAACATACCGTTAACCCAAGATAAACCACGTTTGTGTCAAAATACTCCCATAAATCATAAATATCTACCAGACATTATTCAGGCGAGAGAGACAACAACGTTACCCACTGTATTTTTAAAGATACATGTAACTCCATATCTACTCCATAAGTCCCCTTCGTCTGCGAGTCATGAATGATCCATTGGAACGAAATACATCACTGACTCTACGTATCAGGGATCCGACAGTTTGTTGGTAGGTTTGTAGAGGCATGTGGCATTAGGATGTCTGCACACAGGTCACGTAATTCGTATAAATAACGCGCCGCTGACTTGTGTACGCGGTGATGGACCACCATTACTAACTAGATTTGTGACATTGGTTTCACATCAGGCACATTTTGTCACCGAGACATTAATGTGAGTTCACTATAATGCTCCACAAAATAATGTAGCATGGTTACGCCTCCGAGACACGGACGACTATACAGCTGAAAGATGATGTCGCCATCGGGGAAGACATCAAGCGTGAAAGGATGCATGTGATTCGCAGGTTTCAGTGTCTTTGATTACTACCACAGGTACCACGCAAGCACAGGAGAATGTCTCCCATCACATAATACTGCTCCCCAGCGTGCGTCCGTGGCGCACCGCACGTTTCGAGCCGCCGTTCACCTCGAGGACGGTGTTTGTGGAGAGGACCATTGACCCAGTGTAGCAAAAATTTGATTCACTCGAAGAGCCGACACGTTTCCATCGATCGACGGTCGAATCCCGATGGTCCTGTGTCCAATGCAATTGTAATTGACGATATCGTTGCGTCAATAGGGGTGGTCTGCTGCGGACCTCCATGTTCAACAATGAACAGTAAGATCAACAGTGTGCTACGAAAGACTTGTCCGTGCGCCAACGTTGAGCTGTTTCGCCAGAAATGCCACAGATCACCATCTATCCTACTTTACAGAGCAGACAAGCTTCCGAACCCAACGTTCAGTGAAGAGTCGTGGACGTCCAACTATTTGGCGCCTACTGGTAGTGTCAATGTTCTTCTACCTCCCTCCGTACATTCCCACGAGAGTATTACGGGCACTTTCTACCATCTTCGCCGTATTCGAGATACTCGTTCACAATCTCTGCGTAAGAATTATAAGCCCTTTTGTCAAAGTCCCTTATCTCAATGGATTTTCGCTATTTACAGCCCTTATCTTAGCTAGGACGATCTCCTGTCCGTGTCTGCTCCGCTTTCATACTTTTGTTACCGCGTCACGCTCCCGCAACGCTACGTGGTGGCATCTGGCGACGCGGTGGGCAGTTATAATGTTTTGGCTTATCAGTGTAAGAGGAAGCCATGTATCGGTTGGATCGTCTAGAAACAGATTTTTAGAGTAAACCACACTATTTCTACGCATCACTTCTCCTGTATCGTCTGCCACTCGCTTTTGATGAGCACGTCCGCGATTGCTTCGTAAATAGTAAACGAACCTGTGAAGAAACGCCACGCTCTTCTTTGGATCTATTTACTTCCTCTGTCAATCCTCTCTGAAACAAATACCAGACTGACGAACAATTTTAGTATGTCTGTAAGACAAGTCTTTCGAGGATAGACTTCAGTCTGCCAATGAGTCTCATTATCATATCTGCGTTACGTGCGATTAGTTTTATGAGTTCATTCCACTTGAAATCGCTCTTTTAGCATACTTTCAGATATATAATGGATGTGACTGCTTTCAGCGATTTTTCTGCAATAGTGCACTGACACAGTAACGGGTCCTTTTGGCTATTTATCCGAAATACGTTACATTTGTTTACGTTTTGGGTCTGCTACCAAACCCTGCAGCAAGTGTCGATCCGCTGCATGTCTGCCGGCTTTGTGCTACTTTTGTCACTTACCTGTCTTCAGCAGGATCATCCACGAAAAGCCTCATGGAATTTTCGACCTAATGTAGTGAGTCGTTTGCATGTTGAGTGAAACTTGCTAACGATTAAAACTGAGTACGATTAAAAGTACTACTGGATTGGAGTTCGAACCCAGAATCCTTGCCTTTCGCCGGCATGCGCTCTACCGACTGATCTGCACAATCACGAGATGCCCTCACAATTTTACTACCGCCAATACCTCATCTCCAGGCCGCGAGTCGTATTGGACGGCTTAGTCGGTAGAGTACTGGTCTACGTAAGTGAAACATCCTGGGTTCGAGTCTCGATCTGGCATAGAGTACTAATCTGCCAGGAAGTTTCGTATCAGCGCAAACTGTACTACACAGTGAAAAATCCATTCTGTGAACATCTTCCTGGCTGTGGTTCCAGAAGTGCTAGTCCTGCAACTTTCAAAGAAGAGCTTCTGTGAGGCTTGGAAGGTAGGAGATGAGGTTCTGGGAAAGCAACGATGTGCGGACGGGTCATGAGTTACGCGTGGGTATCTCAGCAGTTTGAGCACTTGCCCACGCATGGCAAAGATCCTGGGTTCGAGTCCCAGTCTGACACGCAGTCTAACTATGCTAGAAAGTTTCATATCACTGCAGAATCAAAAACTTCATGCTACATGCTGAATGTTTAACTTACAGGTACAAGCTGTAGGAGTATTAAATAATCGCAATAAACATGGGTCCCGACACGAAGTATTATGAACCTGTACGTGTATACCTCATAACAGAATAGCTGAGAATCTGAACTGCAGATTTGCACTTTAGGACAAATCTATTACATTATTTGATCCACACAGACGCCATATATGTGAAGGCATTGCTACAGCACGTCTTCTTATCGATACCAGTACACGTTCAGTCTCATGCACGATCGGAACGTATTGACAACGATGCACCAGGGTTGTTCGACATTATCAATAGGACTGAAATACACCAAAGCCTTTAAACATCTCCCCATACACAAAAAGGACTGATTCAAGTCGGGTAGTTCGAGTTCGTGAATAACTGGTTTTGGCGGGCCTCGACCGATACGCTAGATGTAGAAACATTATATTCCAGTGGTTACGAATCCAGAAGGATTATAAAATCAAGCGAAGGCAGTTCACTACTTTGTAAGTTACGTCTCGCTCTGTTTCGAAACAACTGCACTTGTGCATACCTCGTATAGAGGTAATCATACGTATCCAGACCTATTTTTTCTCTTATTATTATTATTGTTATTTCCTGTTATTCGTCTTTAGGAGAGAGTGTGAACTGGAGCCAGTCGTAGCTTCACTTACTTATGCCCGTTTCTAGTCTTCCCAAATCCTGTTCATTAACTCGTGTTTTTTCTTCCTTTCGTCTGTCCATTCTTTCCCTGTTGTTTTGTTTTCTTGGGATTTGTTCAGTTTTATTCTTTTCTGACCATAATTTCATCTCGTGGGAATTTCACTCGTTCTAGTGTGTCTTTCATCCAACTGGTCTTTAATTTGCATCAAGGCAGTTAAAATTATCTCAATGAGCATGTTTTCATTCATCCTACTAAGGCGTCCGTAGAACAGTAGGTGTCTTAAATTTATCTGTGATGCTGTGTGTATTATCGTGTAGCTCCTTCTTACGTCGTCTGAGACGTGTCCCGCATCGGATAACAGCGCGGTGGATTTTTCTAGGAATTTTGCCTCCTTGTTTTTTAATGTCATGAACTTCCGTCATCCTTCTAATTACTGTGGTTTCTGCCACACTGAAAACTTCTGGTGTAACAACCGCCTTGTC
The DNA here is from genome assembly GCF_023864275.1 of Schistocerca cancellata. Lineage (NCBI taxonomy): Eukaryota > Metazoa > Arthropoda > Insecta > Orthoptera > Acrididae > Schistocerca > Schistocerca cancellata. The sequence goes on from NC_064628.1 coordinate 664,656,554, forward strand.
TTCACGTAGTATTGGATCACGAGACACTGCTCTTATGGTGTAGTGATTCCCTCAGTTTGTACATATTTTTCAGGCGGAAAATTCTTTCTGTGTTGGAGACTGCGTTCTGTCCTGTGGGTAAGATGGGTTCTCCTAAGTCGTTGAAATGAGTTAAATGTGAGGTTTTTCCATACTGTGTCTTCATTGGGTATTTTCCTGTTGATTTGGTGCCCGTATACAGAGTTTTTTCTTGGGGAATTTGGAGGCCGGTCTAACAGAAGATATCATGCAGTCTGTCTAGTAACAGTTTGGCTTCATCTTTGTTGTTCGTTAATAAAGCTGGATCATGTACAAATGTGAAGCATTTAGTAGTGACGTTTTTTTCCTTTCGTGTGTACGTATGATAATCCAGCATCCTGTGTGTATTCTAAAACTCCCTTGGGGTACTATCGAAGCTACTTTTACGTCTGAATATTTGTCTGCGTTAACAATTCCGACAGCAACCTCCAACAATTCCACCAATGATCCCCAATTCCAGACGCATAGGTATGTAACCTTTATACTTATCTGGGCCACGTTGGAAGAAGGCGAATATTTTCGGGCCGATCATAATAAAGAATAACCGCTGAGAAAATAATGATAACAATAATAATAATAAATAATAAAAATCGAGGGACAGCGGGATGGATGAATGACAGAACAGCATCGTATCGCGAGAGTTCCAAACTGAAAATATTGAGTAGATCATAAATTTACATAAACGAAGTTTTATGGATTTTTTATTTATCGATCGTGTATCACAATATGCTCACTTCTTGGGCCGCAATGAAACTTACTTTGGACAGCAGGTTAGACACCCCAACTTTAAAGACTCAATCTCCCATGTATAACACGTCTTATAAGTCTGAACTATGCGGACGCATACTTCAGAATATACAGTGACATACTTATGCGGTTACATTTAGCGGTATCCGTGTATACCGTCAGCACACTGAGTTGCGAATAGAGTTACTAATAAATCAGTTATCAATTGAAACATCATACCTCATGTTAAGGTTTTACTGCAAGACAACCGAAAATATAATAATCAATAACTTTTTATTCTCTCATCATTTTGTGGCGGAGTTAGCGGGTATATGTTCCGTAAGGGATTGAAATTGTGTGTTAAGTCTATTGGAAGTTTCTACGTGCTCTCACTCTCAAAAACTATATAGCTATAAGGTGAGTAATTTGCGCATTGTGAGTTGCTGAAGACATACACAGTTTATAATCGAAATACATGTCTTAACCATTGAACATAATAGTTTACATGATTTCACTTTGGTCAATAATTATACACTACTGGCCATTAAAATTGCTACACCACGAAGATGACGTGCTACAGACGCGAGATTTAATCGACAGGAAGGAGATGCTGTGATATGCAAATTATTAGCTTTTCAGAGCATTCACACAAGGTTGGCGCCGGTGGCGACACCTACAACGTGCTGACATGAGGAAAGTTTCCAACCGATTTCTCATACACAAACAGAAACTGACAGGCGCTACCTGGTGAAACGTTGTTGTGATGCCTCGTGTAAGGAGGAGAAATGCGTACCATCACGTTTCCGACTTTAATTAAGGTCGGATTTTAGCCTATGGCGATTGCGGTTTATCGTATCGCGACATGGCTGCTCGCGTTGGTCGAGATCCTATGACTGTTAGCAGAATATTGAATCGGTGGGTTCAGGAGGGTAATACGGAATGCCGTGCTGGATCCCAACAGCCTCGTTTCACCAGCAGTCGAGATCACAGGCATCTTATCCGCATGGCTGTAACGAATCGTGCAGCCACATCTCGATCCCTGAGTCAACAGATGGGGACGTTTGCAAGACAACAACCATCTGCACGAAAAGCTCGACGACGTTTGCAGAAGTATGGATTATCAGCTCGGTTACCATGGCTGCGGTTACCCTTGACGCTGCATCACAGAGAGGAGCGCATGCGATGGTGTACTCAACGACGAACCTGGGTGCACGAATGGCAAAACTGGCGTATCACCCCGGCGTGATGGTATGGGGTGTCATTGGTTACACGTCTCGGTCACCTCCTGTTCGCATTGACGGCACTTTGAACAGTGGACGTTACATTTCAGCTGTGTTACGACCCGTGGCTCTACCCTTAATTCGATCCCTGCAAAACCCTACATTTCTGCAGGATAATGCACGATCGCATGTTGCAGGTCCTTAACGGGCCTTTCTGGACACAGAAAATGTTGGTCTGCTGGATGCCCTGGCAGCACATTCTCCAGATCTCTCACCAATTGAAAACGTCTGTACAATGGAGTCCGAGCAACTGGCTCATCACAATACGCCAGTCACTACCCTTGATGAACTGTGGTATCGTGTTGAAGCTGCATGGGCAGCTGTACCTGTACACGCCATCCAAGCTCTGTTTGACTCAATGCCCAGGCGTATCACGGCCGTTATTACGGTCGGAGGTGGTTGTTCTGGGTACTGATTTCTCAGGATCTATGCACCCAAACTGCGTGAAAATGTGATCACATGTCAGTTCTAGTATAACATATTTGTTTAATGAATACCCGTTTATCATCTGCATTTCTTCTTGGTGTAGCAGTTTTAGTGGTCAGTAGTGTATTAAACAGTGAAAATGAACTGTTAGATTGGTAACTTGAAAACTGGTTCGTGTAGTATGGAATGGGATAACCATATAGTGATATTGATAGATACTGTGTTTTAGAGCCTTAATAAGCCTTAATAGCCTTAATAGCCTTAATAAGCCAAGCCTTCCCCATGAACCGTGGACCTTACCGTTGGTGGGGAGGCTTGCGTGCCTCAGGGATCCAGATGGCCGTACCGTAGGTGCAACCGCAACAGAGGGGTATCTGTTGAGAGGCCACACAAACCTGTGGTTTCTGAAGAGGGGCAGCAGCCTTTTCAGTTGTTGCAGGGGTAACAGTCTCGATGATTGACTGACCTGGGCTTGCAACATTAAACAAAACGACCTTGCTGTACTGGTACTGCGAACGGCTGAAAGCAAGGGGAAACTACAGCCATAATTTTTCCCGAGGGTATGCAGCTTTACTGTATGGATAAATGATGATGGCGTCCTCTTGGGTAAAATATTCCATATTCTGGAGGTAAAATAGTCCGCCACTCGGATCTCCGGGCGGGGACTACTCAAGACGACGTCGCTATCAGGAAAAAGAAAACTGGCGTTCTACGGATCGGAGCGTGGAATGTCAGATCCCTTAACCGGGCAGGTAGATTAGAAAATTTAAAAAGGGAAATGGATAGGTTAAAGTTAGATATAGTAGGAATTAGTGAAGTTCGGTGGCAGGAGGAACAAGAATTTTGATCAGGTGAATACAGGTTTATAAACACAAAATCAAAGAGGGGTAATGCAGGAGTAGGTTTAATAATGAATAAAAAAATAGGAGTGCGGGTAGGCTACTAAAAACAACATAGTGAACGCATTATTGTGGCCAAGACCCCGGGAGTAGACAACATTTCATTAGAACTACTGATGGCCTTGGGAGAGCCAGTCCTGACAAAACTCTACCATCTGATGAGCAAGATGTATGAGACAGGCGAAATACCCTCAGATTTCAAGAAGAATATAATAATTCCAATCCCAAACAAAGCAGGTGTTAACAGATGTGAAAATTAATAAGTTTATTAATAACGTTTACGCATCATTGTAAGAAGCAGTGCCTCAATGGCTATTCACTCAAACCGAGTGAATGCGCTAGACAGAACAGTGTGCTATTTATAGCATCAGTCCTGGCGCACGCAGCGGATGTGGACTGTTATCAGCTCCCGCTATCGCACCGGAAGTTAATTTTCCAGCAACACGGGTCTAGTAATACTAGAGCCCGTGTTGCTCAGACCAATTTGAATCGCGCGCCAAAAACACGTCAGCCAATCAGAGACTGTGCTCGACATCTATTGAGCTTCCCACAGAAACCCAGAGAGCATCCCAGAGTGCCCCAGAGAGCTACAACACTAAGAAGAATCGCTTCTCGGCTTTTGGCAAGATCAAAGTTTGTAGTATCTCTGGCCCTTAAAAGGGCCGTTTGTTGAGAACTACTACTTTCAATGATTATAAAGAGTACAATCACACACAATTCGACAATCTTCCAAAGAAGAAGGCCCATGGGCCTTCACCCACAAGTGAACACTACAATCGGAATTTATCTTACATCGTCTACGACAAGACAACGACAAATTCCCGTGCGGAAAGAGGTAGGAACCCTCACTAGCAATGATAATCTCAGAAACTGGTATAGTACGGTAAGCTAAGATCTCCCTGGTTTCAAAGGATTCCAAACCTGGTCTACCTGCATTGTTACAAGCAACGAAAGCAACAGTTAGCCATCCGTTACCCAAACTAGAAACGTTAATTAATAAGTTTCAGCTGCAAAATACTAACCCGAATTCTTTACAGACGAATGGAAAAACTAGTAGAAGCCGACCTCGGGGAAGATCAGTTTGGATTCCATAGAAATGTTGGAACACGTGAGGCAATACTTACCTTACGACTTGTCTTAGAAGAAAGCTTAAGGAAAGGCAAACCTACATTTGTAGACTTAGAGAAAGCTTTTGACAATCTGAAGATGGCAGGGGTAAAATACAGGGAGCGAAAGGATATGTACAATTTGTACAGAATCCAGATGGCAGTTATAAGAGTCGAGGGGCATGAAAGGAAAGCAGTGGTTGGGAACTGAGTGAGACAGGGTTGTAGCCTCTCCCCGATGTTATTCAATCTGTATATCGAGCAAGCAGTAAAGGAAACAAAAGAAAAATTCGGAGTAGGTATTAAAATCCATGGAGAAGAAATAAAAACTTTGAGGTTCGCCGAGGACTTTGTAATTCTATCAGAGACAGCAAAGGACTTGGAAGAGCAATTCAACGGGATGGACAGTGTCTTGAAAGGAGGATATAAGATGAACATCAACAAAAGCAAAACGAGGATAATGCAATGTAATCGAATTAAGTCGGGTGATGCTGAGGGAATTAAATTAGGAAATGAGGCACTTAAAGTAATAAAGGAGTTTTGCTATTTGGGGAGCAAAATAACTGATGATGGTCGAAGTAGAGAGGATATAAAACGTAGACTGGCAATGGAAAGGAAAGCGTTTCTGAAGAAGAGAAATTTGCTAACATCAAGTATTGATTTAAGTGTCAGGAAGTCGTTTCTGAAAGTATTTGTATGGAGTGTAGCCACGTATGGAAGTGAAACATGGACGATAAATAGCTTGGACAAGAAGAGAATAGAAGCTTTCGAAATGTGGTGCTACAGAACAATGCTGAAGATTAGATGGGTAGATCACATAACTAATGATGAAGTATTGAATAGAATTGGGGAGAAGAGGAGTATGTGGCACAACTTGACAAAAAGAAGGGACCAGTTAGTAGGACATGTTCTGAGGCATCAAGGGATCACAAATTTAGCATTGGAGGGCATCGTGGAGGGTAAAAATCGTAGAGAGAGACCAAGAGATAAATACACTAAGCAGATTCAGAAGGATGTGGGTTGCAGTAAGTACTGGGAGATGAAGAGGCTTGCACAGGATAGGGTAGCATGGAGAGCTGCATCAAACCAGTCTCAGGACTGAAGACCACAACAACAACAACAACAAATAAGCCAAGAAATGATAATGATTATGTTTTACAATAGAGCAACTGTGAGATGGTAAGAAACTGGTGTAGCAAAAGAGCCGTAAGTAGGGTGGTTTGACTCTTTTACATTACGGTGATACTACAGGCCACCTTTCAGCGTGGACTCTGTTACGGCAGACAGCGTGTGGGGTGTAATCACTTGGCGTTACTCTGTCACAATCTCGTATGTTGGCTCAGTCGACCCGCCGGCGTATTTCCCCGAGTAATTCATGTTAATCTCCGTTGTCGTCTCCCCCTTATGTAGTGTGCGAGACAGTCGAGGTCCCCTTTGCGCCGTTGCCATGACCCCTCCTCTCACACCCTCTCTCCCCCCCCCTCCCTCTGCGCACCGTGCGGGAAGAAAAGGACGGTGGCGGGCCCGCGGTGGAGGGGGCAGGCGGCAGGTTAATGTTTTTCTTCAATTATGCCGCAGATGGCAGCAGCGGCGCACGCTGCCCGCCGTCGCCGTTGCCGGGGATTCGGCTCGGTAATTGAAAGAGGCCCTGCGTGGGCCGGGAAGGGAGGGGAGTGGAACGGAAGGGCAGAAGCCCTAGGCCACACCGTAGGATGACAGCTCGCTTACCCCGCACGGCGGAGGTGGCTGGAGGCGGCGTGCGCTGGTAGAGCCCACGCCCCCAGTGCCGCCCCCGCGGGAGCGGAGAGACCGTGTGCCCCGGCCGCCCAGGGCTCTCATTACGGCCCCTCCCTCTGGCCCGACATTACGCCTAATTAGGAATTGCCTGCATTCTCTTCGGTCCCGCCTTATAAATATTTTAACTGCCGCCGGTGTCTCAGAAGGCGCCGTGACGCATTGCGCCCGCCTTCCTCTTAACTCACAGAGAGCAGCCTTGGGCCCTAGCTGCCTCTCCCAACAACAGATGCGACAACACTCCCCTTCGCTAATACTTACCATTTTACTAACATAAATGAATAGCTCTGCAAAATATTTACATAAACAAGCATGTTTTACACATCATGCAGTTTCACATTTATTGCATGCCTCCTTCATAATGCTGCGGTCTTAATGGTGTTCTGGTATTCATCAGATGCTGTAGCACAATCTTGACCAACGCTGCCTACCTTTATTAATAAAGTACGGAGGTTAAAAAGACACACTAATAATCAAAATTCAATCATAACATGCAGATTAACAATCGAATGCAGAGGAAAAAATTCACATTTAAAAATATTAGCTAAAAACAGACCTTCTTTTATAAAACTTATGGAACACAAATGATTTGAATTACCAATTAAAAATACAAGAGGCATTAAAAACAGAGACCACAGAAAGACATGGTGAACAGTCTTATCTGCCACTGTTGAAGACTTCATCTAAGGAATATAAGCTTTTTTTAGGTAAAATATCGTTTAGATTACTTTTAAATACCAACAGTCGATTGTTAACTCGAAGCGACTTCACTATATCAGTATTGAGTTTGAGGTTTGAATCCTGGTGTATTGCACACCTTTTTCATCTTAGAGAAATTTTTGAGGTCGCATTAAGTATCACGTCCCTTATTGTGGTATGATGGTGGTAAGACCCGTTCGTTTCTATTGAGGATTGTGAAACATAAATGATGTGATGAGCAAGAGAATCTAGGCGACAGTGGTTAATATTTGCACTTGCTTAAAAAGATTACGAAATGAGTTTCTTGGAGGCACTCCACACGTGACGATCTAACAGAATTTTACTGAGTAATAATGACTTTTTTTGATAGCAGTTAATTGTCCTAGAAGATGATTCAATAACACATCAGTGAATGAAACTCCCCAAAATAGACAATTCTGAAACAATGATGTTTCCAATTTTGGAGATTATCCTAATCTAAAATGTTGCCGATCTAAGTGTTATCAAGGTTTGAATGACATGGTGTTCCGAGTTACATTTGTTATCCATATGGTCGACTAAGTGTTCCGAATATTACACACTATGTATCGATGCACAGTTTTCGGTGAGAACTCTTTATGTACAAAGTATGTAATATTCATGTCAAAAAGAATGTAATTAAGTTGCATCGGGTCATAATATCAATAATGAGTATATCTGTGACATGGATAGTTATATGTTAGAAATTTTCTGTATGTTAATTAATGTGAAACCTAGTCCGCTGCTAAGAACAATGAAATACCCAATCTGTCAAGACATAGCGTCAGACTTACTAACATCGTTGGAAACGTATTGTTACTAACGAATTACAAGGTGAGGTCGACTGTCGCGCCTTGTGAAGAAAGTATCTGCACATCGATCCTCAGCAAAGGTTAGCAGTACATGTGTAGCACGCTGTCAGCAAATATGTAGCTGACGATATGAATGGTAAGCTGTGCAACTTCATATTTTCGAGGCGTGGTAACTGATCAATTACAATACTCGAGTGCAGCCTCGTAAACTCTATATCTTCTTACAATGTCATTGAAATAAGAATTGATGCTTAGCAAGATTGCAGTTTTCATCATTCCCTGCGAGCGTAGCGTGTCGTAGATTGAATACAGTCCATGAAAGCTACATGGAATGCTGTAGGTACATCCGACTCTTGAAGGCCAAAAAGTCGGCTATGGCGGGGCACAGCAACGACAAGGTCACTCTATGTGGTATGAAGACGTCAAATTATATCAACTCCACCTTTTAGGGACTCGGTGATGAAAGAAACTATTGAAAGTCGTTTGGCGAAGAACTTGATTAACAGATAAAACGGTTTCAACGTAGAGAAATCGTGAAATCCGTCGTTACTTTTAACAAACTAGAAAAGACGTCGTTACGGTTCAGTTACAAATCTTACATCGATATCCTAGCATGTGTGGAGCACGTAGCCACAGATTCATTTTATGTATACTCTTTGCCGCCGATCAACGTCTCTGGAGATTATGTATATGTGATGTAAAACGACGGAACTACTGCCGTAGCTTCAGTCTGGCGGCTCACGCAGAAGATGGCCGCAAGATAAACAGCCGAAATATTATAGGAAGAAGAAAAATCCTGAAATTTAATGGATCACGCATAGTAAGCTGTTTAGTTATTGCAGCACATATTTCATAAATCTATTAATGCGTGACAGCGCATGTCTGTGGAACAAGTCAAATCATTTAATTCATCATTATTTTTACGTCTTTATTAAGTACGGAGGTTAAAAACACACACTAATAATAAAAATTCAATCATAACATGCAAGTTAACAATCGCATGCAGAGGAAAAAAATTCAAATTTCAAATATTAGTTAAAAGCAGAGCTTGTTTTATAAAACTTATGAACACAAATGATTTGAGTTACCAATTAAAAATGCAAGAGACATTAAAAAGAGAGACCACAGAAAGTCATGGCGAATCGTCTTATCTGCCACTGTTGAACACTTCATCTAGAGAATATAAACTTTTTTCAAGTAAAAAGTTGTTTAGGTTACTTTTAAATATCAATAGTCGATGGTTAACGCCAAGGGATTTCACTATGTCAGTAGTGAGTTTAAGGTTTTAATGCTGGTGTATTGCGCACCTTTTTCACCTTAGAGAAATTTTTGAGGTCCCATGAAATATCATGTTTCCTTATTGTGGTATGATGGTGGTAAGACCCATTCGTTTCATACGGAGGATTGTGATGCATGAATGATGTGATGGATAAGAGAATCTCTGAGATAGTGGTTAATATTTCCACGTGCTTAAGAAGATTACGAAATGAGATTCTTGGAGGCACTCCACACACGACGATCTAACCGTCTTTCACTGAGTAATAATGACTTTTTACTATAGCCGTTAATAGTAACAGAAGATGGTTCAAAAACACATCAATGAATGAAACTGGCCAAAATAGATGATTTTGAAACAATGACGTTTCCAATTTTTGAGAATATCCTAATGTAAAATGTTGTTGATCTAAGTGTTATCAAGGTTTGAAGGACGTGGTGTTCCGCGTTATGTTAGTTATCAATATGGGCGACTAAGAATTCCAAATGTTATACACTACGTATCTTTTGGCTCTTATGTGTGATAACCATGTTCTGTGGGCTTTTGCGGCCAAAATGAAACTGAATGTAATTGGTTTTATTGAAGTTTATTGCTAGAGAACACAGTGAAATTGCTTACTTTGTTGGAGGACAGAGCTAAGGCGTTGAAGTATATAAGAAATAGCAGTGGACCTAGGACAGAAACTTATGGGACTTCATAATGTACATTTTCCGGTAGATCTCCTACCTGCGTGCTGTTTTTTGTTGCCTGTCCTGTTCCAGTCAGTTACCTACCTTCGATCTTCCTACAGGGCACCTGCACGAACACTGAATTCCACGTGATTGTCGCCGCGACCACAGATAGCGACACCATTGTGTGATATCTGTAGGTGGTATACATCTTTAGCCAGTACTACTTCCTCTCTCCTTGAATGAGATTTTCACTCTGCAGCGGAGTGTGTGCTGATATGAAACTTCCTGGCAGATTAAAATTGTGTGCCCGACCGAGACTCGAACTTGGGACCTTTGCCTTTCGCGGGCAAGTGCTCTACCATCTGAGCTACCGAAGCACGACTCACGCCCGGTACTCACAGCTTTACTTCTGCCAGTATCTCGTCTCCTACCTTCCAAACTTTACAGAAGCTCTCCTGCGAACCTTGCAGAACTAACACTCCTGAAAGAAAGGATATAGCGGAGACTTGGCTTAGTCACAGCCTGGGGGATGTTTCCAGAATGAGATTTTCACTCTGCAGCGGAGTGTGCGCTGATATGAAACTTCCTGGCAGATTAAAACTGTGTGCCCGACCGAGACTCGAACTCGGGACCTTTGCCTTTCGCGGGCAAGTGCTCTACCATCAGTTCTGCAATTCAGATGGTAGAGCACTTGCCCGCGAAAGGCAAAGGTCCCGAGTTCGAGTCTCGGTCGGGCACACAGTTTTAATCTGCCAGGAAGTTTCCTCTCTCCTTGTTTCCATCAAACTCACAAACCAAATGTGAACGCTTCGTCATAAAGCAGAGAAAACACATGTCGATGTATCTTATTATACTGTCGCAAGAACAATGAATGTACCAAGAAGAAAACACCATAAATGATTTCATACCTGAAAGTAAATCAACTAATAAGTAGGACTTTCAGTGGGTAGCGGTGTCGAAAGCTGTTTCTATCGTAATCTTATTCATCTTACAGCTGTTGGAGTTTCCCAGCTCCCCAGCGAAACTTGTGCGGCATAGTCTAAACAACCTGCCAACAAAATACCAACCCACACGTTGCCAAGGATGTTTAACTACGCTAAACAAGTTTCGATGGGAAACACACATGCTCCATACAGTTCTAGGCCCCTCCCATGCAATATCTACATTTTTGGAGCCTTGAAGAAGGTCGTTCATGGCCATCAATTTGCCTGGGTACAGTCGTGCGTCCGCAGGAGACTGCGAATATTTTCCCATGAAGCCATTGAGCGTCTTTTCTAAGAGCCGGACATTTGTGTTAATAGAAATGGCGATTATTTTTGAAATAAAAAACAGTTTACCTAATTTTCTCTATCTCCCTCGTTTCCATTAGATTGTCCGCTGTAAATCTGCGGGGTGCTACGAGACATGATGCTGATGAAGAGTTTTAAACAAATTTAAGTATGAGTACGGTAACAGGCAATGCTTTGTATAACTATCGAGGGCGGAGAAACAAAATGGTTCAAATAGCTCTAAGCCCTAAGGGACTTAACATCTGAGGTCGTCAGTCTCCTAGACTTAGAACTACTTAAACCTAACTAACCTAAAGACATCACAAACATCCATGCCCAAGGTAGGATTCGAAACTGCGACCGTAGCAGCAGCGCGGTTCCGGACTGAAGCGCCTAGAACAGCTCGGCCATAGCAACCGGCAACGAAGAAACAGATTGCAGACAGGCACAAGATAGATTCGTTCGGAACGACTAAGTGAGAGTTCACCGCAGTCACCGTATCTGAGATTAAGCTTATATCAAGTACTGTTCGGTCAATTTTCAAACTGAGCAAGTCCTATTTGAACTACATCTTTCCGCCGGAATGGCACCGTAGCTGTTGTCATAGAAACACTGCCGACGACTCCAGTGTCGCCAGTAAGCGAATCTTCCACCGTTTTCCTGTTGATAATGTTAATTACTGTATGTGCAGCACTCAGTAACATGTCCACTCATATTCAAGATTATTTCAGATTTGCTGTCTACCGTGACTGTTCTTGCCCACATGCGACAAACTGTAATTTGCGATCATGACAATGCCTGAATGTCCACTCTGTAAAATGTATTTTCCACAAAGATTTTCACACCGACTCGTACAGGCTGTTTCCATAAGCATATAAAAATAATTTACAAATATATTTAAATACTGCAATTTACGATAGATAGAACTTGAGAGCGCTCTCGTGACAAACGAGTGATCTCAACATAATGAAACATTGTAGAAACATTTGTAAGGACTTGCGGCACAAAAATAATGGATAAACCAATCGAAATTTTAGGTTCTACATGAGGAGGTAACAAATGTTAATTATTTACGTTCCAGGTTACAAACGTTGCTTACTGCAACGACCATGTGCCTTCACGGCAACCTGGAACCGCACTAGAGATAACTCTTCTGCCCGAAACAATGGTGAATCATGGAATTTTCTGTTGTCGTGACACAATTCGTGCCCTGCTTCAAGATCGCACAGTGAACCAGCATTATTAGGAATGGAGACGGTAACTTCTTCAACAATTTATGGCGCAATTGGCCGCTTGTTCTTCCTGGGGCAGTTCGCAAATCGCCAGTTAATTTGAACATTACAAGCATGGTTTTCAACCAAGGTGCGGAAAGAGGAACTACCCTATTCCTTTGATGTGTCGATACTCGCAAAGAGTAGCCGCTCTATTACTGTTGTTTTGATAAAACCGCTTTACGAGTGAAGTCTTTTGTACGCCTCGTCCACGTCCATGTCGACTGTCTGCAACTGTAATGAACGGTGATGCTTGTGTTTCAACCCTATGTCGCCGTAGCGGTACCGGCGCCTAACCGCAAGTCATGACACTAACACTACTAATAATGCAAACAGTAAAGTGCACAGTCTGAAGATCATTCCTACAAAATTAGGCACCCATACGGTAAACAGTTTTCAGTCTTCACTGACTAAAGCAGTGAAAGATTAATTATAACCACTCTTCATTTTACGTAGTCACACTAGCAGCCAGTAGATGACACCACAGACTTGTCAGGTATCGCATTTACACACTCCTAAAGGCAACAAAAACATAAACTGGTTGTAGATGGGATTCACAGTCACAAAAAATTTTTTTGGAGGAGATCATCTTTACACCAGTGACTGTTATAAGTTTGTATTGCACTACTGCAATTTCGGCCTTGGGCCATTATCATTAAAGCCATAATATCACTTGATAATGGCCTATGGCCGAAATTGCAATATTGTAATAAAAACTTATAACGGTCACTGTAGTAAAGATGATCCCCTTCAATAAAAATATAGTTCATATGTGATGCCTTACTATTACAACATGAAAGTACTTAAGTTACATGTTTGTTTACAGTTGCGCGCACGTTAGTGGGACCTTTTCTCCCGATGGCTTGACATTATTTCCGGCTTCCTTATATAGTAAATATTACATCAAGTGCCTCATGCTATAGCGCTGAACTCCTCTTCGAAGACTCGTTCCGACGCCACAGGAAAACATTTCCAGTTTCATTAAAATAAACCGGCTTTATAATTCGTCTACCATAAAGGTTAAAAACTACCATGGTACATCAGAAAATTTGCTATATTTTCTGCGATAATTTTTAGAAAAGCCCAACCTCATAATTTCGCCCATTATGGACACATTTGACGACAGTCGTAGCTGTATCACTCCGTACCTACAATCTATCGGGAAGTACATTTTGATAATTTCTCTCATTATGGCTATTTTATAGTGACCTTCTTCGGTGTATCACTCCGCATACGTAATAAAAATAGTGCAAATGGCTCTGAGCTCTATGGGACTTAACATCTGAGGTCATCAGTCCCCTAGAACTTAGAACTACTTAAACCTAACTAACCTAATGACATCACACACTTCTATGCCCGAGGCAGGATTCGAACCTACGACCGTAGCTGTCGCGCGGTTCCAGACAGAAGCGCCTAGAGCCGCTCGGCCACAACGGTCGGCATACATAATATGTTTCGCTTTCTCTCTTTGGGTTGTTTCGTTCATCAGGCATGCCGTCTACCCTGTCCATTTTCTCGATGTGCTGTCCCATCTGTTTCTTTTGGTTGATCCGCTGGTTTGGCTGTCGAGAAAGGTCGGTTTTTTTGTTATAGTGTTTTCGTGTAGCTCCCGATATTCTGTCGTACTTCGATCGCAATAAAGATGGCGAGAAGTTACTCAAAACACAGTAATTACATACTTTAGTGCGCCCAGTATTGGCACATATACAGGGTGATTCTGTGATAATGTTACAAACTTTTAGGGACAATGGAGAAGGGTCAATGTATCATATTTAGATCAGAGGTCCTGGTCCGGAAGCGACAGACTCAAAAGTTACAAGAGAAAATCGTTGTAATACCTCTGATAGTAGACTTCCTCTAATGCGAGCTCTTTGTTTTCCATGTCTTGAGAGGTGGCAGTATGGACCGAAACATGAAAAAATATCCGGTAAACATTGCCCCTAAAGATCGTACCTTAAGACGTACGAATATTCGTTCCTCATCCCTGATGTGAAACGACACATCACTTCTACTGAACACATCTTCTTAGCTCTTAAGGTAGGCATTTTAGAGCCCATTCCCTCGCGCAACTTACTTTCCATCTATATCTCATTTCCCAGTATTCATAGCCGGTGTCTCCTTAAATTTCCTTTCCCTAGAAAACATCTATATATTGTTTTTATGTCTGCCACTATCATTGTCAGCTTTCTTCCTCTGCTTTTATTTATTGTCAATCATTTTCCGTTTATATTTTCATTCATTCTGATAATTTGTGTCGTTCCTCATCTTTAAATAACCTTGTCTGTTTGTCTTTTGCCTATTTTAGGTTTAAATCATATTTTTATGTTTTCCACTTTCTTTAAAATTTCTGTTTCGTTTGCATATCGTCCATCGTTAATTCCAGCTCTTCATATGCTGCCTGATATCCTTTATCCATCCTGTTTGTGGCTACATGTTCCAAAGTTTCTCTACAATTTTTCTTGGTAATCTGGTTTCTGGTGTCGTCATAATGTGACCAAAAAAGGGATCCTCTTTTCCGTATAGTACTTGTAACGGGCTCCAGTTCTCTGCACACCACTTCATTTGGGACTATCTGGCATTGATATTTCTTATTGAGGCATGTTATTTCTTGTCTCTATGTTTAGTATTTCGTCAATCCTGTTCTTCAGGATGACTCTGAAAATAGTTTCGCTTCCTTATGTCACCTCTGGTTAAAACATTGTCTTGTAAGGTCTTAATTTAGTTTTGACTGACCTTTTTACTGTACGTAGACTATTTTACTTTTTGATATTTCATCGTTTTGTTAGTTCTTCCTTGCCATGCATGTTCCTCGTCCAAGATGGTTGTTATAATTTCTTCTAGGTATTTAAATTATTTTACTATTTTTACTTTCCTATTATTTGTTGTTATATGGTTGGTTACTAGAGGATTTGCTACCATTATCTCAACCTTTGCAAATGATATCTGGAGTCCTGTGTTTTGTGCTCTATTTTGTAGGTTTTTTATTTGATTTCTTGCTATTATTATTACTATTATTCGTGTAAACAACAGCATTAGTTGAAGCACTACCAGTGTTAACTATATTGGTCATAGCACTATTTACTCGCATTGTCCTTAAAGACACTCAAATCATTTTAATATTATTAGTCATATCATCATTGCTATTTCTTAGGTAACTATAATGTAAAAAACGTACTGTGTGTGAAATCCTGGTCCGATGTAAGACAGGGCATGTTGACCGTGATCGAATCTGACTAAATAAATAAACATGTTTACCAGACAACAGATTTTTTTTTTTTGGTCCGTACTCCCCCTCTAAAAATACGTCTAAATGCTTATCCTAGAAGAGGTCCACTGCCAGAGGCATGAGAAGGACTTACGTTTATAACTTTTGAATCGATCTTTTCTGAACCAGGATCTCTCACCTGAAATTGAAACATTTACTCTTCTGAACGTCTGTATCATCATCACGGAGTCATTCATCCTGTACGTTAGAAATCGCTGATCTCACGGACCCATTTTGCGGTACGTTGAAGTATAATAATCGTAGTTTTATATATTTCCATGGCGTCTTTACCAATCTACAGACACGTAAGACTCAACAGAAAATATGGAACACTCAATGTGAATATTTCGACATATTATAGCATGAAAAGAAAGGAATAAATAATTTCGAACAGACAGTGCCTTCGACTGAACTGTAGCCCAGATGGATTAAATCGGAGCGTTATGAGGAAACGCTATAAAACACAGAAGAACAAGATGGAAATGGGTGATACAGACGAAGTGCAACGGGAAAATCAGGGCAGGGGTTACAGGGATAAGAGAAACTTCACTGAAATATGTATTCGAAAAAATAAAACCCTGAATGACCTAGACACCTCCTCGTGTTGTGTAACACGTGGTGCTCTAGGTTGCTAGACAGGGAGGTGTGGACGGCACAGATTAATGACAGTGTGTTGGTACATCGGCCAGACTAAATGTTGTCGACAGTTTTTCTCATTCGTTTAGGCAAATGATGGCTCTTCCCCAGATTCCGCTTCAGACAATAGGATACACACAAACAGTTAAAATACGATAACGCACACAATAAGGTGAAGTCTGTTAAAAGATGGCGCACACATTCCTCTCTCAAGTTACTTTCACGACTACGCCAAGAAAGGACATGTGGCAACAAAGTTAAATCATATAACTTGCCAAGACGTAAGATAGAGTAGATGTGCATGCATGTCCGAAGGAAATCTCTTAATAACACAAGCACAGCTATTTCGTATTTATTCGCCATTATCAGTCCCTCGATTCTCAAAAAGTAAGTCCTACCTGGACGGGAATAAACGCAACGTACGAGTGCAGGTTGTGACGCAAAGACGACGATATGTGGAAGTTTGGGGCTAGCCGTGAGTCGTGCTCGGTTAGCCAAACCGGTTAAGGTGACCGCTCGCGTAAAGTGGGAAATCCGAATTGGAGTGCCGGTCCGACATAAATATTTTACTATACAGCCAAAGGTTGTTCATATTCGCAACTACAATTAAATTTCCTATAAGAACGAAACAGTTCAGAGGCAGTGACGAGAGAGTCACAAAAAAAGAGTCAAAAGATCAACCATTAGTACGAATGTAACTACTTGCTTAATTTAGTACTTATGAATAAAGTAATGTGGGCATAAATTAATTCTCCTTCTCCACAAACTAGGCTAATGACGACATGAAGAAAATGGCTTTATTAACAATAGACTGTTCACTCCTGCTGTAATTAGTAAGGGGACAGAAAAGTAAACAATCCGATGTTAGTGGCAACAACCTAAGAATTTAAGTATGTAATGTTAGATAAATTGTGGTGTTAAAAAACGAAGAAGAAATAAGAAAAACATATTACGAAACCGACGAATCGAGTGTCCCATTGGCGTTAAAGGAATACACGTAATTGATACAGATCAAGACGTCATCAGCCACCTTTCCTCAATGTAAAAGACATTCTTTTAAGTTACCACCAACCACAAAAAGAGACAACTAAATTTTAAGCAGGAAAAAAGGAGCAAGCTGAATAAAGTTGTTGATATAGGACAATGTACTATTTGCAATTCGTGAATGAAATTGCACGTGGAGCAATGACCGTGATAAACTTCAACAGAAGTGGGAGGAGTTAACAGAGAAAGCTTTAAAGTAGGCGTGAAAATCAGTTACAATAAGACTAAAGTACCACCAACATGCAGAAATGAAAGCAGAGCAAATTAACAGTGAACTCACAGAACAAGTTGATGGGTTCTTACATTGACGGTAGTTTAAGAGAAGGAATGATTGGATACCAGAAGGGATAAACGCAGTAGTAAAGAAAATGTCGGATGCTTTCCGTAAACTTAATAGCGTTTTGAAACCTAGGCCTACGATCTGCCTAAAAGGGAATGATTATAGGCAGTTGAAACATATTCAGTTGCCCATCTGGCATGGATCACCGCCTCTAACGTTGAGGTAGCGCCTCTGTTAAGGCAGTGAGTCATGGTCTTTCGAGGCGGACGTACGTGGCTGTGTGACGTCTTTTAGTGTGCGACGTGTATTGTACAGGAACTGTACATTAATGGGATCTATAAGTAATACACGGTACTTATATTCCGGATAATACGCAAGTTGTGACGTCAGTACAGTGTTGATGTTTTACCTGATGCCGTGTGACGTACGACTGGTAACGAAAGGCCAGAGACATTTCTGGGAAAGTTTATGGATGTAAGGAGAGTGAACAGAAAACGGCAGCGAGCAACGTGACTTTGCATAACAGGTGACACATGACCACTGATATTGGTCAGAACTTATAAGTGGACCATCAGACTTGTTGATAACGGATTTTGATGAATGTTTGGTATGTTGTAAAGGGACGTTTCCTGAGTAACTGGCTAGCGGTTTTTCGTGAAAAGGGCCTTAGCCTCCGAGGAATACAATGCTCTAGTTTTATGCGTACCTCCTATATTTGTAACGTTAATTAGCCGTCGACTGAGCGAGCGCAGGGCAGGGGCTGATGTCCATGAGTACCACCTTGGCTGTATAGGTTCCAACCGTACCCGTGTACATTATTTTTTACTTTTTTCAATTTCATTGCACATGTTATTATTAAATAGTGTATGTCATGTAAAATTATTCAAAACTAGTAATTTTCACAGAATTAATTTCATTAACAAATCAGTCACTACAGTACATTTTCTTCAAATGAGTATTCCATTTGTGGTTCGTAATTACAGTCTCAAATATTTATGCAACTCCAAAGAGTTCGCAATAGTGGACAAAGTATTGGCAGCTGTGGAAGGATTACAGATACAGACAAAAGTAATTATCCCTTATTTTGGCCTCAACTATGTAACCAATACCGCTCTAACCGGGTACCAACACTAGCCGACGTCGGACAGATCCTTTATGGAACAAGGAGCGGAAATCAATTTCAATGTGCCCCCCACAACACGCTATACTGCGACTGTTCCAGAAAAGATATTTCCTTACGTTTTCTCTTGAACCAAGAAACATCCGTGAAATTTGGTCTGACTCTTCAAGAAAGAACTGATTCATAAATTGGAAAATATAACGTGCAAGACATCTGACAAATTCACAAAGTGTCTTTAAAATATGTCGTTCTTCCTAACGTGAGAAAGAAAAAAATCGTTACATAATTGACTCTTGGGGAGTGCAGACTCATAAGATTCTTCACGATCAAATGTTTGCACCTGCACTGTAAAAATTATGCCATCCAGATATACTCCACTTTGGAAATCTGTGATGTTTATAGTTACAGGAAGATTAATATTTTCAATAAAAAGTTCAAAATGCTCACAACATGCTGAACAATAATAGAGAGAGCGCTTCGAGCGATTCAATAAAAGGTATATTGTTTGATTCTGCATTAATGTAGAGCACATCATTTCACAGGAAAATTCAAATACGTGTAGTTCGCATCGAAATTGATCGGAGAAGGAGGTGTTTTTTTGAATCCAGATGAATTGCCTTTTCTGGTATCGCTTCTGAAAATTACGTGTGGCGGCAAGGCAATAGCTTCTGTTAAATGTGAGCGGCGCTTTAAGAACTTGTTTCGGTTGGTTCTGTAACTGATACCGTCCGGAATTCTAGCAGGCAAGGATATATAATTTATTCAATAACAATCGGAATACTCATTTGAAGGAAGTTTGCTGTAATGGTTGATTCATTAATTATATTACTACGGCGAAAGTGACTATCGTATTTTTGAATAATTCTGCATGACATATACCGTTTAATGCCATTCTGTACCATGAAATTAAAGAAGGTATAAGGGTAGGATCTGAACCCAAGCCGAAAGAATGGCTGCCGTGAACGTTTGGCGCTGCACTACGCTGTCTTTGCCGAAACGTAACCAAACTCGCAGGTGTAGGAGGTCCGCTTAAAATTTGAACATCGATGTTCTCGGAAACTAGTGGCCATTGCATGGAAAGTCGATAGTCAGATGGACAGGACTCTACAACATATCTAAGACTCATCAGAATCCTTGGTTAACAGGTTTCATTGTCCCCTTGTCAGAAGCGACTCAGTTCACAGTAGACCACCACTACCTTACCCATAGTGCACCTAGACTAACGGGCAAGAAACAGTGACGTTTGTTGCTTAAACCATTCAAAAACTGATGGTTGCTCTGCGAGAAATGCATGCAGTATCTGATCAAAGGTATCTGGACACCTGTTGGTGAAAACTGGGAGATGGGGGATATTCACTCTTCGCCTTTATGACCACTTTACTTCTACTGGGGACACTTCCAATGAGATATTTGAATTTCAGTGGAGGAATGGCAGTCCATTCTTCTTTAGAAGTCGAAACCAGAGAAGATTGTGACGTTGATCGCTGAGGTCTACAGCGAAATCGACGTTCTAACTCATCCGAAATTTGTTCCATTGGGTTCGGAGCGGGTCTATTGGTAGGACAGTCCATTACAGGACTGTTATTGTCCACAAGCCATTGCCTCATAGATGCTGCATTACCTTCCTCAGTTAGCGTTTATTTAATCCCAACAAGGTCACTAAAACCTATCCACGAAAAGCAACCCCGTACCTTAACATCACCTCCTCCGTACTTCATTGTTGGCACAACATATGATGACAGGTAACGTTCTCCAGGCATTCGACAAACTCAGACTCAACTAGAGTCTACAGCATGATTCGCCATTCCAGATCACTCATAACAAATGACCACCGTCCAGTAGCGTTATTGTTCACACCACCTAAAGCATCACTTCCCACCGCCTAGAGAAATGCATGGCGCATGAGACACTGCTCGACCATTGCACTCTATTCTCTGTGGCACCATAAGCAGAGTCATTGTGATAGCTGGATCTCTGGCAGCAGCTAAGAGCTCGCGAGCTTTTCCTTCTGCTGATTTCATGCATTTTTTTACAACCGTTGGCACTGTTTTAGTGTTCGTGTCAATCAGAACATGTGGTTGTTCCTTTGTTTATCCACTCCACAATAACATCACCAACAATCGACTTGGGCTGCTTAAAAAGGGCTGAAAAGTCCCTTACGGATTTCTTACTCATGTGACATCTAATACCAAATCCACGTTAGAAATCACTGAACTCTCTTGAACCACCCATTCTGCTGTTACTGTTTCTATAATGACAAAACATAATCTCCCTCCCTTTACGCGA
This sequence comes from Schistocerca cancellata, assembly GCF_023864275.1. Lineage (NCBI taxonomy): Eukaryota > Metazoa > Arthropoda > Insecta > Orthoptera > Acrididae > Schistocerca > Schistocerca cancellata. The sequence continues at coordinate 664,677,488 of NC_064628.1, forward strand.
AGTTTATTATAACTGAACTATGAATAAGTTCAATGACTCCAGAATGAGATTTTCACTCTGCAGCGGAGTGTGCGCTGATATGAATCTTCCTGGCAGATTAAAACTGTGTGCCCGACCGAGACTCGAACTCGGGACCTTTGCCTTTCGCGGGCAAGTGCTCTACCATCTGAGCTACCGAAGCACGACTCACGCCCGGTACTCACAGCTTTACTTCTGCCAGTACCTCTTCTCCTACCTTCCAAACTTTACAGAAGCTCTCCTGCGAACCTTGCAGAACTAGCACTCCTGAAAGAAAGGATATTGCGGAGACATGGCTTAGCCACAGCCTGGGGGATGTTTCCAGAATGAGATTTTCACTCTACAGCGGAGTGTGCGCTGATATGAAACATCCTGGCAGATTAAAACTGTGTGCCCGACCGAGACTCGAACTCGGGACCTTTGCCTTTCGGGGGCAAGTGCTCTACCATCTGAGCTACCGAAGCACGACTCACGCCCGGTACTCACAGCTTTACTTCTGCCACTACTTTATCTCCTACCTTCCAAACTTTACAGAAGCTCTCCTGCGAACCTTGCAGAACTAGCACTCCTGAAAGAAAGGATATTGCGGAGTCATGGCTTAGCCACAGCCTGGGGGATGTTTCCAGAATGAGATTTTCACTCTGCAGCGGAGTGTGCGCTGATATGAAACTTCCTGGCAGATTAAAACTGTGTGCCCGACCGAGACTCGAACTCGAGACCTCTGCCTTTCTCGGGCAAGCGCTCTACCATCTGAGCTACCGAAGCACACACACTAACGCACAAACAACCCGCCAACGCTACCCTACACTGTGAATCCGACATATGTCCTATAGGACAGTAAACGATGATGAACCCAACTGTTACAGACATGATGATGCTGAAGCCGAAGCCAACACCCGTACCCAGCTGCAGCCGGCGAGCAAACCGCTTCACGTCAAAGATATCAGCCTGCATGATACCACTACTAACAAAGCCTATTTATGCACGATCGTCGCAGGGAGCAAAAAAACTGCTTCTGCTCTAACAACCCGACCCAACTATGGCAGAGGTTTTAGTCCCTTGGCTCTTGCCTTGACACTTTTCTACCGCTAACTTTTGTTCAACTTTCGACCCAATCTATCTCCAGATGAGCGCGTATAAGTGGTTAATCATAACCAGACGTACGCACATATCGTGGTACCCACATCCTGCGAGACCTCACTTCGTGAAAACTAACCCTTATGCAGAGATGGCAGTAGACTTATTGTGTTCGCCATAATACCGATGTGTGCTTTAAGGGGGCCCACCATATAAGAAGTAAAATAATAAACAATTTCAAAAGGGCGGATCTCAGGGTGTTCGTTATTGCTAAGTTCTGTCTTGTTTTATTACTTATGTCATAGTTATTTCTCAAGGGAACTATCTGAGTTATCCATTGACCGGGCATGACATGCTGGGGCACAGTTGATAGTGTCACTGTCCCACAAATCATAAACCTGAAAGTGAAGCAGTTTTTTTCATTACGAAGTGAATTTTTCCTTACAAAAAGTATGCATGTCTGTGTGCATGTGTGAGAGTGTATGTGTGTGTGTGTGTGTGTGTGCAACGCGTCAAATGAGCATAAATGGATCACATTACTATGAATCTCTGTCTTCTGTAGCAAAAGCTTAAGACTCACATCAAGGACCTGTGTAACACTTTGTGGCCAGGTTTTGACGACAGAGAGATGTTTAAGTCGCAACTGGTATATAAGAAATGGAACGGCAGGCGCACTGGCAACGTAGCACCATGCAAAAAGGATCCCTTATTGCTGACATGACCCAACAAGTTACTTGTTTTGACTTTCCATGAAGACTATGGACGATATTACACTTAATAACAACTGGAAGGGGTCACTATAATAGGTTAATGATGACTGATAATGATTTCTGCCCATTTAAGCTGTAGTGTCCTACCTTAACTTTCCAAACGCAAACAAATCTTCATATGTGCAAATATACTTTCAATACACTACTTAACAAAACAAAAATTTGTTTTTCAACATTCCATGGTGCTCCTGGCGTGTCTCCAGGCACTGAAGCAGTACGCTTTTAAGATCAGGGTGTGTGGATGCGTCTGGTAGTCCATGTTAGTGTCACCCAGTTCTACACATCACATGACAATACAATAAAATGTACTCAAAAACTCAAATTCCGCCCGAACAGGCATCAGGTAGCCGAACAGTAACGACCGCTCTTTGTCATCGTCAGCCGATAGGTGTCACGGAATGTACACTACTGGCCATTAAAATTGCTACACCAAGAAGAATTGCAGATGATAAACGGGCATTCATTGGACAAATATATTATACTAGAAGTGACATGTAATTACATTTTCACGCAATTTGGGTGCATAGACCCTGAGAAATCAGTACCCAGAACAACCACCTCTGGCCATAATAACGGCCTTGATACACCTGGGCATTGAGGAAAACAGAGCTGGGATGGCGTGTACAGGTACAGCTGCCCATGAAGCTTCAACACGATATGTTCATAAAGAGTATTGACTGGCGTATTGTGATGAGCCAGTTGATCGGCCACCATTGACCAGACGCTTTCAGTTGGTGAGAGATCTGGAGAATGTGCTGGCCAGGGCAGCAGTCGAACATTTTATGTATCCAGAAAGGCCCATACAGGACCTGCAACATGCGGTCGTGCATTATCCTGCTCACATGTAGGGTTTCGCAGGGATCGAATGAAGGGTAGAGCCACGGGTCGTAGCACAGCTGAAATGTAACTTCCACTGTTCAAAGTGCCGTCAATGAGAATAAGAGATGACCGAGACATGTAACCAATGGCACCCCATACCATCACGCAGGGTGATACGCCAGTATGGCGATGACGAATACACGGTTCCAATGTGCGTTGACCGCGCTGTCGCCAAACACGGATGCGACCATCATGATGCTGTAAACAGAACCTGGATTCATCCGAAAAAATGACGTTTTGCCATTGGTGCACCCAGGTCCGTCGTTGAGTACACCATCGTACTCCTGTCTGTGATGCAGCGTCAAGGGTAACCGCAGCCATGGTGTCCGAGCTGATAATCCATGCAGCTGCAAACGTCGTCGAACTGTTCGTGCAGATGGTTGTTGTCTTGCAAACGTCCCCATCGGTTGACTCGGGGATCAAGACGTGGCTGCACGATACGTTACAGCCATGCGTATAAGATGTCTGCCAACTCGACTGCTGGTGATACGAGGTCGTGGGGATCCAGCACGGAGTTCCGTATTACCCTCCTGAACCCACTGATTCCATATTCTGCTAACAGTCATTGGTCTCGACCAACGCGAGCAGCAATGTCGCGATACGATAAATCGCAATTGCGATAGGCTACAATCCGACCTTTATCAAAGTCGGAAACGTGATGGTACACATTTCTCCTCCTTACACGAGGCATCACAACAACGTTTCACCAGGCAACGCCGGTCAATTGTTGTTTGTGTATGAGAAACCGGTTGTTTTGTGAGCACCTTGTAGGTGTCGCCACCGGCGCCATCATTGTGTGAATGCTCTGAAAAGCTAATCATTTGCATATCACAGCATCTTCTTCCTGTCGGTTAAATTTCGCGTCTGTAGCACGTCATCTTTGTGGTGTGGCAATTTTAATGGCTAGTAGTGTAGTTATGGCGGCGCATGTGGTCAGCACACCGCTCTCCCAGCTTTCGTGATCGGAGGCGCAAATGCTCAGTCGAGTAGTTCCGCAATTGGCCTCACAAGGGCTGTGTGCACCCTGCTTGCCAGCAGCGCTCGGTAGACACGGACAATCACCCATCCGAGTACTAGGCAAGTGCTGGCCAAGCCCGGCAGCACTTAACTTTGGCGATCTCAAGGGAAACGTTCTAACCACTGCGGCAGTGCCGTTGGCGAATAAAACATGGGCGTACCAAACTAAAATGAAGTACAAGAAACAAAACTGACGTACAGCGAATGCCAAATCACAAGCATTAGCTTCATTGTAATGCAGTCCTACAGAATGTGTAACACTATCTAATGCACGCGGCTCCTTTGTGAACGTCATGCTGTATGTGCGCCTACACGTGTGCTCCATATTTCACTTATCTATACCCATACAAATTACCAAACAGTCCTCACACATACAAATAACTATCTAAACACAATAAATACATACTAATTACTGCAGCTTGCAATACTGTTCTTGTCTTCAGGCCTAAGACTGGCTTGATGCAGATCTACAGGCTACTCCATCCTGTGCAAGCCTATTCATCACCACATAACTGCTGGAACTTACATTCTTATGAACCTGCTTAGTACAGTTATTTCTCGGTCTCTCTCTACGATTTTAACCCCCCCCCCCCCCCCCGTCACAAACATCCCTCTAACATTGTCATCGTTTGAGGTTTCAGAACGTTTCCTATCAACTCACCACTTCTCCTAGTCAGGTTGCGCCACAAATTTATTGTCCCCCTGCCCCCAGTTGTGTTCAGTACCTCCTCATTAATTACATGATCTACCAGCTAATCTTCGGCATTGTTCTGTAGCATCGCATTTCAAAAGCTTCTTTTCTCTTCTTGTATAAGTTGTGTACCGTTAGTCTTTCATACCCATACATGGATACACTCCATACAAATACTTTCGGAAAGACATCCTAACACTGAAATATCTAATTAAAGTTAACAAATTTCTCTCGTTCAGAAACGATTTTCCAGTCATTGGGAATCTACAGTTTATATCCTGCCTGCTTTAGCCATCATGAGCTAGTTATCTGCCCAAATAACAAAGGTTGTCTACTACGTTAAGTCTCTCGTTACCTAATCCAATTCCCTCAGCATCACCTGATTTAATTCAACCACATTCCATTATGCTTGTTTTGCTTTTGCTGACGCTCATCTTATAACCTCCATTTAAGAAATTGCCCATTTCGTTCAACTGTTCTTCCAAATCCTTTGGTGTCTCTAAACAGAATTGCAGTCTCATCCGCAAACCTCAAAGGTTTTATATCCTTTCATCCTCCTCGACTCCTATAGCTACCATCTGGTTTCTGTACAAGTTGTAAATAGCCTCTCGCTCCCTCTATTTTACCCCAGCTACCTTCAGAATTTCAAAGATCTATAATCGTAGGTTTTCCTTTGTTCAACTTGTCTTCTAATGTAAGTCGTAGACTCGGTGTTGCCTATCGTCTTCCTACATTTCTCCGAAATACAAACTGATTGTCCCCGACTTCAGCCGACCGAAGTGGCCGAGAGGTTCTAGGCGCTGCAGTCCGATACAGCGTGACTCCTACGTTCGCAGGTTCGAATCCTGCCTCGGGCTTGTATGTGTGTAATGTCCTCAGGTTAGTTAGGTTTAAGTAGTTCTAAGTTCTATGTGACTGATGACTTCAGAAGTTCAGTTCCATAGTGCCCAGAACCATTTTTGAACCCAGACTTCGCTTCTACTAGTTTTTCGATTCCTTTCTACAGAATTCGTATAGTACCTTACATCCATGGCTTGTCAAACTGGTACATCAGTAATACGAACACTCACATCTGTCACCACCTTGTCAAACTGATACATCAGTAATACGAACACACACATCTGTCACCACCTATTTTATTTGGAATTGGAGTTAATATGTTCATCTTGAAGTCAGCGGGTAATTCGACTGTGTTATACATCTTGCACACCACATGCGAGAGTTTTGTCATGGCTGGCTCTCCAAAGGCTGTCAGTAGTTCTGACGAAATGAATTCAACTCCCGGGGCCTATTTTCGACTTAGATCTTTCAGTCCCCTGTCAAATTCTTCTCGCAATATCCCATATCCCATCTGCCCGCATCTAGTGGTCGTGCGGTAGCGTTCTCGCTTCCCACGCCCGGGTTCCCGGGTTCGATTCCCGGCGGGGTCAGGGATTTTCTCTGCCTCGTGATGGCTGGGTGTTGTGTGCTGTCCTTAGGTTAGTTAGGTTTAAGTAGTTCTAAGTTCTAGGGGACTGATGACCATAGATGTTAAGTCCCATAGTGCTCAGAGCCATTTTGAACCATATCCCATCTCATCTCCATCTACGTCAAGTTCATCTCCCTTGTACAGATCCTCCACAAATTCATACAATCAGTTACCCGCATCCGGATGATATATCCACCGTGGTCTCCCGCATCACATTGATGCGTAGAGAAACTCGCGCTCCTATGACAACCATCTGATATTTGCCACTTTTTCTACCGTGAATGGCCGACCACGGTGACCGAGCGGTTCTAGGTGCTTCAGTCCGCAACCGCGTGACTGCTACGGTCGCAGGTTCTAATCCTGCCTCGGACATAGATGTGTGTGATGTCCTTAGTCTAGTTAGGTTTAAGTAGTTCTAGGGGACTGCTGACCTCTGATGTCAAGTCCCATCAAGCTCAGAGCCGTTTGAACCATCTACCGTGAATGGAATATTATTTTCAACTACTTTCGATACCGACAGAGTATTTCAACGACCTCGAAGACCTCTGTCTTAGGTGAGGACAGTAATGACGCACACGCATTACTCAATGAAAGCAATTCACAGTGGCGTCCGTGGACCGGTGCATCGTTCCAGAGTTACTCACTCTGGTATGAACCTAGGCGTCTCTCTCTGTCACACCTATTCCTCTGGTCTCTTCTTCGTTTAGTGTTGTGCCAATTGGGCCTGTCAATATGCTGCACAAATGCATGTGACACCTTGTTCTTTGTGCTAACTCGAGTCGTCCTCTGTTTCTCTTGCTCCCTAATGTCGTACAGTGACTTTGAACTATAGAGTAACTATTCTTTCTACAGTGTCCCTACGAGTGGACGCCGTATGCGGGCAGGGAAGCGTGTGCGCATCACACTACGTTAGCCCTCATCTGTCATTTTGTCCTCTACGTATCTCACCAGAACAAAATGAGCAGCATATGTTGCCGTAGTTTGGCACGACTGTGGCGTATTCTGTCCACGATATACGTTCATCTCCGTACTTTCCTGCGTGGCCAAGTTCTTCACCAGAATTTTGGTGCAGAAATCTGTTCTCGCCAATCGATGCTTCGAACAGGGCAGATTCCTCGTGATCAAGTGTCTGCTGTGCAACTAGTAATGTGTTACACTCCGAAACTCATTTTCCATGCTGATACTTGTCTCAGTTGTTTAGGTGAGCCTTAGGATGGGTATTGCGTGTTCGACTTAAAATTGGAGATCGCATGTCCACAACCTGCGCTGGAAACACACCATTTAAAGCCGTTGGCGTTACCTTCGTCACAAGGATTCTGTCCTGTTGCGTTGTAGACACCTCCCGCTCGAGAATAGACACTCCAATTTGTGCATCGCTTGTGCCAACTCCACCACACTAACAGTTTTCTCGGCGACCTCCGCCTGCATCATTACGATCTCTACACCAAAGTCACTCATTCTGCGATCTAACAATCAATCTTTTTATTGAAGGGTTTTACGTCGGCTTCTAGTCTCGCAAATTGCAGATGGTTCTCCTGCCTCATCTGGGCGAGTTGTTACGCTGTTTCTGCATTCCTTGCTTTATCTCGGACAGCTGCACCAATGTGGTAGTTCACCTTTGCAGTGTTTTGGCGTTGCCTTCTTTTATTTCAGCTTACTGACCTGTGGTGTTTTATAACTGTCCTACTGTGACGGTATTGCCTTGTTCTATTTTGGCTGGTTGTGCTGTGGTCTTTCGTAATACCGTGAGGATGCCGGCCGGAGTGGCCGTGCGGTTCTAGGCGCTACAGTCTGGAGCCGAGCGACCGCTACGGTCGCAGGTTCGAATCCTGCCTCGGGCGTGGATGTGTGTAATGTCCTTAGGTTAGTTAGTTTTAATTAGTTCTAAGTTCTAGGCGACTGATGACCTCAGAAGTTACGTCGCATAGTGCTCAGAGCCATGTGAACCATTTGAGCCAATACCGTGAGGATGCAATGCTGTGAACTCTGAAGTTTTACAGACCCATGGAAGTGTAGTGTGCCTTGCAATTGCTCTCAGGAATAACTCGACTGACCTGTTTGTTTCCATGTCTACCATCCTTCCAGACATCAGCTGTACGGAAAATGCGAGCACGAACGAAAAGTACGCAAGAGAAACATGTGACACAAAGAAAACTACACCGATGTCAGTGCTGGTAGCAGCAGACCGAGCAATGGAAACATAAAGTATAACTCCAACACAGCGACGATCTACACATCCTACAACTACAGCAACAGATACCGTGTATGCTACGACAACAGACACTAAATATCACTATATCTACTTTTACTGGTTTCTGTTTACACGCAGCCGGCCGGTGTGGCCGTGCGGTTCTAGGCGCTTCAGTTTGGAACCGCGTGACCGCTACGGTCGCAGGTTCGAATCCTGCCTCGGGCATGGATGTGTCTGATGTCCTTAGATTAGTTAGGTTTAAGAGGTTCTAAGTTCTAGGGGACTGATGACCTCAGATGTTGAGTCCCATAGTGCTCAGAGCCAATTTGTTCACACACAAGCACATCATTCGTGTACCCGGAATCACGTGCAAAGTTGTCAGAATTTTCGCTATGGCAACTTAATATTTTCTCGAGCCTTGTCTAACGCTTCCATACTTCTTATACTAGAAGGGTGTGATCAAATCGAAGCCCCCGCTGGCTGCAAAAATGAAATAAATTAGCAAATATATTGTGAAAATATCGCCACAGTGAATACAAATGATTAAAGGCATTAAAAACTGAAAAGTTTTACCATTCTATATTCAATACACATATAAATATCAGGGCCGATATGACTGGGTGTAATCACAACGCAGTAATTAGGAAACTGAGAGGGGGTGGAAGGATATCTCATCTCATCACTGAACGGAGTCATTGTTGTATAAACTGCTCAGCAGCTGGAAGTAGAGCAGTCCACACTGTTTCGTGTATCAGCTAGTTGACAGACTGCAGCTTTCATCTTCTGTGTCCCATAGCTTTGCGATGATTTGCCCTGGGTCCATTACGTGGTCTGTTCAAAAAATTTTGGAACATTCGTAATTTCGTGCCAATGCTCAGTTGGAGCGAAATGTGGTGGTTGGCATCCCTGAACACGCCTGTGTTCAATGTGTGCTGAGTCGCCCGCACAAGACACAGCCCAGGCAAAAGCACCACAGGCGCAAAGAATCGAGCTGGTGCCGGTGCCATAGAGACTCGCTACTTGTGCCGAGTTTCAACAGCGCCACGCGCGGCGCTGAGGATGAAGATACCAACTTCACCTCGGCCAATTGCTGACCGAGTACAATCCGCCAATGACCGGACGACAACGGACAGAAGCCTACTCGGAAGATACACTCCTGGAAATTGAAATAAGAACACCGTGAATTCATTGTCCCAGGAAGGGGAAACTTTATTGACACATTCCTGGGGTCAGATACATCACATGATCACACTGACAGAACCACAGGCACATAGACACAGGCAACAGAGCATGCACAATGTCGGCACTAGTACAGTGTATATCCACCTTTCGCAGCAATGCAGGCTGCTATTCTCCCATGGAGACGATCGTAGAGATGCTGGATGTAGTCCTGTGGAACGGCTTGCCATGCCATTTCCACCTGGCGCCTCAGTTGGACCAGCGTTCGTGCTGGACCTGCAGACCGCGTGAGACGACGCTTCATCCAGTCCCAAACATGCTCAATGGGGGACAGATCCGGAGATCTTGCTGGCCAGGGTAGTTGACTTACACCTTCTAGAGCACGTTGGGTGGCACGGGATACATGCGGACGTGCATTGTCCTGTTGGAACAGCAAGTTCCCTTGCCGGTCTAGGAATGGTAGAACGATGGGTTCGATGACGGTTTGGATGTACCGTGCACTATTCAATGTCTCCTCGACGATCACCAGTGGTGTACGGCCAGTGTAGGAGATCGCTCCCCACACCATGATGCCGGGTGTTGGCCCTGTGTGCCTCGGTCGTATGCAGTCCTGATTGTGGCGCTCACCTGCACGGCGCCAAACACGCATACGACCGTCATTGGCACCAAGGCAGAAGCGACTCTCATCGCTGAAGACGACACGTCTCCATTCGTCCCTCCATTCACGCCTGTCGCGACACCACTGGAGGCGGGCTGCACGATGTTGGGGCGTGAGCGAAAGACGGCCCAACGGTGTGCGGGACCGTAGCCCAGCTTCATGGAGACGGTTGCGAATGGTCCTCGCCGATACCCCAGGAGCAACAGTGTCCCTAATTTGCTGGGAAGTGGCGGTGCGGTCCCCTACGGCACTGCGTAGGATCCTACGGTCGTGGCGTGCATCCGTGCGTCGCTGCGGTCCGGTCCCAGGTCGACGGGCACGTGCACCTTCCGCCGACCACTGGCGACAACATCGATGTACTGTGGAGACCTCACGCCCCACGTGTTGAGCAATTCGGCGGTACGTCCACCCGGCCTCCCGCATGCCCACTATACGCCCTCGCTCAAAGTCCGTCAACTGCACATACGGTTCACGTCCACGCTGTCGCGGCATGCTACCAGTGTTAAAGACTGCGATGGAGCTCCGTATGCCACGGCAAACTGGCTGACACTGACGGCGGCGGTGCACAAATGCTGCGCAGCTAGCGCCATTCGACGGCCAACACCGCGGTTCCTGGTGTGTCCGCTGTGCCGTGCGTGTGATCATTGCTTGTACAGCCCTCTCGCAGTGTCCGGAGCAAGTATGGTGGGTCTGACACACCGGTGTCAATGTGTTCTTTTTTCCAATTCCAGGAGTGTATAAGAGCAGCTCTCGCCCACTTTGTTGTCATAGATCATCGTCCAGCGCTCAATTAGAATAGTGTTTAGTGAACTCTTAGAAGCGAACAGACAGTTGTAAATTGCATTCCCTATTTAATGAGAAACTTACCTACGATTCTTTGCACTTATCCATTGAGAGACTTTTCCGTGATATATTACGAGCAGTGTTGCAGACTTCATTATTCAACAAGTCACAAAGATAAGAAACCATTTTAACTCATTTGTGTGACTTTGTTACCGATTGTTGGAGTGCTCTAGAACCTTCGTTCTCGTATCCTGTTACCTGACCCTGGGGCATAGTTGCGTAATAGTGGCAGGGAGAAATTGTCTTAGTGGTGTACTCACCAGAAGCCGTTTCACGAACTCACAAACTCAGCCTACCGTAAGAACGGTAGCATCTCGGCCTCCACAGCAGTAGCCACGAAGCATTTACAAAACTGGCAACGAGGGTTTACAAAGATGTGTAACTGCCGCAAGGTTCATTGTTGTACGTCTGTTATTTATTATTCAAGGCTTTAATGATTGGAACGTTGTGTCGCACAGTTTGCGAATTTAGAGATGGCAGAGTTAGAGGAGCAACGCCACTGCGTTAAATTTTGTGTGAAACTCAAGAAAACCTTTATAGAGACACACCACACTATGCAGAAAGCCTACGATAATGAGTGTTTAAGCCGTACGCGGTGTTACGAATGGTTCACATGGTTTAAAATTGGCCAGGCGGAAGTTAAAGATGACCGTCGTTCAGGAAGCCCTTCGACGTCTACCGAAGACGCTCATGTTAGGGGTCGACGAAACTGTTCGTGCCAACCGAAGACTGGCTGTCCGAGACATTGCAGAAGGGTGTAACATTTCAGTTGGATCATGTCACGAAATCCTGACACAACATCTTGGAATGCATCGTGTTACCACCCGTAGCTCATGAATCATGACAATAAAGTCCATCGCCTCGCAATCTGTGAAGAGCTTTTGGATCAAATGATTCAAATGGTTCTGAGCACTATGGGACTTAACTTCTGAGGTCATCAGTCCCCTAGAACTTAGAGCGACTTAAAGTAACCTAAGGACATCACACACATCCATGCCCGAGGCAGGATTCGAACCTGCGACCGTATCGGTCGAGCGGCTCCACACTGTAGCGCCTAGAACCGTTCGGCCACTATGGCCGGCTGCTTTTGGATCGCGCAAATGAAAACGAGGTGAGGAGAATCAAACTGTTGATGAGACGTGGGTCTAAAAAATGGTTCAAATGGCTCTGAGCACTATGGGACTTAATATCTGTGGTCATCAGTCCCCTAGAACTTAGAACTACTTAAACCTAACGAACCTAAGGCCATCACACACATCCATGCCCGAGGCAGGATTCGAACCTGCGACCGTAGCTGTCACACGATTCCAGACTGAAGCGCCTAGAACCGCACAGCCACACCGGCCGGCAGACGTGGGTCTACCATTATTATGTTGGGATCAAAGTTCAGTCGGGAAAGGTTCTCCAAGACCAAAATAACCTCGTCAGGTTAGGTCAATTGTCAAAGCCATGCTGATAGTTTTCTTTGAAGGATTAGTTCGTCATGAATTCGTGCCACAGGGACAAACTGTTAATCGATAGTACTATCGGGACTGCTTGACAACAGGAGAAGGAAAAGGCCTAAACTGTGGCTGTGCTCTTCATCCCTGTTGGTACGTGACTGTTGCACAAAAATCAGATCACTGTGCTGCCTCAACTTCCGTACGCTCCCGTTCTGACCGCTGCGGACTGTACTCTATTTCGAAAGCTGAAAACCCCGTGGAAAGGACGAAAATTTGCAACGATAGATGAGATAAAATAAAATTCGCAGACACAGCTTCACGCGATCCAGCACCAGGCGTACGAAGACTGCTTCCGGAAGTGGAAACGGCGTTGGGAGCGGTGCGTCAATTGGGGAGGAGAGTATTTCGAAGGAGGCCATGCACAAGCAGTGAAAGGTAAGCCTAGAAAAATTGTGTAGACAAAGTTTCAAAACATTTTCAGCAGACTTTGTATTTCGTTCTTTCTTCTGCATTGGCTGACTTAATACCCTGAGATATATCTGTTATCTGACGTGCTGTTTTCGCGTTTGTCTTCCCGTCGACCATTATTTGCTGTAACTGTTTCTCAGAAGATGTGTTAGCGTAATATTTTGAGGCTGAGATCAGACAAGAAAATGTAGTCAGAAGCCTAAAGATTCATGCAGTGGACCACGAGATAAATCCATTCAACATGGAACACAAAATAAGTCACAATGTGATGATAGACACTGCAATGACAACAACAATCTGACTCGAAGTCTGAAAGCTGAGTCAACGATAGATTGGTAGGCCTCTAGAAGGCAAACTAATTCTCTCTCCTGATTCCTCTTACTGCCTGCTCATCGTCTCACCACTTTCTGCTCGCTGTCTCCTGAGTCGTCGGTTGTCTGTCTGCTCAGGTACCTCACTCAGTGACCGGTTACGAGCCCCAACTTACGATACTTCTTCATTTTCTTGGATACATCGAGAAGATAATATGTAATCTTTGTTACTTGTTTTCCTGTTAGCCGATTATTTCCACTCTGAATCTACGGATGTCGCTAATAATTATAACAACGCTAATCATTCACACACCCAGTCAACCACATAAACAAACATCGATTGGCATTCACCCTTTCGGGTTTATTATGCTCAGACAGAGTCATCACGTACATTATGCACGCATTCAAAAATTAACTTATTATTCGTTAATAAATCGACAGGATGTGTTAAAAATGTTCAAAACCCAACAGGGATGCGTTTCAAAATCAAATAAATAGTCGATAGACCAATGTCCGCCGGATGCCGGACGCTTTGTGAAACAAGGTTTCTGTTTTCTTAAAGAATATGAATTTGGTGCCCCCCGAAATTAAGGCTCGGTGCAGGTACCCCCCTCCTCTCCCGCCCACTAGATACACGCCTGTCGATTACTGTCTGACTGTCTGTACGTCCTGGCTCCCGGCTGTTCCTGCTTGGCAGTTTTGTTCATCGTCTCCCACATTCTGATCTCAAAATGGTTCAAATGGCTCTGAGCTCTATGGGACTTAACTTCTGATGTCACCAGTCCCCTAGAACTTAATACGACTTAAACCTAACTAACCTAAGGACATCACACACATCCATGCCCGAGGCAGGATTCGAACCTGCGCCCGTAGCGGTCGCGCGGTTCCTGACTGCAGCACCTAGAACTGCTCGGCCACTCTGGCCGGCCACTCTGATCTACAGCGCGATGTATCGTCCGGCTCTGTCATCTTTGTCATTAGTACCTCTCAATTTGCAGCCACATCTAATGAACGATCAACCCGCGTAACCACACCTCGAAGTCTACTTACAGGGTAAGAATTTCTTATGGCATTGTGACTGGAGTGTAGCTTGGGATCTATTGTCTCGTTCTCGTGGTACTCCTTGTTGTGGCAGTACACAATGCAGGTTGCAACCTCCCTAGCGAATTGTACATCGTTGTGCACTAAAACCTGTTCAAAACCTGCTCATATGCAACGGAGGAATGACTCTGATTCGCTCCTGTATCCCCAGATGCACGTCACTTGGTAGCTTGTCCGCCCTCGGTAGCTCAGTGGTCAGTGCGACAACTCACAATTCCTCCAAGCGATGTATCTCCTCCTCGTGGTATTGCTACAGTCAACCACGAATTACCACTCACTACATCCTTCGTGCAGCAGGAGAAATAGACCCTACATCCAACAAAAGTAATTGGTCCTGTGAGTAACTGCTGCTGTGCTGTTGCCTTCGGAGTCATATCAAAAGTATCAACTGTTTTATAAATTGGTACTCTCATTCTCCTTGTACATCTTCTCCTCCGGTAAGGCATGGCTGTGCGTATCGTGCAGCTGCCTCGAGCAGTGTGAGGCTGCAGGCGCCTGACGGCGCCTGCAGGGCGGAAGCGGTCACTGATAAGAACGCTGCAGCCAATCAGCGCACGCCGGAAGGGCGTCGCCGCAACGGAAGTCAATTTTAGTAGCGGATCGCACTTAGTTAAAACTGAGCGCGATCCTCCACGGCAGCCTCGCCAGCGTCTAAGTCCACTTCAAGGTCACCCGCCTTGCGCAACAAGATGGCGGCTACACAGCCAGCTCCGGCTGGGTCGGAGATTTTCTCTGCTCAGGGACTGGGTGTTCTGTTGTCCTAATCATCATCATTTCATCCCCATCGACGAGTAAGTCGCTGTAGTGGCGTCCAATCGAAAGACTTGCACCAGGCGAACGGCCTACCCGACGGGAGGCCCTAGTCACAAGACATTTTTTATTTTTACTTGGTAGCATCTCTTGCTGTCTGCCGGACTTGACACTGGGCAAACTTGTGTCTGCAAACAATTCAGTTGAGCTGTCCCTGTCTGGCTTTGCCTCAAGCGTCACTCTCATCCTCAAAATCCTGTGGTGAAGTAATACGTTACTGCATCAAACAGGTACAGTAGATCATGCTGATCTCTCGCATAACCTGCGGTACTTCATCAAAGAATCAGACATCTATACCACGCAATACTTTCGTCATTTAAAGCATCGTGTTTCATTCCTGTGCTGTTTCTGAAGCAAAAAATAAAATAAAATAAATAAATAAAAGTAGAATAAAATACTTCGCTGTTCTGATTCGTAGAATCTCTGCCAGATAACGTAATTTCGTCCACCATAAACAATGTTTTTGGAAAGCCTGCAACTGCATAAGAAATCATTTAAATAATGAAGTACCACACCAGTTACGGTTTTTCACGCAAATAACGACTTGAATCAGGCATGTTTTTACATTTTCGATTGCTGAGGAATGTTACTTAAGCATTGGGTGAAATGTGTGTGAGTTGTTAAGTTTCTCTCTCGCTTCTGTTCTGCTTCTACATCAAGTTCTAACTTTTCTTTCGTCACATAAAATTTCAAATCCCTCGTAACATAATAATCACAATGTTTGTTTAAGTTAAATCATAATGTAATAGCAACTATACATAACTTTCATAAACTTCCACAGCGGTCGAAAAGTGAGTAAACGCATAAAAAAATCGTAACTGGTGCAATATCCTACTTTATTGTTTGAATCACTTTCCCTGATAATTAATTAACTCTCGAATGGATATTGATAGAGGCATTCCACCATTTTACCAGCGTATTCACAAATTATTTCTCGTAAGAAATTATCAGGAGAATTATGCAGAAAGCCTAACTAGCTCCGGGAAAAGAAATGCCAGTCCTTTTAAAAATTAAAGGAGGTATCGAGAGTGGCATTAGAGGCACTTACATAGCCTGTAGCATACTTCCTTTAGCAGCCCGAGTAACGAATAAATTTTCTGTGAAGATTTTCATCGTAACTAGAGACGACTTTCCGGAATCTTGCTCGCGCCGCCTCCCTCGCTTGTTGTTGAACTAAGAAGGCCCATAAATCTTAACATTCATTAGCCCCGGCGGACGACGCAGCTTTTAATCGATACTCTCGAGCCCGCTCGAGTGCTAATGTTTCCTTCTTGTTTCTTGCGTTCTCAGTGGTTCTTCGTTTACTTCACTGGAATTCTCCTCTAACTGAGCCGCGTCAAAATTTATCGCAAAACCTCTTTCCACTCGTAGTGCGTGAAGAGGAAACTGTGGGCAAACTTAAGCGAGCCTTTAGTAAATTTTACGGAACAAGGGGCATTGTAACTTTCTACATTTCCGTTTCTATTACTCCTATCTTTAATTAAATAAAGTCCTCTTCATGCTTTCACTTGAAACATATATTCGTCGTCTTAAAAAAAGTAATCGTGTATTGAAGTGTGAGAAGGCTGTACTCTGCGTTCTTCCTTTTTTCTGTATCTGTGCAGGGTGAATCACCTGAAACTAGCAGCCCGTTCCATTATCTGATGGTAAGCAGCCAGACAATCCTATGTAATGCGGAATTTCCTACTAGATGCCACAAGGGACGGACCTACTATTATACAAGAGGTGGAAGTGTTGTGTTGGCAATATAGAATCAGTAACAGCAGAATGGATCATTTAGGAGAGTTATTCGATATCAGACGTGCACCACGGACATTTTAAACCTTCCAGAGTTGCCCATGTAAGCTTTTGGTGATGTGAATGTGAAGTGGGAACGCGAACAACCAAAGCTAAACCGAGGGACTGTCGAGCACTGCAGAGCGTGTTTCGAAAAATTCACATGAAATCAGTGGAAGGGATTATTCGTGGGCTGTAAAGTACTAGCAGCAGTCCAGCTAGTACAATGTGCAGAGAGGCAAAGAGAATGGGGTACAATGGTCAAGCAAAGCTTACTGAGACAAGCATAGTCAGTTCCAAGCTACGTTTGAGGTGGTGTAGGGAATGATTCCACTGGACGGTGGATGACTAGAAAGGAGTGATTTGTGGTGATAAACTACTCTATACGCTGTGGCAATCCGATGGATATGTGTGGGTTCGATGAAATCCTAGGTATGGTGGTGTTTTTCGTAGTTACAATGAGGTCCCATTGTTGTGCATAAGAAAGCACCAAATGCGACAGGAAACGAATAAAATTTATAGCACTGTGTACTACAAATAATAGAGGAGTCGCTCAGAGAGGTCGAATGACTGCCCCAGCATGTGAAGTCACCTTGTCATAAAGCAGCATCTTTGAGACAGGGGCTTGTGGACAGCAAAATTCCTGAAATGAAGTTGTCTGACCAGAATCCGGACCTGAACTCAATGGAACTCCTTTACAATAAGTCCGGACGTCGATTTCGCTCAAGGCCGCAGAGCCCAATGTGACTACTCCGCAGCTCGTGGTCTCGCGGTCGGGTTCGCGCTTCCCGAGACCGGGTTCCCGGGTTCGATTCCCGGCGGGGTCAGTGATTTTCATCTGCCTCGAGATGACTGGGTGTTTGTGTTGTCCTCACCGTTTCATTGTCAAAGTGGCGAGACTGGATTGAACAAAGGTTGGGAATTTGTACGGGCGCTGATGACCGCGCAGTTGAGCGCACCACAAACCAATCATCATCCCAAGGTGACTATGTTTCTTGGTTTCTGCCCTTGAGTGAGAATCGGCTGCCATGACTCCACAGACATTGAAACGCCTCATTGAAAGTGTCTCCAGCAGTGTTAACGCCTTCATAATTGCGAAATGTGGACTTACATCACATTAAAGTCCACTAACAAGTGTGTGGATGCTGTCGATAAGACAGTGTATTTTGTGGACGATGTGGTAATATTCAGAGAGCTATATTCATTTATGTTACCTTTCAAACTTTTGTAGCAAATACTTCGAAGATATGTACATTCTGCAAAGTGAGTTTTGTATCCCGCCTGGAAGGCAGCGCTTGGGTCTGCTCCTGAAAACTGAAAGGTTGGCCGAATAAAGGAAGCGAGTAGGAGCAGGTGTTATAAAACACGTCGGTACTGCGTTTCAAGTATTAGAAATTTGCTTTGCAATGAGGTACGAAGTGTCCCGGCTGTCTGCTCCTGATGAAATGGGCAGAGTCTGTAGCGGAGCTCGTAGACCTGAAAGCGCCTGCTAGAGGGCGCTGTCGTCGGTGTCTCGTAGTGCCAACTTATGCACTTGCACCTAAGCCGTGGCGTCGTGGCTATCGATACCACAGTGAGAATCTCATGCCAGAATCCGTCTTCACTTGTAGCAAGTAGATAGACCTGCGGTATTGAGCTATTTCCGATTTCCTCTTGCCGTATATGGCGTAGACACTGGGTCGGCAATGTGTTTTGTAAGTGGAACTATATTGTAACTTTTAGCATATCAGGAGGGGCTTAGAAAAATTACATCAGTTGTACAAACTTATGTTTAACTGGACATCTTTTGTGGAAACAAATGAACAGTTGAAAGTCTCGACATAGCGGTGGAGCCAGGTACGACAGTTTGATACGGTGTTGTTTGGACTACAGTACCCGACGGCGACAGCCTTCCCTTTCAGCTTTATCACATATTTCAGAAATTTATGTGGGAAGTTTTTCACAAGTGCACTGTCTGCGTGTTTTAGTAGCTTTCGAAAACCGTTGAAAAATGAACATTATTTCTTTTTTTTTTCAACACCTCGATACGTGCAAGAGTTTCAGAAAATTTTCTTGCGAAGTTCCGTAGTGGTTTTCTGCTGAGATGTATATTCTTTTACCAGACTCTCAAACGAGCAAACAAATTTCGATTTTACCCCATTTAGCTTGTACCTTAGGTAATTGGGCTATGCACGGAGCTGTTTGAAAAAGAGTAGCTCTTTGAAAAACAATAGCGTGAAAAAAATACAATAATAACGTGATAGGGTAAAGCTACATACGTCTGCTTTCATCCCCAACAGCTAACACGCTACAAATGATAATCTGTAGGTGTGATCCTGCAGTGAAATAGTTAATGCATTAACTGGGGATTGGTAAAAATACACAGGAATACTAACGAAAGATGAATGAACAGTTAAAGACAAGGTTCAGTTCTAATGCCCGTAACTGATGCAGAGCTCCCAAGACAATTATGTTGAATAATGTTTATTGCTGAAAGAGTATCTCAAATAAAGGAAAAGTAGTCTCACAATAACTAAGAATGATACATACATCAATAATGTTATTAAATACAGTAAAGTAGCGTTGACAGTGATACAAGAGTGATATCAGAATCCCCAAGCTAAACAGTCATTCAAGACACATGCAAAAGTAAGTTCGTTTTGAGAACGTAATGAAACAAACCTTCGTAAGCTGAAAATTATTCTCAGTTCAGCAACAGTAGCAAGAGTAGTAACTCATACTCTGCTTATTCAGAATTCCTTAATTTTTTTCTGGAGTATCAGTATTCTGACTGGTTTGATGCGGCCTGCCACGAATTCCTATCTTGTGCCAAATGTAGTGGACTGACCCGACAGCCAATCCACTAGGACGGGTAGCCGAAAGGCACGCGTTTAAGCTCACGCAGGCTGGCGTGAGGTCTGGAAAATGAGAAGGAATTATAGTAGCCAAAAATAGTACATAGCTTCTGGAATACTTAACTTTAATTCATAATTGGTGAACATCGGTCTGACGGTACAGGCATCCATAGATAAATAACAAATGTGAATGGCGCCTTGCTAGGTCGTAGCAAATGACGTAGCTGAAGGCTATGCTAACTATCGTCTCGGCAAATGAGAGCGTATTTGTCAGTGTAGCTTTGCTAGCAAAGTCGGCTGTACAACTGGGACGAGTGCTAGGACGTCTCACTAGACCTGCCGTGTGGTGGCGCTCGGTCTGCAATCACTGACAGTGGCGACACGCGGTTCCGACGTATACTAGCGGACCGCGGCCGATTTAAAGGCTACCACCTAGCAAGTGTGGTGTCTGGCGGTGACACCACACCAAACACTTCATCTCAGAGTAGCACTTACCACGTGCATCGTCAATTATTTGCTATATGTATTGCAATTTCTGTCTTCCTCTATAGTTTTTGCCTTCTACACCTCCCTCTAGTACCGCGTAAGTCATTCCCTCATGTCTTAACAGACGTCCTATAACCCTGTCCGTTCTCCTTATTAGTGTTTTTCACATATTAGTTTTCGATTCTACGCAGAACCTCTTCATTCCTTACCTTATCAGTCCGCCAAATTTTCAGCATTCTTCTATAGCTGCACATCTAAAATGCTTCGATTCTCTTCTGTTCCAGTTTTCCTTCAGTCCATGTTTCACTACCATATAATGCTGTACTCCAGACGTACATTCACAGAAATTTCTTTCTCAAATTCAAGCCTATGTTTGATACTTGTAGATTTTTCTTGGCCTGGAATGCCCTTTTTGAAAGTGCTAGCCGGCTTTTAATGTCCTCCCTGCTCTGACCGTCATTGGTTATTTTTCTGCCTAGGTAGCAGAATTCCTTAACTTCATCTACTTCGTGGCCATCAATCCTGATATTACGTTTCTCACCTCATTTCTGCTATTTCTCATTACTTTCGTCTTTCTTCTATTTACTCTCATTCTTTGTTCTGTACTCATTAGATTGTTCATTCCATTCAGCAGATCATATAATTCTCTTTCACTCTCGATAGTAATGTCATCAGCGATTCATTTCATTGAAAACCAAAATCCGAGCACTCTTATTATTCCCTCTTGGCTCTTGTACATATTGTATATTATCCGTCTCTCCCAATAGCTTATGCATATTTTTCTTAGAATTTCGTACATTTTGCACCATTTTACAGAATCGAACGTTTTTTCCAGGTCCACAAACCCTGTGAACGTGTTTTGATTTTGCTTCCATTATCAACCGCAACGTCAGAATTGCCTCTTTCTCTCTCTTTTCTAAAGCAAACTAATCGTCGTCTAGCACATTCTCAATTTATTTTCCATTCTTTTATATCTCATCCTTGTTAGAAGCTTGGATACATGACCTGTTAAGCTGACTGTGGAATAATTCTCGCACTTCTCTGCTCTTGAAGTCTTCGGAATTGTGTATATGATATCTTCCCGAAAGTCAGATGGTGAATCGCCATACTCATACGTTCTACACACCAACGAGAGTTCTGTTGCCACTGCCCCCAATGATTTTAGAAATTCTGGTGGAATGTTACCTATCACTTCTGCCTTATTCGATCTGAAGTCCTCCAAACTCTTTTAAATTATGATTCTAATACTAGATTCCCTATTTCTTCTAAATCTAGTAATGTTTCTTCTTCTATCACATCAAGAAAATCTTCCCTCTCATAGAGGCTTTCAAAGTATTCTTTCCCTGTCTACTAAATCCGTCCGAACAGGCTTCGGGAAGCCCACAGCTACCGACTGACCGCTGTGTCATCCTCCGGCGATAGGCGTCACTGAATACGGACGTGGAGGAGCAACTGATCAGCACACCACCTCCACCGAAGGGCATATGAAATGAGGTCAGAGACAAGTTGTGCCTGAGACTGGAGGACCATGTAGTAGACGAATGAATTCTGCTCTCTTTGAAGGGAATTAGCGCATCTCAGACGAAAAAAGGAAGATATGAGAAGCTTAATAGCGCATGCTTAGAGAACATTTCTTACCAATGAAGTCTACAAGTACGAATGGTATTTTAGAGAAAAGCGGCATGGCATAGTTGATGGAAAACTGTGTCGCAGGTCCTCTAAACCCTCTGTAGTGCATTCGTTTCACTTTACAAAATGGGTTCCGTAAGAGACTACTAGAGAAAACTGCTCTTTTTGGCAGTCACTGCAGATGTAAAACTATAACATCATACAACAAATATTAGTAAACACGTTATTAGAGATGAGACAGTCCTTAACGCTTTTAAAACTTCATTACAGTAAGTGACACTGCAGAAGGCTTATCACACTCAAAATAAATGCCGTGATGAGTGGTTGTACGTGGTCCAAATTTGGACCCAATGTCTACAAAACAAGGCCTGCGAGTCCAATCGAGGCTTAAATAGGCACAAAGAGACGTAAAATATCGTATGTTCACCACTATCAGTTCACAAGGCCGAAAGTCGGTAGCTGGAAATAAACGACGACACGTTTAGCAATGCACTGGGAACCCCATGAAATTCATATTGCCAATAAGAAGTAACTACGAAAGATATGTAATAAAGTGCAGTGCACAAGTGTGAAACGTCATGAAGTAAAGTTGTGGTCATGGACGGGGAGAAGAACGCAGTATCTATATGAAATGTTAACTAAGCACAGTCAGATACGAGATATTAAATATGTTCAGCAACCGTTTCCTATAGAAACCTGAGACGACGATATAAATGATTTTAACCTGGCATTGTAGCTATTGTCTAATAGCTACGAATACACATGAAATACTTATTGTTTCTTCACCAATAGCAAGATGTGCACATGTTCGGCTAGAGATAACGCAACAAATAGTTCTGTGCTGCCTGGGCCTTCAACGCCGCGGATATTGTCATTGTTGACTCCACACAAAGAGGTGTCAACTATCAAATTCTGTTTCACTAGTGGACAGGATCACGCCGTTCGTAGAAAAGTGGAGTACTCTGGCATCATGAAGAAAGAATGATGGGACAAAATGATCCTAAAGGGTTCATATACAGAGGAAAATTGACATCAGAGCTCGAATATCAGTCCAGGGTCAATATTTCCCAAATATCAAGAATACGAGAAATGAAGGTTTTACGACCTTCTATGAAGATTGGTTCGTGAACTAAAGTAATATTAATGTTGTAAGAAAGCTTATGAACACAGGGGTTCTGCAAGCAGCGACTTCTGTCTTTGGCAGCCCAAAATAATACAACTCTGTTCCAGTCAGGAGCGATTGGACATGTTCAATATTGATTTGGATACACAGCGTAGTCCAGCATTATTTACTTGGCTTTATTGGTGGTGAAGAGATTATGGTTGTGGCCACTAAAAACTGGTACCCTAAGAAGGAATAGAACCCACACTTCAGCTATTGCAAGCTAGCAAACAGCCCAACTACCCACCGAATTTCACATGTGAAGGATTTGTGTTTTTGTCGTAATGGGGTGCACTGCACGCGACACAAGAAGTTTAGAATTCCACTGGAGCTATTACTGCGAATAACCACTTCGTAGTCTAGTAGCCAAACGCAAAACAGTGATATCAGACCCACCCTCTCTCTTTTTTAAGCCATATTCTATCTGTCTGCTAAGAGCATCAGTCTAACAGAAGGTCAGAACCGTTTCTTTCGTTTTATAACCAGAGAGTAATAGTAAAAACTTGCAGAAATATGTATGTGAAACGGCTCGTGGGTGCCTGTCATGCTAAAACAAATTCCAGCGCCATCAGTCAGTGGCCGCTTGATGCAGATCTACATCCACCCTAGTGATTTCACGCACTGGGCATGGAGCCTATGATCTCCAGCGGACTTTTCTGCACTCGAATTAGCAAGTATGTCATTATGTAACGCTGCCTGTGATATAATGCTGTGTTTCAGCTCGCTCCGTGGCGATTTTGTATGGACTGTTGATATGAGTGTATTTAACTATGGTCTTATTTTCTTGAAGATTGTAGTATACTTCGTTCTATGACAACTTGAATAATTCTCATTTTTAACGTCATGAGGAGCGTGGTTTATGCACTAGGAAACGGAGTCTAAAACGGAGTAAAAACTAATGTTTGTGAATTTGTGTTCTGTTTGTATTTAACAAAAGGGTATAAGTAGTGGAGGCAATTGAGAACACTTGTGCCCCGTATGGACAGAACGCTATCGTGAAAGTCAACTTGTATCGTTTCAAGTACAATGGCATTGATGAAGGACGTTTCAGTCATTTTCTACTATGGTCAATGACAGCATATCAGATAATTGGCAAGTGTGAAAGCAGTTACCTTTCATGCGTCAGTTGGCTTCAATAGTCACATTGAGGTTAAAGGAAAGGAAGGAGGATTATATTATAACGACTTGTCGAAAACGATATCAGACGCGAAGGAGAAACTCAAACTGGGAAGGATAACGAAGGAAATTGGCTGTGTCCTTTCAAAGGATTGATCCTGGGATTTTCTATAATAGATTTGAAGAGGTAACCACCAAACTAAATCAGTTTGGTCTGATGGTGATTTGAAGTATCGTTTGGTAACGTCATAAGCATAAAATAGTGAGTAAGCAATAACAAACACTATCTCAGATGACAGGCTGTACACGTCCAGAAAATATATTGTTATTGGTATACTTCTGGCGATACAAAGAATGTGTTTTGTGTTACGAACCGCTCCCTACGATATGCCCTACGCAGCTGAAATTTGTTGTCAACAAATGAGATTCCTTGGGTTGCAGAGTAGGAAATGCGACCTGGAAGACATCAAGGAACTTAATTGGTAAACACCCCTACTGCTCGGCTGCTAATCTAGTATCCGCATGTGTTTAGCTTTCTCGCCCCTTATCGATGAATCGTCAAGAAAGTTAGCTTTTGTTTTCTTTTGTTTGTGTTTGTTTGTTTTGTTTTGGAGATTTGCGCTGTAATCTTAACTCATAATCACGCATGATACATGCGTGGGATCAAAAAACTACCCGCACATCCTCAGATGGTTTTCAGTAACGAAGTGGAACATATTGGTTACAATTTCTCTAATATATTTTTTTTATTTTCTTCAATAACTGAACGGGGAACGCTATTAATACGCATGACAGTTTCTCATCTAATACCATACAACAAATGGCTGCCTTAATTGAAAGCGAGGTCTTCCGTCATACTCAAGTAGGTTTATCGGAATACAACGCAAAACTGACAATATGGCTGTGAGAGTTGTTGCTGAATGAAACACAGTTAAAAGAGTATTCAGTGACACAATTTCATTAACATTTTAGTGTGTTTTCAGTTGCAGTTCCGCAGTAGTTTATATTTCGTACCTCTAGGTCTAATGATTACTGAACTTAGGAGACGTCTTATGACGGGGAAATTTCTAAGGATGTCGTACTGATTTCGATATAGCTGTTTGTAGCTCTGTCGCAGAGGACGTAAACAGTTACTCCTCCGCCAGTTTTGAACGGAGAGTTACTGACCCTTACTCTTCACAATTCTTCGACATTTTCATGGATCCAGTGACCAACTACTGTGTTCATCGCCTCCTCATTGCCCTTGTGATGGCTGATAGAGATAATTCGCAATTTAGACAACGAGATTAGTTGGAGTTATTGCATAAAAGTAATATCACCTGTTTGAAAACATGTATTAGATAAGTCAGTTACACACTAAAGTGGAATTCATTCTGAATCTTTGATTGGTGTACCACAAATAAGTCAAGCGCATCCTGAAAGACAGTTCTATGTAATTCCAGGAAGTAAGAGAACTATCACAGCGTGGCCAGACTTGTTCCACTATGTTGCCAGGGCCCTATCATAGTCGTAGCAGTAGTATTATGTTTCTACAGGTAATGTCTTTCTTGAGTGGGCTAAAAATTAGGTGTGCAGCTTGTTCATCAACAATGCAGCAGCTTAATTACTTTTCCTATGTCATTATTAGAGTTATTCTAGTATTTATGGTGAGGAAGAAGAACGGAAAGTTGCATAGACGACTACAATAGATACAAAAGGAAATGAATGTAATCCACTTAGTTACATAGCCATTTATTTGACATCAACATGTAGGATGACGTGTGTAACGCCCCAACGACCACCTTAAAGTCAATTAAGAAAGAACATGAAGTAGGAAAAGTTATCTTGGCAGTTACGACATCTTTACCGATGAGCTAACACGAAAGAGTTTTGTCAACAACCACATTGTACACCACTGAGCATATATGTTAGCGAAAGAGAAAGAAGAAACATCGTATTTCAGCAATGGACAAATATCGATGTGACAAATGTGAAATTAATATCTCAAAAGTTAAGTCCAAAGTAATGTCACCAGAGATAACTTTTATGTGGAAGAGAGTTGTAAGCGCAACGAAGAAATTCAATGCGCCTACAATGCTCTTCCACAGAAGTCGCTTGCTAGAACTCATCCAGTGCAGACGTACGAGAGCAGTTCGGATCTGAATTATTGAGATTGCGAATCGTGACGAGATTGTTTTCGAGTTTAGAAGTGTTTGTTGTGTGACGGGACTCACGGCTTAAGAAACTGATTTTATGAACTGAGACAGGAACAGATAGACTCATTTAACCGCGCACTACGGGTTAATTGAAATCTAATGACGGAATTAGTGAACATTGGACTTGACTTTAAATTAGTTGGACCTTAAGGAGAAGTGAACATTCTGTGAAAGAATACACGTAATTAGTCTTGAGTAGGAACCAAGTACACGACTTCATGAAGATAAAACAATTACGCTAAAGTGTTGAGTTGTGGTAATTGCTAAGAAACTATAACTCAATCGGACTGACTTAACTAAACTATTCCGTGTGCGTGTGGTGCGGGAGTTATAAGTATTTAGTGACAAAATAACAATAAACTGTTCGTTACCAGTTAAATACCCGGTGTGGACTACATCATTAAATAGTTTGATAAATGACTGAATCAACGTCTACTCATGAAAGAATATTTCATTGAAGTGCAAATATTCACGTCATTAGTTGAAAAGTGAACTTTCAAATATTTTCGTATTACGTCGCAATCTTACAAAGACTGAATCAAAGAGTATCTCTGGATCTCGCTGCATACCAGCACAACAATTCCATGGCAACGAGACAACAGCGTAAGAAAAACTGTTAACTAAAATATTTCCTCGCAATCAGTGGTGTGTGCTATGCGAACGAGAGAAGAATTAATAACTACTGCAAATCCGGGCAATAATAAAAAACATCAATTATACGAGTTAGCATAAGTGGAAACGCTGCGGACTTATAACTGAGATAAGACGACTACGCGAGGAACGCCATTTCGGAAGTTTTTCAGTTTTTTTCTCCCGTTAATCTACGGGGACTGACGGTAAATCGCATCGTGTCTCTACTCTGTCGCGAGAGCTGTGGCAGTACCATCTCTACGGCGTCGACTACATCAGCACGCGGTTGGAGTCGAGGGGCACGCGCCACACACGTGTCAGCAAATACTTTTTCCTACTTTATGAAATACCCCGAGATATATTACTTACTGTCATCAAACCAGCATGGACTTGGAAAGCATCAGTCTTGTAAGACATAGCTGGCACTTCATTTGCACGGTGTACAGTGTACAGGGGCTATTAAAATGATTCGTTATCTATAGAGTTCCATAAAGGCTTTTGATATCATTCCTCACAAGGGGTTTCCAACCACACTGATTTCCTATGGATCATCGTCTCAGTTGTGCGACTTCATTCGTGATTTCCTGTCTAAAAGGCCACAGTTCTCAGTAACCGACGGGACGTCACCTAGTGAACTGGAAGTGATGAGTCTGATTCAGCAAGTGAAGTGACGTAGACACTCCACTGTTTCTAATGTATACACTCGTAAACTAATGTATACACTCGTAGCAGACAATTAGAACATTTGTCTTATATTTGTGCCATTAGTCGCTGCCATCTAGTACACTCCTCATAAGAGTAAAGCAAAATGCCATAGGATGTTGAAAACATACCTTTACGGTACGAAATATGACAGTTGATTCTAAAGAATGAAATGTGTAAGGTTCTCCACATGAATACTATAACAATTCCGTTGAAGTTCGCTTGCACGATAAATCAGTCATATTTAAAGGTTATCAAATCAACTAACTATCTAATAGCCACAGTTACGAAAAACTTAAATTGGAATCGTCATGTTGAAAATATGGTGGGGAAGGGAACACAATGACCGCGTTTTATTGGTAGAATACGTAGAAGAAGAAGCACATCAATTAAAGTGACCGCATAAGACACCCTTCCCTCCTCTTCGTGAGTATTCCGCCGCAGTACCGAACGAGTTGGCGCAGTGGTTAGCACAATGGACTCGCACTCTGGTCGACGTCGGTTCAAACCCGCAACCGACTATCCTGATTTAGGTTTTCAGTGATTTTCCTAAATCGGTTCAGGAAAATGCTGGGATGGTTCCTTTCAAAGGGCATGGCACTCTTCCTTTTTCATCCTTTCCTAATCATATGGGACCGATGACCTCGGTGTTTGGTCCCCTCCCCCAAATCAAACAACCAACCAACCCACGCATTTTCGGACTGACGGAAGACGTCGAAAAAGTTCAAAGAAGGGCAGTTCGTTTTGTATCATCACGAAATAGAGGATATTGTGTCACGAATATGGCAAACGAGTTAAGATGGAAATCACTGAGCTATGTGTTTTCACTAAATTGCCATCACCAGCCTCCTCCGCTGAATGCCACGATATTTCGTTTACCTCGACAGACATGGGAGACACGATAATTGTGATAAAAACCTCAGTGCTGGCACTCTAAGGTTTCGTTGATCATCATTTCCAGACGCTTTTTGAGAGTGTAACGGTAGAGAATTAATGTGACAGTTGTTCAGAGAACACCATGCCAAGCACTTAATTGTGAACTGCAGAGTACCCATGTAGATTTGGACGCAGATGTCAAGGGAGGGGTAGCAGGAAGGAGGGAGGGATCCAGGAATTGATAAGAGTGCAGAAGTGTAGAATAAAAAGGTGAAAAGCTTGCAAAGTGTTCCTTACTTAGACGTACGCCACAGTTAGTTCTGTGTCAGGACAAAGAGAAAAGGAAGGAATATTTTCAGAATGAAGAAAAGAGTAAAGGTATAAGGATATAAGAGAACATGGTTTCATAGCTTTTGAGAGGAATGATTTAGGTCAGTAAACAAAGCAGAAATTAACAGAGAACGTATAGTTTCAATGGGAACCGTTAATTTTTTATAACGTTTTGTGAGAAGGGAGTATAAGGGCAGTTGAGGTGATAACGTAAGAGAGAGTGAGAGAGAGAATTAGAAGAAATTAACAATGAATAAGTCGAAATCGTTTGAACAATTTTTGGAGGACAGAGGGTGTATTAATAGATGGAGGAGAAGAGAGATATTTATTCGAAATAACACAAAATAGTTTTAAGCCTTCTTATAAACTGATTACTTTGTAAATATCTGAGCCGGATATAAATGAAATAAAAATGAAATATTTAACAAACTGTATATTCAAAAGAAGCTCACGTCACTTAAAAAGACATCTGAAAGCAAACGTACGATGGTCGTTCAATAAGAAATGCCACACATTTTTTTTTTAAATCTATTGCTATACATAGACAAACGTCCTTGTTTGTGCTTCACATTTGATGTTTTTCTGTGTGCCGGTGAACTTTCGAACCGTTTTGGCAGATGACGGAGCCGTAGTACAGCGTCCATATGGCGTCTGCGCACGACTAACGTTACAGGCAGCGTGCTGTTATTGAATTCTTGTGTGCAGAAACAGTAACTTTGGTGCACATCCGTAAATGTTTTTGTACAGGGTATGGCGATGCTGCAGTTGACAGGAATCCAGTCGGGCGATGGGTAAAGAAATCTACAGCCTCAGGAAATGCTGAAACAGAGCTTCAAGATCAGCCACGCTCGGGACGTCCTGTAACAGAAAATGCTCCAGACATGCTGAATCGTGCGGATGCAATTATTGGTGCCGACCGCTGTATCACAACTCGACAATTGGCTATACACTTCTCGGACAGCATTGAAAGTGCGACTGCGATGATCAAGGCTTTCGGATGCTCACAGGGTACCTCAAGATTCAAAGAAAGGTCATTTAATTTTAACTGTTGGAGTTTGAAGACTTTCTACGGGGAACACACTTTGAAGATGACGAGAGTGTCAGTCATACAGTGAAAACATGGCTACGCCAACAGGACAAGAGCTTTTACCAGCAGGGAATACATGCTTTCCACAACGTTAGCGTACAGCCATAGAACATGATTGAGACTACTTAGAAAAATAGGACATGGGCAAGACATGTTGATGTTTATTGTCACCAAATTCTGACACTTAACAATCAATATTTTCCGAGAAAAAATGTGGGGCATTACTTATTGAACGACCCTCCTAATTTTTTTTATCTGTTGGCAAGTGATCTTTCACTGGCTCTAAATGAAGAAAAATGAAGAAGATGACATAAAACAAACGTTTTAACCAGAACTGCAAATTATTTTGTACTTCTGTTATGCATCGTGGCACAGTATATGTAAGCACTCGGACGTAACAACCTGAAGAAACATTTTTCCTTCCCAGGCTTCAAGCTCGCAGTTCGAAAGAGCGTCATATGTAGTTGGTTGATTCTGTGGCAAGTTATCTCTTAACATTCTGACGACTTCAGCCCACTTGGTTCCCATGGGGTTCATATCAGCGGCCCATAGCGGCCAGTCCAAGACGTTGACACCTATTGTGAAGAGCTGCTGCTGCTGGACGAATGCAGACTTGTGAAGGGAAGAACGCGTCTCTTGCAATGTGAAGTCCGCTTGTCCGTACAGCATTCGCAGTGACAGAAACATCACATTGTCCAATATGTGGGCGTCTCTCTCACTGTGGAGAGTTCCTTCTATCCTGCTCCTCTCGCAGAAATCCATCCCAAGCAGGAAACAGATGGCCGCCCCCTTCTTCTTGTCGCGGTTACATATTCACATCGATGGCGAGTCCCATGCGGCCAGTATACGACTCTTGGACGATTGTTAACTGTAGAAAACACTTTCTCGTTAGTGAAAATGATGTTTCCTCACGACTCACTCAGTTGGAGCTCCCAAAATACCAGCCAGTACAAAATATTGTCTTCGCTCTGGTTTCACGGCCTATGGTCATGCGTGAAGTCCAGCGTGCCTCAGCCTTCGGCGAATCGTGTCACTGGGGCCGGGGAAGATGGTCTTCGCGTTCAGAAAGGAATTTTCTCTGCTCGTAGACACTAGCTCCCTGTCCTGCTGTGAGCTGTCTCCCTTCATGCCTCAGCTATGAGCTCTGTTGGTGATGCCTCTATCAAGGCAGTTCCTCCACCATCTCGTTGTAGTCATATGTGGCACGGCATCCCTTCTGTCAGATTCTCCGATGCAACCATCCACTCTCTCTCCCTTTGAGCGTTTGCAGCAGATGGCCTGATGTGTATTTAAGCTTACCGCTCTTATGCTAATTCCACGAGAGGAAGTAAACATATTTACGTCAAAACGAGCGGAAGAGGAAAAGCTGAGTGCTGTGGCCATGGTGGCACATCTACGGGAGAGGGGGAGGGGAGGCAGGGGCTGTTGGCCCACTATCACCGGCTCCACCACTTCGGTCTCGCCTTGGCACCAAGCTCTAGCTGGCCGGCCAGTCTATAAGCCATTCAGCCTGACTGGCCCGCAGCTCGCGCGAATCCCAGGCCACAAGCTACGCTCAGCCCTAGAAGTATCAAACATTTCACCTACACTAGCCACGTGTGTAGTGTAAACTAACGCAGCTACAATAACTTTTGTGTAGCATCAGCAGCACATCTATTTTTGACGTTTCATTCAAATATTTAACGAAAAATAAATTAAAGAATATTTTCATGATAAACGTAGCTATAACGAAATAATTCACCCAGCTATACTATGGGATCAAAAGTATCCGGACTCTCCTAAAACACAAGTTTTTCATATTAGGTGCCACCTGCCTACCTCCATACCAGCGACCTCAGTAGCCATTAGGCACCGTGAGGGAGCAGAATGGGGCGCTCCGCGGAACTCTCTGACATCGAACGTGGCCAGATGATTGGGTGTCATTTGTGTCATACGTCTGTACGCGAGATTTCCACACTCCTTAACATCTTTACGTCCACTATTTCAGATGTGATGGTGAAGTGGAAACGTGAAGGGATACGTATAGGCTCACCTAGTCTGTTGACTGACAGACACCGCCGACAGTTGAAGAGGGTCGTAGTGTTTAATAAGCAGACATCTATCCAGATCATCCAAACTGCATCAGGATCCACTGCAAGTACTATGACAGTAGAAAGGGGGGGGAGGTGAGAAAACTCGGATTTCATGGTCGAGAGTAGGCGAGGGGGGGGGGCCGGATGAGAAAACTTGGATTTCATGGTCGAGCGGATGCTCATAAGCCATGTATCACGCCGGTAAATGCCAAACGACGCCTGGGGTGGTATAAGGAGCGTAAGCATTGGATGATTAAACAGTGGAAAATCGTTGTGTGGAGTGACGAACCACGGTAGACAATGTGGCGATCCCATGGCAGGGTGTGGGTATGGTGAAAGCCCACTGTACGTCATCTGCCAGCATCTGTAGTGCCAACAGTAAAATTCGGAGGCTATGGTGTTATCGTGTGATCGTGTTTTTCATGGAGGGGGCTTGCTGATGGCACTATCACAGAACAGGCCTTCATCGATGTTTAAGCACCTTCGTGCTTGAGCAATTGGGGGATGTCGACTGCATCTTTCAACACGATCATCCATCTGTTCATAATGCACGGCCTGTGACGGAGTGGTTACACGACAATAACATCCTTGTAATAGACTGGCCTGCACAGAGTCCTCACCTGAATCCTATAGAACACCTTTGGAATGTGTTGGAACGCCGAATTCGTGCCAGGCCTCACCGAACTGTATCGATACCTATCCTCAGTGGAGCACTCCATGAAGAATGGGCTGCCATTCCCCAAGAAAATTTATAGCATCTGACTGAACGTATGCTTGCGAGAGTCAAAGCTGTCATCAAGGCTAAGGGAGGGCAACGCCATATTGTATTTCAGCATTATCGATGGAGGGCGCCACGAACTTGTAAGTCATTTTCAGCCAGGTGTCAGGATACTTTTGATCACGCACAGTAACAATTGCATAGCACAGGAAACTATTCTTTCTTGGAAGCGCTCTGCATTAGATGTCGCCTTAAGAAAATATGGTTTCTACTAAGATCACTAAGCTAAATCTAATAGCAAAAAGTTTTTGTGCCGGCCGTTGTGGCCGAGCGGTTCTAGGCTCTTCTGTCAGGTACCGCGCTGCTGCTACGATCGCAGGTTCGAACCCTGCCTCGGGCATGGATGTATTTTATATCCTTATGTTAGTTAGGTTTAAGTAGTTCTAAGTCTAGGGGACTGATAACCTCAGATGTTAAGTCCCATAGTGCTTAGAGCCATTTGAACAGTTTTGGTGACAACCTTGACAATTAGTTGTGTATTCGTAGTATACTATTAATATTTTCAGCACTTACGAAGCCTACTCATTGTATCTTAGGTAATAAGTGCTTCACGACGAAAATTACGTTCTGCTGAGGCAGTATATTTACATCGACATGATACACGATTACTCTGTAATTCACGGTAATGTGTTTTGTGAAGGGTTGACAAAATCGTTCAGTTTCTCGACCATTCCAATCACAAAACTCGAGAAAAACGATCGTCAGCAGCTTTATGTGCGGGTTCTGATTTCTCTTATGATATTACAGTTGTAATATCATCTCTTGTATGGTGGTGGCAAAAAAAAAAAAAAAAAA
The DNA here is from genome assembly GCF_023864275.1 of Schistocerca cancellata. Taxonomy (NCBI): domain Eukaryota; kingdom Metazoa; phylum Arthropoda; class Insecta; order Orthoptera; family Acrididae; genus Schistocerca; species Schistocerca cancellata. The sequence continues at coordinate 664,710,879 of NC_064628.1, forward strand.
AAAACCTTCTTCGCATTTGGAGGAGATAGATGGTGGTCGAAATGTCATAAAAATAACGTGTTGCAGAAATATAGGTTAGTTTTAATACTTCACAGAATGAGATTTTCACTCTGCAGTGGAGTGTGTGCTGATATTAAACTTCCTGGCAGATTAAAACTAGGTGCCCGACCGAGACTCGAACTTGGGACCTTTGCCTTTCGCGGGCAAGTTCTCTACCATTTGAGCTACCGAAGCACGACTCACGCCCAGTACTCACAGCTTTACTTCTGCCAGTATCTCGTCTCCTACCTTCCAAACTTTACAGAAGCTCTCCTGCGAACCTTGCAGAACAAGCACTCCTGAAAGAAAGGATATAGCGGAACATGGCTTAGCCACAGTCTAGGGGATGTTTCCAGAATGAGATTTTCACTCTGCAGCGGAGTTTAGTGTTGTTTTGAATATGACAAGCTGTTGATTGTATTTTTATAAGATCAAATGGTTCAAATGGCTCTAAGCACTATGGGACTTAACATCTGAGGTCGTCAGTCCCCTAGACTTAGAACTACTTAAACCTAACTATCCTAAGGACATCACACACATCCATGCCCGAGGCAGGATTGGAAAGTGTGACCGTAGCAGCAGCGCGGTTCAGGACAGAAGTGTCTAGAGCCGCTCGGTCACAGCGGCCGGCTTTACAAGATCCTCTGTAGATCATGGATTACTTCTCGTCTCAGTTCACTGATATTTCGGCATCGTTGATCAATTTTTGTTTCTTCATTTTCTCTGAAATGTACTTGTCGAAATTCATGCTTTTCCTCTATCCATTCATACAGAAGCAGCCTGGTGGTTCTCTACTGAAGTTTTTCGCGTTTCAAAATTGGCAGATGTTATCCATTTTTACGGGTATGTGTTTGTTATATTCTTTCGTCGGCTCGTAGTAGAATGCTTCGTTTGTTAGGTTGTACTGTTTACTTGACCCCGTCCGCGCCTCTCGTAGGTTGATATTTTCATAGCTGGCTTGAGTCCACAGTCTCTTACTATACGATTGTATCGCAGTTCTTGATTTTTCAATCCGTTCATTTCGTTATTCTTCGGTTTCTTTTCTTCTGACGCTGCTCATTGTCGTTCGTTGGGAACTTAAACGTGCGTCACGCTTTTTGTCTGCTTCATTTCTTCGCTGTTCTTTTTGTTTTCGCTGTTTTGCTTCAGAACTGGCAAGACCCTTCTTACATTTGTGGATTATTTAAAATGTATATCAGATCAACTTTTTATTTACAAATACACTAAGCACGCTTTACATACTTTTCACACTTCATTTTAGATTTATATTCAGTCTCGAACCCACGACTTGCTTTATGTACCCCACCAATGTGTGGCCCCATCAGTGTCGAATTCCAGAACATAACAAAAAGACCTCTAATGGTCCACAAGGTTCGAGAACATTGCACAACATTTTAGAATGTTATGGAATGTTATATAATACACTTCTGGAAATTGAAATAAGAACACCGTGAATTCATTGTCCCAGGAAGGGGAAACTTTATTGACACATTCCTGGGGTCAGATACATCACATGATCACACTGACAGAACCACAGGCACATAGACACAGGCAACAGAGCATGCACAATGTCGGCACTAGTACAGTGTATATCCACCTTTCGCAGCAATGCAGGCTGCTATTCTCCCATGGAGACGATCGTAGAGATGCTGGATGTAGTCCTGTGGAACGGCTTGCCATGCCATTTCCATCTGGCGCCTCAGTTGGACCAGCGTTCGTGCTGGACGTGCAGACCGCGTGAGACGACGCTTCATCCAGTCCCAAACATGCTCAATGGGGGACAGATCCGGAGATCTTGCTGGCCAGGGTAGTTGACTTACACCTTCTAGAGCACGTTGGGTGGCACGGGATACATGCGGACGTGCATTGTCCTGTTGGAACAGCAAGTTCCCTTGGCGGTCTAGGAATGGTAGAATGACGGGTTCGATGACGGTTTGGATGTACCGTGCACTATTCAGTGTCTCCTCGACGATCACCAGTGGTGTACGGCCAGTGTAGGAGATCGCTCCCCACACCATGATGCCGGGTGTTGGCCCTGTGTGCCTCGGTCGTATGCAGTCCTGATTGTGGCGCTCACCTGCACGGCGCCAAACACGCATACGACCATCATTGGCACCAAGGCAGAACTGACTCTCATCGCTGAAGACGACACGTCTCCATTCGTCCCTCCATTCACGCCTGTCGCGACACCACTGGAGGCGGGCTGCACGATGTTGGGGCGTGAGCGGAAGACGGCCTAACGGTGTGCGGGACCGTAGCCCAGCTTCATGGAGACGGTTGCGAATGGTCCTCGCCGATACCCCAGGAGCAACAGTGTCCCTAATTTGCTGGGAAGTGGCGGTGCGGTCCCCTACGGCACTGCGTGGGATCCTACGGTCTTGGCATGCATCCGTTCGTCGCTGCGGTCCGGTCCCAGGTCGACGGGCACGTGCACCTTCCGCCGACCACTGGCGGCAACATCGATGTACTGTGGAGACCTCACGCCCCACGTGTTGAGCAATTCGGCGGTACGTCCACCCGGCCTCCCGCATGCCCACTATACGCCCTCGCTCAAAGTCCGTCAACTGCACATACGGTTCACGTCCACGCTGTCGCGGCATGCTACCAGTGTTAAAAACTGCGATGGAGCTCCGTATGCCACGGAAAACTGGCTGACACTGACGGCGGCGGTGCACAAATGCTGCGCAGCTAGCGCCATTCGACGGCCAACACCGTGGTTCCTGGTGTGTCCGCTGTGCCGTGCGTGTGATCATTGCTTGTACAGCCCTCTCGCAGTGTCCGGAGCAAGTATGGTGGGTCTGACACACCGGTGTCAATGTGTTCTTTTTTCCATTTCCAGGAGTGTAGTATGGGATGTTTCGAGATGTTCCCGAACTTTCTCAAATCTTCCCGAGTGTTGCAGATTATTCCAGAACATTCTAGAATATCCGGATCATTGTGGAACATTCTGAAACATTCTGGAATGTTGTGGAATGTTCTCAAATACTCTCCAATGTTCTGTGATCTTCTCGAATACTCTCGAATGTTCTGGAATGTTCTAGAAATTTCTAGAGGACGAAATTTCCCAATCCTTATATCTTCAAAAGCACGCCCTTCAGGTAAAAACGGAACCTTCATCATAGAGGGCTATCACACGATATAATTCGCTTGATCGTACCGGGATTCGTTTCTGAGTTGTAGCGACACGCAAATTGTACTCTTGGTTTTATGATATATATTGAATTTTCAGGTCACTATCCATTCCATTCAGCTGCTCTTCCAAGTTCTTTGTCATTTCATTTACAAGGTTACTGAGCAACACTGAAATGTTTATTTTCTCTCATTGAACTTTAATCATTTCCCCAAATTTCTCTCTGGTTTCCTGTACTGTTTGCTCAACGCACATACTGAATAACATCGGGATAAGCTGCAATCTTGTCTTAGTCCTGTCTAGACAGCTACATCAATTTCATGTCCCTTATACACAAGTTCTATACAACCTTGCTTCCCCTGTGTTTTACCTCCATTAGCCTTATCCAGTAGCCTGCCGCTGTGGCCGAACCGTTCTAGGCGTTTCAGTCCGGAACCACGCTGCTGCTACGGTTGCAGGTTCGAATCCTGCCTTGGGCATGGATGTGTGTGATGCCCTTTGGTTAGTTAGGTTTAAGTAGTTATGAGTCTAGGGGACTGACGACCTCAGATGTTAAGTCGGCAAGGCATAGTGCTTCAATGCTGCTGCAGACAGAGCTCACAGTGGAATGGTTCCGCTGGCGTGCACTGCCTGCTTGTATACTAAGCGAGTGACCTTGATTACGTAAGGCGCTGATAACGGACGTAGACTCTGCACGCACCAGCAGGCGGGCGTTATCCTGTACGCGTGTAGTCGTACTAGCAGGACTGGTACCCTGGTGCTCTGGCCTGGCGCCGAGCCAAGTTGGGCGGGTTGCGTCACCAACTCGCTAGGCTACTCCAACTCTATATAGTAATATGCCATTTACATTGTATACTCGCTGTCGTAAAGTTAGTAATGATGAAAAAATACATGTACCGATGAAAGGACTTGGTGTACTTGCTGAAAATGTAACTGTGACTGGTGGTATTACCTTGTACTATAATTATTAATAAAGTGTGATCCTTGACATCTGTAACCGGGGAGCGTGCATCGCGAACCGGGGGCTCAAGGATGCTACAGTTTAAAAAAAATCGTAAACATAGTGCCGCACTGTCCGCTGAGCGCCTAGCGAGTTGGTAACGCAACCCGCACAACTTGGCTCGGCGCCAGGTCGGCGCACCAGGGTACCAGTGCTGCTAGTACTACTACAGCACGCATACGGGATAACCCCCGCCTGCTGGTGCCTGCAGAGTCTAAGTCCGTTATCAGCGCCTTACGTAATCAAGGTCACTCGCTTAGTGTATAAGCGGGCAGTGCACTCCAACGGGTCAATTCCGCTGTAAGCTCTATCTGCAACAGCATTGAAGCGCTATGCCTCGTCGACGTGTGTATCATCAACGCCGCCACCGCATGTCTGTCCACAAACATATTAGCCTCGAGAAATAACTTGGAGGAAATGGAACAGCACAAGCTGTTATATTGAATGGACCTATATTCTTTCGTGGCTTCAGGGTGAATTTTACTCTAGGTATTGATACTGGAAATTCTGGTAGATCAGCTTCTGAAAAATTTTCAATCCTTCTTTAAATAATTCTTGACAGTATTTTGTAACTATGAGTTATTAAAATGATGGTTAGATGATATTCACATCACTTACGTTCCTAGGAATTGTAATTATTTTTTTCTCCTTGAAGTCTGAGTGTAATTTGCCTGTCTCATATAGAGAGTAAACATCAATAAAAGCGACAAACTGCAGGGACGGATTCCGGACTGGAAATGGAGAAGAGAATGTCCTATGGACATGAGTCTGGAAATGCTTCATGGCCACAGTAGACGGTGCTGACGAATGAAAGTTCTTCTTACTACGTGCCATGTGTTCGTTGTGTGTTGCAAGCTGTGTGATTGACGCAGCATTGTAAGCAGTGGAATGGTCCAGTATTCATGGCGGGAACAGGCCAATAAGGTGTTCGTGCACAGTCAAGCAGGTTAGAACGGTGGAGAGGCAGCTAGGCTATACCAAAACAAGTGCCCTCACAGACACCAACCAAGTCACGCAACATTTAAAGCCATTTTTTGGCGTGTGTGTGCTCATGGGTCCTTTGAGAGAGACGAACGTACAGAGATGAACCCTAGCACAAGCTCCAGTGAAGTGGCCTGCCAGCAAGATGTAAGCCAAAGTACGATTATGTGTGTCCTGCATGACAACTGCTATTATCCCTATCACTTGCAACGAGTACAAGATGGTCAGAGGAATCCTCATTTGTAAGCTCAGTCTAACTTGGCAACGATGCATTTCTGGGAACATGTTCATAGAATATATTTCCTCCAAATTGGTTTTATTAATGTCCACCCTGTGAATTGCATACCAGGTGGAAGAGTTTCGTCAAGCTGCCTCTAAAAGGATCTCAGTAACTCTGAGGGAATGTCACCAACTCTAGGGGCTTTGTTTCGACCTAGGTCTTTCTGTGTTTTGTCAAATTCTTCTCACAGTATCATACCTCTCTTTTACTTCTTCTTGCCTTCATTTCCCTTCCACACTTTCCATCCACTTTTCCCTTTTCGCCTCTTTGCTTAGTACTTTGCCACCTGAGGTGTCGTTATTCATACGGCACACTCTCATTTCTCCAAAGTGCCTTTTGATTTTCCTGTAGGTAGCACCTGTCTTACCCCAGCTGTACGTATGTCCTGTGCTATACCTATTTATGCAATTAACACTTTTAGACATTATCCCTCTCACCCACTTCAGTTACTGTTTTTTTTAATTTTATTCTTCGTCAAATGAAATCAGTATCTCTTGTTCATTCCAGAACTTCTACTACCTATTTGACCATCTTCTGAGTTCACTTTTTCTTCTCTCAAACCTACTCATTCGTTTTCTAAATTCAATTTCTCTTTTTCAGTAATTCATTGCCTTACATAACTTCTGCAGCTCTATCAACCTGTGCGCAATTCAACTAGGCGGCTATTTCTTTCATTCTTTTTCTCCATTCTATGCCCTCCTATTGTTAATCCACCTCTTCCATTTTCTAGTTTCGAATTCAAGACCCCCATCGTCATTAAAGTTTGCCTCCCTTAACTATCTCAGTTATTTGATTAATGTCATCACATATTCTTTCAGTCATCACCTGCGGAGCTATTTACCATATAAACGTGTACTACTGCGATGAGTCTTAGCTTCTTATCTCTCTTGGATATGAAAATACGTTCACTTCATTGTTGATGGTAGCCTGCCCAAATTCTTATTTTCCTATTAATTATTGAATCTACTCCTGAATTATCCATATTTGATGTTGTCTTTGTCACCTGACCAGCAGTCCGTCATTACTCTCACATTTCCCTAATCCCACTATATCTAAATTCACCCTCTCCATCTCCCATTTCAGTTTTTCTATTCGATTAAGGGATGCAACATTCAATTCTCTGTCCCAAAGAATGCAGTTTTGTTTCTATTGATGACAACATCAGTCCTCGGTAGTCCCCAGTCGGAGATCCAAGTGACAGACTATCTTCTTTATCTAGGGAATATTTTAACCAAGAGGACCCCATCTTCATCAGCCATAGGCTGAGCTACTCGCCTGCACGAAAATGTTCATGTTGGCTAACGTTGCATGGGCAGATCAGTCAATGATGAGACTGTTACCTTTGTAATTACTACAAAAGCTGCTGTCCTCTTTAATAATCACAGTCTGGTCTCACCTCTCCGTTTTCGTTGCATCTACCGCAAGCAAATTATCCCTTCTCAGAAAGTCCGTGGTTCATGTGCGTTCACAAATTAAACAGCTACTAAACAACATGCACACATTCGGTGGAATGAAAGTAAAAACACAAATCTTGCTTTATTTTACGCTTACACACTGTCTAATCCCTGCGTCCTCATGAGCTGAGTAGGTTTTTTATGCTATTTATTCGTGGAAGATCATCGGTTCTCGTCTTTTATTGGTCGTTGACAGTTTAGAGATTTACTTAGCAAATAAATGGATAGCAATTGCTTCATCTGCAAGGACTGATGTAGCCCATATCGCCTATTTCAGTCTTCCTGCAAAACTGGAGCTCACTTGCAGGTGTCGAAAATGATCTTGTGCAATGAAACACCTCCGGTACTGCAGAGTTATGTGTGTGGAGTCTCTTAAAAACTTTTCATATGTCTTGAACCATCAATGAAATAGTCCTCATTTTCCCAAGACTAGTTTCTCAGACTATTTGTCGATACCGCGCATTGCAAGACAGCTTGCTGGACGGGGATTGAACCCAGAACATAGCTTTCCTGGGAAATGCTCTTATCGACTGGACTATTCAGACGCGTCTCACGACTCACCCTCATAGTTCTGCTTCCAGCCAGTAGCTTTCTCCTGCTTTACAAACTTCACAAACGCTCTCCCTCAAACCTTTTGTGACTAGTAATCCTGGGAGAAAGGTCGTTGCGGAGAAATGTTTTAGCACAACCAAGGAAGCTGTGACTCGCGGAAGCAATGCTGTGAGGGCTGGGTCGTGTGTCATGCCTGGACATCACATTTGGTAGAACATTGCCCACGAAACGTGAGGTCCAGTGGTCGAGTACGTTGCAGCACACGGTTTTAGTCTCCAAGGAAGTTACGAAGCAGTGCACATCCCAGTGCAATAAGAAAGAAGGAAGGAAGATTATAGTTTACACCTTGTTGACAACAAAGCCATTAGACATGGCTCAAGCTTTGATTGTTGTTTTATTTCCTCTTAAGGAGGGGCTAGTCAGTCGGCCATTGCTTTGTAAGGAACCGTCCAGACATTTGCCTGAAGCAATGTAGAAAAATCACAGAAACGTAAATGTGGATGGCTGGCATTGATTTGATACGTTGTCCTCTCGAAAGCGAGTTCTCTGTGCCATCCACAGCGCCATCTCGCTCGGTCAGGATGCAAGATTCACTCTGGATACTGTGTCATAATTTTTTCTAGGGAATATTCTGTTTATGCGACTGAATGTGGTTTCATAATAGAAATTCAAATTTTTTGATATGTGGAATACTGTTCCTGCAAAGAGTAATTCCTTTCAGTTTCTAACAATTCGGGCACATAACGCTTGAGATATGTTTAACTTTCACATGTTTTAATAACCTATTCTTATACACTTCCTTTTTCTAAGTTTCGGTGAGGACTTTCGAGCACTGAAAAATTTTAATATAATCATTAGATCATTATTTACTCTATATTACAATTGTGAATATCTGTAACTTTTCAATTTACTATTTATTTAAAGAGTTCCTGATCTTCATTTCGTGAGTATATGAATTATTTCTGTAATAGTCTACCTACCAGGGGTTGAATTTGAGTTATGTTTATAGTTCAGTTCTTAACGCACTAATTTTTCTTCGTTTCAACATATGTGAAATACAGTACTTTACGAATTACGGTAGATATAAATCTGGAAACTGATTACCAGAATTTTCAAAGCTGGTTTCAGTGGTATATTGGTAGTAAACAGTTTTGATACCTCCTGCTATGAACATACACAGAGGGATTTCGTGTAAGGTTTTTTTCTCTGTAACTCTCAAAATACTATAATAAGCCGGAAGAATGTTTATTTATGTGGGTAAATGTAAGCAAAAGAATTGAGGGCGTAGGTTGCAGTTGCTACTCTGAGATGAACAGTTAGGCACAAGCCAGGGATTCGTGGCAGGCTGTATCAAACAGTAAGAAAGGATTTTCTTTAGCCAAGTTGTGGACATTTGCTTATTTAGTCACTTTTCAGAGAGTTACTGGAACAAGTCATTCTCTATTAAAATAGAACATTATTTTTCTATCATGTGGCTGTGTTTGAACCAACTGTGTAAAAATCAGTTTAAATCAGATTTTTATCATTTTTATTTACGGAACTAGTAATCTATATCTGTGACTTTTTAATCCATAAACAGGCTTCTGGACTGCAGGTAGAGTATAGATGGAGGAGGGTGGTCAACCCATCGCTCCAGCTGCCTCTGGTACTCCAGTTGAAAGGACGCTGAGTGGATCAGGGACTGTCTTGGAGAGACTGGAAAGAGGAAACGTCCCGTAAGGCCCTATGGCCCCTTGGAATCTAGAAATGTTCAAAATTTATAACACTATGTGATCAAAAGTATCCGGACACCCCAAAAAACATACGTTTTTCATATTAGGTAGATTGTGCTGCCACCTGCTGCCAAGTACTCCATAGCAGCCATCTCAGTAGTCGTTAGACATTGTGAGAGAGCAGAAAGGGGCACTCAGCGGAACTCACGGACTTCGAACATGATCAGGTGATTCAGTGTCACTTGTGTCATAAATCTGTATGCGATATTTCCACACTCTTAAACTTCCCTAGGTCCACTGTTTCCGATGTGACAGTGAGTGGAAATGTCAAGGGACACGTACAGTCCGACCTCGTTTGTTGGCTGATAGAGACCACTGACTGATGAAGAGGGTCATAACGTTTAATAGGCAGACATCTATCCAGACCACCACACAGGAATTCCAAACTTCGTCAGGATCCAATGCAAGCACTGTGACAATTAGGCAGGAAGTAAGAGAAATTGGATTTCGTGGTCGAGCGGCTGCTCAGTAGCCATATGCCTTTCATGGAGTAAGGAGAGTAAGCATTGTATGATTGAATAGTGGAATAACGTTGTGTGGAGTGATGAATCACGGTATACAATGTGGCGATCCGATGGCAGGGTGTAGGTATGGCTAATGCCTGGTGAACAGCATCTGCCAGCGTGTGTAATGCCAACAGTAAAATTCGGAGACGGTGGTGTCACGGTGTGGTCGTGCTTTTCACAGAGGGGATTGCACCCCGTATTGTTTTGCGTGTCACTATCACAGCACAGGCCTACATTGATGTTCTAAGCACCTTCTTCCTTGCCACTGTTGAAGAGCAATTCGGGGATGGCGATTGCATCTAGGCCATGCGAAGTGGCTTCGTGGTTAGAGGCGCCATGTCACTGACTGCATGGCACCTCCCATCAGAGGTTCGAGTCCTGCCTTGGGCATGTGCATGTGCATTCTTAGCATAAGTTGCTTCAAGTTAGTTTAAGTAGTGGATAGAACTAAGATTGTTTTTCTTCATTTTTATCAGTCTTTCTGATGGGAAGTCAAATGTACTATTTATACTAGACTAACAATTATCCACCTCATCAATAAATTGAGATATACAGAAGTCTAGGGACCGATGACCACAACGGTTTGGTCCCTTAGAAATCCACACACATTTGACAGTGATTGCATCTTTCAACACAATCAAGCACCTGTTCATAATGCACGGCCTGTGGGGGAGTGGCTACACAACATGTAATGGACTGGCCTGCACAGAGTCCTGACCTGAATCCCATAGAAGATCTCTGGGATGTTTTGAAAAGCCGGCTTTGGTTGGTTCAAATGGCTCTGAGCACTATGGGACTCAACTGCTGTGGTCATAAGTCCCCTAGAACTTAGAACTACTTAAACCTAACTAACCTAAGGACATCACACACATCCATGCCCGAGGCAGGATTCGAACCTGCGACCGTAGCGGTCGTGCGGTTCCAGACTGTAGCGCCTTTAACCGCGCGGCCACTCCGGCCGGCAAAAGCCGGCTTTGTGCCAGGTCTCAGCGACCGACATCGAGACCTCTCCTCAGTGCAACACTCTATGAAGAACGGGCTGCCATTCCCGAAGAAACTTTCCAGCACCTGGTTGAGTGTACCTGTATACCCGTGAGAGTGGAACCTGTCATCATGGCTAAGGGTGTGCCAGCATTACTGACGGAGGGCGCTACGAACTTGTAAGTTATTTTCAGCCAGGTCTCCGGAAACTTTTGATCACATAGTGTATTTAGCCACCTTGAAATGGATATTTTCATTTATACAATATGTTCATGTAAATTCCCTTTACTTGAACGCAAAGCTCAATGCAGCATCTAGCTGCCTCCTGGATGTAATGCAAAGTTACAGAATACGAGTTTACTATAGCCTTACACAAGTAAGGAGGCTTGGATATAATATGGAGAGCTTCATTGAACAAATATGTGAGCTGAAGGACATGTTAATAATTTCGGTGCCACCACTGGCAGGATTTCTAAAAAATACTTTTTCCTGTAATTTGAATTCGTTTTTTCGTAACAGGGTAAATAACAGCTTAAACATCAGCACTTGGTGTTAATGAAGTCCTAGGAAAGAATATTTCCCAATTGTTTACGCAGGAGCGCGTCTACTGTTTGCGTATAATCGGCCGTCGCAGCACGTGCTGGCCACGCGCTGCGGGTTGTATGCACAGCAGGCGCGCGGGCGCCTGCGCCTGACAGCGCTGCTACCCACGAATCGCCGTCGTCACACAAGGCAGCGTATCTGGTAGCAGTGGAGGCTGCAGTGCTGCGACCGGGGCACGTATTTGCTGCAACAGGAGCTAATAACGGGCCCGCCCCCAGCACTCAGCGCAAATGAGGTCAGACCACACACTGCCGCTGCTGCTGCTGCTGCCGTGCAGAAGCGAGCATTCCACCCCGACACGTGTGTCGTGCTGGGCGGTCACACGGCCACTTGCATGTAACGATGTAACGGCGTGCAGAACTGATGCTTATTCTTTGTTAACAATTCTCTTAACTATTACAAGCTAGTTCTATGTTGAAATCTTATCCCCATATCCTGCCAGTGAGTTGTATGTGAAGGAGTAATGGCTGGCTTATCCCCTTTCGAAGACATCCATATAGAGGACAAAGGCTTGGAACAGAGTGGTGGGATACCACAACTGTTAGTTTTCAATGCGCTAGGCTTACATTGGGAAGTTAACTTTTGTGATAAAGTATTTGTTTTGCTACTAAGCATGGAGAAATTAATTTATATATAATTAATTACTCCAAAAATTGCAGTTTTGTAGGGCATTTGAACTCATAGATGCAGCTGAAGCATGTAACTAAACAATATTATTTTATTTCCATAATATTTTGCATCACCTAGCACCGTAACTACTATCTGCTGGTGGTAAGTTTAAATCTTATCCCTTTATCCTTTCCATGATGCAGTAAAACCAGGCTTCCTACATTTTTGGATGAGATCTAAATCGAATAGCAAAAGAGCGTGGTGAAAGAACGGATAAGACTTTGGACTGACGATCAAAAGCGATCAGTTAGTCAATTTCGTATTGCGAAGTAAATTTCTAACATTATGGATTTGTTGTATTATTGTGCTTCAGGAGATAATCGGGATTCATTGCATTTATCAGTTATAAAAGCTGCACTAGAGTGCAGCATTTGAAACCAATAAGAAATAAAAGTATTGACTGTACTAGGTAAGGAATATAATTAAACAATTTCCATGAAATTCTGCTACTGTTTTTAAATTCAATGCTGTTACCCATTACTAAACTTGTTAAAACAACATATATTCTTCCACCAATACTTACATTATGCAGAAAGTAATATTGTGCACTGTATCATAATTATTGCAGGAGTTTCTTTCTTAGGTTTTAATTAGTACGGATTAACTTTGCTAGTGTGCTTTTGTGCCTCTCAGTACCAGACGTGGGTTGTTATGGGAGCAATTTGAGCGATAGTGAGGTGTCCAAATTCCACTTGTTTTGGACATTAAAGGAAGCCATTCGTGGGTAACATTTTGAGGACGGTGAGGTGGTGATTCACAAACGAAGCACTGGCTCCGCCACCGGGACAAGGATTGATACGGACAGGCCCCTTGTTTTGCGCTGAGGATGGCCATAGAACGGGATGGAGATTACATGGAAAAACAGCGTTTGTAGATAAAACACCACTCTTTCGCGAGTGTAATTCTCATTATGTTCAATAAAGAATTGTTGAAGAAAAATTACGATGCACAAATTTCTGGACGAAACTCATGAAGAAGGTCAATGGCCGGTTAGCCTTAACTTTATGAAGATGGTATCAGAAAGAAAAGATACCATCTTCATATAGTTAAGGCTAACCCGTAATTGACTTCCTTCTTGAGTGATGGATGCACAGGCATTTCCCGAACTCTTACGGGACTCGGTAAGATTGTCTGCCGCGAGTAATGAATGTTATGGGAAGGGGCACTACGAATGTAGTGTGTGGACATTAAGTTGGGAACGTGGGCCTCACGGGGAGCGTGCAGGGGATAAATTCCTGCAGTCGCACTATCCTCTGTGACCTCGGTGGCTCAGGTGGATACAACGTCTGCCATGTAAGCAGGAGGTCGCGGGTCCGAGTCCCCGTCGGGGCACAAATTTCCAACTGTCCCCGTTGATTTATATCAACGCCTGTGGACGGCTTAGGGTCTTGGGTCTTTATTTAGTTATCATTTCATTCTAAGAGAGCTGCATGGTCACCGATGGTATCTGTCCTTTCGGACATGTTCGAAAGAACAGATACCATCTTCATACAGTCATTTACGTTCAACACCTTCCTGTACACCACAGCATGATCAGCGAACAATCTAAAATTGCCGCCCACTCTGTTTGCTACATCATTTAAGTGTATAGAAAGTAGCAACTGTCCTATCACACTTCCTTGGGGCACTCCTGGTGTACCCCTGTCTCCAAACACTCGAGGACAACTGACTTGATTCTATTACTTAACAAGTCTTCCAACCAGTCGTATATCTGGGCGTCTATTCCATATTCATGTATCTTCATTAACAGTCTGCAGTTGGGCTATCGTGCAGAATGGTTTTTTGAAATCTAGAAATATGATAACCGCCTGTTGCCCTTCATCCCTAGTTCGCAGTATATCATGTGAGAAAAGAGCAAGCTGGTTCACACGAGTGATGCTTTATAAAGCGGTCATCATTGGTGCACATGAGCTTTTCGGTTTCTAGGAAATTTATTACATTCAAAATCAGAAAATGCTATAGAATTCTGTAGCAAAACGATGTTAAGGATATTGGTCTCTATTTTTTAGGATCCTCTCTTCACCCTTCTTATATATAAGAGTCATCTGCCCTTCTTTCCAGTCGCTTGGCGCTTTGCACGAGTCTAAAGATTCGCGGTAAGTGAAAACTAAATAAGGGATCAGTGACGTAGAGTACTCTTCGTAAAATCAAATTAGGATTCCATCCGGACCTGCTGACTTATTTGTTTTCAACTCTTTCAGTTGTTTCTCTTAGCTAGGGATGCTTATTACTATGTCATCCATACGAGACTCTGTGGGATGGTCAAACGATGGTACGTAACTTCGTTACGTTTGTACGATTATCCTGCGTGAACGATTTCTTAAACGTGAAACTTAAGACTTCGAGCTTCCTTTTGCTGTCTTCTGCTGCCATATCAGACTGGTCAACGAGTGATTTGATGGAAGCCTTAGATCCGCTTAGACATTTTACATAGGGCCAGAATTTTCTCGGGTTCTTCGTTAGACCTTTAGTCCAGGTACGACAGTGGTAGCTATTGTATTTTTTCACAAACGCACAAATCTCAATTAATCGTGGCCTGTTGCCATCCGCTCCGAGAGTGCAATAGCCTTTGCTTCTTCAATATTTTCAGAATTTCGTTATTAAACCACAGTTGGTCTTTTCTGTCTTTAATCGACTTACTAGGCACGTACTCGTACTTGTCCAGAGCACGATTTGCAATCTGTTTAAACTTTGCGTATAATTCCTCTATGACCATCGTTCTAGAAACTAAGTGATTGCACTTCATTGTGTAAGTAAGATGCTAACAACTGTTTAACTGCTCTTTCTAGCAGAAACACTCTCCTAGCCCTCTTGACAATAGTCGCTATGATGACATCATGACCAATAACCTCCGTCTCTATACTCACGCCGTCGATGAGGTCCGGCCTGCTTATAGCTACACGCTCCATGACACTTCCTCTGCGTGTGCACTGCCGAACTAGCTGCTCAAGAATGTTTTCGGAAAACATATTCAAAAGCACTTCACAAGACTGTCTGTCTGTACCCCTGCAATGAACCCTTACACATCCCAGGCTATACTCGGTAGGTTAAAGTCACCACCAACTAGTTCTGCATAATTTGGGTACTTTTGCACAACTATAGACTTTCTTTGAATGACTAGAACTGTCGCAGAGGAGTCGAGTGATCGGTAAAAACATACAACAGCTAATCTGGCTTCGATTAAATCTGTTATGCACGATCGGATAATTTCGCTATCACATTGAATTTCAACCTCAGTAGAGACAATTTTTTTGTCGACTGCAATGAACACTCAAACCCGCCCCCCCCCCTCCTCCAGCATCTAATCTGTCTTTCTGATAAATACCTCTGAGCTTTTTACTCCTGGTTTTAGCAAGCTCTCAGTCCCATGACTAATTTGAGATTGAGGATTTCCCTTGAGGGCACTAATGCGGGAACTTCGTTATGAATACTTCGACAATTTAATGATAAAATTTTGACAGTCGAATTGTCTTTATTCTGAACGCGACCTGATTTCCCTGTATGTGTATCGACTGGCGAGTGTTCATGAGAGTACCTTAACTACTGCCTAGCCTAAAAAAAAAAAACCTCTGCACTCCACAAGTACCGCCCAAGTAGCGACTGGACTCCTGCCTTAAAAATATGCCTTTACAGAGAGAACTGCGAAGTAGCCCTAAGGATATGCATGTAGACAACCACTTGACACACATCGGATACCGTTTGTCTGCCTTCAGGTACCTAGGACTACTTGCGCTTTTTCTCCATAATGGTACATTTTTATAATTCAAAACAAATGTGTGTGGGTGCCACTGAGGATTTTGCCGAACTGAGGAGGCTTTAGAAGGACCCTTTGCCGTTTTATTCACTTATGTGTCAATCTCAAACTCTTCCACCCTCGCGCCACATGAGGGCGTGAAATAGTGAAACTGAGAAAGCATTTTCGCCATTTCCTGCTTCGCATTATTTTCAAAGTTCGTTGAATGATTTAACCGATCCCTAGTAGTTCCACACTGTACAACATAGCGAAAATAGCGATCGCCTTCCTCTGAAAAGGGGTGAGATGACGTTAGGAGGGGTTGCTAGCCCATAATGTCCTTAGAGAAGCGTCAGGAGATGTCACCACTTTCAAAGATTGTCAAAATAATGTATTCCTGTGGTCATCGCATCACGAACTGTCTTTTTCGACCTCAAAATGTGTGGTTATCAAAGTCGCAAGGAAAGGGGTGGTTTCATTGACGCTATTTATGCGGCCGTCCGAGGCCTTTTCGTGTAATTCTGATAATCATACCTCTGCAGTTCCTACGATCACCTCGCAGGGAGCTATTAGGCATGATAACAGGACTTGATGAGACGATGACTTTTCCTTGGTTGGATACAACAGTTGTAACGCGCTTTTTAAATGAAACGATGCCCGCCATTTGACGGTGGGCTTTTTTCAATTCTTTATTTCGCTATCAGGATTTCGGCTGTAGGGCCATTTTCAGCTCCAAAGTGAAAAGCTCCAATAAGTATCAGACACGTCTGAATCACACGTCGTCGTCGAAATGTTACAAAATATTACAAAACATATTGAGACGACTGGTATGAATGTTTACATACGGTTTGTAATATTTAGTATTATTCCCACCACGACGTATTGTTCAGACATGTGCGACACTTACTGCCTTTTATAGCCTCCCGTCTGGAAATGGCTCTAATGCCTCAATAGCAATTTTGAGGTAAATAAATTTAAAAAATTACAAATGATGGCAATTATTTCACTTAAAAAGAATATGGTCAGTAATAAGGGAGGCTGATGACGTGTGGAAAGTTCGCTGAAACCTGTTGTCATATCCGTCAATCCCAAGGTAGTAATTGGCATATTCCAGCAGGGCTATGCAGTACCTCACACTTCACAAACTTGACGAATTTGATTTGTTAATCGCAGCGCATGGCTGGCATTTGGTGAGAAGATATATACATTCATACCAGCCACCAGTTAGTAGTTCTGAAGAAGTAACTGAGACTGTATTTCAGATAGGGCAAGGAACTCCTCAGGCGACTTTTGAAAATAAATATCCATGCTTTTATAAGGTTGCAGATTTTTCTTTATCTAATCTTTGACTTCCTTTTATCATTTTACAATATTTGCAAATTACTCGTTTTCTATAAAACTGAACTTTACTTTAAAATATCCTTCCGTATTAAATACGGGGAAAATGTGACTCGGTGCGCCATTTTTATCTTTGAAACAGCAGCTGTTCTGACCTTATTTCCTGCTTTCCTTCGTGTCCAGATCCAAGTCAGCTTTGATTTCCCGAATGCTGGCCTACCAAACAAATCCCTCTAGCCGAAAAGTAAAAAAAAAGTACTAAACAAAAGGTGGTGTCACCGTCACTTTCAAACTACATGGACTTTAACACAGACACAACATCAATCGCACTTCAGGCGTTGACTTTCCGTGGACCCACTACTATCGAAATTTTATAAAACACAACACTCGCATGATAGGAGGCGCAATTAGCGTGCTCTCAATAACAGTGGTACTTGCTTTGCCGTTTGGGGTTTTATAGGAAAAGCTACTTAATTCGAGACCTCTCATGCAGATGTCCCACTAACTTAGCTTGGTTCTCACGACATCACATAAACAGTAGGACGAGTGATCTCCTGATTAGAAAGATAACACAGTATGTGTATCCATATGTAGATTTCGAATCCTAAACTACAATGCATTGATGCTCATGCATTACTTGCTTTCACTTTCAAATACACTCATGCACCAACACAGACGCACTACTCCCTTAGTGCGTGCTTTCTCCACGTTTAAGGGGGGACGCTGATAGAAAATACACACTATTTAAAAAATGCAACACATGCACAGTTTTGGAGATATGGCAATGAAATTATAAATTTGAAGTTTTATTTTCCAAATATAATGTATGTTTCTTTTTCTCAGAAAGTATTCAAGATATTTGTACAAAAATTTCTCTGTTTCATCTCTTTATATGTTGTCAGCTTCTCTCATGAGGCTCTTGGAATAGGTCTCATAGGAGAATTTTCATAATTTTTTAATTATAGTTCCACAGGTGCAATTTTAAATTCATGCAAAATTCCAAGCACTTTGCCCCACATCTCAGCTTGCAATCAGAATTACAAAATTTACGCTCTTGAGACAAAGTTTATTAAGTTTCCAGAAATATGTGCCCAAATTTCATAGTTCTACCATTCATAGATACTGAGGAAAACGTACATAAACTTTAAAAAACAACCTTTTCAGGAAACGCAATTTAAAGTTGTACCTAACTTTCTTCCTAATGTCACTTCTTCAGAAGGCACCACATTTGTATTCTGGGTCGTCTTTCCCTTCAAAGCTTCTCTTCTGGTTTCTCGTTGTCTGTCTTGTTTCCTTTACCTGGTCTTCAACTGACTTTACAGCTGCAGAAACGCGCTGTAAATCTATTTTTCTCAGGATGTTCAAATGGTTCAAATGGCTCTGAGCACTATGGGACTTAACATCTGAGGTCATCAGTCCCCTAGAACTTAGAACTACTTAAACTTAACTAACCTAAGGACGTCACACACATCCATGCCAGAGGCTGGATTCGAACCTGCGACCGTAGCGGTCGCGCGGTTCCAGACTGTGGCGCCTAGAACCACTCGGCCACATCGGCCGGCCGCTCAGGATGTCTTGAGTAAAATTTCCTATCTTGACGCCCATTCTTTCTAATACCTTCACCCTTCCAACGTTCCCATCATTAAATACAATAACTTCATCATAAGTTGCAATTCTGACAACTGTAGCTGATGCAAATGTGTTTTTAGGGCATCGTTTCCATATGAGTGAATTCAGAGACTCATTTGGATTTTGGATTTTGCAATGAATACACTATTTGAGAAGTGCAGGATCAGCCAAAGATGATCTATAAAACCAAAGAATATGTATCATGGCCTTCTAGATGTATCCCGGACACGTTCGGTTGAAAGTAATGCACAGAATCGTTGTTCACTGAGCTGGTATTGAAGTGCTGCTAAAAAACGTGGGCGTGGCAGGGAGGTCGCGTCAGACTTCTAATTAATTTTCAGGCACTTCGGATGCGATTTCAACATTGAAACTTGGGGAACTTGTTGTCCATGAGTTGTACTAACAAATAAAGAATAAATCGAAAGTTGACATTTTTGGTCAATTTCATCAACGTCCAGCCGTAAATTGAAACAAAGTCTTCGCGTGATAACGTCACTTATCCCCTAGAACAAAATGGAAAAACTCCTATGTGGCCGAGATATATATCACCAACAAACGAGTGGCTTTCAAGCTACGCTTCGTTCAGCCGTTGTTTCGGCATAAAATCTCTAACCACGAGAAAGCAATACACAGCAGCCACTACTGCAACCCCACATAAAATTCTAAGTTCTCATACAAATCAATCACTTGGTGCTTTTCGCCTCACAAAGTCAGACCAAATCTATCACAGAGTGGCGTAAATATCTTTCAAACAAGCCGATAATAATCCCACTGAATTCTCCTAAATTACTGTAGCCTTTGACTTTCCGGGTCTAACCACGATTGGAACCGATCTTAGTCCGGCTACCAACGAATAACGTCCAACTGAATTTCTGACGGGACAAACCAAGAACTATTAACGATGAACAAACATAGCACGCTAATTCTCCCTTTTAAGAACAGTTGCTTCTTCTTTGCGGCTGTCGCAGCGGCAGCTGCACCGTAGATGATGTCTTTACCGCATGCCGTATTTCAGAGTTGTCCGTGAGTTGTAAACTTGCTAACTTACACCAGATTTTGCTGCTCAGACATTTTGAGGTGACAATCTCTACAACATTTTTTTTTACAAAAATACATATAAGGACACATTCCAAACAACTAATTAAACTATAATTTCTAGCCGCAGATTTTGGTAACACGAGGAGACGACATCTACTAGTAATGCCGATTTAAGGCAACACAAATTTTGGAGGACTACGCCATAAACTCTCAATCGATATCTACACTACTGTCAATAAAAATTGCTACACCACGAAGATGACGTGCTACAGACGCGAAATTTAGCCGACAGGAAGAATATGCTGTGATATGCAAATCATTAGCTTTTCAGACCATTTACGCAAGGTTGGCGACGGTGGCGACACCTACAACGTGCTGACATGAGGAAAGTTACCAACCGATTTCTCATACACAAACAGCAGTTGATCGGTGTTGACTGGTGAAACGTTGTTGTGATGCCTCGTGTAAGGAGAAGACATGCGTACCATCAGGTTTCCGACTTTGATAAAGGTCGGATTGTAACCTATCGCGATTGCGGTTTATCGCATCGCGACATTGCTGCTAACGTTGGTCGAGATCCAATGACTGTTAACAGAATATGGAATCGGTGGGTTCAGGACGGTAATACCGAACGCCGTGCTGGATCTCAACGGCCTCGTATCACTAGCAGTCGAGATGACAGGCATCTTATCCGCATGCCTTTAAGGGATCGTGCAGCCACGTCTCGATCCCTGAGTCAACACATGGGGACGTTTGCAAGACAACAACCATCTGCACGAACATCGATGACGTTTGCAGCAGCATGGACTATTAGCTCGCAGACCATGGCTGCGGTTACCCTTGACGCTGCATCACAGACAGGAGCGCCTGCGATGGTGTACTGAAGGCGGACCTGGGTGCACGAATGGCAAAACGTCATTTTTTCGGATGAATCCAGGTTCTGTTTACAGCATCATGATGGTCGCATCCGTGTTTGGCGTCATCGCGGTGAACGCACGTTGGACGCGTGTATTCGTCCTCGCCATACTGGCGTATCGCCAGGCGTGATGGTATGGGGTGCCATTGGTTACACGTCTCGGTCACCTCTTGTTCGCATTGACGCCACTTTGAACAGTGGACGTTACATTTCAGATGTGTTACGATCCGTGGCTCTACCCTTCATTCGATCCCTGCAAAACTCTACATTTCAGCAGGATAATGCACGACCGCACATTGCAGGTCCTGTACGGTCCTTTCTGGATACAGAAAATGTTCGACTGCCGACCTGGCCAGCACATTCTTCAGATCTCTCACCAATTGAAAACGTCAGGTCAATGGCCGCCGAGCAGCTGGCTCGTCGCAATACGCTAGTCATTACTCTTGATGAACTGTGGTATCGTGTTGAAGCTGCATCGGCAGCTGTACCTGTACAAGCCATCCAAGCTCTGTTTGACTCAATGCCCAGGCGTATCAAGGCCGTTATCACGGCCAGAGGTGGTTGTTCTGGGTAATGATTTCTCAGCATCTATGCATCCAAATTGCGTGAAAATGTAATCACATGTCATTTCTGGTATGATATGTTTGTCCAATGAATACCCGTTTATCATCTGCATTTCTTCTTGGTGTAGCAATTTTAATGTCCAGGAATGTATATATAGCTTAATCATTCTCTAATAACGCTGAAAAATCACGAGCGAGAAGGTGAGTTGGATTCGCATTAGACAGTGTGGGTGGGATCAACCACAAGTTTTTGGCTTGTGCTGAACGCACCAGCCAAAGGAAGAGTCACACAAATGGGTGAGTTCATTTTTGTCGTTGAGGCAGGTCCACTAGGTAGGCGTTTTCCAAAGATCCCACAAATTTGGCGTTAGTTTTAGCTGCGTTTCCGAGAGATCAGAAGCGGCCGTTAGAAACGTTAGTGTGAAACGACAAGAAATAGAACCCGCCGATGAATTCCACCGATGACAAAGGAAGGAAAAAGCAATTAATCATGGAGTATCACCAAACATAAATTCAAACCGCAGCGACTCGAATCGAATCTCAGCTAGTCGTAAGAAGAAATCGGAATGACAGCGATAGTTTGAAGTCAAGCGACGAGAGAGTGGGATGAAGCGACTCTGTGCTAACGGAAGATTTGGGGGTTTTCTACTTCGGATGTGGAAGTGAAAGGCTTACATTCTCTTGTCAGGCGTGGGACGACGAGCAATGGACAGGACGATGTGTATCTGGGGTGCTGAAAGAGACTCAAGCACGCCACAGGGCGCCAAGGAGGTGCTAAGCGCACGCAACAGCAGCGGACCGGTTAATTCTCTGCTCTGACCCCAGTAAAGAGAACTTCGGTCGTATCGCTCCTAGAGCAAAGCATAGCACCCTATCATGTACGGCATTCAGTTACTTGAATTCATGCGCAACTGCACTTGAAATTAATTCAGATTCTTACGAGTAACATGTGGAAATGTTTCATTAGTCAGTTATAGAAAACCCAGAAACACAACTCACTATTCTTTCTTTCCAATCACAATATGTATCTCGTGACCACTAACACAGGTATCGTTGTTCATTATTTGCATGCTCATACTCTGGTTTCAGGTAAAGATCGACTTTTTGCTGCCATTCTGGTGGCGCTTAATCAGCACATAACTGGCGATTGAATAAATGTGTGTGAATGCTTATTACGCCACTCGCGTGCAATCATTACGTTTGCGAATCCATCGTATAACAATACGATAATGTCCCAATATCACTCCAGTATTGGGTAATGAATCTGTTGTGCTCTTTACTTTGTGCCCAGTAACAGAAAGAAAAATATTTTCTGCTTGTTACCACAACGTTGTATTGTGGTTGGTTATTAGCTAGTAAGTGCTCTGGAGCACTGCTCGTTTTTTCAAAATTACTATGGCTTATCTAATATGTTTTTGCACGAACACAAACTACAGTAATACCAAATATAAAGTAAAGGGATGGCTGGTGCCGTTATGAGATAAGTGTTACGTGATTCCCATGTACCAACTCGGTACGAAACTCTTAATTTAGGGTGTCTCCTACGAAGCAACACAGGCTGATGAAACGTATTGTCCCATCCTTAGGTGTTGCTAGCTTTCGCAGCTGTAGGTATCGATCTGCAATCACTGATTCAGGAGGCAATTACTTTCTCAAACGGTCAAGTGTTGTGGAAAACGACATTCTGTCTATGGAGGTGACTGATATAGGCATTCCGCATTCGTTTTATTAGACACAATCATATCATAACCGACTTCGGTCATACGTCGACTAGCTTGAGATTTTACATGCCATAGTCGTCATCTGTTGAACAAATGTTGTATTATGTGACTGCCTATAAACTATAAAGAATTGCGTTCAGAGGAGGTTGATCTTTGATAATGCTACAACTGAAAAATAATTTAAATTTGAGAGGAATGAGTACTCTCATCAGCAGCCAGTTCTTAATAAATGCTGTATAAATGAGACCTCTAGGCTGTAAGCTTCAAAATTTCTGCTATTTGTTTCCTAATTTCATCTACTCACCTTCCATCGGATGATCCTCTTCGTCCTTACGTATGTCACAACGAACTTTCCGGCCTTATCCGTCATCCCTTCACTTCGCTACATGTCCTGCTCACCTTCATTTCGTTCCAATTATACTGATAATTCGGTCAAAACTAGTCATACGCGTTGACTCTCTCGGACACATCGGAAGGTTATTACGGAACATCCTGTTGCGTTCACAAAAAGCATTCATGAGCAGTTTTATTTTTCTTTTTACTTCTTTACTGACCCTCAAATAGTTATCTGCCAAACACTTAAATAGAAATATCATCGACTAGATGATTGATTTCATTGCTAAGATGCCATATTTCCTTCCCATTATGTTTATTGTTTTAGTATTATAATAGATTTTCGGGGTATACTTTCTACCGATGTTTGAAATGTTCCTACAGAAATTATTTACACTAGAGATAAACTTTAGAATGTCATCAGCAAAATGACAGTGATTTAGATATCTTCCGTAAACACGCATTCATTTTTCGTTTTCCAGTTTAAGGATCTTAAAACTTCCAAAAGCATAGCTCAGATTAGTGATGGCGATGTGTAGTCTCCAGACCTGACGGATAATTCAGTTGTGAATTTCTCACTTGCCTGATGAAGTCTAATGGAGAGAGAAAGGAAGAGTAGGGTTAACGACCAGTTGAGGACTACGGCATCTCAGACGGAAGTCTAACGAAACCTGCAATATTAACGAATAAATTGTTCAATACATCAACTCAGAATGCTTCAGTGGCTTCTTTCTTAATGGCTGATCGTACAAATTTTGTTGAATCTGTGTTAACACATTGTATAGTTTAAGCTTTGCAACAGAAACCAGGCACAAGTACGGTTTAATAATAGTTTACTAAAATCAAACCATTAACTGTTTCAAAGAAATACATCTTCAGGCAGATTTTACATATTTTCTTACTTTGCTCCTTTGGCTTCGGTTTAAAGTTATTATCGGTTTTGTATAATAAGATAAAACAAGAGTTTTTCTTCCAAAATCTGGTAAACTTGCAATAGGGTGACCTTCACGTGCATGAAATGCGCTTGAAGTAAATAAAGTGCGAAGTGTCGAAAAAATTATGCAGTATGCGAGGAATTCTTCGTGTATTTCTGTTATATATTCTGAAGTTTCCACATTTTGTCATGTGTACAATGTAAGTGCCGTTAAATTCTTCGGAAACAAGTTGAACAAACACCATCTCACGTTTTTTTGCAGCAAACGTGCTAGAGATTTACATAATGTGACCAATCTTCACTTAAGTAACAAATCTGTAGTTTCAAAGACGTAGTAAAGATGTCTAGTAACAGACACTGTATAGAGCATATCCTCGCAGAAAAACGTACCTTTGCTAGTGCGATAAAATTAATTTAAAGGTCGAAAATATAAAGTAGTATTAGGTATAAAAAACCGGAACATGAAGTAATTTAATTAGTGTGAATGTGGTAGGGAAGCTACAAAGTCTGGAAAGGGAAATGCCAAGACTTAATCGAGATATAGTGGGGTCAGTGAAGTGAAATAGAAGAAAGACACGGATTTCTGGTAGGAATATAGATAATATCTAGAATGTAACTTGACTCTGCAGCTGAGTGGGCGTTGATATGAAACCTACTGGCAGATTAAAACTGTGTGGCTGACCGAGACTCGAACTGTGGATCTTCGCCCTTCGTGATCAAGTACTCTACCATCTGACCTACCCATGCACGACTCTCAAGCCGTACTCACAGCTCTACTTCCGCCACTACCTCGTCTCCTACCTTCCCGGCTGTGTGTAAGCCATGTCTCCGCAATATCCTTTCTTCCAGAAGTGCTAGTCTTGCAAGATCCGCAGATGAGCTTCTGTGAAGTTTGAAATGTAGGAGAAGATGTACTGGCGGAAATAACGCTATGAGGACGGGTCGTGAGACGTGCTTGGGTAGTTCAGATGGTACAGCACCTGCCTGCTAAAAGCAAAGGTCTGGCGCACAGTTTTAATCTGCCAGGAAGTTTTAGGATAATATCCACAGCAGCAGACAGTGGTATATTCGGAGTAGGATTCGTCATGAATATGAAGGTAGAGGAGAGAGTGAGTTACTGTGCATAGTTCAGTGATAGGTTTCTAATCAGAATTGACAGCAAACCAACACCAGCAATACCAGTTCAGGTATACAGGCCAACCTCGCAAGCAGAAGATGAAGACATAGAGAAAGTATATGAGGATTTTGAGCAGGTAGTTCAGCACGTTAAAAGGGATGAAGATCTAATAGTCATGAGAAAATTGAATGTGGTCATAGGGGACGGAGTAGAAGAAAGGGTTACGGGAGGAAACAGACTTTGTCGTAGGAATGAGAGAAGATAAAGAGTTCTACAATAAATTTCAGCGATTACCAGCGAATACTCCAAGCAAGAATCACAACAGGATGAGGTATACTTGGGAAAGGCCAGCAGATACGGTAATGTTAAAGTTACATCATGGTCAGGTGGATATTCCGAATTCCGATACTGAATGTACGTCGTACCCAGAAACAGATATAGCCGCATATTAGAGTTTAGTAATAATGCAGAGTAGGCTGACAAAGGGGTGGGTTACAATTACAGGACATCTGTTAAGACATGATGCACTAACTCCCACGGTGCCACAGGAAAGATGAAGACAGTAAAATCTTTAGAGGAAGACAGTGATTGGAATATGTGCAGAAATTAATTGAGGAAGTAGGTTGCTACAGATTCTCTGAGATGAAAATGTTGACCCAGGAGAGGAATTCGTGGCAGGTTGCTGCAAAACAGTCAGAAGACTAATGACTCAAAACAAAGCTGTTAAAGAATTGTGAGACTTTTCAAGAGAGAGGGGTGTTGAAAGAAAAAGTTGGCTGTCTTAATGTAAATGAAAATAAACAATACAATCCTATACTAAGAACTGATAAAAGTGTTAGCAGATAAGCATGCAGTCAAAGGACAATGCGTGTTCAGCGGTCATTTATGGTAGGTTGATATACTGTGAATCAGCAGACAGAACATGTGTCTAAATGTATTCCATACGCAAAGAGATTAATCTTGACCAATATACTGTTTCATAAAGAGCTAAAATATGTTCACCTTAACGAAAAACGGAATTAAGATATCTCGGTAATAGTTAATAGGCACCCAACATACTGATTATGAATGGATGGTCATAGATGAAGAATTTGCTATTACGGATACATACCATTTTTATTGCGTTAAAAACCTTTCGAGATTAGAACGTAGTAGCATTAGGCCTAATTATTCAGTTGCTGTATGTGAGCGTGTCTGCTTTTCTTTTATTGTAAAGAAATAATTTATGCACACTTGATTGGCAGTGCACAGTTTAAGCCAGTCAGCAGTATAACCACCATTTACAAAAACAGTTCCTCGACATGTACAACAAACTATTGAAGTTACCATTTATCATTAATGCAGAAATAGAGTGCTTCTTACATTAAGGTGTTAGCAACGAAATACATGCGCAGAAGCCGCATAGTATTGACTTATATGTGTATCTCAGTTACAGTGCGAAATTGGAGAATTTTAGCTATCCAGAGGTACTGATTGCATGGAACAGTTTAGCAAACAGCTAATATTAGTTTTCTAAGCATATAAAAACTTCTTGCAAAATAAACAGATGATGATCAGAGCAGAAAAGGAAGTAGTGTTTCGAACTGTAGAAGTTTTCCAAATCTGCAAGAAAAGCTTAAAACAAAAGTATATGACACAGAATTATCATTGCCATTTTATAGCTAAATTTCGTGGAGCGACATATGATAGCTGCAGATTAAATTATACATCCAACTTTACGGTGCCTATTATGTTTCTCAGTCAGATGCATTGTGATGCACATTTCATAATTACGAACCAATGTGAACGAATGGAAGAAACGACTGAAATAGATCCACGTCACGATTCTGTGAAATTGTCTGATACGCTAAAGTCTATCATAGTGGGATATCGCAGTGACATAAAATTACGATTCACTGATTCCTTCAACTTTGTTGTATTGTCTCTGGAAAAATTTGCGTCATATATAATGCCTGAATTTTGTAACTACGAATGTAGCAGTCCCTATTTACTCAATATTTTCAGATGTCAGTCGTCTGTGTACTTTCTTACACATGTACACCATTGGTGGACAGGTAAGTGATAGAGCTGATGACTAGAACGGCCACAACAGTGCATTAATGTTGTTTCCGTTTAATGTTGTCACCAGAGCTGGTAGGACTACAAGGCGCGTGAAGCGCTTCAGATGTTGGGTGATCACTGTGAATGGTACGGCTATGCCACGTACTCCTGTGAGGCAGCATTATTGACAGCTGATACATATTGAAAACGGGCTCGTTGTGGGTTGGACAGCCGGTCGAATCGAGTAAAGATCTAATTTGTTGGGCATTCTGGTGTGACAGTAGATCAGTTCTGGACTGCAAGGGAACATGAGTACAAGTAGGCTGGTCGTCGTGGTTCTGGTCGATCATCACGAGAGAGGATCGCCATGTTGTGCACCAAGCACATTGTAACCCCTTCACATCTTCACCTGCCATCAGAGAACAAGCACTGAACCTCCTACAGCATTCTGTGTCATGTTGTATCATTGGTCGGAGACTGGCAGTAGCCGCAGTAGCCCATGCACAGGCCGCCGTTAACAGGTTAAAATCCTGTTTACAACGCAGTCATTAGAGACGGAACAAAGCTCGCTATGTTTCAAGTACAGTGAAGGAAACTGGTCATACCTTGTTGAAACGAATCATCCTGGCATTTACCTTAAGCTTTATCTTAAGTAGGAAAAACTATGTCTGGATGATCGGTCGAGGGTTTGAACCGTCGTCCTTCCGAATGTGTGGCAACCACAGCGGCACCTCGCTCGGTACTTACCCAAGGAAAGCGGTAGTGTTGTGTTGCAACTTTTTCGCGTTTATAAAATGATTTTGCAGTGACAATTATATAACTTCATTATCCTGGACAAATGTTGTTCCACGCCAAAGTCGAGTTCCCACACGTCTAGTGGATTCTCCAGCATCCCGAGAACATTTTACCCATCCTCGTACAGTATGGTTGGGAACGTCATATCGTGCCCCGGCCTCCGACGCAGTCAAATTCATTTGTTCCACACGAGCAACGACGCGGTCACGGATAGATTGTTGACGTTGAGGCGTGGCGCATGAATAACGTGACTCGACTGAAAGTGATGTGCAGCAAGCAGTTGAACTTGCTCACGAACTGTTTGGCTATTACAGAACGAATAATTCATTTGCATAGCTAACTGTCAATTCTTTATCCTAATACGTAAGAAATTGCTTGACTAATTATCACGCACTGTGCTATGTTAAACAGATGCAGTAAATTTAAGTTTTCAATTCCAGAGAGACCATTCTCCTCCAGAAGTGACTCTTCCAGATTTATAGACAAAACTCCGTCGCATCTTCTGTGGCAAATTAGCTGCACAATTTCGACGTGTGTTTCATGTAATACAACGGAGCACTTCATAGACAAAAATTGAACCAGGAAAATGTGTCAGTTACGGCGAAAGAAAAGAAGAGGTTCGCATGGATTCGAACATTAGACACCTTACATATGAAGCCAGCACGATTTTTATTCAGCTACAGTAAACATTCACGAAATTATTTTTTTCTATTTAATATAATAGATATATTTTTTTAATTTTTTATTATTTTTTTTACCCTCCGCCACGCACCACATCGTGGACTGCGCAGTATGTATGTAGATATAGATGTAGAACATCGCAACACAAATGGATGGGTCTAGAATGGAACCTCAGCTGGGAAACGTGGAATGCTGATACATGTCGTGGTATTGTCTTCATAGCTGAGTCGCGGTTTCGTACTACCGTGAATGATCATCGTCGCCGAGTATAGTGGCGACCTGGGGAGAGATTCCATGCTTCCAAATCTCGGCGAGGCAGAACGATATTGCTCCTTGAGTCAATGTGTGCGAAGCCATGGGGTATGGCTTCATGTCATTACAGAGCAGTATGTTACGGACATCGTACATTTCATGTGTCACCTGCCAAGCGACAGTATCGTTGTGTCATTTTCAATAGAACAATGCTGGTTCACACATGGTTCGTGTCTGTATGAACTCTCTGCGAGATGCTGTGGAACTCCTGTGGCAAGCAAGGTCCTCAAATTTGTACCTGATAAAACAGGTGTGGGACCAGCTCGGGCATTGCCTCCTTCCCAGTGCAAGTATACAGGATATAAAGGCCCGTTACAACAGTTGTGGGCTTGCCTCACAAGAGGATAGAACGGCTTTATGACACTCTTCCCAACAGAATCAGTGTATGCATTCAGGCCAGTGGTGGTTCATGCTGATAAATGCCAAGTGATTTGTCAGTTTGACACAATCTTGTAGCCACTGCGATAACATGAAATACAATCTCAACACTTACAGTTTCATTTCCTTTCTTCTCCCATTTCTTGTGGTTCACATTTTTGTCGGAAAGCGCCTATTTTAACTTTTTGTCGTGAAAAAATGCTGGTTTGTCATCCCCTGCAGCAGTAGTGCAGCAGCAGTGCAGTAGGGAGTCGCATATTTAGCTTTCATATTTGTTTTGTAGTTTGATTCTTAATTTCTTTCCGATTGTTTGTGCGCTTGCATATTTAATTACATAAAATCCTTGCGTATTCTCGTATTTGAGAGTAGTATTGCTTATTGATAGCTGTAAAGTATAAATTCATGGAGTTGTTAGCCAGTGGTTTGTTTTTGACAGCCAGTGCGCCTTTGACACAGCGCAGTGAGCCTTGAGCAGCCGCTGGTGATGTATCAGTGCAGCAGTAGTACAGCAACACTGCAGTTCGAAACGCAACTCGCCCTTTTTTCACATGATATCTTGCGAATCATGGATGAAGCGTATCAGACGGATGCCATATTCCTTGACTTCCGGAAAGCGTTTGACTCGGTGCCCCACTGCAGACTCCTAAGGTACGAACACATGGGATTGGTTTCCAAACATGTGAGAGGCTCGAAGACTTCGTAAGTAATAGAACCCAGTACGTTGTCCTCGATGGTGAGTGTTCATCGAAGGTGAGGGTATCATCCGGAGTGCCCCAGGGAAGTGTGGTAGGTCCGCTGTTGTTTTCTATCTACGTAAATGATCTTTTGGATAGGTTGGATAGCAATGTGCGGCTGTTTGCTGATGATGCTGTGGTGTACGGGAAGGTGTCGTCGTTGAGTGACTGTAGGAAGATACATGACTGCTTGGACAGGATTTGTGATTGGTGTAAAGAATGGCAGCTAACTTTAAATATAGATAAATGTAAATTAATGCAGATAAATAGGAAAAAGAATCCCGTAATGTTTGAATACTCTATTAGTAGTGTGGCACTTGACACAGCCACTTCGATTAAATATTTGGGCGTAACATTGCAAAGCGACATGAAGTGGGGCAAGCATGTACTGGCAGTTGTGGGGAAAGCGGATAGTCGTCTTCGGTTCATTGGTAGAATTTTGGGAAGATGTGGTTCATCTGTAAAGGAGACCGCTTATAAAACACTAGTGCGACCTATTCTTGAGTACTGCTCGAGCGTTTGGGATCCCTATCAGGTCGGATTGAGGGAGGACATAGATGCAATTCAGAGGCGGGCTGCTAGATTTGTTATTGGTAGGTTTGATCATCACGCGAGTATTACGGAAATGCTTCAGGAACTCGGGTGGGAGTCTCTGGAGGAAAGAAGGCGTTCTTTTCGTGAATCGCTACTGAGGAAATTTAGAAAACCAGCATCTGAGGCTGACTGCAGTACAACTTTACTGTCACCAACTTATATTTCGCGGAAAGACCACAAAGATAAGAGAGATTAGGCCTCGTACAGAGGCATATAGGCTGTCAATTTTTCCTCGTTCTGTTTGGGAGTGGAACAGGGAGAGAATATGCTAGTTGTGGTACGCCACGCACCGTATGGTAAATTGCGGAGTATGTATGTGGATGTAGATGTAGATGTAGAATTTCCGAGAAGCATATTCCAGTCAACATTGTCAAAAACTTTTTACTACTGCCACCTTATGATGCCCTTCGACTCTTAGTGCTGCAGTCTGGTTTCTGTATAAGTTGGATGAAACATTCACTCCCCGTTTTTATCCACACTTCGTTCATAATTTCAGAGAGATTCCGCAATATATTAACAACAGGATGTGGGACGAGGAAATAAAATTGTGAGAAAAATGTAGAATTAGAGCCTCATTGTCACGTATTTGATAACGAACACAAGATACTCTGACTGCTGAGAGCTGAGGGTAACGGTTCTCACACAGGAGGTCAAATTAATATAACTCAAACATGTGTTAAAACATAGTGTGTGATTTCCACACTGCTGCGCCGGTGCAGGCTGCAGCTGAGTTTCAATTATCTCGTTGCAGCCAACTGTTTAATTTAAATTTATTAACTTGATATAAAATCCGTGCCAGTGTGTGCCACAGCGTGCGCTTGCGCCCATTGTGGACCAGTGCGATGAGTGTGGCAAAATTAACCCTCATAATCAACGAAAAAATAATAAAAGCCTGCCCCAGTAAAAATCTCATTATAATGCCTTCGTGGTTAACAGAATAGTGAAACTGCTCACTTTAGTACAAAGGGACTGCTACAAAAATACGTAGCTGAAATATACTGATAGCAGGAATACCTTATTCCGATATCGTGCAAACAAAAGCAAATCTACTTTTATAACGAGGTCTTCATCACATAGATTGGTGTCTTAGTGTGGATCTTGTTGCGTAAACGTCTCATAAGTATCCCACAGAACTCCACCAATGACGTAACTTAATAGTAACTGTTAAGTTCAGACCTACAACATACTCGTAAATAATAATCAAGAGCATGCAGACAGCTTACGAAATAATTTAGTCGGATCATAGAGCGAAACTCACCAATAGCAATTTTTTCTAAATTACACGTATTATTTCATATCAGAGAAAGCAAGAAAATCAAATCTTTTCGTTTCTTTCCGCAGATACATATGAATAACGTCATAATATGAGTGCGACGGGGAATTGTTAACGAAAATGTTCATATATGTTTACTTTTTTACTAATTACTAGTTCCACCTGATATTGCCGTCAGCAAATGACTTACTCTAATAAATACATTATACGTTAGTATAATAATAGTGCATGAAATAGGATTTTTAGTAAGATGGTTGCCAACTGTGAATTACGAATTCACTCGCCTTGAAATAAACAGCTGAGAATCGTGAGAGCATGATTATTAAAATTCGTCTGTTTAGCGGAGAAAAACGAACTTGAATCAGGTAATATTGTTTTATTTTTACACACTGTTGTATTTCTACGCGTTTTCCTAAGTGGACTCATTCAAAATATGTGATTAACTCCCGAAAATATTTATTTCCACATATAAATTAATTACATAGAAATATGCCGTTTGCATGACATTCAGTATCAATGTGACAAAACAAGAAATAACTATACTCATAAAATCAGAAACAAAGAATAAACACAGTACGGTACGCAGCCAAGGAACTCTCGTACAGTGTACACCACTGAATGTACAATGGAACATATATAGTGGGAGACACTACACAATTTTCTCCGCCCCCTCCACCATCAGCACCCCCAGTGTAAGCGATAGGTCTCGTTAATTTTCACATGCCGCCCATATAGCCTCATCAAGCCTTTCTTGAAACCCGGGGTATTCTGGTTGGGATGGGTATGTTGTTCTAACTGCCGGGTGATAGCACCTCCCAACGTTTCCGGCGTGGCAACATCCAATGTTCGTCGAGGCTCTTCTGTAGCTTTCCATGGGGGATGATCGTTAGAAGCTGCCTCTCCCCTCTTCATGATTCTCGATTCCAGTTCTATTGGCTACGAATCTTGAAATGATGGTTCGATATGGCCAAGTGCAACAGTGGTAAATAAGCCGTGGATTTCGATCTTTAAATTGTTGTCGCCTCGACTACTTTGTATGGAGCTTCACACGGTGGTTTCAGTGGTCTGCGTAACGCGTCATTACGTAATAGCACAAGTGAACAGGTGGTTAAGTCTGCAAAGACAAACGTGCGCCGTTTGGTTTGTGCCTGAGTCGGTACTGGACGAGACTGACGCGTGTGAGATCTCAACTTGGTAGCGAAGTCTGTCTCTGCGACGGTTTCATTTCCCATGTCATGGGTGAACTCTCCGGGCAGACGTAACGATTGGCCGTGCACCGACTCTGCCACTGTGGCGTGCAGGTCAGGCTTGAAGGCGGTTCGCAATCCTAGTAAAACAATCGGTAGACTTTCTGTCCATTTGTCTGTTGCATGACATCGAAGGGCTGATTTCAAATGTCGGTGCAGGCGTTCCACCACGTCGTTCGCTGCAGGATGATGAGAGGTGGTCATAATTCGCTTGACACCTAACGATGCGGGATGGACCTTAAAGAGGTACGCCTCAAGTTGATATCCTTGGGTGTCGTTGTAAACAACGGTACGCCGACGCGCACAGTACATTCTCTGTACAGTCTCCATAAGTTAACGGCTTATGGTCCGTAAAGATACTGAAAAGGAGGCCTTCCAAAGAATGCTTGATTTTTACTGCTGCGTGCAGTTTGCGATCGTACGTCGCCCACTTCTTTTGTAATAGTGACAGCTTTGACTAAAGAAAGCAAGTGACTGCCAAACCTGGTTTATCCTCTACTGCAACACAGCTCCAACTGCCTGAGGAGAAGCATCGATCATTGATGCTAACGGCGCGTTTGCTACAGGGTGTGCTAGGAGAGCTGCATCCGCAACTGCTGTTTTGATAGCACTGAAAGCGGAGCCTGTCTCTCATGTCCATTGCGATCTATCGTTCGGCCTATGTTCATCTTTCAAGAGTTCTTTCAATGGTGCTATTATCGGCTTACGATGCGACACAAACCGCTGGTAGAAGTGTATTAGACCAAGATAACGCCGCAACTGCAGAATTTTAACTGGCTGTGGGCAAGCATGTGTGGTCTCCGCCTTGTCTTGCGGTGGTCGAACGCCACGTGTAGACAAGAACCAGGAATTCCTTCACACCAATTACGTTTTTAACGGGTTCACAATTAGTCTTTGGACACGCAAACGTTCAAACAATTTCATCAAATGCTACATATATTCATCTTAAGATGCAGACGAAACGAGCACATCGTCTGTGTACACATAACAAACTTCTAGATCAAGCTATCCTGTCCATGAACCGTCGAAAGCTCTGCCTTATATTACAAAGCCCTGATGGCACTCGTGTGAATTCGATACATACACCCAGTTTGACACCTGTTCATCGGCTACGAAAGCTGGAATTTGTACGACAGTACGGAAATAGGACGTCTACTCAGTGGTGAGGGTGACATTTTCAGAAGAGTCACGTATTATGCTCCATTGGACAGATAGTCACTGTCGTGTACGGCCCTGCAACAATCTTCGGAATGGTCCAGGCTGGAGGAGAGAACGCTAAGGTCTCGATGTTCTCGTCGCTCTGGAAGGCTCAATGGACCAACATGAGTACGCATCTATCCTTGGAGACCATGTCCACCCATAAAAGCAGTTTGTTGTTTCCTCGGAACGATGGCATCTACCAGGAGGACAATACGACGTGTCGCGCAGATCGCAGTGTACGTGCGTGGATCGAAGAGCACCAGGATGAATTTACATCACTTCTCCTGCCATCAGACTCCGCGGATTTGAACTCGATCGGGGATCTGTGGTACCACTCCGACCAGACTGTTCACACTACTCATCCTCAACGAAGAAACCGAGTTCAGCTGGTCACGGCCCTGGAGTCGGCATGGCTCCAGATCCCTGTCGGTACCTTCCAGACCCTCACTGACACTCGTCTCTGCACTGAAAATGATGATCATGTAGGCGTTTGACAAGTGGCAGCATTAATGTGACAGGACCGCGTATGCTCCCTATCTAAGAAGGCAACAGTCTACTTCGTGGAGGCCATCGACAATGGGGAAGCAATGTAATACGGAATATCTTGCCCACGAAGTAGTATAGTGACGTTGCCGGTTCTTTAAGTGTTCTTAAGAGCCTCAGTAACCTAAACTGGGTCAGACGTTAACCGCCTGTATTTCTACATAATATTACGGAAGTTGCTAAAAGTAAAGAAGCAGGAACAGTAACAAGTTTTTGCAGATTGCGGGATAGAGTGGTATCGTTCGTAATGAAATGGTAGAGATTTTAGCAAAGCCACCAATGAATTTAGAAGAAATCATAAATAACAGAACTGCTTACCAAGAAATGTTGAGCTTAACTGATGAAAAGGATAGGAATCACTGGAAACGTAATGGAATTCTACGAACATTTCAAAAAGACTTCTTTAGTGGAGGCTGCAATCTAAAATTGTACTGCATCCTTGATTAACGACTGGAATAGAAAGTGATTCAACGCGAGTTCGTGTATGGGCTCAAACCACAGCAAACTTCCAAGTCACCAGTTCAGAATAGGATTTCAGGTACTTGCATTACGAGATTTACGTAATAAGGAAGGAAACGTGAACCATCTACTATTTTCGTGTACCGGATACCAGGCTCAACAAAACTGTTTTCTCTACACTTGTTAACACAAATGTTCCCCTTCCAGCATGGGCTACAGTGCTGCAATAGACCGAAAAGAATAAACAAGTATTGCATGTGATGTTCAATCATTTCGTGTGATATTACAATCTTTTTACTATAGATTAATATCTTTGTTTGTTTTTCTGGTGCTGTCATATTTCAGACATTTATTCATTCATTGCCTTTTTGTAAATAGCTACTTACGTAGTGCGTAATAGAACAACTACTAAGAACTACCGCATGACAAATTAATGAACAGCTGTATGGCGAGGGCCAAATACCAATAAAGATGAACGTTAATATCCTTAACGACCAAAGTTCTGTTGCTAATAGTCTTTCGCGATTGGTAAATCTACCTTCCACCTTGATGCCCTCGATTCAAGCCAACCATATACCCTTCAATGAACATTCGTGATACATCCAGAATACCGCACTTGTATCATACGCTATCCATTCAGATTAATATCACCACCTGCCAGTTGCCTGAATAACCACATTTTGTAGCCTAGACCACTGCGAGCCGTGAAGCAGGAGGATCAATGAGACGCTGACTCCAGCACCTTGGCCAGTTGCACTAGATTTCTCGGTTAGGGATCCATGGTGCGAACAGCACGATCGAGCTGGTCCCATAAATTCTCGACTGAATAAGATAATCGGAGTTTGATGGCCAGGGGAGTACGGTAGACTCAC
Source organism: Schistocerca cancellata (assembly GCF_023864275.1). NCBI lineage: Eukaryota > Metazoa > Arthropoda > Insecta > Orthoptera > Acrididae > Schistocerca > Schistocerca cancellata. The sequence goes on from NC_064628.1 coordinate 664,747,296, forward strand.
CTTGGTGCTTTTCGGACCATGCAAGTACTTTGCGAGCTGTGTGACACGTTGCACCGTCCAGCTGGCAACAATATCGTGGTGCGGAAAAACAAACTGCATACAGGCGTAGACATAGGCCGCATGGGTGGATGTAGAAATAATGCATATAGTGGTGGATATAGCCTACAATGATATATTCATACTTGTCTTGATCCATTGCGCCTTCCAGATCACCCAGGGAATCCCATGAAAAATTCGCCGGACCATAACGATCCCCCCTCCAACCTGGACCCCTCCAAAGAAGGTTGTAGGGTGTGTGCTGTCTGTACGACGGAACATGAGACGTAATTCATCTGAAAAGGCTTCCAGTCTTCACCCAATGGACGTCCAGTAGCGATATTGGCGTGAAAATTCCAGCCTTCGGCGGCGACGAACAGCCGTCGTGTGGGTACATCAACCAGGCGCTATTTGCGGAGGTCCTTACGAACCAACGTCCGTTGAACGGTTGTTGAGGAGATTCTGCTGCTAGCCCCTTGGTTCATCTGGGGGTGTCAGGTGCTGAATATTTATACTTCTGCTCGTCCGTACACATCTCCGCAGCCATCGTTCGTCCCTGTCATCCATGAACCGTGATGAACCACAGATGCCTCGGCGCCGGTTATGCATAGCGCCATTTTACCATGCACGGCACCTTTTAACATGACGGAACACGAACAGTTTACAAACTTAGCCGTTTCAGAAATGCTTACACTCTTGGCCGAAAGCCAGTGATCACGCTCTTTGAACGTCAAATAAAAAGATCCGTTTGCGCATTACGACAACGAGTGCACTTTCTTCTGGACGCAGACATCAGTTACCATACAAATAAGAAAAAACTGTGGCTATATGAATACGAGTACGGAAACTACTTCCGTCTTAAAGCGCATTTTTAGCAAATCTTCGTAGGGCACTTCACTCCTTCTTACTTGACATGCGAAAAGTTTACTCCGTTAGAATCGATATATGAATTATACAAGAAAGATTTTTAAGTCGTTTGCTACTGCTTGTTCCCTGCGTGTTTAACCAACTATAAAGGCTTGTAGAAGGACTATAAAATATATTCGTGATTATTTCCCAATAACATTGAGCCGTGCGTGGCTCGTGTTCACACCATCATGTATTTACACCCTGTTTTTAACGTACTTCCACCTCACTACGTTAATTTAAATTACTGCCGTCTCTGAGTTGCTGCTTTCCCTTACCGTGACCGGCGCTAGCAGCACGTATCGATATATCCCCTCTCGTAGTATCTTTGCTCGACTGCTATTACATCCCGGTTGTCGTCTGTCGTGCAGTCAGTTGGGAGGTGCAAGTAGGGCAGTTCGGGTCCCGAGTTCTGGTCTGCCAGCCGGTTGGAACGCGTCTGGAGTGCAGTCCGGACCCACCAGACGGGGAGTTGCAATGGGGCACTAGTGCAGTCGGGTTGGACCAGCAGTGAGGTCTGCGTCGAGATGGCTCGCCCGATCATTGCCGCCACGCTTCACTTGAGCCGGACCACAGTCTTCGTGGATCGTCGGTCGGTCGGTCGTCCAACCGGACGACGCGGTTTGGGTCGCCGATCGCTCATGAGTCGGCTGTGTGTGTGTGCATCGACTCCCGATTTCTCTTCGTGCGTGCTTAGTTACTGTTGGCTATCGTTCAGGTCTTTGTACAAGTGTTTGGCAGGTTGTGAGTGCGGTTGGCGTTAGTCCCAATGGCGATTATTTTATGTGTTATCGGCGTAGTGGCTCTGACTCTGAGAGTTCGGTCATCTCATCGGACGACGTAACTAGTTCTCTGAGCACTTTTGGGCCCCTTCAGTTACCATCTTGTGGAACTTGTGTCAGTCCTTTCCTGGTGCAGGGACGCAGTTTAGCCAGTGCGCGTGTTTCTCTGCATGGTTCGGTCCGAGCCAGTATTTCCGCCATCGTGTGTCTGGAGGTGAGTGGGAGACGCACCAGCAGTGCAGTCGCGACGGAGTAGCAGTGGCGGACGGACCAGCAGGCAGTCGGTCGGTTACTGCAGACCAGGGAAGGTGTCTCCCCGCGGTGCAGTTGCTGGGTCCGCTGCCAGTCCCCGCGCAGTGTCGGAGCGTGTGTGGAGCTGTCCGATCGCTACGAGCTCCGAGGTTCACCGACCCAGGACGTCAAAGTTGAGTGGTGTTTTAAGTACCCAAGACTCAACCATTCATGTCGTGGTTCGTTTCGGTGGTTCGCTGTTGGGGAGGTTCTCCTGTGAGCAACACCGAGTATTTGTACATATTTGATTCTGGATAATTACGCCCGTAACATTTTGTATTTGAGTTCTTATGTACCGACTGGTGGCAAGCATGTCGTTTTGCCGGTCGGTCCGTGGCTATCCCTTGGGTAGGTTCCGGTCGATCAAGTGTAGTTGAGCTCACCACCTGTCTCAACTAAGTGAACGAGGGCAGACCGACGTCCCTGGAGGCTTCTGAGTGGCGTTGTCTTTATTGTCTTTCCCACAGGTGTTTAATTATCTGTTTTCAGCTACTTGAAATTTAAGGATTGTTGTTACATATTTTTTTTAATTTGTCAAAATTAATTGAGGTCCTTCAGTCTTGCACTTTATTCTTGAAATTATCTTTCGAGCTTAAACTTTGCGGACTTCTGCCTTGAAAAGATTATGGTAATATATTTTTAAAATTTTCAAACTTCTGCCATTTGTATTGCACCGTGCAGATGTTTGTTCTAGCTGCTTTGCCTTGGTGCTTTCCACTTAGCCGTGATAGATGTTTTTTTAAATTATTTTATTGACATTTAATTGGATTTTTATCTTGTCGATTTGTTAAGATTTCTTGTTTGGAGGCCTTCAGCCGAGAAAGAGTTGCATTTGGTTAAGGTTCGGCTATGTGCCACTTTGGTTGTAAATGTGTTATTAAATTACAATAAATTACAATTGTAAGGTGAAACTGACCCCAGCCTTATTTGGCCCTTTCGACAATCCTAATTACCTGTTTTGCCCAGCGTGTTTAGCAGGCGTTTTGAACATATTCTCTTCTTCAAAGAGCAAGAAACAGATCTTGAGAAGTTTGGCCGCACCATTCCGTTCCAACCATTGCAACAATGGATTTGTTTGCAAACATAGTCAAGGATAAGTGACGGCATACAGCCCATTCCTTGCGAATAACACCAAAGTGGCTGAGTAATAAGCGTCCCCATACGAAGTTTGGATCATTACCAACAATGTTAGCGATCTTTATTCCATGAGGCATTGTGGAGGTGTTTCCCATTTAATCCAGGATGTTCATATTCTAGTGATCAATTACCGTCACCCCGTATCAACTACACATTCCGGACAAGTATTCTTTAGCAAATTTGGTCCAAAACAAGATTCAAATTAGCTATCTGTAGCCGGATTGCCACAATATTACAATCGGTTGACAAGCTTATTTACGTTGCTCCGTTAGGTTCAATGGTTCAAATGGCTCTGAGCACTATGCGACTTAACTGCCGAGGTCATCAGTCACTTAGAACTTACAACTAATTAAACCTAACTAACCTAAGGACATTACACACATCCATTCCAGAGGCAGGATTCGAACCTGCGACCGTAGCGGTCGCTCGGTTCCAGACTGTAGCGCCTAGAACCGCACGGCCACCCCGGCCGGCCTGCTCGGTTAGGAAGCAATTGGATGTTTTGCTATTCTGTGTCATACACGGATTTATAATAGTGAATAATATGTGGATTTGTGCATTTTAATTTCATAGGACCGAATATGGATAACGAAGAATCTTCCTCACCCGAATCTTGAAAAAATTAAAATTGTCATTCAGGTCTTATGAGAGAAAAGGACTTCTCGGTATTGTAAGTCATCTCGACAGTAAGACGCTTCCGAATCTTAATGTTATTGAAAATATAAAATTGAGAAAATATTCTTATTTGAGAAGAAAAGGAAAATATGTATTCCCAGAGAGCGTGAACTGATAATTAAACAAAACTTAGAACTGTAATTCGGCATTTTTTACTTTTACGACTATCTTTTTGCATTTACAATAGCGCTGAAGAGCGCAGTCAGAACATGCCGTGTCATTTGGCAAAGTTGATGGAGTAGCCCACTTTTTGAAGAGCCTCGAAACTGTCTGGTATTCCCGAACATTTAGTCTCTAATGGTATTTGTCGTTAATTATAGAAAAGAATTCAAAAGTCAGTGACAGATTCACTCACGGAACAAGAGATGGGGACAAAACGTTTTACGCTTTGTAATTCAAATGGGCATTGTAGTACATTCATTTTTACGTGTGAAATGTGATTTGTGAGTTGTAATACAAAAGTATCATTTACATTGATGTAGTACATCTGCGATTTCTGACAGCTGCAGAATATTTTACTTACGTATTCCATATATTACATTTGATTATTTGGATACAAATTACTTATCTCCCAACGAAATTATTGCGATACAACACTTACACTGCATATCCTAGCAAAAATTATTCTGCGCACGATGCTTTCGTATAACAAACACTGCTTAGCCACAATATTATGATCACCTAACTAATAGTCGGTATCATCACCTTTGGCGCGGATAATGGTGGCGAAGCGTCGTGGTATGGAAGCAATCAGGCCTTGGTAAGTCACTGGAGGGAGTTGGTACTATATTTGCAGACAAGTCACATAATTCCCGTAAATTCTGGGACGGAGGGCCATGAGTTCTGACGTCATGTTTAATCACACCCCAGACGTGTACGATCGAGTTCATATCTGACGAGTTTTTAGTTGGGGGAGGGATCAATTAAAACTCGCCACTGTGTTCCTCGAACCACTCCATCGAATTTTTGACCTTGTCACATGACGCAGTAGCTTGTTGAAAAATGCTACTGCCATCAAATGGCTCTGAGCACTATGGGACTTAACTGCTGAGGTCATCAGTCCCCTAGAACTTAGAACTACTTAAACCTAACTAACCTAAGGACATCACACACATCCATGCCCGAAGCAGGATTCGAACCTGCGACCGTAGCGGTAGCGCGGTTCCAGACTGTAGCGCCTAGAACTGCTCGGCCACACCGGCCGGCGGTACTGCCATCAGGAAACATAATAGTCATGAAGGGGTGTACTTGGTCTGCAACCAGTGTACCATACTCCCTAGCCACCATAATGCCACGCACGAGTTCCGCTGTACTCTGATTGCCCACTTGCATAATGGAGCCGACGCCAGCTTGTCTCCGTCCCGCAGTCAAGGAGTTGTTTCCCCTGGAAGACGACAGATTGGCGCCCTTCCTTCGGCATAGTGAAGAAGGTTTCGGGAATTTATTAGACCAGGTAACGCCCTGTCACTGCACTAATGTCCAGTGCCGATAGTCACGTGGCCATTTCAGTCGTAGTGGCCGGTATCGTGGTGTTAACATTGGCATATACTTGGGCCCTCGGCTGCGGAAGCCCATCGTCAGGAGTGTTCGGTGCGCTGTGTGTTCAGACACATTTCTACTCTGCCCAGCATTAAAGTCTAACGTAAGTTCCGCCACAGTACTGTATACGAATCTGACCTGAGACATTTATAATGAGGGGTGGCCACCCACCCCACTACGTTTGGAGATGGTTTCACCTTGGTTTCGCCACTTGTTGAAGATACTCACCACAGCACTCCTCGAAATCCTGACAAGTATTGCAGTTTCAGAAATGCTCGTGCCGACCCTCCGGGCCATCACAATCTGCCCTAGGTCAGATTCATATAGATCAGTCGCCCTCCCCATTCTACACACGGACAACACTTTCACTGATACTACATGCAACATGGGTGTATCTGACTAGCAGTCATTCCTCGCCAGGTGACGCCGCTATCGCCTGGACGGATTTATATGGATGGTAGATCGGTAGTCATAATGTTCTGACTGAACAGTGTAGCTTATAAATGATTACATACATTTCACAAAATTGGATTAATATTTTCAACAAAATTAGTGGCCCTATGAACCACATTGTTATAAGGATTATTACACTTTCTATCTGGATTAGATTACTGTTTCAGATTTAAGCATTTGTGCTATTCAGTAATTACCATTTTGTGTTAAATTCTCATATTTAACAGAACTTCGTATTTGGCCTTATTAAAGTAAAACAACGTTATCACTATTGTTTTTACACATAGTGGAAACTGTTGTTAAGACTTAGATCCATAAAACAAAATTCCATAATTTTGACAAATTTCATTATATTCATGCAACATTCAAGTTAGAGTATCTGTATAAGTATTTACTTACACATTTCCATTTGGACAGACTTCTGCTAGTGTAAGAAATTTATTTTTGAAAACTGGTGAAGTGTGAAACACGAACTTGTTAGTGTGTGTCACCTGTAGGTTTGCGTCACATTCCTTTTGGATAAATCACCTGGTTCTTGAATTCTGTATAAGAAAGACTTGTATGTTACATTTCTGAGCTATCTATCGTTTACGTGAATTGGTCAAAGTTGGCAAACATATTGTTTTGTACCATAATTGACAGTGTCAAAGCTGAAATTTAATTTTGAAGTGTAGCAACAGCAGTGGAAGCGGAAGTTTATTATTGTAAGTTGTATGAACACGAATACCCAAGCTTTTCATAGGAAACGTACTTCTAGGTAGCATCCGAGCACAATGATATGCAGGAGATAAGTATATTAGGATTTTTTAAAATCTGGCTTCATCTGCTTGATGCTGGAGACTCCTTGTTATCTTAGGCAGGGAAATGCAAATGTCACATGGTAACTGAAGAAAACTTCACAAGCAAAGATCGCTAAAAATCATTTAACTGATGATCGGTTTCGACCCAGATACGCTGTCATCGTTGGATGTAATGCTCTTGTAACCTGTCATCCAATAAAAGGCTTTTATTAGCGATCTTGGCTTGTGAAGCCATTACAGGTCGCACCCCTGACTGTCCATGTCAAGAATATATAGCAAACGTCACAGTTGTGTTACGGTAAGCTGCATTTAAAAACTGCTGAAACAGAAAATTTATCCTCAACTTTAAGTGAAATACAGGGCTTGTAGAGGATTGGTTAACAAAAGCGGTCGTTAGACCTCCAATAATACTTATTTAACCATTGTGGAGGAGGTTATGGACTATTACACTGGTGTCAATATGCTTCAGACAGAATTACGAAATCTGATTGACAAACAGCAGATATTTATATTTCTCTTGAACACCATCCTTATGATACACTCATTTCATTATTTATAGAAATTACTAGCTGTAGGTTAGAATTTTGCAACATGTGTATTGTTTATAGAATGTACTATTGTAAACTTTCCCTTTTGTTTATCTATATAGTGTTATTTTTGGTTTTAACTTTAATGTCAGCTTTCTGTGAATTATATAGTGATCCACTTCACGACGAAGTAAACTTGTGTTGCACGGTTTCACGGAACCTGATGATTTAGTACTAGAATTAAGATCTAGAGTTCACCCTAACGTCCAACATTTTATTGACAGTAGAAAATAACAACCTAGGTTGGAGGTTTGTTCCATGTATGCAACTAAATAAAAGGTTGTTTTTTATGCCATACGAGTCTCGTATCCTTTCGCTTACGGAGCATCATCCGTGGTGCAAAATACATGTTCTTTATATGCCTCTAACAAACAATTTACATAAGGTTAACAGACACATTGCTACAGTAAAGAATTTTTTCGTTATTCTCTTTTTATCTCTCTGTAGCGCAAGTTTGGTAAGCTTAAATTGTTATTTGATTCTACTTACGGTCTGTCGTTACTTTATTCGTGTTGCTTTGGAATTGTATGTCGCTGCCCTGCGTGCACTAAGGTGTCCGATTTTCGGCATTAACGAATAAGTTTTACTAAAACGCTTCATTTACATTCTCCGTTTTTTAAACGTGCTTGTTTGTGTGTGTGCTTATTCCTTATGGTGTTACCAACTGTCGCTGGGTATTTTTCGGACGTCTTTTCTTTGCGCAGTAGTGTCACCATGCTGCCGGAATCACTATAAAAAGCAAACACTCAATGAACATACGTTTTTAGTTTAACGAACTGTGAAACCTAACTTTTTAGAAGAAGTGTGCTCCCAAAAGCCGAAAATCAGACATCCTAGTGTACGCAGGGGGACGACATATAATCCCCGTGAGACACAAGTGAGATTCCGAGACACCAGAAAAATCATAATTATAACGTAACAGTAATATAGCTGACAAATCTTGTGTTCCAAAAAGTTCTTTCTTACTTAGAAATAGGATAACGAAAAACTTCATCAACAAGTGTGTAATCATATTACAATATATTTATTACATGCATATCACAAACATGTATTATCAGCTACTGCTGAAGCTTCGTAATGAAAACAAAGGAAAACGCTTATGGCACAAAAAGGCCACACGCACACCTCATCTCCAAGAAGATAATACTAACAGTAACACTGTAGAAGCAACTACGGAACGATAGAAAAAATAAAAGAGACGAATGTATTTTTCACCAGTGAGAACAGGAGAGTATATGTGCTGTTCAGCTGTAGCGCACAAGACATTGTAAGTGCTTTCCCCTGACACTGTTTCAGGCCAATGGGAAGTCAGAGAATGTCGTCATTTCGCTCTGGCAGCGTCACGTGCCTGTCTATTCTCTCCCTAGAGTAAAGGACGCCTCGCAAAGAAGGCGTCCTCACATTTATTAGGTGCGCCGCTCGGTATACAGTTTTGTAGCGGCGGACAAAAAAGAGAGCGCCGGAAGTCGGCGCACGTGTATTGGTCTTCGTCCAGCGCTCCCGGCGTTGCCATGGCGACGCAGGTGGTTGGGATGGAGCGCAGCCTTCATTAGGAGCTCGCGAGCCCACGCGCCACCGTCGAGAAGACGAGGAAAACAGCCTGTCGTTATCACACGCTGCTCACACAGCAGTATAAAAAGCAGTTGCTACATAATACAAGTTGATGAATACTTCAAAGACTGAACTGTATGTTCTACAACTTTTACGGTGCACCAGAATCAGGAGACTAACTTGGTTCATGAAAACATAAAACGATGTCTTCGTCATGACTTCTATATTGCAGGTGAACTTCCATAACGGATTAACTTTCTTCTACGAGAGTCTTCTCAGTTTTGTTTATGATTCGATGATAGTATTTGATTCAAAAATATTTCAATTTTACAATTGTCACGGTCACTATGTGTATTCGCACTCATTATAGGAACACTATTGGGTTTCACCTATTATTCTGTTTTGCATGATATTCAGCTTTACACTCCTCAGACGTTCTTTGTTCTAAAGCTGCTAGCAGTTTATATCAGGAGAATTTATATTAAAATTTCGTACGTTGATAATATTCCAGATAGCTGAATGCAACTGAGAACAATTTGGTTTGTCACTTAGTTCCTTTTAGACGCTGTATGTGTCGTGACGAACCAGTTAACTTTGATTTTTGGTTAAAAGGTTTATAGCCTAAGTGAAATCTTATTCTGCCGACTAAAATACCACGTATAGATTTTTCTTTTCTTTTTGTCATACTCTGCTCATGATTTTAAAACCAGTCGTTGTAGAGCTGCTGTAGCTGATTTCCTGTTCCGAAGTTCGCCTGATGACCATGGTATTTGCGAAAGCTCATCCTAAATACAGCAGAAGTCAATAAATGAAAATGAATGTAAGAATCTGTGTCGGTTGTATAGAGGCTAATTCAAAACCAGCAGTAAGTTATACATGATTTTTAATGAAGGGCAGAAAGGATGTTACTGTGAACAGTTACTTGAAGAGATTATTCTGTTCGTAACAGAGAGCAAACCAATGCCAACTACAACAGTTCAGGTAGACATAACGCTCTCACAAGCTTAAATCAAGAGATTAAATGTATGAGGGAACTGACTCCCTTACTCAGCATGCATGGTAGATTGTAATCTAATATAGGCCACCGGAAATTTATTTTATGGGGAGGAGTAGAAGACATAATTTGCTGGAGAATACGGTCTGGCTGGTACAAAGGAGAGAAAGAAATCTTTAGTTCGGCATTAATTTTCAACAAGAAATAGCACATAATCTGTACTTCTGTAAGACCTGCAGACACGAGAAAGCAATAACTACATTACATCATGGTCAGAAAGATACTGGACTCCAGAGCGTATCAATTAGCAGATACAGACAATTCAGTGATGATACAACTTAAGAGAATCGTACAGAATAATCAGTGTGTAAAGAAATGAGGCATTGAAGTTCTGAGATGAAAACGCAGACGCCATAGACACTGCGACTATAAGCATCGAAGTAGGCAACTTAGTTTAAAATGTCTCAGGGCACATTTCATCCTGACGTAACTGGTCCTAATGTAATTTCTTTCCTATCTCCAGCACATTTTGTAACGTATGGGGAATGAGTTACAATGATATTCTAAATTATTATAAACGAGATTCTAACATTAGTATTTCGTGTTTTCATACGCAACTGTGTGGGCATGGTTCACCGAACTACACTTAGATCACCCGATGGAGTCGCACTGTATGGACAGTGAGCTGAAACAACGCAAGCGAGACGTTAATAACTGCCTCCAGAGAGAGACAGTAGAACGAGAGATAATTTTGTAAAAGCAATTTTCGATTTTATGCGTAATAACGATGAGTTTAAGAAATTATTATAAAGGAAATGGGAGATTCGCAAATATAAATATTGTAAAAAAGTCTAAAAAGAGGTCACTTGGGTTGTGACTTTAGAAATTTTCCCGGCGCATTTCTTCTTCCAGTAATTTCGCGTTTGCAGCCGGATCCCATCGGCGACTGATGTAACCGAGCGGTTCTAGGCGCTTCAGTCCGGAACCGCGCCGCTGCTACGGTCGCAGGTTCGAAACCTGTCTTGGGTATGGATGTGTGTGATGTCCTTAGGTTAGGTTTAAGTAGTTCTATCTCTAGAGGACTGATGACCTCAGATATTATGTCCCATAGTGCTTAGAGTCATTTGAACCATTTGAACAGGATCCTATCAACATTCTGCGAGGATATTTCGGCAAAGGCTAAATGGTTCAAATGGCTCTGAGCACTATGGGACTCAACTGCTGAGGTCATTAGTCCCCTAGAACTTAGAACTAGTTAAACCTACCTAACCTAAGGACATCACAAACATCCATGCCCGAGGCAGGATTCGAACCTGCGACCGTAGCGGTCTTGCGGTTCCAGACCGCAGCGCCTTTAACCGCACGGCCACTTCATTTCGGCAAAGGGACTTCCGGCCATCCGCAGGTACGTAGACCTGATGCAGTCACGGTATTTATAGCGAATTCCGCGCATGCACATCATACTGGCGGTTTACGACGCATGCGTTGGGTGGTGACACGTGCGAGGCAGTCAAGATGTGCGTGCTGCCCTCAGTGGCGAAGTAAAAACAAACTTGGCTGGCTGCCTCGCGCGTGTCACCTCCTAACGCAAGCGCCGTAAACCGCCACTATGATTCGCATACGCTCTCAGATTGTTAATTCTCTTTACCACTGCGGTGTGTAACAACGTCGCCAGCGAATTTTAAGAGCAAATAAACCGGACTGTGAAAGTGCCGCTAACATAACTTTGTTGTGGCCGACACGAACTGTGCTTTTATGCGAATGAACTTTGCTGGTATTGGTTTTGGGTGGTGGAACTGTTGTGTATCACATTCCATCAAGCCATGAAATTGAAGACTAATCAACTGTGCAATATAAATGGCTTTCAGTGACGTTGTCGAAGTTCGAAATGCGAGAACAGAGTGGACATTGTTTACGGTGTGCCTCACACACAAGAACAATTCTATGAACTGTGTATTTGTGGCTAAGACTATATGAATGTGACGAACCGTGTAATTATGGAAGATAGCGCCACGGACAGTGCATAAAGTGCAAAAATGAGCGATGTCTATGTGATGTACTTTGAAAGTGAGGACATGTCAACAACGTTCGTATACTGGTGTCTTGTGGTTTGTTAACCACCGCGGGGTTAATGATACAGCTGTGCCGGAACTTTATTTGCGATTCGCCGGAGAAGATTAACCAACGGAACTGTCTGTATCCTGCTCTCATCATCGTAACCCGCCGACATCGTGCTGTCTAACGCAACGCTTCGTATGCAACAAAAAGTTAAGGCATTTCGATGAACGCTATCCCCTGACCTAGAAACTTTCTTTCTCTATTCAAAGTATAAGAATTACAGACTCTGTTTAATTAAATTCTTTGTTTAGTTTGTTTGCTTTCTGCTAACGAAAATAAAATTACAATCAGTGAATTAAAAGTTGCCTGCTAGCCATTGTTGAAACACCAGTAAATATAAACTTCTTCCTCTCATTAGGTCTAATTCTCCTTGCTTGTCAAAATTATTGTAGTTATTTTATGTAGTTTTATGTATTGTTATGAGACTAGATATATGACAGTAACTAATAAGAGTATTTTGTCGCGAAATATTGCTTCGCGCGAAAATTACGGCGACTGCCACAACTGTTTGCGTTCAGACCAATAATGTAAAAGCTGCTATTCCCGTATTGGTGCTTTTCCTGACGTGAGTGGGAATCATAAATGTCAGCTGTCAAATCACGTAGGGGCTGTTTACCCAGTAATAAAAGTTTTTTGATATTGTATTGCTACGAGTCGTAGTATTAAGAGACACTGGTTATACTCAAAAATGGGTAGATGTATGGTGAAACCCCGGAGTGTTCATGCGATTGTTAACAGTATTGTGTGTAATTCACGAAATTTTGTCACTTTTTCTAATTCCTTTGAAGTTTCAGAGAATATATACACAATTTTGTCGGTTCAGGTTAATTTCAGAGCAGTTTCTCGTGAATATTAGAGTTTTCAGTTCATAAACAAAGTGGGATCTGACCAATTGAGAAGTATAACAAAGAGTGTGGTTTTCCAACTAGAATTTGGGATGACTTCACAGTTCAGATTTTGATAATTATTTTTCCTGTGGGTTGAGGTCATCACATATGGCGCCGTGTTGTGACAGGACAGTGTTTTAGTAATACTGTCTTTTCGAACCTGTCAATCTTAGGATCGATGTTTGAATTTGGAAGAGTTAAAATTGTATTGTTTTGTTTTGTGTGGGTTACCTCTTGTAGACAAAATGATAATCAAAGAAGATGAGCATGTAGTTAGTTTCAAGGTGTGGGAAAGTGAGCAAGAAAAAATAAAGAAGAAAAGTTTGTTATGGAAAAGGTAGATAAAGGATTAGACATTAAAGTAGAACCAGGTGTCAGAAGAGAAGCAGATGACAAGGGAGGAGTGGAAAGTATGTTAGCATTGCTGTTGACGAAACTGGAAGGAATGAAAACAGAAGTGAGTGGAAAGCTAGAAGCTGTCAGCAAATCACAGGAAAAAATGGGTGCAGAAATAAAAAAAACTAGACGAAAAGTTTGAAAAACGTCTGAGGGGATTTAAACAGGAAATGGAGGATGGGTTGGAAAAGAAAATCTTGGGCTCTAAGTCATAGGTTGATAAAGATTTTGAGAAGTTTAAAGATGACGTTAAAGAGACTTTTAAAGAGACAGAGTTTGACTTAAATAAGAAGCAAGAGAAGTTTGAAAACATCATAAAGGAAAGTGTAGAATGCTTGGATAAAAACATTAAAACCCAAGCTACTGAATGTATCAAGGGGAAGGATGAAATTAAAGTTTATTGTAAAGGAATGTTCAGTGAATATAGACAAGAGACTAAGGCAGAAGTGGAAGATATTAGAGAGACCACTGCTAAGATCGAGAATAGGGTAGGGAGTTTAGAAAAGACAGTACAGGGTAAGCAGTTTACTGCATCACCAGTAATAGTACAGATAAGGGATGGTAGTAGTTTCAATAATATAGTTTTTGATCCTAGTGGCGATGTACATCCCGTGTCTTTTGAGAATAGTGTGAGAAGTCAGTTTACTACAGATTGGACAGAAAAGGACAAACTAAGGAGGGCAAGTGCTTGTTTAAAATGGGAAGGTTTAGATTGTGGAGCTGATGCACCAGAAAAATATGAAACATTTGAGGATTTTGTGTCAGTGTTTTTGAAAGAATACTGGTCGAAAGAAAAACAAAGTGATGTCATAGAAGCTTTTAAGAAGGCCCCATGGTATGATAGGAGTAGTAGGGAGAATATGAGAGAATATTGTGAGAAATGGATAAGTAAACTAAAACATTTGGACAGCCCATGGAGTGACAAGGATACTATAGAAGTATTGATAGGGAAGTTGCCTCCTAATAGAAGATGTGGGTTGATAGGAAATTTTAGTACTATCAAAGACTTTCTGAACAGAGTGAGGGATGTGGATAGGTGGCAAGTGGGCTGTTCATTCAATGAAAATAGACATGTGGATGGTCATTATGATAATCAGGAAAGAGTAGGGAGAATGAACCAAGTAAATGTTAGAGGTAGGGGAAGAGGCCAAGGAGCTTTTAGAGGAAATAGCCAAGGTTATCAGACAGTAGGGGAATCACGAGAAGGAAACAGGACCCCGCTACAGTGAAGGCCCGTGCTGGGGTGGGTCAAAGGTTAGGACCAATTGAATTTTCAAATCACCATGGTAATGTAAGGGATACAGTGATGAGTAATAGTATTAGTAATGATTATGGTGATAGGGTGTGTAGTCATCATGGCCTGGTGATGGAAGAAATTGGACCTGAGTTAAACGGTGAAGGTGGAAAGGAATTAGGGGACTCATGTATGGAGAGATTTTCCCAGATGTATAAGGGAGTCAAAGAATATGAAAGGCAGCCAAAGGGAGTGATAAATAAAAAGAAATTATTTCAAAATGCAAGTGGTAATAATGAAAGGGAGAGTATGAGTAATGGTTGCAGTATGAGAGGAGAGAAAGAAAGTAGTGAAAGGGGTGCTTTCCATGCATGTGATGATTTAAGAAAACATGCTAAGCCAAGAGAAAGGTCAATTTCTGAGATCAATGGAGGGGTAATGAATACACATGACTTCAACCATAAAGAGAAAGTAAGTAATGAAGAAGATGTCAATGTTTTTATTATTCACAGAGATGTAGGAATAGCAGCTGATGATGAGGAGGAAGTAGATGTTTGTGCTCTTCAGAAATGTTTAGAAGGAAAGGAAAGTTCAAAGTTGAATTAGGTGACTGGGCTCATAATGAAATTGAGCAGGATTTGTTATGTGAAGAAAGTAGTGATGATGGTGATAGGATTAAGCAACCTTTTGTGAGAATTGGAATGTATGGTAGGGAAGAAAAAGCTCTTTTGGATACAGGTAGTGAAATTAGTGCTATTGCTTAAAGTTTATTTAATTACATAAAGGAGCATAATGAAGTGATGAATGTACCAGTAGTAGGTTTGAAGTAGTGAGTGCTGCAGGGTAATTAAGCAAGGTAATTAAACACCAAATAATTTTGGAATTTGAGATTGGGGGCATAGGTTTAGTGCATAATTTTTTTGTAGTACCTGGGTTAACAGTGAATATTGTATTGGGTGTGGATTGGTTGACAGAGTGCAAGGCAGAGATAAATTGTGGGGACAGTTTTGTTAATTTTGAGGGTGATGGGTCAAGGATCAGTGTGAAGTTTGATGGGTTGGTGATAGATAAGAACCGATTGTTAGGGTATTTAAAAGTGAAAATGATGCCTTTAGTAACTAATTTGGGTGATGATAAGCTGAACTTGGAGTGTAGGTGTGAGGAGGATACAAGTGGACTTGTGGACGAATTGAAGAACCAAATGTCTAAAGTTGAAGGGTTAAATGAATGCCAGATAGAAGAACTGAGAGAAGTTTTGTGGATGAATAGGGAAGTTTTTTTGACAGGCCAGGAAGAGTAAAGAATTATGAATGTAAGCTGGATATCAAACCACATGGACCTTTTTCGAAAAAACCTTATTCTGTACCATTTGCACAGAGGTAGGTGGTAAATAAAGAAATTGAGAGGATGTTGAATTGTGGTGTTATAGAGCTAGGGAAGAGTGGATATAATTCACCTCTGGGCAAGAAAGATGGTAGTGTGAGACTAGTTATTGATGCCAGGATGTTAAACGAAGTGGTAAGGAGAGAAACTGATAGGCCAGAGAGTATGGAGGGGATGTTACAGAGGTATCACAAAGTTAACTATCTTAGTAGTCTCGATCTGACCTGCAGATACTGGCAGCTGCCACTTGCTAAGGAATATAGGAAGTATACAGCATTTTTGGTAAACGGGAAGTGTTATCAATACAATGTTGTCCCATTCAGGCTGAATATTAGTGTGTGTGTTTTTATACGAGCCCTTGATCAAGTATTAGGACCAGAGCTGAGTTCAAAACTGACAATATATGTGGATGACCTATTAGTTGCCACGAGTTATGGGAAGAACATTGTTGTTTATTAAATGAGTTGTTTCAAGCCTTAAGGAAAGGGGGCATGACCCTGAGACTCAAAAAGTGTGAATTTGTTTGCAAAGAGATAAAGTTTTTGGGTAGGATTTTGTCAACTACTGGTATTAAGATGGATCCAGACAAAATGAAAGCAATCAAAGAGTGTCCATCCCCAAGAAATAGATAAGAGTTGAAATCATTTTTGGGTATGTGTAATTGTTACCGGAATTTTGTGCAAGGGCAAGCTTTTAATGTCCCATGTCTGAACATATTATTGAGTCCTAAAGTGAACTATGTTTGGACAGAAGAGTGTCAGAAAGCCTTTAATGAACTTAAGGAAGTTTTGAAAGTGGAAAAGATGTTATACCATCCGGATCTTAGTAAACCATTCTGTTTGGGTACTGATTCGAGTGGATACGGTATTGGAGTGGAATTGTTTCAAAATTTTGGAGATGAGGAAAATGAAGATCATAGGACCATAGCCTTTGCAAGTAGGTCATTGACCAGGTATGAGAGAAATTACACTGTGGCTGAGTGTGAAGCATTGGCAATAGTTTGGGGATTTCAAAAGTTCAGAGATTACCTATGGTGGAATAAAACTATCATATATACTGATCACAGAGCCCTTATATTTTTCAAAAAGTTTCAGCTGGTACATAGAAGGTTAACAAGATGGACTTTCTTCTTACAAATTGTCCTTTTGAGATAAAGTATATTAAAGGTACACAGAGCAAAGTAGCAGATGCTTTATCCAGGTTACCACTGAGTGAAGGTAACGATGTTGATGAAGAGCATGTAAAGTTGTTTTATATAAAAGGTGTTCAAGGACAGAAGAAAATTGAAGGTATTTGCAAAAACATGAGAAGGTATCAGAATCAGGATGAAGTGTGGAAAATGGTGAAGCGTGAACTGGAAAGGAAACATAGTAACAATAAGTTGCCAAAGTATTACAAAATTCATGATGGAGTGTTGTTTAGATGAACTGATGAAAATTCAGAAGATTGGGAAGTATGTTGGCCCCGTGGATATATAGATGAGATAATAGACTATATTCATTTGAGTTTTGGACATGTTGGTGCTAAGAAGTGTATATAGAAATTGAGGGAATGTGTATCTTTTGACAACATAGTAAAGAGAGTGAATAACCGTATTAAGACATGTGACAAATGTCAAAGAGCCAAAGTTACTAACCAAACATGTAGGCTCCCTATGCAAAGTATTAAACTGAATGATGTAATGGAACTGTTATCGGTGGATCTTTATGGTAAGTTACCAAAAACCAAGGGAGGTTTTGCGTACATTTTTGTAGTTTTGGAGGTGTTTTCTAAATTTATAAAACTTTATCTGCTACGTAGAGCTACTGGAAAAGCCGTTTTGAGTAAATTGGAAGGTGACTATTTTGTGAAGTTTAGGAAACCTAAGGTCATATTATCCGACAATGGGTCACAGTTTGCATGTAAGAAGTGGAAAGACGGCCTTACCAATCAAGGAGTTACAGTAATTTACACATCAACGTATCATCCGCAAGGGAATCCAGTAGAACGTTATATGAGGGAGATTGGCAGATTCTGCCATACTTATTGTAGCAATAACCACAGTTCATGGGGAGACATAATAGGAGACATTGAGGATGTAATGTGTAATGAATACTGTCGTTCATGAAGTAATGGGGTTTACTCCTCAGGAGGTTATGAAAGGTGAGAGACAAAAAAGTCTGGCAGAGGAAAAGTTATCTTTCCCTGCCAAGGAGGAATTGAGTTGGGGTGAAAAGAAGAAAAGGGTAAGAGACTCGGTAGAGAAGAAACTATTGGAAAGAAAAAAAAGACATGATGATAAGGTGAAGGGTATTGATATAAGCATATGAGATTTGGTTTTGGTCAAGACATATGAGAAGTCAAAAGAGATAAATAGTGAGATTTCTAAAGTTTTTGATGTATACAATGGACCATTCGAGGTGGCTGGTGTACCCCACCCGAATGCATTCTATTTGATTTATCCCAAGTCCAAGAATAAATTTGCCCTTAAGAATGTGGTTGATTTAAAACCATATAAGGCAAGAACAACAAAACAGTGTAAAGATTTGATTATGAACTGTAAATAAGAAGTTGTTTAAGAATAATTTCTTGTTCACCATTATATAAATTTCTTTTTGAAACCAGATTTTTTTTTTTTTACATGTTTGATGATGTGAAGAGTCAAGTAGTTATCAGATTCAAGCAATGAAATGTGAGTTCTTATAGTAGACTATGGCTTTAGTTACAAATTCTTCCAAAGACACTCCAGAGTGTGTGATGATAAGTAGTATATACAACTGTCAAGAATCTAGCAAGATTTGTCTGCAGCAGCATTGTATAGGTTTACTGTAATTATTGGTTCATCCTAGAATCCTGTTTGTGCTGTAACTAACACCTGTCTTAGTTTTAGTCTTTACTATATGAAATATTCATTTGTTAATTTGATTTGCTTCCTTTATGTCAGCATTCTCAAAGAATTGTGTAAAATGCTGTTTCATTGTTGTTAAGTTTATTTGTACTGTTACATGATGTATCCAATTATTCATGTCAAATAGAAGTTTGAATACTTTAGGGCAATATATATATACCCATGACATGACCTAGCTTTATGATGTTGGTTGTGTCACATGAGTCAATGACATTTTATCTTAAGAGGTTCCTGGGAACATCTCACGATAAAATGGGGGGCATATCTGAAGGCATTGCTAATTACGCAATTAAATTTTTTCCGTGATTTTCTTTAGATTTCTATTCTTTTTCTTTTGTTTATATGGGCATTTCTAATTGTGATTATGTAACATTCTACTGTGGTTTTTAAAAGTAAAGATCTAATTGTGATTATTTCGTTTGCCAATGGATAAATATGTTTCTTGCTTTGTACCTGTGGTAAAGTTTCTAAAGTTCTCTTTTGGAATATTATTAATTGTGAAAAATGCAGTCAATAACATTTATAAAGGTTTATGTAATTTACGATAACGATATAACATCTATAGACAGGGGACAGCGATAGTGATACCGAGAGTCGAAAGGTTGTTGCGTACTAGAGGGGATGGCGTGTCTGTGACGCGTGCGCGGAAAAAATAGTACTGTGTTTCATGAAAAGCATACGTAATTGTATGGACAGTGATACCGAACTATGATATTGTTAATTCTCTTTACCACTGCGGTGTGTAATGCCGTCGCCAGCGAATTTTAAGAGCAAATAAACCGGACTGTGAAAGTGCCGCTAACATAACTTTGTTGTGGCCGACACGAACTATGCTTTTATGCGAATGAACTTTGCTGGTATTGGTTTTGGGTGGTGGAACTGTTGTGTATCACATTCCATCAAGCCATGAAATTGAAGACTAATCAACTGTGCAATATAAATGGCTTTCAGTGACGTTGTCGAAGTTCGAAATGCGAGAACAGAGTGGACATTGTTTACGGTGTGCCTCACACACAAGAACAATTCTATGAACTGTGTATTTGTGGCTAAGACTATATGAATGTGACGAACCGTGTAATTATGGACGATACCGTCATGGACAGTGCATAAAGTGTAAAAATGAGAGATGTCTATGTCATGTACTTTGAAAGAGAGGACATGTCAACAACGTTCGTATACTGGCGTCTTGTGGTTTGTTAACCACCGCGGGGTTAATGATACAGCTGTGCCGGAACTTTATTTGCGATTCGCCAGAGAAGATTAACCAGCGGAACTGTCTGTATCCTGCTCTCATCATCGTAACCCGCCGACATCGTGCTGCCTAACGCAACACTTCGTATGCAACAAAAAGTTAAGGCATTTCGCTGAACGCTATCCCCGGAACTAGAAACTTTCTTTCTCTATTAAAAGTATAAGAATTACAGACTCTGTTTAATTAAATTCTTTGCTTAGTTTGTTTGCTTTCTGCTAAAGAAAATAAAATTACAGTCAGTGAATTAAATGTTGCCTAGTAGCCAATGTTGAAACACCAGTAAATATAAACTTCTTCCTCTCATTAGGACTAATTCTCCTTGCATGTCAAAATTATTGTAGTTATTTTATGTAGTTTTGTGTATTGTTATGAGACTAGATATACACTCCTGGAAATAGAAAAAAGAACACATTGACACCGATGTGTCAGACCCACCATACTTGCTCCGGACACTGCGAGAGGGCTGTACAAGCAATGATCACACGCACGGCACAGCGGACACACCAGGAACCGCGGTGTTGGCCGTTGAATGGCGCGAGCTGCGCAGCATTTGTGCACCGCCGCCGTCAGTGTCAGCCAGTTTGCCGTGGCATACGGAGCTCCATCGCAGTCTTTAACACTGGTAGCATGCCGCGACAGAGTGGACGTGAACCGTACGTGCTGTTGACGGACTTTGAGCGAGGGCGTATAGTGGGCTTGCGGGAGGCCGGGTGGACGTACCGCCGAATTGCTCAACACGTGGGGCGTGAGGTCTCCACAGTACATCGATGTTGTCGCCAGTGGTCGACGGAAGGTGCACGTGCGCGTCGACCTGGGACCGGACCGCAGCGACGCACGGATGCACGCCAAGACCGTAGGATCCTACGCAGTGCCGTAGGGGACCGCACTGCCACTTCCCAGCAAATTAGGGACACTGTTGCTCCTGGGGTATCGGCGAGGACCATTCGCAACCGTCTCCATGAAGCTGGGCTACGGTCCCGCACACCGTTAGGCCGTCTTCCGCTCACGCCCCAACATCGTGCAGCCCGCCTCCAGTGGTGTCGCGACAGGCGTGAATGGAGGGACGAATGGAGACGTGTCGTCTTCAGCGATGAGAGTCGCTTCTGCCTTGGTGCCAATGATGGTCGTATGCGTGTTTGGCGCCGTGCAGGTGAGCGCCACAATCAGGACTGCATACGACCGAGGCACACAGGGCCAACACCCGGCATCATGGTGTGGGGAGCGATCTCCTACACTGGCCGTACACCACTGGTGATCGTCGAGGGGACACTGAATAGTGCACGGTACATCCAAACCGTCATCGAACCCATCGTTCTACCATTCCTAGACCGGCAAGGGAACTTGCTGTTCCAACAGGACAATGCACGTTCGCATGTATCCCGTGCCACCCAACGTGCTCTAGAAGGTGTAAGTCAACTACCCTGGCCAGCAAGATCTCCGGGTCTGTCCCCCATTGAGCATGTTTGGGACTGGATGAAGCGTCGTCTCACGCGGTCTGCACGTCCAGCACGAACGCTGGTCCAACTGAGGCGCCAGGTGGAAATGGCATGGCAAGCCGTTCCACAGGACTACATCCAGCATCTCTACGATCGTCTCCATGGGAGAATAGCAGCCTGCATTGGTGCGAAAGGTGGATATACACTGTACTAGTGCCGACATTGTGCATGCTCTGTTGCCTGTGTCTATGTGCCTGTGGTTCTGTCAGTGTGATCATGTGATGTATCTGACCCCAGGAATGTGTCAATAAAGTTTCCCCTTCCTGGGACAATGAATTCACGGTGTTCTTATTTCAATTTCCAGGAGTGTATGACAGTAACTAATAAGAGTATTTTGTCGCGAAATATGGCTTCGCGCGAAAATTACGGCGACTGCCATAACTGTTTGCGTTCTGACCAATAATGTAAAAGCTGCTATTCCCGTATTGGTGCTTTTCCTGACGTGAGTGGGAATCATAAATGTCAGCTGTCAAATCACGTAGGGGCTGTTTACCCAGTAATAAAAGTTTTTTGATATTGTATTGCTACGAGTCGTAGTTTTAAGAGACACTGGTTATACTCAAAAGTGGGTAGATGTATGGTGAAACCCCGGAGTGTTCATGCGATTGTTAACACTATTGTGTGTGATTCACGAAATTTTGTCACTTTTTCTAATTCCTTTGAAGTTTCAGAGAATATATACACAATTTTGTCGGTTCAGGTTAATTTCAGAGCAGTTTCTCGTGAATATTAGAGTTTTCAGTTCATAAACAAAGTGGGATCGTGACCAATTGAGAACAAAGAGTGTGGTTTTCCAACTAGAATTTGGGATGACTTCACAGTTCAGATTTTGATAATTATTTTTCCTGTGGGTTGAGGTCATCACAAGCTCTCCATGCTACTCTATCCTGCGCAAGTTTCTTGATCTCCCAGTACCTACTGCAGCCTACATCCTTCTGAATCTGCTTAGTGTTTTTCATCTCTTGGTCTCCCTCTTCGATTTTTACCCTCCACGCTGCCCTAAATACTAAACTGGTGAACCCTCAATGTCTCAGAACATGTCCTACCAACCGATCCCTTCTTCTAGTCAAGTTGTGCCACAAGGTCCTCTTCTCCCCAATTCTATTCAAAACCTCCTCATTAGTTATGTGATCTACTCATCTAATCTTCAGCATTCTTCTGTAGCACCACATTTCGAAAGCTTCTATTCTCTTCTTGTCTAAACTATTTATCGTCCACGTTTCACTTCCATACATGGTTACACTCCCCACAAATACTTTCAGAAACGACTTCCTGACATTTAAATCTATACGCGATGTTAACAAATTTTTCTTCTTCAAAAAAAAAAAAAATGGCACTGAGCCCTATGCGACTAAACTTCTGAGGTCATCAGTCGCCCAGAACTTAGAACTAATTAAACCTAGCTAACCTAAGGACATCACACACATCCATGTCCGAGGCAGGATTCGAACCTGCGACAGTTGCGGTCGCCCGGCTCCTGGCTGTAGCGCCTAGAACCGCACGGCCACTCCGGCCGGCTTGTCTTCTTCAGAAATGCTTTCCTAGCCATTGTCAGTCTACATTTTATATCCTCTCTACTTCGACCATTATCAGTTATTTTGCTTCCCAAATAGCAAAACTCCTTTACTACTTTAAGTGTCTCATTTGCTAATCTAATTCCCTCACCATCATCCGACTTAATTCGACTACATTCCATTATCCTCGTTTCGCTTTTGTTGATGTTCATCTTACACCCTAGTTTCAAGACACTGTCCATTCCGTTCAACTGTTCTTCCGAGTCCTTTGCTATCCCTGACATAATTACAATGTCATCGGCGAACCTCAAAGTTCTTATTTCTTCTCCATGGATTTTAATGCCTATTCCGAACTTTTCTTTTGTTTCCTTTACTGCTTGCTCAATATACAGATTGAATAACATCGGGGATAGGCTACAAAAGCTTTTTCTAAGTCTAAAAATGCTAGAAACGTAGGTTTGCCTTTCTTTAATCTTTCTTCTAAGGTAAGTCGTAGGGTCAGTATTGCTTCACGTGTTCCAACATTTCTACGGAATCCAAACTGATCTTCCCCGAGGTCGGCTTCTGTCAGTTTTTCCATTCGTCTATAAAGAATTCGCGTTAGTATTTTGCAGCTGTGACTTATTAAACTGATAGTTTGGTAATTTTCGCATTTGTCAACACCTGCTTTCTTTGGGATTGGAATTATTATATTTACCTTGAAGTCTGAGGGTATTTCGCCTGTCCCATACATCATGCTCACCAGATGTTAGAGTGTTGTCAGGACTGGCTCTCCCAAGGCTGTCGGTAGTTCTAATGGAATGTTGTCTACTCCGGGAGCCTTGTTTCAACTCAGGTCTTTCAGTGCTCTGTCAAACTCTTCACGCAGTATCATATCTCCCATTTCATCTTCATCTACATCCTCTTCCATTTCCATAATATTATCTTCAAGTACATCCCCCTTGTATAGACCCTCTATATTCTCCTTCCATCTTTCTCCTTTCCCTTCTTTGCTTAGAACTTGGTTTCCATCAAAGCTCTTGATATTCATGCAAGTGGTTCTCCTTTTTCCGAAGGTCTCTTTAATTTTCCTGTAGGCAGTATCTATACACATAATATTATCAGGTCCTGAAGTGTGATACAATTATCGCTTTTGTCTCGACTGCAGGTACAATATCACTGTCTCTCGCGAGACACTATACCGCAAAATGAAGGACCCCAGAAAATTCCTTCTCTCCTAACAGCGGCCAACGCTTGCAAACTCAAGCCGGAAAATGAAGACTTCACTTAAAGTCATAATTTTCTCGTTGTCAATGCGTAGCAAATAGCCGTCGGCAATGGAAACACGTTGAGTCATGTATTCGACGGCAATTGCTCAAGTTTCTTTTCTTATAAAATATGTTTTACACTTTCGAAATTCCATCTGACATCAAACCCCTGGAACCTCATAAAGAATTAAAACGGCGAGAAAGCATGAGACGTCACAACAGCTTGGTTAGTCTCCCGGGAGTAAACAGCGGCTCACGCCTCTACCTCGCCCACGCGGCTCTCGCGGCCGCCTGACAGCAGTGAATGTTGCGGATAATATCACCTTTCACGGTAAAAGTAGCAGGAAAAGATAAGTTAGTCCAAGGTCTACAAAAACTGTGGCCTACTAGCTACGTTGGTCGCAGAGGGAAATGTATCGTCGTTGCAAATGTTTCTTTGCCAGGTCTCCGTGGACTAGGTACTGCGACACAGGCTCGTGAACTGGCGACAAGAACTCAGATCCTCGCCTCGAGAACATTTTATGCTTCCCGTTTGCTGTTACTCCATTTGTCGTGTACAATGAGGAAATTAAAGAACTGAAATGATTACTAACGTGCACGTTTAGATATTTGCAGTAATCTTCTGGTCTGTCGTTGCACAATATGATAGGCCGTTCACCGAGTTATTATAAGAAGCGTCAGTATGCGTTACGATACTAAAATCACATACAATTGTGCACTCAGTCACACTTAGGAAGTACTATTTGGTTTGAAGATGAAATAATAATAAAATAGTAGCATTTCTACTTCTTTTTTTTGTTGATCACTTAATACATAAACGCAAACTTTGCGAAACATTCAAGAAATATAACTAAAAGATAGCAAGAGGAAAGAAAGAATAGAAAGTATGAAGAGATATAGCTGATCAATACTGATAATATTAGGTGACAGTTGTCAAACTTGTGATATACGTGAGTCATTCCATAGGTCGTGTCGACTACAGCATTTCGTGAACGCGTGTGGCATTACCGCAATCGCAGTAACTGCGTTCGAAAAACCGCGGTGAACACTACTGAAATCAACCGACAGATTGCGACCACAAGCAAGGGTGGCTCGATACAGCGCCTGAAACATTCAGTACGAGGTTGGCCGTGCAATGAGATTAATCCTCTCCCACGCGCCCTACTCAACAGGCCTCAGTCCATACGACTTCGAGTTCATTCCACAACTGAGAAAACGATAGCGTGGGACGCACTTTGCAAACAGAGCGAGTGTCCTTACGGAATTTTGGAAGGGGAGTGACGACCATTGATGGCAATGCAAATGGCGTTCGCTCCCTTCCCCATCGTTGGCAATCCTTTGTGTGTGCACTGGGGGAATATTTTGAAGCACAGTATTTGATTTTGATTCATTTTTGTTCCGTATGTACAAGTGCACCATAAATTAACACAGAGTTCCAATACGTGTGTTTTATTTCAAACTTTACCGTGATCTCCTCTACTGGAACCCCATTTTAAGCTGGCATTCAGATACACGCTGCCGTACCGGTTCAATCCACATCGTGCAATTCTCATATTGTCGCATTTCCACAAGCTATATCATAGTTGCCTGACATGGAATGACCCTCGTATGTACCACAACATGTTTTGTGATTAAGTTATCAAGTGATATAAAACGAGGATAGAAACCTATTCATCGCAGCACCACAAATAGTGGTAACTAGGTATATATTTGTATCGTCCTGTTATACAAGATTCCTTAAAGCATCTATGCCATTAGATCACGTCAAAAGTAAAAAGCCAACACAAAACATGCATTGTCAAACATAAATATCTTCGTTGAACATCTCATGTTGGCGCATCATACTCTCACAAGGCTTAGCTGTAACTAAATGTAGTACCTTTGCCTACCAAAGACAGTACTGCCCTGTAGTACATGTATCACAGCCCCGAACAATGTCTGTCGTAAAAACTTCAAAGGTAATATTCAGGTAGTAGCAAATTAAAAAAAACCAACACTGCACTATTGTTGCACTGTGGACATCCATACAGAACGACCAACAGAAATTATTAAACCTAGCGACACTAATTAGAATAAGATGGTGGCTGCTACTCAAGGAGGTCATCGCTAAAGTGAGCCAAGAAATTCCACTTGGGATCTTCTGTATTCTCTTTCGGCACGCTGATGCATTCCTCTTTTAAAGTGCCAAAAACCGTAGCTTTGTCTAAAGCCGACAGCACCCACTCTTTTATCCTGAAAGTACTGTACCTTCGTGCTGTCTGTAATGGCACCCAATGCGTGCTGTTCATTTCTGAGGTGCTTCACCACAGCCGATGAGCAATTCTCTTTATTATGCTCTTTGAACAATTTCTACGCATTACGTACTACATTTCACAATCCTGACGCTTTATTTCATAAACACAGTCTTCCTCCATACAGTTACAATCTTATGCTTCAGTCTCTGCTCCAGTTTGTCGTCCGTGCGTAACGCTACTTTAATCTCTTCATCTTATAAGAAGTAGTTCACCAGTACTGCATGACACAACACACCCGCAGATTTATCTCTGTTGTTTTTTTTTTTCCTGTGTCCCACCTCTGCATCAGTCACATCTACTGAACTCGCGTCAATAATCTACCATTATTTGTCTAAGCCCGCCAGGCTAGCCGCGCAGTTCAACGCTTCCCGAGCGGGAAGGCGTGCCGGTCCCCAGGACAAATCCGCCCGGTGGATTAGTGTTGAGGTCAGCCGTGCCGAGCAGCCTGTGGATGATTTTTAAGGCAGTTTTCCATCTACTTCTACATCTACATCTACATCCATACTCCGCAAGCCACCTGACGGTGTGTGGCGGAGGGTACCTTCAGTACCTCTATCGGTTCTCCCTTCTATTCCAGTCTCGTTCGTGGAAAGAAGGATTGTCGGTATGCCTCTGTGTGGGCTCTAATCTCTCTGATTTTATCCTCATGGTCTCTTCGCGAGATATACGTAGGAGGGAGCAATATACTGCTTGACTCTTCGGTGAAGGTATGTTCTCGAAACTTTGACAAAAGCCCGTACCGAGCTACTGAGCGTCTCTCCTGCAGAGTCTTCCACTGGAGTTTATCTATCATCTCCGTAACGCTTTCGCGATTACTAAATGATCCTGTAACGAAGCGCGCTGCTATCCGTTGGATCTTCTCTATCTCTTCTATCAACCCTATCTGGTACGGATCCCACACTGCTGAGCAGTATTCAAGCAGTGGGCGAACAAGCGTACTGTAACCTACTTCCTTTGTTTTCGGATTGCATTTCCTTAGGATTCTTCCAATGAATCTCAGTCTGGCATCTGCTTTACCGACAATCAACATTATATGATCATTCCATTTTAAATCACTCCTAATGCGTACTCCCAGATAATTTATGGTATTAACTGCTTCCAGTTGCTGACCTGCTATTTTGTAGCTAAATGATAAAGGATCTATCTTTCTGTGTATTCGCAGCACATTACACTTGTCTACATTGAGATTCAGTTGCCATTCCCTGCACCATGCGTCAATTCGCTGCAGATCCTCCTGCATTTCAGTACAATTTTCCATTGTTACAACCTCTCGATACACCACAGCATCATCTGCAAAAAGCCTCAGTGAACTTCCGATGTCATCCACCAGGTCATTTATGTATATTGTGAATAGCAACGGTCCTATGACACTCCCCTGCGGCACACCTGAAATTACTCTTACTTCGGAAGACTTCTCTCCATTGAGAATAACATGCTGCGTCCTGTTATCTAGGAACTCCTCAATCCAGTCACACAATTGGTCTGATAGTCCATATGCTCTTACTTTGTTCAATAAACGACTGTGGGGAACTGTATCGAACGCCTTGCGGAAGTCAAGAAACACGGCATCTACCTGTGAACCCGTGTCTATGGCCCTCTGAGTCTCGTGGACGAATAGCGCGAGCTGGGTTTCACATGACCGTCTTTTTCTAAATCCATGCTGATTCCTACAGAGTAGATTTCTAGTCTCCAGAAAAGTCATTATACTCGAACACAATACGTGTTCCAAAATTCTACAACTGATCGACGTTAGAGATATAGGTCTATAGTTCTGCACATCTGTTCGACGTCCCTTCTTGAAAACGGGGATGACCTGTGCCCTTTTCCAATCTTTTGGAACGCTACGCTCTTCTAGAGACCTACGGTACACCGCTGCAAGAAGGGGGGCGAATGCGGGCTGGTCTGCCTTATTCCGCCTCAGTTACCCTATGTCGGCGATTGTTACGCAAACATTGTCTCCTTGTACGCGTACACCATATTTACTGTACCAAGTAAACATTTGGGGTTACACTCGTCTGGTATGAGACGTTCCCGTTGGAGTCCGCTGGGGGCCGAGCCGTACAACAACCCAGGGTTCGGTGTGGGATGGCGGTGGTGGGTGGACTGCTGTGGCCTATTGTGGGGTTGTGAACCACTGAAGGCAATGGCGGGACGAAGCCTCTCCGTCGTCTCTAGGTCCCCGGTTTAATACACAATATACATACAATTATTTGTATGTTTTCGTTTCTCTTTCCTTGACCTTAGGGCTTAGTAGAACGGAATTAGCCCAATGCATAGCATGTTGAAGATTGGTAATTTATATTTATGAGTTCTTGTCAATTACTGCGCCTGTGAACATGCGTCTCCTAAATATATCTCACATTTGGGAACTGGTGCGTAACACCTGGGTATTGTTTTATGACACAGTTGAACGATGGCTTCGCAACAAATAAAGGTGAGCTCTTGCGTGTGTCGCAAGTTCCGTCCGTTGACTATACGTCCGTTCTCCAACTCACTGTTAGTCACCTACGTTCTATTACTATTCACCTTCTGTGGGGTCCCGTAAGTGTGGCTCTGGTCTTGAAGATCTAGAGCCTCGATCCCGTTCCAAGACTGTAGTTAGTATTAACAAAACGAGTATGTTAGACAATTTTCCAGGGTACATTAGGTGCTCCCTCCTCTCGGCATACGAGGAAACGTCGAACATTGCTGAATATGTTCGTTTATTGGTCAAAGTGCTATGCTATGGAGAGGTGTAATGTTGCATGCATACTCCAAATCTTAGAACACAGTGGCTGTACTGTACAAGTGTCCAGGTACCACTCCATCACAGTACACGAGAAGATCGATAAAAATATAAATAAAATAAAATTGGTAATTACTCGTGGATATGAGCAATACAATCCAACCCAACCTCTCAGAAGAACACGTTCCTAGAAATACTGTACCGGCTGCTATGTGGCCAATATGTAATCGTATGCTTTATCTAATTGGTAATTCCACCTCCTAACAGCTCATATAGGATTCAAAGGATCTTATTTACCTTATACTTACTAGCCGAGAAAGAAATATAGACATACAACAGAGCAAATTCACTAAACAGTTCACTACTAAGGAAGCTTTTTTCTGTAAGGATTCTCTCAATGTATGTACAGCAAGCACACATAAGTCAGTATGAAGATATATTCCCCTAAATACTGCTAAAAGACCTCTTCTCACATTAATACATGATCTTCCATATCATAATGGTTAAGACTTTAACATTTATGTACCATCAATTACTTACGATTCCATGTCCTGCTGAAAAGTGTCAGAATTAAAGTATTTTCGTAATAGAATCTTAAATCCAAATCCAGAGTTACAAATTGCTACTAACACAACGTAAATAAACTTCTTTAGACTCCACCCTCTGTTATTTGCTATCCTACTAATAATTTTCAGTATAGTCTCAAGGTATACATTGGATCATCTCTTTGGTAAATATTTTAGAAATATTCGTGTCAACTCCAGTATTTAATCAATCGTGCTATTTCATTGCCAGCCGCTTATGAAACTGCTTTAATGTTTTAAGCTATAAGGGGCTAGTTTTTGAAAATGACATATTTGACTTGAACTCTATTAAACTGTCAAGATACAATCGCTGACTTCATCGTGTTTCCGCTACTTGCTAAATGTCAGAACTAATACTTCGGATTTCTCTTTAAATTCCTTCCGTTTTACAATCAGTTGTGAAAAGATAGTATTGGGCAAATGATAACCTGGGGAATGACATTTATTTTTAACTAATCAAAGTTCTGTTCTTTAAATGGTCATTGACCAAACGTCGATTGTGAATGAGTGACTACAAAAATCTAATACCCTCGCATAAGCGAGATGATAAATAACCAAAATAAAATAAAAAACTCAAAACAAATCCTAGGTGCCAGCACGACTTTATATCTGAACTTAAAGTAGAGATTTTAAAAATATTCGTCTCATCAAGTATTGGCCACTTCCGTAGACACCAATAAATCCTAAAGGTAATTGTCATTCATCATTCTTACTACAGAAATAGTAGTAGTAGTTGGAATTTCCGCCTTGAAATTGTTCAGATATGGCTATGTTGTAGAACTAGTAGGAGGAGGTTTGTTCATTCTTTGATCTCTTTTTACGAGGATATAGGACATGTCAAAGTATTTACAAATTTAGATCAATTTAAAATAAGCTAATTCGTATACCCATGTATTTACAGACTTCTGATTAGAGACAATCATTAGATTTACTCCTGGTATACAATAATCTTTTTACAAATAACTTATTAAATAATGTAATGCCACATTTTTCACTCTTATCTATCAGTCACTGCACACGTTATACGCACTTAGTTTCATAACACTTCACTCACTAAACACACACACACACACACACACACACACACACACACACACACTGGTAATCTCTGGGCCATTTTCTGTGCTTCCCATTTACTGTCCTGAAAAACTGAGTCAGCATCCCTCCATAATGAGTGAGATGTTGAGCTCAGAAAGAGGAAGTATTGTGGTATGCATAGCTTGGGGGTATTTCTATAAAGGAAAAAAAGAAGGGAAAAACATAAAGTGAAGGTGCTATGTGGAACGTTGCATATTTTATAATCATTATTATTGTTATTTGTTTGTATAAAATTTTTAACGAACTCCTACTCTGTTTTAGCTAAGTAATCCTTCAATATATAAGATGTATTGCATAACAGGTACTTTTTTGCTGCCTCTTTAAATAAGTGTATTTTTGCAATTTCTTTCATCTCTTTCGGTAATTTATTGTACAGTTTTATTCCTTGGTAGAAAATGCTGTTTTGTGTTCTATGTTTATTTTTTCTTGGTAAATGTAAGTTGAGTCTATCTCTTGTTGCATGATCATGGACAGATCTGTCTGTGCAGTAATTACCAATGTTATTTTTGATGTGAGCAACTGTCTGGTAAACGTATTCACATACAGTTAAAATTCCCAGTGTTCTGAAAAGATCTTTATAATGAGCTCGACTAGTATATTTGGTTATTATTCTTATGGCTCTTTTCTGGAGTTTGAAAATTGTGCTCATAGTTTCAATGGTTATGTCACTAAGAACATGTACGGTTAAAATACACTGTTTAAAGTAATTCATCTCCGATCCGCTTGTTTCTGTGCTTGAGTCGCCGATCAAGAAAAGCTTCGGAATTTATACTCGGTAAACAATTCCTCCTCATACACAATAAAGTTACTACCTCGTAGGATAACTCAATTCTCAAAAAAATTACACTCACGGATGACACTCAGCTACCTTAGAGTGTGCCTTCAAAAATCTCCGTTAGCCTTATGCAACATCCAAATCCACTGCCGTGTGCGCTAAGTAGTGTTACAGGCAACACAACACAGACAACTTCAGACAAAATTACTCTAGGAAAAACTTAAGTGTCGTCGCGTCTTCACGACTCACGAATTATACTATCAAATACTGACACAGCGTGCAAGCCACTCTTGACTAATTCAATACCAACTTAAAATCCCTTGACCTTTCGTAAAATGTCACGAAAAATATGAATCTGACAAGATTCAGGAAATAATCATACACATCATGCCCTAGATCAATTACTGCATACTTCAAACCTCGCACGTCAAACACAATGCAGTACAAGAACAGTGTTCTATACTATTTCAACAATATCGTGGAAAATTCCACACTGACAAAGTACGATGCAGTTTGCGTGTGGTAGGTATCGATCATGACACTTGTAAACGTGGCCTAACTCATATGCATCAACACATATGTCGACTTAGTGACCCAAGCTCCCTATCTCCCCTGCTACTCAATGGTGATTAGCTCAAACTCCGTTCAGTACGGTAGTTGACGCGTTAATTCAGACAAATTTCGGGAGCTACCATTTTTTGTTAACAATTAATCTTCTCGAGGCCAGCTCAACCTCTAATGACTTCTGACGCGCCGAAGTTCTGTTGCCCACCTGCGATGCTTGGATGATATTTGATGATCTTTGCCATATCTGTACGAATACTTGCTTGGTCGGGCGCAGTACCGATTTTTCTCGAACATGTTCATTAGCATATACCTTAGTTACAATGAAATGGTAAGTATTACGTCTTTTTCCGTAATTTATCTTATTTATTTATTGCCATTACAATAGATTGAAGTGATAAAATTAAATCACGACGACACGAAAACCGATACATTAATTTCGATCCTTCATACCTGGACTTATGGATGGCAATGTGCAACCGCATCGAATACTGCGTGTTGAGAAGGTCCTGGAACGACAGAATATTTAGTTAGTACCCCAACTGACCTTTTCCCGACTTAAAAACCATCCACCATGTATGAGATGCGTACTGGAGATCAAACGTAGCGCTTCCTCATGCACCAGCGACCATACAGCATTGCCAGCCGAGCGGATGAAGTACTCGTTCAGACCAGCAAGGGAACACGTTGCAGAAGGTGCAGTGCTGTTCGTTCTGATCAAGCCCCCAGTTCAGAAACATGCTACACCTTTGTTATGCCCAGGGGACCATCATGAATTAAGGTGACTTCGATGTAATTACTGTCTCTGAATCAAAGTATCATTTCCGGTAGTTTCATGGCGTGTTTCATTCAGTTCACGTCTGTAGTATAATGGAGCAAATTAATCCATGTATGGTCGTAGTTTCATCGACATATGCTAACTGGCAGTGGCGCATCTTGCGAAAGTTGCTGTTGTCCTTAAGTATTGCGTAGCAGTGTATAATCTTACACGGTACGTTTGAGCCACGAGGGTTGCGCAGAAGGTATTGCACCCCATTTTTTTCCTTCAACAATTCCTTATTGAACATAATTAGAATTACAAACACGAAAGAATGGTGTTTTATCTACACACCCTATTTTTCCACGTAATCTCCATCCTGTTCTACGGTCTTCCTCCAGCGTGACATTAGGGGATTTATGTCTTTTTGGTACCAATTGCCCTGGTGCCGGAGCCAGTGGTTCACTGTGTGAACCACCTCATCGTCCTCAAAATGTGTTCCACGAGTCATTTAATGGCCCAAACAAGTGGAACTCCGAGGGTGCTAGTTGAGGGCTGTAGGGTGGATGGGGTAACACTGTCCAACCCTGCTTTGCGATGTGTTCAGCAGTCCTCAGTCTTCCGTGGGACCGAGCGTTATCACGTTGCAGCAAAACCTCTCCTATGTTCCTGTGGCGACGAAGTTGTCGGAAGTGCGTCTTGAGTTTTGTTAATGTGTTGACATTTGCTTCTGAATTAATGGTACAGCCTCTTGGTACACATCAAAAAATGAGGATCACACCTTCACAGTCCCAAAACACGGAGATCATGATCTTAGCGGCGGAAGCACTTGCTCTGAATTTTTTCTTCTGAGGGGAATGGGGATAGCGCCATTCCATCGACTGTCGTATTGTTTCTGGCTCAAAATGGTGAACCTAGCTTTCATCATCTGTCACAATCCGGGACAAGAAGGCCTCCTCAGCATCAAAACGCTGCAACAAATCAACACAATTGTTTTCTCTGGACGATTTGTGATCTACCGTTAGACATCGCGGAACCCATGTTGCACACAATTTAGAATATCCAGGAGAGCGGATAATTGCAT
This sequence comes from Schistocerca cancellata, assembly GCF_023864275.1. NCBI lineage: Eukaryota > Metazoa > Arthropoda > Insecta > Orthoptera > Acrididae > Schistocerca > Schistocerca cancellata. The sequence goes on from NC_064628.1 coordinate 664,781,342, forward strand.
CCATACTTCCTTTGCTGACTGTCAGATACAGTGCCAACTGCCTAGTCGTAATGCGTCTGACCTCGTGGATGACATCAGCTCGCTACAGCGTGTCAGGAGTGAAAGCCGTGGATGGCCTCCCCGACCGCTGCTAATACTAGAGTTCCGCCGAACGGGAGGTCCTAGTTACATGACGACCTTCTGATGACCTCACCATCTGTGCCTAGCGACCAACTTCATTTCTGTCGACCAGATGCACCACATGTCTACAACGTGAATAAAAGCCACCACAGCTGTGATTCACGTGTCATTTTGTGAAATTAGTTACGAAGATTGTTAGTCAGCTTTTGGTTTCAGCTGAAGATCTTCGTTTACAATTAAACATTATGTGATGTAATAAATGAATTATTAAATTTAACTGTGAAGTGGTCCACACTAAGTGTAGAACACCTAAGTAAATACCAACATATACAGAACAAAGGGCCCACAATTGTGGGTAAGGACATCAAAAAACCAGGTTCATAATTGCGCCACACGTCGGCCGGTCGTACTCTCCGATCCATATTCGCCACGCCCTCAAAAGGACCTCTGTACACGCCTGTAAGAAAGCACTGCAATTTTACTCTATTAAGGTCTATCCACTTCCTCCTTAAAGTGATATTACCTCTTTGTTGGTCCATTTGAAAACAGCCTGGAAAATTCAGGGCTTCAGCAGTAATTCAAAATCTAACTCGACAGTATTTACATTCCGTCCACTATTCAGCATTATACTTGGAGTTAGATTAGATTCAGTGTTCGTTCTATAGACCCAAAAACCGAGATGATTCTCGTGGGTGTGGAACATGTCAGAAAGTATAACATAAAAACATAAAACATTCGAATATAATACTTGCTATCCTGATCATTTGTCAGGAGATTGTCTAAATAGGTTTATACAATGTGGCAAACTGGAACAGCTAATATTTACCGAATTAATACGCTGTCAGAATGAAAAATACTTGTGCACTATTAATAAATTAATCACACACAAAATACTTAATCTTGATTGTTGTGACCAAGTGCTGTCAAAACTGAAATCTAACAGACATTTTTACTTAAGCTGGCCTAACAGTCTCTGTTAAGATATTCAGCTATAGAATAGAAGGAGTTGCCTACAAAAAGTCTTTCAAACTCTATTTAAACCGTGCTTTATCTGAAACCAAATATGAAAATGTGAGTTCCTGAATATTGGACCCCGTTTTGGACCAAAGTAAGTGATTTTAGGTGTTATTGTAGATTGTTCTTATTCCCAGTATTGATACTATGTATTGAGCTATTGGTTGGAAACAGAGATGTATTACCTGCAACAAATTTCAATAAGGAATAAATATACTAAGAATCAGTGGTCAGAATACAAAGTATCTTGAACAGGTTTCTACATGATGGTCTTGAATTTACACCACAACTGATTGTTATCACACACTTTTGTACCCTAAAAACTTTTGCTCAGTTTGATGAGTTGCCCCAGAATATGATCCCATGTGACATAATAGAATGAAGGTAAGAAAAGTATGCAAGTTTATTATATTTGTATCTCCTACATCTGACATCATTCTAATTGTGAATACAGACTTGATTAGGCGCTTAAGCAGTTGTGTGGTATGCCCTTCCTAACTGAATTTATTATCGAGTTGTAATCCCAAAAATTTAACACTGTCAACATTTTCGATCTGCATGTCTTCATATGTTATAGACATGCTGGAAGGAAATCTCTATTACAGGTTATGAACTGCATATAGTGGGTCTTCTCAAAGTTTAATGACACTGAGTTAGTTACAGTGAGTTAGTATTAAACCACTTCTTAATGTCAGAGAAAATTAGATTAGCAGCTATTTTTAAATCTGTACTTAACTTGCTACTGATTGCAATGTTTGCATCATCTACAAATAAAATAGACTTAGCATCTATAAATGTAACAGATGAGAGGTTATTAATGTACATAAGGAAAAGCATTGGACCCAAGATGGAACCTTAAGGAACACCACGTGTGATTAATTCCGTGTCAGATGAAGACTGACTGCTTACTGCACCGATATTTTGCAACGACACACTTTGTTTCCTGTTAGATAGATAAGACTCAAACCATTTCACAACATTGCCAGTGTCACCATAATATTCTAATTTATTTATAGAATGCTGTTGTTCACACAGTCAAAGGCTTTTGACAGGTCACAGAAAATGCCAGCAGCCTCTAATTTATTACTTAATGACTTAAGTCCATTCTCACTGTAAGTGTAAATAGCTTTCTCTATATCAGAACCCTTAAGAAATTCAAACTGTGACTTCGACAATATATTATTTGCAGTCAGATGCTTAAAGAGATGCTTGAACACAACCTTTTCAAATATTTTTGAAAAAGACAGCAAAAATAGTTTGGTGGTATCTCTTTATCCTGCTTCTTGTAAAGAGGCTTAACTTCAGCATATTTCAGCCAGTCTGGAAACCTTCTACTTATAAGAGATTGCTTACACAAATAATATACAACTCAACTTGCTTGAGCATTGTTTGATTAATTTCATTGACATGTTATCATACCCAATGGAATACTTAGATTTTAAGGATTTTATGACGGATGCTACTTTTCTGGGAGACGTGAGTGTCATATCCATTTTACTAGAGCTATTTTTAAAGACTTTATCTTCAAGATACATTTTGTTGGCTGCCTCATATGTAATCCAACAGGGTTTTTTCCCCCTATCTCCTTTCCATTACTGAACCTGAAAACAATGGGCTTACTATTTTACATACATATCTATGTATTACTATTACTATGAATACTATTATTAATGCTGCCGCTGTTATAAACATAAACGAAATATGCTTACGTAAACTTCAATAAAAAAAATTACCAAATTTCTCTCTTTTTCATCAGAATCTTCAGCTGACTCACTGCGTTCAGAAATAATAGTATAAACTTCTGCAGCGTTGTCATATGAAATTGCATTCAATTACTCTTCTTCATTCCAAGACAATTGCGTTTCTGGATTAGTGAAACGTTTTTTACTCATAATGTAAATCTATGACATGCCTTGAGGCAAAACGCCAACAACAACTAAGCCAATGTGCGACAACAGCTCAGGCGAGGAACCCTAACGATGGATACCAAAGTAATCGAAATATTTTATTGTCATTGTTGCAGGCGTTTTGTGTAACAGCTGCCAATGTAATATTGTCATACTGTTTTCGTAATGTTACATTCAAGAAACAAAACAGAAATTTCTGTACAGGTCTAGTGTCACTCATTTCAAAAGCAATTAAGAAAGTTTAATGTGCTGTAAACGTAAAAACGAATAAAGCATCGTCGGATACAACTGACACAGAGATAAAAATCAATATATTTAGAATATGAGAAAAAGGGATCTATATCTTAAAAGTGCTTATGGTATCATATTCACCCCAGATGTACAAGGCAGGTTAACAGATACAGTTTCACTTATTATCCGTCATTTTTTCTCAGACTATAATGAACCTAAAGTACCTACTGCAGGCGGTTGAGGAAGGAAACCCAGGTATGCGATGAATTCCTATTTATTTTAGGCAACATAGTACAGTATTCCTCGTTTGAAGTCAGTTTGAAAACTGTCACAAAAAAGTATTGTTTTAACATAGGCATTAATTGAGGGAGAAGGTCTATTAACAGTGAAAAAACAAAGTTACTCTTTGCACAATAGGTGCCAAACGATGTCCTGGAGGGACCTGTCAGGTTTCACAACGATGTATTTACTAAGATTGGCTAAGCCGTTTCTAAGGATGTACACAGATAACTATAAGTACGCTGGTCAAGCACTATGATGGGGCCACATCTTATTCTGCGAAAGCTGCATGGGAGGCTTCAGGACGCGGAGATTGGCTTGAGCAGGAGTTACAGCAGTGACAACTGATGGTTGAAATGCGACTGCATTCGTTGCCTGGGCAAGGAAACCAATTCGGAGTGAACTAGCTGTTCAGGTCGCAACCATTGGCCAAAATACGTCTCCAAGCGCCAGGATACAGCTGACCTTCTTCCTGTCACATGACCAGAGTATGAGAAAGGCCCATATAGCCACAACCTATAGTGGCGCTTAGGTTTCTTGTCAGCACGTCAGCCTTCGCGGGTCGTCTACTAGGAGGTTGGCTGCTAGCGTAACTTGGATATAATGTGTTTTTATGGCATAGTAGGCATAATCCCACGATGCTGCTTGCCCCTCCACCCCCACCCTCCCGATCAGGTAAGATAGACTGTAGATCTGTTGACGCCCCCAGGTAGGATTGGTTGCCCACTGGCTTTAGGGGTGGCTGGGGATCCCAGGTCCACCTCCATGGTCATTGGGGCTGGCGGCACTGGTGGACCCTTGATTGACTCCTCCAGAAGACCTACCACTCTATGGGACTGACTAGTGACTGGGAAATCCAGAAAGCTTTACTTCAGACAGAGAGAGTCCCAGATGTCGGAAAACGACAACTGGGAGGCAGTGTTAATTGCCTTTGGAGACTACGAGTGCCAATGCCAGATCGCGAACGCGAAAAGTGTAGCAGGTGGATTGCTGAGAGGATGACAGTCAAGAGTAAGATCAAGTATAGAGAGATGTGACCTATGTCGACGGCCATCAAGTTTATCAGTCGGGGTAAGGTGGTAAGATGCATGACACAAGGTAAACGCTTCCTCTGATGGGTGATGTCAATGGAATTTGGAGAGTGCGGACAAAGCGTGGGAGGGATTGGTTAGAATAAGCTACATGCTACCGTATGTGTGGAAGGTGATAAATTCATCAGATTCAAATTGGGGGCAATTGTCTGTGGTGATACCTTTCGGATGAGTTTAAATTTCTGGAAACATCAGCAAAACCACTGCCCACATCGACAATACTCGCCAGTAGTAGCCCAATAATTGCCCAGTAAAGTTTGGATGTAGCTGGGACCAAGGTGAAGACGTATCTGGCCGTGGAAAGAAGTAATGTGTTGCAGCGGTTTGCATGCTCTAACAATTAGACTGCCCAAGTGACGGCAGCATGCTTTTCCCTCCAAGACACGTACTTAGGTTAAACGCTTCATGTAGGCCTTGTGCGATTGTCCGAAATGTAGTAAGGACAACTTACACGTTGGTGAGCGGCCAGGATGCTGATCTTGGTACAGCTCTCATCCACCTAGATCAATAGTACCTGTTTGAGTGTGGAAACCTCATGAAAGTGACGCCAGGATCTCCAGATGTTAAAGATGTCGACGGTCCTAGGGCCATCTGTGTTATACCATCTCATGATGTACTGGATCCTCAGCTGAAAGGCATGCAATAAGTTTGGTGTCAAATGACAGATTGCCCACTGCATCTCCAGTGGCATTCTCCAGATGGAAGAAGACTCCGGATAGGTATCATTGGATGGATGCTGTCCTAGAGGCAACCAGGCAGTAAGATCTACATTACCACGAGAAATGTAGAATGGAACTGAATGTTGTTGTCATAACTTGTCAAAAATAGGGCAGGGCCCTAGCACTCCTTAATCCTCCAACTACCAGGATCTTTTCTGTCTCAGTAATCACCATTGGGGTCATATAGACCCCCAAGTAATTTACGTCGGATATATTGGCAGTATTTTAATGAAATAACATGAAAACATACATTACAGTTGTTCAGTTTGACAGTGATGTTTCAGATTTCATAAATATTATCTCCAAGAAACAAAAATAAATTTAATTAGAGTTATATTAGCCCCAACAGTACTCAGTGCCAAAACCAGGAATAAATTTTAATCTATTGTAAAAATAAAACGAAACAAATCATCATTGGATACAACTGACTCATAAAGCTACATATTTTGAAAAAAAAAATAGCTTTGTAAACATTAGATTATCTAGACAGACGTTTTATAGATACGAAGAAACCAGCTGAAGTGAATGATTCCTATTACAGAACAGGTGTTTAGTTGGCTTATCAAGCTAAGTTTGTAGTGGCCTGAAAATGGTGCCGATAAGGAACCTAAACTGGTAGTCAAATAAAAAAAGTAAGAAAACTATGGCTGTCGGTAATCCATTTCTCCACGTCTTTGACGAAGGTGAGCTCTGGAGACGGCAAGGAGGCAGCCTCCAGTTGCTCTGTGAGAAATTTGTGGGTTAACTGCATCTGCTGGAGGAAAACCAGCACCCAGACAAACGCATGCGTTGGAGACGTTACACTAGAGGCAACAAGAACAACGTGGAGGATATGAAGAGGAAAACAAACATAAAAACCCTCTCTGCCTGTGTTGAAGCACATGAGTAAGCACTGACTCGAAAGAACAAAGAAACACCTTTCGCCGATTAGATTATCCACCATAGACGGTCAAGAAAAGAAGGCCCCTGTATAGAATGAATTCCAGTTTATTTTAATTAAGAAAACATAATCTTCCTTCGTAGAAGTCAGTTTGAAAACAGTCGTAAACAAAATAAATCATCTTATTCTAACACAGGCATTACTATTATTAATGAATAAACTAAGAGTTATAAACTAAAGTCCCTGTACACTAGGTGCTGAACGAAGTCCTGAAGGGATATGTGAAAGTAAGAGTTTTCAACGAAGAATTTACTGTTCAGCTAAGCCAGTTATAAGGATGAATACAGAATTACTACAAGTCCGCTCGTAGGTCACCACGTCAGGGCCGCTTCTACTGCAAAGACTGCATTGGAGGTTCTGGGATACAAAGGCTGCCGCTCGTAGCAGTGGCGGCATGGGGATGGCCCTGTAGTGAGCTCCTGAGAGAAGAAATGTGACTGCATCCCGTGGGCACTTTGAGTGATGTGACTGCGCAGGGCCAAAGCACCGGCCTAAGTGCAACCCTAGGGTTTAGGATACAGCTTGTTCTCCTTCCTGTCATGTGACTGGCGTAAGAGAAAAGTCCATGGGGTCAGCGACTTCTGATGGTGCTTAGGTTGCATTTTGGTGGCAGTGTGGTGCGTGGAAGCCTTCGTGGGTCTTTTGCTAATAAGCAAGTTGCCTCAGTAAAATGGCTCTAATCACTATGGGACTTAACATCTGAGGTCATCAGTCCCCTAGACTTAGAACTGCTCACACCTAACTAACCTAAGGACATCACACACATCCATGCCTGAGGCAGGATTCGAACTTGCGACCGTAGCAGCAGCGCGGTTCCGGACTGAAGCGCCTAGAACCGCTCGGCCACACCGGCGGCTGCCTGAGTAAATTATGTGTTACTGGCTGAGCAGGCATAAGCCTACGATACCATAGACATCACCGTCAAAGGGAAGTTAGACCTTGACGTTACCTAATTCCTTCCTTTTCGGTTGTCCTGAGTAGTCTCCCTAGACCACTATAGATGCTTACTATTATGAAAATCAAACACACTGTTCTGGTCTATATCACTATGCAGCGTGGGAGGAATGGAAATGCTAGCAGTATGTCTAAAGTAACTGTATTTGTACTACAGTATTGTGATATTAATTTCCCGCGAACTCAAATCCGGTTTAGTGAAAAATGAAAAATTCGTCATCCATGTGTTACGTGTTTTGATATTGAGAAAACAGTCGTTGGAGACTAGGATAGTGCGTTTTTGTACCTATCTCTTTCTTTTCGACTTCTGTGACTGCCCTTTTTAGAGGTGTCCATTCCTCTTCAAACGAACTGGCTACTTAGATATTCTTTATCACATCTATAGCCTCAGAGAGCTTCAAGTGTGTCTCTTCATTCCTTAGTACTTCCGCATCCCACTTCTTTGCACACCGATACTTGCACTAGTCTCTTCTGCCTACTACTACACTGTGAACTGAGTCTGTATCTGCTCCTGAGTACGCCTTACGATCCACTATCTGATTACGAAACCTCTGTCTGACCATGATGTAATCAACCGAAATCTTCCCTTATCTCTCGGCCTCTTCCGAATACTTCGCGTCCTATAGCGATCCTTCAACAGATTATTCGCTATTGCTAGCTGAAATTTATTGTAGAATTCAGTTAGTCTCTCTTCTCTCTCACTCCTACTACCAAGCCCATATTCTTGCGTAACCATTTCCTCTATTCCTTCCCCTACAACCGCATTCCAGTTACCTATACAATTAGATTTTCATCTCTCTTTAAGTATGAAATTACCCGTTCAATAATCTTATGCTCCATCTCGTTATCTTCTGCTTGCGACGTCAGCATGTATACCGTAACTGCTGTTGTCAAATGGTTCAAATGGCTCTGAGCGCTATGGTAATTAGCTTCTGAGGTTATCAGTCCCCTAGAACTTAGAAGTACTTAAACCTAACTAACCTAAGGACATCACACACATCCATGCCCGAGGCAGGATTCAAACCTGCGACCGTAGCGGTCGAGCGGTTCCAGACTGTAGCGCCTAGAACCGCTCTGCCACTCCGGCCGGCTGCTGTTGTCGGTATAGGTTTGCTGTCGATTCTGATGAGAATAGCTGCAACTGGACCGTACACAGTAACTCAATAACAATATTCATAACGGCTACTACGGGAAATAGTTCTTTTCATTTCATTTCGCTGACCCCCACTATATATAGATTGAGCCTTCGCGTTCCGTTTTCAGATTTTGTACCTTTCCTGCCACATTCAAACTTCAGACATTCCATGCCCCGACTCGTAGAACGTTATCATTTGATTGGTTGTTCAGTTTTTTTCTCGTGGTCATCTCTCCCTTGACAGTCCTCTCCGGGAGATCCAAATGGGGAAATACTCTGGAATCTTTTGCCAATGGAGAGATCACCATGAAACTTTTTCAATTACAAGCGACTTGTCCTGCGGACACACATTTGATGTCTTTAATGCAATGTGTTCCATTGCCTTCTGCATCTTCGTGTTGCTGATAATTTCTGATTTTTACGCCTTTCGGGACAGTTTCTCTTCTCTAGGGCAAGAGGGTGCTTTGAAATTCTGTCCGCTCTCAAAGTCCTTCCCCATTAAAAATTCTGTTTTTATTATGAAATGTCTGTTACGTCTACAGAGATCTGAGTTTACTAACTAAATTCTAAAATAAACTTTTCTTTCCTTAAAGTCACGAATCAGGTACGCTGATCAGAGGATCCCATTACTGCAGCACACGTTTCTTCTGCAACTGCTCTCTCTTTATGTAAATTTAAATTGCAGTTATGTTTATCCATCTTACTGACATATTAGTCACAGAGATTTCTCAACCTTTAGAAAATGAAAACAGATATGAAACTGAGTTCATGAAATAAATAATAAAATTTAAAGTTGTCATTTCCGAAAATATGCAAACTCAGTGTAATCTGCTATTAAATACTGCTTTCCTTGTGAAAATGCAATGCAGATATAGCGAAACGTGCACGCGTATCCTGGATCGCACAGGTCAATCAAACATAATTCCGTCGAGGAACACACGCGAAGAAAGGATTTTGACAAACTGCCATTTTTTAATGCTTCGAATATAAATGAAGCGAAACGCTTACGGAATCTGATGAACTGTCTGTTAATCACCGGGGACCAACGGCCTTGCCGCAATGGTAGCGCCGGTTCCCGTCAGATCATCGAAGTTAATTGTTGTCGAGCTTAGCTGGTACTTTGGTGGATGATCATCAGGGTCTGCTGAGAGCGTTTGACAAGCGGGGTGCACTCAGCCCCTGTGAGTGTAGCGGAGGAGCTCCTTGACTGGAAAATAGCGGCTCCGATCACCAAAACTGACAACGGCAGGGAGAGTGATGTTCTGACCTCGTGGCCCTCCGTATCCGAGCTCAGTGACGCCTATCGGCTGAGGATGTCACGGCGGTCGATCTGGACCGTTGGGCCTTCCGAGGCCTGTTTAGATGGAGTCTGGTCACAGGGGCAGACCTCATATACTAAGATCATATTAATACTGTTCGTGTTTGAGTTCTCATTCAAAATTTCAATGCATTTGGTTGCGATGTGCAGCATGTTACATCCTGAACATTCGTATAAACTAATGTCATAAACGTGCCAATATTCATTTTTTATGAAAATAGTATATTACATTTTATTTTCGTAAACGAATTATTCGTTTGAATAACTTGAACACTTTGAGTGTCATCGAACTAACCTCCAGTACAATTATTACCTGTTTCCAGGCTTCAGTATCATAAAGTTACCGCATGTCTTAAAATTTTAGCAATGGTAAAGGCTACACGAATGCTATACTTTTTTACCACGGTGTAACTGATGTTTTCTTGTGATTGTCTTGTAAGGACTGATATTAGATAAACTTCCTTCAATACGAGTATACATATGCACTTACAATTCCACACTGGGTACTCAATTCATGAACAATGCGCCGCTTCCTGAAGATGATCGCGCTAGTGAATGTTAACAACCTGTAAGTCGTCTGAAGACTGGCTTAAACATACAGGGTGTAATGGTAGGACAGATTTGTTACACCAAAACATCAAAATATATAGTAACCAAATGCTCTAAATGCATACGGTAAAAGGTACAAGTGGTTTTTCATCTTTGACACTATGAACCATCTGTTCTGATGAACAAGTGATTATAGCTAAGAGCTTTAGAGTCCACGTTTCCTGGACATTTCTTTCTTGTTTTAGTCGATACTATCACCTCTCAAATTGTGGAAAGCAAAGAGTTTTTAAAAGAGGAGATATATTTCACAGAATCGAAGATGAAAAAGTGCTTATAACACTTAAGATATGCATTTCATGTCTTCGTGTAAGGAACCTGTTCTCAAAATCTGTAAATGCAATTTAGTTACATCTTGAATAAGTAGATCAGATGATGGAATTTTGTCGAATTTAAGCTATAATTGATTGCATATCGTTGCGAAGCTATATTGTTGGTCTGTAACATCATCTTCTGTCTATAGGTATGAAAACTGAGTAGTACTTCGAATCATTTCCGAAATAAACTGATAGTAAAAAGTTTTACGGGCATTTACACTTCATCACTTGTGGTTTCATCCTTCTTGTCAGTCGCGATGTTAAACTAATACCGATATGGCACCAAATTCAGAATCCATTTAAACGATAATCAGACTCGAGAGTTTCTATCAATAGTACTAACTACTTTACATCTCCGCATTTGAAATTCTGAAGTTGAGTTTGTTTTTCCAGTTTTCCAGCAGCTTCCAGGAATTCTCTTCGCCCTTAGGTGTTTGCCTGAAATCCATTTTAACCGATAAAGTATGGAGACGTCATTTTACGAGAAAATACGGCCGTCGACTTGCTCGAGATGTACACAGCGTAAATAGCCCTAATGGAGCAGCAATTAACCCGAAGTAGTCTCCCTGTACAACAGAAAATGGGAACCTTTAAGAGAATTTGCCAAAATTGTCGTTGTGTTGAGAGTACTTGAACTGGTTGTCGTCACTTTAAACAGTTGTTGTGATTAGAAGTTCCCGATATCAATTGTAAATTTTTATGTCAATAGGAAACGAAGTATTTACTTCCCTCACTAGTTCCGTATTTGATAGCCACTAGATCTATGTTATTCTGATCGTAAGTGCTTTGGACACAATCCAAACATTGCTCATAATTTCTCTACGTCCATCATAATGGAACTAAATGATGACCATTCGTTGTCTAAATAGGAAGCTAGCGACTTCTCATCAGTTGTTTCCAGCATAAAAATTCTTGTTCCCATCTTGATGCCTACTCCGTACTTGTTCTCCACCTACAAAATGATCTTATGGATTGGGCGAGCAACAATCTGCAGTGGTTTGCTGATGACAGTGTAGTGTAAAGGAAACTGTCGTCATTGCGATATTGTAGGCTGATACAAGACGACAGAAAAATGTAAGTTGACGCAGATGGGTAGTGAAAGCAATCCTGTAATGTTCAAATACAGTATAAGTTGTATGGTGCTTGATACTGTCCCATCGGTCAAATATCGATATACAATACTGCAAAGCGATATAAAATAGAATGAGCACGTAAGGTCGTTAGTAGCGAAGTCAGCTGGTCCGTGTCGGTTAATAGCTGTAATTTTAGAGAAGCGTAACTCATTTATAATTGTGACCGCATGTAAAACAATTAATGGGTGCTGCTCGAGTGCTTGGGCTCCCCAACATGTCGGATTAAGAAATTGCATCGAAGCACTTCAGAGGCGTGCTACTGATTATGTTACCAGTAGGAGCGAGCAACTATACAGTATTATGACGATACTTAATTAACTCAAACAGGAATCTCTGCAGTGAAGACGCCGTTCATTTCGCGAAACACTATTGAGGAACTTTAAATGCGAACATTTGAGGTTAGGCTTTACCGTGACTGTTATTGACATTAATGAAACAACAAGTTTACTGTTACTAGTCACCGGTTTATTTATTTCCGCGACGCGTTTCAGAGGTTTAAACCTCCATCATAGGGTCGATTTACATTAGTTAGTATCACATTTGTGTGTGTGTTGTGTTACGATTTTTTGTAGGAACTTGTGGAACTGCCTTGTGGAGAAACAAGACACTATTTCAGAACATGGTTTTGGATTTCTTCTGACAAAAAATTAAACTGATATCTAATAGTAAACATAAAATAAGTAAAATACAGTACCTCCAGTGGTCACAGGTTCCTGTCGCTGTCGTAACACAGTTCCTCCAAAAAATCGTAACACAACACACACACAAATGTCATACTGACTAATGTAAATCCACCCGATAATGGAGGTTTAAACCTTTCAAACGCCTCGTGGAAATAAATAAAACGGCGACTGGTAACAGTAAACTTGTTGTTTAATTTAATACTATTGAGGAAATTAGTGAATCGACGTTTGCTACTGACTGAAGAATGATTCATCTCCCACCAACCAACATTTGGCATAAGAACCGCGAAGACGTATAGACGAAATTAGGGCTCATATGGAGGCAAACTCGCTCGATTTGCGAGTGGAGCAGACCAGGAACGGAAATAACTAGTACTAGTATACTCTCCGCCATGCACCGTATGGTATGCATAGTACTTAGGTAGATGCAGATGTAAATTTACGAACTGTAATAACCATTATAACCTTGATGATTAGTAACTCCTGTGTCTATAACGAGACTGAGGATAATGCCAGATATATTTGAAGTACAAAGTATACAATAGCTGCTCAAGACAGTTTCTGTGAACTACTTCATAAGACTGTCTTCCACCAGAAATGAATCCGTAGATGACTCAGTCTGTATTCTAATGTCTCCTTAAAGTAATACTGCCTGATCGTTGTACTTCCACACTCCTGAGGCTGAGTAATACGTTAACACAGAACAGGAAATAGTGAAAAGCATTAGTGGCGAACTGATGGACCGTTTGTCTACTGGTAGCCAGATTTGAAGAAGTCAGCTACAATCGCACAAAGTGTAGCCGTCGGTGATCGTCTGTTGTGACTCCCTAATACGACTACATAATCATGTAACCCACGTTGATATGATTGTACCCTGATTATTTTATGACACGTGTCTTGGGGTTAGGAGGAGGAAGTGACTAACAACTTCTTTTGACGAGGTTTACTTGGTAATAAAACGGTTTATTGCCGAGGAACCGGTATAGCTTGATTTTGGAGTGACTTCCTGAAATTCACATCGTTGAACTAGTTTCATGAAATTACTTTCTTTACGGAAAGTGACAAAGTTGTTACAGAGAGCCAGTTAGAGGTTATTAGCGTTTTATTTCTCAAGGCCATCTGTTGCATGTGAGAGTTTATTAATGAAATAGCGTTAGGTATTTCAATTACGATACAGTTAGCGCAAGTGTTATCGCACATTCCGTAAATATTCTTACATCATATTCAATAACGAGGAAGAGCTATTGATTCAGTAAACCTTTAACCATAGCCAATTCTGGTGACCCGATCAGCATCGGGTATAATAAAATTATTTTATATGTGATTTTAGGATGTCTGATGATGATTGGCTGATCGAAACTGGAATTGAAAAAGGGTTTGTTTCATTTTGAGTTGCGGGTGGTTCATAAATATGACTTACTACAAGGTTCTGTAAAGGTTACAACTTTTTGACCTTGTTTGACGGGATAAAGCGATACAGACGACATTTATGAAAAAGTGCAATGTGTTGCTCCACATCAGTCGGTTAACATTTCCTTTGACGAGGACAATATTATTCTTACAATCCGAAAACCCAACTGGTGAAACCAGAAAAAAAAATGTATAGCCTGTTTGAATGTTAGTAATATCATTCAAATCTAGGACATCAGACGGATAGGCGCTCCCACTGTAGCACATTTGCTGTTTAGAGTCACGTAATTCATTTCGCGCAGCGTTACTGTAATACAACGACGGAGTGTGCTATTTCAGTAGCAGTGGAACCAGGATACTCATGTTCTCATATAAGTGTTTACCGCACCTGCATACTGTGTGTGTGTGTGTGTGTGTTTGTGTGTGTTTTTGTGTGTATGTGTGTATGTGTGTGTGTGTGTGTGTGTGTGTGTGTGTGTGTGTGTGTGCGTGTGTGTCGGAACTGGCTGTTGAATCCCTGCATGTATCGCGTGTAGCGTTGTTTTACCGAAATGTAGGTCAGCCGTCCCCGCGAAGCGTTCTGGGGATTTCAATGAGCGGACATGCATTTTAATATCCGCTTTGTTTTATTAAATATAATATTTCTTTTTATATGCGCTCAGCATAAACGTTTCAGTGAGCTGTTTAACGATGTCCAAGCTATTTGAGCTTCTGCTGCCACAACAAACAGACCTCAAGCTGGCCGATATAGAAGACGAATATCGATGTTACACATTCATCAGTCATGTTTCAGGACATAAAGTTTCTGTATCTATGCACTACGTCTTTAGTTCCTTAGTCATAACTAAAGTAAGCCTCATTAACAAACGTTCATTCTCGCTGAAACAAGACCATCAGTTGTCGTCCAATTATGCAGCATACGTAGGAGCCAAATTACATCTACGTCGAGTTTCCCCATTGAAAAGGTGTGGACAATATATTAATAAAATACAATGCCTCAATAGAGCAAACACAATAGTAAAAACGTCATAGCGCTTCAGGAAAGTGAAAGAAGGACTTCAAAACTAACTTCTAATGTCATTTGCTAACTGAGGTGGGTCAAATACGTTCAACTTAATTCATTTTTCTTCGATTAAGGATCCAGACTACAGACTGTAATTTTGCTTAAATGAAATATCATAGTAGCACTTACGATTCAGTTCTGAAGTTCTTGTTAAACTGATAACATCTCATCGAAGCTGTAGCAGTGACTTCAGTATTTACCGATATACTAACATACGTAGAATGAACGTCTTGTAAGCAAATACTTTGTTGATACTGAACATTTATCGATCCTCAAATCCATGTGTCAAAGACTGAATACGCTGAGGTGAGAAAAGTCTTGGCATAGCGATGAGTACATATACAGATGGCGGTAGTATCGCTTGCACAACGTATAAAAGGGCTGTGCATTGGTGGTGCTGTCATTTGTACTCAGGTGATTCATGTGAAAAGGATTCCGATGTTCTTATGCCCGCAGGATGGGAATTAACAGACTTTGAACTCGGAGTGGTAGTTAGAGACGCGTGGGACATTCCATTTCTGAAATCTTTAGGGAATTCAGTGTTCCGCGATCCACAGTATCGGTAACATGCCGAGAACACCAAATTTCAAGCGATAACTCTCACCACGGACAACCGCAGTGGTCGATGGCCTTCGCTTAACGACCGGGAGTAGCGCCGTTTGTATAGAGTAGTCAGTGTTAACAGACAAGTAAAACCGCGTGAAACAGCCACAGCAATCAATGTGGGACGTACGATGAACATATCAGTCGCGACAGGTCGACGGAATCTGGCGTTACTGGGCTGTGGAAGAAGTCGACCGACGCGAGTGCCTTTGCTAACACCACGACATCGCTCGCAGCGCCTCTCCTAGGCTCGTGACCATAACTGTTGGGCCCTAGACGGCTGGAAAACCATGGCCTGGTCAGACGAGTCCCGATTTCAGTTGGTAAGAACTGACGGTAGGGTTCGAGTGTGGAGCAGAATCCACAAGGTCATAGACCCAGTTGTCAACAATGCGCTGTCTAAGCCGGTGTTGGTCTCATAATGGTTTGGGTTTAATTTACATGGAACTGAACAGATCATTTACTGGAAGTCCTTATGTTCAACTACTGTTCTATTAGACTTGCGCCATAGGGTGGTGGGGTTTGGGGTTCCGCTGGATAGGTCAGGAGTCCACTACACGCAACAAGCGGATACACGGGTAGCAGGAGTTGTGTGGCGTGGGCTGGGCGGTTTTTTAGGTTAGATGGCCTCGGGCAAGTACAGAAAGGGCAACAGCCTCAACGGGTGCGGGGCAAAGTCAGGACTTGCGGGGACCAAGCAGCAATCGGTATTGTAATTGTAAACTGTCGAAGCTGCGTTGGTAAAGTACCAGAACTTCAAGCGCTGATAGAAAGCACCGAAGCTGAAATCGTTATAGGCACAGAAAGCTGGCTGAAGCCAGAGATAAATTCTGCCGAAATTTTTACAAGCGTACAGACGGTGTTTAGAAAGGATAGATTGCATGCAACCGGTGGTGGAGTGTTCGTTGCTGTTAGTAGTAGTTTATCCTGTAGTGAAGTAGAAGTGGATACTTCCTGTGAATTATTATGGGTGGAGGTTACACTCAACAACCGAGCTAGGTTAATAATTGGCTCCTTTTACCGACCCCCCGACTCAGCAGCATTAGTGGCAGAACAGCTGAGAGAAAATTTGGAATACATTTCACATAAATTTTCTCAGCATATTATAGTATTAGGTGGAGATTTCAATTTACCACATATAGACTGGGACACTCAGATGTTTAGGACGGGTGGTAGAGACAGAGCATCGAGTCACATTATACTGAGTGCACTATCCGAAAATTACCTCGAGCAATTAAACAGAGAACCGACTCGTGGAGATAACATCTTGGACCTACTGATAACAAACAGACCCGAACTTTTCGACTCTGTAAGTGCAGAACAGGGAATCAGTGATCATAAGGCCGTTGCAGCATCCCTTAATATGGACGTTAATAGGAATATAAAAAAAGGGAGGAAGGTTTATCTGTTTAGCAAGAGTAATAGAAGGCAGATTTCAGACTACCTAACAGATCAAAACGAAAATTTCTGTTCCGACACTTACAATGTTGAGTGTTTATGGAAAAAGTTCAAGGCAAACGTAAAATGCGTTTTAGACAGGTACGTGCCGAGTAAAACTGTGAGGGACGGGAAAAACCCACCGTGGTACAACAACAAAGTTAGGAAATTACTGCGAAAGCAAAGAGAGCTTCACTCCAAATTTAAACGCAGCCAAAACCTCTCACACAAACAGAAGCTAAACGATGTCAAAGTTAGCGTAAGGAGGGCTATGCGTGAAGCGTTTAGTGAATTCGAAAGTAAAATACTAGGTACCGACTTGACAGAAAATCCTAGGAAGTTCTGGTCTTGCGTTAAATCAGTAACTGAATCGAAACAGCATGTCCAGACACTCCGGGATGATGATGGCATTGAAATTTTCCAAAGCTGTTTCACAGAGGAAGACCGCACTGCAGTTCCTTCTCTAAATCCTCGCACAAACGAAAAAATGGCTGACATCGAAATAAGTGTCCAAGGAATAGAAAAGCAACTGGAATCACTCAACAGAGGAAAGTCCACTGGACCTGACGGGATACCAATTCGATTCTACACAGAGTACGCGAAAGAACTTGCCCCCCTTCTAACAGCCGTGTACCGCAAGTCTCTAGAGGAACGGAAGGTTCCAAATGATTGGAAAAGAGCACAGGTAGTCCCAGTCTTCAAGAAGGGTCGTCGAGCAGATGCGCAAAACTATAGACCTGTATCTCTGACGTCGATCTGTTGTAGAATTTTAGAACATGTTTTTTGCTCGAGTATCATGTCGTTTTGGGAAACTCAGAATCTACTATGTAGGAATCAACATGGATTCCGGAAACAGCGATCGTGTGATACCCAACTCGCTCTATTTGTTCATGAGACACAGAAAATATTAGATACAGGCTCCCAGGTAGATGCTATTTTTCTTGACTTCCGGAAGGCGTTCGATACAGTTCCGCACTGTCGCCTGATAAACAAAGTAAGAGCCTACGGAATATCAGACCAGCTGTGTGGCTGGATTGAAGAGTTTTTAGCAAACAGAACACAGCATGTTGTTATCAACGGAGAGACGTCTACAGACGTTAAAGTAACCTCTGGCGTGCCACAGGGGAGTGTTATGGGACCATTGCTTTTCACAATATATATAAATGACCTTGTAGATAGTGTCGGAAGTTCCATCCGGCTTTTCGCGGATGATGCTGTAGTATACAGAGAAGTTGCAGCATTAGAAAATTGTAGCGAAATGCAGGAAGATCTGCAGCGGATAGGCACTTGGTGCAGGGAGTGGCAACTGGCCCTTAACATAGACAAATGTAATGTAATGCGAATACATAGAAAGAAGGATCCTTCATTGTATGATTATATGATAGCGGAACAAACACTGATAGCAGTTACTTCTGTAAAATATCTGGGAGTATGCGTGCGGAACGATTTGAAGTGGAATGATCATATAAAATTAATTGTTGGGAAGGCGGGTACCAGGTTGAGATTCATTGGGAGAGTCCTTAGAAAATGTAGTCCATCAACAAAAGAGGTGGCTTACAAAACACTCGTTCGACCTATACTTGAGTATTGCTCATCAGTGTGGGATCCGCACCAGATCGGGTTGACGGAGGAGATAGAGAAGATCCAAAGAAGAGCGGCGCGTTTCGTCACAGGGTTATTTGGTAACCGTGATAGCGTTACGGAGATGTTTAACAAACTCAAGTGGCAGTCTCTGCAAGAGAGGCGCTCTGCATCGCGGTGTAGCTTGCTCGCCAGGTTTCGAGAGGGTGCGTTTCTGGATGAGGTATCGAATATATTGCTTCCCCCTACTTATACCTCCCGAGGAGATCACGAATGTAAAATTAGAGAGATTAGAGCGCGCACAGAGGCTTTCAGACAGTCGTTCTTCACGCGAACCATACGCGACTGGAACAGGAAAGGGAGGTAATGACAGTGGCACGTAAAGAGCCCTCCGCAACACACCGTTGGGTGGCTTGCGGAGTATAAATGTAGATGTAGATGTAGATGTTGGAGACCATTTGCAGCCATTAATGGACTTCATGATAACAAACAACAATGGAATTTTTGCGGATGACAGTGCGCCATGTCACCAAACCACAGTTGTTGGCAATCAGTTTGAAGAACATACTGGACAATTCGACCGATATGAACCCCATCGAACATTTGCGGGACATAATCGAGATGTCAATTTGTGTACAATATCCTGCACCGGCAACACTTTCGCAATTACAGACGGCTATGTAGGCAGCATTGCTCAATATTTCTGCAGGGGACTCCCAACGATTTGTGGAGTCCAAGCCACATCGAGTTGCGGCATTACGCCGAGCGAAAGGAGGTCCGACACTATTTTGGGAGGTATCACATGACTTTTGTCACCTCAGTGTTTTTATTAAGACGTTTTTTCTCCCCTTTAGATAATATGCATATTGCAAATCCTTTATGGAATACTTTGTCAAAATGATAATTTCAAAACTGAAACGTACAAACTTCCTATTAAACCTTTAGAAGGAACGAACGAACGTTAAGGTTTAACGACCCTTCGACATCGAGATCATTAGAGACGGAACACAAGCTCGGGTTAAGGAAGGATCGCTAAGGAAATCGGCCGTGCACTTTCAAAGGAACCATCGCGGCATGTGCCTGGACTGACTTACGGAAATCAAGGAAAATCCAAATCAGGATGGTCGGACAAGGATTTGAACCGTTGTACTCATAAGTGTGAGTTCAGTACCACCAACATTAAACCTATTGATAATATACCTCTGAGAAGAACATATAACAGAGGAGGCAAGTAATAATTTATGCTACAGTCAAAATTTATTTCCTCGATATTGTTTTCATACGTGGTGGTAGTGGCAATCATGATGTATTAGTTCGAAGAAATTTCGAGCTCGCAACCGGCCGTCGTCAACTACACCCCACACATTCTCAAGTGGTCCATCGAAGTCTTAGAAATGTGTAGTTGACGAAGACCGATTGTTAGTTCGAAACGCCCTCAAACACTACATTCGACGGCAAAATTTTTAAATTAAGATGACTTTTTTGTATGAAGATAAAATAACGCAGTGGTAGACAGCGGTTCAAGAATGATCAGGAAGTATATTTCACTAATCTATTGACCTGGCTATTGCAAAACAGCCAAAACTGTATTTCAGGGACCTCTTCCCACCAGAGCGAAATTTTTTGACACAAACGCGTCATGACTATCACTCTTTACCTTAGTATAAGCACTAACAAAAGAATATGGTTCAATCGTAGTACGTAAATTATGTTGGAACTGCGAGAGGATCTAACAGTTGCACTGAAGACCCGTCGAGAACATCGTCTAAAACATGAAAACGTTTTGTCAGTTGTTAACGGAAAAATTATTGTCAAGACAGTTCTGTACTGGGCACAAAAATATAGAACCACTAAATGGGAGCTAGAAAGCCCTGTGCGTTTTCTAACGATTCTTCACGCAGTACAACCAAGAAATGCTGTTTCCTTTCATTTATGTTCTATTAGAATCAAGAGTCATTGGGAAAAGAACCTTTAGTCACCATACTGGCGATTGTAACACAACGAACCGAAATGTAAATAATGCATATGATTTTTCTGATCGAGTAGGGAGTTAATCTCGTTATGTTACACTCAACGAATTCACGCGTTTTGGTTGATAATGATAAATTCCACCTGTGCGTTTCTGAGGAAAAAAAGAATAAAATTAAATTTTCTGTGCGACCCAAAAGCAATAACGTTGTACTCACGTTCATATCCTGTGCCACTCAAACATGCAAAAAGGAATAGCAAGGAAATTAAATAAACATCATTCCCTGACAGTAAATATGTTTACACAAGCATATGGTACGAACGTTGTTGAATAAGTATACATGCAACCAGAAACGCTTCCATTTACTCGAAATACACAGACGCACCCAACCCACGCAACATGCTGATGTTGTAAACAAACCAGCCCCAAAAACGTGTACACCAGCTGTCAAAATCGAACTGCAGTTCTCAATAAATCAGACCAAAGCACAAGGTTCAACCGCACGTCGCGTGATGTCGGTTTGCAAACTTCCTCACTTCAGAATGTTACATACGTATTATTTGGAAAATCAAAACCTCCGAAACACGGAAAATCCACTGAATTTTTGGAAGCGTGTGTGACTGTTACTTTAAAAATAAAGACAAACGTTTTACGGAGGAATGTGGAGCTAACACAAGATTTGTATTTTGCTACTATTGCTGTGATGATCTTGTCGTAGGTCGACGAATTACATTATTACCATTGGAACAATATTTTATTTACAGAGAAAACAATACTTGGCTTTTCTAATTGAGACCCTGATCTTATTTAGCAAACAGATTCAGAAATCTACGCTTTGGTTGCACCACACCTCGTTGCACGATTCCCAGATAGTGTGGCAAATATTACGCTCTAGGCTGACTTTTTGAGATCCTGCGTTGAAAATAATGTCTCCATACCCGCTGAACATCTGTTACAAGTTAATGATAGAGCTCCAGTAGTGTCACAGCTGTCGTGAACTTAATGTCGTGGGAGAGCAATTCCGGTGCATGCACAATTTGAATTACGCTGCACTGGCGTATTCATGGAGTTAATTTTTCTTACAATATCCAACTCCGTCGCAACAGCAAAACGTTTTAATTCAATCAGTGCAGTCCTCGAAATGTTCATACACGATTTCGTTCACACACATTGTTTCACCGATGACTAGCCAATTTGCATTCGTTCCACATGCAAAAGCTGTCTTAGTTCATCCACGATGAGTGTAGCAGACAGCTCGAAGTTTGCTCAATATTAGTTACTGTCTTCCTGCATTTCACGATGATAAAGTTCTCATGTTAATTTAAGTGTTTTATCCGTATATTTACGAACGAGAAACCGACCCACCAACTATGCTGTCACGTCAACAATGAGCGTCTCTTCTTCGTCGCCACTACCACTCGATTGTTCAGTTTCGATAGTCGAAAACACACGACTTATATCAAAGATATATACAAATATATTGCAATCAGCGATCTCTATACTACCATGATGTGGAAGTCTGGTCTCTGAGTAAAGAACTGCAGCGTGTCTGCAGATTCATGTGTCTTGTATCGTCCGCCATGTTGCAGTTTGGTAAACAAATTTCCATCGGTCTGTACGTGACAAAGAACTGCAGACTGATTTTTTTGTTTTTAACTTTATGTCAACTTGTAATAGGCTGATGTGGGAGCGGAATAGCAAAGTATTTAATTTTTGTGTTATAGTGACAGATTCCTAGCAGTCATGTTGTAGTTTGGCTAGAAACTAAATATGAACATCTATGGTTGCCACGATCAGACAGCTGAAGTTCAACATCCAGGTAGTATAGAGAATACTGATTGCAACATTTCTATTCTTGTAATATTAGGTGTACTGGCATTCATTGTTACACAAAATTAATAAAACGGGACAATAAAAAGAAAAAAAATATTTATATAGACTCCCTGCTTTAACACGATGTGGCGTAAAATACAAAATTCGTAATTGAAATTACTTCAGTTTTAAATATGGCTTTATGTCAGACACTCTTATCAAGATAAAAATGGTAGAGTGCGCACTGAATTCCAAAATGAAGCACCTTTCTGATCATAGTGACCTTCTTATTAGGGCTCTGCGTGGATTTCGATACACCGATTGTACGAAATATAACTTCTGTACTTTAAAAAGTTCATAGAAACGTTTACTGTGAAAGAAGAAAAGAGGTTTTTTTGGGGGACATCTAACGTAACTGGATTGTGGGCTTTGTGAAAGATAGCTCGCAGGGCGCTCTTCTGTACTACTAGTAGTCCGTGAACAAAAACATTGTCTCTTGTACAGCAAGCATGATTATATCCTAAGAAATGTCTAATGGTGAACCACAATAAAATGGAAATTTATATTGTATACAACTGGTACATACACAAGAACCAATGAAAACATAAAAATAACAGTAAATGTAGAAATCACTGACGATGTCAAATGCAAGTAGGTGCAACATGTTTAACAGAAGAAGGAAAGATGGGCAATTTTTATTTTTATCTACAAAATAAATGTAATAGAAGTAGCAGATGAGACATATGGGCTGAAAATGTTATTTTCATTTACAGCATAAACAAAATTATCCCTCGTACTACACACGGAATTTTCGTAGGACTCTAATATGTACGTTCGTATCTGGAGCTAATAAAATTTTTATGGGAACCTATTTTGGCATAATATCGATGTACTGAATAAATGTCAAAGGTCTTCGAATCCAGTTCCCGAAAATGGATTTCTTCTTAAGACGTATCTATTACTGTTAAGATTCAAAAAGGTGCCTAAAATACAGTTCTGAGGCAACAGTTTGAACAAAAATTTTGCCACGTGAACCTTTCGCGTCTATTCGTTTCCCAGGATACCGTATCCATTGCTGTTAGTTCAATAAACAGAATAGTTACACCCAATTTCGTGAAAGAGCAAAATTAATAAAAGTTACAATAGTGATGGAGTGTGATCTTACAAATCACTGTAGACAAAATGAATTTATTTAAATAAATATCACAAGTATTCATGCAAAGTCTGCAGACTGGCATGTGAGACTCAATACAGTAAACACAGATCAACTAGAACATTATGACCATCTACCTAATAGCCGGTATGTCCATGTCCGTGACGTATAATAACGGCGACACGTCGTGGCGTGGAAACAATGAGACCTTGAGAGGTCTTTGGAAGGATGTGGTACCAAACCTCCACAAAGTCGCCTAATTCCTGTAAATTCTGCGGTGAGGGGGGGGGGGGGGGGGGGACTATGGGACGATGTGCTCTGACGCTACGTTCAGTCACCACCAACATCTGTTCGGTCGGGTTCTGATCTGGTGGGCTGGGAGGCCAGCATATCAATTGGAACTCGTCACTGTGTTTCTCGCATCACTGCACCATACTCCTGGCCTTGTGACATGGTGCATTATCTTGCTGAAATATGCAACTTCCGTCGGGAAATAAGATCGTATGAAGGGATGTGCAAGGTCTGCAACCAGTGTACGATACTCCTTCGTCATTATGGTGCCTTGCACGCACTTCGCTGGTCTCATCGATGCCTACGTGAATGTTTCCCAGAGCGTAATGGAGACGGTGCCACCTTGGCTTCGTCCCACATTACAGATGTCAAGGAGCTGTTCCCCTGGAAGACGACGAATTCGCGCCCTTCCATCGGCATGATGAAGAACGTATCGGGATTCGTCAGTCCGTGCAACGGTCCGCCACTACACCAACGTTCAGTGCCGGTTGTCACGGGCACATATCAGTCGTAGTTGCTGATGTCGTGATGTTAACAGTTGCACGTGCATAGGTCGTCAGCTGCGGAGTGACATCTTTAGGAGAGTTCGTTGCGCTGTGTGTTCAGATACACTTATACTCTGCCCAGCATTAAAATCTAACGTTAGTTCCGCCACAGTTCGTCGCCTGTCCCGTTCTACCAGTCTGCCCAACCTTCGAGTCCGACATTTATAATGAGATGTGGCCGCCCAACCCCACGATGTCTGGACATGGTTTCCCCTTGGTTTCGCCAAATGCTTAAGACACTCACGACAGCAATCCACGAACACCCGACGTGACGTGCAGTTTCCAAAATGCTAGTATCGAGCCACTGGGCCATCATAACATGCTCTCGGTCAAACATAGACAGATCGGTCACCTTCCCCATTGTATCTGCGGACAGCACTCCCACTGATACTATATGCACCGTGTGTGTGTCTCACCAACAGTCACTCCTCGCCAAGTGATGCTGCTGTTGCCTGGACGAATCTACATCGACAATACGTCGTTGATCATAATGTTCTGGCAGCGCGGAGTGGCCGCGCGGTTAGAGGCGCCATGTCACTGACTGTGTGACCCCTCCCGCCGGAGGTTCGAGTCCTCGCTCGGGCATGAGTGTGTGTTGTTCTTAGCATTGGTTAGTTCAGGTAGTGTGTAAGTGTAGGGACCGATGACCTCTGCAGGTTGGTCCCTTCCTCACACACTTTTGAACTATTGAACATAATGTTTTGTGACGGCTCCCAAACCCAAGGTCCTCGGTGGTACTTTTGGGACAGCCACCACAAATTGTATAAAGCGTGGGTAGTAACCAGGATGTGTCTGTTGGCCGAAAAGTAATTAATGACAAGAATTGCGCCAGCTAGAATGAAGAGATAACTTATCTTTATTTCTGACGAAACGTGCACCAGCAATACAAGTCCAAGAAATATCCAAGAGTGATCCGTGTACTGAGCCTATTCGAATACAATAGCAAATATCACACTGCAATGGCTCCGCTGTAAAGGCTAGCAATAGACAATCGACAACAGACTGTCCGTCTCGGGGCCAGCGCACCTCCTTATGTGCAAAAGGCAGAGGGCGCTGCGAACCTGAGATCAGCCATGGCGTGACATCTTCCGTCGGCGGTAACGCCCAGAGACGCCGACGGCTGCGACAGTAACTGTGGTCATTGATGTCACGGTCAGGGCGTGTGTGCGCGAGTTGGTTGGTTGGTTGGTTGGTTGGGTCCGTGGATACAACATAGTGTTCTGGCTGATCAGTGTAGAACGAAGTCAGAATACCGAGCGGTTATGCACAAAGAAAATCACTTTTTGGCAGTCGGAGGATTGATAATCCTCTTAATATTAATTGGCAAACGTAATTAAATAATAATTAATCCACTTAGTGTTAGTAAACACAGTCCCAGAATGTTCATCAAGCCACATATAATCCAAGTCGTTTTTCTTGTAATGCTCGAAAAATCCCAACATCTGATCAGTAAATACGACAGGCAATGTAACACGTTGTCGGAACCGTATTCGAAAAATAGGGAATCCCAATAAATAGTATCAGAGTCAAAATTAGAACGCAACGCAGGAATTATTAAACATGCTAAAGCTACACGAGTTCAAAAGGATATTGGCGTCTTTTACACCGTGCAAAGTTACACATGTCTGACATCCACTGTTGCGCAGTGTCCTTAAGTACAAAATTTCGGTTTCTGTTTCCTTAATAAACAAAAAAAGTAAGTATGCAACTGGGACCAGAGGATCATTCGATTCCGACTAGCCACGTTGCCATCCTCTGCCATACGACGTTATTCTGATGTGGTGTACAATGATATGGGACCGTCAGACTGCTCTCCAAGCCATACAGTCGCCACTAATCTCTCAAGTGGCTCATTAACTGGCCTCACGTGGCTGAGTGCACACCATTCAAGCACTCCCATCATGGCGCAGTTCAGTACAAGTGCTCCGCATAGGAGATACGATGACCGCTTATCTGCAGAAGAACACTTCTATGTTCTCAGTGATAACACTAGTATAATTGCACAGAGTGATGTAAACCTTCACAAAGACTATTTTGAGATGTTGCTGTTAAGTTGTACGATTGTCCGTTCAACCACAAATATGAAAATTGCAGTTATCAAGTTTGTATAGTTTCACCGTTTTATTAATAGTGTCTAACATTAATCATTAGCCATAGAAGTGACTTTTGGTTATGATAATGAATTATTTTGCTTTTCCTGTAGTGTAATCCACGTTCACATAATTACCATATAATTTAAGTTTTAGGGAACTTTAAGAACGAGTGTAATAACCAGCTTGAAATAACCAAATAAATCATTTCATTCTTCAGAGTGGTTTCATAAAGCCTACAATAACGTCCTCTCCCACGACAAACTCGTCGTCCCATACCTGCCCTTCCACTCAATGACCTTGATTATTCGTGGAATCTGTAGAAAACTACGTCTTCCGGTATGAGTTTTGTCCTTTACAGCCATAGATGTTATTCCTTGATGACTTAAACGATCTCGAGTCACATTGTAACTTTTTCTTGTCAATATTTTCCGAGAACCCCATCATTTCTCATCTCAGTTCACTTAACATTCAGCAAACTTCCCATTCAGCATATTCATGTAACGCTAACGCTACAGCTATGTTTGGTCTGTCCCACAGTTCAGGCATCCGCCGCTAGATGGTGCTACAGTCATTGAGCTACAGTTCCTTAATCCAAGATGGCGGTGGTGAGAAATTCAAAGACGCGTAATAGCACTGGAAGGAAGTACAAAAATGTAAGGTGTCACTGACTGCAACTTAAATGATGCAAAAGTTTGGATCTCATCCGGTTGTGTTAGCAGGTAATACAAAAAAGAATTTTAAACAAATTAAAAAAAAATACAAGACGGCTGATCTAATTCCCATGTGTAGCTGACGTATACGTAGGAGGGTAGCGACGTATACGTAGGAGGGAGCAATATACTGCTTGACTCCTCTGTGAAGGTATGTCCTCGAAACTTCAACAAAAGCTCCTGCAGAGTCTTCCACTGGAGTTTATCTATCGTCTCCGTAAAGTTTTCGCGATTACTAAATGATCCTGTAACGAAGGGCGCTGCTCTCCATTGGATCTTCTCTATCTCCTCTACCAACCGTATCTGGTACGGATCCCACACTGGTGAGCAGTACTCAAGCAGTGGGCGAACAAGTGTACTGTAACCTACTTCCTTTGTTTTCGGATTGTATTTCCTTAGGATTCTTCCAATGAATCTCAGTCTGGCATCTGCATTACCGACGATCAACTTTATAAGATCATTCCATTTAAATCACTCCTAATGCGTAATCCCAGGTAATTTATGAAATTAACTGCTTCCAGTTGCTGACCTGCTATATTGTAGCTAAATGATAAGGGATCTTGCTTTCTATGTATCCGCAGCACTTTACACTCGTCTACATTGAGATTCAGTTGCCATTCCCTGCACCATGCGTCAATTCGCTGCAGATCCTCCTGCATTTCAGTACAATTTACCGTTGTTACAACCTTTCGATATACCACAGCATTATCCGCAAAAAGCCGCAGTGAACTTCCGATGTTATCCACAAGGTCATTTATGTACATTGTGAATAGCAACGGTCCTACAACACTCCCCTGCGGCACACCTGAAATCACTCTTAATTCGGAAGACTTCTCTCCATTGAGAATGACATGCTGCGTTCTGTTATCTAGGAACTCTTCAATCCAATCACACAACTGGTCCGATAGTCCATATGCTCTTACTTTGTTCATTAAACGACTGTGGGGAACTGTATCGAACGCCTTGCGGAAGTCAAGAAACACGGCATCTACCTGGGAACCCGTGCCTATGGCCCTTTGAGTCTCGTGGACGAATAGCGCTAGCCGGGTTTCACACGATCGTCTCTTTCGAAACCCATGCTGATTCCTACAGAGTAGATTTCTAGTCTCCAGTGAAGTCATTATACTCGAACATAATACGTGTTCCAAAATTCTACAACTGATCGACGTTAGAGTCATAGGTCTCTATAGTTCTGCACATCTGTTCGACGTCCCTTCTTGAAAACGGGGATGACCCTTTTCCAATTCTTTGGAACCGTATGCTCTTATAGAGACCTACGGTACACCACTGCAAGAAGAGGAGCAAATTCTTTCGTGTACTCTGTGTAAAATCGAACTGGTATCCCATCAGGTCAAGCGGCCTTTCCTCTTTTGAGCGATCTTAATTGTTTCTCTATCCCTCTGTCGTCTATTTCGATATCTACCATTTTGTCATCTGTGCGACAATCTAGAGAAGGAACTACAGTGCAGTCTTCCTCTGTGAAACAGCTTTGTAAAAAGACATTTAGTATTTCTGCCTTTAGTCTGTAAACCTCTGTTTCAGGACCATTTTGGTCACAGAGTGTCTGAACATTTTTTTTTTGATCCACCTAACACTTTGACATAAGACCAAAATTTCTTAGGATTTTCTGCCAAGTCAGTACATAGAACATTACTTTCGAATTCATTGAACGCTTCTCGCATAGCCCTCCTCAAACTACATTTCGCTTCGTGTAATTTTTGTTTGTCTGCAAGACTCAGGCTATATTTATGTTTGCTGTGAAGTTCCATTTGCTTCCGCAGCAGTTTTCTAAAGCGGTTGTTGTGCCACGGTGGCTCTTTACGATCTTGCTTGGCACATACTGATCTAATGCATATTGCACGATGGTTTTGAACTTTGTCCACTGATCGTCAACACTATCTGTACTTAAGGCAAAACTTTTGTGTTGAGCCGTCAAGTACTCTGAAATCTGCTTTTTGTCACTTTTGCAAAACAGAAAAGTCTTCCTACATTTTCTAATATTTCTATTTACGGCTGAAATCATCGATGAAGTAACCGCTTTATGATCGTTGATTCCCTGTTCTGCCTTAACTGTTACAAATAGTTTGGGTCTGTTTGTCACCAGAAGGTCTAATATGTTATCGCCACTAGTCGGTTCTCTGTGTAACTGCTCAAGGTAGTTTTCAGATAAATCACTTAAAAAATTTCACTGGATTCTTTGTTCCTGCCACAAGTTATGAACGTTTGAGTCTCCCAGTCTATATCCGGAAAATTAAAATCTCCACCCAGAAGTATAACATGGTGAGGAAATCTACTCGAAATATTTTCCAAATTTCCCTTCAGGTGCTCTGCCACAACAGGTGCTGAGCCAGGGGGGCTATAGAGACATCCAACTACCATGTTTGAGCCTGCTTTAACCGTGACCTTCACCCAAATTATTTGACACTCCGTCAATTTCCTTCGATACTATAGCACTTTTTATCGCTATAAACACTCCTCCCCCTTCACTGTCCAGCCAGGATGGCCAGGATGGAATAAAAGCTACGGCCACATTTTTAATAATCATATCTCACTCGCTGAAGAATGAAATACGTTATGTGGTCCTGGGTCGTGACGGTGTATAGCTCGAGACGAGCATGGGTGTTGTCGCACATACTCGGTGAAAGTCGCATGGTAACATTATTGTAAGTATTAATTCTATCAGCGACATGCTGATTGGTTCTGATCTACTTGCTGGTAGAACTTGCATTTCTAAGTTATTTAAATTTTAAACATTGTGTGAATATTTGGCATAACTGTGATAGAGATGAGGTCCGAAGATGAAAGAAAAGTCCTGTCGAAATGGTCATCAATTAAAAATAAATATACATCCAGTAAGCTATACAGTAACTTCCATTACGACAGCCACATGACTGTTTATTATAGGTTAACACATCATATAAAACAGTACAGGTCTGAACTCCATTCACCTGACTCACCCTGTACTGCTTTGCAAGATGTGTTTCATTAGGATGAACATGCATGTGGCTGTCATTATGTTTATCATTGCTTAACTCATTGGATAATTTCATAACGAGCTTGTGCTCGAAACTATTCATCAAGTGATAAAGAAAATCGATATTACAACTTGCACGGTTTCGTGAAACTAATTGCATAATTTGGTAAATTTTCATTTGGATTCAGCCGTTCATGATAGGGTACTTCCTTTGTGGACAGTGGTTGATTCAAGTACCACTTGCTAGAGAGCTCTCTGTCAAAGGTGTGAGCTCCATTCGAAGTCCGGTGCGAGTAACTTCGTTTCGTCTCAATGGCTGGTGGGGGGCGCCCGGCGGCTATGTTGTTAACTGCTCGAACTGCAGCTTGTTACCAGTTACCTCCAGCCATTCAGTGTCCCACACAAAAGACGTCCCTTCAACAGCGGTACCGTAGTATTTCGGGGTATGAAACTCCGAGTTGCGAAATTTAGCCCAAAAACCTCCGTCGCTACAGTATCTGTCATTGCATTCCCCTTCATTCGCCCTTATTATATTAGGCACTAGAACGACACAGCCTCCTCCGTCTTTGCTGAGGGAGCAGAGTTCAAATGGTTCAAATGGCTCTGAGCACTATGGGACTTAACTTCTGAGGTCATCAGTCCCCTAGAGCTTAGAACTACTTAAACCTAACTAACCTAAGGACATCACACACATCCAAGCCCGAGGCAGGATTCGAACCTGCGACCGTAGCGGTCGCGCGGTTCCAGACTGCAGCGCCTAGAACTGCTCGGCCACTCCGGCCGGCAGAGAGCAGAGAACCATCAACGTGTTGCACAGTTTTTTTTTTTCATGGTTAGCCTTCAAGAGCATAGGACGTGGATCACATGAATTTTGAACCGAGTATTAGCTGAAGCAGTCACCGTTGTCAGCAGCTTGATATGCCTCTTCCTCCTCCCTTTCCCACACTACCTAAGAATTTTTTCCGTTCGTAGATCTTTAAATACTGAAAGCTCTGACGCATTTTATTTTCATGTCCATCGTTTGTGCAAGCTACGGCTCTTTTACATCTCAGTTTTCTCCGTGTGCCTTTAAAGTTGAAAATAGTATTCACTGATTCTTCGTTTTATACAGGAGAACTTGGTTAAGAGAACTGCACAGATTTTGGGTGTAGAGCTAATATGTATCTTCGTCAACCATTTATCCAGCCTTGTATGCGTCGTTTTTTGTTGACGGAATGCCGCTAAAAGTCTGAGGGACGAACAGAAAACTGACATGTCATCCACAAGAAGTGGAACATAATTACTTCAGTGAAAGGAATAAAAACAGAAGACATGGCCTAATTATACCAGAAGTCTACTACCCGCGTATATCGAAACTGGAAACCTTATTTATGTTGTGGGATTCATAATCGACCGTAAGTGACTTCTAAGATGGGGGATCGGTCGAGGCTAAGCTGTTGGTGAAACTTACATACATCTCAAAATGTGAAAATGACTTATTAGTCACTCTAGAGGAGATAAACAACTGACTGCGGAGATTACGACGCGCATGCGACACTGGACGATCTTGAAGTACTCAATGTATGTCATTAATGTGACTAATGATATCGCTGATCAAGTTTCATTGATACCGAAAAATAATAAGAAAGTAGCTGAATCCAGTTATAAAGGATGCTACAATATTCAAGGGAAATGACCAGTGGAATTGTAACACTCCCGGGAGTACGAAAAGGGAGGGGTGCTACCTTTAAACTGATTGTCGCTTCTGCTTTTCTTGACCGTGCGTCCTGTCCACACCACGTACCTGGTAATCCCGCGGCGGTCGTATTGTTCTGCTCCAAACTGCTGCTGGCTTGCCTGAAATTATCTATCGAACTATGAAAGCGGGTTTAGGGGAGCAACTCAGCGTTAAAACACAACACTGTTCGACGTCTGGTATGAACAACTACACTCCTGGAAATTGAAATAAGAACACCGTGAATTCATTGTCCCAGGAAGGGGAAACTTTATTGACAGATTCCTGGGGTCAGATACATCACATGATCACACTGACAGAACCACAGGCACATAGACACAGGCAACAGAGCATGCACAATGTCGGCACTAGTACAGTGTATATCCACCTTTCGCAGCAATGCAGGATGCTATTCTCCCATGGAGACGATCGAAGAGATGCTGGATGTAGTCCTGTGGAACGGCTTGCCATGCCATTTCCACCTGGCGCCTCAGTTGGACCAGCGTTCGTGCTGGACGTGCAGACCGCGTGAGACGACGCTTCATCCAGTCCCAAACATGCTCAATGGGGGACAGATCCGGAGATCTTGCTGGCCAGGGTAGTTGACTTACACCTTCTAGAGCACGTTGGGTGGCACGGGATACATGCGGACGTGCATTGTCCTGTTGGAACAGCAAGTTCCCTTGCCGGTCTAGGAATGGTAGAACGATGGGTTCGATGACGGTTTGGATGTACCGTGCACTATTCAGTGTCCCCTCGACGATCACCAGTGGTGTACGGCCAGTGTAGGAGATCGCTCCCCACACCATGATGCCGGGTGTTGGCCCTGTGTGCCTCGGTCGTATGCAGTCCTGATTGTGGCGCTCACCTGCACGGCGCCAAACACGCATACGACCATCATTGGCACCAAGGCAGAAGCGACTCTCATCGCTGAAGACGACACGTCTCCATTCGTCCCTCCATTCAAGCCTGTCGCGACACCACTGGAGGCGGGCTGCACGATGTTGGGGCGTGAGCGGAAGACGGCCTAACGGTGTGTGGGACCGTAGCCCAGCTTCATGGAGACGGTTGCGAATGGTCCTCGCCGATACCCCAGGAGCAACAGTGTCCCTAATTTGCTGGGAAGTGGCGGTGCGGTCCCCTACGGCACTGCATAGGATCCTACGGTCTTGGCGTGCATCCGTGCGTCGCTGCGGTCCGGTCCCAGGTCGACGGGCACGTGCACCTTCCGCCGACCACTGGCGACAACATCGATGTACTGTGGAGACCTCACGCCCCACGTGTTGAGCAATTCGGCGGTACGTCCACCCGGCCTCCCACATGCCCACTATACGCCCTCGCTCAAAGTCCGTCAACTGCACATACGGTTCACGTCCACGCTGTCGCGGCATGCTACCAGTGTTAAAGACTGCGATGGAGCTCCGTATGCCACGGCAAACTGGCTGCCACTGACGGCGGCGGTGCACAAATGCTAAGCAGCTAGCGCCATTCGACTGCCAACACCGCGGTTCCTGGTGTGTCCGCTGTGCCGTGCGTGTGATCATTGCTTGTACAGCCCTCTCGCAGTGTCCGGAGCAAGTATGGTGGGTCTGACACACCGGTGTCAATGTGTTCTTTTTTCCATTTCCAGGAGTGTATATTCTGAGACGATTAAAGGAAATCGCAGGTTGCACTGTTTACGTTCCAATTCAGAAGTGTTATCCCAATTAATGGATGATTAACAGTCCACAATATCATTCGGAGGAGCGTACGCGTAATCGACACGACGCGGGTGGTTGTTGATGATGCGGAAGCCCAATGATCGCATGGATGTTCTTACGCTCGTCACGCATACACAGGTATTTGGTACCAGTCCTCCTTGACACTAGTATTGATATGGCACTGTTCGTAAAGTTAATTTTTCAGTTGTCTCTTGTACGAGCGTGCGCGTAACCGTCGCGGCGCGGCTGATTCTTGATGATGAGGAACGCGATGATCGAACACACGTCCTCGCGCTCGCTACAAGACACTGGCACTTGACTGCACTCTTTTATGGTAACTAATTTTTACTGATTCACATCAGTTCGTTCTGGGAGACCGAACACGGCGCGGACGATTGATGCTGTGCGACACGCAACGAGAGGAAACATAAACACGTTATCGGTGGCACTGCTCATTTTTAATTATATCTTGACGCACCTTCCTCTGAATCACTTTCATATTTCATCACTTTACTATAATAGCACTTGTAGCAACACTTCGACTTCCACACTAACAACGCTTCTTACATGCAGAGCTATCCACAACACAACATAACAGTTCGGTGTCCCGCGCTCGACTCTGCAGACGTGACTGCCCGCAAAGATACTCCACAACTAAGCCAGCGATATGACAATACGGTTACAGAATGAACCACATTACCAAGATAACGGGTGTTAGAACCAACACAAAATCAATTAAACATTTTGGGTAAAATAGTTTTGGGTATTGGCCCGCATCATTGTCAACTATTGAAACAACTAAACTGCCAACGTTTCGACCGACTTCATGCGTCCTCTTCAGTGAGTCTCACTTATATCATTTAAGCAGTTCAAAATAAGTTTTTGCTCCAGAAAGCTGAATTTGCGTTGCTGCAATTCAAGGCCTCTAATCGCAGCTAGGAAAGAAACATATTATTACTGGCAGTAATCAAAGAAACGAGTTTACGGCAAAACTCTAACTCAACAGGACAAAATCGTCCACAGTGTTCCGTAAAACTGATGGCCCTCACAGCAATTATTTATCAAAATTGAAGTTTTCGTACCAGCTCTACAATACTCAATGACTGACAACAAACAGGCCGACGTGCATTGTAAACTGCTGCCTTAGACGTGGTTGTAACGCTGTAGAGACTTTACAGGCCACGTTTCATTTTGTTTTCATTATTTCAAAAGTAGTTACGGTGACTGTGAAAACAGTGAAACAAAACTGTCAATGCCTTCATAGAAAAATGTTTAGGGCTTGCCTGCGGAAGCATGGTTGTACCCAGGCGTGCACCTGTTCGTCCGAAGGAAATCGACAGCCTTGAATGCCTTTCTTGAGGGCTCCATACATGTGGAAGTCGCACAGGAAGCACCTGGACTGAATGGAGGAGGTGTAAGGGCTTCCAACCGAAATTTACATAGCGCACTCAAAGCAACCTTGGCAAAATGTCTCCCTGCAGAAAAAGCGCTGTAACAGCTCGGAAGGAAGACTACGATTCCTCCAGAACTTCCACATCGTACAGTGTTTCCAGGTCATACAGAAGGCCGGACTTGATTTCTGTGGGGCCGTCGTTTCTATTGGCACCTGTCAGTGAACGACTCTCTGTAACGGCCGGCTGACGGACACTTTTTATGCCTAAGACTGTACATCACACATTGCGAGAAACTGTAAGAAAAATTACAGTAGAATTGAGTGGGTGATACAAAGAGCTGAGGTAATTCTGACGATGAAGGTAGTGATGAAATACGTACAAAGCAGAGTTTGAAGGCAAAAGTCATCGCAATTTGTGTTTCAGTAACTTCTTTACATTATAAATGAACACGGTAGCAAAGCATAATTCGAGACAGGGAATACTAGACTTCTAAGGATTTGGTCTGTAGTTCATATGAGGAACTGATTATTGTCAGAAGACCGGAAATCGTGGGTAACGGCTTAAAAGCGGAGCAATAGAGAAAGCATAAAGAGAAACGGCATATCTGTGTGTTACGACACAATAAAAGGCCGCAATGACTGTGTGTCTTCTTTTCCATGTCGCAATTGTAATGTATCAATAAATACATCATACAGACTCGGTGTGCATTGGTGCACACTAAAGGACAGCATTAATCGAGTAAACGGTGGCCATTATTTCAACAAACTATGTCACCTGCTTTGCACCATAGAACAACTCATCTTCGTAATTGTATAATTTATTTATTTTTTTAAAAAATGGACTTAAGAGAAAATTTCAGTTCAGAAGCAGTTTTCGGAGACAAATCTGTTAAACAGGAGTCAAGTTAGCCCTTGAGGGCCAGCAACCCATATTACACCCCAGAGGATGAGGTTGTCTATGCCCAGGGCGTACCAAAAGCATCATTGGAAACACCGGCTATATACATACAATATAATGGAAACAGATATTGCGAGCACTATTTCCTGCGGGGGGAGCTCGAGCCACGGCCTGCAGGAAGTATTACTACGCAAAAACCTGATTGGCTGGAGAAAGCTATTTATGGGCTAGAAATTTATTTGCAATCCCTAATTTTCCTTTGCCTTTCTTTATCATGAGATTCACCAAACTATTGATAGATAAAATGTTCTGTGCAGTATTTCAGCTTATTGGCAGTGTAAGTAGTGTAAAAGCTGAAAATAAAATAAGTTTCTGGGAATGGGCTCGACCCACTATCATCGAATTATCGTTCTGTGCTCTTCCCGATGCAGCAGCCGCTGTGCAGAAGAAAATGATGACATAAATTGGCCATCCTGGCCTGACCCGCGTCAGAATTGCTGTATTTGCTGAACGCTTCGCCATCTGGATCTTCCACTTCTATCATTTTCAAGTCTTTTCAAGCCCTTCATATCCGCCTCAGTCCCGAACTCAGATTTTATGACTGTAAAATTTATATTGGGGGTTAATGTGTCGTTCTGCAACAAAATAAGACTAAAATACTATATTTATAAAAGTAAACTGTGGTGGTTCAAGCCATTGTGGTACGAAACGTACCAGCTGCAGCAGGACTGAAATAAGCCTTTCGTCCTTGTAATGACATGTTTTCAGCGATTTCTTTGATGGAATTTGTTTATAATCGGACAATTGAAATACATAAACATATTTATGTAAGTTATTATTATATCTGAAAATACTATTGACAGCTTCTTCGCACGAAGGAACCTATAATAGTTACACTGTTATGGCAGACTAAGTAACTTCTATTGAATGCCGCACTGCACTTCAAACTAACGCAGGTACGAGACTATTTCCCAACATAGCAAAGTCTCTGTAAATAACAGTGGGAACGTTATACCAATCGGTCAGTACCTCTTGACCATGGAGACATTCGACAATCGCTGGGTGAATGTCCTCATCGTCGGAAGATCTACGATTGCTGCGATTAACTTCCACGATTGCCTGGACATTGTCGTCTGTGGTCGATGTCGATGTTGATCGTCTTACCAATGAGAAACACGCCTGTATAGCTTCGGTCAAACAGTTGGCACCACTGCACTACAGCCGGACGCGACATTGCCTTGATCCACAGAGCTTCAGAATTTCAGGATGAACCTGTGTGCTATTTATGCGTTTTGCCTACAAGAATGGTACTATGCCGCGAACTTCAACCTAGCAGTACGTTTCCAGCGGCCGCGGAGTTTCATTCCGACACTGTGATGCAGCTGTTATCTATACATCAGCAGAACTATATCTCCAGGACAGCCTGAACACGTACCCTCCTCTAACAATGTGCCACTCTCGTTGAACAATGATCTTAGCACGGTTCGAAAGGTGTACCTTACTTTCTAAAGCCGATTTGTACAGTATCAGTTCTGCTATGTTTTTTTTTAAGGAAAAAGTGCGTGAAACAAAGATATATTTTTTATATAGTGTAGTGGACGAAAGTGAAAAACGTTGCTTGCTGCCCACCCACATCTGAAGCGTCTATTTTAGGTTTTATTCATTACCTCCGGTAGATGCTTGACATGGAACATCTTTGCTGTTGCTAATGGCAGAGCCTTTGGTGTTCTGGGGCGTTTCCTTACTGGAAATACGAATCTTTGTCATCACATTCCTCTTATTCTACACTCGTTTCTTCTTTTGTTGTCTATTGGAAACGAGAAAATATAGGTAGTTGCCGAATGTGATACATCCAGAAAAATGTATCACCAAGAGAGGAAATAAATAAGAGTTCAGTAGCGAAAATCATATGAGAATTTGGTAGGGCTAGCTGGGCAATGAATCCACGTTCTTCAGTGCGAATGCACCAGTACGTCCGACCTCCTGTGGGAATATCGGAAAAGCGAAAATAGAGGAAATGGCCAGTGGCTGCGGATTGGTGGCGCTCGGTGGGGGTGTGAATCGGTCGTGAGGCGTGCCGAGGTAGTCCGTGCAGTTGTGATAACACCTTATCCCGGATGGCGCAATGGTTACCGCACCTGCCTAGTAAGCAGGAGATCCCGGATTCGAATCCCGGTCCGGTGCACACTTTCACTCATTGCCACCGATTCCGCTTTATGTCCCAATGCAGCTGACAGCTTTCATTCCCTCTCCAACTTCACTTTACATATAGTAGAATATGAGAATATTACTGCTTATTCTAAACACATTCCAGTTCAAGATTACAAAAAGCAAACAGGAAATAGTTACATCTCGAAGCTATAGTAATACTGCGATAAACAGCTTTCTTCAATCACATCCTGAAGCTTACTGGGGCTTTCAGAAGCGAAAGGAAATGATACACAAAAATACATGGTGCAAGCACACGCTACATATCGGCACAGCAAGTTTAGTTAATTGCCAGAATTACATAATAATTAAAGTTGGATGTAGCACACGCGTATATGCTACAAGAGGACTGAGGAGGATATAGCATCAATTTAAGCGAAACGGGTAATGACGATTAGGCATGGCCACCTTTTAAGATTTTCGCGACAGTATTTTATGCTCCAAACTCGTGAATGAATGTCAAAGGGAAAAAAGTGTGTTAAGACAACTTTATTTGTTATAACATACGTTGCGGAAAATAATAAACGAGCTCCTTATGGTACACTTCCAAATATTAAATTAACGTGGGTGTCAAACAAGGACAGCGAAACCATGATTCAAAGGCGGAAATGTAGACGGAGGGGGCTAATGTAGTGTGACGGTAGTAGCTGTACTCACTACCACTACACTCAAAGAGAGGGAAAGTGTTACACAATAAACACCTTGACCTGATGCTACCAGGCCGTGAGATTTAAAACTTTCCCGGAGTACATATTGTTCCACAAAATTTCAGGCGAACTGCCGGGAGTTTGTAACTTTCTGCCACAATATTTCTCAGAGTCTTCTGACCATCTTCAGGTGGTACTGACGAAAACTCCCTGACTCTGGTATCTAAGACCCCTCCGGGACACGCGTGGTAGATTCACTTGGCCTTGCGCGTGCGCTTCTTGAGCGCGTTCGATTCTGCTGCTCCGCGCGCCCTCCGTGGTGAAAACTCGCCGCATAGATAGCAATTCGATTCTCTTCCCGCGGTTCCATCAGCCAACTACGCCGGCTACGGAGGACACGAAGTGTTTCGACGATTGGATTCCATACCGAATTCAACTGGTAACTGCCGTCACGATTAATAAGCGACTCATTGTCAGAGGGCCGTATTTCCATAGAGGGCAAACGACCTACTGTGCAGGATAGCATCAGCGGCATACTCGCCTTCTTCAGCCTTGTAAGTCTGCCAGTGCCGAACACTGTATTTCCACTGGTCATGCCATGAATTGCAAAAAATTGTGGCCTATAGTCTAACTTTCGGAGTTCTGTTATTAACGGATCCGTGGACATACGGCTGTCTGACAAATTTGTGGAAGAATAATACCACGCTTTTTCTGTGCTTGTGGAATGAATTGCAATGAGACAAAAATTGCAGCCTATAGTCTAACTTTCGGAGTTCTGTTATTAACGGATCCGTGGAAATACGGCTGTCTGACAATTTTGTGGAAGAATAACACCTCGCTTTTTCTGTGCTTGTGGGATGTGTGGATTAAAATTTCGTCCTTCTGCGAGCTTATTTTTAGTATACTGAGTACAGGAAAACGGCTTCCCTACAGATACAGAGCGGGGTGACCTCTATATGTCTGGAAGTCTGCTTCACACACGGAGTTGCTATGCATAGTTTACGGCTGACACCATTCCACAGACTACAGAAATTATCGTAGTATCATGACGAAAAAGACCGCTTCAGCTGTATGAAACTATTTATTTATGATCCAACTACTTTCGTGCCGTTAGAGCCATATCGTCAGGGATGCACCCGTGTATAAACAAGAGCGAGACGTATAAAGAATCTGTTTAGGTTACAACGTTATTGAACTACACTCCTGGAAATTGAAATAAGAACACCGTGAATTCATTGTCCCAGGAAGGGGAAACTTTATTGACACATTCCTGGGGTCAGATACATCACATGATCACACTGACAGAACCACAGGCACATAGACACAGGCAACTCATCATGCACAATGTCGGCACTAGTACAGTGTATATCCACCTTTCGCAGCAATGCAGGCTGCTATTCTCCCATGGAGACGATCGTAGAGATGCTGGATGTAGTCCTGTGGAACGGCTTGCCATGCCATTTCCACCTGGCGCCTCAGTTGGACCAGCGTTCGTGCTGGACGTGCAGACCGCGTGAGACGACGCTTCATCCAGTCCCAAACATGCTCAATGGGGGACAGATCGGGAGATCTTGCTGGCCAGGGTAGTTGACTTACACCTTCTAGAGCACGTTGGGTGGCACGGGATACATGCGGACGTGCATTGTCCTGTTGGAACAGCAAGTTCCCTTGCCGGTCTAGGAATAGTAGAACGATGGGTTCGATGACGGTTTGGATGTACCGTGCACTATTCAGTGTCCCCTCGACGATCACCAGTGGTGTACGGCCAGTGTAGGAGATCGCTCCCCACACCATGATGCCGGGTGTTGGCCCTGTGTGCCTCGGTCGTATGCAGTCCTGATTGTGGCGCTCACCTGCACGGCGCCAAACACGCATACGACCATCATTGGCACCAAGGCAGAAGCGACTCTCATCGCTGAAGACGACACGTCTCCATTCGTCCCTCCATTCACGCCTGTCGCGACACCACTGGAGGCGGGCTGCACGATGTTGGGGCGTGAGCGGAAGACGGCCTAACGGTGTGCGGGACCGTCGCCCAGCTTCATGGAGACGGTTGCGATTGGTCCTCGCCGATACCCCAGGAGCAACAGTGTCCCTAATTTGCTGGGAAGTGGCGGTGCGGTCCCCTACGGCACTGCGTAGGATCCTACGGTCTTGGCGTGCATCCGTGCGTCGCTGCGGTCCGGTCCCAGGTCGACGGGCACGTGCACCTTCCGCCGACCACTGGCGACAACATCGATGTACTGTGGAGACCTCACGCCCCACGTGTTGAGCAATTCGGCGGTACGTGC
Organism: Schistocerca cancellata; assembly: GCF_023864275.1. Taxonomy (NCBI): domain Eukaryota; kingdom Metazoa; phylum Arthropoda; class Insecta; order Orthoptera; family Acrididae; genus Schistocerca; species Schistocerca cancellata. Next base: position 664,822,281 of record NC_064628.1, read on the forward strand.
ACCCGGCCTCCCGCATGCCCACTATACGCCCTCGCTCAAAGTCCGTCAACTGCACATACGGTTCACGTCCACGCTGTCGCGGCATGCTACCAGTGTTAAAGACTGCGATGGAGCTCCGTATGCCACGGCAAACTGGCTGACACTGACGGCGGCGGTGCACAAACGCTGCGCAGCTAGCGCCATTCGACGCCAACACCGCGGTTCCTGGTGTGTCCGCTGTGCCGTGCGTGTGATCATTGCTTGTCCAGCCCTCTCGCAGTGTCCGGAGCAAGTATGGTGGGTCTGACACACCGGTGTCAATGTGTTCTTTTTTCCATTTCCAGGAGTGTAGATACGAAACTTAATCAGGAAAATATTTCCTCTCATTAATTTCATAACTTAGTTCAAGAGATAACCAGTAGATGATCCGACATTCTCTATCCAGTAGTGATAAAATTGTTCAGTCGTCAACATATCGGCAGTTAAACTGAAAATACGGCAGAATTCAGGGAGCATCATCCTACACAGGAAATCGAGAGAAAAGGATAAAGTAGTAAACCAGATGGGTGTAAAACGATATGTGTAGGTGATGACACCTGTTAAATCTCATGAAGCAGAGGCTGTATGATTATTCGATAGGTAACGATGGTTAATTGTAGATACAGTGCTGCTTACAAAACAGACCATATCTAGATAAAAAAGGACTGGGCAAAGGAAAACTAAAAATATTATATACTGAAGCGCCGAAGAGACTGGTATAAGTATGCGTATTCAAATACAGAGATTTGTAAACAGGGAGAATACGGTACTGCGGTCGGAAACGTCCATACAAGACAAAAGGTGTCTTGCGCATTTGTTAGGTTGGCTACTGCTGCCACACGAAGATTATCGATTTAAGTGAGTTCGAACGTTGTGTCATAGTCGGAACAAGCGATGGGACACAGCATCTTCGAGGCAGCTATGGAGTGTAGATTTTTCGGTACGACCATCTCGCGAGTGTACTGTGAATATCATGAATCCGCTAAAATATCAAATGTCCGACATCGCTGCTGCCGGAAAACGACGGCTGAAGAAAATCGTTCAACGTGAAAAAAGGGCAACCCTTCCGCAAATTGGTGCAGATTTCAAAACTGGGCCATCAACAAGTGTCAGCGTGCGAGCCATTCAACAAAACGTCATCGATGTGGGCTTTCGGAGACGAAGGCCTACTCGTGTACCCTTGATGACTTCACGACACAAAGCTTTACGCCTCACCTGGGCCTTCAACACCGACATTGGACTATTGATGACTGGAAACATGTTGCCATGTTGGAGGAGTATCGTCTCAAATGGTATCGAATGGATAAACCTGTGCGTGTTTGGAGACAACCTCATGAATACAAGGATCCCGCATGTCACCTGGGGACTGTTAAAGTTGGTTGAGGCTCTGTAACGGTGTGGAGCGTGTGCATTTGGAGTGATATGAGACTCCTGATACGTCTAGATACGATTCTGACCGGTGACACATATGTAATCATTCTGCCCAATCACATGCAGCCATTCATGTTCACTGTGCATTCCGACGGACTTCGGCAATTCGAGCAGGACAATGCGACACCCACATGCCAGAATTTCTACAGAGTGCTTCTGGAACACTGCCGCTGACCAGCAGACTCCCCAGACATGAACATTATTGAGCATATGTGGGATGCCTTGCAACGTGCTGTTCAGAATTGATCTTCACTCTCTCGTGCTCTTCCGGATTACGGATATCCCTGCAGGATTCAGGGTGTCATTTCCCTCTAGCACTACTTCAGATATTAGTCGAGTCCATTTCACGTCGTCTTGTGGCACTTGTGGGTGATCGGAGAGGGGGGGGGCGATGTACAAAAGGCGTAACATCGTCCTGACATCACTGACAAATACTGATCTCCAAGACAGGACCTGAGCTGTACCCGGGCCGGCATCGATAAGGTAAGTGGGAACATACTCGTAAGGACGTATACAACGAAAGGCGACGTAGGAACAGAATCCTAAACAAAGGCAGAAAAGTTGGGTAACATATTTACATCTAATTTTACAAGTTCAAAAATGGCTCTGAGGTCATCAGTCCCCTAGAACTTAGAACAGACATAGCTAACCTAAGGGCATCACACACATCCATTCCCGAGGCAGGATTCGAACCTGCGACCGTAGCGGTCGTGCGGTTCCAGACTGTAGCGCCTAGAACCGAATTTTATAAGTGAATGGTAGAAGAACCTAAGGTAGAATCCTCAAAATTAGGAGGGGGAAACATGCTTAGTGGAAAACAACTGCAGAATAAAACGAATTATATAGAACTCTATTAACAAACGCCTTCAGGAATAGAAAAGAAATAAATGATAATGTATAAATCTCAGAATAATTAACAATTATAGAGGATATGGTAGAGTGAGGAATTGTGATTTCAGTGAATAATGCCAAATAACTCCGTGTAAGACTGCTTTAAAATAGGGAATTGAATATATGTGCAAGATTATTGTATTCAGGCAGTAGAAGTAAACAAACATGTTGCCATGGCACAACTCTCTCTGGCCTTTGAGAGAATGCATTGGGGGACGCTTTTTGCGTCTTAATATCTCGGTCTCTCCGAGAATCTGAGACTACATCTATTTCTTTCCCGATGAAGAATTTTTTAATTATTTTGCAAATCTATAACGGAATGTCCCTCCTCACGCAGATCTTTACTTAAGCCTGAGTCTGAGTTAGCTAGATTAAGACGTTATTTATATCTGGTACAAAAGCTTCTGTCTTTTTTACTAATGCATTTCATAGGACAGCTGCATCACGTAATGCAGTATATCCAGCAGAATTGCATTTTCCATTGATGGAGTGCACTTTGTCCTCGTATTTCTTTCCCACGTTGTGTGTTATAAAAACGGATGGTTGCATGTTATTTTCTCATAGTTGTGACCCAACTTCCTCCGAAAACTTTCCAAAGTATGAGTTACAGCGACAAGAATCTGTGTCCTGCATCTGAGATACTGCATTAACTTAAGTGATTATGCTGGTCTTCGTTTCTTGTGGATGTACTGAATCACCTGCTATTCTTTATCCATAGATTCCTTGGAGAGGGGATGGATGTAAATTTTATATAAAATTTCTAAGGATTTGGATTTGATAGAATAATATTCAACTGGGACTTGGCAGTGGCACTGTGTGGTATTCAGCGATGAATCTCATTTTCGTTTGTGTCGGTCAGATCGTCACCAAAGTGTCGCTAGACGACATGGTGGAAGGACCCAGGAACCAGGAAGTTTCGATTTAGTTATCAGTAATATCCTTGACCAATTGACTCTAGAGACAACAAAAAATTACAGTAAACTTAGAAGAAAAACTTAAATCCAAAATCGCTAGTAAAGCATTTATTTCGATAACCGACTTCGGTATGACTATGTTGAAGTCGGTTATCGAAATAAATGCTGTACTTCGACTTCGGTATGACTATGTTACCCTCAGATGTATGAGACAGGAGAAATACCCTCAGACTTCAAGAAGAATATAATACTTTCAGTCCCAAATAAAGCAGGTGTTGACAGATGTGAAAATTACCGAACAATCAGTTTAATAAGTCACAGCTGCAAAATACTACGCGAATTCTTTACAGACGAATGGAAAAACTAGTAGAAGCCGACCTCGGGGAATATCAGTTTGGATTCCGTAGAAATATTGGAACACGTGAGACAATACTGACCTTACGACTTACCTTAGAAGAAAGATTAAGGAAAGGCAAAGCTACGTTTCTAGCATTTGTAGACATAGAGAAAGCTTTTGACAATGTTGACTGGAATACTCTGTTTCAAATTCTGAAGGTGGCAGGGGTAAAATACAGGGAGCGAAAGGCTATTTACAATTTGTACAGAAACCAGATCGCAGTTGTAAGAGTCGAGGGGCATGAAAGGGAAGCAGTGGTTCGGAAGGGAGTGAGACAGGGTTGTAGCCTCTCCCCGATGTTATCAGTCTGTATATTGAGCAAGCAGTAAAGGAAACAAAAGAAAAATTCGGAGTAGGTATTAAAATCCATGGAGAAGAAATAAAAAGTTTGAGGTTCGCCGATGACATTGTAATTCTATCAGAGACAGCAAAAGACTTGGAAGTGCAGTTGAACGGAATGGACAGTGTCTTGAAAGGGGGATATAAGATGAACATCGACAAAAGCAAAATGAGGATAATGGAATGTAGTCGAATTAAGTCGGGTGATGGTGAGGGAATTAGATTAGGAAATGAGACACTTAAAGTAGTAAAAGAGTTTTGCTATTTGGGGAGCAAAATAACTGATGATGGTCGAAGTAGAGAGGATATAAAATGTCGACTAGCAATGGCAAGGAAATCGTTTCTGAAGAAGAGAAATTCGTTAACATCGAGTATAGATTTAAGTGTCAGGAAGTCGTCTCTGAAAGTATTTGTATGGAGTGTAGCCATGTATGGAAGTGAAACAAGGACGACAAATAGTTCGGACAAAAAGAGGATAGAAGCTTTAGAAATCTGGTGCTACAGAAGAATGCTGAAGATTAGATGGGTAGATCACATAACTAATAAGGAGGTATTGAACAGAATTGTGGAGAAGTTTGTGGCACAACTTGACAAGAAGAAGGGACCGTTTTTGTAGGACATGTTCTGAGGCATCAAGTTCTCACAAATTTAGCATTGTAGGGCAGCGTGGAGGGTAAAAATCGTAGAGGGAGACCAAGAGATGAATACACTAAGCAGATTCAGAAAGCTGTAGGTTGCAGTAATTACTGGGAAATGAAGAAGCGCACAGGATAGAGTAGCATGGAGAGCTGCATCAAACCAGTCTCAGGACTGAAGACCACAACAACAACAATGTTACCCTCTCTGGATCTTATACTCTGTAAATTCACACAATCTTCTACATTGAGCATAAGATCAAAATGTCAAAAGAGGGTAAGGTAATTTTATTGAAACCGATTATCGAAATAAATGCTTTACTAGCGATCTTGGCTTTTTGAAGTTTTTCTTCTGAGTTCGTTGCACTGCAGATCCCTCCCATTCTGGCATAATATCAGGAATATACAAAACTGGAGTACCTAATATCTGAATGTGGTATTGGTCATGTTGTATGATGGATAGTCATAAGGTTTTAATTAACATCTTGAAAAAATAAAATTGCTTAATTATTTGTTTGTCTGTTTGTTTCTTTGCAGGTAAATGTCTGCAGTACTTTTACACAATAAAATTTCCGTCCCATAGTAAAGTAGCAATATGCCTCGGGATCCCAAACAGAATGGCGAAGCCCAATGAAGAAGTGGTGTGTGGTACGGTAATTCGTTTCCTGCATTTAAAGGGAAACAACGCTGCAAAAATCAGTGCTGAATTGCAGAAGATGTACCACAAGAACGAACCATCGTATGCCATAGTGCTTGGGTGGAACTGACACTGCCAGTGTGATCAAACACGCGTGAATGACGAGAAACAATCCGACAACACAACTATCTCTACCCATCTATGAAGAATCGGGAATGACAAAGTTTGAGATCCTGGTGACAGAGGCAATAGAGCAAAAAGTGAAAATTTGTCATGGATCAGTTTTCAATACCTTGCGTGACATTCTGAACATGAGCTACCGATAAAAGAGCAAGATACAACCATCATCGGATTGCCGATGCTGAATGAGTTTTGGGATTATCACGTTGTCATGCTATAAGCCTGTGCTCGTTTGGGTCAAACCGTAAGAAAAGCATAAAATCGACATCACCTGACAAAGTTAAGAGAATCGGTAAAGACGAAGCTCTACCAGATTCTGTCCTAGGTAGATGCTTCTGCCCCACGGCAGCATTCCGGCCACACTCGGAAATGCTAATCTAATTTCTTGGATAAGCAAATTTTAGCGTGCTCCAAGTATTATTCTCACATGGTTTTTATATATTTCTTGCAGTGGCATACTCTTATAGAACGGTGACGAAATAATTTTCGAGATTAAACGTTTCCTGAACAGCTAAAATTTTGACTTGTACAAAAGTTGATCTCCACTAAGTCATGTGTGAGGCGACAATATTGCACCTGGAATTGCTTAAGTTTCCGGAAGTTTAAAATGTAAGCACTGGACAAAGTCGTAGCTTTCTGTCGAAAATTCTGGCCTTTATTAGCATTTACCCGTGTGAACACCTGGTTCTTGCATGTTGTGTAATTCTGGAAAGGGTATGTCCTCAGATCGTATCTCAGTTTCAATCTTTGAGAGCCCAGTACTTCTACGAGGTCTTTAGGGCGGTACGTGAAGTGGTTACCGTATACGAAACGTTTAGGGGAAGTTCGCTGCACGTATATGATACAAGCTGCGAAGTCACAGACGCGGACGCACAAACGATTAGCGGGGAGAAGCGCAAGTCCATTGTTTCGGTCAATATAAACAAAAAAGTCCATGCGGGAATGTACTGGAGATTTACAAAAAGAACTTTATGTGATAGTACCCGCTACAAACGGCAAGATGGAAAGCTTAGTTACCCTGAGTAACATTTACAAACACACTACAGCATGAAAAACTGAGAACCTCTACATTTATGCAACAATCATTATGTAAGAGTAAGAAGACTGTTACGTTCTTGAGTAAGTGTGTAGCTTCACTTCTAAATTAAGAAAACTGCTCAGTCAAAATAGAGGACTAGTAGTGCAACACATTGCAAATTATTAGTAAGTTGTATCTATAATTTATTGTAGTTTAAATTATGAGATTTCTAAAGATTAATTTAGCTACGTTGAAAACTATTAATTTAACATCAAATTAGAAATTATTTATATTCTGTATCCCTTTCCTCTTGTCAGGTTTTCCGTTACATTCCTTTCCTCTCCGACTCCGCGCAGAACCTCTTCATTCCTAGTCAGTCCATCTAATTATCCACATTCGTCTTTAGCATCACATCTCAAATGCTTAGATTCTCGTCTGTTCCGATTTTCCCGCAGTCCTTCTTTCACTACCATACAATGCTGTGCTCCAAACATACATTTTCATAAATTTCTTTCTTAAATTAAGGCCTATGTTTGATACTAGTAGACTTCTCTTGGCCGGGAATGCCCTCTTTACCAGTGTTAGACTGCTTTTCATGTCCACCTTGCTCCGTCCGTCATGAGTTATTTTGCTGCCTGAGTGGCTGAATTTGTTAACTTCATCTACTTCGAGACCATCAATCCTGACGTTAAGTTTCTTACTATTCTAATTTATGCTATTTTTCACTACATTCGTCTCTCTTCGATTTACTCTCCATCTATATTCTGCACTCATTAGACTGTTCATTCCATTCAGTAGGTCCTATAATTCTTCTTACTTTCATTTCGGATAGCAGTATCATCAGCGAATCATGTAATTGATATCCTTTCACCTTGAATTTTAATACCACTCCTGAATCATTCTTTTACTTCCATAATTTCTACATCCCTGTCTTACACACTTTTTAATCCGAGTACTTCGTTCTTGGACGTCTACTCTTATTATTCCCTCTTGGCTCTTGTACACATTTTATATTACCCGTTTCTCCCTATAGCTTACTCCTATGTTTCGCAGAATTTCTAACAATTTGCACAATGTTATGTTATGGAACGTTTTTTCCAGGAATACAACATCTAAGAACTTGGTTCAAATGGTTCAAATGGCTCTGAGTATTATGGGACTTAACATCTATGGTCATCAGTCCCCTAGAACTTAGAACTACTTAAACCTAACTAACCTAAGGACATCACACACATCCATGCCCGAGGCAGGATTCGAACCTGCGACCGTAGCAGTCGCGCGGCTCCGGACTGAGCGCCTAGAACCGCTAGACCACCGCGGCTGGCTCTAAGAACTTGCCTTGATGTTTCTTTAGCCTTCCTTCCATTATATACCGCAATGTCAAAATTGCCTTTGGTGCCTTTATCTTTCCTGAAGTCAATACACCAAGGTGAATAGTCGTTTCGCTACCACTTAACCCAATGATTTTAGAATTTCACACGAGATGTTTTCCTTCCCTTCTGCCGTAGTTAATTTTGAATCTCATACTGGACCCCCTATCTCTTCTATATCAACTCCTTTTTCGCCTTCTATCATATGAGACTAGTCTTCCTCCTCGGAGAGGCGTTCATTGTACTCTTTTCACCTATCTGTTTTCTCCTCTGCATTTAACAGTGGAATGCCTTTTCCACTGTTAATGTTCCCACCCTTGCTTTTAATTTCACAATACTTCCAACAGTCATTTCTTTTTCAATTTCTTAAAATTTTAATGTAGGCCTTTCGCCTTAGCTTCCCTGCAATTAGTATGTATTTCATTCCTAAGCGCCTTGTATTTCTATATTCCTGAACTGCCCTCAATAACTTTGCACTTCCTTCTCTTATCGATCAACTGAAGTATTTCCTCTATTACTCATGGTTTCTTCGCAGTAGCCTTCTTTGTATCTATACTTTTTTTTCTAACTTCGGTGATTACACTTTTTAGAGGTGTTCATACCTCTTCAAGCGAACTGCCTACTGAGGTGTCCCTTACCGCTGTATCTATATCCTTAGAGAACTTCAAGCGTATCTCTTCATTCCTAGGTGCCCCTGTATCTCACTTCTTTACGTATAGATTCTTCCTGACTAGTCTCTTAAGCTTCTGTCTATCCTTAGTCATTACTAAATTGTGATCTGAGTTTGTATCTGCCTTTAGGTACGCCTTTCAATCCTATACCTGATTTCGGAATGTTACGGACCGTGATGTAATCTAAGTGAAATCTTCCTGTATCTCCAGGTCTTTTCCTCTTATGATTCTTGAACAGCTATTCGCTGTTATTGGCTGAAATTTATTGCAGAACTTCATTATTCTTTCTCCTCTCTCATTCGTAGTACCAAGCTCATATACTCCCATAACCCTTTCTTCTACTCCTTCACCTAGATCTGCAATCTACTCATATGATATGAAATCCTTTTCGTCTTTCCATTTCACTTCACTGACCCCCACTATAACTATACTGTGGCTTTGCATCTCTCTTTTCAGATTTTCTAACCTTCTTACCACGTTCAAACTTCTGACAGTCGACGCCCCGACCCGCAGAACGTTATTCAGTCTTCTCCCGATTACCTCCCCCTTCCTCCTCAGGGCACCCCGCCTTAACGTAGCACTAACCGTGCGGGCGAGGAGGTTTGCGTGCTCTGGATCCGGAGGGCTATGCCGGCGGTAGCGTAGCTACCAGCAGGGTCACCCATGCCGCACAGGCCGAAGGGCAGGAGCCAGACCATGTGTGTTCCAGAACGGCCTATCGCAAACCTGTCTCATATCCTTTTCCCATCCTTAGCCCATCCTTTTTCTTTTCCTTTCCATTTCCTCCACTAACCGCTGCTGGTGGTTAAACCACGTATAGGGGTGCGGAGGAAATGCCAAGCCCATATGCAGAACATCTGATAAATCGTCAGTGCCTTGGCGATAAGATGGCAGCCCCACTAAGGCGGTCGGTAGCGGTGGGCGAATCACTCGCCCTTCTTAAATAACCTGATTACTGAAACCGAGACGAGAATACAAAACCGGACGATCTTTACCATGAATAGGAAAAAGAAAATTTTCTTTTGGATATACGAACCTTGAGGGAGAGTAGCAAGCTGAAACAAGTGACCAGGGAAATGAATAACTATAAGCTTGATATCCTGGGACTGAGTGAAGTGAGGTGGCCAGAGTTTGGTGAAATGCAGACATAGGATGGAATTACGTTTTTATACTCAGGAGGTGAAGAGGACCCCGTGATGGAGTCGGGCCATTGTTGACCAAGTAAGCAAAGAGGAACCTTCTGTAACGGAGACCTGCGTCCAGTAGGATCCTGACTGCCAGATTTAAGACGAAGGTTCAAAACGTGATTATCATCCAATGCTATTTCCCCCACAGAGACATCAGAGATTGAGAAGAAGGAGGAGTTCTATTACCTGCTACGAGCGACTGTAAGGAAAGTGAGCAAGAAAGATATCCTCATCGTTATGGGGGGACATAAATGCCAATATAGGAGATAACAATGATGGGTTGGAACAGATAATGCGGGGACATGACTTGGGTGAAATGAATGATAGTGGGGACAGATTTAGTGAATTCTGCTCAAGCCAGAACCTTGTAATAGGAAGGATCTTGTTTCCTCATCGGAGATGTCATAAGATAACGTGGGTATCCCCAGACCATATCACAGAAAACCAAATTGACCACATCGCAGTATCCAGAAAGTTCAGGAGAAGCCTGCAAGATGTGCGGATGCAGGAGGAGCAGACGCAAGTAGCGACCACCATCTTGTTACTGCTAGTTTCCGAATGAAGATTGTGGCTTCCAGAATGAAATTCGAGCCAAGGAATAGAAGATTTGACGTAGGTAAACTGAAATATCCACAGATATTTGAAGATAGTAACTGTCCTCGAAAGAACAGAATACTGTTGATGGCCGTGCAGCTTTTCCGTGGAATAAATGATGGCCCTCAGCTACCGACAGGTGGTGTTGACATACTCGTACCTCGATGTGGACAGCTGAAAATGTGTGCCCCGACCGGGACTCGAACCCGGGCTCTCCTGCTTACATGGTAGACGCTCTATCCATCTGAGCCACCGAGGACACAGATGAATAGCGCGACTGCAGGGACTTATCCCTTACACGCTTCCCGTGAGACACATTCCCAACTGTCCACAATTCTACATATGTAATGTACCTTATAGACATTTGCCCATTCACTCATTACTCGCGCACGCTTTGGCGATTCCCGTAAGAGTTTGGGCAACATATGTAGACACGTCGGTCCAGTGAATGTTAATCAAAATGGGCCACACCCGTCAGTGGTAGCCGCATTATGGTTGACAGTGTCACCGGCACTTAGGCAACCCGCCGCCTTACCAGAACAATAACAACCGAAGTAGGCCAGAGACAAATTCGGAACCTCCTGTGCACTGGACACCACAAAAAACCATGAGGTTCATAGAGATGTGGTGGCAAAGGAACGCCCCACGGATAAGAATAATACGTCAAACTAGATGTGACCACGTCGCGCTCTCTAATGACGGCCTTGAGATGGAATGGGGGCACCGGCTCTAATGAGGAGCTTTGCATGGTGAGACTGATGAAGGCATCGAACATACGACATGAGTTCTGTGATGACTCTAGGTCATACTGAGAATCAACAGAAGAGCTAGTGCCGGCAGCAGCTGACTCTGCTGTGTTGGGCGGAATCCTCACAACGTGATACTAGACTCTGGTAGAACTTTCAATTGGATAGTCAGCAATGTTTTTAGAAGAATAGCTGATACGAACAGGTGCACACTCTGCCGGTTCAAAACTCTGTAGCGGCAGGTGCAATTGGCGCCAGAGGTCAGATTGCAAACACGGAGGTAGAGATTAAAGTAGAATTCGAAGGAGGAACCGTAAGATGCACGTTCCTCTTGATAAAGGACTATCTCTGAACTGTTCGATCGGAATGGATTTCCTGCGAGAGGGGAAAACTAAAATTGACCTCCTGAGCATCAAATGCTATTTGACTGTAGATGCAAAGAGCACTACTTAAGCTGCATCGCGAACCAAGTTACGACACATTCTGCCAAGGTGTAAAAGTCAAGATAGTGAAAGCTAAGGTACTCCGTACTCACGGTCAACCTCCCAGCTCCTGTAATGCACCCGTGTCTCACAATTACGACGACGTACAAGGTAACACAGCCCATCCACAGGAAAACTATGGAATCAGAATGATTGAGTCATCAACAGGGAGTCAAACTAACAAATTTTGTTATTATTATGTGCCAATGTCTCTTCTAGTAAATGTGGAATCATAGAAGGACGTTGCCACACAACGTATTCCACCTCGTGCCTAAAAGGGAGATAGTGAAGTAAGGAATATGGAAGTACGCTCACAAGGGAAGAAAAAATTACAGGTACGCCCATATCACTGACAATTACTGCACGCTTGTGGACGTCAGCTTACGATAAAGATTTTCGGTAGGTCAGAAAATATTTATGAGGATGGATCCTAAGCCCTTGCTTTTACATAGGAAAAACAAGACATGGCAATTATTGTACAAAATAATTGGGAACCCACACGAGGAATGCTTTTCTCCCAATTGTAACAAAATTAGAAACATACACCTTAAGAAGGACCTAAAAATATGTATGCAATGAAAATTTTTGTATTTGTATTTGTATTTGTATTTGTTTTTGTATTTGTTTTCCATCATATTTCCTGTATTCGGTCTTTTATGTGGATGCAGAATGAAAAAAATTTTTCTTCTAAATGAGAATGCAGGGACACTGTTTGCAAATCAAATACATAAGTAGCGAAAAATGAAAGTCAAGCACTAAATGTTCATTTCTCTATGCTGCGATATATGTATAAATTGTAGCCTATTAAGTTACGATTGAGTAGTCTGTAAATGAAATATGTATGGAACTGAAAACTTCATTTATATGAATATGTAGGCAACCATTGCATATTTAATGGGTGACATTGTCATAAAAGAGAGACAGTTTACATTCTCCACTAACTTCTAGTAACTTTTTGTATAATTACTAAGAGAAAAGAGACATTTTATTCTAACGTTTCCAAAAAAAGGTGGAGATATCAAACTTTTACGTTAAAAAACTTGTACATACGTAGCGAAGACGAACTCATAAATCATGGACACTTCGAGTAAAGTATAACGTCTCTGAGGCATGACACGAACTTCTGTGGTACCCAGGACAGAACAAGCTGTATTCTGTCATTGTGTAATGGAACGGTTGACGACAGAATATTCTTTGTTCAAGTAATGAATAATGTACAAAAACTACAAAACAAATCACCTTATATTTAAGTTAGACTAAATACAGAGCAAATCTGAACATGTAGTTTCATATGATGCGTGTTTATATTTTAAACTAGATCGTCATGAACGATTAATTGTTATTTGTAATAACTAAGTAATACTTCAATTTATATACATGTAAATAATCTAATATCATGTTATCAGCTGAAACCGTGGTCATGAATTATTTTCTGCATGTCTGATCGCTATTGACGTCATGCGTTTTTGTGGGGATCTGGATGTATGTATGTTTTCACTGATGTGGTCGGTGGATTTTTTATCCATTTTTCTTTCTAACTCAAACGACGGATGTGTTAGAACGCGTCGCATGCGGTTGTAGAGCAATGGTGTTTCGTGAATTGAAATACGTAATTTTATTGTTTAAGGGAAAGATTTTATTTGCGTCAGGCCACTCAGTTTAATACACAGAAATGCGGACGAATATTTGAGAAAATGAAGGTCTTGTAATTTAAGCTTTGTAACTACTGCAAATATTACTTGACCTTAAGCATCGCGAAAAATTTTACGATACGGCGGACTATGAAAGAAAGACTCTACACTTTCCTGCGTGAAAGTAAATGTGCAATAGCGCATATGTGAACTTGGTGCTTTTGCCTAGAGCTCATGTTTACTAAATTGGAGAATACCGAACACCCACACAAGTGTTGCAATGAGACAAGCATTTGAAGATGACAAATGGACGCGTACTCACGTCTGCTGAACTGGAAGTAGGGTGTAATCCATGGAACTCTTCTATCCTGTGCAGCTGGTGTCACCACCAGAGACTTTTAAGCACACGTAAGAACTAGACTAGTGCATCTATGTTGAAACAAATTTACACCAGCGTCCATAAGGGAAGCCTCGATGGAAACCTCGAATAATACATACACACGGAATACGGCAGATAATTCTAATAACAGATATCAAATTTATAATGTATGTTGAAAAACACTTGATCTTCTTAGCGGCCACAACTGCCACCCACATTTTACTTTTCTCTCTCTCTCTCTCCCTCTCTCCCTCTTTCTTATAGTTTCATTTCGCCATCCACTGAAAATAACAAACTTTAGAATTTGTGGCTGTAAGCTGATGAGAGTGCGCTGGGAAAATGTTTGATGAGATGGAATCTGTCTGCTAGTAATACATGATGAGACTGACTAAATGTTTTTAGTGGCGGACTGTACCGGCGAATAGCTGACGTGCGAACGGGATAAATGTGCGAAAGAGACGGGACGTATGCGCGAGTAAGCCACAAAAAGAATCCAATTATTTGTAACAAAACTCCTGTAAACAGAAGACGACACTTACCCAGAGGACAAGAACTTCACCCGTTAACGTTGATGATCAAGCCGTGCAACAACATTGAAACAACGGAACAACTTATTCGTCTATTAACTCGTACATAGTCGAAAGTTACACTGACGCGCAATAGCTACCCGAACGAACCCTTCCAATGGTAAAAAGCAAAATTGGAAATCACATCAGCGTCTGAAACATGATACACAGCCAAGAAAAAAAATTATTTCAGTCGATTTTACGATCGAAGTAAGCCAAAAAATTACATCTTCTTATCGAATTTTAGTGTTCGTTGAATAAACCAGAAATGCACTTGGCTCGCCCGTCATTTTGTTGCGAAATCTGAACTCGCTGAAATTGTTCCGCGGCATTAAACTCTGAATCGAACATCTGCAGAATAATTTCGTGGAGGTCAGGATAACTAATGGAAAACGGTTTTTATACCGTGAATACCTTCAAATTAGATCTAACTGCCCTTTAGTTTTAAGCGTTCGCAGATCCCAGTGAATTTTGTCGCCAGTACGAAACACAAATAAGCACTGGGGGAAATATTCTATTATTGTTGCGTCAACTTGAAAGAATCGTGCTTTTCATAAAGCTAATCATATGTCTTATTACCTTGAGCTGGATCGCTCAAAATTGTATTCCTGTACAGCCACAAATACGACAGAAACGAGTGTTGTACCGAAAATCAAATAAAGACTGTTGTGAACTAAAAAAATCATTTTTTATTTAAGAAAATCACAAAACCTAGGTTATTAATTAGCAACATTTAAATTTTTCCCCTCGAAATCGTACATTTCAGCTACTTGGAAATAAATTACAACCCAACAGAACACTTTCTTGATGGCTGGGATATGCCTATCCAATAAACAAGATTTTTGTCTTTTGAATCGTTAGGAAGCGGCCAGCCAAAAATTCCTCTCATCTGTTAAGGGCTTAATCTCAGAGTAGCAGTTACATCATACGACTTCAATTAATTGCTGGATGTTTTCCAGTCTCTGACGCCCCTTATAACTTTTACGCTCTACAGATCCTCTCATTATCACTGACGTTATTCCTTAATGTCTTAAAACATATCGTACCATCCTGTCCGTCTAATTGTTAGCATTTCCCACATATTTCTTTCTTCGTCTATTCTATGAATTGCGTCCTCCTATTTTGGTACATCCGTATGTAGCATCACAGCTCAATAACTTCGATTCTTTTACTTTTCAGTGTTCTCACGTTACTTGATACTGTATCATACAGTGCTGTTCTCCAATCTCAGAAACTATTTTCTGAATAAAAGTTTATGGCTGACATTAGTAAACTTCATATACGGCCAGAGTTGTAAAGTGAAAATCTAAATTGACGATGTAGGCAGGAGGCAGGTTCACAGTTTTGCAGCAAAAATACAATGTGTCAACGAAGACATGTTCAGTAAATCGAAAGTTCATCCAGGAGCAACATACAGAAAATTATTTTAGTAAATACTGCCATTGTAATGAATGTCGCTGTTAAGCAGCCATGCCGTTTCATTTCCAACAAGGATTGAATACTTTATTTGTGACATGAGACAGGCATAAATGTTAAATGGAACGTCTAAGAAATAATATATGCGATAGTTATATTAACATAATCTTCCGTCGGTTCTTGGTAGAGCAACATTATAATAATAAATGAAAAGCATCAGTTTGCTTTTGTTCTACAATATACGACTTATTGTAGAGCAAAAGCAAACTGATGCTTTTCATTTATTATATGCGATAGTTGTTATGGCACCTGAAAAGTAATACATACAAGGAAACACATGTGAAGTTTCAGTAGAGCTACCATGAGAGTCATTATATGTGTATGTGAAGAAGGAGTGGTAAGAGAAAAAAGCTTGACGAGAATTTAACGGGTTGGAATAAATCTTTGAGGAGAGTAGCCAACATAATTTGTTAAAAAGGAAAAGAAACGTTGATAGCAGGCATGCAGAACAAGTATAATTACCTCGGAAAAAAATAAATGTCAGCACGAATAGATGGTGTGAACATTTACAAAGGATGTCGGATTACAAGCACTAATCCTAAATTGTGCTCTAAGTGGAATAAATGTCAATGACACTTGAAGAGAAAAACAAATCCAACAATGTAACTTAAATGAAGTATTCGATAATAAATATGTTATGCTTTCGTTTCGTCTTTTCACAGCTTAACTACTTTGTCAACTGGTGTACTTGGGGTTTAGAAATGCACTCGTGGCATATATATTCAATTAGAACTACACTTTTTCACGTGTAGTTAAGCCGGCCGCGGTGGTCTAGAGGTTCTGGCGCTGCAGTCCGGAACCGCGGGACTGCTACGGTCGCAGGTTCGAATCCTGCCTCGGGCATGGGTGTGTGTGATGTCCTTAGGTTAGTTAGAAGTAGTTCTAAGTTCTAGGGAACTTATGACCTAAGATATTGAGTCCCATAGTGCTCAGAGCCATTTTTTGAACCACGTGTAGTTATCTTTCTCCAAGGATTTTTTGCACATGTTGTACGGCACACTTGGTGTTGCCGGTGCAGTCACCTTTGCCCTTTCGGCAACGTTTGACATTTCATCAGCAGTCTCATGAATGGGGTATTTGGACTCTAGGGGAACCGCGCATTGATATTCGTGCTGTGAATACCTTGCAACCTACTGTGTTTCTCGACAGTAGTAAACAGGGCGCTGGAGCATAGATGATCGTCAACGCCGCAAAGCCTCCAGTTTTTTGCAGAAAGTCCATGGAGTCATTAGGTGAGATAATAGACGTGGCTAGTATGTTGCTTCACACAGTAGTCTGCAATCGACGTTGGGAATATGGCAGTCGATTATACTCTATTCACTGAGAGCTGGGACGAAACAGAAACAGTTTCACGTGGCCGACTACCACCTGTTCCAGTGAATGCGTGTGTGACGAATATCCTTCATGCGCACTGTGCAGTGGGTCGCCGGGCTGACGTCACAGCGAAGCGTGCGTCACTGGGGAGAACCCTTGTATTACGGACTTGGACTATAATGTAATGAAAGAAAGCATATAAGAAACGACAGGTGACATAGTACATTCAAACACAAGTGATTTTAATAACAATACGAATTACAATAACTTTAAAGGAACGATAAAGCTAAATTCATTTTGTCGAACTTTAACTGTTTTCAGTCATTTTTATAACAAAACGCTCTTCTATCTCCTATATAATGCGGTCTAATTTCCACATTTATGTTCCAACTTTTTCCACCACTTGGAGGACACATTCGTTCCAGTTCTATGCTGTCACTGATCGTACTGCTTGTTCTAATAGTTCTTTAGCTTTTTCTGCAAGACAGTCTTTGATTCTTACCCAAACTATCTTGATGGCGTTTAATTACAGGGATGCGGAGGAATTCCCAAGAACAGTTTTCCCTGCAATCTTACAAATTTCATCTACTGCGTATTCGTGTGTGCTACTACGACTTTTTTTTTAACGATTTCCAGTTAGTCTTTAAAATACCTTCTTCAGAAACGATATTTTTAGTTCTTAGCCTTTCTGATACATTGATATATCTTGCTTATTGGAATTCGCATTAGGAACTTTTTTCTTTACGATGAGAATTATTCGGAACACTACTAAGTAGAATGTGTTTTCCTGAAGGCTATGAAGAACATCCTGAAAACACGTCTCGAACGTATTGGAGTACATTTCCTCATGACAGTTAGAAAGTCCAAAAACAGCCTTCGGTGAATCCTGCTTGTCTTCCAATGTATGTGATAATAAGGCGTCTCCTTTTACCCAGAGGGCCCTTGTTTCCGATGGGTAACCCGGAAAGAAAGGCTTTTATAGAGGGTTTCGTGGTGTTAGCTACCCAGACATTACTTCGGGTACATCCTGCGTTCAACCACGTGTCACCCAAGTCGTAAATGGATCTTGCTTCATCTCTCAACGTTTTAACGGTTCGTAGATAAAGCAGCCTCCGTAAAAGAACCTCCTGTATATTATAATTCTATCGCGCCCTTATCAAACATACTTAAAATTCGTTTCTTTTAATAATTTATAAAATATAGTTCTCTGAAAAATTTCACAAATCAGGATCTTCGTTCACAGCAGAAAGCCCTGTCTCAGTTGTTGGTATTTCATTAAAAAAAAAGCCATGTATTTCCTTCGTATCACATTTCTATGAAAGTCGTAAACACTTCATGAAAGTTACTGTCTTGATTTTTCTTTCTAGGGAGACTTCCAAGAGCGTGTGGCCTTGTGCTCATTCATGACGGGATAGAATGAAGAACTACCAATACCCTTCGATGCATCTGGGTTCAAAACAATAGAGGTCACTGATTGCTGTGAATACAACAGCTCTGTTTTACAGTGAAGCGCCCAAGATACTTGCATAGGCATGCGTCTCCAAATACGGAGATATGTTAACAGGCAGAACACGGCAGCTCCTATATAAGAGAACAAGTGTCTGGCGCAGTTGTTAGATCGGTTACTACTGCTACAATGGCAGGTCATCAAGATTTAAGTGACTTTGAACGTGGTGTTATAGTAGCCGCACGAGTGATGGGACACTTCATCTCCGAGGTAGCGATGAAATGGGGATTTTCTCGTACAACTATTTCACGAGTGTACCGTGAATATCAGGAATCCAGTAAACCATCGAATCTCGGACATCGCTGGGGCCGGAAAATGATCCTGCAACAAGGGGACCAACGACGACTGAATAGAATCGTTCAACGTGACAGAAGTGCAACCCCTCCGCCCGTCAACAGTGACATTGGACTGTCGATGACTGGAAACATGTTGAGGCCTTGTCGGACGAGTCTCGTTTCAATCTGATCGAGCGGAAGGATATATGGAAACAACCTCACAAATCGATGGACCCTACATGTCAGCATGGGACTGTACAAGCTTGTGGAGGCTCTGTAATGGTGTGGGGCGTGTGCAGTTGGAGTGATATGAGACCCTTATGGGTCTAGATACGACTGTGACGGGTGATACGTACGTAAGCGTCCTGTCTGATCACCTGCATCCATTCATGTCCATTGTGCATTCCGACGGACTTGTGCAATTCCAGCGGGACAATGCGACACCCAACACATCCAGAATTGCTACAGAATGGCTCCAGGAACACTCTTCTTAGTTTAAACACTTCCGCTGGCCACTGAACTCCCCAGACTTGAATATTATTTAGCATATCTGGTATTCCTTGCAACTTGCTATTCAGAAGAGATCTCCACCCCCTCGTACTTTTACAGATTTATGGACAGCCCTGCAGGATTGATGGTGTCATGTCCCACTAGCACTACATCAGACGTAGTCGAGTCCATGCCACATCGTGTTGCGGGATTTCTGCGTGCTCGAAACAGCCCTACACAATATTAGGCAGGTGTACCAGTTTCTTTGGCAGTTCAAGAACCATGTTCTTCCCTTCAGAACTTAATGATTTTTTTTTCGATCGCTTCTTCGATGGACTTAGAATTGGCTTGTCGAACGCACCCGCTATATCCGTGCAGAATGATGTAACGAGTTTAGTCGTACGTGAAAGTAATGGCAATGAGGAATAGCTATTGCTTAGCCACAGAAATAAATAATGCTGAGATGTGATTATAAACACTGATAGTTACGCCAACAATCAAAACCACCTCTTCCAAACATGATGAACTTTACATTAAGATTCTAAGGTCACACACTAACGTCTTGTACTCACAACGGACGCGCCCACACAGAGCGAGCTGTCCCTGTATTGTTCATCTATCGACGGCAGAGCTGTGGTACCTTCCTTGATGTGTTTAAAGGCCGTCTCGTTTCAGTAAATGATGTATGGTGACCTGACCAAAGAACACCTTTCTAACTCATGGCGTTTCATTGTCTCGTTATAGGGTTTTGAAATTCTTTGCGAAGGAGCTTGGAATTATTTTGTAAAGTTCGAATAAAACCTTATGAGAACTGAAATGAGAAAATTTATTGACAAAAAATATGAACGTATAAAACGGTACTATGGAGAATTTTTCCGTCAGAAGTTTGCCCCAGTCTTACGTTTAACAGGAAAGACGATGAAAACTGTCCAGAGTTTATAAATAAAATTCGCATAGTTCCTTGTCCTTATTGTACATTAAAGTGTTAGCGGTGACCTATCTCCAGGGGACTTTTTTTTCTGATATTGAGTTTCATGTATACCATTTTTGGTTTACATTTCTCCATTTGCTCGAAGGATCAACATTACATATCACTCTTTATTACCTCCTTTCTCACACCTAGGGGTCAAAAGTCATCCAGACTGAGAACAATAAACTAAACATCTTTGAAAACAATGCGTTCGACACTAATCTAGGTTCATTAGGATCACGTTTAAATCACACGACACCTCCAAACATAACGTACAGCAGTTTATTTGAGAGAGAAATTGTGTTCTGGAGAGACTTTGTGGGACGCAACAAGAACAAATATTGTGAGTTTTTTCTCTTGAAATTTAAATCCTGAAAGCATATGAGGTGTAACGCTGACTAGTTCTAAGAAATGCATTATGTAAACATCTCCTACGCTTGCAGACAGGAGGCTGGATGACACATAGGAAAGTGTGCGCTCCTCGCATCTCGTTAAATGTTCAAATGTGTGTGAAATCTTATGGGACTTAACTGCTAAGGTCATCAGGCCCTAAGCTTACACACTGTTGTTGTTGTGGTCTTCAGTCCTGAGACTGGTTTGATGCAGCTCTCCATGCTACTCTATCCTGTGCAAGCTTCTTCATCTCCCAGTACCTACTGCAGCCTACATCCTTCTGAATCTGCTTAGTGTGTACATCTCTTGGTCTCCCTCTACGATTTTTACTCTCCACGCTGCCCTCCAATACTAAATTGGTGATCCCTCGATGTCTCAGAACATGTCCTACCAACCGATCCCTTCTTCTAGTCAACATGTGCCACAAGCTCCTCTTCTCCCCAATTCTATTCAATACCTCCTCATTAGTTATGTGAATTACCCATCTAATCTTCAGCATTCTTCTGTAGCACCACATTTCGAAAGCTTCTATTCTCTTCTTGTCTAAGCTATTTATCGTCCACGTTTCACTTCCATACCTGGCTACACTCCATACAAATACTTTCAGAAACGACTTCCTGACATTTAAATCTATACTCGATGTTAACAAATTTTTCTTCTTCAGAAACGCTTTCCTTGCCATTGCCAGATCCCACAACCGACGAGCTGTCTTCTGCGCTGGGGCGCAACTTTAGAGGACGACAGGTTGGTGAAAAGGATGGTCAAAGATTGTTATTCAATCTCTCCAGATCTCTCCAGCTTCCAGATCTGACTTCCAAAGGGGACACATAATTTACAAAACTTCTTGATGCAATAATTTACCAACACCCGTATGTATTGTACAAATTTATTTTATTTTATTTTATTATATGGAGAGCTGCATCAAACCAGTCTCAGGACTAAAGACCACGACAACAACATGAACTTCTATGTGCTCCCAGGTTCGGCATTACATTGATGCCATCTTCAGGCCCCACTCGTCATAGTCGTAAACTCACAATACATGGAAGGAGCCATATAACTGGATCCGTGAACTGATAGCACATAGAAGTTCATAAAATAAAATAAATTTCTACAATACATACGGCTGTTGGTAATTTATTGCATCAAGAAGTTCATGCCAGTCGTCGTCCCACGATCCATAATGGATTAACGAAGATTAATTTACAAAAGTCCAAACATCCTTCAGTGAAATTAAATGCAAGTGCGGTAACTTTAAAGGTGCTATGGGTATTCCACTGTTAAATGCAGAGGAGAGAGAGAAACTAGGTGGAAAGAATCCATTGATGGTCTCTATGAGGAGGAAGGCTTATCTGATGACGTGACAGTAAAATAGGCAGGAGCCGATAAGAAAGAGATAGAGAATTCAGTATTACAATCAGAATTTAGAAGAGAGAAGGGATAGATAACATTCCACAGGAATTTCTAAAATCATTTGTGGAAGTGGCAACAAAAAGACTTTTGACGTTGCCTTGGAGAATGTAGACGACCGCCAATAAAGCATCAGGCTTTCTGGAAAACATCGTCTACACAATTTCCAAGGTTGCAAGAGCCGACAAGTGCGAAATTATCGCATAATCATCTTAAGAACTCAACAGCCAAATTGCTTACAAGAATGATGTACAGAAGAATGCAAAATAAATTCGAGGATCAGTTAGGTAACTAAATGTTAGGTTTTTACGAACGGAAAAGAGACCATACAGGCAGTTCAGGCGTTACTGTTGTTATTGGAAGCAGGACTGATGAAATATCGATGCGTTCGTGGGGCTTGTCGACCTGGAAAAAACGTTCAATGCCAGTTGGTGATAGATGTTCGAAATCCTTAGAAAAATATAGTAAGCTATAGGTAAAAAGGGTAACGTACAATACGTACAAGAATCAAGAGGGAACAATAATCAGGAAGACCAAGAACGAAGTACACGAATTAAAAATGTTGTAAAATAGGGGTGTAGTCTTTCCCCCTTAGGTTCAAACTATACGTCGAAGAAGGAGCGACGGAAATAAAATAAACGTTCGAGAATATTAAAATTCAAGATGAAAGGATAACAATGGCAAAATTCCCTAATGACACTTCTATTGCCACGGAAAGTGAGGAATGCCAGGATGCGTTGATGAAATGAACAGTCTGATTAGTACAGAGAATCACAGAGAGTAAATCGAAGAAAGACAAAAGTAGTGAGAAGTAGCAAAAATGGGAACAGAGTGAAACTGAAGGTCAGAATTGGTGGTCATGAAGTAGGTAAAGTTAGGGAATTCTGCTACCTATGGAACAAAATAGCCCATGTTGGAGACGGCAAAGAGGACATAAAAATCAGACTATCATTGGCAAAAAGGGAATTCCTAGCTAAAGTGAATCAAGTTCTTCCTTATACTTTTGCTTTGGGTTTCAATAGTGCACTCAAGATGTACAGTTTCTTTGTCTCCTTATCAGTACCCTATATCATTAGAACTACTATATTATTGTAGAAAGCTTCCTTCGTATCTTACGGTGTCTGACATCCTCCTTACTCCGAATATCCCGTGTAAGGTTGATACTAAATAGAAGAAAGTTTCACTTCATCTATTACTGTGTTGTTCATAACTTCGATGTTAACAAAACTCTTATCTGCACTCTAAGGTTACCTTCACCTTTGCTTCTTGAGGACGCCATTCTTTTTAATACTTCTCCTAGGTCTTCCTTACATCCAACCTGTAGATGTGTTCCCCAGCAAGTAGGAGTTGCAATACAAGAAAGTAACAGGACTAGACGACATACCAGCAGAATTTCTGAAGGGAATAGGAGAAAGAATGAAACGACAACCGTGCAACCAGCACTGTAAGAAGCTATAACAAAGACGAAACACCAGAAGACATAACAAGTACTTCCTACTGTAATTAAGAACAGGATTCAAAAGAGAACTGGACAACATAATCGCAGAATCAGTTTGGTTCCCTGTCAGGAAGTTGTCAAACGCTCGTTTTACAATGTGAATTAATTATAATTATTGACTACGCATACCGCATTTTAACCATTATATTTTCGATACTGGTTAATCATGTACCCTAGCTATAGTGCCCTTTTCTGGTCTCAGTTTCCTTGTATAAATACCATATGCATTCTGATCATCACCAGCACTTACTATGTACCTAGATGTTTAGTTTACGTTGATACTAGAACAGAATATTTTATGGTATGTATAGCTGTTATGCATTGCTGTTAATCATGTAAACACTTTATCTTTCTTATGTAGCACCAAGACTTTTACAGAATCCTCGTGATCAAACCGGACTTAATTGGTTACACGCTGTTTTTTGTTTTGTGACAGATCTGAAGATGCCAGTAGCCGAAACCCGGTAACAGTGAATTGTAAAAGTTTGTATGATCAAGTGGGACCTGTAAAATAAAGTACCAAAATATGATCACGGACTCATTTCCAAAAATATGATCAAGGACTCATTTTCAGACTTTATATCTTCAATTCATGTCCTACCATCCTTTCCCTCTTTGTTGTGTTTCCCATACATTTCTTTCCTCGCCGGTTCTGTGGAGAACCTCCACGTTTCTTACCTCATCGGTCTACCTAATTTTCAATATTCTTCTGTAGCACCACATGCTTAGCACTCAAATGCTTAGATTATCTTATTTTCCTGTTTTTCCACAGTGCAGTTTTAGCTACCATACAATGCTGTGCCCCAAACGTACATTCTCAGAAATTTCATTCTTAAATTAACGTCTATGTTTACTAGTATCAGACACAGACGTCACTAGTAGACTTCCCTTGTCCAGGAATCCCCTTTTTGCCAAGGCTAGACTGCTTTTTATATCCTTTCTCCGTCCATCATGGGTTATTTTGCTGCCTTTGTAACGTAATTCCTTAATTTCATCTACTTCGTGACAACCAATCCTGATGTTTACTTCTTCGCTGTTCTCATTTCTGCTACTTCTAATTACTTTTGTATTTCTTTTATTTATTCTCAATCCATATTTTGTAGTCATTGCACTGTTCTTCCCATTCACAAGATCACGTACTACTTCTTCCATTTTAGAGAGGACAGCATTGTCATTAGCCAATCTTATCATCGATACCTTTTCATCTCGAATTTATTTCCCCTCTTGAACCTTTCTTTTATTTCAGTCATTGCCTCTTCAGTGTATAGATTGATCACTAGGGGCTACAGACTACATCCCTGTCTTTCAACCGTTTTTAAACCGACTACTTGCTGTTGATATTCCACTCTTATCGTTCCATCTTTGTACATACGGTATAATACCCGTCTTTACTTGTAGCTTACCCCTATTTTTCTCAGAATTTCGAACATCTTGCATCATTTGACATTGTCGAACATTTCTTCTAGGTCGACAAATCCTATGAACGTCTTTTTATTACTCTTCAGTCCTGCTTCAGTTATCAACTACAGTGTCAGAGTTGTACCCCTGGTGACCTCTCCTTCGCTAAAGCCAAACTGACCTTCATCTGACACATCCTCAATTCTCTTTTTCCATTCCTCTTTATATTATTCTTGTCAGCATCTTGGATTCTTTGATGTGTTAAGCTGACTGTGCGATAATTCTCACATTTGTCGTCTTTTGCAATCTTCGGAATTGTGTAGATGATGTTTCTCCAAAAGTCAAATGGTATATCGCCAGATTATACACATCAACATGAATAGTCGTTTTGTTGCCACTTCACCAAATTATTTTCGAATTTGTGGTGAAATGCTGTCGATCCCTTCTGCCTTATTCGACCTTAAGTCTTCTAAAGGTCTGATTCTAATACTTGATCCGTATCTCTTCTTAATCGATTCTTGTTTCTTCTTCTATGACGTCATCAGGTAAGTCTTCCTCCAGATAGAGGCTTTGAATGTACTCTTCAAACCTATTCGCTCTCATTTCTGCATCTCACAGCGGAATTACTATTACCATGTTTCCACATTTGCTTTTAATTTCACCGAAGGTTTTTCTGACTTTTCTATGTGCTGAGTCAGACCTTCCGATAGTCATTTCTTGTTCGATTTCTTCACATTTTTCATTCAGCCACTGCACTTCTTATTTACTTCATTCCTAAGTGAATTGTATTTCTGTTTTCCTGAATTTCGCGTAACATTTTTGCCCTTCCTTCCATCATTGGTCAGTTGAACTATTTCTGCTCTTACCCATGATTTCGTCGCAGTAACCTACTTTGTGCCGACGGTTTTCTTTCCAACTTCTGTGTTTCCCACTTTTAGAGATGTCTGTTCTTCTTCAACTGAACTGCCTACTGAGCTATTCTTTATCGCAATATCTATAGCATCAGAGAACTTCTAGCGTACCTCTTCATTCCATAGTACTTCCTTGTCCCAGTTTTCTGCGCATTGATTCTTCCTGGCTAGTCTCTTACACTTCAGCCTACTCTTCATAATTAGTTTACTCATACTGAGTATGACGGGACTATCTATATTTACTTTCTTAGGACAAGAAAACTTCTTAGGCAAGGTCGCAATAAAATACTGTATTGTGGATAACCGGTTTCGGTAAGCTATGTTACCATCATCAGATTTTCGTACTGGTGAGTCTGTATCGGCTTCTGGGTACGCCTTGCAATCCGGTGTCTTATTTCGGAATCTCTGCCTGACCGCAGTGTAATATGACCGAAGTCCTCTCGTACCTTCCGGCTTTTTAGAAGTATATCTGCTCCTCTTGTGATTTTTAAACAGGATGTTCGCAGTTACTACCTGAAATTTACTGCAGAACACAGTTAAGCGTTCTCCTCTCTCATTCCTTCTACGAAGCAAATATTTTCTCTTTCTTCTACTCCTTCCCCTATAACCGCATTCCAATCCTCCATGACATATTTTCATCTTTTACTTACGGGATTACCCGTAAAGTATCCTCATATACTCTGTCTCTTCATCTTTGGCTTGTGAAGTCGGCATGTATACCTGAACTATCATAGTCGACGTTGGTCTGCTGTCGATTCTGTTGAAAACTACACTATCAATGAATTGTTCAGAGTAACTCACTCTGTGCCCTGCCATCCTAGCTGCAGTCATGGACTGTGCGACTGGTCCCGGCGGAGGTTCGAGTCCTCCCTCGGGCATGGGTGTGTGTGTTTGTCAATAGGATAATTTAGGTTAAATAGTGTGTAAGCTTAGGGACTGATGACCTTAGCAGTTACGTCCCATAAGATTTCACACACATTTGAATATTTGAACCTGCCATCCTATTCATAACGAGTCCTACTCCCTTTAAATTATTTTCCGCCGTTATTGATATTACCTGGTACTCATTTGAACAGGAATCCTTACTTTTTTCCACGTCACTTCACTGACCCCCACTGTACATGCACTATGTGATCAAAAGTATCCGGACACCAGTGGAGACATACGTTTTTCATATTAGGTGCATTGTGCTGCCACCTACTGCCAGGTACTCCTTATCAGCGACCTCATTAGTCATTAGACATCGTGAGAGAGCAGAATGGGGCGCTCCGCGGAACTTACGGACTTCGAATGTGATCAGGTGATTTGGTGTCACTTGTGTCATACGTCTGTGCGCAAGATTTCCACACTCCTAAAAATCCCTACGTCCACTGTTTCCGATGTGATAGTGAAGTGGAAACGTGAAGGGACACGTACAGCATAAAAGCGTACAGGCCGACCTCGTCTGTCGACTGACTGTTGAAAAAGATCATAATGTGTAATAGGCAGACATCTATAAAGACCATTACACAGGTATTCCAAACAGCATCAGGATCCACTGCAGTACTATTTCAGTTAGGCGGGAGGTGAGAAAACCTGGATTTCATGGTCGAGTGGCTGCTCATAAGCCACACATCACACAGGTAAATGCCAAACGACGCCTGGCTTGGTGTAAGCAGCATAAACATTGGACGATTGAACAGAGGAAAAAGGTTGTGTGGAGAGGTCGTTTTCTTCGTGGAGGGGCGTTGCACCCCTTATTGTTTTCCGTGGCACTATCACACCACAGTCCTACATTGATGTTTTAAGCAACTTATGGCTTCCAAGTGTTGAAGAGCAATTCGGGGATGGCGATTTCATCTTTCAACACGATCGAGCACCTGTTCATATTGCACGGCCTGTGGCGGAGTGTTTAAGCGACAATAACATCCTTGTAATGGACTGGACTGCAGAGACTCTTGAACGGAATCGTATAGAACACCTTTGGGAGGTTTCAAAACGTCGACTTCGTGCCAGGCCTCGCCGACCGATATCG
This sequence comes from Schistocerca cancellata, assembly GCF_023864275.1. NCBI lineage: Eukaryota > Metazoa > Arthropoda > Insecta > Orthoptera > Acrididae > Schistocerca > Schistocerca cancellata. Next base: position 664,850,022 of record NC_064628.1, read on the forward strand.
CTACCTCTCCTCCGTGCAGCCCTCCGTAAAGAATGGGCTGCCATTCCCTAGGAAACTTTCCTGCACTTGATTGAACGTATGCCTGGGAGAGTGGAAGCTGTTATCAAGGCTAAGGGTAGGCCAACACTGAACTCCAGCATTACCGATGGAGGGTGCCACGAACTTGTAAGTCATTTTCAGCCAGATGTCCAGATACATTTGATCACATAGTGTAGGTAGAGCCTTATCGTTTTCCTTCTCAGATTTCCTAAATTCCGTACCACGTTCAAACTTCTGACATTCCACGGCCCGCTTCGCAGTAAGTTATCTTTTCGTTGGTTATTCAATCTTTTTCTCATGGTCAGTCATTGTCAGTCCCTTCCCGGACACCCGAATGGGGGACTAATCCGGAATTACAGGTCACATGTTCTGTGGTTGCAGAATACGTGTCTTTAATTCAGTGGTTTCCATTGCCTTCTGCATCCTCCTGTCGTTGAATCTTGCTGATTCTTCCGCCTTTACAGGCAGTTTTCCATTCCAAGGGAAAAAGTGTGTCCTGAAACTGCTTCTGCTCCACTGCCCTCTTTGACAAGGCTGAATGAGAGTGACTTCGATGCCGGAAGCCTTCGATCGCCACTGCTTAAGTTTTTCATTCATAATTTAAGCTAGCGGGGAGAGGGTTCGAAGCCGGGATGGAGGACGTTTTGATTAGACGCTATTGCTAGACTACGGGTGCACTATGTACAACACCTGAAAGCAATGAATCGTGGATGTGGAGAACGGTGCTGAAAGCAAGATGGAAAGAAAACAAGTCCAACGAATGTACCCTCAAGGAAGTAGATGCAACAAGAGAATTGATTATTTTCACACGAAACAGGAACACGTAATTAATTGGCTACACAATCCGCCAAAACGAATTCTTGGGCACTGTATTGGAAGGAATGGTTTTAGAGAAGTACAAGACCGTTGAAGAATCATCTGGATTTTGTGACGGATGGACTTAAATTCGAACAGTAGGCTAAATTGAAATTTGTGAAATTTCATTGGTCCCAGGATGTAATAGGATAGTCATGATGAGAGGGTAGAGGGTAGGCAAGGAGCTATTGGTAGGCTAGTCGGCTAGTCAGTGATTGTCGACAGTCTGCAAATCAGTGCTTGGCTATTGGTGGGCACGTTTTCTTTCTGGTGTGCATGGAAATCCAGTGACAGTTCCCTTCTACCCCGCGACCACTCGCGGCCCGTTGGACAGGGATAGCCGGCAGCCAGGGCGCCTGGAGATTACAGCCAACCTCTCTACTAATGATTCTGGCTGCTTAATGATTTCTACATCTACATGACTACTCTGCAATTCACATTTAAGTGCTTGGCAGAGGGATCATGGAACCACAATCATACTATCTCTCTACCATTCCACTCCCGAACAGCGCGCGGGAAAAACGAACACCTAAACCTTTCTGTTCGAGCTCTGATTTCTCTTATTTTATTTTGATGATCATTCCTACCTATGTAGGCTGGGCTCAACAAAATATTTTTGCATTCGGAAGAGAAAGTTGGTGATTGAAATTTCGTAAATAGATCTCGCCGCGACGAAAAACGTCTTTGCTTTAATGACTTCCATCCCAATTCGCGTATCATATCTGCCACACTCTCTCGCCTATTACGTGATAATCCTGTGGCTGCTACGAAAAATCGCTTTGAAACCTCGTCGCCGAAGGACGTGGCGTATCAGTTCCAGACGCTCTTCACAGATAGGAAGTGCATTAGTAGAAGCTTCTCGTCCTTGCCCTCTTCTCTCATTTTATTTCTGTTGGCCTTGGTCATCTCTCTTATAATGTCGTTGTCAAAAGCATTGGTGCGATTGCTGTGGTGTAGCTCCTTAATCCTTGTTTTCTGTTGTTAGTGTCACATATCCGGGCAGTCAGCGTGTGCAGAACTGAACAGTTCAGAGCTGCGTGATGGTGGGTTTCCGCGAACAGGTATCAATATGTGTGGGATGCCTTCCAGTACACTTTGTATCCCAGAGTGCCATCCACAGTTCTGTTACCTCCAGGTCCGAAATTGGTAACGCAGCCGCTGTTTTCGTTTTTGTGAGTGACCTGTATATTCCTATGCAAGGTCGTTAAGTGCTGAAGGGAGCTTGACTCATTGACTCATACTAGTAGACTTCCATTGCCCTTTTTGCCAGTGCTGGCCTGTATTTTTCGTCATCCTTGCTCCGTCTGTCATGTTTTCAAATGGTTCAAATGGCTCTGAGTACTATGGGACTTAACATCTGAGGTCATCAGTCCCCTAGAACTTATAACTACTTAACCCTAACTAAACCTAAGGACATCACACACATCCATGAACGAGGCCGGATTCGAACCTGCGACCGTAGCAGTCGCGTGGTGCCGGACTGATGCGCCTAGAGCCGCTCGGCCACCGCGGCCGACTGTCATGTTTTATTTTGCTGACTATCCAGCAGAACTTCATAACTTCATCTACTTCGTGATCGCCAGTCCTGATGCTAACGTCTTCGCTGTTCTCATTTCTGCTACTTCTCATTATCATCTTCTTCGATTTACTCTCAATCCTTGTTCTCTACTCATTAGATTGTTCTTTCTAGTAATTAGATCCTGGAACTATTCTTCAGTTTTACGGAGGATAGAAATATCATTATCACCGAATCTTATCGTTGATCTCTTTTCACCTTGAATTTTAATTCCACTATTGAACCTTTCTTTTGTTTCCGTTGAAGGATTTCTACACTTGAAGGAGCAGGTAGGGGATCGGTGCTCGTGATGAAGATGTCCATGAAAGAAGGAAGACGGTATCTGGACATACATGAAGGAAAAACGTTTTACGTTTAAATGAACTGAGTTGCCGGATCTGCAAATTTATCATAGTTGAATAAATATTAAATAAATAACTTGGCTATATTCATATGTTGCGCAGCGGATAACAGTAGGACGTAAATTTGAAATTTGCGAAGGAGTGCTCTCTCGTAAAAATATCACTTTTATTCAAGACACAACTGAAAAAACTAATGAACTAAAAACTAATAAATGGCTGATTGTTCCTGTTCTTCTTAATACTCTCGGCTGAATTAAAAAACTACGTTTACAACTGCGTCTTTGAGATCCCAGCAGGACTTATCATTAATTACAGAAGGGTCAAAGGGGATCTTTCAAAAGCGACATTCACGTGTATGTACTTATATCGTAGAGATTCAAGACACATATAAGAGTAAAGGAAAAATTTCACCAGTATGCACGTGGTTAGCAAACGATCGATCCTTTGGCTTGAGTGCCCGAAGTAAGTGAACAACAATTCATCGGTAAAAGTAAACTGTTAATAATTGCACCATAGACGAAATTCTGAAACTAATTTCGAAGTTTTACCCCGAGAATCAGCAACTGTGACATGAAACGCCCGCATCTCGTGGTCGTGCGGTAGCGTTCTCGCTTCCCACGCCCGGGTTCCCGGGTTCGATTCCCGGCGGGGTCAGGGATTTTCTCTGCGTCATGATGGCTGGGTGTTGTGTGCTGTCCTTAGGTTAGTTAGGTTTAAGTAGTTCTAAGTTCTAGGGGACTGATGACCATAGATGTTAAGTCCCATAGTGCCCAGACCCATTTGAACTATTTGAGGTGCCAGAGGTGGGCAAAGTCATGATGAGATTCATGTAGAAGAGACCCTTCACTGTCATTGCTTCTTCGAAGAATAGATTTAAGAGTAGTGGCGAGAAACTACATCACCGTCTTGGTCCCTTTTTAATTCGAGCACTTCGTTCTCGGTCTTTCACTCTTATTGTTCCCTCTTTCTTCTTGTAGATACTGTGTATTAGCTGTCTTTCCCAATAGCTTACTCCTATTTCTGTCAGTATTTCAAACACCTTGCACCATTTTACATCGACAGGTCGACAGATTCTATGGACGTGTCTAGAGTTTTGTTTAGTTTTGCTTCCATTACTAACAGCAACATCACAACTGTCCTAAAGCCAGACTGATTATCAACTAACACATCTATCACAATTACTGTACCCATAAGCTGCAGTCTAGTATTGCACTTCTGTTAGAAAGGACTTGTATTTTATGATGCTCCAATTTTATTCCGACACCATTTGTACATTTTTAGGTTGTACATTTGTCTCTTAGCTTCAACCTTAATATTCTAAAGATTGTGGACAATAGTATCTCCTAACAGCCCTATATTCTGCAGCACAGCCGTAGTTTTTATGGCAAATGAGGCGCTTACCATCTAGCGAAACGTAATTTCTACTCTGCCCTTAAAATGATCGTTTGTTGCTTTCTTCTCTCCTGAATATTTTATTTAGTTATTGGTGCATTTTTAATGGTGCTGAGCTCTTTGTTACGATACTAGCTCCGACCTACTTGAGCTAACTGACGTAGTGCCGTACTTCCCACTCGCTTTGTGTGCTCTACTTCATCGAGGAAGCTATCCGGTTGCCTGCTTCTTTGTCTGCATCACCCCGCTAACGAGTCGTCTTTTGTGTCTGCGCCACAGGTAAGGTAAACGCGATACGTCTTCTGGTTTGCTACCATGGCTCTAGATATTTATTTTTAAGTTTCCATGCGCCTGACTCAATACAGTCATTTTCATTCAGAAGTAACTAATAGGGTCCACATTTATAGCTGGCCGGAGTGGCTGAGCGGTTCTAGGCCCTACAGTCTGGAACCGCGCAACCGCTACGATCACAGGTTCGAATCCTGCCTCGGGCATGCATGTGTGTGATGTCCGTAGGTTAGTTAGGTGTAAGTAGTTCTAAGTTCTAGGGGACAGATGACCTCACAAGTTTAGTCCCATAGTGCTCAGAGCCATTTTGAACCACATTTACAATAAGAACAATAATCTGGTGAATAGCACTGAAGAAGGTAGTCTAAATACTGTACAATAATAACAAAAACATCTGTTCCAGCCGCGCAAGTTAGCCATGTGGTCTGAGGCGCCTAGTCATGGTTCGCGAAGCTTCCCCCGTCGGAGGTTCGAGTCCTCCCTCGGGCATGGGTGTGTGCGTTGTTCTTAGTGTAAGATAGTTTAAGTTAGATTAAGTAGTGTGTACGCTTAGGAACCGATGACCTCAGCAGTTTGGTCCCATAGTCCTTACCACAAATCTCCAAATTACATCTGTTCCATCACGAACATTTAACTCTTATTTCTACACAATTCGTAAAAAAAAAGTTTCATTATAAACTGAAATATTACAGTTCGGGAAGAAATCTCTGTCCTTCGAATGTAGTTATCCAATTATCCTACAGAATAATAACTGGGTTACTGGAATTATTGTGGTTGTTTATTTTGAGTTCCTGAATGATGATGTAGGTAGGGACTTCATATGGTAGTTTACACTAGTCGTCTCACCCTAAGATCACTGCACATTAAGACTGACATGTTGTCAACGGATAGTACATGATCCGTATTCTCTGCAGACAGAGTTCTGCTACAGTAAGAATTCAGGTGCATCAATACTTCAAACTTTAAGTACGCGAACCACTACGTTTCTTGTGGGTAAAACGTCTAAATTGCACAAAGATTCCCAATGAAATTCTGGCGATTTGAGGACCTCATACAACTTCGCGTCCAGCTATAATGAAATTGTCCCAACATTTCTACCGAGACCGAAAAGAAGTGGGTGATGCTGATGGAGAAATTCAGATCTACCACCTTGCGATTCCCATCTTTACGTCGAGCTGAAAGAACATCTGGGGCAGAGAGATTCTTCAAAGACGAGGTTCTCGAATGGCTCCGTGACGAAGGAGCGGATCTGTATCTTCGAGGGATTGAAGGACTGGTGGAACGTTGGGACCGTTGTTTACAGATACTTGGTGACTATGTTGAAAATAATGTCACTTTGAAGTCTAGCGCAGCAGTAAGATAAAGTTCAATGACCTGCCTTAATAACACGAAGCTTACTTTATACTCGCTTTGATATGCCAATGTGTGCCTTCTCCTTTCTCCAGGTAAGGGACTCCAATACACTTCATTCCTCACCAACTGTTTGAAGCGATGGAAAAAACGGGTAAGTAATTTAAAAGGAAAACCTATTACAGGTTTACAAGCTGCTGTCGTATAGAAGCTTCATGATCTATCCTGCCGTGAACTTCTCCGCAAAGAGAATACGGAGTTTTTGTCCAAATCCAAAATTTAAAAACAATCTGCTATGAATGGCTATCATTTGCGGAATCTAAAAATTACTTTCTGGAATATTTAAAAATATTTCATCCAGTTTTCATAGCCAGAGTTGTCATAACGTATCCTTTCTTACCACGAAACCTGCAGGAAATAATTTACGTGAACATCTGTACTGCCATGCCAGAGTAGCAACTTATATCGTAACTGAAGAGACTTTCCAGTAAATACATAATTTTGTAAAGACGTAATTGCAATTATAACAGACTGAAGAGCCGAACGAACTGGTACATCTGCCTAATATCGTGTAGGACCCCCGCGTGCACGCAGAAGTGCTGCAATACGACGTGTCATGGACTAGACTAATATATGAAGTAGTGCTGGAGGGAATTGACACCATGAATTCTGCATGGCTGTCCATAAATCCGTCAAGAGTACGAGGTGGCGGAGATCTCTTCTGAAGAGCACGTTGAAAATCATCCCAGATATGCTTAATAATGTTCCTGTCTGGGGACTTTGGTGGCCAGCGGAAGTGTTTAAACACAGAAGAGTGTTCCTGGAGCCACTCTGTACCAATTCTGGAGATGGGAGTTGCATTGTCCTGCTGCAATAGCCGAAGTACGTCGGAATGAGCAGTGCACATGAATGGCTGCAGGTAATCAGACAGGATGGTTCAAATGGCTCTGAGCACTATGGGACTTAACATCTATGGTCATCAGTCCCCTAGAACCAGAACTAATTAAACCTAACTAACTTAAGAACATCACACACATCCATGCCCGAGGCAGGATTCGAACCTGCGACCGTAGCAGTCGCGCGGCTCCGGACTGAGCGCCTAGAACCGCTAGACCACCGCGGCCGCCAATCAGACAGAATGCTTACGTGCGTATCACCTGCTAGAATCGTATCATTACGAATCACTGGCCCCATATCATTCCAACTGCACATGCCCCATACCATTACAGAGCTCCCACCAGGTTAAACAGTCCTCAGCTGACATGCACGATCCACGAGTTCATGAGCTTATCTCCATACCCGTACACGTCCATCCGCTCGATACGAGCGAACTCGTCCAACCAGGCAACTTGTTTCCAGTCATCAACTGTCCAATGCCGATGTTGACGGGCCCAGGCGAGGCGTAAAGCTTTGTTTCGTGCAGTCATCGAGGGTACACGAGTGGGACTTTGGCACTGAAAGCCCATATCGATGATGTTTCGTTGAATAGTTCGCACGTAATGTTCGTTGATGGACCAGCACTGATATCTGCAGCAATTTGTGGAAGGGTTGCACTTCTCTGACGTTGAACGATTGTCTTGAGCCGTCCTTGGTCACGTGCTTGCAGGATCTTTTTCCGGCCGCAGCGATGTGGGAGATTTGATGCTTTACCGGATTCTCGGTATCCACAGTACACTCGTGAAACGGTCGTACGTGGTAATCCCCACCTCATTGCTACCTCGGATATTCTGTGTCCCAGTGCTCTTGCGCCGACCTATAACACCACGTTTCAATTTTGGTAACCTGCCATTGTAGCAGCGTAAGGGGTCTAACAACTGCGCACACACTTGTCTTATCCAGGCGTTGCCTACCGCAGCGCCGTGTTTTGCCTGTTTACATATCTCTGTATCTGAATACGCATGCCTATACCAGTTTCTTTGGCGCTTCGGTGCAGCACAGAAACGGACGTGAACCGGGCATGTACATAGGCCAATGGATGGTTTACGAACAAAGGACGTTTTCTAATACTCTAAAAAAACCTGAGAAGATGGGCTAACAATAGATCGCTATTAAACATCAACGAATCTGCGCGAGTAGCATGTACACTACATGATGAGAAGTATCCGGACTCCAGTTAGTGGACTTTAAGTGACTCCACTCTTCGCCTTTATGATTGTTTTAACTCTGCTGCGGACACTTTCAGTTAAGTGTCTGAGTGTCTGTGGAGGAATGGCACCCCTTTTTCATCAAGAGTCGAAACGAGAGACGGTAGTGATGTTGGACACTGGGTCTGTAGCGTAGTCGACGTGCTAACTCACCCCAAAGTGTTTCAGTAGGTTCAACGTCGGAACTTTCAGCAGGTCAGTCGATTTCAAGTACATTATTGTTCACAGACCATTGCCTCACAGCTGCTGCATAATGACAGAGTGCGTAGGCATGCAGATAAAAACAGTCATCTTTCCCAAACGGTTCGTCTACTGTGCGCAATGCTCAATGCTGTAAAATTTGTTCATACCATGCCTCATTTAGCGTTTTCTGAAGCTCAGTGAGGAAACCACATAATAACTATGAAAAAAAAACACTCATACACTAATACAGCATCCTGTGTATTTCACTGCTGGCACTACACGTAATAACATTGTTATGGCGGCTACTGTGGAAGTCAGCATCGACCCAAACAAGGAAGGGGGAGAGGTTGCGATGGCCGATAGCAGGGATCCAACTTGAAGATTAATGAAACGAGTTATTTCTACAAACATGAGAAGAATTACTTATTGTATGTGCTTCTGTGCCTCGACCGTGCAGTTACTTATACTGGTGCTCTAGAAGACTGTGACCGAACTGGGCCGACCAGCGATGGGCGGCTGGTTAAATCAGAGTGGACCGGGGACCCTGAACATGTATTGCTGGAGGTGTGGCGCTGCCCGCTCTTTCCATTGGCGCGCGGGTCTTGGTGTCCGTTCGCGGCGCTGCGCTGGTCGGGGGGCAGTCGAATGCTTTAGGACTGACGACATGTAACGTTCTTCAGGCATTCACCAAACACAAATCTTTCCGTCAGATTGCCACAAGGTATAGCATGATTCATCGCTCCAAATCACTCATTTCCCGTCATCCACTGTCTAGTGACGTCACTCTTTACCCAACTTCATGCGTCGCTTACCGCTGTCTACAGAAATGTGTGGCCTTTTTTAACTTCCTACGCTCTGCCATTCTGCTATCTAGACTGCTGTTAGCATTTTGGAGTACACAAGTGATTCCTTCCGACGATTTCCAGCAATTTTTTACTACCACCCTCCGTGGTGCTCCACAGCCCTTGTTGAAAAGTGACAGTTACTGCTCAAGCTCCACACAGTTAAACAAACTAACACTGCAGAAGTCACTGAAGGTTAATACACGTACCGTATTCGACTACTTTCTTCTCCAATATCATGACATCCTTATTGTGGGCGAACATGCAACAGCACAGTGTGTTCAGGTTGGGCCCACGCTGTCTTGTTTATCTGCCGTGGCAAAACACCCACAAACGACTTCGGCCCCAGTTCGCCGTAATTGCGTCCATACAATTGCAGAGCCCACTGCTTATCGTTCCACAGCAGCGTTGATTTCCCAAGCGTCTCGGTTTAAACATCAGTTCACAGTCACAGAGTGCCAAAATTTTTAAATGCAAAATTCGGACCATGCGGACTCCAATACTCTACCGTTCTGTCCTTCTCGCTCGCTACTGTCTAATCCTCCATTACTGGTCGCCAGAGGGCCACTCGCCGCCAACTCGGCGCCATCAGTATCTCTGGCGAGGCCAATATCGACCTTAAACACTCGCGGCCAGAACACAATTGTGCCGAAAATCGGTACACTGTCCGCAAGGAAATGTAGTCAACCTGGTCTTGATTTAATTGTGGCGGTCCCTTCATGTTTCCACTTCACAACCTCACCAGTTGGCATGTTCTTGATCGATTTGTTACGCAGGTGACATCCAGTGACTAGTCCATGTCCGGTCCTCCTGACCGACCCATTCTGCTATTATCGCTACTGGTCGAGCGGTTCTAGGCGCTTCAGTTCGGAACCACGCGGCTGTTACGGTCGCAGGTTCGAATCTTGCCTCGCTCATGGATGTGTATGATGTCTTTAGGTTAGTTAGCTTTAATTAGGTTGCATGGGGGCTTAATTAAAAGGAAATAAATGCAATAATTTTAGTAGCTGTGTGACCGGTTACGAAATCTCGTAACCGGTTGGCCCTGAATAGTATTAGCACGCAATCTGACTGCATAAAATAAAAATAAAGAATGACAAGGAATTTCCATTAACATAATTGATTAATTAAGTCCCCTACAACTATAAAAGCTACCAAACAACAAAGCACAAGTGTAACTGTTCTGTGTGTGGTAGTGTGACTCAACGTACATGTATCGCGCTCGGTTCTTTCTCAAAACGACAAAATATTTTAAACACCATTTACAATGAACTAATTGAAAAACCAGAAATACTATAATTGCACATAGAAACCAGAATTACAAGTCTAATACATGAACACGAGCCAGATGCCTTGTTACTGTACCTAAGACCAAGAGGCATTGTCATTAAAGAAATCTGTAGTACTTTTTTTACCTCAATATATATTGACGGAAAATACACTGTGGTAATTGCAACATCTTCCGTCTATACATTACACTAACCGAACAGCATCTACTCTCTCGCCCAACAGAACAACAACTGCCGTCGACATCCTCTGAACTACTACTGCCCTCGACATCCTCTGAATTACTACTGCACCAGTGGAGGCGGCGGAATAATAATCTTTGGCGCAATCTCTGGCGCTGTGACCTTTTTAAGGTCTAAGTCTAGGGGACTGATGAACTCAGATGTTAAGTCCCATAGTGCTTAGACCCATTTGAACCATTATCGCTACTCTACTGGCAATATAGTAGAATACTCCCCACCTCATTTTACATCGGTTGGTCCGTCTCTCGTGACATCTAGTGATCAATTCCACATTACCATGGGATTTCCGGATAATTTTGATCATAACAGAATGTCATCATCATCAGCCATTTTTTATCTGATGCTCCATGTTTCCTCTTGATTCTCCCATGTAATACGTTCTTCAGCTGTACACAGACATTGCCAATGTACGTGTATAGCTGAAAGCCGTATTTCCTGGGAAAGCCAGGAGGAAATCTGTTCCCAGCAGTAAATGACAGGTCCGCAGCTCGTGGTCGTGTGGTAGCGTTCTCGCTTCCCACGCCCGGATTCCCGGGTTAGATTCCCGGCGGGGTCAGGGATTTTCTCTGCCTCATGACGACTGGATGTTGTGTGATGTCCTTAGGTTAGTTAGGTTTAAGTAGTTCTAAGTTCTAGGGAACTGATGACCATAGATGTGCTCAGAGTGCTCAGAGCCATTTGAACCATTTTTAGCCAGTAAATGACTAATCGCTGATGATGATGATGATCTATTAAACATTGTAATCTAACAAAATAGTGAAATTATACCTTATTTTTTAAAATAAACCTGCTTCGTGACAAAGCCACAATGGAGCCATTTTTGTTCTGACTAAGAATGTTTAGTGCTCTGCAACCCTCTCGGCCTCCCTATCCCCTGCCCGAAGGAGAAATTACGCGCGGGATAGAAAACGCTGCTAAACAGCTAACAAAATAAACCGTTCCTAAATTATTGTCATAATTCTGTAAATGTCAACAGCGCAGCAGTTTGGATGATACATGGATGCGATATTCATCAGAACTTGTCGGAATAGAATAAAGTGACAGGAAGCATATGCACTCTACTCTCCTACGTCTATCCACCGGAAGTTCTCCACCTCCCTTCGCGTTTCGGAACTTTAAGCGCGCTGCGGAGAAGGCGAGCACGACAGGGCGGCGTTATTCCATTAGGAGCCGCGAGAGAGCGGCTGCCCTCAAAAATGAATAGGCAGGACGTACTTGAGGAGCCGAAACACGGAACACGTGGATCCCCCCGGGAGCGCGCGCGCGCCACGGCGAGAGGGAGAAATAAAGTTTACCCCTCGCCGCCTAGGAAGTTAGACAGTAGCCGGTCGATAAGGGCGTGACGGCGCGATGACGGCCCGAGGACCTGCTGCTGGAAGGCCAGCAAAGACTGGGCGTGGAGGCCGCGTCTCCAGACGTCGGCGTCGCTGTCGTGCTGCGTGGCCGCGAGTTTTGTGGCATAACAGTCTTAAGAGAACAGAGTGCTGGTCGCCTATTAGTACACCTGCATACGTAGGGTGCCCCACGAAGAATTGTCAATATTTCGGACAGTGACAGGAATGATCATTCGAAGCAGAAATGTCTAGTAAAATTGGCTGTCGAATGCCTAGCAAAGAACTATGAACACCTGTTCGTCTTCGCTACTGTGAAACACGTCTCTCCTACTGAAGAAGTGCCATTATCTCTTAAAGTATGCACTTTAGAACCTATGATTACCATATGTTGTTGTTTCGAATAATAGCTCCTGCCATATCTCTGAGTATTGATCAATTTCTCCTAGGACACAAAGTATGATCCACAAGCCACTTGCGTTTGGCAGAGAACATAGCGTCAAAATAAAAAAAATTCTGTATATACATCTTTTTAGCGGTGTTTGCGGGACTTGGCTGCTCAACAGAGAATGTGAAACACCTTTCAGCTGTAAATGTTCGACCTTATTTTATTGGGCCACCAGGTTCAGCGTTTTAGTACGCCATCTTCAGGCCCCTGACCGACGTGTGGGAATAATCTACCTCGTTTGTGATCAAAACAAGGGCCAGAAATACTGGTATTAGTAATAAGTTCAGTCACTACTTCAACTATCGCCTGCCGACACGGCATCATCTTGAAAATAAAAAATGTTCTGCCCTATTCCTTTCGAGGGAAAGGGAAAAATGGCTATCACCAGGAGAGCAAGTCATAAATTACATAAAACACCCATTCTATGGTCATGATGATATTTTCAACAGGAAAAAACGTCAAAGTTGCTAAAATAGCGTAAGCTTTATTGAAGCCATTTTGAGGCATCTTCATAAATCGTATAGAAACAGCTGGTAACGCATTAGTCGCAAGTAGTTGAAATTTTTTTATGCGCCATTGGCGAAGCTATGTTAATATCGGAGCACACTTACAAGATGAAGACATAACCAAGTGTGATAATGTATTCAGGGCCACTAGAATTTGTGATTTCCATATATTTATTTCCTAGCCGATTCTTCCAAGAACTTCCTCATTCCTTCGATTCTCTTCTTATCCGGCTTCCCCGCAGCCCATGTGTGTCATACAATACTGTGCTACAAAAGTACATTCACAGGAAATTCTTCCTCAAATTAAGGAATATATCTTGGCCAGGATTGCCCTTTTGGCCAGTGCTAGTCTGTTTACTTCTGTCCTCCTTGCTCAGTCCGTCATGGGTTATTTCGCTATCTAGGTGGCGGAATTCCTTAACTTCATCTAGCTTCTTCGATGCATAGATTGAATAGCAGGGGCAAAAGGCTACGTTCCTGTCTTATATCCTTTTTAATCCGAGCACTTCCTTTCTAATCATCCACTCCTATAGTTCCCTAGTTCCCTTGATTTTTCTTCAAGTCTCGCTTCCATTATCAACCGAATGTCAGAACTGCCTCTCTGATGACCTCTAAGGACAAAATAATCATCATCTAACATATCCTCAATTTTCTATTCGATTCTTCTATTTTTGTCAGCAGTTTGGATGCATGAGTTGTTGAGTTTACTGTGAGCTATTTCTCACACTTGTCGGCTCTTGCCACGTCCGGAATTGTGTGGATGATGTTTTTTCGAAAGTCAGATGGTATATCGCAAGGCTCAGACATTCCACACACCAACGTGAATAGTCATTTTGTTGCTACTTCACCCAATGATTTTAGAAATTCTGATGGAATGTTATTTATACCTTTTGCCTTAAGTGATTCTAAGTCTTCCAAAGCTGTTATAAAGTCTGATTCTAATTCTTGATCCCCTACCTCTTTTACTTACCACATCAGACAAATCTTCCCCCTCACAGAGACCTTCAATGTATTTTCATCTACATACTCTCTCCTACGCATTTAACCGTCGAATTGCTATTGCACTTTTAATTTCACCAAAGCTTGATATTATTTTTCTTTATGCTGTGTCAGTCCTTCCGATCATTTCTTTTTCAATTTCTTCACATTTTTCATGCACCCATTTCACCTTAGCTTTCCTGCACTTCCTGTTTATGTCATTCCTAAGTGACTTGTATTTCTGTATTCCTGTATTTCCCTGAACATTTTTGTACTTCCTTTTTTAATCGATCAGCTGAAGTAATTCTCCTGTTTCCCATGATTTCTTCGCTGTTACCTTCTTTATACCTATGTTTTTACTTCATACTTCTCTAATGGCCCTTTTCAGAGACGTACAGTCCTCTTCAAATGGGCTACCTACTGATGATGTTTGAGGAGCGCTCAACTGCTCGATCATCACCGCCCGTACAAAGTCACAATTATTACACAGTCTAAATTTTTTACACAGTCCAATCTAGCCACAGTCACAAATGATGATGATGATGATGATGATGATGATGATGATGATGATGATGATGACATGATGAGGATAACACAAAAACCCAGCCCCCGGAAGAGAAATTCTCCAATCGCGCCGGGAATCGGACCCGGGATCGCGTGATCGCTAGCCACTAGATCACGAGCTGCGGACAGGCTGCCTACTGAGCTATTCCTCATGGCAGTATCTATAGCCTCAGAGAACTTCAGGCGTATCTCTTTATTCCTTAGTACTCCCGTATCCCACTCGCTTGTGCATTGCTTCGGCCTGGCTAGACACTTAAACTTCCTCCTGCTCTTTTTCACTACTGACTTGTGATCTAATTCCATGTCTGCTCCTGGGTACGCCTTACAATCCAGTATCCCATTTCGGAATTGCTCCGGACCACGATGTAATCTGACTGAACTGTTCCGGTATCTCAGGCCCTTTCCAAGTTCACCCCCTTCTTTCGTGATTCTTGAACAGAGTATTCGCTATTAATGAAATTTATTGCAAAACTCAGTCTTTCTCCTCTGTCATTCCTAGTACCAAGCCCCTATTTTCCTGTAACACTTTCTCCTATTCCTCCCTGTACAACCGCATTCCAGTCGCCCAAGACTACTATATTTTCATCTCACTTTATGTACTGAACTACTCGTTAAACATCCTCGTATAATTTCTCTCTCTTTTCATCTTCGGCGTGTATACCTGTAATGCCGTTCAGCGTGCCACCGTACGTACTTATAACCGTAAGATGAGTTAGTAACGTCAGCCTGTCTACTTGGTTGCCGTGTAAATACATTCGAGCAGCACATTGTGTGACTCTGCCTGTGAGTTGTGATTAACACAAATAGCTATTGGAGATCCATATACACTGATAAGCCAAAACATTATAACCACTACTCACTAAGCCTGGTGACGTTGCTGGCATAAGACGCCGTAACAAATGTATGTAAGCGGGGGTGATCACCCTAGTGAAGACGGGGGTCGCAAATGGGAAATCCACTGAGATAAGCGACTTTGACAAAGAGTAAATTAATAATACGCAGATCCTGGGAACGAGTATCTCGAAAACGTCGAATGTTGACGTGATACTGTACTACGCATCTATGGAAAGAGGTAGAAGGAGAATGAAACTACCACTGGGCGCTAAATGGTTGGGCGCCCACAACACTTCGTAAAACACGTGGTTCGAAGGCTTGTTTGCTCTGTGAAGTAGGGCAGAGTGCGATCTGTGTCATATCCGCTGAAAGCGCACTCACAAGCGTCTCGGAGCACATCGGTCATCGTACATTGCTGAAAATGGAGCTCCGCATCAGACCACCCCTATGTGTTCGAATGTTGACCCAACGACATCGTCAGTGGCACGCGACCATCGAGAACCGACCGTTGATAAATGGAAACGCGTCGTCACTTGGGGTGAATCATATTTTTGCTACACTAGGTCGCTTGGTCGTCTCCACAAACGCCAACATCGTGCTGACCAGCGGCAGGAAACGTTCAACGTGCCACGGACCCAGGCTGGCGGGAGCAGTATTATCCTGGGGAATCATTATCTAGCACTTACATGGGACCAGTGGTAGTAATCGAAGACACACTGACAGCGAACCACCTGCATCCCTATATACTTGACTTCTTCCCCGAAGATGATGTCATCTTTCAGCAATGCAGTGTTTCGGCGCCAGAACCGTGCTACGGGTGTTTGAGGAGCATTATAGTGCAACTCTGTTGATATCTCGGCGACCAATTCGCCTGATGTATGTCCTATGGAATCCGTCAGGGTCGCTATCGATCACTGAGTACGCAAATCAGTGGCCCATTATTTCAACTATCACATGATCTGTGGGTAGACGTCTAAGGCCACATACCTCCACAAACCTACCAACAAACTGTCCGATCCCTGATACACAAAATCAGTAATTTATTTCGTTCCAGACACGGACAAACAAGCTATAAAGCAGGTGGTCATAATGTTTTGGCTCATTATTGTTTGGTTGTCTAAGGATGTGTGCTAGTGTCTGCATGGTTGTGGCCTGCTCTATAACCGGTGGTTATTTTGCATCGCTACAAACGGGTTGTAACTGATACTGATGCTTCAGTCAACCATAAAATCTGAATAATCAAATGTTTCAAATACTTAACAGATGTAGATCTTCAGTTTTTAAGTGACATGTGTAGGTTAATTGTTTGAAGTGATATGTTCGGCGTTGTCTTACCACTGTGTTTTGCGTATATGAGCCGTGCTGCGGCTGGCGTTGGTGTTGTTGGAGGCCAGACTGTATCATTTAGTTGACATGGTTGCGGTTGGCCGGCTGCTGTGGCCGAGTGGTTCTAGGCGCTTCCGTCGGGAAACGCGCAGCTGCTACGGTCGCAGGTTCGAATCCTGTCTCGGGCATGGATGTGTGTGTGATGTCCTTAGGTTAGTTAAGTTTACGTAGTTCTAAGTCTAGGGGATTGATGATCTCAGATGTTAAGTCCAACAGCCATTTGAACCATGTTTGGGGTTGTTTCCATTCTTCTTGTGGTTTCGCTAGTGTTGCCTGTCCGCTAGTGGCAGCAGCGGCGTTACGTCTATGTGGTAACTGTGGCCCTATCTTTGGGGTGTCGTCGTTCTTTCCCCGGGAAGTGTGAGTAAGGAGTTCGCTTGGGGACTCCAGAGGAGCCAAGACGGCAGTGCAAGAACATGCTGTGACCGCTGGCGGCACGCATCCACTGCCGGATGAAAGGGCTGTGTATGTGAGGGTACACGACCTACTCGTCAACCGGATCCAACAAGCCTTGAGTGGATTTCAATCCTAGCAGTGAAACCGCCACCATTGTGAGATCTCGCGATTCTCCACTGAATTGGGTTCGTGTTGCTGCTCGCAGTGTCGCTGAGACGAAGAGCAGCAAGTGGAGTGCTTGGGGAAGGCGGATCTAATTAGCTTTCCTCGACTTCTTGTTACTAATTGCTACATTCTATGTGTTACTCTTTGTTAAGTTCTACCAGCGGTATTTTTCCTGCCTGGTGGTCGCTAACGCGCCAGTTATCTGCCCTGGAGGTTAGTGTATGTAACGGCACTGTACGTTTCCTCGCCTTGCCGCTGCTGTCCGGTAAGACGTGTAGTTTAGACAGTTTCCTTGATTTATAGGTCGGTTGGTGTTTCTTCTACTCTCGTAGTAGTTGTTCCTTTCTCTTTTCGGACGCTCTGAACACAGCATTCTGAGGACATAGTGCTGACCGCCGGTTCCGGCTTTGGCGTGGTGTTCCATCGTTGCATTGGTTATCGGACGTTAGATGGCTTCAGCAGATTATCATTAGTCATTAATTAGACTGCCACTAGTTTGAGCTACCATCTTGCGAAGTGAATGCAACTCTTGGCTGCCTTTCTCATCGCTCGCCAAAGTGTTTTTGGCCTGGCCTGCTCAGAGGTCGGTTCCTGGAGCACCGTCCGTGACTAGCCCTTGCGTTTTATTATTGTGTTATTACTTCATTATTGTATTACCAAGTTACCATCATTTGTCTCACCTATTTGGTGATCAGGTGCTTGTCCTTTTAAATTAACCTTGCAATTATATTTTATTGTATGTTTCTAAAATTTTTAAATATAATTGCCATTCTTGGTGTTACAACAAGTTTAAACGGTTGTGCTACCAAGTTTACTATCATTTTTTCTCACCTGTTTGGTGATCAGTTGCCTGTCTTTTAAATTGACTTTTGCTATTGCCTTGCTGTTTGAAAGTATGTTCGTAATTTTTTTTTAATAACTGCAATTCTTTGCGTTAGAGGCCTTCAGCCGTGACCGTCGCTACTTGTTTTAAAATTCTAATGTGGCAATTGAGGTTTTGCAGCTAACCTTTAAGACCTTGGTGATTTGTTTTTAATATTTTAATAACTGTAGTTCGTAAGTTGCAACAAGTTAAACAGTTCTTAATTTATTGCCATTGAGGCCTGCAGTAGTGAGTGTCGTTATTAGTCTTAAAATTTTAATTTGGCAATTGTAAATATTTCTGCAGCGAGCTTTAAGGCTTTGGTCACTTGTCTCTTATATTGTAATAAGTGTAATTGTAAGTTGCAGCAAGTTTAATCAATTGTTAATTTATTGCCATTAAGGCCTTCAGCCGTGAAACACTTCTTGAATTATTGCCATTATTTTAATTTGTTGTTGATTTTAAATAAATTGTGTGTGATTAAAAGAAAATCCAATCAGTAACAACTGATTACGGCCCCGTCAACAATCGTAACCGAATTCAGCCTTCCTTAACCACCAGATATATATATATATATATATATATATATATATATATATATATATATATATATATATATATATATATATATATATATACAGGGTTATTACAAATGATTGAAGCGATTTCACAGCTCTACAATAACTTTATTATTGCAGATATTTTCACAATGCTTTGCACACACATACAAAAACTCAAAAAGTTTTTTTAGGCATTCACAAATGTTCAATATGTGCCCCTTTAGTGATTCGGCAGACATCAAGCCGATAATCAAGTTCCTCTCACACTCAGCGCAGCATGTCCCAAACAATGAGTTCGAAAGCATTGTTGATGCGAGCTCACTGTCCTGGCACGTTTCTTGGTAGAGGAGGTTTACACACTGAATCTTTCACATCACTATGCGTGAAACTTGCCCGCACGCGTTCAACCGTTTCTTCGCTCACTGCAGGCCGACCCGTTGATTTCCCCTTACAGAGGCATCCAGAACCTTCAAACTGCACATACCATCGCCGAATGGAGTTAGCAGTTGGTGGATCTTTGTTGAACTTCGTCCTGAAGTGTCGTTGCACTGTTATGACTGACTGATGTGAGTGCATTTCAAGCACGACATACGCTTTCTCGGCTCCTGTCGCCATTTTGTCTCACTGCGCTCTCGAGAGCTCTGGCGGCAGAAACCTGAAGTGCGGCTTCAGTCGAACAAAACTTTATGAGTTTTTCTACGTATCTGTAGTGTGTCGTGACCATATGTCAATGAATGGAGCTACTGTGAATTTATGAAATCGCTTCAATCATTTGTAATAGCCCTGTATATATATATATATATATATATATATATATATATATATATATATATATATATAAAGCGTACACTTATGTAATCACCAGTAGTGAATCACGAAGGATTGTAGTGCTGTATCCCTTCACTGCTCCTCTCTTTCGCTTCGCTTCAGGGCTCTGCATAGTGACTTTAAGATAGGGCAACGCACACGTACCGCCTGTCAGCCGCCGGTAACTACACTGAGATGACACAAGTCATAGGGTAGCGATATACACTTAAACACATGGCGGTCGTGTCACGTACATAAGGTATAATAGAGCAGTGTATTGGCAGAGCTGTCATTTGTACGTTGATGATTCGTGTGAAAAGGTTTCCGACGTGATAATGGCCGCACGACGGGACTGAATAGATTTTGAGCGCGAAATGGTGGCTGTAGCAAGATTCATGGGACATTCCATTTCGGAAATCGTTAGGGATGTCAATATTCCACGATCCACAGTGCTAAGAGTGTGCCAAGTAAACGAAATATCAGGCATTACTTCTCACCATGCCAACGCAGCGGCCGACGGCCTTCACTTGATGACCGAGAACAGCGGCTTTTGCGTAGCGTTGTCAGTGGTAACAGACAAGCAACATTGCGTGAAATGATAGCAAAAACAAAACAAAAAATGTGGATCGTACGACGTACGTATCCGTTAGGACAGTGCAGCGAAATCTGGCGTTAATGGGCTATGGGAGCAGAGGATCGACGCGGGTTCCTTTGCTAGCAGCCACGTCTCCTGCAATGGCTTCCCTTTGCTCGTGACCACATCGGTCGGATCCTAGAAGACTGTAACACCGTGACCTGGTCCAATGAATAAAGATTTCAGTTGTTAATAGCTGATGGTAAGGTTCGGCTGTGACGCAGACCCCACAAAGCTGTTGCTTGAAGTTTCAAATAAGGCACTGTGCAAGCTGGTGATAGCCCCATAGTAGTGCGGGCTTTGTTCACAAGGAGTGGACTGGCTCCTGATTGTGTTCGGCTAGGAATTTTTACGGATCACAATGCGCCATGTCACTGGGCCACAATTGTTCGCGATTGATCTGAAGAACACTCCGGACGGTTCGAGCGACTAATTTGGCCACCCACATCGCCAAACATGAATCTCATTGAACATTTATGACACATAGTCGAGAGGTTAGTTCGTGCACAACATCCCACACCGGCAACGTCTTCCCAATTATGGACGGCTGTAGTGGCGGCATGGTTCAGTATTTTGTAGGGTATTTCCAACTTGTCGAGTCCTTGCCACGTTGAGTTACTGCACTACGTCGGTTTAGGGTTGCAGTTACATAACAGTTTCCTGATACAAATTAATGCAGGTAGATTTATCTTAAATCACCCTTACTAATATTTCTAAAACAAAACGTACCGCATTTCCTCCAATATTTATTGCAGACACTGCGTTTGGAAGTTGTAGTATTTGCTGACACTGGGTCTCGCATTGTTGAAAATTGTCCTGTAAGATGATGATGATTCTGTATGCAGCATGGCACTCCGCGGATAATGACGTTCCAGTTAACGATTACAGTGATGCTCGTTCACAGGTCGTTAGAGATCCCACGTGCTGATGACAAAACAAGAGCCTGGTCAAAGGCAGCACCAAACGTTGAAAACGGATGTACACGGTACAGTGCAAAATACAACAATAGTTACACATGGCAAGACACACGTCACACATTCAAGTCATGGGAAGTCGAGCAGAGTGTGAGGTAACGCCAAATTTCGACTGGTGGGAAAAAGGTATCGATATTGATTTGATTTTAAATTAGCTCTGTTTCCTGATTTTATGATTTCTTATATGTTGGGAACTGATGAGCTCATGTATACTATTGTAGCTCACCGCCTCAACGTCGGATAAGACCTTAAGACAGTGTACTGAGTCACCGAAACTGATTGCTATACAAAAATAACATCAAAAGGACGGCTGTAGGTATTAAATTTTATTATGTGAGTGAACGGCTGAGGTGCCACAAACCTGTCAGAAACATGGACACACAAATATTTGCTGGTTAGGTCAGAACTTACGTACATATGTAAGTTATGTGCAATAAATAGACTAATTTTATTACTACTGCGTTACGTATGTGGGGTATAATTTTTGAAGTCTGATTTCGCAGGACAGAGCGGATTAGGTTATAGTTGCGGAAAGAGGCCAAAATCAGTTACTGTCAGTTGCACAAAACATACAAACTTTATTTTCCTAAAGCAATCACACATTATCTTAAAAGCATTCTAAAACAATACAGCTGAAGGCCAAAACACAAGTTATTAAAACTGTCTTAAGGAATACACACGGCTGAAGGACTCAGTTACAAAATTTTACATAAAAATTTGGTTGAAGGCCACACACTTGAGATAGAAGAACTGAGGGCTTAAGGCCTGGATAACAGATAGAGAAGAAAATTTCGAAAGGTTTAAAACAAGTGACTTCTTAAATTTTAATTTAAGACGGCTGAAGGCCTTAGCTTAAAATATTTCACGTATAGTTCGGCAGAAGGCCGCATACTGAACGTAGAACAACTCAAGGCTTAAGACCTGGATAATAATAAGGATTTCCAATAGGCAAAATGCCCTTTTCTTTATTAAAATTTACTTTAACAAAGAATATTCAAAGTTTTAATTTAAGATGGCTTAAGGCCTTAACATTAAAACAAGTTAAATTCATAGACGGCCGAAGGCCTCGCACAGTACTGAAGGCTAAAAGAAAATCACAATCTATAACAACAGGACAGTGGTGCTAAGAAGTGCTCCAAGGGTCGACCTGATGAGTTTACGTGAGAAGGGCAGCTAAGCGTAATACTAAATAATCGGATGGAAACCCGACCCAGGAACGGCTAAAGGGCCAGCCAACAACCTAATCAATTCCCTTCCGCCTGAACAACAGCACGACAACGGAAAAATCAGCGAGGAGGAAGGTACCGGCAGCATTACGTGTTGAAAATTGCGTCTAAGTACAGTCAAGACACAATAACCACTCAAAAATATGAACAACACCAAAGGCTGTCGAACTACACGCCGTGCCGGACAGCATCAACTCGGCGAGGAAAAACACACTGCCGGAAAACTACGCTAACGACCAGGGCAATTAACAGGAACGTTAACGGCCACAAGGCAGAAGACACCGCTGGTGCACTTCACTAATAAGTATCAACCAACTCAATAGTTAAACACCATACAGGAGGACAGCAGCGAAATCTCTCCGACTCCAACACACTCCTTGCTGCTTGCGGGAACGTCCGAGAAAGCAACAATCAGCAATGAACGAAGAGACATCACGGCAGTTTGAGGTTTTATAACAGGTTAACTGATCAGTCAACTTCATTGTCCAGGTTCGGTTGGCGACGAACTTCGTAGCTGTCATATCTAGCGCCTCACAAATCCGACCGCGCTTGCACGCCGCAGTGGCCCCAGCCTGACCTAGCGCCGTGGAGTCTTCCTCGCTGCTCTGTCCCAACTGAGCAACTTCCACACGCACTACACATGGAAATACAGCGTTCACACCAAAGATGGTACTGCACTGCTGCTTCTACTGATGGAGGCAAGACAGCAACTCGTTATGGTAGTAAGTTAGGGAGAAATAAGACGCCACTCATTTGTGAGAAATGCCAAAGAACACGGCACCAATGCGAGCCGGCCAACCTGCCCCCATCAAACACCAAGCAGGGTGGGGGGGGGGAGGGAGGGGTAACTCAACAAGAGAGCCCGGTACTGCTTACCGCTGCGGTTATCCTTAACCAACAGAATCACTGGGCCTAAAATATGCACAATGGTGCAAGGGCCAAAAAATTACTTAGATTTACGACACGCACCTGCCTACCGGGAAAATTATGGTCATAGACCGGATCTCCTGGCCTTCCCATAAGGGCCAGCCAATTATGATTGTAACGCTCAGCTTGTTTATAATGGGCCCTGATTATATTGGCAAATCGACCAACAAGGCCAAGCAGGCCGCCTGAACTCTGTCGATATACTGATGTAACTGCTCTTTATCCTGCTGCATGTCCCAAAGGTAACAACACTCAAGCTTATTGATTGGCGACTCCATGTTGTCTTGTGCACTACGACCAGATAACAGGTATACTTGAAAAAAGAGACAGCATTGGTCGTATATCCAGACTGACAGTCTATGTGATTGCCGTAAGCTTAGTGACAACAGTGCATCCTAATTTAACTTATACAATATAGCACTGAAGATGGTCACTCAGTGACAGAAAATCGATTTTGCGATAGTAAAAAATATACGACCAATGCTGTCTCTTTTTTCAAGGACACTCAAGCTGTTTCCAAACTCTGGTGGTCAGTCTCTGACTAATGACAAGCTCCCTCAATATCTGTAAGGAGAACACTTCTGCGTTAGCTCGGAACAGGAGGTTCCACAACTCACCTTTTGCTAACCAGTACAACAGTGAAAAAACTACTTGTTGAGAAACACGAAAGGCAGCAGCATGTTGTTCAAAACGAACCAACAACGATAATAAGTTTTCGACCTGCTCAAGTCGTTCTACAACTAATTCAGCGATATCTCGAAAGAAATGCGCCAGAGCATTACGCAATTTGGCAAATGCTGCGTTTAACTTCACACAGGATATAACAGCACCACACCCAGGCTGGCTCTTGGTTTCCCCTTGATATAGCAAGTCCCGGCCTTCGGTCCTCTTGCCATCCAATTCTAAACATGTAAGCTTAAACTGCAATGCATTAACCAAAGACACCAATTCGACAGTAGTCTTTTATGATGATCTTCCAAACCTAACATGCCTAAATCCGCCATCCATTTAGTTAAAAGCACTAACTGTGCCACACCCTATCCAATTGCCTGTCACTAGGTTGAGTGCCTTCCGAAACACGAACGGTGTCCTCAAGGCCCCTAAGAGCCTTAAACAAAATTTCCAAGGCTGCTTCTCTCTCGCCCACCACGGCGTGACGTCAACTGCGTGAAAAACGATAGCACGCAAGCGGGCCACTAAGTCCGAAACACTGCCCTGAATAGGTTGGCGCCTCATCGCCAACTAATAAACAAGGTGGTCCTTCCTCAACAGGCCGATCCCCAGACACTGCTTGGTCACCATTTCAATAGGCACATGAAACAATCAACAACCAAAACAATATGGTGCAACACTAACAGAAATAAAATTCAAACTAACAGTAACTTGAATGGCAAACGTAACCATGCTCCGCTACCAGCTGAAATCTGCTTTTGCAGGACAGACCGGATTACGTTATAGTTGTGGAAAGAGGCCAAAATCAGTTACTGTCAATTGCACAAAACATACAAACTTTATTTTCCTGAAACACTTAATCACACATGCCCTTAGAATCATCCTAAAACAATATGGCTGAAGACCCAAATACAAGTTACTAAAATTGCCGTAAGGAATACACACGGCTGAAGGAATTAGTTACAAAATTTTACATAAAAACTTGACTGAAGGCAACACACTGGAGATAGATGAACTGAGGGCTTAAGGCCTGGATAACAAGAATTTCAGGTAGAGAAAAAAATTTCAAAAAGTTTAAAGCAAGTGACTTTTCAAATTTTAATTTAAGACGGCTGAAGGCCTTATCTTAAAATATTTCACGTAAAGATCGGCTGAAGGCCACGTACTGAACATAGAACAACTCAAGGCTTATGGCCAAGGATTTCCAATGGGCATAATCCACTTTTTAAAAAAAAAATCTTTCTTTAAGCATGGATCTTCAACGTTTTAATTTAAGACGGCTTAAGGCCTTATCTTAACATTAAAACAAACTAAATTAATAGATGGCTGAAGGCCTTTCACAGTCCTTGTGACTAAAAGAATATCACAATATAAAACAACAAAACAGTGGTGCTTAGAAGTGCTCCAAAGGTCGGCTGGAGGAGATAACTCTAACATAAGTTAAGGTGAGGCAGGCAACCAAGCGTAATACTAAATAATCGGATGGAAACCCGACCCAGGGACGGTTGAAGGACCAACAAATAACCTAATCAGTTCCCTTCCACCCGACCTACAGCACGACAATTGAAAAATCAGTGAGGACGAACAGGTCAGTAGCATTACGTCTTGAAAATTGGCGTCTAAATACAGTCAAGACATAATAACACTCAAAAATATGAACAACACCAAACGCTGTCGAACTACACGCCATGCCAGACAGGATCAACACCGCGCGGAAATACACACTGCCGGAATACTACGCTATCGACCAGGGCAGGTAACTGCAACGTTATCGGCAACAAGGCAGAAGGTAACGCTGGTGGAAGTCAGCAACTCGTTATGGCAGTAACTCAGAGACAAATAAGACGCCACTCGATTGTGATAAATGCCAAAGAACATGACATCAACGCGAGCCGGCCATGATTCAATTTTCTCTTATCAGTCAAAGTTATTTTCGTAGATATTTTGAAGAAGTTTCTGTATGTTGAGGTGACCTAGTCATAACGTCGTTCAGAATTTCACAAGAAATTTCCTTATCAATTTTCACATGAGAATATTCCTTGCTATTTGCAAGAGACATTCTGCCAAATTCATGTTGGTAAAGGGAGGTAGGGGCGGTGTCATGTTATCTCTTATTTCTATTCCATCGTATACTTTAATACATATATCTCGACCACTGCAAGATAACTTCTCTACTTCATAACGATATTTCTTATCAATGTGAAGTTTTTATTATCGTATTACCTTTTTTATTTTAAATGGTTCAAATGGCTCTGAGCACTATGGGACTTAACTGCTGTGGTCATCAGTCCCCTAGAACTTAGAACTAATTAAACCTAACTAACCTAAGGACATCACACACATCCATGCCCGAGACGGGATTCGAACCTGCGGCGATAGCTTTTATTTTAAATCATTTTTATATTTATTATTCTGCTACTTTTATCACCTGTGTACCGATAATACATCAGTCAACGTACCATAGTGCCACACATTAATTATTAGCCTCTGTTCACTTTACCTTAGCTTTCCAAAATCACCACTATAACAAACACAGCCCGAAAACGTAAGTACAAATTAAAATGTCAAATTAAAAAATTAATTTCCTAAAGCACACTTAGCAGAATGAAAAGTCATCATCATTTTATACGATCTTTCCCTAGCTTAGGAGCTGCACCTTGGCATACAACATTGCATATCTAGATTCATTATGTCCCTGAACTTCATTTTCAGTAAGTATTGTATTGTTTCCAAAGAGAAAAAGTTATATCACATGAAAAGAATATGTTCGCATGGAAACGTATCCACAAAAGGTCACCTTATAATATTAGATGTTATAATGCCATGGCAGAAAAAATAAATTTGATAGAAAAAACTCTAATATAACGCTTATGGTGAAACGTGGTATTTTTGAAATTAGCACAACATTTCAGCAGGTGAAACAAGCGGTAAATATCAGCAAAAATCTTAGAACCAAACGGGTCTCCACCCCAGCTGTTTATATTTCTTGTCTTCTAGTTTGTCACTGTTGTATTCACCAAGTAAGTTTGGTGACCAGTATAAAAGAAGTAGGAAGCGAATCCTCTACAATATAAATTTGGTTATTGTATTGAGGTGGCGTATACGCAAGCAGAAACTGTCTGGTAACAGCACAGTTAAGACTAAAAGAAAAATAATGTTAAGAACACAATAGAAAAAAACAGTTAAGAATCATCAATGAAAATAATACACACAATAAATAGTTAGCTTTGTTCCAGTGAGAACGTATGGTATGAAGTAAAAGATCTGAACACTGCCCTATGCTGACTCAGTGATCGACGATTAATTATTCGTTTATGGAATATACCCTCGGTACAAAGAGGAACACAGACGTATTAAAAACTAAAATACACAACACTGGTGGTCCACAGTGATATTTATTTAAGAATTCATTATGAACAAGCTTTTAACATTTTAGGCCAACCTCAGATAACTTAATACCAAACAGACAGCCCGCACAAACCGACTGTAGAAAAATGGTTGTTCAAAAGTATGTGGTCTTTTACCACAGTACATCGACACAAAAACACAGGCATAATGAAATTCACAAAAAAGTTCTGAACAAATAAATCTTATCTTACTTTATATTCAAAGAATAAAAATGCAGAAATGTGTAAGACAAAAACGTCGTATAAGTAATACAACTGGCACAGAGTACTACGATACATGAACGAATAGGAGAATAAGGTGAACAGGCCGATGTTCCCCACAAAGGAACAAAGGGCAGAAAACTAAACTATTAATAAACACCAATCAAAAAATCCTGATCTGGTCCTTAATGACCAAACGTAGTTCCATTATTCACACTTATTGAAGTAACAGCAACTACTTAATATTTTTCCTGACCACCAGATGGTATGTTTAACTGTTCCCCCTTTCACGAGACACCGCCTTACTGTAGGACATCCCGCGTGGGAGAGAGGATTTGCGTCTTTCATTGAAGTGAAAGGCTATACAGGCTGCAACGGACCTGCTGGCAGGGTCTGCCAAGCTGGGCATGCCTCTGAGGAGTAGCCACACGAAGTGTATCTCACAACACCCCTTCTTTCCTACGTCCAGTCCTGCTGCTTCCCTTCCTTGATTTGTTTGGTGGGCATAGGTCGAAGACCTGGGAACGATGTCAGCCTAGGCAATGGCAACCCACCACCAGGTTCAGGGTTGGCCGAGCAACCCAGCATCTGTAAAAAATACTACCTCGTTTCGAGAACTGACTTGGAAGCCTCGGAAAAACAACGGGATGGGATCGTCACGGAGACGAACCTGGCCACGGAAGAGGGCAACGTTTATAACAATGTGGAATGTGCAGGGTTTGGGTGCAAAGAAAAGTGAAGTGTTCCAGTAACCATGGAGGTAGAAGGTGAATGTGTGTGTCCTCAACGAAACAAAAGTTAAGGGGAGTGGCAATGAAGATATAGCAGATGACATTCAGTTTTAAAGTGCCACTATAAAGAAAAAAGGGGCAAGAGAGGGATTTCGATAGCTGCCATAAGAAACACAGAAAAGGTATTAAACGCTGGGAGGAAATTGATGATAAATACCCTCAGTAATCTCAAAATATGTCCACGAAGTTACAATTGTCAGGGCTTATGCACATACAGCTGACGCTGACAGATAAGTCAGATATGAGTTTTATGGAAAATTAACAAATGTTCTAGAGAGCATAAGCGCAAAAAAAAATTATTGGCAGATTTCAATGGAAAAGTAAATGGTATAACGTGGAAACTACACAGTAAATGACAATGTGGAAAGGTCAGTGGACGTTAGTGAGTCATTGTTCTTGAAGATTTTAAATGCTTTCCTTCCTCATAAGCACATACACAAATACACAGAGAGAGACCTTCCAGAAATATTAGGTCAATAATAGACTACGTCATTCAAAACAAAAATTTCAACATTACAACTAATGATGTTAGATTCTACAGGTGTGCTGAATGTGGCTCAGACCAGTTCGTGTTAGGTGCAAAGATTATAGTAACATCCAACGACCAAAGACAAATTAAAGAGACAAATATTCCCACTAGGACAATGGATGCTTTGAAACGCAACTTAGATAACTTAAAACAAGAGACTGTACAATTTCTTCATAAATTACACACTTTTGTGTGGTAATGATCCGGTCGTTACAACAAACAATGAAGAGGATATACGTTACATGCGTATGTAGCTGGAAGAGTACAAAAAGTGGAGTTCGAAAATTTATTTTGAGAAGACGGAATACAGGTATCTATGTTGAGGAAAACTTTGTCACTAAGTGTTTGAAGAGATCGAATTATGTAAAAAGTTTAAGTATCTGGGTGCTATCCTATCATGTGATGACAGATATGATACAGATATCGAACAATGGATCAGGCAGGGAGGGTGGCCATGCAAAAATTTAATCCTGTAATTTGGTTCTCAAAAATGAGTTTAATGGTTAAAATACGTTTATTCAAATCCATCATGGAAGCAATAACAAGCTGTGGGAGTGAGTGCTGGAAACTCACAGCAAGAAACAAAAGGAGACTTTGAGCTTTAGAAATGGACCACATGAGTACAGCATGTGTGATTTCCCAACTTGATCACGTAGTAAATAAGGAAATAAGGGAAAGGGTTCAGACTCATTATACACTGAGGAGCCAAAGAAACTGATACACCTGCCTAATATCGCAAGCAAGCGGAAGTGTCACAACACTACGTGGCATGGACTCGACTAATGTCTGAAAGAATTCTGGAGGGAAATGACACAATGAAACCTGCAGGGCTGTCCATAAATCCGTAAGGGTACTAAGGGGTGGAGATTTCTTCTGAACAGCAAGTTGCAAGGCATCCCAGATATATTCAATAATGTTCACGTCATGGGAGTTTGGTGGCCAGCGCAAGTGTTTAAACTCAAAAGAGACTTCCTGGCGCTACTCAGTAGTAGTTATGGAGGTGTGGGGTGTCGCATAGTCCTACTGGAATTTCCCAAGTGCGTCGGAATGCATAATAGACATGAATGGATGCAAGTGATCAGCAGGATGCTCACGTACGTGTCACCTGTCAGAGTTGGATCTAGACGTATCAGTGGTCCCATATCACTCCTACTGCACAATCTCCACACCATTACAGAGTCTCTACGAGCTTGAACAGTCCTTTGCTGACACGTAGGTTACATGGATTCATGAGGTTGTCTCCATAAACATAAACGTCCTCCGCTCGATACAATATGAAACGAGAGTCGTCCATCAGGCAACATAATTCTAGTCATCAACAGACCAATGCCGGTGTGACGGCCCCAAGCGAGATATAAAGCTCTGTATAGTGCGGTTTTCAAGGATACACGAAAGCTCACATCGGTTATGTTTCGTTGAATGGTTCAATCACTGACACTTGCTGATGGCCCAGCATTGAAATCTTGCCTCAGTTTGCGGAAGGGTTGCTCTTCTGTCACGTTGAAAGATTCTTTCCGATCGTCATTGATTCCGTTCTTACACGATCATTTTCCTGCCACAGCGATGTCGGGGATTTGACGTTTCATCGCATTCCTGATACTCACGGTACAATCGTGAAATAGTCGTATGGAAAAATCCTCACTTCACGCTACCACAGAGATGCTGTGTCCCATAGATCGAGCGCCGACCATTACTATTCTCACTGCCACTACCTCTTATCATGTACTCTGTCACAATACCACTGGCTCTCATCTGCTTCCATTTTCTTCTTCTTCCAGTTCATATGTGGCATACAGCAAACCAGTGCTTAACAGTATTGGTTAAAAACAGTGTTGGTTGCAATTTTAGTTTTTTTTTTTTTTCAACGACGCGTTTCGCCTTATTCAGGCATCTTCAGGTTATCTTAATTTGGTGTTTCTTAGAAGAATCCTTTAGTCAGTGTAGCCAAACGGCATCGTCGAATATATCAGGCCTAATATATTCGGCGATGCCCTTTGGCTACACTGACTAAAGGATTCTTCTAAGAAATACCAAATTAAGATAACCTGAAGATGCCTGAATAAGGCGAAACGTGTCGTTGAAAAGTAAAAAACTAAAATTGCAACCAAGACTGTTCTGTTTTTAACCAATACTGTTCTTCTTCTTCCTCTACCATCCCCCCCCCCCTCTTCCTGTCTCCTTCACTCTTTTCCTGGTACTGTACTGTCACTGTCAATAACGTTCCACAACCACTATGTCCATCCCTTTCTGTCACACTGGCATTGTCTCCTTCGCTATCTCTATAACACAACCACTGCCTACAGTCTTCGAGTATTTAATAATTTTCCGGATGTTTGCAACTGCCACAGTGTTCTTCTCTCTCAGCACAAAAGACGTACGAATATGTTCTCATGTCCAAATTTTTCAGGAAATTTGGGAAGGCGCTGAGGATAATAGAATGAGGCAGCTGGTACTCCATTTTTCAGCTACAGTCTTTTAAAGAAATAGGTACACCTTCGCACATTATGGGCTTCGTAGGAGCAGACAGAAAATATCTTCCCATATTATACGCGCTCTAGTGCATAGTTAGCACTCTCTCTTCCAGTTCTGAATGGATGCCAGAGCTACCACTGCGGTTGTGACGTGCAAACCCATTTTGCAACTGCACCTACGAGCATTACCTGTAGACATATATTGACCGTGCCCACATGGCTTCTGCTTGCTGCTGGTTTAATGTGGCGCACCAGTTTCTTGGAGCGCTCACGAGAATGTATCGATTATCAATGGCCGATATTACACGCTGTCTGCCGCTACTGTAATTCCACAATGCATTCTGCGTTAACCTGAAATTCTTCCGCGGCCTATGTACCAAGGATGGACGTTGAATCTAATCTCAAGAACGTCTTTGCCAGATTTGAAGTGCTCCAACTAGAAATTACAACAGTACTATGGGAAACTGTACACCGACTAAAACAGAACCTACACATTCCCAAACAATTTTTACTTGAGTAGATGAACATGATATTCGTAGATGGGCATGCTATTCTTCTTATACTCTACACTATTTAGCGTCGCATTGGAACAATAAAATACGCAAAAACTTTGCCTTCAAGAAACAATGTTTTTTATTTACTTCAGGAATAAAGACCTTTGAATATTCTATACTTAATTTTATCATTAAAGTCATTTAACAAATGTAATCAACGAGGCCAGTTAAATAGCTTTCACTAGCGTTATTATGTACAAAGAAGGTTCCTTTTTTATTATTATGTAAAAAAGTAATAATTCAGCAAGTTTTGAGTATTATCTAACGGCAAGACTCTGAAGAAATTATTAACTCATTAGAAAAGCAGAAAGATGTACAAGTTGATAACTGTAGTTTCTCAGGAAGACCCCTTTTTAACTTTTTTATAGTAAATGACTGAAAATGCTAGTTAAAGATGGAAAAATATGGCCAGATGAAGGAAACGATGGAGCAAAGGGCGCAGGCCAGGAGCAGTGTCCTCTGTCAGTAAGATAAGGACGATGGTGCGGGTATCGGAGGTAGCAGTTTAAAATCCAAATAATGGACGCAATTCCCATTGCTACTATTTGACCAGCAGGGCAAATGTTCTATTACCCATACTTTTCGTTACTTTCATGGATAAGATACCATGCCCTCCACAGTTATGGATTGAGAACATACGGCACAATATAAATTCGAAAAATGCTTACTCTGGCTAATGTAAATTGCCTTCAAGAAGCAATGGAAAGGATGTTCCAACTTTTTCATATATTTTTATTTTTCCTTCAGGAATGAAGTCCTTTGAATGTTTTCTACTTACTTTTATAATGAAAATGATTTAACAAGTTGAATAGTTTTCACTGCCGTTTTCATGTAGAAAGAAGGCCCCTTTTTTATAATTGCGTAAAGAAGTAATAATTGAATAAGTTTCTTTTTGAATCATCAAACAACAGGCTATGAAGAAATTATTAACTCGTTACGAAAAGCGGAAAGACCTATATGTTGACAACTGTTGTTTCTCAGAAACAGACGATTTTAATTTTAGTAGCCTATAGCAAATGTCGGGGAATAATGGCTGAAGGATGTGTGAGGATGTCTGGTAACCGCATGCATCACTGTTTATAGTGACTACTTCTAAACGTGTAGATGGAATGAGCCCGTATCTCAACCGGTATTGGTTTCTGGACATATACACTATGGGATCAAAAGTATCCGGACACCCCAAAAAACATACGTTTTTCATATTAGGGGCATTTTTTTGCCATCTACTGCCAAGTACTCAATATCAGCGAGCTCACTAGTCATTATACATCGTGAGAGAGCAGAATGGGGCGCTCTGCGGAACCAACGGACTTCGAACGTGGTCAGGTGATTGGGTGTCACTTGTGTCATACGTCTGTACGCGAGGTTGCCACACTCCAAAACGTCCCTAAGTACACTGTTTCCGATGTGATAGTGAACTGGAAACGTGAAGGGACACGTACAGCACAGGAGCGTACAGGCCGACCTCGTCTGTTGACTGACAGAGACAGCCAACAGTTGAAGAGAGTCGTAATACGTAATAGGCTGACAGCTATCCAGACCATCACACAGGAATTCCAAAGTGCATCAGGATCCACTGCAAGTACTATGACAGTTAGGTGGGAGGTGAGAAAACTTGGATTTTATGATCGAGAGGGTCCTCATAAGCCACACAACACGCCGGTAAATGCCAAACGACACCTCGCTTAGTGAAAGGAGCGTAAACACTGGACGATTGAACGGTGGAAAATCGGTGTGTGGAGTGACAAATCACGGTACACAATGTGGCGATCCGATGGCAGGGTGTGGGAAGGGAGAATGTCCGGTGAACGTCATCTGTCAGCGTGTGTAGTGGTTCAAATGGCTCTGAGCACTATGGGATTTAATATCTGAGGTCATCAGCTTCTAGAACTTTGAACCACTTAAACGTAACTAACATAACGACGTCACACAAATCAATGCCCGAGGCAGGATTCGAACTTGTGGCCATAGCGGTTAGCGGTTCCAGACTGAAGCGCCTAGAACCGCTCCGCCACAGCAGCCGGCGTGTGTAGTGCCAACAGTAAAATTCGGAGGCGGTGGTGTTAAGGTGTGGTCGTGTTTTTCATGGAGGGGGGCTTGACCCCTAGTTCTTTTGCGTGACACTATCACAGCACAAGCCTATATTGATGTTTTAAGCACCTTCTTGCTTCCCACTATTGAAGAGCAATTCGGGGATAGCTATTGCATCTTTCAACATGATCGAGCACCTGGTCATAATTCACGGCCTGTTGTGGAGTGGTTACACGACAATAACATCCCTGTAATGGACTATCCTGCACGAAGTCCTGACCTGAAACCTATAGAACACCTTCGGGAAGTTTTGGAAGGGCGACTTCGTGCCAGGCTTCACCGACCTACATGGATACCTCGCCTCAGTGCAGCACTCCGTGAGGAATAGACTGCCATTCCCCAAGAAACCTTCCAGCACCTGACTGAACGTATTCCTGCGAGAGTGGAAGCTGTCATCAAGGATAACGATAGACCAACACCAGGGTGCAACGAACTTATAAGTCATTTTCAGCCAGGTGTCCGGATACATTTGATCACACAGTGTAGATAAGGCTGAAAGTCGAAGTAGCTCAGTCTGTTAGGTCATCGGTTCCAGCCTCATGTGGACCATATGCACATAGAAGTTTCAGCGCAGTACCGGTGCGCTTAGAATACATTCCTAAAGGCGCCAGACTGCTATCCAAGAATCAAAATCAATTCGACGCCGCTCGCCTCACTCACACACACACACACACACACACACACACACACACTGTGGAGATTTCAGTATACATAATATGGCCTGGGAATTTGAGTTGTATCAACTCTTTCGTTGTTTTATATCAATTCAATTTATTTTTGTCGATCGGCGGTTGCCCAACTCCCCTAATTCCTGCTCCAGAATGGCTCCTTTCTGCTACAGACATCAGCCTATTTCTTTTTTCTCCAATATAACACAGGAGTTTAAATCGATTTTGAATAGGCCTACGCAGAGCGAATTTTCAGCCATATAAAAATATATACAGCAATACCTACATTCAGTTCTATCTCTCGTCAGCAAGTTTGTTCCTCTAGCAAACGAGGTTATGCGTTCTTCGAAATGGCAAGTCGAACTAGTCCTTAGACTAGAGGAATTTCAATGCTCTGTTGTACGCCTGACTGTCCAATAGAAGTCGCTAAACGTATGCTAGCTTACAGCATCTACAAAAGAGAACGTACCTGTGTGAATTCTCAGTTACAAACTGGAGACTGCACGTACTAGACTTGCGGGAAGATAAAGACTTGGTGGTGTTACCAGCAAACAAGGGGAACTCTACTGTCATACTGCTGAAGACTCATTATGACCAGATGATCTGTCAGCTTCTGGAGGACCCTGCTTATAATCAATTAGAGAATGACCCCACCGATAAAGTGGACAGAAAGACCCGGTCTCTTCTTAAGGAAACAGGGTGGCCTGAGAAGGTAGTCAAACAACTAAAAGCTAAGGCACCAGTACCACCCAGACCGTATGGATTACCCAAGATCCATTAACAGGGTGTACCACTTCACCCGATCGTCAGTAATGTCGGCGCAGCCACCTACCCTACAGCCTCCTCCCTTAAGAAGATGTTGGCACCATATGTGGAAAAGTGCGTCCATGACATCCGCAACTCCTCGGACTTTGTGGAACGTCTCAACAACTTACGGATCTCGGACACAGACATCATGGTCAGTTTTGATGTGGTGTCTCTATTCACCAGGGTATTACTTCAGGACACACTCGATGTAATTAGTGAGAAATTTGACGGAGCCTTGCTGGATATTTTCAAGCAAATTTTGACATCGACGTACTTCCTCTGTGCAGGCCAATTCTACGAGCAGACTGAAGGAGTGGCCAGGGGTAGCCCCTTATCTCCCGTATTTGCGAATCTGTTTATGGAGAAATTCGAGAATGAGGCCCTTACAGCTGGTGCCTACCAGCCGACGTGTTTCTTCAGATACGTTGATGACACATTCGTCACCTAGCCACGTGGCAAGAGTAGACTGGACGAGTTCCTGGACCATCTGAACACAAGATACCCCAATATCAAGTTCACCATGGATCTAGAGAGTGACGGTCAGCTCCCACTCCTCGATGTCCTGGTAAAGACGAAGGCAGATGGTACCTTAGGCCACAGTGTGTACAGGAAACCAACACACACCGACTTATATCTACATCACCCAGTACAGAAGCTAGGAGTGCTGAGAACACTCGTACACCGAGCCAAAACACTTTCTGACCAAGACGGCCTGACAGCGGAATTAGATAATCTACAAAGAGTGTTCACAGACAACGGATACTCCACCAGGGACATCCGCAAAGTGCTCCATCCCGCCAGACGACCTGAGGAACCAGGAGAGGAGCAGGAAGAAGAGACCAGGAAAGTGGCTTTTCTACCGTATACTGGGCCTATATCTGGCAATATCAGCAGAATCTTGAAGAAACACAATATCAAGAGTGTGTTCTGCCCACCTAACCAGATAAGGACGCTCCTTGGAACTGTCAAAGATGATTTGTGGTTAAGGAAACCTTGTGTCTACCATATACCATGTGAATGTGGGATGTCTTACATCGGTCAAATTACCAGAACAGTGGAAATAAGTTGTAAAGAACACCAGAGACATACCAGGCTACGACAGGTAACTAAATCTGCAACAGCAGAACATTGCCTGGACCTTGAGCACACCATGGATTATGACAAAACCCGGATCCTATCTCAGACCCCCCGATTCTGGGCTAGTGTCATTAATGAATCGATTGAAATCAAGATGGCGGAGAACTTGATCAACCGGGAAGCAGGATATCAGCTTAGTACTGCGTGGAATCCTGCTTTGGAACTACTGCAGAGACAATGGAAGGAAGTTCGCTCCTCCAGGAATGAACTACAGACGTCCAAGGGCGTAAGTAACGAAACAGAACGGCATACGCGATACCAGGCGGCAGCAAGCTCCTTGGAGGATGGCGATCATAATATGCAGCACCAACAGCAGTCGGATGCCGCAGGAAGCGCACCTCACAGGCGCATACCGGGTTCAGAAGGCCAGGAGAATGGCTCGGCCACGAGAGAAACTCGCCGCGGTCGCGGACAGTATAAGGAACTTCAACAGAGCCGTGATAGAGCTAGGATCGCGCCTATGGGAGCGGACCCAATAGGGAACGCCTTGGGATGTCCGCTACCTTTAGAAAAGAGCCGCAAGGGGCGCGGACCGAAGATGGAGCGCTTAGAGACTGATACCACAGCCAGAAATGGCCACAGTGGGCGTGAACGGCATAGGGAGCGCCACACACCGACCAGGCAAAAATATGTGACAAGGTCAGCTCGTCAACCAGTCTGAGGGAACACCTGATGAAGACGCCGAGGTACGACGTCGAAATATGGTGTTGGGAAGACGACGACCACCGACTTCACACCCGATTCTACGAGGTGACAGGTACTAGACTGTTTATGAAGACACAGATAGGTCCTGGAAATATTACGAGTATCTCAGTAGAAGAACGCCCCTGTCAAATGGTTCAAATGGCTCTGAGCACTATGGGACTCAACTGCTGTGGTCATCAGTCCCCTAGAACTTAGCCGGCCGCGGTGGTCTAGCGGTTCTGGTGCTGCAGTCCGGAACCGCGGGACTGCTACGGTCGCAGGTTCGAATCCTGCCTCGGGCATGGGTGTGTGTTATGTCCTTAGGTTAGTTAGGTTTAAGTAGTTCTAAGTTCTAGGGGACTTATGCCCTAAGATGTTGAGTCCCATAGTGCTCAGAGCCATTTGAATTTTTGAACCCTAGAACTTAGAACTACTTAAACCTAACTAACCTAAGGACATCACATACACCCATGCCCGAGGCAGGATTCGAACCTGCGACCGTAGCAACAGCGCGGCTCCGGACTGGAGCGCCTAGAACCGCACGGCCACCAAGGCTGGCACGCCCCTGTCATTGGGATGGTCCAACATGGGGAAATTTGAAAACGATTCCCAATGGGTAAATGTTTACAGAATTAGCTGCATCAGTTCGCTCAAATACATACGGTTTTTCACCTGCAATTGACAAGGTCACTTTCAGCATTGGCTTGGGACTGGTTCGAGACAACAACAGTTTCACAGCAAAAATCATCGAGACAGAAAGCAGCGGAGAAGCAGAAAGGGAAATTCAGTAGGCTTTCGCTGCAACAACGTGGAGCAGAACATAAAGTTACGGAACGTGCTGTGATCAACTTGACAGCAAGAAACATAGACGCAGGTGCCATCTCAGCACTTAAGAAGGGACTTAACTTTGCTCCTTCACCACGCAGCATCCGCTCCTCTGACATATTGAGTGGTGCTGAACAAGCGGTTCTTAAGTTTACAAGTGATATGGCTGAGGTAATTCGTAGAGAAACGAGCCGTATTATTTTAAACTCCAGACCACTAGCTTAGAACATGACTAGAGCTGAACGCAGTGGCCCGGTGCTCTCCGGAATGATCCTCTCACCGTCGTCCTACCAGCAGACAAGGGCAATGCTGCCATCTTAATGGAACGAGCCGACTATGACGCAAAAATCAGACGGATGTTGGAGGAAGACACATACCAAAAATTAGCTCGGGGCTCAAGATCCAGAATAGTGAGGAAGACTTCAGAGTTTCTCAAACGGTCATCGGTGGAAGAGAATATTATTAAGAACCTCCTCCTCTGCCGAAGGTGCATAAGAAGGACACACTGTTGAGGCCGATAGTGAGTACCATCGAATCGCCGACCTATAAACATCTGGCCAGCCTCCTCTCTACGCACGTTGGACACTGTGGACATCATATAAAGAATACTGCGGACTTCATCAAGTTCTGCGACTTGCTGAAGGGGATATAATGGTTAGCTTCGATGTGGTTTCTTTATTCACGTGTGTCCCCATTACAGACTCTATTGACTTGCTGTCCCAGCTCTTTGACGACACCATTGTGGATTTAGTTAAGCACACTCTGACGTCATTATACACTCCTGGAAATGGAAAAAAAACACATTGACACCGGTGTGTCAGACCCACCATACTTGCTCCGGACACTGCGAGAGGGCTGTACAAGCAATGATCACACGCACGGCACAGCGGACACACCAGGAACCGCGGTGTAGGCCGTCGAATGGCGCTAGCTGCGCAGCATTTGTGCACCGCCGCCGTCAGTGTCAGCCAGTTTGCCGTGGCATACGGAGCTCCATCGCAGTCTTTAACACTGGTAGCATGCCGCGACAGCGTGGACGTGAACCGTATGTGCAGTTGACGGACTTTGAGCGAGGGCGTATAGTGGGCATGCGGGAGGCCAGGTGGACGTACCGCCGAATTGCTCAACACGTGGGGCGTGAGGTCTCCACAGTACATCGATGTTGTCGCCAGTGGTCGGCGGAAGGTGCACGTGCCCGTCGACCTGGGACCGGACCGCAGCGACGCACGGATGCACGCCAAGACCGTAGGATCCTACGCAGTGCCGTAGGGGACCGCACCGCCACTTCCCAGCAAATTAGGGACACTGTTGCTCCTGGGGTATCGGCGAGGACCATTCGCAACCGTCTCCATGAAGCTGGGCTACGGTCCCGCATACTGTTAGGCCGTCTTCCGCTCACGCCCCAACATCGTGCAGCCCGCCTCCAGTGGTGTCGCGACAGACGTGAATGGAGGGACGAATGGAGACGTGTCGTCTTCAGCGATGAGAGTCGCTTCTGCCTTGGTGCCAATGATGGTCGTATGCGTGTTTGGCGCCGTGCAGGTGAGCGCCACAATCAGGACTGCATACGACCGAGGCACACAGGGCCAACACCTGGCATCATGGTGTGGGGAGCGATCTCCTACACTGGCCGTACACCACTGGTGATCGTCGAGGGGACACTGAATAATGCACGGTACATCCAAACCGTCATCGAACCCGTCGTTCTACCATTCCTAGACCGGAAAGGGAACTTGCTGTTCCAACAGGACAATGCACGTCCGCATGTATCCCGTGCCACCCAACGTGCTCTAGAAGGTGTAAGTCAACTACCCTGGCCAGCAAGATCTCCGGATCTGTCCCCCATTGAGCATGTTTGGGACTGGATGAAGCGTCGTCTCACGCGGTCTGCACGTCCAGCACGAACGCTGGTCCAACTGAGGCGCCAGGTGGAAATGGCATGGCAAGCCGTTCCACAGGACTACATCCAGCATCTCTACGATCGTCTCCATGGGAGAATAGCAGCCTGCATTGCTGCGAAAGGTGGATATACACTGTACTAGTGCCGACATTGTGCATGCTCTGTTGCCTGTGTCTATGTGCCTGTGGTTCTGTCAGTGTGATTATGTGATGTATCTGACCCCAGGAATGTGTCAATAAAGTTTCTCCTTCCTGGGACAATGAATTCACGGTGTTCTTATTTCAATTTCCAGGAGTGTATTTCTTACATGATGGAGAATATCTTAACCAAACTGCCGGCGTGGCGATGGAAGGTCCATTAGCTCCAGTAGTAGCCAAACTCTTTATGGAAAGTTTCGAAGACATCGCCTTGGATACGGCTCCTGCAAAGCCGAGCTGTTTTTATCGCTACGTCGACGATACCTTCGTCATTTGGCCACATGGACAAGAAAAGTTAGAAGAGTTCCTGGAGCACCTCAACAGCACCCACGAACACATCAACTTCACAATGGAAGCAGAGAATGAGGTTCCCTATCGTTCTTGGACATGCTTGTCCGTCGTAAACCCAATGGGTCTCTAGGCCACAGCGTTTACCGCAAGCCCACCTACACGGATCGGTATCTGCACGCCACCAGCTTCCATCCCACATCACGGAAACAGTCAGTTCTCAGGACCGTAGTACATCGACCTGAAATCGTCTCAGACGCTGAAAATTTGCCGGGAGAATTGAGCCACTTAGACAAAGTTTTTGAGGAATACGGTTACTACAACAAACAGATCTCACAAGCAGTGTCATCCAAGCCTCAAAGGAAGAAGACCTCTGAAGAAGACACCAATCAGGTTGGATTCTTACGTTTTGTGGTTCGACAAGAGGGAAGATTATTCGGCTCCTGAAGAGGCATAAAATAGACACAATCTTCAGGCCTCCGGCAAAGATCCGGCAACAAATGAAATCTGTGAAAGACGATGTAGGCCTCAGAACACCAGGAATTTACAACATACTATGTGGATGTGGGCAGTTCTATGTCGCCCAGTCCGCCGGACTGTTCGCACTATTGAACAGCGCCGCTTAGAACATGAAAGGTGTTACCTCCTGCGCTATCCTGAAATGTCATTTGTAGCAGAACATGCTCTGGAAAACAGACACCGAATTGCATTCGATGAGACGTCTATTATTATACGGACTAGTGGCTTCTGGTTGTTGTTGTTGTGGTCTTCAGTCCTAAGACTGGTTTGTTGCAGCTCTCCATGCTACTCTATCCTGTGCAAGCTTCTTCATCTCCCAGTATCTACTGCAACCTACATCCGTCTGAATCTGCTTGGCGTATTCATCTCTAGGTCTCCCTCTACGATTTTTACCCTCCACGCTGCCCTCCAATACTAAATTGGTGATCCCTCGATGTCTCAGAACACGTCCTACCAACCGATCCCTTCTTCTAGTCATGTTGTGCCACAAGCTCCTCTTCTCCCCAATTCTATTCAATACCTCCTCATTAGTTATGTGATCTACCCATCTAATCTTCAGCATTTTTCTGTAGCACCACATTTCGAAAGCTTCTATTCTCTTCTTGTCTAAACTATTTATCGTCCATGTTTCACTCACATACATGGCTACACTCCATACAAATACTTTCAAAAACGACTTCCTGACATTTAAATCTATACTCAACGTAAACAAATTTTTCTTCTTCAGAAACGCTTTCCTTGCCAATGCCAGTCTACATTTTGTATCCTCTCTACTTCGACCATCATCACTTATTTTGCTCCCCAAATAGCAAAACTCCTTTACTACTTTAAGTGTATCAGTACCTAATCTTATTCCATCAGCATCAACCGACTTAATTCGACTACATTCCATTATCCTCGTTTTGCTTTTGTTGATGTTCATCTTATACCATCCTTTCAAGACACTGTCCACTCCGTCAACTGCTCTTCCAAGTCCTTTGCTGTCTCTGACAGAATTACAGTGTCATCGGCGAACGTCAAAGTTTTTATTTCTTCTCCATGGATTTTAATACCTGCTCCGAACTTATCATTTGTTTCCTTTATTGCTTGCTCAATATACAGATTGAATAACATCGGGGAGTGGCTACAAGCCTGTCTCACTCCCTTCCCAACAACTGCTTCCCTTTCATGTCCATCGACTCTTATAACTGACATCTGGTTTCTGAACAAGTTGTAAATAGCCTTTCGATCCCTATATTTTACCCCTGCCACTTTCAGAATTTGAA
Source organism: Schistocerca cancellata (assembly GCF_023864275.1). Lineage (NCBI taxonomy): Eukaryota > Metazoa > Arthropoda > Insecta > Orthoptera > Acrididae > Schistocerca > Schistocerca cancellata. The sequence goes on from NC_064628.1 coordinate 664,892,165, forward strand.
AGAGAGTATTCCAATCAACATTGTCAAAAGCTTTCTCAAAGTCTACAAATGCTAGAAACGTAGGTTAGCCTTTCGTTAATCTTTCTCCTAAAATAAGTCGTAGTGTCAGAATTGCCTCATGTGTTTCAACATTTCTACGAAATCCAAACTGATCATCCCAGAGGTCGGCTTCTATCAGTTTTTCCATTCATCTGTAAAGAATTTGCGTTAGTATTTTGCAGCTGTGACTTATTAAACTGATAACTCGGTAATTTTCACATCTGTCAACACCTACTTTCTTTGGGATTGGAATTATTATATTCTTCCAGAAGTCTGAGGGTACTTCGCCTGTCTCATACATCATGCTCACCAGATGGTAGAGTTTTGTCAGGACTGGCTCTCTCAGGGCTATCAGTAGTTCTAATGGGATGTTGTCTACTCCGGGGCCTTGTTTCGACTCAGGTCTTTTAGTGCTTTGTCAAACTCTTCACGCAGTATCATATCTCCCATTTGATCTTCATCTACATCGTCTTCCATTTCCATAATATTGTCCTCAAGTACATCGCCCTTGTATAGACCATCTATATACTCCTTCCATCTTTCTGCTTTCCCTTCTTTGCTCTGAACTGGGTTTCCATCAAAGCTCTTCATATTCATGCAAGTGGTTCTCCTTTCTCCAAAGGTCTCTTTAATTTTCCTGTAGGCAGTATCTATCTTACCCCTAGTGAGATAAGCCTCTACATCCTTACATTTGTCCTCTAGCCATCCCTGCTTAGCCATTTTGCACTTCCTGTCGATCTCATTTTTGAGACGTTTGTATACCTGTCTGCCTGCTTCACTGACTGCATTTATATATTTTCTACTTTCGTCAATTAAATTCAATATTTCTTCTGTTACCCAAGGGTTTCTACTAGCCCTCATCTTTTTACCTATTTGATCCTCTGCTGCCTTCACTATTTCATCCCTCAAAGCTACCCATTCTTCTTCTACTGTATTTCTTTCCCCCATTCGTGTCAATTGTTCCCTTATGCTGTCCCTGAAACTCTGTACAACCTCTGGTTCTTTCAGTTTATCCAGGTCCCATATCCTTAAATTCCCACCTTTTTGCAGTTTCTTCAGTTTTAATCTACAGTTCATAACCAATAGATTGTGGTCAGAGTCCACAACTGCCCCTGGAAATGTCTTACAATTTAATACCTGGTTCCAAAATCTCTGTCTTACCATTATATAATCTATTTGATACCTTTTAGTATCTCCAGGTTTCTTCCATGTATACAACCTTCTTTCACGATTCTTAAACCAAATGTTAGCTATGATTAAGTTATGCTCTGCGCAAAATTCTACCAGGCGGCTTCCTTTTTCATTTCTTAGCCTCAATCCATATTCACCTACTACTTTTCCTTCTCTCCCATTTCCTACTCTCGAATTCCAGTCACCCATGACTATTAAATTTTCATCTCCCTTCACTACCTGAATAATCTCTTCTATCTCATCATACATTTCACCAATTTCTTCGTCATCTGCAGAGCTAGTTGGCATATAAACTTGAACTTGTGTAGTAGGCATGGGCTTCGTGTCTATCTTGGCCACAATAATGCGTTCACTATGCTTTTTGTAGTAGCTTACCCGTTCTCATATTTTTTTATTCATTATTAAACCTACTCATGCATTACCCCTATTTGATTTTGTATTTATAGCCCTGTATTCACCTGACCAAAAGTCTTGTTCCTCCTGCGACCGAACTTCACTAATTCCCACTATATCTTACTTTAACCTATCCATTTCCCTTTTTAAATTTTCTAACCTACCTGCCCGATTACGGGATCTTACATTCCACGCTCCGATCCGTAGAAGGCCAGTTTTCTTTCTCCTGATAACGACGTCCTCTTGAGTAGTCTCCACCCGGAGATCCGAATGAGGGACTATTTTACCGCTGGAATATTTTACTCAAGAGGACGCCATAATCATTTAATCTTACAGTAAAGCTGCATGCCCTCGGGAAAAAGTACGGCTGTAGTTTCCCCTTGCTTTCAGCCGTTCGCATTACCAGAACAGCAAGGCCATTTGGTTAGTGTTACAAGGCCAGATCAGTCAATCATCCAGACTGATGCCCCTGCAACTACTGAAAAGGCTGCTGCCCCTCTTCAGGAACCACACCTTTACGTTTGTCTGGCCTCTCAACAGATACCCCTTCGTTGTGGTTGCACCTACGGTACGGCTATCTGTATCGTTGAGGCACGCAAGCCTCCCCACCAACGGCAAGGTCCATGGTTCACTGGGGGGGGGGGGGGGGGAGGCTTCTGGTATAGCGTGATAAATGAGGCCATAGAGATTAGAATTTCTGACAACACATTCAATAGAGACGGTAAATCACAGCTGAGTACAGCGTGGGATACATTGTTGAGGGAGTGGAAGCGGCCCCGGTGGTCGCGTAGCCAAAACATTACCATATGTGGTGCGGGACCGATCACCAGTGACGTCACGAGTGACGTCACGAGCGATGGCGCGGCTATACAAGTACGGCAAAGACAACCACACGACAGCCATCCACTTGACAACGCTGCCGTCATGGATCAAAATATATACAAAAGTTTCAGAAGAAGAGAGGGCTATGAATTAGCTTCGTTCTGAGGGGATGCAGTGACCTGGGCTACGTCTAAGCTTTCAGGTGAAGCCTTATTCTTCTCGTCGAAGTTCTTACAGTCAGGAAAGCCTTTAGACATGCAGCAAATCTGTTCGACGTCATCCTTTTTGTCACGCATTTACTGATCTCCCTGCAAAATATAGAGGAACCCTAATGCGACTCGAAAACTAATCATGTGATGGATATACTTAAATTAATCTACCAGTGAGAATGCCGACAGAAACGAGTCTGGTTATTGTGGATCAAAGGTTAGTCTTCAGCTGACGTAACAAATTATCGAAATATAGTGTGAGTGATTCCAGCTGTACTATTTGTTCCGTTGACTTCCCTTTCTGATTTAAGAACGCAAGCCTTTCAGGAATGGACACAGTCGTGACAGGTTCGTTATAGTCGAAAGAAAGTTTCTTTATTTCACCAAGACCTTTCTGCTCTGAGGAATTTTATTGGCCTGTTATTTTATTTGAATGACGTTACGGTATGAAAGAACTTTCAAAAAGAATGGGAATAACCTTTGTAGCTACTTACCGGTAAGGTTCCACGTACAAGATTTCATTCGAATCACTTCCTTATCCATACCAAACCAGAGCTCCTGCTTTCGTCTGTAGTTAGCTTACTGCTTTCATAGACGTTAAGTCACTAAAAAAGATACAAACTTAAACCAAGACTTAATTGAGTCTTCTGCTAATCACTTGCCGTGTTAGCCTTTGACCTGCACTTCCTCCCGGTTTCTTAGTTTTCCACAGTGAAATTTTACAACATAGAAAATACCGACTGTACCTTACATTCATCTGTAATATTATATGCTCGATGATATCCTTGGTTTTATTTTCGCTAAAAAGTTATATTTGTCAATTATCCATTTTTCTTGTGATTCGAATTTTAAAAACATCAAATTTATTACAAATATCCTGGTCTGACATGCGTCATTTACTTCGGGACAACACTGGAAACATTTCGGTTTCTAGTGTTATATTCTGTGGTCATCACTATATTCTTAATATGATGTCGTCAGCGCACATATTAATATTTAATTACCTACTACATCATGATTATGTTGTACATTTGCCTGACAGTGCTTTTGAAGGACACTGTAACGTCTCACTCTTGTCTTATTTTGTTCCTTTAATAACATGGTGCACTGAATGAAAGTCTTCATAGGTTTATTACCATCTGCTAGGAATTACAAACTTTACACAATACGTTGCAAGAAATCGGTTTCTTATGAAGTATCGAAGCGAAGATTAAGAAGTAATGAAGAACAAATAATAAAACGTCGTCACTTTCGTCCAAAGTCAATACGCTTGTTAGCAATAAAGCTTTCGCAAGGGGACAAAATTAGCGACGTCTTGGAAGAGAGAACGAGCAATTTATGTCCGACTGGTTCGGTATTGGAATAATCAGCAGGGAAATAAAACGGTCGCTGAATTTTTCTGCATGAGTACTCTGAGACTCTGTTAAATGAATTTTTATCTGATTCAGGTGTAAGAACTGAAAACTCTTTTAACACGTCACTCGCTTTTGATTGAATATTTTTGTAATTATCGTGCAAGAACGCTTTTTGCCAATTCAAAAGGCGATGTTACTTCCAACTGCAGATCGTATCACAAGAATGCAATGTCCTGATATTACTTTCTTTCCTTGGTCGGAGCAGCCGAATCATTCTCGTAAAGCTGCGCTGGTATTGGAGGTAGGGCATGGGACGGACCAGCTGCAACTAGTGCACCAAACTGTTAAATCAGTCACTGACAAGTAAGGTAATCTATTAAATAAACATATTCGTTATATACTAGCTATCTTCTGATAGTGGCAACAAAACGACTATTCACGTTGGTGTGTAGAATATATGAGTCTGGCGATATACCATCTGACTTTCGGAAAAGCATCATCCACACAATTCCGAAGACGGCAAGAGCTGACAGGTGCGAGAATTATCGCACAATCAGCTTAACAGCTCATGCATCGAAGCTGCTTACAAGAATAATATACAGAAGAATGGAAAAGAAAATTGAGAATGCGCTAGGTGACGATCAGTTTGGCTTTAGGAAAAGTAAAGGGACGAGAGAGGCAATTCTGACGTTACGGCTAATTATGGAAGCAAGGCTAAAGAAAAATCAAGACACTTTCATAGGATTTGTCGACCTGGAAAAAGCGTTCGACAATATAAAATGGTGCAAGCTGTTCGAGATTCTGAAAAAAGTAGGGGTAAGCTATAGGGAGAGACGGGTCATATACAATATGTACAACAACCAAGAGGAAATAACAAGAGTTCACGATCAAGAACGAAGTGCTCGTATTAAGAAGGGAGTAAGACAAGGCTGTAGCCTTTCGCCCCTACTCTTCGATCAGTACATCGAGGAAGCAATGATGGAAATAAAAGAAAGGTTCAGGAGTGGAATTAAAATACAAGGTGAAAGGATATCAATGATACGATTCGCTGATGACATTGCTATCCTGAGTGAAAGTGAAGAAGAATGAAATGATCTGCTGAACGGAATGAACAGTCTAATGAGTACACAATATGGTTTGAGAGTAAATCGGAGAAAGACGAAGGTAATGAGAAGTAGTAAAAATGAGAACAGCGAGAAACTTAACATCAAGATTGATGGTCACGAAGTCAATGAAGTTAAGGAATTCTGCTACGTAGGCAGTAAAATAACCAATGACGGACGGAGCAAGGAGGACATCAAAAGCAGACTCGCTATGGCAAAAAAGGCATTTCTGGCCAAGAGAAGTCTACTAATATCAAATACCGGCCTCAATTTGAGGAAATAATTTCTGAGGATGTACGTCTGGAGTACAGCATTGTATGGTAGTGAAACATGGACTGTGGGAAAACCGGAACAGAAGAGAATCGAAGCATTTGAGATGTGGTGCTATAGACGAATGTTGAAAATTAGGTCGGCTGATAAGGTAAGGAATGAGGAGGTTCTACGCAGAATCTGAGAGGAAAGGAATATGTGGAAAAAACTGATGAGGAGAAGGGACAGGATGATAGGACATCTGCTAAGACATGAGGGAATGACTTCCATGGTACTAGAGGGAGCTGTAGAGAGCAAAAACTGTAGAGGAAGACAGAGATTGGAATACGTCAAGCAAATAATTGAGGACGTAGGTTGCAAGTGCTACTCTGAGATGAAGAGGTTAGCACAGGAAAGGAATTCGTGGCGGGCCGCATCAAACCAGTCAGTAGACTGTTGACAAAAGAAAAAAAAAAAATCTTCTGATAAGGGGATGTGTCACGGCTACGTTGTCTTCCCACGCCATTCTCTGGTCTATAGATATGACTGCGTTTTGTGTCAATGCAAAGAAAATAAACAGTATGGTCTTTGACACTGTAGACATACATACAAATCTCCATATTCGTCATAACAAAGAGTTTGGAAATAAAATACTTGTTTACATGTGGGCACTTCTCCCTCATTATGGACAAATATTCAATGACTAGACGAAACATTGGTTACTTTTTCTGAGAAGAATTCCCAGCAAAATAGACAGTTGTGAAAGACACAGAAACTTTTAGCTTCTTATGTTGCCCACACAGTGATTTTCAAGTGGATAAAAACGTGCCTACGCAATATGAAAAATCCTATGTCATACGTTTTTTTTTTCATGCCAAATATGTCATCTATGGCATGACATGTTTTTGTATCCCAGGATCTGTTCAATATCCTTGAAACACATGCTTAATCGCGAATTCTGCTTCTTCAGAAGCGTATTATGATGGAAATTAACGTCGCAATTACTAGAATAAAACTGACGATGAAACTTCAGAATGTTCAAAAACTACGAGCAGTGTTAAAAGTCGTTATCAACCAGTTGAATACAATTCAAATATCACAACACGAGAAGCTATACTTGTAAAAGGTCTGGAGATAAGAGGTAATTCCAGCTGGATTACATTATGGTCAGACAGAGAGGCGTATCCAGGATAAAATATAGACTAGGATCACAATTTAATAATAATGAACAATAGGCTGAAGTTCGAGAGACTCGTCTGGAAGAGTCATTATGCTTAGAAGTGGGATACTGAAGTACTGAGGAAGGCTAAGACGTTTTCTTACTGGGAGGCTGTAGAAACTTCGATAATGAATACCTCTGTTGGCAGTTCAGTTGAAGAGGAGTAAACAAAGCTCTAAAGAAGTTGGACAGACAATCATAAGTACAAAGAAGGCAGCTGCAAAGGTACTTGGAGTAATGGAAGATAAACAACGAAAGGAGGAAGCACAATTCAGGAAAGGTACAGATAACTTACGGGAATGCAGCGGGATGACGTTGTCGACAACCACCGATGTTCCGACAGGAGCACATCATGCCATTTTCAAAGAAAAACTACAAGCGGACTGAAAATAACGGTTTTCAGAGAAACTCCCTAAAGGTAACAAACACACACACACAGTGGACGCTAGCGCCATCACAAACCAAAGACGACCGACGTCAGAAGTTATCGACAATGATATTAATAATCAGCAGGTGAGGTCGCATAAACTCTGTACTTCCGTTTTTTGACAAGTGAGGAAGCAGGATTTCATCAGAAGTTAAATAATACCCAGCATCTCTATAAGTTTACTTGATACTTTAATTTCAACAGCCCTGATAGTCTGATCAATTTATGACATACCACAACTGCTAGGAATAAGCTAGACATCCGCCTTACGCAAACTAAGATCATGCTTTACGGAAACTAAAAGGACCCTGATCTTAGATGATGGTCGACTAACCGACTTCACATCATATTTCCGCAAAATACGACCAGTCCTATTCGTAATTCTTCCTGCGTTAGGGAAAAGGCCGTAGATTTTGGTGCCACCTTGGTATTACCACTCACCCGGTGCCCAGAGGGTCAGAGTGTATGTGCCCTCATCCGTTGATTAGTAAATTCAGTGTTGACAATTTTTGGCGTCAGTCACCTTTGGTTCGTGGTAACGCTAGTGTTTTCAGTCTGCATGAGTTATCTTTACGGAGCTTCTTTGAAAGCTGAAGTTTTAAATTCAGTTGCACAAGGCTTACCTGCTGCAGTTCTGCTTTTAAAATGCAGGGTGTGCTCCTGTCGAAATATCGGTGGATGTCGACGACATCACCTGGCTGCATTCACGTTAGTTATGTGAACATTGTATACGCTGGAAGAAACTAACTCTCATAATCGGCGAAACTTCAGCCGAAATTTTTACAAATTACCTATATGTGTTCAGAAAGGGTAGATTAAATATAGTTGGTTATGGAGTGTTTTCTTCTGTTGGAAGTAGTTTCCTGCTGTTGTTTTTGTGGTTTTATGCCCAAAGAATGCTTTGATGCAGTTCTCCGTGCTACTCTATCCTGTGAGAGCCTCATCATCTCATAATAACTACTGCACCGTACATCTTTCTATGCCTGCTTACTGTATTCATCTTTCGGCCTGCATCTACGACTTTAACCCTCCCCCTCCCCCACTTCCCCACACACACCTACATCAAATACTAAAGTGGTGATCCCTTGGTATCTCAAAATGTGTCTTATCAACCGCACCCTTATTTTGGTCAAGTTGTGCCACATACCTCTTGTCTCCCCAATTCTACTCAGCACCTCCTCATTAGTTACGTAATCGACCGATCTAATTTTCAACATTCTTCTGTAGGACCGCATTTCGATAGCTTCTGTTTTCTTTTTGTATAAACTCTTGACAGCTCACGTTTCACTTCCACAGATGGCTACACTCCAGACAAATATCTTCAAAAAATATCTCCTAACTCTTAAATCTGTATTCCATGTTAACAAATGTCTCTTCTTCAGAAGTGCTTTTCTTGCCATTTCCAGTCTACATTTTATATCGTCTCTGATCCGACCATCATCAGTTATTTTGCTGCTCAAATAGCAAAACTCTTCTACTACTTTACGTGCTCGTTTCCTAATCTAATTCTCTTAGCATAACCTATTTAATTCTACTACATTCCATTATCCTTACTGGGCTTTTATTATTGTTCATCTTATATCCTTAGTTCAAACACTGTCCATTCCGTTCAACTGCTCTTCCAAGTCCTTTGCTGTCTGACAAAATTACCATGTTGTAGACCAATCTTACTGAAGTTTTTATTTCTTCTCCCTGGACTTTAATTCTTAGTCCAAATTTTTCTTTGGTTTCCTTTACTGCTTGTCAGTATACAGATTGTATAACATCTAGGAGAGGCTGCAACCCCGTATCCCTCCCTTCTTAACCACTGCTTCTCTTTCACGCCCCTCGACTGCCATCAGGCTGTTGTAAACACGAGTAGCTCTTCATCTATTTTACCCATGCTGCCTCCATGATTTCAAACAGATTATTCCACTGGACATTGTCGAAACCTTCCTCTAAGTCTAAAAATGCTATAAACATAGGTTTGTCTTTCCTTAACCTGTCTTCTAAAGTAGTGCATAGGGTCAGTATTGTCTCAAGTGTTCCTATATTTCTTCGGCTTTCAAACTGGTCTTCACGGTCGGTTTCTACCAGTTTTTGTATTCTTCTGTAAGGAATTTGTGTTAGTATTTTGCAACCATGACTTATTGAACTGAAAGTTCGAAAATTTCACACCTGTTAGAACTGTTTTCTTTGGAACTGGAATTACTACATTCTTCTTGAATTCTTAGCGTATTTCGTCTGTCTCAAACATCTTGCACACCAGATGGAAAAGTTGTTTTATGGCTGGCTCTCCCAAGGCTATCAGTAATTCAGACCGAATATCATCTGCGTCCAGTGCCTTGTTTCGACTTACATATTTCAGACCTCTGTCAAATTCCTCTCGCAGCATCACATCTCCCATCTCATGTTCATCTACGTTCAGTTCCCTTCCTATGTTATTGCATTCAGGTTCATCCCCCTTGTATAGACCCTCTATGTACTCCTTCCACCTTTCTGCTTTCCCTCCTTTTCTTAAGACTGGTTTACATCTGAACTCATGATATTCATACTGCTGCTTCCCTTTTCCCCAAAGGCCTATTTAATTTTCCTGTAGGCGGTATCGGTCTTTCCCCTAGTCAAATATGCTCCTAAATCCTTACATTTGTCCTCTAGCAATTCCAGCTTAACCAGTTTGCACTTCCTATCAGTCTCACTGTTTAAACTGTATTCCCTTTCGTCTGCTTCATTTGCTGCATCTTTAAATTTTTTTCTTCCATGAATTAAATTCAATATCTCTTGTGTTATCCAGGTTTCCTATGTAATTAAATTGAAGTAGACAGTTCATTTAAGTTAACATGCGTAGAGGTTATACTTGACAACGGGAATAAATTAATAACTGGCTCCTTTTACCAACAACCCCCCCCCCCCTCCCGACTCAGATTACAATTGCTGAACATTTCAAAGAAAACCTGAATCTAATTTCGAGAATACGTACACAGTTACACTTGTTGGTGACTCCTGTCGATCCTCGATATGTTGACGAAATTGAATGTTTAAAGTCGGTGGTAGGCATAAAACACGGTCCGAAATCGTACTGAATGCTTTCTCCGAAAATTATTTGCAACAATTATTTCAGGAGCCCACCCGAAGTATAAATGTTTGCGAAAACATGGATGACATGTCAGCAACAAATACTCATGACGGATGCGCGGATTAGTGACAAGACCGTTGTAACAAGACTGAATACCTTAACATTCAAATCCATCAAAAACAAACCCAAAATATATCTATTAAAAAAAAAAACAGATAGAAAATTCGCTCGACTTGTTCCTAAGAGACAGTCTCTACTCTTTCCAATCCAATTGTAAAAGCGTACACCCGAAGTGGTTTAAATTCAGACAACTAGTATCGGCGGTATTTGAGAGGTATATATCAAATGAATGAATGTGAGATGGTACTGATAGCTCACAGCCCATAAAACAGGTCAGAACACTGTTGTAGAACCAATGAAATGTCTAAAAGGATGCAGAATCTCCAAGATTATTAATGCTTTAAGGAAGCTCGAAATTTAGCGCGGACTGCAATGCGAGATGCTATTAACAGCTTCCATAAAGAAACTCTCTTTCGGAATGTGGCAGAAAATCCAAAGAGATGATAGTCGCACCTAAAGTGAAACAGCGGTAAGACACAATAAAACATCTTCACTGCGTTATAGCAATGCTATTATTACCATTGACAGTGCCACTAAAGGGGAGTTACTGAACAACGTTTTCCGGAGTTCTTTCGCCAAAGAAGAAGTAGTAAATGTTCCAGAATTGAATCAAGAAGAGCAGTCAACATCACTTATAAGTAGAAAGCCTGTGAGTAGCGAAGCCCTCTTGAAGGCGAGTCCTCCTCGAGAGTTTGTTTCAAAGCATACTGATACGATAACTCCGATCTTAAGTTACGAACTTGCAGCGTGCTGCAGATGAAAAATAGGTCCGCATCTTATCTTACAATTGAAATAAATCGTTGTAACTCCGTCATAAGTTGCCCTGAGGAGCATCATTTTTTAATTCTTAATCGTGAATAGCTTCGGGCACCTGTGCCCATTTTCAAAACATCTGTACCTTTACATTTGATGAATATAGGCGACAGCTTATGTACGAAAACTCCCCCTGCAGTGATCAAAGCGGCGTTATGGCCGCAACAACAGTAAAATACAGGAAATAGGACGGACATAGACAACTTTTTTTAGTAATCATATACAGCCGCTCATTCGACGAAAGATCCATACCTAAAGACTGGAAAGTTGCAGTGCCCAAGATAGGAAATAGGAGTAATCCGCTGAAATGCAAACCATCACTGAGGTTGATTGGCAGTAATATTTATGAGAATACACTGCGTTCGAGCATTATGAATTACCTAGACCTATTGACAAATAGTCAGCACGCACTCAGAAAATATTTTTCTTGTGAAACACAACCAGATTTTTATTCACACGAAGTAACGACTGCCGTCGACAGGGGCTCACATATTGATTCCATATTTCTAGATTTCCAGAAACGATCCTCAAAAGCGACTTCTCTTCAAATTACGTACCTATGGGGTATCGTCTCAGTTGTGCGACCAGATTTGTGATTTCTTGACAGATAGGTCACAGCTTGTAGTAACTCAACGGAAGTCATCGAGTTAAAACATAAATGATATCTGTCGTTCCCCAAGAAATTATTATTGGCCCTCTGGTGTTCATAATTTACGTATATAAACGATTTAGGAAACGACCTGCGCAGTCCTCTTAGACCGTCTGTATATGATGCTATTATTTACAGTGCGGTCGCTGAAGTTCAAAATGGTTCAAATGGCTCTGAGCACTATGCGACTTAACTTCTGAGGTCATTAGTCGCCTAGAACTTAGAACAAATTAAACTTAACTAACCTAAGGACATCACACACATCCAGGCCGGAGGCAGGATTCGAACCTGCGACCGTACCGGTCCCTCGGTTACAGACTGTAGCGCCTAGAACCGCACGGCCACTCCGGCCGGCGTCGCTGAAGTCTACAGATGATCAATACCTACTGCAAAATTATTTACACAAGATATGTGTATGGTGCAAAAAGTGGATATCGACTCTAAATAATGAAAAATGTGACGTCATGTCCGCAGCTCGTGGTGGTGCGGTAGCGTTCTCGCTTCCCACGCCCGGGTTCCCGGGTTCGATTCCCGGCGGGGTCAGAGATTTTCTCTGCCTCGTGATGACTGGGTGTTGTGTGATGTCCTTAGGTCAGTTAGGTTTAAGTAGTTCTAAGCTCTAGGGGACTGATGACCTAAGATGTTAAGTCCCATAGTGCTCAGAGCCATTTGAACCATTTTGTGACGTCATCTACATGAGTACTGAACAGAATCCGCTAAATTTCGAATACACGGTAGATCACACAAAAGAAAAGATTATCAGTTCAGCTAAATACTTACGAACTACTATCACGAAAAACTGAAATTGGTAGTGGCCAAAGCGAAACAAGACAGCGTTTCATTGGCACAATTGTTGACCTTCGGCTTCCATGATGTTTCCCAATAATGCAGGTAAACTGAGGTGAAGAATATGCAAAGAAATGGCACCTGTCAGTGAGTCCATTTAAGATTACGGCCACACGTGTCTTCTACCTACAATTCCGTCCCATACATTGATCCAAAAGGGAACTCGATGCCATACTTCCATTATTACTTTTGGATATGCTTTCGTCATTGTTTGATACTATTCTATTCCAATCCGTATGAACGATGGCCTCATCCGTGTTCCAGCTGTGAACTACGCATCATAGTACTCTTTGTCCGAAGTTATCGTCGCCTGAGAACCTCGACTCATCATCTACTTGTTTACAGGAAACTAGATAGAGGTTAAGAAAATATTACTTCAATAAAATACAAATTCAGTGAGTCCACAGGCACGAAATTCCTTAAGTAGGACACTCACATTTCCCTGTGTAGACTCTTCTTTTATTTTGCAATAAACACTTCATTTCTTCGTCAACAATTTGTGCTCCTTGTGTTTCTTGACCTGTAACATACTCGATTTTACAACGTTGACCGTTTCAGTTCAGCAGTCACGCTGGTGTATTTTATTGTATTATGTATCCTATTAAGGTGACAAAATTCGCATATGCGTTGCACTATTTTCACTTAACATGTCGACTGAACACCCGTGAGATTTGTATACTTACCTATATGGATATGGTGTGTGCTCTTTCTGACATGTCCGAAAGAACAGACACCATATCGATATAAGTATATAGTTCTGGCAACACCGGCCATGACCTTTTTCTTCTGTGCGGATGCACACATTTCCCCGAACACTTACGGGACTTGGTAAGAATCTCATCCACGAGAAATCAGTGTGTTGGGGTGGGACACTACGAATGTAGTGTGTGGACATACAAGGTGAGAATGTGGGTCTCGCGGAAGGCGTGCGCGAGATAGTCCCTGCAGTCGCATTATCCTCTGTGCACTCGGTGGCTCAGATGAATAGAGCGTTTGCCATGTAAGCAGGAGATCCCGAGTTCGAGTCCCGGTCGGGGCACACATTTTCACCTGTCCCCGTTGATAGGTATATCAACGCCCGTTAGCGGCTGAAGGTATTAATATAATTCTAACTTTGTGAGATTTGTTGTCTGCCTGCCAACTGTGGTACACCTATATACTCTTTACTAAGGACGCCATCGCATGTTGTTTTTCCCCACATTGTGAAAGCGCAAGTATTTTTAATGTGATCCGCCCATGGCTTGTGTTATAGTTCTTGCCAGCAGGTTGCTAGTTAATACCAAACATGCAAATTTTGTCACCTACTAATGTTTACGCCAAATATTTGAAGATATGAAAGAAAACATTCTACGCATGAAACTTCTACTCTGAAGTCTTTTCGAAATGGCAAGTACAGAAGTCAAACGAAAACAAACCTACTATTGGTGCTGAATCGCTTACATCACCTCTATCTTTCGTTCTGCTTGTGAATTGCTCCGCCATTTGTTGCAATGTTTCATTTGTTCTCGATACCTGAAGAGCTCAACTAAGCACGTTTCCTCCCTGCACTTATCATGGACTCGCAATGCTGTCCGTAGCCTCTGTATTTTCGAGAGAGTAGCTAGCTGCTACTTGTGAACTCAATCATAGTGTTTGTGTAACACAAGAGTTATGCCTCCTAGGACCATTACTATCACTACTAAGATTGCTACCCTCTGTGAAACTGAAGTAGAATTACAGTATGTGCTGAATGAACAATCTAATGAGTACAGAATGTGCACTGAGAGTAAACCGATGAAAGACGAAAGTAAATGAGAAGCAGCATAAATGAGAACATAGAGAAACTTAACTTCAGAGTTGGGGATCACGAAGTAGACGAAGCGAAGGAATTCTGCTTCCTAGGCAGCAAATAATGCATGATGGTGTGTGGGGAAGGAAAAAGTCGACTAGCACTGGCAAGAAAAAGCATTTCTATCCAAGAAAAGACGACTAGGATGAAACATAGACCTAGGTTAAAAAATTAAAAAATTAATTTCTGAGATTGTGCTTTTGGAGCACAGTATTGCATGGTAGCGAGACATGGACTGTGCGAAAACCGGAAAGGAAGAGAACCGAAGCGTTTGAGATGTGTACTGAGTAGGTAAGGAATGAGGGAGTTCTTCGCAGAATCAGCAAGGATAGGAATATATGGAAAACACTGACAACAAGAAGGGACAGAATGGTAGGGTATGTGTGAAGACTTCAGGGAATAACTTCCATGGCACTAGAGGAAGAAGTAGAGGGTGAACTGTAGAGGAAGTCAAAGATGGGAATACGTTCAGGACATGACGAGGTAGCTAGGAACAGCTGCTCTGAGACGAAAAGCTTGGTACTGGAGGATTCGTGGCGGACCTCATTGAAGCATTCGAAAGACTGATTACTCAAAAAAAAAATCTGGATTATCACTCCACCACAACATGAGACTGTCATTACTGGCGTTATTAGGTTACAGTTACACAACGTAGATATCAGTCAAAGGATTTAATCCTAGAAGTGGACAATTTATGTTTGTCTGGATAGTTGTCTTCCGCAATAATTTCTGTTTCGAAAATAATCCCTTCTGATCAGCCAGAATATTATGATCACCTACCTGATAGCCATTATGTGGTACATCCAACTCTGCCGTTGATAACAGCGGTGACGCGTCGTGACATGGAAGCAATGAGACCTTCGTAGATCGCTGGAGGGAGTTGGCACCATACCTGCCTCATAAGTCAGATAATCCCCTTAAATTCCGGGGAGAGCAGTTATGAGCTCTGACACCAAGTTCATTACATCCGATGTGTTCGATTGGGTTCAGATCTGGTGGAACTCGCCACTGTTTACCTCGAACCACCCCATCTCACGCCTGGTCTTGTAACATGACGTATTATCTTGTTAAAAAATGCCGGCGCCGTCAGGAAACATGATCATCATGGAGGGGTATGCGTGGTTTTTAAGCCCTGCACGATACTCCTTGTTCATCACGGTGGCTTCCACCTTCAGTCGTAGTTGCCGATATCGCGGCGTCAACATTGGCAAATGCATGTGTCAATAGCTGCGGAGGTCTATCGTTAGGAATTTTCAGTGCACTGTGTTCAGACGCACTTGAACCCTGCCGAGCATTAAATTATGATGTTAGTTCCACCACAGTTCGCCGCCAGTCCTATTTTACCAGCCTGCCCAGCTTACGACGCCCAGCATCTGCAATGAGGCGTGGCCCCCCAACCCCACGACATCTGTACGTGGTCTTACCTTGGTTTCACCAAGTGCTGAAGACACTCACCACAGCACTACTCGAACATTCGAGAAGTCGTGCAGTTTCCGAAATGCTCGTGCCTAGTCTCCGGGCCATCAAAATCCTCCCTCGGATCGCGCGCCTTACCCTTCCCACTAATGGATAGAACGCTCAGTGATATTGAATGCATCCTGCGTGTCTCCGACTAGCAATTACTCCTCGACAGGTGACGCTGCTATCGGCTGGGTGGGTTTTTATCGACAGTAGGTCGATGGTCATAATGTTCTGATCAGTGTACATGGAGGTAAGTGTATAACACTTACAACAGTTTCTGATACACAAAGGATGAGAAATTTCTGAAAGAAAGAAAGGTACTGAAAACTGCACTAAACTAATAGAAATATTTTGGTCCACTTACTGTGTCAGTGCTTCTCTTTCTTGCCCAAACCGTCAAAAAGGTTTGTGGAAACACTGAAATTGAATCTATAGTTAGTGGCTGGAGTTGTGGATTCATTTTTCAGTTTTTACGTAAAGTGCAATGCATATATAATGATGGTATATCGTAATTAACTTAAATTTATTATTGTGTTAACTTTACCAATAATTATTTTTTATTTGTAAATCCAATAGTTGTTTACTTATATGAGAAATGTTATTTTTGTGTTTCAGAATCCGCAATCAAGGAAAAAATCTTGCGTTATTTTTTAGATGCAGTATGTTGCTGTCTTGGCTCAAATTAAAAAAAATTGCCTTAAAATCTAAAACTCGCTATCAATTTAGAACAGGCTGTCATCTGCCAAAGAACAGGAAAACTGCTTAAATTTATGCCTCAAAGAACTGCTAGACGGAAACTATTGCTCAACATAAGGTATTGACCTACAGCCGCAAAGAAAAATTGTGAACTGTGTTCCACGTGCCTACTACCTCAGTATTGAGAGCTATATGTGTGATGGTGGTTGTTCACAACCATATAGATGTCATCAACAAACATGGTATTTCGTCAACTTTTTATAGCACACATACTGATTGACGTCATTTGACGTTACCAATGTTTCCTTTTTCTCGCAAGGTGCGCAAAACATAAATATAGCACTGTAACCAAAAACACGCTCTACAGGCACATCAAAGGCTTAACAGTAGTGAAGGATCTGCTAGAGCCTATTACGTGTTTTGTGACTAATGTGGAGTAGGTCAATAGTAAATTAAAGATGTTTCTGTTGGACACCTTCTCTTATTGCATTTAAGAGCATTTTCATAGAGACCCTTAAAATTAATATGTTAGGCCGCTTCCTTAATATTAGTACTGACACAGAAGACTATTCCTTGTTGCGAAGTCATTTCACTACATTTCACTCAAATGAAATATACAGCCTCGGTTTATTTCCGCTCCCAAGAGACTTTCCTCGTGGGACGCTTGAAATACGACTAATAGAATGTGGTATGACACGATCTGTGCGTAGAAGGCAGGGGAGACGAAGAAACATTACATTGATGAAGTCCCTATTTCACTACTTTTCGTTGCGAATGTTTTAGATAGGTGCGATGAAGTTCCCTCTCACATACAATGTCACGAATAAGTCCAGTTATCTCATAGTTGAAATGTAAACTATTCGTGGACCTGTTCCATGTAATGAGAAACGAAATTAACACAGGGAATGTTGCAATGAATCGTCACACATACATTCAGTTATCTTCATAACGTTTTCATATTTACATTATGATTAAACTACCCCGTGTGCGCAGGAGGGACGAGAGGGTGAGTATCTCTAACAATTCAGTTACGCCGTTACTGTCGTAATTACTCTCACAGTTTAGGTGTGTACAACTACAACTCTATCAAATCATGATACGACAATCTAATATACCTAGGAAAAATGAATTAACCTCTTCCAGTATTTTTGTTTTCAGTGATTACTTCAACTATGAAGGTTGGACTCACTTCAAACAGTCCCATAGACATTATGCTATAACTAAGTTTGTTTCTTAGATCCTTAAATGCAAAGAATGGCATTCTGACCACGGTGTGTACCCAAGCAGCCGTTCGTACATTTTTCTTTCCTGCGATGTTTACAGTATCTTACATTGCTGGGAGAAAGCAACACCTTCAAAGACTAGAAGTAGAAAATGTGAGTAGGGAAGGCAAACAAAAGACTGCGTTTTATTGGCAGAACATTTAAAAGATGTAACAGATCTATTAAAGAGACTGCCTACGCTACGCTTGTCCGTCCTCTTTTGGAGTACTGCTGCGCGGTCTGGGATCCTTACCAGACGGGATTAACGGAGCACATCGAGAAAGTTCAGACTAGAGCAGCACGTTTTATATTACCATGAAATAGGGGAGGGAGAGTCACTAGCGCGATACTTGATTTGGGGTGGACGTTATCAAACAAAGGCGTTTTTCGTTGCGGCAGGATTCTTTCACCAAATTTCAGTCTCCAGCTATCAACTACGAAAGCGAAAATGTTTTGTTGACGCCAGCATATATAGGGAAAAACGATCATCGTAATAAAATAAGGGAAAGCAGAGCTCTTACGAAAAGATATAGGTGTTCGTTTTTTACGAGCGCTATTCGAGAGTGAAATACTGTAGAATTATTATGAAGGTGGTTCGATGAGCCCTCTGCCACGCACTTAAGTGTGATTTCCTGAGTATCCTTGTAGATGTAGATGTATGTTCAGTGACACCAGGGTATAATATGTGCGTACTCAACGGTTATGGTGTTAGGCATTCATTTGTCACGGTCATCGGCGATCAGATGGCACTCAGGAGTCCTGGCTGTACATACTCTGTAGTAACTGTGCTGAGGTTAGAGGTGAACAGTATTTGAAACATTCATTCTATGGCACAACCATGCCCCATACGACGAGCATGTACTCCTGTTGAACAGCATCAGCCATTTCAACGGGGTCGCATTGTGGGCCTGTTGGAAGTTGGGAGGGCGTATAACGTATTGCTGCACATGTTAGGCACAATGTCCCTGTGGTGGCTGACTGCTTTCAACAGTGATCAGTGGAACATTCCTACACCTGTAGACCAGTTTCTGAACATCCTTGTTGTACAGTCACAGGTCAAGACCGACGTATTGC
The DNA here is from genome assembly GCF_023864275.1 of Schistocerca cancellata. NCBI lineage: Eukaryota > Metazoa > Arthropoda > Insecta > Orthoptera > Acrididae > Schistocerca > Schistocerca cancellata. Next base: position 664,910,976 of record NC_064628.1, read on the forward strand.
ACGATCAGCAGTGGCCGGTCGATCATCCAGGGACAAAATCCGGTCAGATGTTGTATTTGCTGTGTCATCAGGGACCATTGGGAACCGCCTGCTGGCTGCAGGATTAAGAACAAGTGTGCATCTGGCCAGGATGACACTACGACACAGTCAAGCCTGATGATTCCGGTTCGAGAAATAGGTGGTTGGGGAGCAGAATGGCACTTTGTTGTCTTTCGTGATGAATGTCGGGACTGTCTGTAAGTGAGTGACCGAAGTACATGGGCCAGGCGTAGACCTAGTGAGCCGCCTATTCCAGGGGTCCCCTTTACTGATACTAACTTTTTCGGCACCATTTATTAATTCTTAAGATGTCTGAGTCGGCCGTAGAAATATTGTACTTCTTCTTCTTCTTCTTTACGCGATCAGGCCCAGAGGACCGCGCGCCACCACAGTTAGAGCTCTCCATCCGTCTCTGTCTTCTGCTATCTGTCTCCAGTTTTCCGTGACTCCCAGCTGCAACAGGTCTTCTCTCACTCCATCGATCCACCTCTTTCTAGGTCTTCCCACTGGTCTGCTGCCTGACTGGATCCAGTCCATTGTGATTTTGGGCCATCTTGTTGCCTCCATTCTAACAACATGTCCAGCCCATTGCAGTCTTTTGCTTCTCATCACTCCCAAGATGTTAGGCTCCTTGTACAGCTCTTCTAATTCAGTGTTATGGCGTCTTCTCCATTCTCCAGTAGTCTGATCTCTGACTTGTCCAAATATTTTCCTGAGGACTTTCCTTTCAAATGTTAGCAGTCGCTTAAGGTCTTGTTTTCGAGTGCTGCAGGTTTGAGAACCATAAAGTACTACTGGCATTATTAATGTCTTATACAACCGTAGCTTTAGTTGTTGCGAGACACTTCTACATTTTAATATAGGGTCTAGAGAGTGATAGCATCTGTTTCCCGCCTGCAGTCGTGCTTTTATCTCTGCTTCAGTTGATGTTACTTCTGTAAAAAATGATCCAAGGTATTTGAACTCTTTCACATGTTTATACCTGGTGTTGTTCACAATTAAATCTTGAGAGTTCTGGATCTTTCTTCCTATGGTCATATACTCTGTCTTTTCAGAGCTAATTTGTAGACTGATCCTAGCTGCCAATAACTCCAAGGTCTGGATACTTGTCTTCAGATCTTCTTGTGTGCATGCTAATAGTGCAATGTCGTCTGCTTAGGCCAGATATGTAATGTGTTCATTACCAATTTGAATGCCCTTGATGTTTTCTTTGTTGAAATCCCGCATTACCTTCTCAAGTGCCAGGTTGAAGAGGACAGGTGCTAGCCCATCTCCTTGGCGTAATCCTGTTACAACTTGGAAGCTTTCTGTCATTTGATTGCCTACCTTAACCTTAAGTTTTGTTTCATTTAGGCATACCTCTACCAGTTTGACCAACTTCTTTGGTATACCAAACCCTGTCATAGTTCTAATCAGCCTAGGTCTATGTATACTGTCGTAAGCCTTCTTGAAGTCTACAAACAGGAGATGTATCTCTCGTCCGTATTCGTACATTTTTTCACAGACCTGTTTTAGGACAAAAATCTGGTCCGTGGTTGATCGCCCTGCCTGGAAACCACCTTGGTATTCTCCAATTATGTCTCTTGCTATAGGTTTTATTCGTTCTAATAGGCAGTTGGAGAAGATCTTATAACAGGTGTTGAGTAGCGAAATGCCCCTGTAGTTGTCACATACGAATTTGTCTTTCTTTTTATATATGGGGCATATCACAGCTACCTTCCATTCCTCTGGTATTTCATGTTTTACCCAAATTTTCTCGATTAGCGTGTGGATTTTGAAACAGAGGATTTCGTCTCCAGCCTTGAGAAGTTCAGCAGGAATACCGTCCTCACCTGGACTTTTACCATTCTTAAGGTTTTTAATCTGGTTCCTTATCTCTTCAATGGTGGGTGGAGGATATTCTGGGTCTACTGTTACTGGTTCATCAAACTCAAGTAGTTCGGTTGGTTCATCAGAGTTTAGTAATTCTCTGAAGTATTCCATCCATCTTCTTCCAATGTTTTGATCTTCTGTTAACATTCTTCCATTGGCATCTTGTATGAATCTGTGTTGATGGTACGTCCCTCCTTTAAAACTTTTCACTTTCTATAAAGTTCTTTATACCTATTTCCATGAAAGTCTTGTTCAGCTTTTAACATATTTTCTCTTTGCTTTCCTCAATGTGGCTTGGGTCTGCCGTCGTGTTTCTTCAAACTTCGGTTTTTCGTCTTCTTGCATATTGTACGTAAAAGGAAAATAACTTGGCAGAATACCTGGAAGCGCATTGTTACTCTACGAGACATTTATAGTCGTATATAGAGTATACACGAAATTAGAAAATTGTAGCGAAATGTAGGATCTGCAGAATATTGACGCTTGGTGAAAGAATTGACATCTTCAACATTAAAAAAATCTTACGTACTGTGCATCAGTATGGGGAGACACCCGTTACTGTATGATTGTATTATATCTGAACAGTCGTTGAAATCAGCCACACCAATTAAATGGGGTGTGTTGTAATATGGGTACGGAGCTATTTACAGTGGAAATAAATCGCAGTGAAGGTAGACACCAGACTGAGATTCATTAGAAGAATACTCAGGACGTATAGTCCCCCCAAGAAGGAGATAGTTTACAAACCACTCGCTCATAGTTGAATATTACTCGAATGTATAGGAACCGATCCAGGAAGGATTGATAGCACCTTACGTGGGACCAAAGAAGATTAGCGCGTTTGTCCACAGGTTCATTCTGTAAGTGCAAAGCGTCAAGGAGATGTTCATCCAACTCCAGGGGCTGAGAGACGTTGTTTATCACAGTGCGGTTTACTGTAAATATTCTGTGCGCGCAATTACCTAGAACCATGAGCCAATATATTGATGCTTCCTATGTAAATCTCGCAAAAAGACATTGAAAGTTAGATTAGAGATGATCGACTACACTCAATGAGTAACTAGCATTCGTTATCCTTCGCACCACTAGCGACTGGAAAAGGAAAAAAAGCAACGTGGGGAAGGGTGGGGTTTGGAGAAAGGATGTAAGTTACAGTTGACCACAAAGTATACCCTCCGCCTTACGTCATCTGATGCCTTGCGGATTATAGATGACGATATAGATTTAGATGATTGCAGAATTGTGAGTGCACTTGTTTTTGCAGGAGAAGTTAGTTCCTTAGCTACATAGGCAATGTGCTACGGTTTCATTTTTTGGGGGGGGGGGGGGGGGTTACGTAGAATTTGTAACGCGTTCTTCATTGTGTACTGGCTTTTTGTATTGTATTTACAATCTGGTGCGAAATTAAAGAAGTCTCTACTCCCTTGATGATAGTGGCGATTGTTGGGAACTTGTGAGTGAGCCTGTTTCATTATACTGTGTACAAACGATAACTGTTTACAATGTACCACAGTGGGTACGTGATATCGAGACGAACAATTTGATATAAAACACTTGTGGTCTATCAAGCTGGGAAACTGCTTCGAATTGGCCTACAACTATTAGTGACTCTGATTATGTGTTATGACCACCCTTCAACTTCATAACTGCATGAACACTGCTTCGGAGGTGTCTGGATGTCTGCAGAACAATGACGGCCCATTCTTCCTCTAGAGCCGAAACGAGAGAAGGCAGCATTAACTGAAAATTGTCTCACCTTCACTAGTCTTACGGACAGAATTGAAGGTTTTGCTTCTAGAATCGTTAAACTGGTTACTTCACATTAAACATATCATTCCATGTATATGTTTCACTGATCGATTACGCAATATAATTCACTCACTCATTCGTCATTAATTACTAACCTATTTCAAAATTAATACGTTCATACATGCTGCTTCCCTCTGTAGCATAACAATGAAAATAATAGTCAAACAACTGAAAAGATCGGTCACTGTTTGAAAACTGCAACATTATGTAACTTTTACTGTTATAAATAAACGACTTCTTAATTAACCACGTAGCTACAAAGTATTCATTTTAAGCCATCCTCTGATTTTATATACACATTAATGCGTCAGTATGTTACTTTTAGTGGGAACTTATAAGACTTAGCTGTACCAACTTCTGAATATCTCCAAACATATTTGAAGTACCTATAGAGCAGACTCTCTCACAGCAGTTAACTATTGTTATTCTGAAGGTCATATAAAATTTAATTTCAAATGAATTTCAGCTGCTGGATGGCAAGTGACCAATAATTCACAGATCCTTGTGTAATTTAAACGACTTGGCAGCGTAGATGTTCGTGACTGGATCTGAAACGAACGGGCGCAGATACAAATGGCGACTTCCCAGCATGGGAACGCCTTCTATGGTGCATAAGACCACTGAGACGGATCTTACAACTTAATAATCATCAAATCAAATCGCTGCGCCACAATATTTTTCTACTCTTGGCACGTATTAAATTGTCATCTAGCTCTATTTTGCCTGCCTAAAAATTGAATCTATTACGATGAAGCGCAGAAACTGCCCTTAGTTACACAGTGCCTCTGGAGTGCACCGCAACTATGTCAAAAACTCATAAATAGGACACTTAAGTCAGAAAGGATCAGGTGACCAATGGCTCTGAAATTGTAGCTGAGTTGTTCCATCCTTTAATATTGTATGAGGGTTGTCCAGAAAGTAAGCTCCGATCGGTCGCGAAATGGAATCCACTGGGAAAATCCGGTAAAGCTTTGCACAGATGTGTTAGGCTGTGTCTCTAGTATGTCCGTCGATCGTGTCGCGTCGCTCTTTTCAGTTTTGAGTGAACAGTGAGCATGTAAAGATGCGTACAGAATAGCGTCTCTCGCCAAGTAAGAGGGCCTGGTTAGAGTTTCACTTGTGTGATGCAGCCCACATAACACAACTGTCGAGCAGTTCCTTCTTCCGCCGTACACTGCAGGGGCAATGAAGACGATCCTGCAGAGTTTCCGATGAGAAGTGTTTGAACAATCACAGTACAGTCCGTAACTGGCTCCTCCTGAGTATCATCTCTGCTCACAAGAACCACTGGCTATGAAGTCAAAAATTTTCCGCAGACAACGAGCTGCAGACTAGTGCAGATAACTGGCCGAAAGCACATGCGACTGCTTTCTATGACAAGGATGTTGGGAAGTTGATACAACACTACGAAAAAACTCAAAGTTGGAACGTCGACTATGTAGAGAAGTAGGTGGAAGGTGTACCTAACTGTTTCAAATAAAACGTTTCTAGTTTTCATCCTGGTTTCCATTTCGCGACCGATCAGAACTTATCAGAACTTACTTTCTGGACAACCCTCGTATAAATAATCCAGTTCTGGGCTCTTACATCTCATATGGTCAGCATGACCAGCGGCTAGTCCTGTGTGACTCACTGAGAGTCTCTCTCTGACATTGGGGAAGAAGCAGAACGTTCACCTTCCGCTGGCGGAGGAGCTCCTTCTCTCTTGCTTAAATCCATAATACGCTCTCTCATGCGAAAATTGTTTAAGCGTGCAATTAGTATTTCGTTTACAGAATGTGATATTTTTTTTTTATACTGGAGATGGCTGCTCTTTCTCTCAGAGACAGATCAATACTCAGGACTCCAATCCGCCGCATAGCGTCGGGTTTAAATCAAGGGAATTTGGTTGCATAGGCGTCATCTTTCACTTCCATTCACCACGAACAGGTGTAGTACGATTCTGACACTGTAGTACAAACAGCTATCTTGATAAAATGCCAACGTCATTAGGGAAGACTTCAATATTAACGGATGTAAGTGATCCTCAATAATGTTTAGCCATAGTATGACAGTGCCTCTGCTTGTTTGTGTCCCTGTCACGGTGCATGTTTCGAGCAGCCGCCATTGTGGACTACGGCGAATCCAGACGCAACCACAGACATGGTATAATAAGAAATTTGATTCATACGACAAGTGTCCATCTATCCACGGTCCATTCTCTATGTTCTCGTGCCCACTACAGTCGTAATGGACAATGATTTCGGTGAACATGGGAAAACTTAGACATCTGCTGCGAAGTCCCATGTTCAAAACAATATCTGCGTGACCACATGCTCCGAAACCCGCCAGCACCAGCGTTGTGCTCTGAGATCAGATCTGCCACAGACTGTCGCCTGTCCTCTTTCACAGACGCAGAAATCTTCTGATCACGTTTTGTCATGAGGTGCATATGGACAACTCGTTGTGTCCCGGTCCTCTGAGCACTTCTCATAGATGCTCACCGACAGTACCAAGCGAACAGCCGACCAGTTCCACCGCCCCCGAGGTCCTCTTTCCCAGACTTCATACCACGACAATGGGCCTTTTGTCGAAGTCACTTATGTCAGTGGATAACCCTTTTCCCATTTTCTATTCGTATCGTTCTAGACCGTCTATTTGTCTCTACTGCACTTACATATACCGCACGAAAAAAAAGTTGAATCACCCAGAAAACATGGTCGGATGTCAACGTCACTTCGTGCAAGTACACACCATTGGTGGGTATGTAAATGGCCAGAATTACATACAAGTCTCTGTGACAGAACGGCCACCAGAGATCATAAATGTTTTACAGACAAGTAATAACCGTCGATTGTAAAAATTATTGATTTGCCGCATTTGCAGTTTCGGTCTCATTGCCATTTTCCAGTGGTATACGGCAAATGTGTGGTGTCACCGCCAGACACCACACTTGCTAGGTGGTAGCCTTTAAATCGGCCGCGGTCCGCTAGTATACGTCGGACCCGCGTGTCGCCACTATCAGTGATTGCAGACCGAGCGCCGCCACACGGCAGGTCTAGAGAGACGTCCTAGCACTCGCCCCAGTTGTACAGCCAACTTTGGTAGCGATGGTTCACTGACAAATTACGCTCTCATTTGCCGAGACGATAGTTAGCATAGCCTTCAGCTACGTCATTTGCTACGACCTAGCAAGGCGCCATTATCATTTGCTATTTATCTTGTGATGCATGTACCGTCAGACCGATGTTCACCAATTATGAATTAAAGTTAAGTATTCCAGTAGTTACTTACGTTCTTTGCTACTATAAATTCCCTTAACTGTTCCAGACCTCACGCCAGCCTGCGTGAGCTTAAATGCGTGCCTTTCGGCTTCCTCGCATAGTGGCTTGGCTGTCTTGCCAAGTCACAACAAAATGTTTTTTAGCACCTTTCAAATCTGAAACTCGTGTGACACGTACACAACTCATCGTAATACATGGTAGATGTCTTTAGATCTGGCATGTACTAGAGCATCCTCATTTGCAGCTTACCACCTGATAATGGCCATATGGAAGAATTTCCTACTGTGCAAATGAAACGTTTTACAGTCAATGGTGAACATAATACCTTTACAAATTCTACATAAGTGTGGATGCTAACCAGGAGAAGTTTATCAGAGCACATTACTGTTTTCTGTGATTAATGCTGTTACGAGGCCTCGTTACGGTATATAAGGGATATGAACAGCGTTAGATGCTGAGTAATCACTGTGAAGGACACAGGGTTGCCACATTCCCGTGTGAGACGTTGTTATCAACACCTGAGACACTTTGAAAGGGGTCTCTTTGTGGATCTCCATTTGGCCATCTGGTCGATCGTGCAGTACTCAGTGTGTGGGACATTCGAATGTGACAGTGAGGACATTTCCAATGGGAATTGGAGGGCAGCTTACTCGTCGTTAAGGTTTTGGTCGACCACATCTGATGACTACAGTGAAAATCGCCATATTGTGCACCAAAGAAACGTAACCCTATAACATCTCAGCTTCCGATTCAAGATCGTGTAATGCCCTTCCTGCAACTTCCGGTGTCATCCTGCACCATTGTGTCATTAGTTCAAGAGTAGCAGAAGCTGGACTAGGGAACTGCTGTCCTATGGTTAGGCTGCCATTAACACCGCAACACGCTGAATAGCATTTTTGCAGCAACCCAGATGCTCATCGTCGACGAGTGCGGCAGCGACGTGGGAGAGGTACTATTCGTCCTATGTTTTTGGCCAAGCACAGCGGTGTTTTGCCTGCAGTTCGGGGGTGGTGAGGTATCGGGTGTGACATCACGTCACTGCTGGTGGTGACTGGGGGCAACTCTGACGGCCCAAAGTTGTCACGGTCGTCCTGCGTCCTTTGTGGTACCTCTCACGGTATAGTATTACGGTGCCATTTGTCAACATGATACTGCTCATGTCATTGTGAACTGTCTGCGTGACGTTGGAGCATTCTCCTGGCCAGCAAGGCTCCATATCCGTTTCTAATAGTACATTTGTGGGGCCAACTTAAATGTCGTCTCCGTTTCAGTGCCAGTATCCAAGATATCCAGGACCAGTTACAACAGCTGGAGGCCAGATTGCCCGAAACAGTGCACATAACCAGGATGGAGGAGGCCCACTGTAATACTGGTAAGTGGGCTCATACTGCCAAGTTTTCTACAAATGGAACCTGATTTTGTGATCACGCAAACAACATTACATGCACTCTGGTACGCACTGCTGGAGTAAAGTGGCCTGGGAATCGAACTAATGGGACAAGTAAGTGTTGAATGTCATTCGTATGAAGATTTTTTCACACTTCCAGACAAACAACTTCATTAATTACGCCTACAGGACTATGACACATTAATACAAAACTTAAATATACTTCAATGCTATTACGGATAATAGACCAACAATTCATCAAATATTTCGGTGAGATCAATTGCCTAAAGTAGTAGAGTTAATTCAAATACTTGCTTCAACTCTCCAAAAGGCATTCATGTGAAAATTAAGTATGAAGATTTAAATTTAGGACAAATTTACTCTCTTTCCAAAAATTCGCATGTGTTGTGTGCTACTCGTTACTATCTTTTATATTTATAGCAGGTTTTAATAAGAGAAGGAATATAATACTTCACCAATTGAAGTTACATAATGTCTTCAAAGTTTCTGAGAAAACAGCCTTCAAATAAAAAGCCCCCAAAGATCCTTCAAATAGGAAGCCCCCAAAGATTTCTTGAATGTGTTTAACTAAAATATGTCAAATAACTGAGCTTTACCGGAAAGGGGTTCATTAAAAGGGAAAAACAGTTAAGGCTCTTGATGCGAAACCACTTCACATCGGGCAATGTGATCCTGACGAACGGACCGGAAATAGGGCCGGCTCGATACCTTACTCACCACACTCTTTTTCTATGCAACGTTTGGTAACATTTCCAAAGACACAAACATACGGTGATGGCCGGATGAACAGATAAGTCATTTTTAAGTTCACTGGTGTCCAAAATTAAGCAACAAACCGTTATTTCCGCGTCGTGTATATAATTCTCAATATAATCTTCCAGACAGTCAATAGATGTCCGTACGGTCATGTTCTGCACGGAAGACGGCATTCTGGTCGAAGGACAACCACGTCAGTAACGACGTCGGGGCACCCATCAAACAGGGTAGTGAAACTTCCTGGCAGATTAAAACTGTGTGCCCGACCGAGACTCGAACTCGGGACCTTTGCCTTTCGCGGGCAAGTGCTCTACCATCTGAGCTACCGAAGCACGACTCACGCCCGGTACTCACAGCTTTACTTCTGCCAGTATCTCGTCTCCTACCTTCCAAACTTTACAGAAGCTCTCCTGCGAACCTTGCAGAACTAGCACTCCTGAAAGAAAGGATATAGCGGAGACATGGCTTAGCCACAGCCTGGGGGATGTTTCCAGAATGAGATTTTCACTCTGCAGTGGAGTGTGCGCTGATATGAAACTTCCTGGCAGATTAAAACTGTGTGCCCGACCGAGACTCGAACTCGGGACCTTTGCCTTTCGCGGGCAAGTGCTCTACCATCTGAGCTACCGAAGCACGACTCACGCCCGGTACTCACAGCTTTACTTCTGCCAGTATCTCGTCTCCTACCTTCCAAACTTTACAGAAGCTCTCCTGCGAACCTTGCAGAACTAGCACTCCTGAAAGAAAGGATATAGCGGAGACATGGCTTAGCCACAGCCTGGGGGATGTTTCCAGAATGAGATTTTCACTCTGCAGCGGAGTGTGCGCTGATATGAAACTTCCTGGCAGATTAAAACTGTGTGCCCGACCGAGACTCGAACTCGGGACCTTTGCCTTTCGCGGGCAAGTGCTCTACCATCTGAGCTACCGAAGCACGACTCACGCCCGGTAGGTTCGCAGGAGAGCTTCTGTAAAGTTTGGAAGGTAGGAGACGAGATACTGGCAGAAGTAAAGCTGTGAGTACCGGGCGTGAGTCGTGCTTCGGTAGCTCAGATGGTAGAGCACTTGCCCGCGAAAGGCAAAGGTCCCGAGTTCGAGTCTCGGTCGGGCACACAGTTTTAATCTGCCAGGAAGTTTCATATCAGCGCACACTCCGCTGCAGAGTGAAAATCTCATTCTGGAAACAGGGTAGTGTTTGCATACTATTCCCACATACACAGTCACAGTGTAAACAATCACAGACGGTGCAGTATAGCACAGAGAAAACCCCCACCAGGCTCCCTGATGTGGAGGGCCGTAGAACGAATGGAGGGAGGTCAGCCGAAAACTGATGTGACCCGATGGCTTAATGTGAATTGTTCTGTTTAACTCTCACAGTAGGTGGTAGTTGATAGAGACTGAAACTGTATTCCGAAGACCAGGGCAGGGCCGACCACGTGTTATCAGAAAGAGAGCACTGTTATTTGGCTGTAAGGGCACAGCGGTACCACCTTAGTACTGCACGCCAGCTGGCATATGACCTCGAAGTATGCACTGCACGTGCTGTATCGAAGCAAACGGCGTAGAGAAAGCTTCGGTAGAGTGGCCTTCATTGTCGTAGACCCCCTGTATGTGTAACTCGTCTTCACGGAAGGGAACCTGTAGAATAAATTCGTCAATGTGCCACTTGGACAGTCGAACAGTGGACCAATTTTCTTTTCCCACATGAGCTCCAATTTGGTCTGGAGAGTAATTTTCGAATGATTCGCATCTGCAGCGGCCGCGGAACAGGAATTCGGAACCCAAACATCGTGGAAAGGGACCGATTTTGGAGAGGATCCCGAATGGTGTGGCTAAGGATTATGGTCACCACACGAACTCCTCTGCCTGGAACCGTACGGGTGAATCGGCAAGGTTTAACTGCTGTCAAGTATCGTGACGAAATCTTGGAACCTCATGTACAGTTGTTGCGAGGTGCTGTGGGCCCAGATTTTTATTGATGGAAGATAATGCTCGACCTCAGACAACGGGTGGTTATGTTTTCTTGGCACTGAAAGGTATTGCACTTATGGTGTCCCCTGCTCGCTCTCCTGATTTGAGTCCTATAGAGCTTGTCTGGGATATACTAGGCAGCCAGACTACATCATGTGAGTATCCAACAACTACTCTCAAAGACTTGCGAGCAGCTCTGCGAAAAGAACGGGCGTTATTGCTTCAACAAGAGATTGATAACAACATTGACAGCATGCCCCATCGTTGTCAGGTCTGTGTTGCTGCCAGAGGTGGTCATACCCCAAATTGTGCGCATTAACCAGTTTTCCGAATGTGTGTATAAATCTGTTAAGATGCAGAAACCGAAGAACACGTTTGTCTACTATTATGCATGTTGCAGTTGTTGAGTTTATTTATTATTTACATTGTTTTTACTTCACTATCACCTTCATATACTGTTTTGTGGCAAAATAAATTCAGCCTTGTGAAATTTCCATTTGTTGCTTTAATTTTGGACATCAGTGAAAGGAGTAAAATATAAGACATCGGCATCCTTAAACAGTGGTCGGTGGAGGAGAGGTTACAACCCCGATAGTATATTTGTGTCATCAAAAGTTGCTGGGAGCTGTATCAAGGTGGGGTAAGCCCATCCCATCCACGCAACATAGACCTGTAATGTGCAAAGTGATTGCCATGGTAATGCCAGAGATGGTGCCTTTCATACGAGGATTTAACTTTCAGAAGGCCGACTGGGAATGATTCCCCAAGGAATAGCTCTGAGCACTATGGGACTTAACATCTTAGGTCATCAGTCCCCTGGAACTTAGAACTACTTAAACCTAACTAACCTAAGGACATCACACACATCCATGCCCGAGGCAGGATTCGAACCTGCGACCGTAGCAGTCACGCGGTTCCGGACTGAAGCGCCTAGAACCGCACGGCCACCGCGGTCGGCGATTCGCCAAGGAGTTCGACACAGAAATTGACAAGATTCCACCGCAAACTGAGATGTTTGATGCATTTGTTAAATGCATCCAAACAGTTTCTAGAAGGACCATCCCAACAGGCTGTAGAACAAGTTACATACCAGGACTGACTGCTGACAGCAAACAGCTATGAACCGCTACAAAGGCCTTATCGATGTAAACCCATTTGCTGATGGCATTATCGAAGTTGGTGAGGAATTGCTTTAAACTATCTCAGCATATCGCAAAGCTAAGTGGACGGGAAGACTGAAGGTCGGAGTACAAGGGAACAACTGGAACGAATCTCCGAGAACCATTCACCTTGGATGAACTAGACTCGGTCATCTCCACCTTGATATTGAACAAAGCTGCTAGCATCGATGACATCAAAGTAGAACAGATCAAGAAGTTTGGCCTGACCATTCTACAATGGCTGCTTAGAATGTTTAATGAATGTTTATCAAGGTTATACATTCCCAAGCTCTGGAGGTAAGCTCTGGTGGTTGCACTACTTAAGCCTGGTAAGGAACCAAACGACCCTAAAAACTTTCGCCCAGTATCACTGTTATGCCACTGTTTCAAGGTCTTCGAGTGTCTTATCCTTAACCGAATTAGAGGCATCCTCGAAGAAAAGTTCATTCCTCAACAAGCTGGCTTTCCACAAGGAAAGTCGTGCTGCTGTCAGATACTGAACCTCACTCAACACATCGAAGATGGTTTCGAACAGGGTAAGATAACAAGACTTGGCTTTTTCGACCTAACAGCTGCATACATTATCAACCACAGGAAGTTGCTGAGGAAAATTTACCAACCCACCAAGGATTCAGGTAGTGAAGGGAGACGAAAATTTTATAGTCATGGGTGACTGGAATTCGAGGGTAGGAAAAGGGAGAGCAGGAAACATAGTAGGTGAATATGGATTGGGGCTATGAAATGAAAGAGGAAGCCGCCTGGTAGAGTTTTGCACAGAGCGTAACTTAATCATAGCTAACACTTGGTTCAAGAATCATGAAAGAAGGTTGTGAACATGGAAGAATCCTGGAGATATTAGAAGGTATCAGATAGATTATATAATGGTAAGACAGAGATTTAGGAACCAGGTTTTAAATTGTAAGACATTTCCAGGGGCAGATGTGGACTCTGACCACAATCTATTAATTATGAACTGTAGATTAAAACTGAAGAAACTGCAAAAAGGTGGGAATTTAAGGAGATGGAACCTGGATAAACTGAAAGAACCAGAGGTTGTACAGAGTTTCAGGGAGAGCATAAGGGAACAATTGACAGGAATGGGGGAAAGAAGTACAGTAGAAGAAGAATGGGTAGCTCTGAGGGATGAAGTAGTGAAGGCAGCAGAGGATCAAGTAGGTAAAAAGACGAGGGCTAGTAGAACTCCTTGGGTAACAGAAGAAAAATTGAACTTCATTGATGAAAGGAGAAAATATAAAAATGCAGTAAATAAGCAGGCAAAAAGGAATACAGACGTCTCAAAAATGAGATCGGCAGGAAGTGCAAAATGGCTAAGCATGGATGGCTAGAGGACAAATGTAAGGATGTAGAGGCTTATCTCACTAGGGCTAAGATAGATACTGCCTACAGGAAAATTAAATAGACCTTAGGAGAAAAGAGAACATCTTGTATGAATATCAAGAGCTCAGATGGAAACCCAGTTCTAAGCAAAGAAGGGAAAGCAGAAAGGTGGAAGGAGTACATATAAGGGCGATGTACTTGAGGACAGTATTATGGAAATGGAAGAGGAGGCAGATGAAGATGAAATGGGAGATACGATACTGCGTGAAGAGTTTGACAGAGCACTGAAAGACCTGAGTCGAAACAAGGCCCCAGGAGTAGACAACATTCCATTAGAACTACTGATGGCCTTGGGAGAGCCAGTCCTGACAAAAGTCTACCATCTGGTGAGCAAGATATATGAGACAGGCGAAATACCCCCAGACTTCTAGAAGAATATAACAATTCCAATCCCAAAGAAAGCCGGTGTTGACAGATGTGAAAATTACGGAACTATCAGTTTAATAAGTCACAGCTGCAAAATACTAACGCGAATTCTTTACAGACGAATGGTGGAAGCCGTCCACGGGGTAGATCAGTTTGGATTCCATAGAAATGTTGGAACACGTGAGGCAATACTGACCTTACGACTTATCTTAGAAGAAAGATTAAAGAAAGGAAAACCTACGTTTCTAGCATTTGTAGACTAAGAGAAAGCTTTTGACAATGTTCACTGGAGTATTCTCTTTCAAATTCTAAAGGTGGCAGGGGTAAAATACAGGGAGCGAAAGGCTATTTACAATTTGTGCAGAAAGCAGATGGCAGTTATAAGAGTCGAGGGGCATGAAAGGGAAGCAGTGGTTGGGAAGGGAGTGAGACAGGGTTGTAGCCTCTCCCCGATCTTATTCAATCTGTATATTGAGCAAGCAGTGAAGGAAACAAAAGAAAAATTCGGTGTAGGTATTAAAATCCATGGAGAAGAAATAAAAACTTTGAGGTTCGCCGAGGACATTGTAATTCTATCAGAGACAGCAAAGGACTTGGAAGAGCAGTTGAACAGAATGGACAGTGTCTTGGAAGGAGGATATATGATGAACATCAACAAAAGCAAAACGAGAATAATGGAATGTAGTCGAATTAAGTCGGGTGATGCTGAGGGAATTAGATTAGGAAATGAGACACTTAAAGTAGTAAAGGAGTTTTGCTATTTGGGGAGCAAAATAACTGATGATGGTCGAAGTAGAGAAGATATAGAATGTAGACTGGCAATGGCATGGAAAGCGTTTCTGAAGAAGAGAAATTTGTTAACATCGACCATAGAATTGAGTGTCTGGAAGTCGTTTCTGAAAGTATTTGTATGGAGTGTAGCCATGTATGGAAGTGAAACATGGACGATAAATAGTTTGGACAAGAAGAGAATAGAAGCTTTCGAAATGTGGTGCTACAGAAGAATGCTGAAGATTAGATGGGTAGATCACATAACTAATGATGAAGTATTGAATAGAATTGGGGAGAAGAGTATGTGGCACAACTTGAGAAAAAGGAGGGACCGGTTAGTAGGACATGTTCTAATGCATCAAGGGATCACAAATTTATCTTTGGAGGGCAGCATGGAGGGTAAAAATCGTAGAGGGAGACCAAGAGATGAATACACTAAGCAGATTCAGAAGGATGTGGGTTGCAGTAACTACTGGGAGATGAAGAAGCTTGCACAGGATAGGGTAGCATGGAGAGCTGCATAAAACCAGTCTCAGGACTGGAGACCACAACAACAACAACAACCAAGGATTACCAACTAACAGCCCTTATTGGTACTCTCCTGCAGAACAGAAGATTCTAAGTCTCTCACCATGGTAAGAAGAGCATATGGCGCTTACAAAAGAATGGGTGACCTCAAGGCAGTGTTCTCGCCCCTGCGCTCTTCAATGCTTACAGTAGTGACCAGCCCATAACAGAAAATTCCAGGCTTTTCACCTATGCTGACGATACTTCAGTGGCTGCTCAAGGAAAGACGTTTGAAGAAGTAGAGGAAAAGTTGACTTCTGCGCTAGATATGCTTGGCTCCTACTACAAAGCCAATCATCTAAAGCCAAATATCAACAACACTCATGTGTGCACATTTCACTTGAAGAATAGAGAAGCTCGGCGGGAACTGGATGGTAAATGGCAAGGCAAACAACTGGAGCATTGTTCAACACCAGTATATCTGGCTGTTACCCTTGACCGAACTCTGTCCTTCAAGAAACATTGCCATAGCAGAAGGCTGATAGTTCACGAAATAACGTCTTGAGGAAACTCACATCCACCACCTGGGGAGCAAGTTCTCCCGTCCTAAGAATTTCGGCTCTTGATATGAGTGTGTCCTCTGCAGAGTATGCTTCAGCTGTGTCGAGTGCATCCACTCACACCAAACAGGTTGAAATTGCAATCAATGAGACCGAATCTTGTCGGGATTCATGAAGCCAACTCCAGTCGATAAAATCCACGCGATTGTTGGAATAGCTCCCACACTATTAGAAGGGCTGTTGCTGCTGATGTAGAGAGGGATAAGCCAACTTACGATCCGCGTCATCTACTGCATAATCATCAGGCAGTATTCCGTCGACTGAAGTCGAGAAAGAGGTTCATCGCCTGGACTCAGACACTAGAGGGAACACCAGACTAACCGCATCAACAGTTGGAAGAGCAAGCTACCACCTGATATCCCTGTGAAGGAAGAGCTAGCTCCAGGAAGTGACTTGCCTTACACTGTTTGGAGATCGTTCAATCGTCTTAGGGCGGGCGTTCCTCTTTGCAAGACCAACAAGCGAAAATGGGGCATTCTTCCAGCTGATGAAGATACATCCTGCGAGTGTGGAACAACACAAGACCCGGCCCACCTGCTAATTTGTCCTCAACTTGAACAACCCTGCACAATACAGGGCCCGATCTAGGGAAACAACAAAGTCATTGGAGTTGTTACCTTCTGGAAATGCTGACCGAACACGGAAATGAATGAATGAATCGGATTACACGCTGGAATTGCAGAAAAAACAATTGCTAAGAGACAATAAGGTAACTTTCCAAGGCAACCACCCTCACTTACACTTCATAGTGAATAAGTTCGGCGGCCAACCGATATTTAGCTACAAATCACGTAACGAGGTGGAACCGATAAAAACTTTGCCGTCGCGTGGGACGGAAAACATAGGTGGAAGGAAGACGCGAACGGTTGCGTGATGAGCCTCACCTATGTAAACATAAGCTCGGCTTGGAAGTATATGCAAAATACATGCAACAAGATTTGTCAAAAAAAATGGTTCAAATGGCTCTGAGCACTATGGGACTCAACATCTTAGGTCATAAGTCCCCTAGAACTTAGAACTACTTAAACCTAACTAACCTAAGGACATCACACACACCCATGCCCGAGGCAGGATTCGAACCTGCGACCGTAGCAGTCCCAAGATTTGTCCTCATAAGGTGCGTGAGCTTTCTGGCTCCAAATAATTACAAAATAATTTAGTGCACAACGTACCAAATGAAACCACTTTGAACGTCCTAAATAATGACACATTAAACATCAAAGCAATTTACAAAACCACAACAATTTAAAACACACCTTCAATTTACAACTATATGACAGTTACCAAATTGAAGTTGTTATGTTTTGACACGAGTGGTACGCTGCTCAAAATGTCTGTCCACACACAGCAATAGAGAACAACAACCACAACAACAACAGAAGGCTGAACCGAATCCGATACAGAAGCAGGACGGCACAAACACTCTCGGAGGAAGCGAACCAGTCGCAATTATCACGCTCACGGCGGAGAGCATACAAAGTCACTGTGCGACCACAAGCAATGGAAAAACATGGAGCCGCCAGAATATGTGTGGATGACGACTACCCATCACTAGCCTCCATACTTGTTCAGCCAAAGGAATATTGTGTCCACTCTGGTTTCTGCTGCAGGTCCCTCGTGTCTTGAAAACGCCCAGCCAGAAAAACTTGGAAGTCACATGGGCGGTCAGACAAACAGCCAGCCCGTTGCTCCGCAGACCTGCCCTGTCCATACTGCTTCACACACTTCCTCTGTCCGGAACACAGTCCCAATGGCACTCGCGGCAAACGTGCCAAGACCCCTTCAAACAAAAAGAATGTGTTCCAGGAGACGTGGAGGGAGCTATCGATCGCGCAACGGTTCACCCTCCCAACACATAAACTTTAATTTTGTTTTCTATTTTTCTGTTGTGTGCTATAGCATTTTTTTCTGTTGGTCAGGCAGTGTATTTTCAAAGATTTTATCTTTGAACTCTTCCATTTGGTCCGTGTTTGCACAGAAAAACAATAATATCAGAAAACTGAGTCCGGCTTGATGCAAGTTGTTATTCGTTTATTTCTTTTTCTCCCAAACTAGTTTCGGCGACAAATATCACTATCATCAGTGGTTTTTTTTTATCTAAAACATGCAGAAAATAGCATGGTTATACAAACACAGTAGCACATTATTACATTTTTACTATTCGTTTCTTGAAATATAGTTTTCTATGGACACTTCTATACTACCTAATTTATTGTATGTTACAGCATGTTTTGAGCAATTATTGTCGCTGTCTGCAACATATTTTCTGTGCGCTTTTTTTCTGTTGCCGGTTTTCACTTAGCGAACATCATGTCATCTGCAACCATGTGAGGGGCTGTTAATAAACAAAATTCTAAAAGGTGAACTTCGTATGTCAACAATATATACTTGGGGTTGTGGTGGTGTTGTGGAAACCAGTTATTTGGTGTGTACTGAGCTGTTACTTAGCTATTCGTGTACTGACGTTCGTTGGATGATTTGTGGCTGCTTTTATACACAGAAAAACAAAACTTTCGCGCTCTGTTTCTGATCCAGAACATTACGCCATCTTGCTGTTCGCGTGTGTCGCGAGATGTGTACCGCATGTGGCGAGAAAGGCTACGAAAAACTGTAGCGCAAATTACTACGACTTCTGTTCATTATTTATGTGTCTGTGTGTGATGGGGAAGTGATTCTTTTGCATGTGTGTGTTTTCTGTTCTGTGTCCTTGGTCAGTTCTCTCAGAGCGGTAGAGAGTGTGTTGTTAAAAAGTGTTGTGTTTTGGTTTATGACATTTTTTCCTTCGACTATAGCCTTTTGTTTACAGTTATTTTCTTCTACTGTTAGTTGTCGGTATAGACTGTTGCTGTTTCTCAGGATGTGTAGATCGCTTTCGATATTAGTGGGGTTATGGTTTTTGTTCATTAGATGTTCGGCAAAAGTTGAATGTGTGCTGGTGCGGTCTGCTGTGGTGTTGTGTGTACTGCATGTTTCCTTTTTACCTTGTTGTTGAGTTTGTTTATGATACCTGTTTTGTAGTCGTTTTCGACAGCAATTTGTTTGATTGTATTTAGTTCCTGTATGTAGTTTTCTGGTTCAAGAGGCGTTCTGTTTATCCTGTGGAGCGTCTGTGCGAAACAAATAACAAGGTGTCTGTGAGCGTGTGGGGTTGCTATTCTGTTAATCTGCGCAACGGATTAATCTGAGATGTGCCCTTTATCCTGTGGCTCCTGCAACTACAGAAGTCAGACAGACGCTCCTAACGTTCTAAAGAGAAATGCCTGAAAAACTTTCAGCAATAAATATCATCTGGAGTCGTCCGCTGTAAGGAAATGACACAAAAATTCACAAAATTTCTCACGTAATTACTGGGATACTTGGCTACTGGAGTAGTGCAAGTTAGTCTAAGAAAAACATGAAACTAACGAAAATTATTATTTATTTTGAGAAAATTCTGAGAAATCACAATGGCACTTTTAGTTATGAACTGAACACGTAGTCCGCAGCTCGTGGTCGTGCGGTAGCGTTCTCGCTCCCCACGCCCGGGTTCCTGGGTTCGATTCTCGGCGGGGTCAGGGATTTTCTCTGCCTCGTGATGACTGGGTGTTGTGTGACGTCCTTAGGTTAGTTAGCTTTAAGTAGTTCTAAGTTCTAGGGGACTGATGACCATAGATGTTAAGTCCCATAGTGCTCAGAGCCATTTGAACCATTTTTTGAACTGAACGCGTTATTTCCTGGTTCTTTTCGGGATGTGAAGTTACCTCTCAAGGACAGGATTCGCTAATGAATTTTCTATACAAAGTTTAACATTGTTATTGACTAGGCGAAATGGTTGAGAGCCACGCCTACTCAACTTGAATAATTATCTGTTACAATGTTGCAAGGTACGGTCGAGGCTGTCGTGTGTGAAATGCAGTGAAGTGTACTGTTGTGGAGGAAATATGGGGCTCGCAAGAGCTGTAGTGCACAATACTGTAAGCTGCGATGACTGCTGTCTGCGCAGCTCGCTGCTGACAAATAAGATAACTCTCGTTCTATCTGGATTGACCTTTGCCAATCAAACTCTCCCTACGCCTTGATGAAGTCAAGGACTCCTATTCGCCCCTAGTCTAACTATTGGTGTGGTACACCGGTCAGATAACCAGTCCACCGCGATGCCACTCAAAAATTCGCGCACAGACGTGTAACTATAACTCTGCCCATTCGCATCACACAATAGGTGTGATGGCCAACACAGTGAACAATGCTAAATCGCAAGGACTCAGTATAGAGTTGCACTTCGATTCGCTCTCGACAGAGGTGATCTCCCAGTGAAGTACTGAGGAGAGGCTTGTTCCTCGCTCTTTGAGTACACGTACGAGCGCGCACGCTGTCGTTACGTATTCTCGCTCCAAGAGCGACAACGGAACGGCCCGTCTCCATGCCAGAAGTGAAGGGGTATATCTTTCGGTCTCTTCCATTACTCCTTCAGCTCAAGGCGTCAGATATATCGTCCGCCAATCAGCATTGCTCTTCCAAAAGTGGAGAATGATGTTTTGTTTAAGGCTACCAGTCCGTAAATCTGTAGTATCAGCGTTTGGCGTTTGCTGTCGCCCAGTGAAAATCTCTGAAACTGCATGCTATGCATAAAGAATGCGTTGGCTGGTCGGTCCCACACAATGTAGCGGAATTTGCTTTTATGACGAACACGGGGTCGTCCTTTCACTCGGGCGAACCCTGTCTGCTCTATGGACGGTCGCACGCCAACGTAGATAGGTTGAGTCGTCCTCTGAAGGGACCGCCTCCTGGCGTGCGGTTTGCGTCTCCTGAACTAAAAGCTCTTGTGAACGTCGTGTCTTGAATGTATGTGTGTATGTCAGCCTCTAGTACTTCAATCTCGATGCGCATTGGCGATTTACTAGTTATTTGCATATCGTTTACATGAATTATACAACACTGACTTTATCTTATCGAGTTTTGGTTAGAATGAAGCGTCTTGATGTGCGGAATATGATTGTGATGGCGGAATATGTAAGCAATGAAGGTCAGGAGACCACGACGTCTTACAGGTGTTTTGCATCAAGGCGGACTCAACTTTTGATATTACAGCGTATTTTCCTTACTCATCAAGAACTCGCAAGCCCACCAGGCGGAATTCAGTCTCCTGATGGTCACTGATCACACTGTTTTCGCTTGTCAGTGTAGTTAGCTTCAAAAGTAGGCCTAACACTTCTCACTACATAAAATAGCTTCCCAACGTGGGTCTAACAATAAGCTTCAGTGCAAGAACTGACACGTTTTTGCAAAACCACTGTTCAGTGTGCCAAATATGGACAAGAAATCAACGACTGTATGTATGGAGCTGAACCCACAGTGAACCTTTGGTAGAAGAAACGCCCCGTCCACTACGTCCCCACCCCCCTTCCGCTACCGGACACGGAATTGGCAGCAGAGCGGTCTCGGGCACGCCACTGGCAACTCGCGGACGACAGCCGGGTGGCGTGCCCCTAGCACGTCTGCAGCCCAGCGTAGCACTACTACACAGCGCGTCACGGCTGCCGGCGCAGCCGCAAGCTATGGCACGCGGTGGCCGTGGCACGCGTGGACCGGGACGGACCCGCTTCGCATTAGCGCAGCTGCTGCCTGCGCCGCTGACGCCATCCGGCGCATTCCGTCGTTCCACGGCTTCAGCGTTTAACGGCGGAGAAACCGATGTCTCCGCCAACTACACTTTCGATAAAATGCCACAAAATTACAGACTCCTATGTCATTACATTGTTAAAGCGGATATTACATGACAATCCGCCACAAACGAAACTATTCTAACGCAGTTGCCAAGTGGTATCAGAACGGATCGTACTACCACATTTATCAGACACACTAGTAAACCCCCCCTAACCCCACCCCCAACCGCCCACTCTGGATCATTACAGAATCGAACATCTATGTATAAACACTTTCAAACATCTAATTACCTTTAACATGAAATAAATATTTGACGTTTAATTTATTTAGCGTATGGCTAATACAGACATATCATAAAATTAAATGACATATACATATGTACATATTTTACACTGAGCATATATCAGATATTTTCTATTCCAGGCTTTGATCATAATATCAATTTTTTCGACAATGACCGGTTTCAGTCCGTAGTGACTAACCTCAGATCTACAATATACAAATACATACACCTAGTGAGTAGTGTGTCTTTCAACATACTATAGCAATACGTATCACAATATGTTATCATACAACCAGGGAAATGTACATATAAAATACGGTAAAACGTACCTTTTTTACACCATGTCCTAAACTGATAAGGCCATAACGTCATCGTCAAGACATATAAATATAATCAGCACAGCATCTTCATATAGATCTAAAATAAGGTGTAGAATATGGCATATCGTCCACACAGTGATTATTGCAACTGGCTACTGAAGTAACAGTAGCTACCAGAAATCTGTTTGCCTACATCCTCCCTAGATGTCGCTACTATGGGCTTAGATGAAGTTATCATTTACCCAAAAAACATAATCTGA
Organism: Schistocerca cancellata; assembly: GCF_023864275.1. NCBI lineage: Eukaryota > Metazoa > Arthropoda > Insecta > Orthoptera > Acrididae > Schistocerca > Schistocerca cancellata. The sequence continues at coordinate 664,933,422 of NC_064628.1, forward strand.
TAAAAACACATTATGTAAAATACATCTAGCAGATCTTTAAAATTGATAACCATCACAGAAACCAACTGAGATACATTAAAAGACGACTACAGTTACTCATATAAAATTATTAAAAGAAAGAAAATGAAGAAAATAGATCCGACCATTTTTGTGGTGAATTTATGGTCAACAATTAATATACGTAATACATTGCCTGTAGCAACCAATAAATTGCCTATGAAAGATAAAATGTATATATGATAGCTGAAAAAGACAGATCAATGGTCATTATTTTAAAGATCTGCTGTATGTATTTTACTTGATGTGTTGTTGTCATATTATGTTTTTCGCGTAAATGATAACTTCATCCAAGCCTACAGTAGCGACATCTAGGGAGGATGTAGGCAAACTGATTTCTGGTAGCTACTGTTACTTAGTAGCCAGTTACAATAATCACTGTGTGGACGATGTGCCATATTCTACACCTTATTTTAGATCTATACGACGATGCTGCGATGATTATGTTTATATGTTTTGACTATGCCATTACGGCCTTATCACTTTAGGACATGGTGTAAAAAAGGTGCGTTTTACCGTCTTTAATCTGTAAATTTCCCTGGTTGTATGATAATATATTGTGATACGTATTGCTCTATTATGTTGAAAGACACATTGCTCACCAGGTGTATGTACTTGTACATTGTAGATCTGAGGATGGTCATTGCGGACTGAAACCAGTCACGTCGTAAAATTGATACTGTGATCAAAGACTGGAATAAAAAATATTTGACAGTACTGGATCACTCTTTGTATACGCGACTATGTCGTAGTTGGTGAAGTTAAGCATATAAGTGTGAAAATTTTTAGAGATGATCAATGCAGTTGAGATGGACGGAATAATAAAAATTATCTAGTTTCCCCACTTGGAATTATGTTTAAAGTTTATTTGAAATCAATCAGTGCTCTCTTTATGAAACACTGGATGAATATACTCTGTTCAATTTATGTTCCACTTCAGCAAAGAGTAGTTTTTCGTGCAAGGCGACTTGCAAAAAGCAAAGACGAAAGTAACTTTAGCATGATGTGTCACTGCAAAGTAACACAGCTCGATGAATCATCCATCATATATAGAAAGGACTGATACAGTGTTGCGTAGAAGGTATCTGAAAAAATGCGCAAAGAGACGAACACTTTTATTCGAAGACAATAATTACATATAAATCGCTGCAATTGGTTAATGTCCCCCAGAGATTACAAAAACCAGACATGGTTTTTAATAGGTTGGATGATCACCATAGAGGTGATGCAAAATCTGTAATGTGCACCCATGCTTGCAAAATTTGGTAAATTCTTGTGGTAGGGTACTAAGTTCCTGCACGATGGTGGTTGACATCTCCAGGATGGTCGTTGGTGCAAGTGAATGCCCCGAATTACGTCTCCCTAATGCGACCCACACATGATCGTCATGATTCATGTCAGGGGAATGGGCTGGCCAGTCCATTCGTCGAATATTCTCTTATTCCAAGAGTTCCCCACCTGTGCTGCTCGATTCGGTAGCGCATTGTTGCGGTATCACGTATAGATACCACTCTATGAGCGTCGTTAGGGTGGTAACGGAACTGAATGTTTCCGTTCGGCGCCGATAGCGGTCTCACAGTATTGGGTGGACCCAACAGCGCGCCTGATATGCCCCACCTGCAGCTCCTCTGTGCTATGGTCGCCCTCTACTGTGGCGATACATGGCAGCTGGCGGCGGCCACTTAGCGCATTTGCACTTGAAGCCACCCGCTACGACACCTTAGTTGGTGCTTCATCCTTGTTGACATTGAGACAATTGGACTTTGTTTCTTGCTGCATAATTTGTTATGAGCCTTTGTAACCTTGTAAAATGCAAGTTAAGTAAATCTTCTGTTTGTTGTGTTATCTTGTTCAGTAATCGTTTCTGCTTCTTCCCAGCATTCTTACGAATACAGTTGCCATACCACTCTTAGCCCATCTCTCCTTACCATTGTGAACCAAGTCGTACACTATAATTATCATCCATAAATGGGAACTCAAGACCAAAGGTACCACTGAAAAGACGCATTTCAGGAGTATGCTGATGCATTAACTACATACTTAACAATCATATACAACCGTTCGCTCGACGAAAGATCCGTACCCAAAGACTGGAAAGTTGCATAGGTCACACCAATATTCAAGAAAGGTAGTAGAACAGTCCACTAAAATACAGGCCCATATCGTTAACGTCGATATGCAGCAGGATTTTGGAACGTATATTGTGTTCAAACGTTATGAATTACCTCGAAGAAAACTGTTTATTGATACACAGTCAATATGGGTTTAGAAAACATCGTTCCTGTGAAACACAACTAGCTCTTTATTCACATGAAGTGTTGAGCGCCATTGACAAGCGATTTCAGTTAGATTCCGTATTTCTGGATTTCCGGAAGGCTTTTGACACTGTACCCCACAAGCGGCTCGTAGTGAAATTGCGTGCTTATGGAATATAGTCTCAGTTATGTGATTGGATTTGTGATTTCCTGTCAGAGAGGTCACAGTTCGTAGTAATTAACGGAAAGTCATCGAGTAAAACAGAAGTGATTTCTGGCGTTCCCCAAGGTAGTGATATAGGCCCTTTGCTGTTCCTTATCTATATAAATGATGTGGGAGACAATCGGAGCAGCCCTCTTCTGTTGTTTGCAGATGACGCTGTCGTTTATCGACCAATAAAGTCATCAGAAGATCAAAACAAACTGGAAAACGGAAAGTGTGAGGTCATCCACATGAGTGCTAAAAGAAACTCAAACTTCGGTTACACATTAAATCAGCCTAATCTAAAAGTCGTAAATTCAACTATATACCTAGGTATTACAATTACGAACAACTGAAATTGGAAGGAACACATACAAAACGTTGTGGGGAAGGCTAACCAAAGACTGCGTTTTATTGTTAAGACACTTAGAAAATATAACAGACCTACTAAGGAGAATGCCTACACTACACTTGTCCGTCCTCTGTTAGACTACTGCTGTGCGTTGTGGGATCCTTACCAGATAGGACGGACGGAGTATATCGAAAAAGTTCAAAGAAAGGCAGCACGTTTTGTATTATTCCTAAATATGAGGGAGAGTGTCACAGAAATGATACAGGATTTGGGCTGGACATCGTTAAAAGAAATTAGTTTTTCGTTGCGATGGAATCTTCTCACGAAATTCCAATCACCAACTTTGTCCTCCGAATCATCATCATCATCATCATCATTTAAGACTGATTATGCCTTTCAGCGTTCAGTCTGGACCTCCGAATGCGAAAATATTTTTTTGAAACCGACCTACATAGGGAGGAACGATCACCACAATCAAATAAGGGAAATAAGAGCTCGTACGGAGAGATATAGGTGTTCATTATTTTCGGGCGTTATACGAGATTGGAATAATAGAGGATAGTGAAGGTGGTTCGATGAACCCTCTGCCAGGCACTTAAATGTGATTTGCAGCGTATCCATGTAGATGTAGATGTACAGTAATACAATAACATTGATCGTTGGGTGTATCGTGTTCAAAGATTATGAGGTTAGTAAGCACATCCAACAACGCCTCTCGACACCGTAACACGTGGACCACAAACATGACGATCTTCGACAGTGTTCCTGGGTGGATTACGTGGTCCTATCAGGCTGTCCATGACGTTGCGTCCAGAGTCACTACGCGGAGTGAATCTGCCCTCATTGGAGAAGATCAAGTGACTCCACTTCTCGTTGATTCAATCCCTACACTCTTGTAACCATCGCAAATCCCTCAATTTGCTACTCTCTCCGGTTAACATTATTATAACACCGTATTCCTTCCACATGTGTGTCTTTCCAGAGTTGTATACCACCCTGACTTCATTTTTGTCAATGACATTAAGTGGCCACACTGAACAGCGCAGGTAGAGGAGCACTTGGAAAGGGTATATTCAGCGAGTGGACTGGCTTACCGTGACTTAAATCCCATAAGCACATTCATGTTGCAAAGCGTTGGGGATAATTACTGCAGTGTGTCCACAGGCACTAGGGACCGTCCAGCAGTTGTGAAGCACACTGGTAGAGGAGTGGGATGACCTACAACAAGCACTCCTTACCAAGCTCGAGGCCTGCAACTGAATACGCTGCATAATATGCATTACCACCTGTGGTGATCACACACAGAATTAAGAACAATGTAACGTCCAGGGGACCATCATGAATCGCGCTTACTTCAATGTAATCATGATCAATGAATAGAAGTAGCATTTCTGTCCGTCTCATTGAATATTTCTTTCGGTTGTCTGCAGTTCTTTCTACGCATGATACAAGTTCCATGATTTTTTTCTTGGCAGTGACACATCTTTCCGTCATTTGTTCCGCCCTGAACTCCTCCTCATGACACTATATTACTCACATCTCCTGAACCATGTGTTGTACGATGATTTCAGGTATGGTCAGTAACATACACTCCTGGAAATGGAAAAAAGAACACATTGACACCGGTGTGTCAGATCCACCATACCTGCTCCGGACACTGCGAGAGGGCTGTACAAGCAATGATCACACGCACGGCACAGCGGACACACCAGGAACCGCGGTGTTGGCCGTCGAATGGCGCTAGCTGCGCAGCATTTGTGCACCGCCGCCGTCAGTGTCATCCAGTTTGCCGTGGCATACGGAGCTCCATCGCAGTCTTTAACACTGGTAGCGTGCCGCGACAGCGTGGACGTGAACCGTATGTGCAGTTGACGGACTTTGAGCGAGGGCGTATAGTGGGCATGCGGGAGGCCGGGTGGACGTACCGCCGAATTGCTCAACACGTGGGGCGTGAGGTCTCCACAGTACATCGATGTTGTCGCCAGTGGTCGGCGGAAGGTGCACGTGCCCGTCGACCTGGGACCGGACCGCAGCGACGCACGGATGCACGCCAAGACCGTAGGATCCTACGCAGTGCCGTAGGGGACCGCACCGCCACTTCCCAGCAAATTAGGGACACTGTTGCTCATGGGGTATCGGCGAGGACCATTCGCAACCGTCTCCATGACGCTGGGCTACGGTCCCGCACACCGTTAGGCCGTCTTCCGCTCACGCCCCAACATCGTGCAGCCCGCCTCCAGTGGTGTCGCGACAGGCGTGAATGGAGGGACGAATGGAGACGTGTCGTCTTCAGCGATGAGAGTCGCTTCTGCCTTGGTGCCAATGATGGTCGTATGCGTGTTTGGCGCCGTGCAGGTGAGCGCCACAATCAGGACTGCATACGACTGAGGCACACAGGGCCAACACCCGGCATCATGGTGTGGGGAGCGATCTCCTATACTGGCCGTACACCACTGGTGATCGTCGAGGGGACACTGAATAGTGCACGGTACATCCAAACCGTCATCGAACCCATCGTTCTACCATTCCTAGACCGGCAAGGGAACTTGCTGTTCCAACAGGACAATGCACGTCCGCATGTATCCCGTGCCACCCAACGTGCTCTAGAAGGTGTAAGTCAACTACCCTGGCCAGCAAGATCTCCGGATCTGTCCCCCATTGAGCATGTTTGAGACTGGATGAAGCGTCGTCTCACGCGGTCTGCACGTCCAGCACGAACGCTGGTCCAACTGAGGCGCCAGGTGGAAATGGCATGGCAAGCCGTTCCACAGGACTACATCCAGCATCTCTACGATCGTCTCCATGGGAGAATAGCAGCCTGCATTGCTGCGAAAGGTGGATATACACTGTACTAGTGCCGACATTGTGCATGCTCTGTTGCCTGTGTCTATGTGCCTGTGGTTCTGTCAGTGTGATCATGTGATGTATCTGACCCCAGGAATGTGTCAATAAAGTTTCCCCTTCCTGGGACAATGAATTCACGGTGTTCTTATTTCAATTTCCAGGAGTGTATATGCATACTGCCTCCAGGAGGTGCTGCGAATAGATCTTGTAGAACAGAAGTAGTAACTCAAAATCAGGTTACCTTCCATTAGGAACGTGGTGCAATCAACGACTGTGATAAGACTTTCAAATAATGGAGCACAGCAATCAGTTGGCCTTTTCTTGCAGGGTTCATTCGGCAAATCTAGATTTCGGCTAGTGCCTAGCCATTATCAATGCACCATTTCATTGTATCAATGCATGTTACATTACATCAGTCCCCTGATGTTCTTTCAAGCCTACTGATATATACAGTAGTCTTGAAAGAACGGTGACATATACCCGAACAACATGGGACTGACATTTTAGAACATGCATTGAAACTATGAAATGATCCATTGGCTAGGCACTAGCCGAAATCTAGATTTGCCGAATAAAACCTGTAAGAAGAGGAAGACTTATTGCTGTGCTGTATCATTTGAAACAAATAAATTAAAACGTCACGCCTGGTGCTTCAGTTTTACTGCGTGGACAGTGAAAATGTAGTGAGCGGTAATGTTTTCTTCATTACATCATTTTTCAGGAGACGATATATCGTGAAAAAGCTTCATAAAATTTGAAATCAAGTGTAAAGTTTATTGGAAGTTGCGAAGTGCTCTAATTCTCAAATAGATGAATGTAGTCTAGATAATTCTCGAGTCCTGAGTTACGCTGTCTCACGACATAACTATACATATTTTCTAACTATAACTTTTGTTAGACTTTTAAAGTAAGATTGCTGGTCTTAAGAAGTGCTTACAATAGCGCTTTAAATTTTGAAATCCAGTCGATAACTGTATGAGATGTTGAAAATAAAATTTTCGTTGGCCCTGGCATCCGCTAGATAGTCATTCTGCAAATGGGTTCGTGCCCCGGGATAACCGTTTAGCAGTAGATATTTTCGGTACCCAGAAACCAACAGCATTTTCAAATTAACATGAAACCGCACAAGGGAATTAGACGGCAATAACGCGCGCTTGCACGGAAGGCGGTACACGGAGTGAGCTTTGTTACTGGTAGCTGTTTAGCGATATTGATGACATTTTTGGTCAGCAGCTGACTTTACGCTATCTTAACGTAGCTTCCAAGCATTTGTCAATGGCTAAATTTTCATGAATTTAATTGTCAAACGAATGCAGCATTTCTACCGGAATATCCCTTTTTATATTTATTCCTGTAGCGAAACACTTCTTTGTATCGACTGGATCGTATTGTACGAATGGAATGAGTAAGCAAGGCTTGAGCGTCCTTGAGTCGGTCCTCTATCGCTAGGCCGCGCTCGAGACTGTGCGGCCTAGCTAGCGCTGAGTAAAGGAGGCGCGGAGGCTGACGGAGGAGTTGTGGGGTGTGCCGCATCCGTCCGTGGGTTGTGTACGAGGGGCTGGGCTAGTAGTGACTTCTATCGCTAGTGAGCTGTTATTCATTTCGTTCGGGGTAACAACTAGTGTGCGCTGTGCGGTTTAGCTCTGTCTAATGGATACGCTGTCATCATTAGGTGGTCGATACAGCGCACCTTGGGGGGAACCAGCCGTGGTAGCCGCAGTGTATGTTTGGTGAATACGACCGTTAATAGAGGTGTTATTTGGTGTCGATCGGTGCAACAAACGGAGCTCAGAGTACCTACCTCTACTAACAACGGATTGTGGACCCTTCCCAATACATAGCCGATGAAATGTAATGGTAGAAAATTACCAACACGTCAGTGCATGAAATGGTGAACGTTATGTCCACATTAAGAGTTTCTGGCTCCTATTGTGACAGGTAACTAACTTACATGAATGAAATTGCGGCGAATGAATTTGCCTTCACGTTTTCTACATTTACAGTACTCAAGGTGCCTGCAAGTTTAGCAATTTGTCTATGTACTACTAATTTGGATTGGCTAGTGTAACATGTTAAGCTATTTATGTGCTACTTTACTTATTGGGTAACGTTAATTTTTTCCTGTAAGCTCGCTTCAGGGCGATAAGGCTTAAATTGTTTTGTTTTGTTTGGTTTGCATTTGAGTGATTGGGGTGAGCCAAGCATGACAGACTATTAACCATGGTTTTTTAAGTATCCCCTCTTTAGAGTTTTCTCATTTAAAGCATTTTAATTTCTTTTAAGGACTACGGCTGTTCTATCCGCAGTTCTTTCGGTGAAATTTTATGGCTCTTTAATCATTTTTAAGTTTCATTAATTGTAATTTTCGTAAAGTCATTGGCAGAACACCTTTGCTTTTCTTAAAAGCAGTTTCTCAATGACGGACGTTGGAGCCAACTTTATGCTGCGTCAGTAACCTCCCCATACCCACGTACAGCTTTCCGCGAAATGCATTCTTCATTCGGAAACAGATGGATGGGTTAAGAAGCTGAGCAAAGCAGCGCACAAGCATCAGCCAGCAAATACGCACAGCACCTGTAGAAACCTACTGCGTCGGTCAGAGAAATAGTGAAAGTGAGATGGAATCAATGACTCAGCTAAACACACTGAGTGCTCCATGTAAGTTTACTTACCTTTCTTGTGTCTCCCAAATTTTTGGGGTTTTCCTCATCTCCGATCCTCTTCCGATGATTATCATGTGCTTTAAACAGTTGATAAGGATTTAACACATCAATGTCGATTTTAATTTTCAGTTCATTTATATTTATTATTTTTAAACGCACGTTTATCAACTTTAACAGGTTGTATTATAACACAGACCAGCAGGGCACATACGAAATGACTGGTATAACAAAATTTCGTAAGTGTTCACAGAAATAACTAACATTGTACCTTTGTTCTTTGAACACTAACCGACGACTGACTGAATGAATAAACTGAATGACAATGTCTAACACGGTAACTGCACATGTTGACCGCTCAAACACGACTGTCGTGGGACACATATGGACGTTTACATATTTAGTACCGGCGGAGGACTGCCCGATTGAATGAACAAACAGAATGACATTGTAGTTTTGTTGACTGAGTGCTCTCCACACAAGGAATGTTGCTTATTGCACAATGTCTACTTATAAACGTGCATAGTACAGAAATTGAAAAAGAAATATTAAAATACAAAGCTACTACCTCTTCAGTAATAATATATACGACATAAATAGGTAATACGTATACAAATGAAAAATAACTTATTTACCTGTAAGTTTTACAATAAAAAATGGCAAAAATGTGTAATACTTTACGAGGTAAAAGTTATAATGGGCACTAGGATTTGCAAAGACTGGCAAGAATTTTCTACATACTCAGATTCTCTAACTGAAATGTTTCACAAATTAACATGTAATTCTATTACATTTTTCAAGGGATACAAAAGTAACAGTGGAATTTTGCTTTGATTTGAACATTCTGTAATTAAATGGTTTCGAATAAGTACAATTTTTTAAGTAATACAACTTTGGAAAAATTAAAACGTTCCTTTGTTAAGAGGAATATGGAGGCTTTTCAGTAAGGCAAGTCAATCCTAATTACCAGACGAGCGCGATAGAGAAACCCCAGTGTGGGCGCCAGTGATGGCTGTGGTGCCATTTTTGGATCCATCTCGACAAACAGCGCCGTCTGCGACGAAAAATTTACGTCCCATTCGAGGTGTGGTAACAGTCGTTGGGAAATTTGGAACTGAGCGAAATGATCATTTGTCTAAACTCGTTGAGAGCTGGGGTACTTAGGATGGGACAGGATAAGGTTACAATGGTGGGCGGAGCCGTAATCAGTTACTCTCGGTTGCAAAACAAATACGTAAACTTTATTTAAGGAAATTAAAATTTTAAAACAATCTCTTTAAAAATCACAATTTACTGTATGACGGCTGCAGGCCTGATCACAAAAAAATTCCACAATTTTAGGGACGAATGCCACCAATAATAATCTCAAACAAGAAGCTGCTGAAGGCCTGAATCAGACGTCAGAAGAACAATTCCAAATACGACATTTTAAGATAAACACTTCGTTTTAAAACAAACTGTCACACGGCTGAAGGCCTTATTATAGAAGAAGTGAAATTATTACTCGGCAAGGCCACATAAAATTTCAAATGACAAACGTCTGAAGGCCTGAATTACAAGTGAGCACATTTAAAATATATCCCTTGCTTTAAAAACAAGTTTGCTTAAAAAAAAAACTTACTGTAACACGGAAGAAGTTTTTATCACGAAAGAAGTGGAATTATTGCTCGGCTGAAGGCCACACCAACAATAATTAGAAAATTACAAATATCCTTAAAACAAACATAGAATATTACAAATATCCTTAAAACAAACATCACAAACTAAGGAACCAGAACAATCAGTTATCAGCAAGTGTTCCAAGGGTCGGCCTGGGACATAGGGTAAGGTGAGACAAGCAGTCAAGAGTTGTACTTACGTAACAGTATAGAAACTCAAACTAGGGGTCGCTTAAACGCCGACCGACCGACTAACCAATCCGCCTAACGTACGATCACCGGTACAACAATGGAATATTTTTAGGCAAGGACGAAGAGACAGACAGCATTACGTCTTCAGAAAACACCCAAGGCCGAAGGAAACACTAGAGCCAAGGTAGATCTCTCCCCCACCCCCCCACCCCCCCGCACAAAAAAAAAAAAAAAATATGGACAGTACAATACAGGAGGCTCTCGAACTGCACGCCGTGTCAGGCATCAACGCGACGAGGAAAGGTACACTGCCGGAAAGGTACGCTAACCTCCAGGGCAGGTAATTGGGGCGTTAGCGGCCACAAGGCAGATAATATCACTAGTTGAACTTCACTAATAAGAATAATACTAAATTCAATGATGAATAACAAGGAGAGAAAGACGGCTGCAATATTTCACTGCCTCGAAACACTTCTCTCATTGCCACCAGGCTCAGCGGCCCTGGGGGCAACAACCCGCCGACCAAAGGCGAGATCTCAGAATGGTCGAGGTTGCATTAGCAGTTAACTCTTCACTCAAACGTCCAGGGTTCGGTGAGCAACGAAGTCGTCGCTCTCGCAGCTACCCACTCCTCGATCCGGCAGAGGCAGCATGCTGCCAGCAGCCCCAGCTTGCCCTCGTGCTGCACGGACCTGCTCGCTGCCGCGCCTCAACCGAACTGATATCCGTTCGTCACTCCTCACAAATCCAGTACGCAGACAGCATTAAAATAACTGCTCATTCAAAATCAAAAGATATCCACAGATCTGGGAAAACAATTCCACCAACAACGCGCAATACTGAAACCAGTCACCGTGAAACGACACGGACGAATTATAAGTCAGCACATACACAGAGAAGCCAGAAGCGGTCGGAAGACGAAACGCACTTCTGCTGCAACGACCGACCGAACGATCAACCAACGGTGTTCCCTACTCAAGTCAGGCACTGGAAACATCCCCGAGCAGATCGTCGACTGACAACTTATCGCCATGAGATCACTTCGACAGGCGGACACACACACACACAAGTGAAAGTTGCATTACTCGAATATCACGGTCCATTAAACTAAAACTCGCTGAATGCGGTCCTTGAAGTGGTCGTGCACTCTCGCGACCACATCCTTCCGTCGGACAGTGCATGTGTGTCGCCAGCGGTCGGGCGGGTGCTGGCTATCCGGACCTCACTGGTGTTCCGTCCCAACTCCACTCACTCGAGACACGACGACTCGGAAATACTAGAGGCCGCTCCAAAGATGGTACCATAGTACGCGCTATCGATAAGCGCTGCTGCTGCCACTCACGGACAGACAAGGCGAGCAAACGTAGTGGCGCCCAGTGAGCACACTAAGAAAAAAAGAAAAAAAGAAAAAAAGAAAAAAAAGAGACGCCACTATCGCTATTACAAGATGCCAAGCTAATGAACGGCAACAACGCGATCCGCAAACAGCTCACTCGTGGAAACTCTGTTTGTCATTGGTATGTCAAAGCATATGGAATTCTGTGAAAGGCAAAACCTCAGAAGTATTCGTCGCCCAGATCATCAAGCAGAAAACAAACGATGGCATCAGGCGATCAACACTTGGAGCAGCTTTTACAGTATTGCACGACGACAAACTCTACAATTCCTATAATCTCAGATTAGCGGATCAGAGCCATCGGGACAAATAATGACAATAAGTGTAATGAACCGAATAACCACAATGAAGCTTGGGTCTTTTTTTGTATGAGGCTTTAGTGGGTCGGGTTCTTTTCTGATAAACACTATCTGCTGCCAAACTTCTTTCTTTCTGTGCTATATTATTCAGAAGTGTTCAGTAAATAGTACTGGCTGTCATTGACGCAAATTCCCATATCCGTCATGTTCCTTAATTTTTGGCCAAAGTTAGTAACATAATCCGCAGAGACTCTAAAATCCATGTATACAGCGAGTTTGAAAGTTGCCTCTGAAATTGCCATCCCACTCTCAGTTTTCAATTATATTGTTTACGTCGTGAAGCAGTTCAAATGGTTCAAATGGCTCTGAGCACTATGGGACTTAACAGCTGTGGTCATCAGTCCCCTAGAACTTAGAACTACTTAAACCTAACTAACCCAAGGACATCACACACATCCATGCCCGAGGCAGAATTCGAACCTGCGACCGTAGCAGTCGCACGGTTCCGGACTGCACGCCTAGTACCGCGAGACCACCACGGCCGGCCTTGAAGCAGTTATTGCTGACATAGTCTAAATATAGTATTCTATATCAAGAGTAGACTGCGGTCTGGTCAGGTTATGTAGTCTTGGGAGTTTACGGGATGTCATGTGTTTGGTTTCCAGTCCCCCGAGCCGGTCTCACTGGTACCCGCCGAGATAGTAACTCCGGGTTGAGGTCTGAATAAGGCAGTCGTGTGCTGCTCTGCGTGCAAGTGAAAGAAACGTGCTGGACTGTATGCAGACGGTCGCTCTGTTTGCTGCTTGCCGAAGTAGCTTATGTTATTGGGTTACACGTACGCCAGTAACTACACTTGCAATGTTACATTCTTAAGCATTCGTGTAGTGTTTGCATTTCATGGGTAGATTTTCACCGATTTACATAGCTAAGTTATTGTGAACGCCATGCATAGAGTTATATTCTGTGTAGTGTTATTAATTCCTTGCGTTATTATGTCAGAAGCCACAAGGCTTGGTACAGAATCGATATTTAATCATTTAATTCGCATAGTAGAGTCAGCTCAGTCATTCTTCCATTCATATTAGCTTATTCAACAGTTTGTGTCGTGTGTAGAAACGTGGCTCATGTGATGTTTGCGTATCTGGCTTACCTTCAACGTGCCTTTGTACTGCTATGAAGTCGTATGATTCCCTGTTCACATACGGTAACTGTATGACGCGGAACATAATATTCACTCTCAGTTTAGCTTCTTTGGTCATTTTTATACTCTTATTCGTCCACCTGTACATAATAGAGTGTTGGGAAACATAACCTCTGGATCTGATAACTGATGCATTTTCTAATTTTCGATTACTGTTTCTAAACGTCACATATTGCCGTTGTGTGAATGCAGTTTACACTAAACAAGGTGACTGTGACGCTATTTCAACAAGCAGAGATGCTGTGTTCGCTTCTATAAAACACCGTACTTATATAATCGATGTCGTAGATTTAACTATTATGATTACAGTACGTGGTCTACACCCCCATGGCACCACGACTGACTGTAAGTCGTGTTGCTACAGCACATTCACTCCTGCAGGAATGTTATAAATGATTTTCATGGCAACTTTTCCTGAATCACATATTGCTATGGCCACTGTTTTATCGTTGCAACGTTTATGTAAGTGCTACTGCTCAAGTAACTCAATTTGTAGTCAGATTACATTCAGTACTTAATCACATAGTTCGTAACTTGATCCATAATAGGATACAGAATGTTCAAATCAGGACATACCAGAAGTCATTTCCATTAGTTATACTAACTTTAACTCAGCACAGACACGTTGAAAGTTCGCTCAACTCTATATTATTCAATTTTTCAGTCGTGAGTAACCAAAACTGGCCACATCTGATGGGAACTTCCTATCAGAAGTATTTAACAATATTTGACTGTCCTTTTAATCACCAAAGCGGTAAGTATTTTCTTTTCATCCGGCTTCAGCCTGGAAACTTATTGTCACAGTCTCCATCGAAGGTACACCAGTCACGTTGTTGCTCATAGAGGAAAGTTTTCTTACACTCGGAGCAGCATCCCAGCATATTCATCAATCGTCGTAACACCATTGTTCTATACATTTCATTTCGAAGGCTGAGATTGGTAGTAAATCTCGGATACGAATAATAGGTTTGAGGTAATCATTACAATATACGCACTGAATGTTATTCCTTGGTAAAGAAGAAAAGGTGAGTTCAATAGATGAAACTAAAAAAGTCAAACAGTTAAAAATAATGTTATATCACTAGAAGGTTTCATTGAACATAAACAACAGAATAGTTAATATACAGGGTTGGTAGAACTGTTCAAACGTTGGTTTGAACAGCAGATTGATTTCCTACATTTCGTCCTATTAGATCTAATACGGATGGCCCGAACAACCTTCGACCTTTGAACTTAATTAACTGACCGTTAGCTCAGCAGACATCACATAACGTTTGTGTCAGAAACTTCGACAAGCTGTGGACTTTTACGATACACACCCGATCTGTTTTTGATGAAACAGTGGTGTAGGAACACATGCAATCCAGTAGTATGACTTGCTCAGTCTCTCAAATTAAAGTTCACAGAATAATAACGAGCGACATTAGAGTGCCATCGGTTACTGCACTTATGACGAACGGCTAGTAAACCTAGAATTAAATTCGGCTTAATGTTGGAAAGGTCAAACAAATTTTAAACATGCTGCTAATTTTGCATTAATTTATTTATATTTAAGGCAATAGCAGTGCAACAGTAAGGATTTATGCAGTGCAGCTCAAACCTGAGCCTAGGTAAAACAATGTATGGACCAAATTACATTTAAAGAAACATGCGGAATTCTTTTTCTCACTTGGATGAGCGCACATGCTTCTCATTAGCGTGCTGCACGTGTAGTGCAGCTCTGCATTTTAAAATATTTTAAACGATTTTTTGGGTTTCAATAACTCTTTTATACCTTCGGGACGCTGAAACCGAATATGTTATTCGGTTTCTCACCATCATGTCACATTTTGTTGGAAACGAGGACAGTAAGTCACATTTTCACACACATTTTTTAATTATACAATATGTGTTCTCAGTCATTATTTCTTACGAATTAGGTCAGAACAGTAAATAATTTCCAAGAAACAATGAAAAAATGAACCAGTTAGTGACACATTCAGGTCTCAACTTTCTGAGGAAGAAATGTTTTTCGTTTAGCCATTTTGCCAAGACTTTCTCTAGAGGTTGTCTCTCTTTTCAGAGATCAGCAATAGTTGGCCATCATGTTAACTGTCCAACCTCCATCATATCTTTCTTCAAAGATTTGCTGAAAACATTCACCATGTTCCTTGCTATAAACTGACAGACTGATGGAACGGTCTGTGTGAGAAGGTAAAGCCGGCCGATGTGGCCAAGCGGTTCTAGGCGCTTCAGTCCGGAACCGCGCGACCGCTACGGTCGCAGGTTCGAATCCTGCCTCGGGCATGGTTGTGTGTGATGTCCTTAGGTTAGTTAGGTTTAAGTAGTTTTGAGTTCTAGGGGACTGATGACCTCAGCAGTTGAGTCCCATAGCGCTCAGAGCCATTTTTTTTTTTTTTTGAGAATGTAAAAAATGAAATTTAATACCCAAGTAGCATCCATGAACATTTTTAGTTTTCCAAGAATTATTGAACCCTTTATTTGCATTGTGTGCTGGCAGGACTACCCAGAAAGTTTTCAATAGCGTTTCTGAAACTTGTCCAAACTTCTTTCTCAACTGAGGTCATCGTACACTCAAATTGTGGATCACGCATTAACTTTACTATCTTGAGCCCAAGAAGATCTCCATTGTGCAGTAACACAATTTCCACGTATGACTGTGAGGACTCAATAAAAAGTCTTCACTAAAGTGCCTGAAGGTTCACACCAACCCGTTCCACCAGCCCTTGTATATCATGGCAGTAATCCTTGGACTCATATTCAGAGAAGAAACATACAGTATCATGTTCTCTTCTTCTCAGCCAGCAACAGTTTGGATTTAAGTTTTGAACCTAGCTTTTTTGTACTTTGGTTTCAAAAATGGTTAAAATGGCTCTGAGCACTATGGGACTTAACATCTGAGGTCATCAGTCCCCTAGAACTTAGAACTACTTAAACCTAACCAACCTAAGGACATCACACACATCCATGCCCGAGGCAGGATTCGAACCTGCGACTGTAGCAGCAGCGCGGTTCCGGACTGAAGCACCTAGAACCGCTCGGCCACAGCGGCCGGCACTTTGGTTTGATAAATTCAGTTCACGGATCAAGTTATTAAGTTCTGGCTGTGTAAATTAGTACTACATTGAGGTAGCACTAACACTGGGCTTTAAGTCATCACTATCTGAATGTCATACAGTATATTCATTACTGTCAGATTGAGTGCTTGTTGATTCACGTGGCACTGGTTGATACGGTAGAATGGGTAGAATAAGAGCGTGAGGCACGGGTCTCATATCAGATCATAGTCTTGTTCCTTGTGCCATAAAGTTCCACTAGATAGAAATAGTAGTCACCACTTTCATTAAAGGTGTCCCTCCACACAATTGGTGTGGCTAAGGAAATGCTTTTCTTCTTGCGATTCATCCATAACCTTATACCTTCGTTAGATGAGCTATACACTATATGCGGAGCTAATGTTTTATTCAGATGACAAAATAAGCAAGGTACGCGTCTTTCACGAATTCTTTGATATTTTTGTATTAGATAAGCACAACGTATGTACCACAAGTGTAACGAAACTGGTTAGCGCTTTTTAACCAACCAAGAGAAGACATGACTACTGCGAAACTGCGGTTACAATACTTCATTGAAGGAATAACTTCTCCTTCTTCCTTCTTCTTCTTCTTCTTCTTCTTCTTCTTCTGCATGCAGAAACAAAACACTGCCGTACTGCGCCGCCCTGAAACAACTACAAATATATCAAGTTGCTGTGGAAAAAAAAAAAACATATTACAACGAATTCCTGAAACAAATTCAAATATATTAAGAGGCAGTTCAACAAATACCCGTATTACTGCAAGCGTATTTATGAAATTTACAATCATTACAAAAACTGACGTGATCGAAAACACGAAAAGCCTACATTTTTTACCCGTACAGAAATAATTCGTTTAGGAAGCGTTATTCCCGTTAGGCATAAAAATCAACGCTGATTTGTGCAATCAAAACTGCCGAATTAAAAGTGAACATCTTTTATACATCTATTGGACCTATAATTACTTTTCTTTTGTTGCCTGTATGTTGTTCTCATAAACATCTTGTTGTTTAGGCAAAACGATAAAAATAGCGTATTTCAAAATTTACTTTTCAGCTTAATACAACAAGAACATTAATAATAGTTATTTTGGTATTCAGTTCGTAGACTGGTTAGTTGCAGCTCTATGTCCTACTCTATCTTGTGCTGATCCCATCTTCCTGTAAAAGTCTGCCATATATTTCTTTCTCTCTCGGTTCAATTCAGTATTAAGGTTCACTTCTTGTCGAGGGCAGCACAGAGCTGCTGATATCGTAGTTTAAGTTTGCAATTAATTTGGTATCTGATGACAGCTTACATACAGCTAATATTTAGTGCAAAAACATACTTTTGTTTTAATATCGAACATTTCTTACACGCATTATTATTATTATTATTATTGTAATAGAAAATCAAGGTTCAGGGAAAAGGAAATTTTAAAAAAGTCTGATTCGCCAATAAGACTGTAGTTCTGTAAGAGACAGCAAAGTATTTGGAAAAGCTGCAGAAAGAAACGGATAATGTTTCGAAAAGATGGTGTTAGAGGAAGATAAACAAAAGTAAAACAAGAATAATGTAATGCACTCATATTAAATCAGGCGGTGCTGAGGGAATTCAATTAGAAAATAAGACACTAGGCGTAGTTCATGAGTTTTGCTAATTTAGGGAGCAAAATAATCGATGATGGCCGATGAAGTAAGGATATGAAATGAATGCTGGCTCTGCCAAGAAAAATTTTTTCTGAAAAAGAGGAATTCCACATTTAATACAAATTTATGGGTTAGAAAATCTGTTCTGAAGGTACTTGTCCTGAAGGATTTGGTTAGAGCATAGCCTCGTATTGAAATTAAACGTAGGCGATTATTAAGTCAGACAAGGTGTGAGCAGATGCTTCTGGAATATAGTGTTGCAGAAGAATTCTGGAGATGGGATGAACAGATCGTACAACTTATATCGATAACGAAGAACTATTAGAAAAAGCCGCAAACATATTCATTCAGGTCTTTATCAGATTTCAGAATAATACAAAGATTGACTTTATGCTTTACTCAGAAATGTAAATTTGTGTACTTCACACAACACAGGAAACTTGAATTTCTACAGTCTGAAAGAGCCACGATCAACAAGCTCAGTTATAGATAAAACAGATGGCCGGCTCCAATATACCAGATGGGTACTAGCGAAATGAAGTCACTCTGTAGTCACAAAATTAACAAGCGTCCCATTCTAGAGTATTACTTTTGTGTGTGTGACCCATATTAACTTGTAGTAGTGCGGGTATTGAACGAATACAAGAAAGTGCACCACGAATGGTCACTGGTTTAATAGACCTGCATGAGAACTTCAGGGGAAAGGATTAAGAATCTGATCTGAGAGACGCTGGAAGACAGGCGTCAGTTCCCTCGCCGAAGCCTGGTCACAATGTTTTAAGAACTAGTATTACTAGGATAAAGCTATAGTCCTCCATGTATTGCTTCCATAGTATGCACTTTGTACTTGAGTGGAATGGCAAGTAAGCCCAACACGTGTTACAACGGAAAATACCGCCTACCATGCACTTCACATGTACGTGTACTTTGTAATAGAAGCGAAAATTGGGTTGACACTCGGCGCAGTGGATGATGGGAGCGACTGTAAATTGGATATGCTTTTACCGTTGCTCCCACTAGCTACCAAACCGACAGCCAACTTAGTTCGCAAGTGTGATAGATATATAATTTCGGCACATGTTATCTCAAGAATTCACGAGATCCGAAATCAACAAGAGATGGAGCTAGCATTTCCTGCAAATTTTAATGGTGTAGTTGTGACGTAGACAGCACTTTAGGAGAATCGTTAGGGTGAATCACTGTGGAAGGGAGTGGGATATTGAAGTACTGAAGACTTATGAGATACGTCTGAAATTCTTTAATGATTTTAATACCACAGTAGAAGAATAGACATCTTCCAAAAGGGTAATCACAGATGTTGGACAGACAATATATGTAGAAGGAAGGTAACAGCGAAGAAATCTTAGGTAACAGAAGAAATCAGATGGTCAACGAAAGAGGAAAGTACCAAATTGTTCATGAAAAGACAGGAATACGTCACTGTAAACCATTTAAGAATGAATTAAATAACAGTGCAGGGAAGCCAATGTGAAATGGCTGCACGAAAAATGGGAAGAAACCAGAAAACATTAAATACCAGGGACTCGTTCTGCATATAGAGAAATCAAAACCGGCTTCGGTGGAATTAAAATCAAACGTGATAACGTAAGCAGTGGAGTGGTAATTCCTCATTTAAACACAGAAAGAAAATCAGAGAGCTGGAAAGTGTACCCTGAACGCCTTTACCAGGGGGAGAAGTAGTCTGATGACGTGATAAAAGAATAAATGAATCGATATAGAAGACACAGTGGACTCAGGATTAGTCAGTGTTTTGGAATATTTACTAACAAATAAGGCAGAAAGGATTGAGAATACCCATCCGGAATTTATAAACACATCTGGGAAGATAGCAACTAAGAAAATGTTCGTATTAGTCAGTAGAATGAATGTACTGGAGACATATACAACCCATACGATCACTAAGATACACACACACACACACACACACACACACACACACACACACACACACACACACACACACACGCTGATGAGCCAAAACATGACCACAACCCACTGCGAGGCGGTTTTAACAAAAAGTACATTTTTGTGGCGCCGCAGCTGGAAACGAGAATCACTGAAAAGGTGAAGATGGTCGCCTGTTGGCGTACTACTGTCGTGAGCACCTATGCAAAGTGGTTGAAGGATAGTGAAATAACGCGTAGCCCATATGGTAAAGGATAACCACTACTCATCACAAAACGTAGCAGTCGGAGGATCTCCACCGTGTAAACCAGGATAAGCAGCGATCTGTTGCAGTTCTGAAGACTGAGTACAATGCTGGTGCAAGTACAGGTGTTTCGGAGAGCACAATTCTAAGCTCGTTGTTGAGCACGGATCTCCAAATCAAACGGCTTCTACATGTTTCTGTATTGGCCCAATGACATTTCAGTTATGATTGCAGTGGGCACAGTATCAATAGAAACGTGTCGCATGTCGAATGGATAGCATTTCTTGTAACACCAGGACCATGGTAAGGTTCTTAGACGATGCTGTCCGCGCGAATTGCTGCACGAAAGTTCACAGCGCCATAGACGTAGACCAGAGAGGACACAATTGCGTCATGGGGTACATTAAGGTGGGCATCCATGGGATCTGTGGTGGTAACTGAACGCATCATGACAGCAGCCAACTAAGTGAACGTTGTTGCGGACCACCTGCATCGCTTCATGCTATGGCGATGACATCTTGCAACAGCACGACCGTCCGTCTTGCAAGGTCAGACTCGTACTTTAGTGCGGTTCTAGGCGCTGCAGTCTGGAACCGAGCGACCGCTACGGTCGCAGGTTCGAATCCTGCGTCGGGCATGGATGTGTGTGATGTCCTTAGGTTAGTTAGGTTTAATTAGTTCTAACTTCTAGGCGACTGATGACCTCGGAAGTTAAGTCGCATAGTGCCCAGAGCCTCGTACTTTAGTGGATTGAGGGGCTTTATAGTGAACTCATATTAATGTCTTGGCCAGCAAATGTGCTTGATATACTACTGGCCATTAAAATTACTACACCACGAAGATGACGTGCTACAGACGCGAAATTTAACCGACAGGAAGAAGATGCTGTGATATGCAAATGATTAGCTTTTCAGAGCATTCACACAAGGTTGGCGCCGGTGGCGACACCTACAACGTGCTGACATGAGGAAAGTTTCCAACCGATTTCTCATACACAAACCGCAGTTGGCCGGCGTTGCCTGGTGAAACGTTGATGTCATGCCTCGTGTAAGGAGGAGAAATACGTACCATCACGTTTCCGACGCTGATAAAGGTCGGATTGTAGCATATCGCGATTGCGGTTTATAGTATCGAGACACTGCTGCTCGCGTTGGTCGAGATCCAATCACTGTTAGCAGCATATGAAACCGGTGGGTTCAGGAGGGTAATACGGAACGCCGTGCTGGATCCCAAAGGCCTCGTATTACTAGCAGTTGAGATGACAGGCATCTTATCCGCATGGCTGTGACGGATCGTGCCGCCACGTCTCGATCCCTGAGTCAACAGATGGGGACGTTTGCAAGACAATAACCATCTGCACGAACAGTTCGACGACGTTTGCAGCAGCATGGACTATCAGCTCGGAGACCATGGCTGCGGTTACCCTTGACGCTGCAACACAGACAGGAGCGCCTGCGATGGTGTACTCAATGACGAACCTGGGTGCACGAATGGCAAAATGTCATTTTTTCGGATGAATCCAGGTTCTGTTTACAGCATCATGATGGTCGCATCCGCGTTTGGCGACATCGCGGTGAACGCACATTGGAAGCGTGTATTCGTCATCGGCATACTGGCGTATCCCCGGGCGTGATGGTATGGGGTGCCACTGGTTACACGTCCTGGTTACATGTCTCGGTCACCTCTTGTTCGCACTGACAGCACTTTGAACAGTGGACATCTCAGATGCGTTATGACTCATGGCTCTACCCTTCATTCGATCCCAGCGAAAGCCTACATTTCAGCAGGATAATGCACGACCGCATGTTGTAGGTCCCGTACGGGCCTTTCTGGATACAGAAAATGTTCAACTGCTGCCCTGGCCAGCACATTCTCCAGATCTCTCACCAATTGAAAACGTCTGGTCAATAGTGGCCGAGCAACTGGCTCGTCACAATACGCCAGTCACTACTCTTGATGAACTGTGGTATCGTGTTGAAGCTGCATGGGCAGCTGTACCTGTACACGCCATCCAAGTTGTGTTTGACTCAATGCCCAAGCGTATCAAGGCCGTTGTTATGGCCAGAGTTGGTTGTTGTGGGTACTGATTTCTCAGGATCTATGCACCCAAATTGCGTGAAAATGTAATCACATGTCAGTTCTAGTATTATATATTTGTCCAATGAATACCCGTTTATCATCTGTATTTCTTCTTGGTGTAGCAATTTTAATGGCCAGTTGTGTATATACCCATTGTAACACACATCGGGTGCCACATGCGTGGCCTTTAACCACCGCACTGTAACATACGGGTTGCTACAGCTGTGCGAAAACATCTGGTGTCTCATATATCTGGATTCCTGTCAAGGACTTTTAGAATCTATGCCAAGCTGAATGTGTCGTATTGTGGAACAACACGCTATTAAACAGGCACTGATAATGTTTTGGCTCGTCTGTGTAAGTATGGGGAATACCGCACAATCAGCTTAACAGTTCATACTCAAGTATGTAACGCATCATGCGTCGAAGTATCTGACACGAATGATATACAGAAGAATAAAAAGGAATATATAAGATGTATTCGCAGTTGCGAATACGAACATCATCACCTTCGTAAAGGAAAGACAATGAAAATTTGCGACGGATCCGAACCTGAAGCTGGATTCCCCGCACATAGCGAGCGGTCTCCTTTCTAGTTTAAGTTTTGTTTTCATTTTTATTTATTTTTCAGTTTTTTATAATGATTCTTCTGGAAAACGTAAGAAATTAACCAACGTAAGTATTTCGTTTGATGTGACAACGTCTTTGTTTTTCGTGATTTCTTTAAATGTAATTTATTTTTAATTGTGAATTGAATGACAGTGAAAATCTTCCCTTTCGTGATACTGAGAAGGAGAAGTTATAGTGCAGTGAAGTTCCCTTTGATGGTTGTATATTCCTTTAACTTTAAATTGTAAACGAATGTTTCCTTCTCCTGAAGTCCTTCACGAATCTCTCTTCCTTCTAAAACTGAAGCGTATGAATTTTCTGTAATTGTGAAAAATCCTGATATTCTGCCTAAATCGAATCGCTTGTCGTCTATAGAAACAGAAGTTCTTGTTTCTTTGTCAGAAAAATCGTAGAAACAACTGAAATAAATGTCTTCCTTTCGTTGAACTTCCTTTATCCTACTTCGAGATCAAGTAAAAGTGTTAATCGTAATTACAAAGTAATAGTGCATTCAACAACCTACAAACTTGTTTCAATATTTCAGGTGCAGGAATACCATGCTCTTGCGTAGTTTGCAAAACTGTTTTGATAAATTCTTTTGTTCTGCAGTTCATAGTGTAATGTTGTCAGTTTAAGCTTAAATTACATTAAACTGGGTTGTTGTTGTTGTTGTGGTGGTGGTCTTCAGTCCTGAGACTAGTTTGATGCAGCTCTCCATGCTACCCTATCCTGTGCATGCTTCTTCATCTCCCAGTACTTATTGCAACCTACATCCTTCTAAATCTGCTTAGTGTATTCATCTCCTGGTCTCCCTCTACGATTTTTACTCTCCACGCTGCCCTCCAATGCTAAATTTGTGATCCCTTGATGCCTCAGAACATGTCCTACCAACCGGTCCCTTCTTTTTGTTGTGCCACAAACTCCTCTTCTCCCCGATTATATTCAATACTTCATCATTAGTTATGTGATCTACCCATCTAATCTTCAGCATTCTTCTGTAGCACCACATTTCGAAAGCTTCTATTCTCTTCTTGTCTAAACTATTTATAGTCAGCGTTTCACTTCCATACATGGCTACACTCCATACAAATACTTTCAGAAATGACTTCCGGACACTTAAATCTATACTCGATGTTAACAAATTTCTCTTCTTCAGAAACGCTTTCCTTGCCATTGCCAGTCTACATTTTATATCTTCTCTACTTCGACCATCATCAGTTATTTTGCTCCCCAAATGGCAAAACTCCTTTACTACTTTAAGTGTCTCATTTCCTAATCTAATTCCCTCAGCGTCACCCGACTTAATTCGACTGCATTCCATTATCCGCGTTTTGCTTTTGTTGATGTTCATCTTATATCCTCCTTTCAAATCACTGTCCATCCCGTTCAACTGCTCTTCCAAGTCCTTTGCTGTCTCTGACAGAATTACAATGTCATAAACTCGGTTATTGTGATGTTATTACGTAATGCACGAATTGAACCGATAGTCCGACTACTGTATCATGTTCCAGGTCGAAGTATCGCTTGTGGTGTGGTGCCGTCCGCAGTAGTGATACAAGATTTTTTATTCATTCCCAAATTTCGCCGGTGTATAATCGTGTCGCCTTCATTAGCCCTATCGAAGTTCGGCGTATCGGCAGATCGACTGAGTATAACCTTGTGCGGACTTGAATCGATTTGACTTAGTTGACGAAAGCTGTTTATTGCGAGACTTCTTCCACAGTCCAGGCAATTGGACATGAGGGTATTTAGTTTACATTCTGTGAGGAACTGAACGTTTCTTAATATGATGGTAGCATTACGCAGCATTACACCTTTTGTCTTCTTGAGTTACGTAGCTGTTCTCGCCTATGGAGTTTCTGAGACATCTGAGCTTTCAATGTTTTGCCAGTATTCACGGGTGCCACTTAGCTGTCTGGCTGAATGCTTTCAGAAGTAAACCTGACAGGTTCGTAGGACTGCATTTCAATCTTTTACGGACATTATCAGTAATGCTTTGACTTTTGCGTCAGTATCTATTAATCCGATCCCACCTTTTTCAAACAGTAATGTTAGTAAGCTTCGTTTTACCATGAAAATATTTCGATGGCATACGGAATATCCAGTGACTGATAGATTTTTGCCTATTGGAGCTGCTACTGGCAAAATTGATGCTATGTGACACATTTTCGATAAGATGAACTCGTTTATAAGTTTTCCTTTTTCGATCATGTCGAGACTTAGTTTGTAATGCAGCTGTGTGATGGCCATAATTTTGTTCAACATCGATCGCCAGTTGACAGACTGCATGCATCCTTTGTACTTCGAATATTTATTGCTGTGCGTAATCATTGTTGTTCTTTCTGCCGTAAACCTTTCCGAATGTTCATTACATCGAATTTGTTACAGTTCACCATGGCTACTGTCGCTGTTAAGTTGACATTTTGGGTGCGGTATCTGGTCTTCTGCCGATACAAAAGTGCCCCGATCATCTGCAAATGCTCGACATTTTTATTTCCTAGTAAGATCAGGCCTGTATGTGACCTTTTAATTTTCCTTAGAAGAAGTTCGACCGCAACAGCATATAGGACCATTGATAGGGGCAACCCTGACGGATTGATGGCTTTATATCGAATCGCTGAGTTAGTTGTCCGCTGACCGTTATGTTGGATTGAGTTCCTTGTAAAATGACTCTGAAAAAATGAGGGGCTTTGTTGGAGCTACCAATTTTCCTCAGTGTGAGAGGTCCGGTCGGTCGAAAACTTGCGAAGTATCAACAGATATTACAGAACCCCTTATTTATCAGATATCCGTGACGGATATTATGTCACGATAGTCTCTCAGGCTGTCATGTATGCTGCATCCAGGGACTGTGCACGTTTGGTAAACTCATGTTTTTCATTAAGTCCCTTAATCTTGCATTTACTTCTCAAGCTAGTATTTCGCAGTCAACGTGCGTCACGTTATCGGCCTAAGGGATTCGATGTTTTTTGGCGGGTATTTCTAGGGTACCAACACGATGAGCCCCTCGTGGAAGATTGTAGGCAGCTGTTTGACATGCAACGCATCATTGAATCCGTTAATTACCTGTTCCTTCAATAAGCCCTAGTAACTGTAAAATTGAGCTGCTATGCCGTCTGTTCCTAGTGACTTTCCTTTCGGACTTCTCAGAAGCGCTTCATATACTTCCTCCTCTGCAAATTCCTCGCTGAGCGACATGTCTGCTTCTGTCACCACGACGTCAACATCATCCAGAAAAACTGGTTCGAGTTTCTCGTTTACGTCTACTGAAGCACACAACTCACAGAAGCAGCACTGCTCTTTTGATATCAGTCTGCTGCAGTACTGTCTAGTTTCCTATCTTGAGTTAATTATTTTGTTTTTTGTCGTTTTTGATATTTGGATTCATCTGCATCTATATGAATATTCTGCAAATCACTCTCAATTGCCTGGCAGAGGGTTCACCGAACCGCCTTCACAGTAATTCTTTATTATACCTACCTCGAACCGCACGCGGAGAAAACTAACACCTACGTCTTTCCGTGAGAGCTCTGATTTCCCTTACATTATTATGATGATCGTTTCTCAATATGTAGGTCGGCGTCAACAAAATATTTTCGCACTCGGATGTGGAAGCTGGTGATTGAAACTTCGTGAGAAGATTCCTCCGCAACGAAAAACGCTTTTGTTTTAATGGCGTCCATCCCAAATCCTATCCCACGTCAGTGAGGCACTCTCCCCTATTATGCCATAATACAAAACGTTCTAATCTTCCTGGAACTTTCTCGACATACTCCGTTAATCCTATCTGGTAAAAATCCCAGACTGCGCAGCAGTACTCCATAGCATGACGGACAAACCTAGCCTAGGCAATCTAGTAGATCTGTTACATTTCATAAGTGTTCTGCCAAGAAAACGCAGTATTTGGTTTGCCTCCCCCCCCCCCCAACATTTTCTGTGTGTTCTTTCCAACTTAAATTGTTCATAATTTTAATTCATAGGTATTTAGCTGAATTTACGGCCTTTAGATTTGACTGTTTTATCGTGTAACCGAAGATTAACGTATTCCTTTTAACATTCGTGTGGTTGACCTCACTTTTCATTACTTAGGATCAACTGACAATTTTGGCACCATTCAGATATTTTTTTTAAATCGTTTCGCAATTTGTTTTCATCTTCTGATTAGTTAACTAGTCGATAAACAACGTCATATGCATACAGCCTAAGATGGCTACTCAGATTGTCTCCTAAATCGTTTATATTGATAAGGAATAGAAGGGGGCCTATAACATTACTTGGGGAACGCCAGAGATCACTTCTGTTTCACTCGATGACTTTCCGTCAATTACTGCGAATTGTGATTAAGTGGTAGATTGACGCATTCTCCTTCTGGGTAGTACTGTCACCTCTGGATACCATTCTCACCTCTAGTTTTCTTCCCTATACTGACATTCCCTGTGCTTTAATCTGCTTTATCTGCGACTTGTCACTGGTTATATCCTGTGTATCTTGACACAGTTCTAGAAGATATATGAAATAAAATTTCTCTGCACTTATCTCCCGCTCATTTTTGTCTAAGAAAGTTCCGTAGCTTGGGTTTCGCATGAGCCATCCTCCACTTTAATCTGCTGGGCTACTAACTTATGTCAGTTACGAAGGCCTCCTGTGTTTCCAGCACTAAAATTCTTAATTCCTCTTTTAAAAGTAAGATGATATTTAATTTTCAATATTCTTTTCCGCGGAAAGTTGTTTTCTTGTGTGAATTGATTCTGGTAATCTTAGCACAATGATCGGAAAAAATTACAGGCTAGATTTCTGACCTCGTGACGTTAGATATTAAATCTTGTGAGATCTAAATATATTCTATTCCTCTCACTGAATTTCTAGTGACGTAAGTGTACATTAGTTAGTCTCGGTTTGTTGCCTCCCATGTATCAAGCACATTTAAGATTCGAGCCATTCGAGTTCCAAGCACCCGTTGAAATTTGGCTTTTTGTCTCTGTTGCTAGTAACAGAGTTAAAATCACAACCAAATACGACTCTGTTCCGTTTCGTTCGTAAAACACACATGATTTCCTTTTTGAAAAACTCTGCCCTCTCCTCTAAGATTGTCCACACGAAGCATACACTTTCACAACGATTGTATCTTGTAGTCCCCTTCTGTTTAATAGTCTACCAGGTTCAGCCACTTAAATGCCGTCTTTTATTTATATCGCCGTATCCGAACTTTCAGATCTGTTGAGAATTACGTTGTATCCTGCAAATTCATGTAGCTCGATAGTTTCGACTTTTTGCAATAATGCTGTATCGATTTCAGCAACGTGCAAGAATCGTAGGAGACAGCTCAGTTGAACTTGAGTGATATTTCAAGTACAAATTTTATAATTTTGAAAGGTCAACGTAAGAGTATGAGTATGAGTGGCCAAGTAAGTGGTACCGACAGTCGGGATACCAGTTACTTTGGAATAAGGCTGGGCATCTCGGACACATTCTGAGTCGTGGTCACCTTTGTGCTCATACGGCAAAGACTACCAAATCCACCGGTTAGTCCCTCAGCCGTTAGGGGTAAAACCCAATGGGACTCGGGGCAAGTAAGGCTAGCAACCTGCTTCCCTGGTACTTTAAATATGATGCTGGCAATAATCAGAGCAAAATGCCTCGGACCGTTGGAGGTGACGGAGTCCCACCTCTAACTGACAAACCAGGGACTCCTAAGATACAACTTGGCAAACAAATGGTAATGAGATGGGGAGCTATTAATATCGATGGGGGCTACTCTGGGAAGAAGGTAGAGCTGACAGAGGCTGCAAGTAAGATGGGGCTGGACGTTTTAGGTGTTAGTGACATTCGGGTAAGGAGTGAGAAAGAAGAGGAAGTGGGAGAATACAAGGTCTACCTGTCAGGAGTCAAAGCAGGAATAGCACAATGGGGTGTAGGGCTTTACATCAGGAAAGAAATGGAACCCAGCGTAGTTGCAATAAGGTATGTAAACGAACGATTGATGTGGATAGATTTGACAGTGTCTAGCAAGAAAATTAGGATTGTGTCAGTATATTCGCATTGTGAAGGGACAGATCAATATAAGATGGATAGTTTTTATGAGGCACTCAGTGATATAGTTGTTAGAGTAAAGGACAAGGACAGTGTTCTGCTCATGGGTGATTTTAACGCCAGGATTGGGAATCGAACAGAAGGGTATGAAAAGGTTATGGGTAAATTTGGAGAGGATATGGAAGCCAACAGGAACGGGAAACAACTCTTGGATTTCTGTGCCAGTATGGACTTAGTAATCACAAATTCCTTTTTTAAACATAAGAACATTCACCGGTATACTTGGGAAGGCAGGGGAACCAGATCTGTCATTGACTATATAATAACAGATCAGGAATACAGCAAGGCTGTGAGGGACACACGTGTATTCAGGTGATTCTTTGATGACACTGATCATTACTTAATCTGCAGTGCAATTGGGATTGTGAGGCCGAAAGTGCAGGAGGTCAGGTCCATATGTAGGAGGATAAGAGTGGAGAAACTTCAGGATAAGGAAATCAGGCACAAGTACATAACAGCGATCTCAGAAAGGTACCAGTTAGTTGAATGTAGTCAATTACAGTAATTGGAAAAGGAATGGACAAGGTACAGGGACACAGTACTAGAAGTGGCTAAAGAATGTCTTGGAACAGTAGTGTGTAAAAATAGGATGAAGCAAACAGCTTGGTGGAATGACACAGTCAAGGCAGCCTGTAAAAGGAAAAAGAAGGCGTATCAAAAATGGCTACATACCAGAACAAAGGTAGATAGAGAAAGTTATGTTGAAGAAAGAAACAAAGCCAAACAGATAATTGCAGCATCGAAGAAGAAATCGTGGGAAGACTTTGGAAACAGGTTGGAGACTATGGGCTAAGCTGCTGGAAAACCATTCTGGGGTGTAATTAGCAGTCTTCGAAAGGGAGGTAAGAAGGAAATGACAAGTATTTTGGACAGGTCAGGAAAACTGCTGGTGAATCCTGTGGATGCCTTTGGCAGATGGAGGGAAATTTTGAAGAATAGCTCAATGCAGGTGAAAATGCCATCAGTAATGTTTCAGATTTCGAGGTAGAATGGGATAGGAATGATGATGGAAATAGGATCACATTTGACGAAGTGGAAAAAATGGTCAATAGATTGCAGTGCAATAAAGCGGCTGGGGTGGATGAAATTAAGTCGGAACTCATAAAATACAGTGGAATGTCAGGTCTTAAATGGCTACACAGGATAACTGAATGGCCTGGGAGTCGGGACAGGTTCCATCAGACTGGACAGAAGCAGTAATCACACCAATCTTTAAACATGGAAACAGAAAAGATTGTAACAACTACAGAGGTATCTCTTCAATCAGCGTTGTGGGCAAAATCTTCTCAGGTACTGTTGAAAGGAAAGTGCGAGTGTTAGTTGAGGACCAATTGGATGAAAATCAGTGTGGGTTTAGGCCTCTTAGAGGTTGTCAGGACCAGATCTTTAGCTTACGGCAAATAATGGAGAAGTGTTATGAGTGGAACAGGGAATTGTATCTACGCTTTATAGATCTAGAAAAGGCATGTGACCGGGTTCGTAGGAGGAAGTTATTGTCTGTTCTACAAGATTATGGAATAGGAGACAAACTTTTGCAAGCAATTAAAGGTCTTTACATGGATAGTCAGGCAGCAGTTAGAGTTGACGGTAAATTGAGTTCATGGTTCAGAGTAGTTTCAGGGGTAAGACAAGGCTGCAACCTGTCTCCACTGTTGTTCATATTATTTATGGATCATATGTTGAAAACAATAGACTGGCTGGGTGAGATTAAGATATGTGAACACAAAATAAGCAGTCTTGCATATGCGGATGACTTAGTTGTGATGGCAGATTCGATTGAAAGTTTGCAAAGTAATATTTCAGAGCTAGATCAGAAATGTAAGGACTATGGTATGAAGATTAGCATCTCCAAAATGAAAGTAATGTCAGTGGGAAAGAAATATAAACGGATTGAGTGCCAAATAGGAGGAACAAAGTTAGAACAGGTGGACGGTTTCAAGTACTTAGGATGCATATTCTCACAGGATGGCAACATAGTGAAAGAACTGGAAGCGAGGTGTAGCAAAGCTAATGCAGTGAGCGCTCAGCTACGATCTACTCTCTTCTGCAAGAAGGAAGTCAGTACCAACACTAAGTTATCTGTGCACCGTTCAATCTTTCGACCAACTTTGTTGTATGGGAGCGAAAGCTGGGTGAATTCAGGTTACCTTATCAACAAGGTTGAGGTTACGGATATGAAAGTAGCTAGGATGATTGCAGGTATTAGTAGATGGGAACAATGGCAGGAGGGTGTCCACAATGAGGAAATCAAAGAAAAACTGGGAATGAACTCTATAGATGTGGCGGTCAGGGCGAACAGGCTTAGATGGTGGGGTCATGTTACACGCATGAGAAAAGCAAGGTTACCCAAGAGACTCATGGATTCAGCAGTAGAGGGTAGGAGGAGTCGGGGCAGACCGAGGAGAAGGTACCTGGATTCGGTTAAGAATGATTTTGAAGTAATAGGTTTAACATCAGAAGAGGCACCAATGTTAGCACTGAATAGGGGATCATGGAGGAACTGCATAAGGGGGGCTATGCTCCAGACTGAACGCTGAAAGGCATAATCAGTCTTAAATGATGATGATGATGATGATGATGAAAGGTCATAAATGTCTTTTGCAGCTGTGGATTAATTAGCTGTTACATTTTCAATCCAGCTGCCCCTTAGGTCAATAATGGGAGTTGTTCGACCCTTTGTTTACATCGTAGCGCCTCCCCCCCCCCCCCCCCACTTCGTTACTACTTTCAGAAACGTTTCTCTTAAACTTTTCCGTCGAATCTTGACCCAACGTTTCTGTACCAGAAATCTCACTCGTGTCCATCTGTGGTTATTGTACAGTTTCCAATGGTGAATCCGTAAATGTTTCTTCTGGCTGTATCAGCGATGTAGTCTTAAAACTTGGCTCCGGAGCACCTCCCATCGCGTCACGATGAACGACCTCCATCGTGGACATTTCCGAATTAGTTGTCGTAAACTATACAGCCATGATTGGAGTGTCCCATTGAAGGTCCTACTGGTTACCACTTCCCCCATTTATAAATCGGTGCGACTCTTTCCACTTACGCCAAAAAGGGGAGAAACACTTTCGACACAAACATTTAGAACATTATTTCCATGTTCAGGCTTATTGTTTACAGTGTGGAGATCATTCACAGTGACTGAACTAACTGCAGATTCTGTGGCACTGTTTGCCAATAGTTCACTATTGATTTCTGCTACGAGGTCTCAAAAAGGTTTACATTTAGTTCGGTCGAGTTCAAGACGAAACTTTCCTCTCAGGTAGTCTTGTTTGACGTGATCTGTTTCATTACAAGTGGAGCATGCTGGTAGTTGCCCCGTGTACGCAATGTATGCTCGATAGAGCCCAAAACTAATTACAGAGTGGCCCGGATTTCTTACTTCGATTTTAATAGACCTGGTTTTATTAAGGACTGTGATTGGATAAACATCTACCCACAGCACGTTACGAATTGCAGGAACGTTTCCATAAGGTAAATTTAGCGACAGGGCCTTTTGGTGATATTAATAGACCAGTACATCACGGATTTCTCATTCTTTCACTAAATTAGAGCAAATTTTGAAGTCGTGAATGTACTCATTTACATTCCATAGCGCACTGTCTACTTGATCTCTTTTTGGTTTCATACGTGTAGTTAACAATCTTTGAATTTCGAGAGCTGGTGGCCGCTTGTTGTTCTTGTCAAATTCCAATTTCACAGTATTCTTCCGATGGGAAGGTTTCCATTATTTTCTACACTATAATTTTTCACACTCTTAGGGAAGTTTCTTGTCCTTGCTGTGGGAAACTGCCCCTAAAGGTGGAAGAATCAGCAATGATCAACGGTATGAGGATGAATATATCAGTGGAAACCACTCCATTAAGGACACAAAATATATCCACTGGACACGAGGCCCGTAATTGAAAAATGTCATGATGATCTCTCCATTGGCAAAAGATTCCAGAATAGTTACCCACTCGGATCTCCGGGAAGGGACTGACACGGGGAGGTTACCATGAGAAAAATATCGAATAACCAACGAAAGGATAACTTTCTACGAGTCGGGGCGTGGAATGTCTGAAGCTTGAACATGTTAGGGAAGCTAGATAATCTGAAAAGGGAAATGCAAAGGCCCACCACAGATACAGTAGTAGTCAGTGAAATGAAATGGAAGGAAGACAAGAATTTCTGATCAGATTATAGGATAATATAAGCACCAATATAACGGGAATATGATTCTTTATGAACAGGAAGGTAGGCCAGACAGTGTGTTGCAGTGAATAGTTCATTGATAGGGTTGTTATTATCAGAATCGACAGAAAAGCAAAACCGACGACGACAGATCAGGTATACAGGTCGACATCGCAAGCTGCTGATGATGAAGATATTAAGTGAGTACGTGAGGCTGTTGAATGGGTAATACACTACGTAAAGGGAGATGAAACTCTAATAGCTATGGGGGACTGGATTGCAGTTGTACAGGAAGGAGTAGAAGAAAAGGGTACAGGAGAATATGTGCTTGGGACAAGGAATGAGAGAGTAGAAAGACCAGTTGAGTTCTGTGATCAATTTCAGCTACTAATAGCGAATACTCTGTTCAATAATCCAAAGAGGAGGTGACATACTTGTGAAAGACCGGGTGATACGTGAAGATTTCAGTTAGGTTACATCATGTCCAGTGACAGATTAGGCTGAAGTTTAAGACGTCAGTCAGGAAGAATCAATACGCAAAGAAGCGAGAAACGGAAGTACTAAGGAATGACCAGAGGCGTTTGAAGTTCCGTAAGGTTATGGATGCAGCAACAAGGAAGCTCAGAAAGGAGTATAGTTGAAGAGGAAAGGACATTTATAGAAAGGGCAATCACAGAAGTTGGAAAGGAAAACATTGGTACAAAGAAGATAACTGCAAATAACAGAAGAAATACTTCAGCTGATCGATGAAAGAAGGAAGTACCTAAATTTTCAAGAAAATTCAGGAAAACAGAAATTTAAGTCACTGAGGAATGAAACAAATAGGAAGTACAGGGGAGCAAAGACGAAATGACTGCATGAAAAATGCGACGAAATCGAAAAGGAAATGTTTGTCGGAAGGACTGACTCAGCATAGATAAAAGTCAAAATGACTCTGGGTGAAATTAAAAACAAGGGTGGTAATATTAGGAGTGCTACGGGAATTTCATTGTTAAATGCAAATGACAGAGCGGACGGATGGAAATACTACGTTGTAGGCCTCTATGAGGGGATTGTCTGATGTGAAGAACAAAGAAGAGTTGATTTAGAATAGAGAAAGGGATCCAGTATTAGAATCAGAATTTAAGAGAGCTTTGGAGAACTAAAAATCAAATAAGGTAGATAGGATAGGTAACATTCCATGAGAATTGCTAAAATCATTGGGGAAAATGGCAACAAAACGATTATTCGCTTTGGTGTACGGAATATATGAGTCTCATGACATACCATCTGACTTTCGGAAACGTATTATGCACACAATGCCGAAGACTACAAGAGTTGATAAGTGCAGGAATTATCGCACAATCAGTTCAACGGCTCATGCATCCAAGTTCCTGAGAAGAATAATATACAGGAAAATGGAGAAAACGGTGGGAATGCGTTATATAACTCTCGGTTTGGCACCAGACAGGCGATTCTGACACTGCGGTTGATAATGGAATCAAGACTGAGGTAAAATCAAGACAAGTTTATAGGATTTGTAGACTTGGAAAAAGCGTCCGACAATGTAAAATAGTGAAAAATGTTCGAAATTCTGAGAAAAATAGGGATAAGCTTTAGGGGGAGAGAAGTAACATACAATATGTACAGCAGCCAAGAGGGAATAATAAAAGTGAACGACCAAGAAAAGAGTGCTCGGATGAAAAAGGGTGTAAGACAGGGATGTAATCTTTCGCCCCCACTGTTCAATCCGTGCATCGAAGAAGCATGACTGAAATAAAAGAAAGGTTCAGGAGTGGAATTAAAATTCAAAGCGTAAGGATATTGAGCCGTGGCTGGCTCATGTTATGCGTTGGATTAAACCTTGATTGCTATTCTGTGTTTAGTCTCCCAAATGGTTCAAATGGCTCTGAGCACTATGGGACTTAACATCTATGGTCATCAGTCCCCTAAAACATAGAACTACTTAAACCTAACTAACCTAAGGACAGCACACAACACCCAGCCATCACGAGGCAGAGAAAATCCCTGACCCCGCCGGGAATCGAACCCGGGAACCCGGGCGTGGGAAGCGAGAACGCTACCGCACGACCACGAGATGCGGGCTTTAGTCTCCCACGGCTGTCGCGATTATGCTGTTATCCTCTCTCTCTGCGAGTGGCAGCAGCGGTGTATATCGATATTCGCACCTTGTACTATCTTCGTCCTGGCGCTTATAGTTTCCGGCTGTGCTGTGTGCGAACAGTTTGTCGGTTGGCGTGGGGCAGCGAGGAGATCTCCGTGGGGCGTAGTTTGGCCGTGGCAGCTGTTCTCATTACTGCGAGGTCCTTGGCTCACCGATCCTGGACACAAAAGTTGAGTTTTGACTTAATCTACCAGCAAGTCACGACTGTTCACATTGTGTCGTTTGGATTTCGTTGTCGGCTGTTGGGACATTTCCACGAGCAGCAACTTGTGTTTTCAAGTTGACAAATTTAGTCGCCCTCCGGTGGAGTTTAACTGTACTTGGTTATTTTGAATTGAAGTGCCCTAGCGGAATCTTCTGCCTTGTGGCCGTTAAAGTTCCGGTTACTTGTCCTGGCCGTTGACGTAAATTCAGGCATCGTTTGTCGTGTCCAGCACGGTGTATAGTTTGACAGCTCACTGTATAATTGGTTGTGGGCGCCAATACTTTCTACGTTGTCGCATTAAACTCCCTGTTGTGTGCTGGTCGGGTGGAGCTGAAGTTATCTTGTCGGTACGTCCGTTGACTATCTGTCGATTGGGTTGTCGAGAATGGTTGGGCCGACTTCCTATCTCACCTAAGCGAGCGTTAGTGTCTGAATACCAGGCCGACCGTTGGAAACTTCTGAGCGCCGTTGTTCATGTTGCTTGTATTTGTATGGCTTCTAGCCGATTTTTAAATTAAGGTTGTTTTGCCCTTAAGGCCTTCAGCCTAATTAAAGAACTGTTTGAAGATAAGATTTCAGAAGTCACACCTTTCGGCCTTTTAAAAACATTATTTTGGTTGAGTCTTAAGTGATGGGCCTTCAGCTGATTGTTAAATTAAACTGGTTTTGCTCTTAAGGTGTCAAATTTTTTGAGCCTTCAGCCTAGTTGAAGAGCTGTTTTAAGATAAGGCCTTTCGCCTTTTAAAAATTTAATTTTGTTTCGAGTCTTAAGAGATGGGCCTTCAGGCGATTTTTTTTATTTTAATTTAAGTTGTTTTGCTCTTAAGGTGTGAGATTGTTTGGGCCTCCAGCCTAATTGAAATAACTGATTTAAGATAAGGACTTCTGCCTTTTAAAATTGTAGTTTTGGCTTGGGTTTTAAGTTATTGCCTTTCAGCCGATTTTAAATTAAAGTGGTCTTGCCCTCAAGGCATGAGATTGTATGGCGCATTCAGCCGGTAATTAAGTTCCAAAAATTAATGCTGTGTTTTTTAAAATTTTCTTGGCTCTTGTAATGATTGGTCAAATAAATAAAGTTTATGTTCGAGTGTAACTGACAGCAGCTGATTTTGGCCCCTTTCCACAATTTAAACTACCTGTCTTGTCCTGCGGGTTTAGCAGGGCGTCTCATATATGTATGATACAATTAGCTGATGACATTGCTATTCTGAGTAAAAGTCAAGAAGTAGATGATCTGCTGAATGGAATGAACAGTCTAATGAGTACAGAATACGGACAGAGTAAATCTAAGGAAGACGAAATTAATGAGAAGTATCAGAAATGGAAACAGCGCGAAACTGGACATCTGGACTGATGGTCACGAAGTAGATGAAGTTAAGGGATTCTGCTATCTAGGCAGCAAAATAGCCAATGACAGACACAGCAAGGAGGACATCAAAAGCAGACTAGCAATGGCTAAAAGGGCAATCCTTGCCAAGTATCAAACATAGGCCTCAATTTGAGGAAGAAATTTTTGAGAATGTACGTTTGGAACACAGCATTATATGGTAGTAAAACATGGACTGTGTGAAAACCGGAACAGAAGAGATTCTAAGTATTTGATGTGTGGTGCTACAGACGAATGTTGAAAATTAGGTTGACTGATAAGGTAACGAATGAGGAGATTCTGCGTAGAATCGGAGAGGAAAGGAACGTTTGGAAAACACCGACAAGGAGAAAGGACAGGATGATAGGACATCTGTTACGACATCAGATTGGAATAGATCCAACAAATAATTGAGGACGTAGGCTGCAAACTGCTACTCTGAGGTGAAGAGGTTGGCGCAGGAGAGGATTTCGTGGCGGACCGCACAAATCGGTCAGCAGACTAATGACTAATAAAAAAAGACATGTCATTTTTCCGCGTGACAGGTGCATAGTCGACGCTACGCGAGACGGCACAGATTGCACGCGAATAGTAAACGCTGGCCGCAGCTCACACTACTAATCGCCGCGTAACCAACTGCTACAGCTGCTGAAACGCAACTACTCCAACTTCCATACGTAGTCAACCGTGTGTCTACAAAGTATCCTCATATATCCATTGTGTACCAGGTGCGGAAGTACGAATCCGGAATTTGGTTGCAATAATTACACTTCTCTTGTTTCAAAATGATAAACAGTACTTTATTCAAAATAATACCCATTGCTTCCAGAATGAGATTTTCACTCTGCAGCGGAGTGTGCGCTGATATGAAACTTTCTGGCAGATTAAAACTTGTTAATACCCATTGCTATTTATACATTTCTCCCACACCTCCGGCAGGCTATGAATGCCACGCCAAGAAAACATTTCCTCTTTTGAACCGAACCAGTCGGCGAGTCACTTTCGTACATTTTCATACGAAATGAAGCGTTGTTAAGCGAGAGATTGTCCAAATAGGTGATAATCGGACGGAGCCAACGCTGGAGAATAAGCCGCATGCCCTAGTATTTCCCAACTGAACGCTGCGATCATTTCCGTGACACGTTTTGCTGTGTTTTATGGGGCGTTAGCACGGAGCAATGTGACTGTTGCGTTTTTCCATATTCCGGTCGTTTTTCACGTAATGCTCGATTTAAATTGATCATTTGTTTTTCGTTGTCAACAGTGTTAACGGTTTCACCAGGTTTTAACAGCTCATGATGGATGACACCCTTCTGATCTCACCAAGAACACAGCGTTGTCGTCTTTCCAAAGCAGTTTGGGCTTGCAGCGGATGTAGGTGGTTTGCCTGGATTCACTCATGATTTACCATGTTTAGGATTCTCAAAATGCATCCTTTTTCAACAGTTGTCATTATTCGATGGAGAAATGACTTCCTTTTGTATCTGGCGAGCACCATTACACAAGCAGTCTTTCGATTTGCTTGCTGTCTCTCATTGAGCTCATGCGGAATCCATTTTACTTCCTGCACCTTTCCCGTAGCTTTCAACAGAAGAGAAAGTGCTTTCTGCGTCACATTCAATTGTTCTGCGAATTCCTGTTGAGTTTATCATCTTCATCCAATAAAGCCTGCAATTCGATGTCTTCGAATTTTTTCGGTGGTTTCCCGCGCTCGTCGTTTCGCAAGTGAAAATCACAACTTTTGAATTTTTCTAACCACTCAAAACACTGTTTTCCCAAGAGCATGTTCGCCGAAAGCTTCGACAATTGTTCTATCCGATTCTGCATCAGTTTTCTTCAAATAACAGAAAACCAATGATGTCCTCAAATCGTAGTTTGTAGGCACAAAAGTCGACATGTTTAAGGGTTTGAAGCAGATACCCATGTATGGAACTTGGGTTACTGCACGTTGACATCCGTCATCAGCCGTTACAGGAAGCAGATGGCGCTGCAGACGCGATCTCATGAGCTCTACACTTACGGCTAGCACCATCCATAGATAAAGTCCGATTTCATGCTTCTACACCTGGTATATTCCCTCATAGAGCTGACATTTTACTTCGAAGTCGCTTACCCGGTAAATACGATATTGCTATGCCCCTCTTATTCCGAAATATATTGTAATTCGGAATAATACAGGCACTGCTATCGTAAATAAAAAGGAAGCTGTCTGTCTGTTAGATGACTATTAGTTTTCCTTACGGTAAGGTAAGTGGACATGAGAGGCTGCTCTGACGTTGCGATTGCTAATGAAGTAAAGACTGAAGGAGAATCAAGACACGTTCGTTCATCAGGGTAAAATGGTGTAAGATGTTCGAAATTCTGAGAAAAAGGGTACTAAGCAATAGGGAAAGATGGGTAACATACATTATGTACAAGGGTCAAGAAGAAACGTAGGAGTGGGAGACCAACAACGAAATGGACGGCTGTAAGACAGGGATGTAATCTGTCGCTCTGCTATACTACAAAAAGAAATGTTCAACAGTGGCATTGAAATTAAGACTGAAATAATAATAATAATTTTAATAATCATAATAAGCTTCCTTGATGACATTGCTACCGTATTGTAACAGACGAAGAATTACAGGAGCAGTTGAATGGAACGAACAGCAAAATGATCACACTATATGGATTGAGAGCAAACCGATGAAAGATAAAAGTAATCAGGAGTTGCAGAAATGAGATTAGCGATAAATTTGATAGAATGAAATTTTCACTCTACAGGGGAGTGTGCGCTGATATGAAACTTCCTGGTAGATTAAAACTGTGTGCCGTACCGAGACTAGAACTCGGGACCTTTGCCTTTCGCGGGCAAGTCCTCTACCAACTGAGCTACCCAAGCACGACTAACTCCCCGTCCTCACAGCTTTACTTCTGCCAGTACCTCGTCTCCTACCTTCCAAACTTTACAGAAGCTCTCCTGCCCGTGAAAGGCAAAGGTCCCGAGTTCGAGTCTCGGTCCGGCACACAATTTTAATCTTGATAAATTTGATATCAAAATTCCGGACCTCATAGCAGATGAAGTTAAGGAAACAAAATAACATTTGACGAAGGAATCAAGGTGGAGGAGATTATCACACACAAAGAAGGCATTCCTGGCCAAAGCGGTGTTCTAGTATCAGATATTGGCCTTGATTTGAGGAAGAAATATCTAAGAAATTACAGTTGGAGCATAAAATTTTACGCAAGTGAACCACGGGCTAAGTGTGAACAGGAAAGGAAGAGAACCGACTGTTGCAATGTTGGATCGCGTGCTGCTGGTAAAGCTCTTTTACAAAAAAGCTGACTGTGTGCCAGTTGCTCTGCAGACGTTCCTGGTACTCAAAGGTATAAAAAAGGATTTGGTCCGATCTCTGGAGAAAATGAACAAGAAAGTCGGAAGTACAGGCTGTTTTGAATTGCACTTTGGCTGACGTAACTAAACAATTGATTCGACGTCAGTAGAAGATATGGCCACAGCATTGCATGAGGGGTGTGCAAACAGGCAGTGGACGGAGAACTGCCCAAATTTGGGCGTGCCTGAGCACCAGTCATAACGTTCTACGAAACATCCGGCACTGCTGTCAAACAAAATTACCCATGATCAGGAGTTGCTTCATGCTGACCTGCCAGCGAGGCAAACGTTTGCTCTGCAATTTCTTGCTCCCATGAAAGTGGACAATGGGTCGCATGAATAAAAAAGGGAACATTCCTCGAAGAACATTCTCAGAGCAAAGGAACATTCTTTTTGAAAGTCCTCTATGAAACTCCTCTGTGTTCCGTATGAATAAAAAATTCGAAGCATGTTCTCCGACGAGAGAGTTGTTTCTATATCCCGTCCTTCCTGAAAAGATTCTCCGAGGGTTCCTTGTGCCGCGTTCCAGAACACATACATAATCTTATATTTTATTCAAAATTATCAAGCCAGAAAAATATTCAATGTATAAATATGGAACTGGCTTCAACGTGTTTTGGAAGAGTTGCACTATGTTTAGATTTTAGTTTTATGTGCGGCAGCAACTCACTAAGGCGACTATGGATAGGTTACAGAGTTTTATTTTCTGTTCATGTTACCGAATTTTTGTCACGTGGGGAATATTATTTGCTGTTGAAGTTAGGTGAACACGTTATGCGATCAAAATTTTAAGACTGCAACACATTCTCATCTACTCCAAACTTCTTTTTACACGAAATAATTGTTGTTAAATACGACGCATGATAGTCCGCTCGAGCGTCAAGTACTTCATAGATCGTCCTTGCGGTTTCATTGCCAGGAACAGATCGCTAGGTTTGTAGTAAACCAGCTATTAATTTTTTCTGATATGCCTACTTATTGGCCGGCCAGGGTGGCCGAGTGGTTCTAGGCGCTTCAGTCTGGAACCGCGCGACCACTACGGTCGCAGGTTCGAATCCTGCCTCAGGTATGGACGTTTGTGATGTCCTTAGGTTAGTCAGGTTTAAGTAGTTCTAAGTTCTGAGGGACTGATGACATTAGAAGTTATGTCCCATAGTGCTCAGAGCCATTTGAACCTACTTATTTCTAACACAACAAAAGGTAAAGTATATGCTGCGAAGAAAACATGATAAACAACTGAAAATGTTAATGTCTGGTGTAAACCTTAGTTTTCGCGTACACGAGTCTGAATACCTGGTTCTGTTAAGTAGCACACAGACGTTTTCCATTTCACTGCACTTGAAAGGTCAGCCTCTCTTCTATCATGATTTTTTGGGAAGGAAATTCGCGTGCCAAATATTTTTTTAATTGTTAAACCTTTGTAAACTTCTACAGTTTCTCCTTTCTGCATTTGGTTGGGCTTCTTATTCCTAAGCAATATAAAATCTGCCGTTTTACTGAAAGCGCGGTAAAACTTAACCTCAATAGATCTTACTCAGCTCGTAGTATACTACAGAGTTCACCTCAAAAAACGAAGAGTGTTCTCTGCTTGTGAGAAACTTCTCTAGTTTTATTCATACAAAATCGGATAATGTTCCTCACGCTGCCCAACTTACCCCACTCTTTTACTCAATCGGAGAACATTCTGAGCTGGTGTACATTCTCCGATTCGCTTTACACATGCTAACTTGAGAATATTCTCCGAAATTCTGAAAGTAAAGTACGTTACCGTCTTAATCAATCGCCGTGGAACGTTCTGTGGAGGGAAGCCCATTTCCACCTTCAAGTGAATGTCGATACACGGTATTTCAGAATATGGCCAACGAAAAATCAGCTCCCACGTCAAACGGTACCGCTTCATTCTAGAAATTTAACTGTATGTCGTGGTACTGACGGCATCATTTGTCATAGGTCCATTTTTTTGGAGTACATGGGTACTGCGGATCCTGTCATCTGCATCGTCACGAATAAACGCTATGAGTCTTTTGCGCACGAACGTCACTCCAGCACTTAACAGCGTGGGTGTCTGAGAAGGATAATTTTCATGCAAGACTTGTTAAGAAAGCACTGCGTTGTTATTTATTTACAGTTGTGCCTGGAGACATTCTGCACGTGATATTTTTTATTTATAAACCTTCTTTGCACAAAAAATTTGAAGTAGAATGCTTGGAGATGTGAATATGGAGCTTGTTTGTTTCCCTAACATGGGAGAAAGCCACGTAGAATTAGCCATGCGAAAAGCAACTGACAGTAAGGTCCCTGGCCGAAAAATGCTGTGTCTGTGTTTTGTTTATCTTCATGGCATAAGTACACCGGAAATTT
Source organism: Schistocerca cancellata (assembly GCF_023864275.1). Classification (NCBI taxonomy): domain Eukaryota; kingdom Metazoa; phylum Arthropoda; class Insecta; order Orthoptera; family Acrididae; genus Schistocerca; species Schistocerca cancellata. Next base: position 664,975,832 of record NC_064628.1, read on the forward strand.
CACACGTTTAAAGCGAAACGGTAAATTGTTAGGAATAAGCGGGAAACAGGATATAAAAACTCTCTCGCCTGCGCCACTTCGCGTCAAAATTTCAGATTACGTGATGTTATGTTAAAGAGTGTTTTTCTCTGTGAAGGAAGGGTTATGACGAGTGAGATAGTACACGACGCTCTCGATCGGTGTTACGTCGCACCTCGCTTTCGGAAAGAGTTTTCAAAGACCGAGTTAAAGACAGATGTTCTCAAGTTGCGGTATGTCTCGCTTCACAATCGTGGTTGTATTCTTGAGACTGCGTAGTCTTTTGGACGTTCTGGTATATTGTGATGGACGTGACCGGTTTTTAGGCACTTTTTTATAAACAAAACGATACAAAAACGTAATGAAAACATTACTCCGTTTTCCAAGCAAAGAATATAAATCAAACCCATCTAAAGAAGCAGAACAATATGGTTAAGTTTTTTAACACACAAATCTAAAGTCCTTACATCCTGGCCAAGTAAATTCGCTGTTAATGTTTATTTATAAAGATAATATTGCGGCCCTTAATTACATTACTGACGAACTTCCGAAAATAAATCTGTCACTGACAAGACAACCTTGTCCATTCGCCAGCATCGATTTCGTACAAATTTATCTTATATGCAGGGCTTGGCCAGAAATGAAAGCTACAGAAGTGAGACCTCCAGATGACCAAGCGATTAGAAAAAAAGAGCGTTCCTGCTACAGGCTGGGCGAGGCATGAGTCGTTTATGTTAGTGTAGTTTCTAGGTATCAGTTTGCGATGAAGACAGGGTACAGAATGGTTATCGAAGGGTCGTGGGGTCTAGTTCGTATTCTCAATCGTATTTTTTTTTACGTTCAGTTTTACGGTACCTACACTGCAAGTAAACCGAGATAGTGCTCAATATATCACATTTATTGATATTTTCATAAAAGGAATGAAAAGGGAAGGTAATAGAAAATTTGGAATTGCAATTTTCCAGAAAGGAGTTTTAAGTATTCATGAAAACTTGGAATGTAATATTTAGATGGTTTTATTATTTTCTTCGATGCTTTACATGTGCTGCGCTGACATTCATGTAGAAACAGTGGAAGCAGTAATTATCTCGGCTTCTTCCACTCGTTGAATTTTAACAAATTCAAGGCTATTTTAAAGTTTCTACAGACACACAAACTTATTTTACATTCATAAAAGTTTCTCTCTAATCGCACAGCTGAGCGGCAAATCAACCACAAATGCATTATTTCGCCAAATATTGGTGAGGATGGCTGGTGACGTACAACGGAATTTATTTCGATGCGGTCTTTTCCTCACTCGATGAGTTAAGAGTAATTTTGAAGCTTTTTGATCAATTGACGACAAAAATATACTTCTAAGGGTTGTTCTAGCGGAGTGTATTCGGAGGAATCACTTTGATACTACACGATCCCAGTATGGAATTATTTGTCATCCTTTGAATCAATGAACAAAACAAATTTGTTCACCTGCAATAAGGGCCTTATTGTCTACCCCAATTTTTCATACGCCTTTTCATTCCATGCATTTTATAAGATTATTAATGAATATTACTTCAGTTTTTTTGCAGTGCATGCAACGTAGACATTAGTCTTACACAGGAGTCCGACCCCACGACCCTTGAATTAGCGTTCTACACTTTTCGGCAGCGCCAACCACTGCCTAAATGTCTCATGCCTCGCCCGACCCACGCCAAAAATTCTATTTTTTTCTAAACGCTTCGCCATGTGGTGCTTCCACTTCTGTCACTCTTCTTACCAGTCAAGACCTGCATATACCAAAAATCTGGGCGAAATCGGTGATGAGTAAGCACAGTCCCATTGCGAAAAAAAAAAAAAATACGCTAACATCTCCATCTATCGGTTTTTTGATGTACTACTAAACTAACAGCGCCATCTATTGGTTCTTTTGTGTATCGTGCTTCCTGTGATGAGTTAACATGTTAACTATGTTGAACAGTCGATTTTAGACAAACGTTTAATAAATTACAATACCTATTTTTCCGTGTTCCGATTTTAGTGAAATGAAGTATTTTTTCTCAAGCTAAGCTTAACCCTTTTTTGACCTGCGGGACATATGTGTCGTGCTTTACGACCAAGGGGACAATAGAAACCCACATCTGTAGTGTGCTGCCATCTACTGGAAGCTTTCACTACTACTTGAAACCAAACTTCTTCCCGCCAAACAGTTGCATTCTGCTGGATGTTGTTCGGCGCAGTGCACTTGTTTGATCGCTTCTGCGAAGGTTTTTGCATTTTTTCAACTTTTCTTTTGTAAATAATCAAGGTAAGCATAATAACCAAATTTATTGTGTTCCTTATCATTTATTTGTAAATATTACGTGGAATTTCAGTTATAATGTATTTCAGTGACTTGGTAAATAGTTTTTAGTTTTTAACAACATGAAATATCAATCACATGGCCAGTGGGACATATTTGTCCCATATTTTATTTATAATTTCGTTATGCATTCGACATTTTGGATTTTTTTCTTTCTCTGTGCGATACTACATCACTTGGCTTGGAAAAGTATTTATACAATAATAATAATAAAAATAACAATAATAATAATTTGTTGCACTATACAAGGTGCCAGCCCAATTGCAGACCTTATTTCCGCTTTCTTTTTAGAAATGTCACATCTGACAGATGAGGAACTTCTTGAGTATTACTTTTCGCTTCCTGATAATGAAGAATTTTTGGAGGAAGAACGTTATCATGAAGCTGCAGGTGAACTCACCTGTCTTGACGCATCCAATAGTACATCTGTTGATACTACACCGCCTAGGACATTGGCTGAGCCACCTAGCTTTGGTAGCCACAACAATAGTGACAGTGCTAGAATAGAGGTGACAGAAAATAATGGTATTGCGTGTGCAGTAAAAGAAAATGTGTCTGAAAGTGGGTCATCGTGGTCTAGGGGTAACGTCTTTGATTCATAATCAAAACGTCTTCGGTCCCGGGTTCGATCCCCGCCACTGCCTAAATTTTGATAAATAATCAGCATTGGCGGCCGAAGACTTCCGGCATAAGAAGTCAGACTCATTCTGCCAACGGCCTTGTCAAAGAGGGCGGAGGAGCTGATAGAGGTTCAGGGCACACTCTTGTCCTAGGGGTGGGAAATTGCCCCTAAAGGCGGAAGAATCGGCAATGATCAACGACATGAGGATGCGGAAGGCAATGGAAACCACTGCATCAAAGACACGTAACATGTATCCACAGGACATGTGGCCTGTAATTGAAGAAGTGTCATGATGATCTCCCCATTGGCAAAAGATTCCGGAGTAGTCCCCCATTCGGATCTCCAGGAGGGGACTGCCAAGGGGGAGGTTACCATGAGAAAAAGACTGAATAATCTACGAAAGGATAACGTTCTACGAGTCGGGGCGTGGTATGTCAGAAGCTTGAACGTGGTAGGGAAACTAGAAAATCTGAAAAGGGAAATGCAAAGGCTCAATCTAGATATAGTAGGGGTCAGTGAAGTGAAGTGGAAGGAAGACAAGGATTTCTGGTCAGATGAGTATCGGGTAATATCAACAGCAGCAGAAAATGGTATAACAGGTGTAGGATTCGTTATGAATAGGAAGGTAGGGCAGAGGGTGCGTTACTGTGAACAGTTCAGCGACCGGGTTGTTCTAATCAGAATCTACAGCAGACCAACACCGACAACGATAGTTCACGTATACATGCCGACGTCGCAAGCCGAAGATCAACAGATAGAGAAAGCGTATGAGAGTATTGAAAGGGTAATGCAGTATGTAAAGGGGGACGAAAATCTAATAGTCATGGGCGACTGGAATGTAGAAGTAGTAGAAGAAAAGGTTACAGGGGAATATGGGCTTGGGACAAGGAATGAAAGAGGAGAAAGACTAATTGAGTTCTGTAACAAGTTTCAGCTAGTAATAGCGAATACCCTGTTCAAGAATCACAAGAGGAGGAGGTATACTTGGAAAAGGCCGGGAGATACGGGAAGATTTCAATTAGATTACATCATGGTCAGACAGAGATTCCGAAATCAGATACTGGATTGTAAGGTGTACCCAGGAGCAGATATAGACTCAGATCACAATATAGTAGTGATGAAGAGTAGGCTGAAGTTCAAGACATTAGTCAGGAAGAATCAATACGCAAAGAAGTGGGATACGGAAGTACTAAGGAATGACGAGATACGTTTCAAGTTCTCTAACGCTATAGATACAGCAATAAGGAATAGCGCAGTAGGCAGTACAACTGAAGAGGAATGGACATCACTAAAAAGGGCCATTACAGAATATGGGACTGAAAACATAGGTACAAAGAAGGTAGCTGCGAAGAAACCATGGGTAACAGAAGAAATACTTCAGTTGATTGATGAAAGGAGGAAGTACAAATATGTTCCGGGAAAATCAGGAATACAAAAATATAAGTCGCTGAGGAATGAAATAAATAGGAAGTGCAGGGAATCTAAGACGAAATGGCTGCAGGAAAAATGTGAAGACATCGAAAAAGACATGATTGTCGGAAAGACAGACTCAGCATACAGGAAAGTCAAAACAACCTTTGGTGACATTAAAAGCAACGGTGGTAACATTAAGAGTGCAACGGGAATTCCACTGTTAAATGCAGAGGAGAGAGCAGATAGGTGTAAAGAATACATTGAAAGTCTCTATGAGGGTGAAGATTTGTCTGATGTGATAGAAGAAGAAACAGGAGTCGATTTCGAAGAGATAGGGGATCCAGTATTAGAATCGGAATTTAAAAGAGCTTTGGAGGACTTACGGTCAAATAAGGCAGAAGGGATAGATAACATTCCATCAGAATTTCTAAAATCATTGGGGGAAGTGGCAACAAAACGACTATTTACGTTGGTGTGTACAATATATGAGTCTGGCGATATACCATCTGACTTTCGGAAAAGCATCATCCACAAAATTCCGAAGACGGCAAGGGCTGACAAGTGCGAGAACTATCGCACAATCAGCTTAACAGCTCATGCATCGAAGCTGCTTATAAGAATAATATACAGAAGAATGGAAAAGAAAATTGAGAATGCGCTAGGTGACGATCAGTTTGGCTTTAGAAAAAGTAAAGGGATGAGAGAGGCAATTCTGACGTTACGGCTAATATGGAAGCAAGGCTAAAGAAAAATCAAGACACTTTCATAGGATTTGTCGACTTGGAAAAAGTGTTCGACAACATGAAATGGTGCAAGCTGTTCGAGATTCTGAAAAAAGTAGGGGTAAGCTATAGGGAGAGACGGGTCATATACAATATGTACAACAACCAAGAGGGAATAAGAGTGGACGATCAAGAACGAAGTGCTCGTATTAACAAGGGTGTAAGACAAGGCTGTAGCCTTTCGCCCCTACTCTTCAATCTGTACATCGAGGAAGCAATGATGGAAATAAAAGAAAGCTTCAGGAGTGGAATTAAAATACAAGGTGAACGGATATCAGTGATACGATTCGTTGATGGCATTGCTATCCTGAGTGAAAGTGAAGAAGAATTAAATGATCTGCTGAACGGAATGAAGAGTCTAATAAATACACAGTGTGGTTTGAGAGAAAATCGGAGAAAGACGAGGGAAATGAGAAGTAGTAGAAGTGAGAACAGCGAGAAACTTAACATTAGGATTGATGGTCACGAAGTCAATGAAGTTAAGGAATTCTGCTACCTAGGCAGTAAAATAACCAATGACGGACGGAGCAAGGAGGACATCAAAAGCAGACTCGCTATGGCAAAAAAGGCATTTCTGGCCAAGAGAAGTCTACTAGTATCAAATATCGGCCTTAATTTGAGGAAGAAATTTCTGAGGATGTACGTCTGGAGTACAGCATTGTATGGTAGTGAAACATGGACTGTGGGAAAACCGGAACAGAAGAGAATCGAAGCATTTGAGATGTGGTGCTATAGACGAATGTTGAAAATTAGGTGGACTGATGAGGAAAGGAATGAGGAGGTTCTACGCAGAATCGGAGAGGAAAGGAATATGTGGAAAACACTGATAAGGAGAAGGGACAGGGTGATAGGACATCTGCTAAGACATAAGGGATGGTACTAGAGTTAGCTAGTAGAGGGCAAAAACTGTAGAGGAAGAAAGAGGTTGGAATACGTCAAGCAAATAATTGAGGACGTAGGTTGCAAGTGCTACTCTGAGATGAAGAGGTTAGCACAGGAAAGGAATTCGTGGTGGGCCGCATCAAACCAGTCAGTAGACTGATGACCAAAATAAAAAATCCAAAATTACCAGTGACACTGCAAATGAAGTTATTGTGTGTTTGCAGAATAAGAGAATAGGGCCGAACATGCCAATGAAATTGAAACAGAGTGGACTGACAACTTAAGTTATTTTGAGAACTTATCAGCATCTCTTGATGGAAGTGCAGATAAAAAGTTCGATTTTGGACAAAATGATAAAGAAATAGATCATTTTTTTACAATTTTGTTGATGATTGTTTGAAGAAGATCAAAGATGAGACTAACCTCTATGCAAGTCAAATATGTCACAATATTACTAGAGATAAAGAGGTGAGACAAGGCCGCTGCAATTGGAAAGACACTGACATTGAAGAAATAAAATATTTTATCGCCATTGACATTCTAGTGGGAATACATAGGCTGTCTGAGATAAGCCACTATTGGTCCATCGACCCACTTTTGCGTGTAAGTACAGTTTCTCAACTAATGAGTAAAACCAGGTTCAGAAAACTGACTGAAAACATTCGTTGCAATGACAATGCTACAGCAGTACCAAGAGGTGAAGCTGGCTATGATCGACTGCACAAATTACACCCAATAGTTGACGCTATCAATAACAATTTGAAAGCAGTATGCACTACATCAAGTATCATGGCTGTTGATGAGAGTATGGTCCCATTCAAAGTGCATTCTTCTACAAAGCAGTACCTTACAATGAAGCCTGTAAAACGAGGTTACAAAATTTGGTGTCTTGCCTATTCAAAATCAGGTTTCATAACCCAGTTAGAGATGTATACCGGAAAGAAGGACACCCAAGACTCATCGTTCAATTTGGGAGAAAATGTTGTGCTCCATGTTACTGAGTCATACATGCAGTCTCGCTGACTAATTTCTTCACGTCATACCATCTGATGAAGTCACTAAATGAAAGAGGACATTTTGGAGTTGGAACAGTGAGGACAAACAGGAAGGGACTTCCAGGTATGATGAAGAAACAAAACAAATTACAACAAGGGCAGTTTACGTTCCAAACAAAGGGCTGTGTCTAAGCAATAAAATGGCAAGACAACAAGACTGTGACAATACTAAGTACTTATCATAGCCCAAAAGACGTAACCTGTTGTATAGCTAGAGAAGGCCGAAATGCACGCGTTAAACTCAAGCAGGCTGGCGTGAGGTCTGAAACAGGATACGTAATGAATGCTATAAAGAAAAGTACGTAGCTTCGGGAATACTTAACTTTAATCCACATTTGTAGAACATTGCTCTTGATGATACAGAAGTATTATAGCAATTGAATACGGTGCCTTGCTAGGTCGTAGCAACTGTAGCTGAAGGCTATGCTAACTATCGTCTCGGCAAATGAGAGCGTAATTCTCAGTGAACCATGGCTAGCAATGTCGGCTGTACAACTGGGGCGAGTGCTAGTACGTCTCTTTAGACCTGCCGTGTGGTGGCGCTCGGTCTGCAATTACTGACAGTGGCGACACGCGGGTCCGTCGTATACTAGCGGATCGCGGCCGATTTAAAAGCTACCACCTAGCAAGTGTGGTGTCCGGCGGTGACACCACATAACCTTTGTCAACACAAAAAACAGAGACGCTACTTCATCAGAGGTCTTCCGTCGTAAAGCAGTTGCAGAGTATATGGATCGCGTTGATCAGATGCGTGAAAGGTATGCAATTGGAGGGCGATCTCTAAAGTGGTGGCATCGTCTTTTTGTTTTTCGTAATTGACCTGGTAGTTGTTAACAGTTTCATAACGTGGAACTTTAGACATGAAGGATATAACCAGTTTTCCTTTCACTTATCAAACGACTAACAGCAGGTCATGAAATCAAAAGAAGAAGAAGACCAAATTTTCTAAGAAAAAACAAGCCGGATGTCAAGATTGTACCAGACGAACTTCGCCTTCAAGCTGGAACACATTTCCCAGTAAAAGGCACAAGGTAACGCTGCAGGTTCTGCAGTACACAGCAGAAGGAAGTATGAACCAACATGATGTGCATACACTGCAAAGTTCTTCTATGTGCACTTCCCTTTTTCGAAAAATTTCATAGAAAATAAATGTTCCTGATATCGGCATTGTTAAAATCAACATCAAACATTTGCAATATAGCCATTGTATTTGTACAAACTGGTCACAAAAATTAATTATATTCTCGTAAAAGTTGCAGCTGAAATTAAATGTTCTCTCTTATGCTCTATTTTTATTCAAACCTATGCCATACTTGCACCTAATGACCATTGGGACATACAAAACCCACCTAAAATATTAAAAAATCTGGTTAAAGCAATCATACACTTTTTAAACATTTCACTTTAGAAGTTATTCCTCAAGCAAAATACAAAACAACTGAACGAAGAATAATTCGATCATGAAAGGGTTAAGTTAACAGTGAAAATCCTATGATAATTCGTCTAGTAATTTTTAAGATTGGCGCGCTCAAAAAGACAGACATGAGCGCTTTACAGTTTTATTATTACCATCTGAGGGATTATGTGTTCACTGCTCCGATTACAAACGAAGCTGAATTTAAGGCATGTATTGCGCAACGCATTCTGAACATGACCCCTGAGACACTGATTATTATGGAACAAGCTGTTTCTCAATTTTAACTGGTAACAGTAAAGGTGGACAGTATACTAAACATGTCTCGCGGCAGTTTCAAGACAGTTAGAAACCGATTTCACTGACGCTTTCTACGTGGTTTTTGGCCACAGGACAATTAAAAAAATATCTGTCTCCGACGTGGCACGACTTTGCTTTGGTGGATGGGCTTACCTTACTAAGAATGCCACAACTTTTGAATGCCAAACTTACAGGGTCGTGCGCATTGTACAGTATGATCGGTTTAATATGCAGCCCACACCATAGCTCTCGAATTGCAATTCATCTGCCTTTTGTAATCGGATCCATTTACGTTATATTGCTTACAGTGCCATCCTGGGGGATGGATGTGTGTGATGTCCTTAGATTAGTTATGTTTAAGTAGTTCTTAGTTCCAGGGGACTGATGACGTCAGAAGTTGAGTCCCATAGTGCTCAGAGCCATTTGAACCATTATTCCATTCAAATTTGACGTCATTCTGAGCAGCGCTACTTCTTATACAGCGTTTGGAATGTGGGACTTTAATCATAATCAACCTGTATGTCTCTTCGGATAGCTTTCACAGTTAACCGTACATCAAATAACCATTCTTCTATAAGATTCACTGCAGTACCGTTTCCGTAATTTGTTAAGGTAGTTCGTAGACTTCTGATTAGTTTGAGTTGATATTTACATTATTGGATCATAAACGACTTTCACACCTCCCTTCTCTTCAACTATTACACTGTCTCGATGCCCCTCCTGTGGTCCCCTTGAGGTAATCGCTAAAGTTTCTTCCATGCAGTAGGTCGAATGTATGTCACGACGTACGGGTTAATGAACGACTCCCTTTCAACACTTTATTGAAAACAAGCTCTCACTTTTCAAGCGCCGTCAATTCGAATAAAATCTTCGAGAGTGTGACAGCTGTCCCTCACACACTCTCTAGTGGATGGCGGCAGTGACAGCTGTCCAAAGCTCGATAAATTTATTCGAAATACCGGGGCTTTAAAACCAACAGTATTTTTATTCAGCCATGCTACCGCGAAAGACTTCAAGACCAAAATTATTTCACTTCGTTTACCAAACAGCCATGCGTGTGGGCCCTGGCGCAGAGCGTCGAACTTCGTTATGTTGAAACAACGCCCTTTCGTCATATATGTATATAACCTTGCATTTTGAATTTGTCTTAAAGACCTATTTAACCAACTGATATTTAAATTAGGGACAAGTTTCCACAGAAGTGCTCTGATGCAGTTCATGTAAACATTTTTCAATACTGATTCCAATACGAAGATGAGACGGGCTTCCCCAAATAAATGGAGAACTAGTAATAGAAAGTGGAGAATTTTTCTGAGGCACACACGCAAGCACTGTTGCCAATTTAGGACACAGACACCTGTCAACAAAATTTGAACGGTATACTTTCTGCTATGGCACTGGAAGAGGGATTCTAAGAGGACACTGATACAAATTGCGTGGAGTAAAGTAATAGCTAACACGTGATAACAGCAAAAAACTGTCTCGTCATCAGGAGAAGATGTGCCACAAACATACTGTCTGCTATGTCAGATTTAAGTAAATATGTAAATCAGGTACGGTTTTTTATGGTTTATTTTGAGTCTCCTATCAAGTATTCAAAATGTTAACGTTTAGCACTGACACATGCTATAAAGTCATTCTGAACAGATACTATAGCACTTAGAATTACATCCGGACTAATCGTATTATCGCAGACCCATGGTTATTCCACATTTCAATGTCTTCTGGAATCTCCAGTCTTTCCTTTTAGACCTCTTGTTGGTCAAATTTTGAGCGGGTTGAAAACACGACTCCCTATAAATTAAAGAATGAATCTTTTTAACGAATTTTTGTTAAAAAGTTGATTTTCTCCAGGTCTAGCTATTTTGAGCATAAAAAGTTAAACTGAAGTGATATTTAACTGTAAAAATGGTGTCCTTCGTAGCAGGTACTTAATTCAGGCTATTTCGACAACTGAAGTCACTAGGTAACCAAATGATACGTCAGTAAGATAATGCTTTCTAAACTTAACTCGAAAATTTAAAGAAAAATTAAAAATCAGCCAAATATTTTGTGAAACGATATGTCTAAAAACAAGAAACAAAATAGATTACAGAAACATTTGAAGTGCCTTTCAGTGCAGATCAAAACCATGTACAGCAAATAAACTGCGCAAATGTTTCTGTAATACACTTTCTTCCTTTTAGACATGTCGTATCAAAAACATTTCACCGATTTCTTAATTTTTTATGTTATGTCTCCCCAGCGATTAAAGTGACGTTTCCCACATACCTCATCTTTCGTGTGAATTGTTTGCTTAATTTCGAATATGTTTTGCTATGATACATTCTTATGTAATTTTAGAAGTACATTACCTGGTTGTTCTTGTCTCGACATTATGCCTGGTTTGGCTCCATGAACTTGCAGCGAGTGTGATTTAGCAATCTGCGTGAGAGGGAGTCGCGATTTGTGCTTGTGTCTGAGATGTTAAGTGTTTCGTAACAAGCTCCACTGGTCTGGCGCGTTTATTGAGCAGAATATTTTAGTATTACTTGTTTTACCTGTTAGGCTGTCAGTTCATTTATGACATATGTTCCCAAAAGAAGTAAGTGACGATTGAAGTTTTATTTAATTAAGCATTCCGTATTCGACAGCTTTTTCGGTAACTTGCGACCGTCACAGATCTTTCTTAGACATGGCAGAACAGGATCCGGCCATCAATTGGGTTGTGAGCGCATTAATAGTACCATCACGATATGAGGATCAGAATTACATTCAGAGCCAGAATAAAACACAAGGGACTAACTAAGTCTACAAGCGTTAATAAGAAATTTCGGGCCTGCCTTGATACAAAATATTTCTTGTTATTTATGTTATTCTCTTTCCCAAAATAGTTTCAGAGGCAGTACCGCCATTAGCGGGATTTTTCTTTATTCTAACACTCGCAAAAAACACGTTTATAAACATTTTAAAAATTATTACGTGTGTGCTGTTTGGTTACAAACATTGTATTATGTGATTGCTTGCATAATACGTGTTTACTTTAAATCTCGGAGCACGGTTTTTACTTCTTTTGCCTGATTTCCAGCGATTATTTTTCTGCCGTTTCTTCAAAATTGGTTCACATGGCTCTGAGCACTACAGGACTTAACAGCGGAGGTCATCAGTCACCTAGAACTTAGAACTACCTAAACCTAACTAACCTAAGGTAACCTAAGGACATCACACACATCCATGCCCGAGGTAGGATTCGAACCTGCGACCGTAGCGGTTGTTCGGCTACAGACTGAAGCGCCTAGAACCACTCGGCCATCGGCCACTCTCATCGGCATACAGGATGTCACCTGCAGGTGTTTGAGTGGCTGTCACTAACAAATATGAAAAAGTTAACTTACATACGTCAACATTATACCTTTAGGAATTGCGTTAGTGCTATGCACACAAGCATTTCCGCACAACACGTACATACGTAAATAGTTATTGGAAATCGTCAGAATTTCTCGTAATGGGCAACAGCGTGTCTGGTACATCAGATGAGATATTGTTAAATTAGCTATAAAAGTTTTTTGAACAAAATCCTGACACTTGCGAAAAAATTTTCTTTTACAAACATTATATAGACGACATCATACTACCATACAAAGGTGACAACAGTGATATTCGCGAGGTAACAGAAAGAATGGCTGGGATGCACAAAAAAAAATTTCACCGTGAAACTGAAAGGAAGTGTACGTTTTTGGATCTTAAGATAACTAAAAGGGATGGAAGGTAAAAAATTAGCATATTTAGGAATACGACGGCTACTGTCACGATTTTAAATGTGAAATCCTGTCACCCTAAGAATCATAAATGGGCATACTTTACATCCACGACCAACAGAAAGATAAAACTACCACTCACCCCCAATGACGAGGTGCAAGAATTAAATGTGATTAGGCAAATAGCCGAGGCAAACGGACGCAACGACCGTGATGTAATAAGACTTTATAATAAACTGAAGACAATATGTGACAAGGGGCAATAGAACGAGAAGGCAAGAAGTATGTTGTTACATCGTGCAATGGTGCCTTTTCCGACAGAACTATACAGGTTTTCAGAAAAACGAAAGTAAAAATTGGATTTCAACAAAAAGTACAATTGGATGTAGGCTACGCCACAAAGTTGCCAACAACAAAAAATAATTGGGGATCTGGTGTCTTAAGATCAACTCCCAAGACTGTGATAAGTTGTACATCGGCCAGACAGGAAGGAATTTTCAGACTCGTTTTAGAAAGCAAACGTATAACCAGAATAAGAGCGCTTTCGGTACACATCTAGACAAAGAAAAGTATTCGGCAGGATACAGAGAATAATGTGCATAGGGCGCCAAAAAGGCAACTACTGAAGATACTCCAGGAAATGGAGATTTATGTACAAAGAAAACGGCGACCAGAATTACTGCTGAAGGAACAGCATGAGTTTAACCTGAAAGCTTACTTCGATATTTTCAGAAACCTACTGGCGTGAACAGTGTCGAGCGCCCCAGCGGCTTAGCGTGCTGTTGTGTGCACCGGCCGCTAGTGACGAGGAGACTGGGTATTTCTCCGCAAGTTCTGCCGGAGGAACAGAAGGACGTCATACAGAGAAGCCACGACGCCCCCGCCATTGATATCACACTCAGGATGTATTATCGACCATAAATTTTTAGTGTTTTAATAATAGTCACTATTTCATTAATTACCTTACAAGTACGGTAACGCTGGAAGATTTCGTTTTATAGATGTGTTTTTATTCTTAATCTTTTTATACTGGCTTTTGCACAATAGAATGTTTTACTTTCCCAAGACAGGAGCTTCACAATGTTAGTATTTGTGTTTTATTTGGATTTTAAGTGTGGTTCTAGTTTCATGTATAGTATGTCAGTACATGTTTTATTGGCGGACGCTCGTTTTGCCATTTGAAGTAATTTTAATTAACGACTACGCGTACTGCTTTGTAACCGTTACATTTGCGGCCCTGGTTAATCATGTACCCTAGCTATAGCACCCCCTGCTCACCGCAGTCTATTTGTATAAATACCAGAAGCATTCTGATCATTATTAGCGCTTCCTACGTACCTACATGTTTAGTCTGACGTTGATACTACATCAGAATATTTTATCGTGTGTATGGCTGCTAATTAAGTAAGCACCTTTTATCTTTCTTATGTAGTCCCAAGCCTTTTATATATTCAGCCTCAGCAATCTGTACTTAGTTGGTTACACCCAGTTTTTGATTGTAATAGATCTGAAGATGGCAGTAGACGAAACTGGTAATATCACGGATAAAATGCTGTGTGATCAAGACGGACCTGTAAAGTAAAGAAGATGATTCCTGCGTGCTCTGTTACATGTAGCGAGCGTGAAAGCTACTTTTGTTTCTGGAACGACGTATGCAGTTATATCTAATGTTCTGTGAAGATCTGTAACTGCACATGCCATGTGGACGAGACATATATTGGCGCTATGTGGACTGTGTCCAGCGGCATGTCTTTCAATAACTGCAGCAGCGTAAGTATTGTACGTGTTTCAGGTAATCTAGATGACATACTTAACCGTCTCCTGAACTACTGATTCCCTTCAACAGCTTTCAACTCTTATTACAGAAATATTGTTGCTGCAGAAGTCAACAATAATCTTTCCCTCATTGTATTTTATCTTCGCTACTTACATGCGTCCGTCATAAGCAAAAGATAAACTATAATCAAAAAAATAATGGCTGACTGGAAATCTTGGTTAGGAGAAGGAACTAAAGACGCTGTTAAAGGAGAATATGAACTTGGTGGTAGGAATAAAACAGATGTAATACTGAGTTCTGCATTAAATTTCAGGTGCTAACAGCAAATACTCTTTTTCAAGAATCACAATCGGAGGAAGTGTCACACTACGAGCGGTCTGATAGCGTTATTTTATACTATGACGCTGACGATCTTCAAGAGCTGACGGAGTGCTGTGTATGTGTTTGGTACATGTAGTTGCTGTGTCACAGCGAAAGCGTGGCTGAAACGAGGCGACAAGCAAACACACGTTGAGCGACCACGGGGTTTCCCGGGAACCAGCTTGACGGAGGATAGGAAGCCATCACGGACTAATGACTGGAACATTAGGCTGAAAGTACCATATAGTCACATAAACTGCTACAATTACTTGCAAGTGCGCTGCAGGTAATCCAAAGACTCTTTCGAAATCGGACAATGATCTACATCCCAACAAAATTATCGTCGAAGTCGAGCCACTTACGGTTTAAGAACAATTACTGTTTAATTATTTGTTATTTACAACTATGCTACATCTGTGTACATACTAGGAGACGGTACTGACATAAATGTAAAATTACTCTAATGATCCTCTTTGACAAGTTACGCATGGAATTAGACAATTCAGCAATTACACTAACATGACTAAACATAGGTAGGAATAAAGTTATGCTTCAGCTTGGAACTTGTTGTCTACTCATGGACTGACACCCAAAGTTTTACTTCTATCCTGGAGTTGTGATATCTAAAAGAAGGAAATATAGCATTAAGAACGGTTTAGATTTTCTTAACAGTTATGTTAAGGTTCCAACTAATGCAAAAATAGCCTCATTTGATGTGCACAGCTTCTTCACAAGTATTCCAGTTAAAGATAGTGTAGATATTGTCACCATCAGCGTATTCACACAACATTAATCCAGAACAAAAGCTGGGCATTGTTAATACTGTGGAATGTTGTTTAAATCAAAATTACTTTTGTTTTCAAGGGAGCTATTAAAAGCAAGCAGACGGGCTGGCAATACGCTCGCCTTTATATGCCTTACTAGCACAAATGTTCATCGACAAGTGGGAGACTGATTTTCTTAACAGGGAGCCATTGGAAAAACATGTTGTGTTTTGGTGCAGAGAAGTTGATGATATTCTTTGTATGTTGAAAGCTTCCGAGAGACAGCTCCACAAATTTGTGGAATATATGAACCGGTGACACACTGATATAAAATTTAGCGTGAAATTAGGGGCCCAGCATAAAGACAGAAGACAGCACTCATAAATTCAAAATTTATCGAAGAGACTCCTTCACTGACACATTCGTCCTGGCTTCCTCCCAACATCCTACAGCCTTTACACATGCAGAATTCCACCATATGATTCAGTGTCTCCTTTCTAACCCCATGTCCCAAGAAGACTTTGACCAGGACCTTAACTATAAACACAATAGCCACAAATAATAAATTTGACATCAGCCGCATTGACAAAATTAAAAAAAAAATGAAGAAGCAGACAAGGTCCCTACTGTCCCAAATGAAAACAAACTGGAAAAGAAATGGCGCATATTACCTCTTACAGGGAAAACGTCAAACAAGATAAGGAATATACCGAAGGCAAAGTGTTTCTTTGTGATTTTCTCTGTCCCTCAGACAATAGGTAGTTGCTTGTGCAACGCAAAACACAAACAGCCAGTCACCACAAAGATGGGGTTTATAAAAGTGTCAATCTTGCTGCATTGGTCGGATGGGGAGGTCAATCTGCACAAAAATAGGAAATCACAGAAGCTGGAGATTGAAGAAAGCTGATTCAGCCTTTGCAGAACATTAGATACTGTAGAAATTAAAATAGATGTCTATATCCCCACACCTATTATTAAATTTGCAATCCCTTTCGTTAATTATATGTCAACTGCGGGATAGAAGTATAACTTTGTCCCTAAGTCCATCAGTGGATAAAAAGTTCTAGGCCGATGTATAACTTTATTCCTATGTTTAATCACGTTAGTGTAACTGCTTAATTGTGTAATTCCATGTGTAATTGTCAAAACATGGTAACTGAAGTAATTTTACACTAAGCAAAAGAAAATGAGATGCCTATCATCATGTTTATCTTGCGTTATCATCTTTGGAACTAGTAATGTACTTGAAAATTTGCTTGCAACCCGAAAATGAAGTTGAACATTAATCATAATAAAATTTGTGAAAAAAGACAAATACAGTATTTTTTTAGTACATACAAATTATTAAAGAAATTGTTATTTAGCGATGGCAGGCATTTTCCTGCAGGGGCACAGCGGAACATTAGAAATTAAAACATTAGAGCCGCTACATGTCGCATGTAACTTTTTCTTTATTTTATAAGTTACACTGGACCAGTGTTGAAATTACGTAGCCGAAGACCACACGCTACATGTCGCGCTCGGCTATGTAATTTCTGAAGATGCCCGCAATGGTCGAGTGAAACATGTAAAAGAAAGAAAAAGTTCAATGTGGCTTGTGGCGGCTCTAAAATTTTCATTTTTAAGTTGTTGTTTACTGTTATCAAAGCACCAGCTGAAGCAGTCCTCCACATGTGCCCAAATTATCAACAGTAGCACGTTCCATTTTCAATAGGTACCACGCAGTAATTGTTAATGCAAATAGATTTTATTATAATTTTTAATGTTAACAGTGTTTGGTCTGACGAGTCTCGTGCTGCCACAAGCCACAACAGTTGCTCATGGGTTTGAACAGAGAAGGGCCATCCGCTCACACAAGCTTAATTCATATGTTTTACGCCGAATATATATATATATATATATATATATATATATATATATATATATATATATATATGAAGTTTGCTGAAAATTTAAATATTACGATACCATGGCATAAGAAAGCTTGTATAATAAATACAGTAGTAGGTCGGTTGACCGAGTCTTTAAGTAAGCAGGCAAAGCTAGTCTCCAGGATTTTTCGCTGGTATAGTTTCGTTGAGGCTATTGCTTGTGGTTTGTGATAAAGTTTTTGTGCGGACATAGTGCCCTACGTGTGGCTTAGTATTTGAGCATTCCGCACAATGCATAAATTTCAGATATCGCACTAAATATTTAAAGATCCCGTGTATGAACGCTACAACTTTTATTACCGACAGACTTTGGCAGTATTGTGTGTGTATGTATGTGTGTGTGTATGCGCGAATAGAAAGCAATTGGTGATTATTATAGTGACTTGTTTGCGGTATGAACATTAAAGATAGAAAGCGTATGGAACATCGCCTACCACTCTGCTTGCTATTCACTGTTTTATTCGAAACACTTAACCATACATATGGGCACATTTCGTATATGATTTCGTTGGTTGCCTTACTTGTAATAAACTTTGCAAAATTAATATTTAATTAAGTGCTTTCACCCTGGGATGAATTTTCCTTTACCAATATTTAATTAAATCTTCATCAGTGTAACTCTCATAATTTCTGGATTGTCAAATTTTATAATTATACTAACGATTCTGCATGACACTTGAGTTTTGTGTTATTTGGGCAAAAAGCCTACAGTGTGCGACCGAACCCCGACTGTGTAACGGATCAATAATTATCTAGATTGCATGCTTGCCCAGCTAGATGGTGACTGTTAGGTTTTATCTCTGTTGTAGTAGATCATAGGCGATAATGTCAGAGGACGAATGGTCAGTATTCAGGGATGTGACAAAAACGATCATTCGAAGCGAAAATGTCTAATAAACATGGCCTCTGAAATCCATACCTTAAGAGCTATGAGCACTTGTGCAGTAGAAGAGCGAAACTGACGTTCTCACAACTCTTAACATATCCACTTCGGAGTTCGTGTTTACCGGACAGTTCTTCTTGTTTCGGTCCATACTACCTCCTCCCAAATTACGAAAAGCAAAGAGCTTGCAATAGAATAAATTTGTTTCACAGCTCTTAACGTATGCATTTTCGACAGCTGTTTACCAGACTTTGTTCTTTCGAATGATGGTTCCTGTAACATTTACGCACTAAGACCATTCCACCCTATATAAATTGAAGGGCTTGCATCCCCCAAATCCCGTCGTACAGGTGTACGTGGTAAAGGCCTGGAGAGACAGGAAGATACCAGCTGGATTACTTCAAAGCGACACGAAGATTGCAAAATCAGACAGTGGATTGTAAGAGTTACCTAGGAGCAGATTTTGGCTGAGACCACAGTTTAGTAATGATGATGAGTTAACTTTTTTATGACAATCGGCAGGAGCAATCAATGTGGAAGAATATGGTGTACTGCAGAAATGATGGAGTGTGTGATGTTAAATGCGCGATAATGAATGCCACATTCAACAGTTCAGTCGAAGAGGATTGGACACCACTAGAAAGATAAATCACAAATGTAACATAGACAAAAATAGTTATAAGGAAGGTAACTGCAGAGAAACCCTGGTTAACAGAGATACACTTCAACTGATTGACCAAAATGGAAAGTATAGAGCTGTTCAGGATACGACAGGATTACAATCATATAAATAACTTAGGAATTAAATTAATATAAAGTTCAGGAAAGCTAAATCGAAATGGCAAAAGAAATTGTCTTTCAAAAGATTGGTTCAGCATGTAGAAGAGTCAAAACAGGTTTCGATGAAATTCAAAGAAAAAGTGTCAGCATTAAAACTGTAGGAAGAATACCGCTGTTAAATGAAGAAGGGTAGAGGAAATAGTCGGAAAGAAAGTTGCAGCCCTCTACGAGGGGAAGAGAGACTAACTACTGACGTGGTAGAAAATTTGGAAGTTGTTTTATAACACAATTGGAAGCCAGTATTACCGTGGGAGCTAGGCTTGCCTTTGGAAAGCTTGCAGTCGAATAAGACATAAGGTGTAGGTACCATTCCATCGTAATTACTACAGTCATTGGAGGAAATAGCAGCCCAGGTTAGTGTGAGGAATCTATGAGGGACATATCATCAGACTTTCGAAAAATCGTCATCACGCATTCCGAAGAGAACGAGGGCAGGTAAATGTGAGCATTATCATACAATCAATTTGAAAGTTCTTGCATTCAAATACTTTCAAGACTGATATATAGAAGAATCTAAAAGAAAATTTATGACTCCTTAGGTGACGATTAGTTGTACTTTAGGAAAGGTAAAGGAGCCAGAGATGAGGTTCTCACATTGTACTTGATAAATGAAGCAAGATACAGGGTAAGATTGTCCACCTAGAACGTAAAACGGTGTATTCTCTTCTAAATTTACATAAGAACATAAAAAATGACAACAATGGGAAACCGATAACTTAGTGGTCAGATTAAAAAGAGTGTAAGACATGGATGTAGTCTTTCTCCGCTACAGTTTAAAATGTACGCCGAAAATGCGATGTCTGAAATAAAGATTGGTTCAGGAGTGGGATTGAAATTTCGGGTGAGAGAATATCGGCGATAACATTCGCTGATGACATGGCTATCCTCAGTGAAAGGTAAGGAAGAATTACAGGACACACGGAATGGGATGAACAACGTGAAGTCGGGGATTCAGCTACCTTGATAGCAAAATAATTCATGATTGAAGAAACAAGGAGTACATAAAAAGCAGACTAGTACAAACTAGAGTGCATTCCTAGCCAAACCATCAATGAGGGGCGTTAATCTGGGGACAAAATTTCTGAGAGTGTAATTCTGAATCACAAAAATGTGTGGGAGTGAAGAAGCTGAGAACGAAGGGAATCGAAGCGTTTGAGAGGCGGTGGATATAAGGATGTTAAAAAATGGATGGACTGAAAGAATCAGAAATGACGTTCTCCGCAGAATTTTTGAGGAAGTAAATATAAAATTGACAAGATGGAAAACATATTAGGATATTTATTAATACATTAGGGAACAACTTCAGTGTTAAGAAACTACTCTTTGATGAAGAATTTGGAACAAGGGAGGAATTTTTGTGGGCCACATCAGAGATTGATAATAGAAAACGAAAACTGCCATTTTTCTTCAGTCTGCTGCAAAGACATTCAATTTTCTCTCTTCAGCACATGTAACATCATTCGTGCACTAATCCTTTGTAAATGTGGTCAGTTAGGATCTGGTGCCTTGCACCTTGTTTCACTTACACACGGTGGCTTCTTTCGCTGTACTCTTCTCACTTGACTACCCTCCGGACGACTAATCTACTAGTTTGTTTACAACAACCTTGCAGCAGCTCGATTGTAGATACGAGGATTATGCTTAATCTTCCTTATGATTAATCAAATTTCTCTCTATTTTAGCTTCCTTCGCTGCCCTTTTGAAGGGAGACCCTTCTTCTCAAACCGTGTTATTTTATCTCGAAGCATATTTCCAGGTATTTTCAGCATAGTAACAACATCGCTGTCAGTGCGACGCTTCGAACTGTGAAAGATGGCAAGCTGTCGCTCAGGGAACGTCGTGTTATAAGGGGTAGTCAAATGAAAACCGAACATGTCACAACGGGACCATGGAATGGTTCCATTCGAAAGTAATCAGTACACGCGTTAGGATACTTATCCCACTGGGATAAGAGACGATCAATTCGTTCTTCGTAGTACGTGGTCGGCCGCTGACAGAACCACAACTGCATCCACTCTTAGACATCCTACTCCAACTGAAACCACATGTCATTCACCAGGTCGTCAAAGATGTAAAAATAACGGAATGAAAGAGTCGGACCGTACGAACGATGCTGTAGTTTTCCTATCCAAATCACCGATGCTTAACCTTCGTCCAGTTGGCAGTGTGGGGCGGGCGTTATCGTCCAAGAGGATGATTCTTCTGCTCGTCGAGAGTAGAAACACAATCTTCGCAGCGCAATGGAGTCGCTTTGCAGAAACTGCGCCTCGCCATAAAATCAAAACACCCAGAAAATCCGTCGGGTGGACGCATCCTGCTACACGTTACCGCCCACCCCTACACTGCCAGTCGGAAAAGGCTACGAAGCAAGAACTGAGCTTCTCGTGTCCAAGTGGGAGAAGTGTTTTATCGCGTGTGGGGATTACTGAATGGAAACATTCTATGTTCCCGTTGAGGCAGGTGTTCAGTTTTCGTTCGACTTACATTTCCTTTACGCCTTTTCGTGACCTTGTTGATGAACAACTAAAATAAGTACGCCATAACTGACGTTCGGCTGAAATCGACCTATTAAATACGGCGCAAACTTGAACAGTAGGTCACGTTACCGGTCAGTCTGTTACCATAACCTTCGTTTGTTCTAACAGTTCGTTGTGGTGACAGTTATTTCATAGCTACCTCTCTATAGATCCGAAGCACTTTTGTGTATGTTTGATACACAATAATTCTATGGATATTGAAAAATATCTGATCGAATATTAATGACAGCGAGTGATAGTCATGGAGACGCTTGACAAACTGCAGCATGAGATCTACAAAGTGTTTCCGCCAAAATGTTGTGAACTGCCAGGGAAGACGGAGAAAGGTAAATATATCAGTGTGCGATATGGGACCATGGACAGGAAACAATAGAACGAAAATCGTTCTGATGTCCTTGACCGTGGACCTCGTCCACTGCAAGCCCTTAGCTTCCCACATTTTGAGAGGTGGTAGTATGAACCAAAACAAGAAAAAAATGTCTATTAAACATGCGCTCTAAAGTGCGTAACTTACAAGGCATGAGCACTTCCTCAACACTGCTACTGTGAAAGACATCTCTTCTACTGAATAAGTGCTCATAGCTCTTAAAGTATGCATTTCGAACCCATGTTTACTACACAACTTTTTCTTGGTTTCGTCCATAATACATCTTCCCAAAGTATGGAAAGCAAAAAGCTTGCAGTAGAAGAAGTCCACTGTCAAAGCTATATGAAAGATAGAAAATTGTTAAGGCTTTCGTGGCCACTTGTTGACAAACTGCCTATTGGCTTCTGTCTCGGGTTCTTCGGCCGACGTTCATCTAATGATTTTTCTGAAAGATTTTCGCTCAAATTTCGACTCTGATTTCTCCGAAACTGGTTCTCCTACCTCAATCTGATAGATCTACTCTTCTCCATTATTCCTTAAAAGTTTGTAACAATAAGTATTTAAAACAGTGATACGGCGGTGGTGAATAGATGATTAGCTAGTGATTGCTGTGAGAGAAGGACGGTGGTTTTGTTGATAGCTTTCGGGGAGATGTTGCCAGACATGTGAAAATAATTCACATGCTGCATTTTGACGACGACATGTACTCATGTCAGATAGTTTTATATTCTGACAGAATGTGACTTTGCAGTGTTACTTGAAACTGGCCATAAGGCCGAAATTGCAATAGTAACAATAAATATTTTAAACAGTCAGCAGCGACTATGATGTCTTTTAAGAAATTACAATGTTATCGGAAAACGTCAAAGTTTTTAATTATTCTCCCTGAACTTTTATTCCTATTCCATATTTTACTTTGGTTTCCTTTACTGCTTGCTCAACGTACAGGTTTTATACCATCGGGGATAGGCTACAAATCTGTCTTACTCCCGTCAACCACTGCTTTCGTTTAATTCCCCTCGACTCTTATAACTGCTGCCTGGTTTGTATACAAGTTTAAAGTAGAAATCGCTCCCTGTATTTTACCTCTGCTACAATCTGAATTTCAAAGGGTTCATTATAGCCAACGTTGTCAAAAGCTTTCTCAAAGTCTAAAAATGCCCCGAAGTCCAAAATGATCTTCCACGAGGTCGGCTTCCACATTTTCCATTATTCTGTAAAGAATTTGTGACAGTATTTGGAACCATGACTTATTAAACTGAGAGTTCGGCAATATTCACACTTGTCAGCAACTGCTTTCTTTGGAAAAGGAATTGTTATTATTTCCTATTACAGTGTATTGCAAACGATAGAGCATCTCCATCCTACTTACGACGGTTCGAACTTAAATAATGGCAGCTATTTATTCACAACCAATACAAAAGAGTTACTGTCCTTCAAAGTACTCACCAGCGTTGTGTAGAACCCGTTGCCAGTGATGAGGAAAGCGTAGTATACGGTTAGCAGAGCCTGTTCTGTTGATGGTGCGAATGGAGCAATCTAAAGTTATGGTGATTCTCGTGTACGACTGTGATGGCGTTATCCTAACGCATTACGTTGCTCCACGGCAGACCGTCAGTGCACAGAATTACTGTTCGTTTTTGGAGGATCACCTGCGACCAGCTTTGCGAAAGAAGCGGCGACACTTTCTGCGCAACTCACCCATCACTTTGCACGACAATGCGCGGGCGCATACAGCGCAAGCTGTGACTGCTCTGTTCCGTCGATGGGACAGGGAATTTCTGTACCATCGACCATACTGCCCGGGCTTAAGTCCTTGTGACTTTGATTTGATTCCGAAGATGAAGGAACCACATCGTGGCATTCGCTTCAGAACTGTTCCAGAGATTCGACAGGCAGTAGACCGCTCAATTCGCACAATCAACAGAACAAGCTCTACTAACGGTATACTACGCCTTCCACGTCGCTGGCAATTGATTCTACACAACGCTGGAGACTACTTTGAAGGACAGTAACATATGCAGAGGCAGCCGCACGCAGCACACAGCATGCCTTACAGGAAGAGAAGAGTATATCGTCTTTCTCACATGACCCGTTTCATAGTAGGACTCCAATCCTGCAAGTGGTTCTTCATTACCTCTGACAATAGCCAAGGTCATCCATGAATTACCAGTCACAACCTCATTAGTTGTGCAAGAGAAATTAATCTTACAACCAACAAAAGAAATTGGACCAGTAAGAAGTTCTTGTTGTGCCACCTGGTTAGGAGTAAAGCCAAAAGAATTTACTGTCTTGTACACAGTCATGCGAGAACGACGATATACTCTTCTCCTCCTGTAAGGCATGCTGTGTGCTGCGTGCGGCTGCCTCTACGGGAATGAGCATGCTGTTGCCTCACGAGCGTGATATACAGTCCTCTGACGTCATAGCGATAAGGTTATCTGGGCGTGGCAGCGGAAGTAGCACTGCGCCAGACCGCAATGGCGGCACCGGAAACGGGTCTTTCCAGCGGATCGTGCTCTGTTAAAACTTGAGCGCGATCCTCCGCGGCCTAGTGGCAGCCAAGCGAAGCTCGTTGAAGGTCACCCGCCAAGATGGCAGCGCACACAGCAATGAATGCGGCTAAGCCGCGGAGGATCGCGCTCAAGTTTTAACAGAGCGCGATCCGCTGGAAAGGCCCGTTTCCGGTGCCGCCATTGCGGTCTACCGCTGTTCAAACTTTGCGAGTACACTGCAAACTGTGTCACACATTGCATTGTCTTGTTCGTAGATGCAATCGCTCTGAGGAAACACAAACTGCTTGTAGTGTACACATCTCCACTGCCGGATGGCCCGTGATGTACCACAGTTGCCTCGGTGCTGGTTTTGGATAACGCTATTTTGCCAAACACGGTATGCCTTAACTACGGCGGCAGCCGCACAGTTCACAAGCTTAGCTGTTACGAATACGCTTCCACTCTCGGCTCAGAAGCCCATGATCATTCCCTTTTGGATGTCAGACAAACCGCTCGGATTCCGCATTTTGAGTGCACTATTTTCCGCGTCCCCCCCTGCACGCTTCGTCTATTTTCCACTGGTAGTGCTGCCACATACCGTCTATGAGACGGTTGATGCCGAACATATACCGAGATTATATTAATGTTACCGCACCATATAGCTGATATTGACCAATGAGATCCTTGAAGTTAGCATCTACCTTTGACCAAGGGTGCATTGTTACTGAATGGAACAATACGCTCGAGCGTGCTCACACACACACACACACACACACACACACACACACACACACATATTTCACAGAAGACCCAAGTTCTATACATTGACCTACGTAAGGAGTATGCAGCAAGAGAAAGTAAAGTCGAGGCAGGTGAACACTGCCCACTTACCGCTGCAGGGCGTCGATGAAGATGGACCGAGAACGTATAATTTACTTATTAACAATGAAACGCTGTATATTGTGTAGCTTTGCCTTTCAGTTTATTCCCTTTAACGAGCCTCCAACCACATGACTCCGGAAACCATCTTTAGCGGTGATGACCTAAAGGAACCTACACCCGACTGTTAACGCTGAACAAGCCAAAGACAAGCACCTCAATAGTCGTCGAGAGGTGGTCACATAGCGCAGAAAGCAGTTGACTTTCACTGCGTACTGTAGCCTTGGCACTAGGATGTTGGCAATCTTGGTATCCCTCTGACTAACGGCAAAATTGGCGGCCCTTTTACAGCACAAAGACTCTCGAATCGGCTTCCGTGCCTTAATTTGCAACATTGCTGTCAATTTAAATACATATATCATAGATGTCGCACTACATCGAAGGAAGGTAGAAGTGAGGGACAGTTGAATGAGGTAACTACAGTTGAGTCGTCGTAAGTCGATCCCTGACAGTTGCGATGGGCTGGGCGCGGGAGTTTTGCGGACCTGCCTCAACCAATAACGTAATGCCATTTCGTAAACGTTTCTATAGCAACGCCTCATTGTAGACACAGCTCTGTAGACGGTTACTATTATCGCGCCAGCAGCCGTTAGCGCCTCGCAGTAGAAAGCTGGCAACAGTGCTGTGAGCTCTCAGGGGTCCTTCTACATGTTCTTGGCTATAGCTGTTCCGGCAGTTTACAATTATTACGTTTAACTGACAGATTAAACATTGGTACACCAAGAATAAGGAGTAACTATTTCTTTGCCTAGAATAGAATAATAGAATAATAGTTAAATGCCACCCACTAATTCCTCCAATTGGCAATATCATTCTATGTTCTACATTTACGCTACCTCTGTTTTAAGAGGGGACGCTAGCTGTAGTCTTTCGTACCCATTTTTGAAACGAAGTGCTGCAAGACATTGTGGCCGGCCGGTGTGGCCGAGCGGTTCTAGGCGCTTCAGTTTGCAAACACGCGACCACTACGGTCGCAGGTTCGAATCCTGCCTCGGGCATGGATGTGTGTGATGTCCTTAGGTTAGTTAGGTTTAAGTAGTTCTAGGTTCTAGGGGACTGATGACCTTAGATGTTATGTCCCAGAGCCATTTGAACCAAGACATTGTGCTCATCGGAAAAGCTTCATTCCAAGAGTGTCACAACATTTTACTTCGTCACACGTAATGAGCATGATGGTGTGATGGGTGAAAATGAGGCTAATGCGTCACATGTGGGAGACGTCGAAATTCATTATGTTGAATATTAATGAAAATCTGATTATTTAATTCTGTAAAATGAAATTTTACATCTATTGTTAATTAAACTGAAATTTTACTTTTAAAAGTAGTAGAGTGGGGGACGACGACATAGCTCCCAGCTTGTGTCAACTGAGAAATGAGACATACATCTGAAGTAAGTACCATGGATGCTAATGAACGCCTACAGAAATGAAGATGGCTGCCATGAAGTCAACGGACAGCCGTTACATACAAGCGATGATATTTAATTTCAAATCATATTCTTTATTTGCCTTTTTATAGTTTGTACCCAGCATAAGAAAGGTTGTTTTTTAAGACAGTTGAGTTTTTGGTTTGGAGCAGAGCGTGTTGGACTGCCAAGTACAGTCATTTCATTGGTAACAGAGAAGCATTTCCTTCGGAATGAATTGTGTACATCTTGATCGGTTCAGAGGTTGAGTTCCTACTATTAATAATGTTTTAGTTTTATTTCCTTCAAGTTTCGGAAAGAAGAGGCAGTAATAAGTGATCTTGGTAATAGAATATTATATTGCGAAAAATTTGTGATCTTAAGCTGATCACGAATAAACCTTACGTCCAACGGGTTTGAACATATGTATACAGGAAAGTTAGATCTGTAATTGTACCGATCGTTATCCTGAAATAGCAACCATCCAAGGGCAGCTCTTTGTATTATGATATCGGTGGCTGTTTTCTTTTTTTAGTATTGTGGTAGCAGGTTACTTTCAGTGTTACAATAATCTAATTAGTTTTTGATGGTCACAAGGATACTACTGGTAATGTTTTCCAAATAGTTCAAACTGTTGTAGGTAGTGAATGGTCATTAGCCCTGTATGGAAAAATTTTTTCTCGTCCAATCCACAGGCCGAGATTTTGGAACTATTGGAAGTAAGGAACAGTATTATTTGTCACTTAAAAAAAGGAAGTGCTTCAAATATCCACCACTTTTTGTATCCAGTGTATCCGGTATACCTGCGAATAGTGTGCGCAACGTCAGCAGGGGAAGAGTTTTCCTGCAATGTACAAGTGGTGGTGGCAATCAGCTTTCATTTCTAGGAGAAAGCTGTAATATATTTATTTGGGGAAAACTGTAATAGTCGAAGACAGCGAGTTTATTCACGATGAGAAACGAAAAGAATATTACTCTGCCATATCGGAAATTCAAAAAAGGTTGAATATTTTGTTTTGCCATTCCCGAAATGGATGTGAAATTTGATTACCAAAGCAAATAAATTTAAAACATACTTTACTTCTGTTAGAAGTCTATAAAGAAACCATAGTATTTTTAAGAGTGAAGAGCCTGCATTGGACATGTTAGTCGGAGAAATTAATGAGAAATTATTTAATTCTAATTATATGAGAAAAATTGCGCTGTCGTGTGTATTCTGAAAATCACTACACAAAAGAAAAGATTTTTTTACGTAAGAAAAAGTAATCGCCTTACAAATCAGTTAATGACATTATTGACCAGAAACCTAATGCAGAGCAGATTTTCTCTAACTGAAACAAAATTGCTGAATTGTTGTTGAACTGTGACTGACAAAAGAAAAGTGATAACGAAAAGGCAGTTTACAGAATATTGCACCAGTGTCGGGTGCGCTTCCATCATAATGTATAAAATATTTTGCCAAGAACCGGAGGAGCACTCAATGAATGCAATCTTTCCTTATCTTACCGATGAACGTAATATTAGGTAAATGATCTGAAAAGAGAAACCTGTACTTAATACTAAGACATCTGTACATCCCGAGTGTATGACTTGACGAAGTAAAAACTTTTATTTTTATAGTTTTGATGAAATACACAAAAATATAGGATATTCATACTGTAACGTCAAATTGACAAAACCATAGCCTTTTGCAGTGTTTTAGATTGTTAGTTGCCTAGATGGATTCATATTTCCTTCGATGGTTGTAATCCAAAGGAGCATAATGGAATATTCCCAATATCAGCACTGCCATTTCTTTAATCATGTGAGGTTACTTGCTTTAGGTAAGAATCTTTGTTTTTTTGTACGATAATGTAGATAAAGGAAGTAGTAGTTTTGAAGTATTGATAAATGATTATATCTACACCATGCTCTGCTTCCGCTATCATTGAATGAGTGTTGCTCCAAATGACCGATTAATGTACACTGCTTAACAGTTGTTAACGAGGCACCAGCTAAGTAACGATTGTCAGTTGCTACCAACAACCGATAATTGCAACAAGACACCATCCAATGATACTAAAATGAAATGGAGAGGGCGATATGTGCTCACTGCAGCCAAGCCTTGGAACTAACGCTCTATATCTATTCGACAGTCCAGGCAGTACGGAGTGTGACGGAGGTTGTTGGGAACATATTAGTGGAACATTCCGTGTAGTACGGTAACAAGTCTGTAAGATGTCATTTGAGTGCTACCGATTCTGGACGAGCAGTTGGACAGCTCGAAAGAGGTTAAACTGTTACTCCTGTGACCACAGTAATGGGTGTATGAAGAGTATCAACTCGCAATTAAATAAAGCTGCTAAAGCCGGAAAGCTAAGCGAAAGTTTGCCGATGGCCGTAGACGGATCACTGCACCGCAAAAGGATCGATGCGTGGCCCTAGTGGCAAAAAGGAAAAGACTTCTCACTGCTAGGTACTAATCGCTGGAGTCCTTGCAAGCTATACCGGTGCATGCGACTCTCCCAGAACCATTTCGCGGCGATTAAATCAGGCTGGTTTTTATTCTAGAAAGCCTACTAAATGCATCCCACTTCAACCACGACATCGTGAAGATAAGTGTTTGTTGGCTTAGGGAGCATGTTGAGTGGTCCAGAGAGAAGTTCTCCGACGAATCTCACTTCACTGTGGCAAGTGATTTTGGCCATAAGTTGGTGTAGAGACGGAGTGAAACATGTTACATACCACAGAGGTTCATGAACGCCATCGGTATGATCTAGGCGTTACGGTGCGAGCTGGCATTATGCACGATGGCCGAACACCGCTGCACATCGTTCTGCGAGGTGCCGTTACAGCACACACGTATCGCACATTATTTCGGATCATTTCCTGCAGGTTAGGGGTGTGGTAGGTCCCGACTTTCTGTTTCTGAACGACAATGCCCGCCCAAAGAGGACAGCTGAGGTGTCTGTCGGACACACTGGAAAATGAAAATACTAAAAGTATTGAAAGGACTGCGAAATTCCCCGCTGTAAGACCTATAAAGCATGCATGAGATGGTCGTCGCAGAGACGTTCCACAAAGGATATTCCTCCGGAACCATGCAATAAGTGAAAACCGCCTTGAGCGACGAGTTGAACCATATATCGTGAGGACTCCTAACAGTTGGGTATTCAGCGTGTATAACAGATGAAAAATGGGTATTAGTGCCGATGAGCGCATATTCATTACTGCAAGTGTCCAATATCGATCTTTATGTTGAAAGTCTGACGTGTGTCAAACACAAATGTTATTTACGTCTCTTATCCTGCTTTTCCGCGTGGTGAGATCTGTACAATTTTCCGTTATACGAGGTTTGCCCAGATAGCAATGCACCGCATTTTTTTTCTCCGCCCAAAATGGTTCTACGAATGCGAAACGTTACGTATGTAATATTTGAAGTTTCCTTAGTGACCGCGCCAAATTTTCGTCACTTTCAACTGACAGCGTAGCTGAAGGACAGTTTCAATATGGGGACTATACGTGATGTACGTTACAAGCAAAGTGCCGTCATTGAATTTCACACTGCAGAGAAAGAAACTGTGGGGAATACTCACAAACGCTTGTGAAAAGTCAGTGGGGTGTCTACTTTCGACAGAAGTACAGTTAGTCGCTGAACACGGAGGGTGAGGTCATCAGAAGGCTCCACGATTTGCAGGGATCGGGGAGACAATCCAGGGCTGTCACACCTGACAGCCCTGACCTAGCCCCCTGGGATTTACACCTGTTTGAACCATTAAAGCATGCCATTCGTGGAAGACATTTTGAGGATGATTAGGAGGTGATTCACACAACAAAGCACTGGCACCGCCATTAGAGCAAGAATTGCTGCCGACAGGGCGTACACACCCTAGTTTCGCGCTGGAGGAAGGTCATAGAACGCGTTGGATATTACGTGGAAAAACAGGGTGTGTAGATAAATCACCATTCTTTCGTGTGTGTGATTCTCATTACGTTCAATAAAGAACTGAAGGAAAAAAATACGGTGCGTTACTTTTTGGCAACCTCGTAAAAATACCACTCCGTCTCTGTTACGTATGTACTGTGTTTCATGTCGTCAATCATTGCCTGTCAGTATTACTGTAGAAACAATTTCTCTGTTACTTACCAACCGCCACGCAGTGTAGTAGCGAGAGTCACCCTCAAGGACCATCAGGGAAAATCGCAGAGACATACTGGGGCTTAACTGATAACAGCTCTTGCCACACACCATTCACAAACAAAATACGAGGGACACTCCAAAAGAAATGCACACTATTTTTTAAAAAATCCATCTTTTATTCTACATGTTTGAAAGTTTTACAGTGTGTAGATACATCCTTTAGGAACAATATTTTCATTTTTCCACATAATTTCCATCCCTCTCAACTGCCTTACGCCGGCCGTTGTGACCGAGCGGTTCTAGACGCTTCAGTCTGGAACCGCGCGACCGCTACGGTCGCAGGTTCGAATCCTTCCTCGGGCATGGATGTGTGTGATGTCCTTAGGTTAGTTAGGTTTAAGTAGTTCTAAGTTCTAGGGGACTGATGACCTCAGATGTTAAGTCCCATAGTGCTCAGAGCCATTTGAGCCATATGAACTGCCTTACGCCATCTTGGAATCAGCGCCTGTATAACCACACGGTAAAATTCTGCACTAGCGTGTTGGAGCCACTGTTTGGCAGCATGCACAAGGGAGTCATCATCTTCAAACCTTTTTTCACGAAGAGAGTCTTTCAGTTTCCCAAAGAGATGGTTCTGACATGGAGCCAGGTCAGGACTGTAAGGCTGGTGTTTCAGTGTTGTCCTTTCGAGTTTTGTGATCGCTTCCATGGTTTTTAGACTGACACGTAGCCGTGCATTGTGGTGCAACAGCAAAACATCCTGATTTTGCCGATGTGGTCGAACACGACTCAGTCGAGCTTCAAGTTTCTTCAGTGTCATCACAATGCATCAGAATTAATGGTTCAAATGGCTCTGAGCACTATGGGATTTAACTGCTGTGGTCATCAGTCCCCTAGAACGTAGAACTACTTAAACCTAACTAACCTAAGGACATCACACACAACCATGCCCGAGGCAGGATTCGAACCTGCGACCGTAGCAGTCGCGCGGTTCCAGACTGTAGCGCCTTTAACCGCTCGGCCACTCCGGCCGGCTCAGAATTTATGGTGGTTCCACTTGGCATGATGTCGACAAGCAAGAGTCCTTCGGAATCGAAAAACACCGTAGCCATAATTTTTCCAGCGGAAGGTGTGGTTTTGAATTTTTTTTCTTGGGTGAATTTGCATGATGTCACTCCATTTTTTGCCTCTTCGTCTCTGGTGAAAAATGATGCACCCATGTTTCATCACCCGTCACAATTCTTCCAAGAAATTCATCTCCACCTTTCTCGTACCAAAAGTTCGCTGCATACCGTTTTTCTTGTTTCTTTGTGAGCCACTGTCAATATGCTGGGAACCCACCTCGCACAAACCTTTTTTAACTCCAAAATTTTCAGTACTCTTCAAACACTTCCTTCACCTATCCCAATGTAGCGTGACAATTCGTTCACTGTGATGCGTCTGTCAGCAGTCATCAATTAGTTTGCACATTAAATGATGACTAACTGACAACCTCAGCTGCCGACAGGTGTTGTTGTTATACCTCGATGTGGACAGCTGAAAATGTGCGCCCCGACCGGGACTCGAACCCAGGATCTCCTGCTTACATGGCAGACGCTCTATCCATCTGAGCCACCGACGACACAGATGAATAGCGCGACTGCAGGGACTTATCACTTGCACGCTTCCCGTGAGACACATTCCAACTGTCCACAATTCTACATATGTATTGTACCTTATAGACATTGTCTGGAGTGTGCGCAGTGCGACGCCTCCCGCTACGAGGACAATCCTCAATATTGCCGTGCCCGCTTTCATCGCGTAACCTGCTTGTCCACCGACTAACCACACTGCGATCGACAGCAGCAGAATTCTATCACAGCACGTTGCTTCTGACGAACGTCAAGTGTAGCAGCCTCCTTGAAGACATGCTGTGACGGCGCCACTCACGGGAACAGGTTGAACTAAGTTTTAAAACAAGCAGGAAGGATGTATCAACACACTGTAAGACGTTCACACATGCAGATTGAAAACTGTATTTTTTTTAAATAGTGTGCATTTCTTTTGGAGTGGCCCTCGTAGTAAGGAAAGGACAAAATGGCACTAGCGTCCTAAATAACTTCCATCACACAGTGCAAGTTGGCTGGCAGTAGACGGACGTAGTTGTGGAAGAGAGAAGCGGACGACGAGGACGATGTGAAGGCTGCCGGCAGCGTGTCCGGCGCCGCTGGCAGGTGAACGACGGTCCGATGTGTTTGCTGGTTAATTCTTGAAGCTGCTGCGACGAAAGTAGCGTCATACCGAGCGTGGAGAGAGCGCGCGGCACAGGGGCGTCTCATGCAGTTTGCAGCAGCCGTGGGGGTCAACGGTCCCTGCATTAAACACATCGGCTACCGCGAGGAGAAGGCGGGCTGACAGCGCGGGCGCGCAAACACGCACATACACCACGGCCGCAGGCAGTTACTCTCCTCAGGGCAGGAAAACACCCGTCTGAGAGCCGCTCTTGCCATAGAGTAGAAGTTCGCGATCAGATAAACATTTTTCACGTAATCGACGTTAGAAACAGTGTATCTTCAGCCGTAAAATGTTTTAAATTGACTGGCAATGCAATTGTGACTAGGAAAAAAATATAGCCTTAAACTCTTCGTCTGACTCCCCCACGTCTCACTAATCCCACACCTCACACCTACTCCTTTCCCTTTCTCTCTTCTTCTTGTGGGGCGATGGGTTAATAAGAATAATAATAATAATAATAAATAAACCTAAAGATCAAGCAAACACAGCAAACCCAGCTAAATATCGCCCCATAACATGCCTACCAACAATATACAAAATAATTACACAGAAATTAATGACACATACAACACAGAACAAAATTATAAATGAAGAACAAAAAGGCTGTTGCAAAGGAGCACGAGGATGTAAAGAGCAACTGATAATAGATGCAGAGGTGACATATCAAGCTAAAACTAAACAAAGGTCGCTACACTACGTATACATTGATTACCAAAAAGCTTTTGATAGTGTACCCCACTCATGGTTACTACAGATATTGGAAATATACAAAGTAGATCCTAAATTGATACAGTTCCTAAACATAGTAATGAAAAACTGGAAAACCACACTTAATATCCAAACACATTCAGATAATATCACATCACAGCCAATACAGATTAAGCGTGGAATATACCAAGGAGACTCATTAAGTCCTTTCTGGTTCTGTCTTGCTCTGAACCCACTGTCCAACATGCTAAATAATACAAATTATGGATATAATATTACTGTAACATACCCACACAAAATCACACATTTGCTATGCATGGATGATCTAAAACTACTGGCAGCAACCAATCAACAACTCAACCAATTACTAAAGATAACAGAAGTATTCAGCAATGATATAAATATGGCTTCTGGAACAGACAAATGTAAGAAAAATAGCATAGTCAAGGGAAAACACACTACACAAGAAGATTACATATTGAATAACCACAGTGACTGCATAGAAGCGATGGAAAAAAACAGATGCCTATAAATATCTAGCATACAGACAAAAAATAGGAATAGATAATACAAATATTAAAGAAGAACTAAAAGAAAAATATAGATAAAGACTAACAAAAATACTGAAAACAGAATTGACAGCAAGAAACAAGACAAAAGCTATAAATACTTATGCTATACCAATATTGACCTACTCATTTGGAGTAGTGAAATGGAGTAACACAGACCTAGAAGCACTCAATACACTTACACGTTCACAATGCCACGAATATAGAATACATCACATACATTCAGCAACAGAAAGATTCACATTAAGCAGAAAGGAAGGAGGAAGGGGATTCATCGACATAAAAAACCTACATTATGGACAGGTAGACAATTTAAGAAAATTCTTTCTAGAACGAGCAGAAACTAGCAAAATACACAAAGCAATCACTCATATAAATACATCGGCTACACCACTGCAATTGCATAACCACTTCTACAACCCTTTAGATCACATAACATCAACAGATATGAAGAAAGTAAATTGGAAAAAGAAAACACTACATGGTAAGCACCCGTATCATCTAACACAGCCACACATCGATCAAGACGCATCTAACACATGGCTAAGAAAGGGCAATATATACAGTGAGACGGAAGGATTCATGATTGCTATACAGGATCAAACAATAAACACCAGATATTACAGCAAGCATATTATTAAAGATCCCAATACCACAACAGATAAATGCAGACTTTGCAAACAACAAATAGAAACAGTAGATCACATCACAAGTGGATGTACAATAGTAGCAAATACAGAATACCCCAGGAGACATGACAATGTAGCAAAAATAATATATCAACAACTTGCCATAAAACATGAACTAATAAAACAACACATTCCCACATACAAGTATGCACCACAAAATGAACTGAAGAATGATGAATACAAATTATACTGGAACAGAACCATTGTAACAGATAAAACAACACCACATAACAAACCTGACATCATACTCACCAATAAAAAGAAGAAATTAACACAACTAATCGAAATATCCATACCCAATACAACAAATATACAGAAGAAAACAGGAGAAAAAATTGAAAAATACATCCAACTGGCTGAGGAAGTCAAGGACATGTGGCATCAGGATAAAGTTGACATTATACCGATTATACTATCAACTACAGGAGTCATACCACACAATATCCACCAGTACATCAATGCAATACAGCTACATCCAAACGTATATGTACAACAGAAATCCGTAATTATTGATACGTGTTCAATAACCCGAAAGATCCTAAATACAATGTAACATATACCGTACAGTTAAAAGGAAGTCACGCTTGATGAAGGTCCGCGTCACTTTCCATTTTTAACCAGACCTAAGGTCTGAGAAAAATAGAAATAATAATAATAATAATAATAACAATAAGTTCATAAGTAACAAGAAATAATAGAATATTGTTCGCCGTCCTTTACGAGAGCCTGGAAACCATTTTTGCGCTCAGCCAGAAAGCGATGGAGGACATGCTGACCATAGTTTCCAGTCTGCAAGTCCACATTCTTGTCCAGCCCACTGACAGAAATGTTTATATTCTCTATTTACACTGCAGGATCAGGAACTATGATTACAAATGAACAGTTTGAGTTTTAATTGATAGATTATTTGATCCTTTTTCACATGAACAACATAGTAATACTCTTGACGATTATACTATTAATAAATGTCTCTATCCGAAACAGCACTATGAGTAGTTCAGAGGCGACCACTACGGTAAGTTCCCATGAAGTGGTCTTTCGTCGCCGGCCGTGGTGGCCAACGTACTTGCTTCGGCAGTACATATACTAAAATTGGAACGATACAGAGAAGATTATCATGGCCCCTGCGCAAGGATGACACGCAAAATCGTGAAGCATTCCACATTTATAGTCTGGCTTTAGCTGCCGCAGCGGTCGCACGCTCCTCAAGTTTGCTCCGTGAACGTTCAGTGTTTACGCCAGTGTTTTCGTGTTTTGTGCTCGTTTATTGACGTTTTGCACGTGAATTAAGCGTTATCAATTCAGCATTTGGTCTTCTTTCGTGTCACCTTTCTACGAAGTGCCGTTGGGATTTCGGCGTTGTCCGAGATTTCTTCGCTGCAGAACACCATGGCAAACTCAGTGAGAAAAAACACCGTGATTTTCACCTTCGACAAGTACACCCGTCGAGTACAGCCCTCTGCACTTGAAATACACGACTGGATTACCGAGGTAATTGGCCTTCATTCTGAATCTGTTCATACCATGCAGCTGGACTCTGATGAATACTGCATTTTTGTAAAGTTTAACGATTCCGCGAGTGTAGACCGCTTTCTGGCAAAATTTGGTTATGAAACGGAATTTATACACCGTGATGGTACTAAAAGTACTGTCAAACTCCGGAATTCCGAGTCTGTAATTAGGAATGTTAGGGTTTTGAATATTCCTATAGAAGTAGACAATTCGAAAATTAAAGATGTCCTTTCAAAGTATGGGGTTGTCAGGCAAATAGTCAACGAAAGGTGGGCTTCGCATTTCAAGCTGCAGTGCTTTAACGGCATTCGCTCCGTGGAGATGGAAGTGAAAGCAAACATTCCCAACCACATCTTTGTTGACGGGCACAAGGCGCATGTTATGTACTCAGGGCAAACCCCTACATGTCATGTATGTAACGAGTCTGGTCACCTCCGTCAGGACTGCCCTCGCCGTGTATTTGTGCTAACACATAACCTTACGCAACGCCGGAAATTAACACTCAACGATTTGTTGCCAGCCAGTAATACAACAGAGCCGGCGGCGGTCGTGGATCCTGTTAGTACCTCTGAAAATGTTACACTTAATGTTAATGACTTTCCGTCTTTAAAACCTGCATTAACTGCTGAAATTCCGTCCCGTGACAGCGAGATTCCCACAAAAAAGCGTCCTCTAGAGGACAATGAAAAAAATGTTGATGAGGACTCTTCCTGTGAAACACCCGTTGCCAGGAGGCCGAAGCCCAGTCCTGAAGATCTGTTGGAAGTGGAAAAAGGAGATGGAATGAAGGTCGATGTGGCTCCCACTTCCGCACAAGGACTTACACCGCCACGAACAGATAGAGACGCAGCGGGTAGTGACTTTTCACGGAAATGTGACCCTGAGCCTGAGGTCACGGCTGAAATAACCGCATCAAGTGCACAACCCATAGAGTGCGAACCGTACGAGGAAGTACCAAGTAAACAACCTGCTGACTCCGAAGCGCAACGCCGCGCCGAAGGAGGAAATAAACAAGCATCACCGCCTCGCCAGCAAAACAACACAACAGACACCACGCCGGAACCAAACATTGACGACTCGCAAGCCACGGCCGTGCCCCATTCAGCCACCGCCGGCGGCTGCGACCGACACCGGGTCTTGCTGTCACGCGTCATCAAGCGAAAGCCACACCAGAGAAGAAGAACATCAAGAAAAAGAATATTAAATATGAAGTCATCAGGGCCAACACTGACGAGGAGAAAGAGAATGGCCACAGTGACTTATAGCAATGCATTGTCAGGATTTCAGGATACTTTTCTTCTCAAGCTCTTTGTTTAAAAGCAGTGCAAATTTTTCTAGGAAGTTAGTACATGTAATGGGCACACAGCTTGTAAAGATCGTGCCTTGTAGGGAAGCACGTTTGCTGCTATAATCATACCGAACCTCATCCCAAATGGCTTCTACCGGTATGTCTGTGCTGCAAGCTTATAGCATTACTACTATTAACATTAATAAAATACAGTCACCCTTGAAATTGGCAGCACTAAAAGAATTCTTGTACCAGTCCGGAACAGATATCGCGTTGCTGCAAGAAGTTGCGATAACGGAATTTCAGATCCCAGGCTTTTTTGAAATGGTTAATGTTTCTACGGAAGCCAATATCGGTACAGCCATTCTTATAAGGGAAGGCATTCCGGTGACTGAAATCGAACGACTAGAATCAGGAAGAGCCATAGGCATAACAATTTTCGATGTGACAGTGATTAACCTTTACGTCCCATCAGGAACTTCCCACAAATTGGATCGTGCGAAGTTTTTTCAAGATGAACTGATTTATTTATTGAGGAAAAATCCGTGTTCTCTTATACTAGGTGGAGATTTTAACTGTGTTTTAAACCAGAAAGATCAACAACCCAACTTCAACTACTCGCCACAGTTAAAAAAGTTAGTAAGTGATCTACACCTTAAGAATGTGTGGGAACTTCGGCACCCGACGTCAGTCGGGTTCACGTATATAACCAGCCACTCCCGCAGCAGACTAGATAGAATTTACGTGTCACCAAATTTGCAAAATTATTTATTAAACGTTGAGACTATTCCCGTGTATTTTAGCGATCACAGTACACTTTTAACTTGCTTTAATCTAAGTGTACAGCCAACCCGTCGATTCAGAGGCCAATGGAACTTAAATATCTCTGTTTTAACTGACGAAGAACTGGAACAGGAAATAAGGTTTGCGTGGACTATGTGCCTCCGAACAGTAGACAAGCACCCAACAGTCATTGACTGGTGGACAAGGAGGGCTAAACCAAGGCTGCGGAAAGTTGTCATGCAGTATAGTGCAGCGAGGCACAGGGAGTTGAGGAATACAATGGAGTTTTATTATAAAGTTTTAAGAGACTTATATCAACAGGCCCATGATGACGTAATTCGTCTGAATGATATAAAAAAAATAAAAGCCAAGTTATTAAGCATTAAACGGCAACAGATGGAGGGACTCAAAATTAAATCGAAAGCCACATCAGTCGTAGCAGATGAAACAGCTTCTCTGTATCACTTGGTGCTAAAAACAGACGTCTAACTTTAATTGATGAAGTCCAGACGCATACTGGTACGAGGCTCACATGCCAGAAACAAATACTGGACGAAGTCCACAGGTACTATGAAACCTTATATGCCCCTACCACAGTGGAAGATGCAGCTCTCGAGGACTTTCTCACTATTTTAGGTCCACAATTGTCGGGAACAGACAACGCTGACATCCTGTCACCTATTACTAAAGATGAAGTGCATGAGGCAGTGCGTAAGTCACCTCTCAACAAATCTCCGGGACTTGATGGCCTCCCTGTGGAGTTTTATGCCCGCTACTGGTCTATAATTGGGGACAAGATCACTTCCATGGCAAATGAGGTCCTGAACGGAAAACCGGTCCCTGCAGAGTTTAAGGAAAGTAAAATAGTACTGATTCCTAAGAGTAAAGGCAAAACCAACTTAAACAATTTTCGGCCTCTTTCGCTACTAAATTCTGATTACAAAATAATTTCGCGTATTATCAACAAAAGACTCTCTGACTTTTCCAACAAAATATTGAGTCATCACCAATCTTGTTCTCCGACCAGAACGATATTCGAAAGTCTATCTGCATACAGAGACGTCATTGCAATTACCTCAGTGACAAGTATAAAATGTACTTTAATCTTTATAAATTTCAACAAAGCTTTTGACCGCGTTAGTCATAGATACCTCTTTGCGACGCTGTCAAGAATGGCTTTCCACCCCCAGATTGTGAACATGCTAAGGAATATTGCAACAGGTATAAATGCGAAAATAGCAATCAATGGCCAAACATCTAAACCCATACAGATAAGGCGAGGGGTTCCACAGGGCAGTCCCTTATCAATGTTTTTATTTTCAGTATCTTTAGAGCCCTTCCTCCGCACTGTCCACGCAAGATTAACAGGCATAACATTGAGTGGTGAGAAAACTGTCATACGAGCTTATGCTGATGACGTAGGCGTTGTAATAAGGAATAAGGAGGAGACAGTTACACTGGAAAGAGAAATCCAAAGGTATTGTCTAGCGTCGGGAGCGACAGCAAATGAAAACAAAAGTCAAATATTGAATCTATGGGGCCTAGATCACCTTCGACTGGCATGGGAAAAACAAGACAACAAACATAAAACTTTGGGAATAACCTTAATGGCATGTCCGATGCGGATGGCTGCTTTTAACTGGACGGATACTAGGAGAAAAGTTCATGGTGCTGTAATGGAGAACATCCATCGAACTATGGACCTGGTGCAAAAATTCAGATTCATCAACTTCTGCGTTTTGTCTAAAGCGTATTTCACTGCGCAGGTATTTCCAATCCCTAAACTAGTAGCGAAAGGGATCATGTCCACTGTTACCAATTATTTATGGCGAGGAGACATATTCAGGGTTGGTTCGACTACGGTTATACTGGATGTCAGAAACGGGGGTCTCGGTTTGGTGGATATTCGCAATAAAGCGTCTGCTCTGTTCCTCAAACGGACTTTCCATATACTCAGAAAACTTCCACAATGTATAACCGCAAAGCTCTTTGAGGCTGTGACAACCCATAGCCTGCAAGCACGGATTGATGTGCGAAGGATTAATGCCCGTCTGCAGTATGTGAGGAACATTTTCCTCGAAGCAAGTTATCTTAGTGACGAAATCAGAAGCAACACACGTATCACAGCGCTCGACATCATACTTGAAAGGAACTTAAATGTGGGTAGAAACAAAATTGAAACGAAATTCCCAAATTGTGACTGGAAAGCTGTATGGCGGAACATCAACTATGCCGGGCTATCTACAGACGCTATTTCCGCATGGTACAAAACAGTTAATAATGTCATCAGCACAACTATATGGGATCGGTTTAAACCAGGCACACCTTTGTGGAAAATGTAATCTGGTGGATACACTCAGCCACAGATTCACCTGTGGTGGCAATGTGCATAACTGGAACTGGATCAGGCAACAAATCGCCTTTCTCACCAGATCCTCTACGCAATATAAACTCCTGGAAATGGAAAAAAGAACACATTGACACCGGTGTGTCAGACCCACCATACTTGCTCCGGACACTGCGAGAGGGCTGTACAAGCAATGATCACACGCACGGCACAGCGGACACACCAGGAACCGCGGTGTTGGCCGTCGAATGGCGCTAGCTGCGCAGCATTTGTGCACCGCTGCCGTCAGTGTCAGCCAGTTTGCCGTGGCATACGGAGCTCCATCGCAGTCTTTAACACTGGTAGCATGCCGCGACAGCGTGGACGTGAACCGTATGTGCAGTTGACGGACTTTGAGCGAGGGCGTATAGTGGGCATGCGGGAGGCCGGGTGGACGTACCGCCGAATTGCTCAACACGTGGGGCGTGAGGTCTCCACAGTACATCGATGTTGTCGCCAGTGGTCGGCGGAAGGTGCACGTGCCCGTCGACCTGGGACCGGACCGCAGCGACGCACGGATGCACGCCAAGACCGTAGGATCCTACGCACCGCCACTTCCCAGCAAATTTGGGACACTGTTGCTCCTGGGGTATCGGCGAGGACCATTCGCAACCGTCTCCATGAAGCTGGGCTACGGTCCCGCACACCGTTAGGCCGTCTTCCGCTCACGCCCCAACATCGTGCAGCCCGCCTCCAGTGGTGTCGCGACAGGCGTGAATGGAGGGACGAATGGAGACGTGTCGTCTTCAGCGATGAGAGTCGCTTCTGCCTTGGTGCCAATGATGGTCGTATGCGTGTTTGGCGCCGTGCAGGTGAGCGCCACAATCAGGACTGCATACGACCGAGGCACACAGGGCCAACACCCGGCATCATGGTGTGGGGAGCGATCTCCTACACTGGCCGTACACCCGGACACCACTGGTGATCGTCGAGGGGACACTGAATAGTGCACGGTACATCCAAACCGTCATCGAACCCATCGTTCTACCATTCCTAGACCGGCAAGGGAACTTGCTGTTCCAACAGGACAATGCACGTCCGCATGTATCCCGTGCCACCCAACGTGCTCTAGAAGGTGTAAGTCAACTACCCTGGCCAGCAAGATCTCCGGATCTGTCCCCCATTGAGCATGTTTGGGACTGGATGAAGCGTCGTCTCACGCGGTCTGCACGTCCACCACGAACGCTGGTCCAACTGAGGCGCCAGGTGGAAATGGCATGGCAAGCCGTTCCACAGGACTACATACAGCATCTCTACGTTCGTCTCCATGGGAGAATAGCAGCCTGCATTGCTGCGAAAGGTGGATATACACTGTACTAGTGCCGACATTGTGCATGCTCTGTTGCCTGTGTCTATGTGCCTGTGGTTCTGTCAGTGTGATCATGTGATGTATCTGACCCCAGGAATGTGTCAATAAAGGTTCCCCTTCCTGGGACAATGAATTCACGGTGTTCTTATTTCAATTTCCAGGAGTGTATAACGCCGTCGCTCCTCCTGAGACCGGACATGACATACTTTCCGAAATTAAAAACCAACGCCATTAGCTGGTTACTGGGAAAATATGTTAGTTACGTCTTCCACACACTTGGGTCGGACAACGAGATAGAATTACGCGTTTACATGAAGTGTGAATATGCAAAAATCAGCACGTATCGCAACCACAAGAAGCAATATGGCAACATGCTGAAGATCATATTTGAAAGAATAGGTGTTGGTTAAATATGTGAAACCACTACAACACCTAGAACGAGAACGAACACAAGAAAAATAAAAGTCACTTGGTTCCTTAAAAAAAAAAAAAAAAAAAAAAAAAGCGGTTAAAGGCGCTACAGTCTGGAACCGCGCGGCGCGACCGCTACGGTGAAACGTCCCCTTAGAACAATTTATACACGACTGTGCTTAACCTTACACACAATATTATTTAGCGCAACGCAATCTGACTTTCAAAAATCCCTACAAAAGAATGACCCTGACTAACATTAAACTATACCTTTCACAAATAACTTACCTCACAAAAATCTTCATTACTCGAACTACTGCAATACAGCGAGCGCCACTATTGCCAGCTAAATAAAAGATTCAAACTACAGAAGGCACTAACTACTGTTAGGGATAGTTAGCAAATGAAAGATTTTAATAGAGAACAAACAATGTATTTACCTTAATAGTCATAATATATATAGCAGTTCATAATATCCAGTATAACAAATTTCAAAACTCCGCCATCTCTCTCCCCACATCCACCACTGCAGGCGGCTCACCTCCAACTGCACAACGCTACACGCTGTTCGCATCCAGCTGCCGCTGCCCAACACTACAATGGCAGACAACAATGCAAACTAGCCACAGCCTGCACACAGCACAGCCAGTGATTTTCATACAGAGCGCTACGTAACGTTGCCAATAAGAAAATATAAACAGCCCAGCCAGTGATTTTCATACAGAGCACTACATAACGTTACCATTAAGAAAATATAAACAGCCTACTTACATAGCCCCCACGCTCCCCACAAAAAAATTTTACAAATCGTTTTGGGCAGTGGCCAATAATGATTTGATAAAATTTTTCATAATTACAATAACAAAGGTATCAAATGCACACACTTATTTATTCAATGTTGGTCAAAAGCTAAAATTTTCTCACAGTCCATAAAGACAGTCCAGATTGTTCATCACAGTAAAATTTCAGTGTTTTTTTTTTCTAAGTCTGAGCAGTAAAAGACAATGCACACGGAAGTAGTGGATTTCCATGCAGTCTTGAAGAAGTAGAGTTGTCCTTCCAACTGAAAGACAGTGCTGACTCTTGACTTGCTGACAGGTAATGGGCCACAACAGAGTAAACCCACAGCAGAGTCATTCGACGTTTTGAAGAAGATTGTTAGGTAGGTCGTCACAGAGCAGACCCACTGTAGTCCTGGTAGAGAATATGGTATTGGTGGGCCACCAGAGGCGCAGACCCACTGCAGTCCTTGTAGAAATAATGGTATTGGTGGGCCATCAAAGATGCAGACCCACTGTAGTCCTTGTAGAGATAGCGAGCAGCCATCTGTTGTGACTGTGCAGGTGCACAGTCACCATTGAAGAGTCTAGCAGATAATATAGCAAGTCCATAACCACCACTTGTGCACTCACAAAGTTTTTGGAATTGTCCTTAGAACCAGCAATGCTGTTATCCAGTCCCTTGCTGAATTATCAACACACGTGCAAACACTAACAGTCCCTACTTCTCACATATTGTCCATATACTATGACCAACGGAAATGTGTGCAGTGAAATGTAACTTACAAGTTACTAATATGATGAACTGGTGTCAATTACCATTTTATAACATGAGAATACAATTACAAAGGTACAAAATACATCATTAAAGAACATAACAATACAGATAACATTTGTAGTAATACAGGCTTTACACAAGAATAGAAATAACATATACATCAGTCTTACAGGAATTATGACATGAGTACATACATAAAAGATCAGATTAACTTGCGAAACATCAACTTCACACATGAGCATTAAAACAAAACAGAATAAATAATGTCTAAGCATATTTACAAGGTAAATAACATATTATTAATGCCAATTATATTTGAGGATAACAGTATTCCTCATCATAGTGAATATAGCTTAGTATTAGAAGAAGAAAAAATTCTATGAAACTACACAGAGACAGAAAGAAAACAACTACACAAGGG
Organism: Schistocerca cancellata; assembly: GCF_023864275.1. Lineage (NCBI taxonomy): Eukaryota > Metazoa > Arthropoda > Insecta > Orthoptera > Acrididae > Schistocerca > Schistocerca cancellata. Next base: position 665,020,720 of record NC_064628.1, read on the forward strand.
TACACAAACACATAATGGGATAACACAAAAGGAAAGGACAGGGTTTGTTTTCAGTGTAACATTTGGTACTGCAGTCCACCCCAAAACTTCAGTCCATATATCTTTCCTCTTATTTCATCCTTTGTTTCCACCAAAGAAATTCTATCTAAGCATGCTTTCTGTATTTATATGTTCACACATTTCTTACCTCATCATTTATTTCCAAGAAAATCCTACCTATATCTGTTTTCTGTACTTTTTTTTGTATAACTTCTCAATGCATTTCTTCCAATTCATCGCAACTCATTCTCTTATATAGTCTACCCCCTCTTAAGCTAACTTAAATCTACTGAGCTCAGATGCTAAACTATGGGACGAGGCAATGCAGCAGCACAAAACAATTAACACAAACATCAATGACAAAAAAATTCAAATTGGCAAAGCAATTGCAATATTACAACTAATATAAGGCACTGTGCAGCAAACAAGAAAACTAAATCCGTAGTAAAACTGGCTTAACAGCGTAATACAAAGTCAAATTCTGTAACATTATGCCTGGCAAACAGCAGCACCAAATAACAAAACTTATATCTAAACATGACATAGCTCAAGCAGAAAAAATATTACACTAGACTGATGCATCACGAGAACTTACACTAGCAGATAAGTTACCAAATCGTAAAGAGATTATTTATGCAATTGCTGTGAAGGGAAATGTCTATTTATGTGCCCTCGTTTTCTTGGAAGTAAATCATAAATTTCTTATTGACTGGATCTGTAGGCATAAAATAACTATATTAGTACATATATTAAATTTTATTTTAACCAATGCTGCAGTGAAGCTAGAAACTAGATATTAAAGAAAATGAGCAAATATGTACAAAGTAAAGCATAAGAACATCATTCAGTAGTCATGAGGCATTTCATAAGTTAGTAGAAAAATCTCTCAACTAGACAGACAGTAGTATTAATCAGGTGTATAGACATAAAAATATTTCTCGTCATTTCATTAGGCATTTCAGTAAATATCATAAATTAAGAGCTCCACAGTGTAATCATATGTTTTCAAGTTCGACCATGTCGTTTTTGCGATGCTTTCTACAAAGGAATGTCAACAGCGAGGTTAATGGCCTCTTTTTTTCTCCACCTAATGGCTTTCTATTGTCAGACGACTACCTCTCAGCTGGGTGCCCACGACGCATTACGTGCAGGTGGTCACTTAACTTTCTTACGGAAATATTTACTACAGCAGTTTCCGCTACAGTGACAGTCTCATATAAAAATATTTCACAGGTCAAGAATTTGCGTTACAAATCTGTAGAAACAAAATGCTATTGATATAACAATGTCCAAAAAACTTTCGTCGGCATTGTAATACATTCACGCATATACATACACATTTCATAACTCTTAAAGTACGATTCTTGGTTTCCAACATCCTTTTTCACAAGTCAGAGTCCCTAACCACTATTCATTACTCCTTACCTTATTCGTCGACACTTCTTCAATATTTCATCTTAATAAATATGTAGCATAATCAAATTTCTCATATAACATCGGCTTATTGATCATAAACATACCTCAACAGCATAATACACATCGTCGTCGTAAAAATAACACCTCAGTCAAATCTCAAAAACTTCGTAGCTTTCTGCAATAATTTCAAAACCTAAAGAAAATTCTCTGCCCATGTCAAAAGTGTCATCTACCTCAAACATTCTTTAAAAATCATGATCCCATACCAAATACATCATTCAAAGCTCTCATAGTATCACAATGGTTCCAAAAAAATATGAACAGTGCACAAAGTACAGACAAAATACAATTTCGTAAGTGTGAAGTAATCCAACTCTGTAATTGCGTAAACGTGTGTCACTGACGTAGTAAAAAGATGTTTGTTTCTCTGTTAAATGATCAGATAGCTGTGTAATTTATGTGTTAGAGAAATATGGTACCGATGTGTTAAATTGTATAAGCAAATACCATATTAGCTAGGGCTCCTTGTGCTTGCCAAACACATGGTACACAAAGTAGGCGTGTACCCCCCTGAGGTTTATTGTAATTATACCCTCAGGTGTTACAGATTACAGCAATGGAATGAAATGTATCACGGAAAACTTTCTTTGTAATTCAAAAATCTTTAAAAATAAATGTTTTAAGTACAAAATTAATCACTCAAATACGTGTCCTGTAGCGCTGAACTGTGCGTCTTGTTGTAAGATAATCTCTGTGGAAGTGTCGTAGTTATCGTCCTCCAAAAGCTAAGTTCTGCAGAAGTCAATGTACTGACCTCATGATAAACAAAAGTGAAATACTTTGCATATAGATATCTTAGCTATTACGCTTATTGCCGTGATGAAGAAAGTACTGTGCTGTAACGTATTGTTGTGCTACGGAAAAGGCTGTCTCATTGTAGCTGTACCACAAAAGTTACTATTAAACATGTTTTACTTTCCAGAAGAATTCAGAAAAACTATGTAGATATGAAACAGAAACACCGCAAAAGCAACATTGTAAATTGTCACTCATTAGTAGCGTCGTGATAAAATCGTGTAGCTGTCACATTAACTAATCACTGTGTCATCTGTTCGCAATAACAATGCATTCGTAAATTCTGTTTGAGTAAGTTCTCTTGGTTCTTGACTGGATATTTAACTTTAAACATTGTTGCATGGTAACAGTTTCTAAAGCATACTAGTAACGTGAAGTGAAACGTTTTATGGCAAAGACAAAGTTAAAAAGCAGATTATCTTTCAATAAACGGTTTTACATGTGAAATGTGGTGTAAACCTTTACTCTTCCTAGTACGCAGAGTTTCAACTTCAACGCAATTATCATGTGGTATACGTCGGATTCTGTAAGGTCCATTGTTAACTAGAAAGAATTTGTGACTCAAGTGTTTCTTCTTATGTGACAATGAATGAGCTTTAATGAGAACTTTCTGACGAATATATAATTTCTATGCATTTGCTTTACCGTGTAGTTTTCTCCTTTTGTCTGCTGCAGATTTTATATTTTTAAGAGCCAAATCAATTATGTCTTTGTGTCGAAGTTTACGTGTATTCGGGAATGGTACAAGCTCTCTGATTCTGTTCGGTGGTTCTTCATTCTTCAGTACAAGAGTAGGTGGTAAAGCAGTGGAATCATGAGGCATTTCATTCAGCACATTTTGACATAAGTGTAAATATCTGTCCCAACGCTGATGCTTTCTGTGACAATAAAGTCTGCAAAGCTTATTGATTTCTTTCACAATCCGTTCAGACGGGTTACAATGTGGTGAGTACAATGAAATAAAAACAGGTTTGATTTTATGGTTCCGAAGCATGCGTGACCAAACAGCAGATCTGAATTGCGGTCCATTATCTGAAATGACATTACTGACGTGTCCAACTTCACGTAAGAAATTTTTAACAAAGGCGTTGGATACAGTCCGTCCAGTGGCATTACATAACGGTGTGAAAGAAACAAATTTTGAAGTAAGTTCAACAGCGACTAGAACGGACGAAAATCCATTCGATGTTCTGACAAGGGATCCCAAGAGATCAACAGCAGCAAATTCTTTTAATTTAGAAGGAATAATAGGAAACAACAGAGCACGATGTGAGATAGTAGATGGTTTCGCCTTTCGACAAAGTTTACAAATAGACAAGACTCTTCGAATTCTCTTTTCCATATTGTTAAAATAACAAGTCGTTCGAAGAATATGATAACATTTTCGTGGACCAAAATGTGCGTAGCTGAAATGAATATACCAAATGGTGCAAAAACAGACATAATGTCTTATGGGATAACAGCAATCAGTGATTTTATAATGTTGCTTAAAATCCGTCTTGATTGCAAAAAAATTTTTTATTATTCATATGACCGGTTTCGGTTCATTCTGAATGAACCGAAGCCGGTCATATGAATAATAAAAAATTTTTTTGCAATCAAGACGGATTTTAAGCAACATTATACCAAATGAGCTTATTAACAAAATCGTCTGGAATGCAAAGTACCCATAGCTTGTCATCAACAGTGCAGCGTTTGAAGAGTATGTTGTTTCTAACCAGGTAATAATGCCGAATCTGAGCGTGTGTCTTTTCATGCCATTTACTTTTGATGTCTTTCCAAATCGGATCTTTATCTTGTTCATGAGCAATGTCCTTTAAAGATGTGGTGATGAAGTTTTCAAAGGCGACTTTCTGAATGTAAAGAATACTGAAATTTTTCTCGAGGTTGCCTTCTGTGTTACTTTTCTCAAGCCCAGCCGGTGCGCGTGACAGTGCGTCCGCAACCATGTTCTCCTTGCCGGGAATGTAGACTATTGTGAAGCGGAATTCTTGCAGAAACAATGCCCAACGTTTTAACCTGTCATGATTTAATTTTGAAGACATAGGTAATTGTAATGCACGATGATCACTGTATACTTTTACGTGCTTACCAGAAAGAAAGAAACGGAATTTGTTAAATGCCCAAACGATAGCTAAAGCTTCTAATTTAGTAACGGAATAATTTTTTTCAGATTTTGTTAGCACTCAGCGAGCAAAAGCAATGGTTTTCTGAACAGTAGTGTCATTTTCTATGGCTTCTTGAAATAAGTTGGCACCAAGACCGACTTTAGAAGAATCCGTGCTAAGGCAGAAATCTTGTGACAGATCTGGATGAGCTAGTATTGGCGCGTGAAGTAACGCTTCTTTCAGAGAATTGAATTCCGACTGCGCTTGTTCGTCCCAGTTCCAAATAGTATTTTTTCCAGTGAGAGAACAAAGTTTCGGTGTAACTAGAATTTGCAAATTCAGAAAACGACAGTAAACATTTACGAGACCTAGAAAACTGCGGACTTGACTTTTTGTGGATGGAACTGGAATGGCTCTGATTGCTTCTAACTTTTCAGGATCTTGCTGAATGCCTTCAGAAGAAATAATATGTCCCAAAAACTTCACCTTTGACCTACCGAATTCAGACTTTTCCAAGTTAAGTGTAATTCCAGATTCTGCAAAAATACGTAACAAACTGTTGAGGATGCAGTTATGTTGTTCACATGAAGCTTCTGCTATTAGAATATCGTCCACATATAAGGTGATGTGACGTTTTAAGAACTCAGGTAATATGGAATTTAGCCCGCGAATGAATGCTGCCGAAGAAATGTTCAAACCAAAAGGAAGTTTCCGAAACTGATAACAAACGCCGAAACAAAGGAAAGCTGTGTATTTTCTGCATTCTGGATGAAGTTCGATCTGATAAAAGCTGGATCTGAGATCAATGGAAGACAACACTTTTACACCATTAAAATTTTGAAGAAGTTCTTCCATCGTCTGCGGCCTGTCTGTTTCAGGAATAATAATAGTATTGATTTGTCTCGAATCTAAGACAAGCCTGATCGATCCATTTTTCTTCTCAACAACATGTAATGGATTGTTGTATGAGCTTACTGCAGGCTCAATAATGCCCTCATCAAGCATAGATTGTATTTCTGTTCTAACACGGTCCCTATAATGTGCTGGAATTATGTATGGTCTAACACAAAATTTAGTATGCTCACGAACACGAAATTGGTATTGAAATCCCTTGATTGTTCCTGTTTTGTGAGTAAAAACTGTGGAATGTGCTTGTAAAATCTCAAAAAGGTCCTGCCTATCAGTGTCATTACAATTCTCAAATGTTTTTGAATTTTATTCTGAATTAACTCATTAATTTCAAATATGCCGTCGATATCATCCCTGTCAGTACTTGCAGAGTGATTGTTAGTGTCTAGTTCCGTAGAAAATTCCGAACTGTTGTCTAACAGAACGTAAAGCCGATTAATTTCCTCATAATGGTTTGAGAGCTAGTCTTCAAATTTCAAAGCTATTGACTTGCCTTCATTCTCTAAACTTATTTCAGCATCGTGAAAGCTTAAGATTGCTTTGTATTCACTCAAAAAGTCTACTCCCAGTATAATTTCCGTCGACAATAATGGAACAATAAGAAAATTCATAGAGAAGCTGTGGCTTTGGCAAAAGAATTCTAAATTGGTTTGTTGGCGTACATCTATACTTTTTCCAAAGATTGCACCTTGTAATTTAATCTTACGTAACGGAAGTGTGGGGCAATCGTTCGATTTGTTGCATTTGCTAAAAGCTGTTTCACTAATTACAGAAATGGGACTGCCAGAGTCAAGTACTGCCGTAAATTTTACGTCATTTACAGTAATGTGAATCACAGGATATGCAATGTTGTTATGTTTTACGTCGTGTTCCTGGTGTAAGATGTCCCTAATGTCTTCCATTTTTACGTAATTACTAGCTACGGCAGCTGTGTCGTCAGTTTCATAAGTACGTCTTGTGGCTGCCAGCGGTGTGAGTCATTGCCTATTGTCTCTTTGTTGGCACCCGTCGTTATTGGGATTTGGAGACCTAACTTCTACAAATTCACCGTGACGAGAATCCCGCCAGTTCTGATGCAGTTCAGGTCTGTCGTTACGATCATATCGTCTATCGTCATGTCGGTAGATTCCATAGTTTCTTTCTTGTCGGTCACGTGGTGGAGAATTTCTCCCTGAGTCGTAACTGCGCGCTGGACCGTTGCTTCTAAAGTTATTCTGTCTCCCTTGATAATAATTGTTTTGGTTCCCATATTGTCTGTTTCTCTGATTGTCTCTGTGATAGTCATTACCGTGGAGAGGTGATCTTTCCCTGTAATTATTACTACTCTGCCAACGGTTGTCATACGGGTGGTGTCTGTTTTGGTCACGATTTGTGTTGTGAGAATAGCCTTGTCGTGTCCAGTTATTATTTCTTTCATCGCGGAATTGCGATGGATGTGACCTGTAGTAGTTGTGTTCCTGTTTTCGCGTTACGTGATTGTCAGTGTCAATTTCTAGTTCTTGTAACAGTCCCTGAAAAGCTTCAGTGTCGTCTTTGCAACGTCCTGCTAAAATAATATGTCGTAAATGTTCAGGCAGTTTGATTAAGCAAATGCGGATGAGTTCTGAGGGGCTGTATGGGTTTGACAGGTACTGATTCTTGTGCAACATGTCTTCAAAATATTTCTCAAGACTGGAAAATTCAGATTGTTCAAAGTGTTTCATCATCATGATGCTATGTTTTACTCGGTCTTGTGTAGCTTGTGACCAATGTGCTGAGAGGAACGCATGGTAAAATTCTCCTTCACTGTGACAATCGTGAATGACCGATCGCATTCTTACAGCTGGTTCATTCTCCAAGTAGCCACACATAAATTCTAACCTGTGCTCCAATGACCAGTTGGGAGGAAAACAATGAGAGAATTGATGGAGCCACGCTTGTGGATGAATGTCGTTGGCAGAATTCTTAAACGTTTTGAATTTACGTCTAGTAATGAACAGCTTATAGTCAAAATCATCATGTTGGCGAGTCGCATGTCGGTCATTGTTACGTCGTGTCGGCGGTTCCATCTCAAAATTCGGTGTACCTTGCCAATTTCTTTCATAATTTCCGAAGTGCCCTGTGTTATTATTTTGTGGCTTTTCCGTCATTTCTAAGTTCCTCTTTCCGTGTTGGAGCGCGAGTGTCCTCTGAAATATGTAATTCTTGTATTACCTGCGTCAACTGATCTTGTACTTCCCGGATTTCTCTTTTGTACTGTGTATTAATTTGATTTTGTTTGAATTTTCTTATTTGTTCATACTCTTCTGTGTCAGTGAAGGCTATGGGTCTTGTGTCATTCAGATCATCATCTACCTTTGTAGATAAGTTAGTGACCTGATCCGAAAGTTCGGCTACTTTCTCCGATAGTGTACTTATTTCCTCCATGTGTCTTTCTGAACCAATTTTCAGGGTAACTACTGTGTCCTTTAAATTTTCCTGAGTTTTTGCAAGTTGAGTAACCGAATCGGTAGATGCAACTGACTCAATTTTAGCTTGCAAGGTCTCATGATTTTCATGAACAATAGTTTGCAGTTCTTTTATGACTGCTTCGTGATTCTGTAATGCATTTTCATGACGCGAAAAAATAGGTTGGAAATGCTCACAAATTTGTGTTTTTACGTCATTACAGACCATTTGACATTTCGATTCGATGTTATGTAACTCAGTAGTTAAATCTTCACGTGTTTGTTCAAGTGTGGTGTCTAACTTTTGAAGATTTTGTTCCATTGTGTCTAACTTTTTAAGATTTTGTTCCACTGTGTCTAACTTTTTAAGATTTTGTTCCACTGTGTCTAACTGTTGCTGTGTCTAACTTTTGAAGCTTTTGTCCCATTTGTTGCATTAATTGTAATAACAATGCATTAGTGTCTGGAATCTGTTCCTCTACGCTTTTCGGCAGTGCATTTGCACCAGCAACATTCACATTTTGACAAGCAGAAAATGTGTCTTGACTAATTTGAGAAAACGGTGAGGACCCAGAACCTAAGTCTACAGTATTTGCAACATTGTGTTCTGTCATTTCGGATTCCTGAGGGGAGCTGTTGCCGACCGATCGATCGATAATGCTTCCCTGTTCACTAATTATTTCACTGTCTACACCATTGTTTGCAGCCCGCTCCATTTCCCTATGTACAATTACCAAATTACTACTTTCAACATTAGTTAATTCATTACTCGGTGGCGATAACACACTGCTTTCGTCTTCACTGTCATTTCTCAGTTTACTTTGGATCCTAGTATTACGTTTTTCACACGCCATTATTGTCACAATATTTCACACAATAACACAAAAAGACACAATTTGAAGAGCAAAAATAAGAGAACACATTAACATAGAACTGAAAATAATAAGTAGTTAGTTGCAGCTGCGAAATACTTGGTGCAAATCTACATGCATGCCACAACTGTTTTACTGTGCAACAATGAAAAACCACAACTACAAAGGAAATTCTCTCTATAATTACGTGCTAGCAATAAACAAAAGCTACTCTAAATACACTAACTACAAGATAAAATCAGAAGATTTCAGTGAGGTATCCTAGGCTAAGGGTCGACATATGAAACGTCCCCTTAGAACAATTTATACACGACTGTGCTTAACCTGAAACACAATATTATTTAGCGCAACGCAATCTGACTTTCAAAAATCCCTACAAAAGAATGACCCTGACTAACATTAAACTATACCTTTCACAAATAACTTACCTCACAAAAATCTTCATTATTCGAACTACTGCAATACAGCAAGCGCCACTATTGCCAGCTAAATAAAAGATTCAAACTACAGAGGGCACTAACTACTGATAGGGATAGTTAGCAAATGAAAGATTTTAATAGAGAACAAACAATGTATTTACCTTAATAGTCATAATATATATAGCAGTTCATAATATCCAGTATAACAAATTTCAAAACTCCGCCATCTCTCTCCCCACATCCACCACTGCAGGCGGCTCACCTCCAACTGCACAACGCTACGCGCTGTTCACATCCAGCTGCCGCTGCCCAACACTACAATGGCAGACAACAATGCAAACTAGCCACAGCCTGCACACAGCACAGCCAGTGATTTTCATACAGAGCGCTACGTAACGTTGCCAATAAGAAAATATAAACAGCCCAGCCAGTGATTTTCATACAGAGCGCTACGTAACGTTGCCAATAAGAAAATATAAACAGCCTACTTACAACGGTCGCAGGTTCGAATCCTGCCTCGGGCATGGATGTGTGTGATGTCCTTAGATTAGTTAGGTTTAATTAGTTCTAAGTTCTAGGCGACTGATGACCTTAGAAGTTAAGTCGTATAGTGCTCAGACCCATTTTTTTGGTCTTTCGTCCAGACTTCTGATAATCTAAATAATTGCTCGCTACAAAAGTGGAAAATAATTGTCACCACTTAATTTCTTAAAATGACGGGTGGCACACTAATAGCTACCTAGGTCGGTGTAATCCTCGCGATATCCTTTCCTATTTGTACCGAAAACATGAGTTTGGTTGCGGTCTGGCTGTGACGTCATCCGAGGCATCACGTACTCCCACTTATGACCAACGTGGACCGTACGGTAGCTGGGTGTGAACTGAAGTCTTGCGTCTCGGGCTGTATTTACATGCCGGCGCAGCGGACGGCCAAGGGAACATCTGCTGTTATCCGCTCTATGCCCACGGTAGTAGCCTCTAAACGGCCGCTTTCTCAGACACACAATATTTTATAACAATGTCATGAATCAATTTATAATCTTTGTAATTTTTGTAGAAATGTAGTTACTTTGGTTAAAATGACAGAGAAGACTTTGTCTCGCGTGCATTTAAACTTTGCCGTCTAGAATTTTTTGAACGGAACTGACAGTAGAACATGATCTCTGAACTACAACTTGTATAGGTTGTTATTAACATCAAGGTCTTAAAACTTGTTATAGCTCTATTATTTAATAGGTTTCATCGCGTGCTGTAAGCAGAACTTTGTAGCTTTAATATAACAGATACTTAATCTATTACAAATAAGAATGTATTTGTTCCTAAATTTGGTTTTCAATAAATTACTCGAAAACTATTAGACGTAGCTCAATCGGGTCATGTAGTTACTATTTTTATGTTGAACCTAGACTTCATACAAATGTTTGGCTTTCTAGCTTTATTACTTAGCGTGGCTAATTAAAAAAAAAATGTGTGTTTTAACCAAAATACTGTTCTAAGCAAGCTGAAACTTGTAAAAGCTAATTCTGACATGGATTTTCACGTTGTGACCGGTTTTTGGCTTCCTTGCTTTATTATTTAGCTCCACTTATTTTTTTTCTTAAAACCTTTATTTAGGGAAAGATATTCACCTGATTTCTCTCAGATATGACAGTTTACACATTAATATACTGAAGCACATGCTGACAAAGTATGGAAAAGCAACTTCAACTTTTAATTTCAGTCTTAAATTACGGTGCAATACTTGTGTGCTACGCATAAGCCTGGTGACGTGGAGCTAGTAGCAGTGAACTGGGGTAAGTCCGGGTACACTCGCTCACCTCTGTATCTCTCAAATGATACGGCGCTCGTTTCAGCACACTCTCCTCTTGCTCATCCCTCCCTCCGTCCCCTCTCCCCCGCCGCGCCATTTTTATACAGGAACGCACAGAAAAGTTTGATTCAAATAACATTATTTAATTTACATGCTAGCCATCTGAAGCACAAAGAAAAAAAATTGAGTAAACCAGTGAAAATGTGTCTGCTGACTACTAAGTATTCAGTAATCTGACATCAAGTATTCTGAAGTCTGGAAATATTTGTACGAAGGAAACGAGTTTGAGGTGGTTCTGCGGGAAACTTGATAACATTGTAAACTTGTTAAAACTGTTAGCCAGCAGACAATCGAAAACATAGAAATTTACCATTTCTGTTATATCAAAAAGCAAGGTTATCACATAGTAACATATTGCTCTTTAACATTCAGCTGAAATACACTGATCAGCCAGAACATGATGACCACCTGTCTAATAGCCGATACGTCCAACTGTGGCACGGGTAACAGCGGCGACGCGTCGTGGCATGGAAGCCTTGTTAGGTCGCTGGAGGCACCACATCTGCACACAAAGGACATCCGATTCCCGTAAATTCCGGGGAGGGGGGCGATGAGCTCTGACTCCAAGTTCGATCACATCCCAGATGTGTTAGATTGGGTTCAAATATGGCAAGTTGGGGGAGGCTAGTACATCAACTGAAACTCGCCACTATGTTCCTCGAACCACTCCATCACACCTCTGGCGTTGTGACATGTCGAATTATCTTGTTGAAAAATTCCACAGCTGTCCGCAAATATGATCGTCATAAAGGGTTGTGCGTGGTCTGCAACCAGCATAAGATACTCCTTGACCATCACAGTACCTTGAACGATCTCCGCTGGACCCATGGATGCCCAATTGAATGTCCCCCGGAATATGATGGGGCAGCCGCCAGCTTGTCTCCGTCCCGTAATACAATTGTCAAGGATATGTTCTCCTGTAGATGACGGATTCACGCCCTCCCATCGATATGATGAAGAAGCTATAGGGATTCATCATACCATGCAACGCTCCGCCACTACACCAACGTTCAGATCCGATGGACACGTGCCCACTTCAACCGTGGTTGCCGATGTAGTGGGTCATTGGCTGCAGAGGCCCACCGTTAGGAGTGTACTGTGCGCTGTGTAATCAGACACACTTGTACTCTGCCCACCATTAAAGTGAGATGTTAATTCCTTCGCAGTTCACCATTTGTTCATACTCATCACAGCGCTCCTCAAACAACCGACAACTTGTGCAGTTTCCGAAATGCTCGGACCAAGCCTCTGGGCCAACACAATCTGCCGTCGGTCAATCTCAGATAGATCGCGCGGCCTCCCCATTCTACGCAAGGACAGCGCACTCTTCAGCAGACATTCGTCGCCAGATGTCGCTGCTAACGCCTCGACAGATTTACATCGATAGTATGTCGGTGGTCACAACGTTCTAGTTAAACAGTGTATGTGAGCACTGTTTGTGCTATTTTCATTCTAAACCGAATTTGTCTTCTCGTATGGCTGATTGGTCACAATTCAAACAATTAAACAATGTTACGCCCATAGAACAGAAGCAGTACATGAAATTTGACAAATATAAATAATTATCCCATCAGTTTGTCACATATGCAGAGACTGAATGATTGCTGTAAGTGAGTGTAATAACGAAATTCACGTGCTCAGTGCACGGAGTACTACTTTCTACTTGCGCTGTTGTTCTAATGAGGAATGTTCAGAATATCAGCAGTACTGAGGCGCTGACTGTATGGAATGGTTTAGCAAACAGTTGCATATTGTTGCTGAGCACATAGGAAATTATTTGTTGTGAAACAAGCGGATGGATATTAGCGTCAGAAGCAAAGTAGCAGTTTGAGCAGCAAACATTTCCGACATCTGCATTGAACACTTCAAGCACATTCACGTGAAACACGGAGATCGTTCTAAAGTTACAGGCAGATTTCGAGGAGCTGCAATGGTGCCTGTAATTTAAATTGTGGACCCAATTTCACAAATGTCCACCTTCCTTTAAATATTGCCAAACAGAGCGAACAAGCGGAATAAACTATAGCAGGATGAGGAAAATAAACGGAGGCAACATTTCTGTGGTTGCAACAACCGTGATAAGTTTTAAAATATTTACATAATCTATCACAGCGGAACATCATTGCGACATAAAGTACCAGTTTATAGATTACCTCAATTTCCTGGTGTCTTCCCTAGAAAAAATCTTGTATTTAAAACTTTGTGTTGAAAATAACAAGAAATCAATCCCCCACAGTGAACTAGTTCATTTCATTAACAGGAAAAGCATTTTCATTAGAGTACGTATCCGATGAAGTTCTCCACGTACGCGTACACCACCGTTACTCTACCATGCAAACATAGGGGTTACACTCGTCTGGTGTGAGACGTTCCCTGTGGGGGAGGGAGGGGGGGGGGGGTGTCCACCGGGGGCCGAACCGCACAATAACCCTGGGTTCGGTGTTGGGCGGCGGAGGGGTGAAGTGGACTGAGGTAGTCGTTGTGGGGTTGCGAACCACTGCGGCTGCGGCGGGGGCGGAGCCTCTCCGTCGTTTCTAGGTCCCCGGTTAGCATACAGTACAATACAGACAATGTATCTGACGAACTAATTTTTGGATGACTGGCAACTGTTGCCACCAAGTGAAGTTTTTCAAAGCGTTGCTGACTGGTTAAACTATCAAAGAAAGCGTATACCTAATATCGTGAGAAGTGTTGTGTTTATATGACTGCAACTTACATTGCAATTGGTCGAAGTCTGTGAAAATTTGTGTGTATGCAGGAACTTCACTACGATCTACCATCATGACTTAAAGCATTAACAGGCCAAGAGTTCCAAAAAAACTGATTTCCACATTACATGATAAAAAATTACGTGATTCAGAACAGAAATTTAGAGTCTCTGAACAAAAATCTTATTCTAAGGAAAATTCATTGGATGTTATTACTCCGTCTAATTCCCAGGATGAAACCGTGTACCGATATTAATGCTGAGTAACATATGAACCGAAAAAGAATTTCTAAAGGAATTCTTCTCAAACTAAGGTATGACGAGTGTCTGGAAAACTATGCTGAATGTCTAGAAAACGAGTACGCAAAGCTATTAAAACGTTGAAAAGGTAGCCACAGAGCTGCTCCCCTGGTGTTCAGGGAAACTATTTGTTGCTGTCGAATTAAGTAGACTTAACGGTGATTTTGACAAATCCATAGTTCTAGGAACTGCTGTTTCAGATTTTTTAAGATTTTTTTTTTTAAGTTACTGGTATATGTGGAAGGAATATGACAAAAATGCTAAAATATATTACACAAACATGGACAGCTTAATGTATCACGTAACTACCTCAAATATTCATCATGTTTAAACATCCTGGCAGATTAGAACTGTGTGCCGGACCGAAAGTCGAAGTCGAAAAAGCAAAGGCTCAGAAATCTACTCTCGGTCTGTCACACAGTGTTAATGTGTTAGGAAGTTTCACAGCCTCGTACATTCCGCTGCAGAGCGAAAATTCATTCTGAATTCATAATGTTATTACCAGTGATATTCATACAAGTGGGTATAATGAAAGACGAATTACCAGGGGACATTATTACAGTATTCGAAAGAGTGAAAGCACGAGTCCGCAGCTCGTGGTCGTGCGGTAGCGTTCTCGCTTCCCGCGCTCGGGTTCCCGGATTCGATTCCCGGCGAGGTCAGGGATTTTCTCTGCCTAGTGCTGACTGGGTGTTGTGTGATGTCCTTAGGTTAGTTACGTTTAAGTCGTTCTAATTTCTAGGGGACTGATGACCATAGATGTTAAGTCCCATAGTGCTCAGAGCCATTTGAACCATATTGAAAGTACGAGTGAACACCCTCATAACTGACACACAACGTGAAATGCTTACAGCGAAGAATGTGACACGATTCAGCGAACAAATTACGCAGTAGCGATTAACAACGATATTTAATGATCTGGATAAATCGATTGTTCGGTATATAATTCTTTCCTACTTATACACATTTTCCACTATAAAACAATGGAAATTGGCGTTCCGGTAAATACGATGAACGCTTCATAGTCAATGATAAAGGGAGCACTATAGCGTGGGACTGTTTACGAGAAGGTAGGCATAACGTGGAGCTGTGTGCGTCACAGGGGATGATTTAAAAATCAATTTGATAGTAATGTACTGGTTGTGGATGAATATGAATTTGTACACTAGTTCTATATTCTACTGAAAATGTACCCATCATATCGCAGGTATAGAAAAGATGTAAATGGAAATTGTAACTTACATGAAATGTTAATATAATGTATTGAAATTATATCCTACATCTTTTAGATATAGAAAAGACGTAAATGTTGCAATAACTAAAACTATAACCCACATGTTACAGATACATTACTAAAATGAAAATGTGACAAACTGGTTACATACGTACACCGATCGTTACGTATCCTGAAATAATAATTGTAACGCACTGGTTGTAGATGTAGAAAAGTTTTCATTGACGTCGCATGTAACGAAATGTTTCCATAATACTTAATGAGCTATGTATGTCGGTGTTTCTCTTGCCAACTATACAGCAGACAAACAAGCGAAGGTTCAAAAATGGTTCAAATGGCTCTGAGCACTATGGGACTTACCACAGTAGTCATCAGTCCCCTAGAACTTAGAACTACTTAAACCTAACTAACCTAAGGACATCACACACATCCATACCCGAGACAGGGTTCGAACCTGCGACCGTAGCGGTCACGCGGTTCCAGACAGTAGCGCCTATAACTGCACGGCCACTCCGGCCGGCAAACAAGCGAAGGATCTGTTTGTTCAAACCTGAGAGGCGGACAGTTACGGAATTATCATCACATCTGGATGAGAATGGTGTCATAGGAAGCTGTCTGATTTTGTTTTTCACAATAAAATATGATGATGTGAATGCGACATCTAAATATATTTAATACATTTGGCATAAAAGCTACCAGATCCTCACATTTCCCACAAGGCGGCATTGCTTAGGAAGGAGTTGAGGAATGTGATTGGCTCTCTTGCTTTCATGGCAGTAAAATACTGATCTATAGTCTACATCTACATACACCCTCTGCAAGCCCCTGTACGGTCCGTGGCGGAGGTACCCTGTACCACTGTATTGTGTGTGTTACACTGGGGACCTAGAAACGTGAGAGAGGCTTCGTGCCGCCGTAGCCCTCAGTGGTTCACAATCCCACAACAGGTCACAGCAGTCCACCCAACCCACCGCCGCCCCACACCGAACGTATGGTCATTGTGCGGTTCGGCTCCCAGTGTATCCACCGGAAACGTCTTCTACCAGACGAGTGTAACCTTAAATGTTTGCGTGGTAGAGCAATTACGGTGCACGGGTAGGTGGAGACAGTGTTTGCGCAGCAATTGCCGACATAGTGTATCTGATGTGTTGGCAGAAGAGCCAACACCGTATAGCTAGAGGAGGCCGAAATGCACGCGTTAAAGCTCACGCAGGCGGGCGTGAGGTCTGGAAAATGACAAGGAATTATAGTAGCCAAAAATAGTACATAGCTTCTGGAATACTTAACTTTAATCCATAATTGTTGTACATCGCTCTTGATGATACATAAGTGCAATCCCAATATACTGGTAATGGCGCCTTGCTAGGTCGTAGCAAATGACGTAGCTGAAGGCTATACTAACTATCGTCTCGGCAAATGAGAGCGCATTTGTCAGTGTAGCATCGCTAGCAAAGTCGGCTGTACAACTGGGGCGAGTGCTAGGACGTGTCTCTAGACCTGCCGTGTGGCAGCGCTCGGTCTGCAATCACTGACAGTGGCGACACGCGGGTCCGTCGTATACTAGCGGACCGCGGCCGATTTAAAAGCTACCACCTAGCAAGTGTGGTGTCTGGCGGTGACACCACAGTATATGAGGCAGAATAAGGGGAACCAGCCCGCATTCGCGGAGGTCGATGGAAAATCGCCCTGAAAACAACCTACAGGCTGGCCGGCACACTGGACCTCGACACCGATCCGCCGGGCGGATTCGTTCCGGGGACCGGCACGCCTTCCCGCTCGGGAAGCGCCGCGTTAGACCGTGCGGCTAGCCGCGTGGGCTACCCCGTACCACTACTAGCCATTTCCTTTCCATGCTCCTGCATGAGGCCCAATTTCTCTTATCTTCGTGGTTCTTACGCGGACCTTATGTTGGCGGCAACAGAATCGTTCTTTAGTCAACTTCAGATGTCGTTCTCTAAATTTTGTCAACAGTTTTCCTCGAAAAGAAATTCGAAGGATAAATATTTATGTTGGCTTGAAAACTGCTGAAACATTTGCAAGAAGAGACGTGGCTTAATAAGTTGTTGGAAATGTGATTGGACAAGCTGATACGGCTGTTAAATACCAAGCTGTACTTGGGAGAATTCAATATGCATAACAGAACTGGCTTAAAAACGCTGTGATCGATCTACCTCCAAACAAAAAAAAAAAAGAGATGAGGCTTCAGAAGAGGATGAAAGATGTGACTGGGCGCATTGATACGGCAGTAGAATATTGAGCTTTTGTCAGAAGAGCTAAACATTTGTGTTGGCTTCGTTCTCTGATTAGCTTGTTTTTCAAAAAAAAAGAGGTGTAGCTTAGGAAGTGAGAGGGGTGTGGAAGTAGCTTTCCTTACAAAAGGCAGAGGAGAGAGCGGAGGGGATGGGGTATCGAAGTTGAAGAAATTTCAAGGCCATATTTCATCAAAAGTCGACATTGCATGTCTACTAAGCAGGCAGGGGTTTTCCAAGGTTCCTCTCAAGTTGATTCTAATAGTATCGCGTGCGTATGTAGTATCGTGCCAGGTGTGAGACAAGATTAGTGATTTCCTGTTAGAAAAGTCATAGTTCATAGTAAGTGATGGGAAGTCACCTAGTGAAACTAAAATTATATCTGCTTTTCTGCCGGGAACTGCTTTGGGTCCCATTGTTGTTTACTATGGATAGATCATATTTCCGTAATGTTACAGACATTCAGGAGTAATACTTTTAGGAGTAATGGAGAAGGATAAATGAATCAGTCTGAGGTGAGGGATCTTGATTTGGAAACAACAGAGTCGAAAGTTAGAGGCGAAAATCGTTTTGATACCTGTGCCAGTGGAATGCTTGTACCACTATTGTTGTTGCTAAAATTGTAGGATAGGCAATTTTAATAGGTGGTAGTACGGACCAAATGAAGAAAAAGGTGTCTCTTAAACATCGGCTGTAAAGAGCATACCTTAAGAGCTTTCAGCTCTTGTTCGGTGGAAGAGATGCGTTTCAGAATATAGAAGAAGAACACGTGCCCATAGCCTTGAGCTATGCATTGTAGAGCCCATGTTTATTACAGTCTTCTTTCTTCTTGTTTTGGTCCACGCTACCACCTCTGAAAGATGCCTACCCTACAACTTAGAAAAACATTATTGGTACTGTTACCACTCTCAAAGGTATGAGCTCAATTTTCTCTTATCGTTTACCGTCAAATAGTCATTAAAGATCAAATAGAATTGCAAAATTATTTAGACGAGTTATATGTACGGTGCAAAAAGTGTTAATTCGCACTAAACAATACAAAAGTATCAGATTCTTCACTTGAGTATCAAAAGCTATCCATTCAGTTTCAGTTACACAATAAGTCACACAAATTTAAAGACTGTCAGTTCAACTAAGTACCAGAGGATTACAATTACTATCAAGTGCCAAGTGGAACCATCAGATAAAAATGTTCTGGGGATGGCGAATCAAAGACTGTACGTAATTGGCAGAAGACTTGGAAATCTACTGAAGACTGCCTACAATATGACTGTCTGTCCTTGTATGGAGTTCTGCTGCGCACCACGGACCTCTTAACAGGCAAAATTGACGGACGGCATTGTAAAAGCTCAAAGAAAGGCAGCTCGTTTTGTACTGTCACGAAATATGGGGGAGAGTTTCACTGATATAATACGGGAGTTGGACTGACAGTCCTTAAAGAAAAGGCGGTTCTTGCTACGGTGAGATGTTTTGACGAAATTAGAATTACCGGCGATCTCCTCCAATGCGGAAATACTTTTCTGAGTCCCATACCCATAGAGGGAGATGTGTATCTTAGTGAAATAAGAGAAATCTGAGCTCGCACTGTTCATTTCTCCCACGTGCTGTGCTGATCGAGTAATAGCCTGAAAGAGGATCTGCAAACCATCTGCCTCGTGCGTAAGTGTGAACTGCACAGTAGTCACGAATATAAAGGTTGTGTAACAGTGGTAAAGTCCAGGAAACCACGAGAAAGCAGCAGCGTACTGGGGTACGTTATAACAGTTAATGCAAACGAGCCGCTACATACTCCAGTAAAGTTACGAGGCGCTGAAGTTACAGACTAACAGGACGAAACAACCACGTATTCTGCGTTCAAAATTATGTTGGGATGGGCACTTCAGCAGTAAGCGCGAAGCAGAACTGCCGCAATCAACACGGGTCACATCCGTGTTTTTAAATTTCATTCACCTTGCTGAAATGTCAGAACTGATCAGTGAACGAAGATGAAACTGAGAAGTGTGTTCTGCAAGAGCTACGCTAATATTTCGATTTTTGTTCTGTTTACGACATCAAATTTTGCGAACGATACACGGAAAGTTTTTGGTGCTGAATGTAGGTGAATACACCGTGCGAACGAATTCTTAGGAATACGTCATAATTACTTTTGCTGCACGCCGGAACTCTGAGATCTCAAAACGAGATAATTTGAGATAAATGTGACGCATAACGCTTTGTTTGCACGACGAAATCAAAGGGGTTACATTTGTTTTCATGACAATTACAGATCGGTTGGTGTAAATTAACCTATTACTTCGTTGTGGCCACTGTTTCTACTTGTTTGTGACGCGATAAAAAAATTGTTCCCGTTAATAGAGGCGAAGAAACGGATCGCTAAGGAAGAAGAAATAGCTACAAGTGAGAGAGATTTGTTTTATGTGAAAAAGACTGAGATACTGAGATGAACGTCACTGGGACTTAACTGGTGATAATCGTCTCCTTATTAAATTTAAAACATTCGAAAAAATAATTTCATTATTCCGGTGCTTAAGCCAACAGCTTTGGTTGAATCTCTCTGTGAATCTCTTCGGTGGTGACAAAGGCATTGCTCAGAACAGTATCCAGATGTTTGACGTGTCACTGAAACTTCTGTTCTTTACTGGTATGACCTTTTGTGTGCCGTCACGAGGCTGACACGTCGACAGCGATTCAAGGACCGCCCCCAAGCGAGGACTGATCGGCACAGGGCTCACGAGATGAGAAGACCGCAGTGCTTACGTCACCGCATACGGCACTACAGAACCTAGGAATGCCAGCAACAATCTCCGGCTGGGAGGCAGTAGCTATAGTCTGATTAAAATTACTTGATAGTTAACACCTCAGATCTCGGAGTTGGTTTCCTCCAATCAGAGCGCTCAACTCATGCCCGAATTGTTCGCCGTTGTCAAACTGCACAGTAGTTGGTCAGTTGACTTCCAGTTCCTTGTCTGGCACTGTTTCTTGATGTGTTTTGATCCCGAATGATGGATCTGGTACTTTTATTTCGTATTCCATAATACATGATAACCTCACAACAACTAAGTCCGTCCCCGGTAGCTGAGTGATCAGCGCGGCAGACTGTCAATCCTAAGTGCCCGGCGTCGATTCCCAGCAGGAGCGGAGATTTTCTCCGGTCAGGGTTTGGGTGTTTTGTTGTCCTAATGATCATCATTTTGTCCCCATCGACGCGCAAGTCACCGATGCGGCGTCCAGTCGAGAGACTTGCACCCGGCGAACGGTCTACCCGACGGTAGGCCCTAGTCACACGACATTTATCTATTTAATAAACTACACTTACCTACATATAACGATGCTAATCAAATATACACGTTTCATACACACCACCATATAAGCACTACTGCAGACTTCCGCACAATACGCGATCCAGCATCACATATGCTGTTATCATAATCATTACATTAGATAAGCTTCGCACCACATTGCGTGAAACCGAATTTTTTGGAGGCTACAATTCATCATTGCGACAAGATGAAGCGCCAACGAGGGCAGCTCAATGGTCGTAACGAGGCAGCTCTGTAGCCAGTGAGAGGATAGTTTTAGGTAGCCAATAATATCAAGGAATTAGTTTCCTTTTAGACCTCAAACTCAAACTTTTTCTGTCTTGAGTTTGCTCGTAGACGTTAGCTTTAATAGCCGTAAACAAAGCGACGCGATTTTAGTTCTGACATTGTTGACCACCGCTTTCTCGGATACATCACACAACACTAGGTTGTAGTTAACTTAGTACATGAGTTTAAATTCAGGGCTTCAGAACGCGTCTCCTGCCGCAGGTCAGTCATTGGCCATTCAAAATCACGACATAGTATTTCTCATTTCTGACACACCTTGCGGTGGCCTCTTCTCAAAAGTGCTCCGTGTTACACGTTAACAGCGGCGGCCTCTTCTCACATTTGCTCCGAGTTACACATTAACAGCATTTTTGAAGTGGTGGCTGATGGAGCAACTACGTAGCGGCAAATGATAGATATCAACTACCCCCTACTATTAAACTGACTTATTTAAGACAAGATTAATAATTATTGACTGCAAGTTGGAAATGTTGCAAGCTCTCAACAGCACACGACGATCTTGAGACCTTTAGTCGGCACCGTTTCAATTACACATTGATTTCGTCTGGATCCTGCTCTGAGCCGAGCGTTCGCGAAGTGTGGCGGACAGGCCGAATAGCGTGACGTCATAAGCTAGTTGCGAGGCTCGTACTTCTAGTGGGCTACGGTTTGGCGGCATTGACGTTTGCCGCCGAGTATGGCCATGCGGCGGAACTCATAGATCTCACCTTCAGAGAGTCGTCCGAAAAACTGACTCTCTCACTTGATCGACGTAACTCTGTGTGGTTCGTCAGCTGCGCCCTTGGGAGGACGATGGTTCGACGGACACACCGTAATGTCGACGGCCTCTAAGAAGCCGATCTCGTAGACATTGGATTACTCGGCTGTCCGTGCATTGTGTACGGCTAGTATGTATCCATAAGGGCCAAACAGTTGTGCAGTGGAGATTTCTTTTTCTAATATCACCGTGGTATTTGGCAAGAATGGGTCGATTTAAGTGTCATTTTATGTTTCTGCAGCAGGAGGTTCAACCGCGTCTCCTGTAAAATTTTAAGTTATATGTTAAAGCTGCGACTGAAGGAGCATTGTCTAAGGAACTGAGTGACAATTTCATTGGTTATACTGGTATTACTACTGAATTTCATCCTAATCTTTGTTAAGTCCAGCCCCTGTGTTATATCACTTCCGAATGTAATACAGACGTATTTACTTATCCATCGGTCACCGGCACTGTTGGCTGTGAGCTGCATCAACTACGTCTGCGCATTCGTTCCCTCCCACCTGACTACATTCAGAGCTTCGACACCTTTCTTTACGTCGTCTTCCACCTATTTCTTGTCCTATCCAGGGTCTTTTTGTTGTAATATGGGCAATGAAAGCTCGCTTAGGAAGTCGGACCACTTGATCTGATCACTGGTCTGCTCTTTTGATAACGTAAGACGTCAGGCTGCTTCATGATCTCATAAATTTTATTTATCCTTTCTTGCTCTCCATTTATCTCCGTCGCTCATCGGACTTCAGATTGTTCTCATCAACTTTTTTTTCAAATGTTAGAAGCTTTTGCGTCTCCTTTTATTGTCCAGCTTTCTGAACCATAGAGGACAATGGGATGTATAACGTCACTGCAGAGTTTTTATGTTTCTAGAATGTGGTATGACCTTAGACATGAATGTATTTCTGATGGCGTTTAGACACCTGGGGCCAGCAGAATTTCTTTTCTTTACATCTAAGAGTATTTGACTACAACAACTGTAACAACTTCTCAGGCACTGGAACTGATCAAATGGTTCAAATGGCTCTGAGCAGTATGCGACTTAACTTCTGAGGTCATGAGTCGCCTAGAACTTAGAACTAATTAAACCTAACTAACCTAAGGACATCACACATCGATGCCCGAGGCAGGATTCGAACCTGCGACCGTAGCGGTCGCTCGGTTCCAGACTGTAGCGCCTAGAACCGCACGGCCAATCCGGCCGGTCTGGAACTGATCAACAGAGCTGAACGCACTGGAGCTCATCAAAAGAACTGAACTTGTATCCGTCAACTGTGAAGGGCTCTTGCGCATATTTAGCTCTGCTACATGGATATGTTATGTTTAATGAGTAGTCCTCCCTTACTTGCTACTATGGCGACCGGTTTTTACATTTCCCCCTAGATCTCGTTCGCTCGTCTGCCTAATCAAATGTCTGAAATCTGCCACTTTCCATTTGTTCCCCATTACACTATTCAGCTTTGCTCCCTCTATTATTTTCTTCAGTGTGAGGTTAAACAGTACGCATAACTGCGAGTCTCCCTGCCTTAATCCAGTTCTTATGGAGAAAGCTTATGAGTACAATCCTCCAGTACCTACTATTGCTCTCGACTCACTCATACATACTCCAGTCGTTTCTGTGAGCTTGTTTGGGATTCGGAACTCCTTCAGGATGTTGCAGAGGCCATCTCGCTGATTGTTGCCATAGGCTCTTTGAAACTTCTGTGGAGTTTGCTGGTCTCCCATCAGGCGCCTCCCCAGGTGGCGGATAAGCGAATACTCAACAGATATGGTGGGTACCAGAGAAATACAATACCCGGGGCGGACCAAAACCAGCAGCTGCTGCCTTGTAGTACGATTTTGACTTATCAAAGGCTGAGGGAGTTAAAACTGAAAGAAAATCCTCAATTACGTTAGGCCTAGCAAGCCAGAAAAAATGGCTTATTTGAAGTTGCTTTCAAGACACGTAAGAGCTCTTTGAAAATCTATCAATAACACCTACACTTTTCTCTTTCCCAGTACTTCTCACGAATTTTCCTAAGAGTAAGCATGTTGTCAGTATCTGAACGCCTTGGACGCAATCCAGTCCGAAATTATCCCATAATATTTTCTGCAAATGATTTGTGCATTTCTGAAATAACCTGTATTAAATGAATTTTCGAAGAGGAATGTGATTATATGAGAACGTGATTATATGATTCTTTAGCACTCAATAATGAGCTACCATGCATGATCCACTGAAAATTATTGTTATTGCCTTGGTTTACTAATTAATAGTGTTCACTCATAGCTCAATCCAGACCTATGTCTTCTTGTTCCATAAGATTTTGTCTACAGATATTTCTCAAATAGCTTCATTCTCTTATGGACTGTGTTGATCGACGGCTTTTTTTCAGTCTTCACAGGAAACCTTGGCAACAGCTTGTCTGGCTCATATTTCAACTGTTGTCTAGGATTTTTGTATTACTATTAGTGTCAAAGTAGCCTTTACTTTAGGGCCTTATCAAATTTATTGTGTTAAAATGACAGTGATAGGGTTCCAGTTTGATGACTGTATATCACCACGTCTCTACCAGCTCACCGATTTCGTAACTGGCGAACCGTGGCTTATGGAGACACATTAGTTCCATAACCTTCACCTTTAGAAGGTCATCATTTATTTCGATATTGAAGTGCTGAACACAGTCAGTCAGTCCCTGCTTTCGCTTTGCCGTGGTAGATATCAATTCAACAACAACAAATAGTTGGAGTTGATACCACTATTAAGAACATTTGACGAGGATGTACACATGTAACGGGACAGAACATTTCACTCGGCTGACTTCGCATGTCGATTCTCTGGCAACGCTGAAGCTACATCATCAACAACAAAAACGAAACAGTAACGACAACGACAACTACCACAACAACAAATTGGATCGTATTGAGAGTAATATCAAGAAAACTTGATGATGGTGAGCATGTAACGAGCATACCATTTTATTCGGCTAACATCGCATGGAAATTCCCTGGCGAAGAGTACGACGTAGAAATTTTCCACGTAACTACTTCTTACGTCAAAACACAACTAATATAGTAAGATAAGATAAAATGTTATACCCGCAACCGTAAGAAAAGAAAGTAGAAAAAATTATCAGTTAGTGTAGCAAGCTGTCAGAAACTGAAGTGCGCAGGAAGTAACAAGTCTGTTAGTGGTGCTGGTGCAGGTTTAGCAACTATGGCTGACTCCTGTAGCTATATGTATTGTGCGATTGGGAGGAAAAGGACTGAGCCTCCTGCGTGATCTTCCTATGTAGCTGTCAAGTAATTTTGCAATTAGTATAGCGACCAGAGCGAAGAAGCGGAGTGTACCCCGTAATGAAACTTTCTCAAAGACTAAAACTTAGTGCCGGACCAAAACACAAACCCATTTCCGAGGGACTATGCGACTCATAGCCCGTGAAATGCATTTAAATAGTATACAGAATGTTGCATAGAAAATTTGTAAACAAAAACTACAGAACTAATAAATTTTTAGAAAAGATGTGCGAAACAATATGTCAATTAATAACGCAAAAAAGAGAAACGTTCTCAGCTATTGCGAAGAACCTCACAGAATAGAGAAAACCGGGGCACAAGGGCACGTTTCAACTATTTCATTGGTGCAGGAAGCCGGTTGAAAATTAATCCTGCTGAATAGTGCACACCTTTCTTAACTATGTTTGAGAATGTATTATCCGAGTGATAATAGTTTTTTCCTTTCATAGTTCACTGACAAGTGTATTACACGGCAATCGGATATATGAATTTTTTTTATATTTATGGTACGTGAAAGTTCAGAACTCAAAAATTAATACCCCAAAGCAATTCGATATAATTCTCAAAAATTTCCGAGAAAAATATTTGCATTTTCTATTATATATCAAACTGCAAGCGTTCACACAACTGTTGTGCTGTGATGAGAAGTCAAACGATTCATCAATGCCCTATTCCCTCCATGTCTTAGGACCCGCTCTATGAGGAACACATTCATTTAAGAACTGTTCTGTAAATCTCCTGTGTAGAATTTCCCTGTGATTTCTTCACCATTACTATCCATCACTAGTCGATAATTCGCCTTTCTCGAATCTCGAAAAAATAAAAAAAAGAACGTCAGTCCCCTAGAAATTAGAACTACTTAAACCTAACTAACCTAAGGACATCACACACATCCATGCCCGAGGCTGAATTCGAACCTGCGACTGTAGCGGTCACGTGGTTCCAGATTGTAGCGCCTAGAACCGCTCGGCCACCCTGGCCGGCTTCTCGAATCTCAGATATGACACTTTATCGTGCATGTGACCTGCATTCCATGGGGCAGCTGATGCTGTAAACAGTCCTAAGCTATCTATCATTTCATTTCTGTCATCGTAATATACAGCATATTCCAGAAGTCGACTGTTCAGTGTTTTATGCCGAACTTCAGCCCCATTCCTCAAACCGAGAAAGCAGTTATTTGTGGTGATGACCCCCACCCATGGCTATTTCAGCTCTACTGCAAAGATCAATGAACTCTGTAAGAGCCATTTACTCCCTCACCTTCTGCTTCTTCCTCGATTTCGTCCTCCTCCTGCAGTGTGAGATGGCCCTTCCAGACTGCTTGTTATTGGCTTAAACGTTTTCAAGAGATGCTGATCTCATTGCAAGTGCCCTAACTGTAACCATCATAGCTTCCATCTGATAGCCTTCCAAGCATTGATAACTTTAAGCTTTTTCAATGACATACAGCTGTATACAAAGCGGGTTTTGAGATAATTTTGCAAATTATATATACTTTGAGACTAGTGTTAATTATGGGGGTCAAGTGCCTTAGCTATCGCCTTCATATATCCATGCATAGTCAGTCTTGGGTTCACTTCTTCACATTCTGTCACTGACATATGGTTCACAATGTTTTATTCTAGCATTCAACCCTTCAGCATTTAAAGCCTTTGGCCTCGATAAGGCTTTCGAGTTCTATTACTTTAGTACTAACTGATTCGATTTTTCGTCAAATAGCTGCTTGTGCATAGCACCGTCTGAGTGACTGTGTGACACAAGTGCAAGTCTGTGCATAATCTACAGCATAATGATAGAGTCAGGTTTTGATATACTACTTTTTATTTAAAGTCTAGCTGAAGTTTCGTCTATATCGGAACTCATTCATTTTCCTAGTTTTATCTATAACCAGTGAGTTATCCCAGAAATTACCACATATTGTAACGAATTCATTGAATGACAGTTCCTAAATTTAACTTCCTGGCAGATTAAAACTGTGTGCCGGACCGAGACTCAAACTCGGGACCTTTGCCTTTTGCGGGCAAGTGCTCTACTGACTGAGCTATCCAAGCACGATACACACCCCGTCCTCACAGCTTTAATTCCTCCAGTACCTCGCCTCCTACCTTCCAAACTTTTCAGAAGCTCTCCTGCGAACCTTGCAGAACTAGTACTCCTGGAAGAAAGGATATAGCGGAGACATGGCCTAGCCACAGCCTGGGGGATGTTTCCAGAGTGGAGTTTTCACTCTACAGCGAAGTGTGCGCTGATATGAAACTTCCTGGCAGATTAAAACTGTGTGCCGGACTGAGACTCGAACTTGGGACTTTTGCCTTTCGTGGGCAAGTGCTCTACTGACAGATATCTAAGCACAACTCATGCCGCATCCTCACAGATTTAATTCCGCCAGTACCTCGTCTCCTACCTTCCAAACTTCACAGAACCTCTCCTGCGAACCTTGCAGAACTAGCACCTCCTCGCGAAAGGCAAAGGTCCCGAGTTCGAGTCTCGGTTGGGGACATAGATTTAATCTTCCAAGATGCCAGGAAGTTTCATATCAACGCACACTCCGCTGTAGAGTGAAAATTTCATTCTAGATCCTAAATTGGTTTGGTAAATATGTTTTAAATTGAGATTGTCCTTTCTGAAAGGGATATAAATGCTGGCACTACCCTAGACAAACTGCTTCATGATCTTTGAGTATGTCTGGCTCAAAAAAAATATATTGACTTGTATATGGCGACCAAAGCAGGAATATCTGTGGATGTCATTCCAATTTTCTACAGTGACTTCGTCAATTGTGTATACACTGTTTAGCTTTCCTTCTTCCAAAATTTGAAAATATCAAATCTTTCCATTAATGGGTCTGTTTCTGATGAAAATTGTTTTTTGTGTATCAACTTTATCATACAAAAAAATAAACAAGGAAAACATGTTTACCTTATTTTAAGGTGAGATGCAAATAATTCTTATTATGTTGGAGAAAAGTTTTATCTAGATGAATTAGATCACAATCAACTAAACATACAGAAATTTATCCTCATGATACATGCTTAAGATTCTTTAATTCATAAGGAAAATAGACAATCATAGAAATGAGTGTGAAGAACATAAGGAAATAAAAATAAATACACCAGACAAAGGTGAAAAATTAAAGTTAGATAATTATAATAACTTATTGCAAGTTCGTTTTGCAATTTATTCCAATGTGGAGTGGTCTTTAAAAGATATTATTACTTCTCAGGCAATTCCTAAAAAAACTTCAATATACATATCAAAAGCATTCACCATTTTGTTTTAGTTATTATATAAATTATACCTGACCCATAACTTATACTGGTAATGACACCACAAAAATTATAGACATGTTAAAAAAGAATCTATAGCCATTGAAGCAATGTAACAGCTAAACATTCCAATAACAATGACTAAAGAAGATAAAATAAATGTTAAAAATTCAGAAATGTGGTTTATTTGTGAATAAAATTTACTGTTTGAGAAGAAAAGTAAGAGATCGTTGTTATTAATGGGGAAATATCAGATAATTGTGCATGAAGATTTATTTTTAATTATAAAAACACTTCATTTATTCCAGTTTAGATTCATAATTTATCAAATTATGATTTCATTTGTGTCTTAAGGAATTAACAATGAGTAATGAAGACATTAATGCTATTCTCAATAATGAACAAAAATGTATTTATTTTAGTTAAGCAGTTCAAGATAGGTTATCTTTAAGATTTTTGAATATTTTTTAATTTATGGCAACAGCATTGTCTTCAACTCTTAAAAATAACAACAATTTAGAGGAACATCAAAATATAATGAAAGTGAAATATTGGGTTTAATAATTAAAAATTGAGTTATCAATATGAATGTATGGATTTTGAAGAAAAATTAAAAGAAATATACCTAAAAAATGATATTTTTATTTGAAGCTTAATAAATCCAGTATATCTGGTGAAGGTTATAATCACAGAAAATTAGTTTGGGAAAAATTCATTATCTACAAACTTTAATCTGATGTTTTAATATTAGTGGATATTTTCGAAAATTTTACAGCTGCTTGCAATAAATCTTATAAGCTCGATCCACCTTGGAATTTTACTGTCCCAGGTTTATATTGGGACACTATGTTATAGATTGCTAAAATTGAACTGGAAGTAACTACAATTATGATATGATTCAATTTATTGGAAAAGTAATTTAAGGAGGTATTTCTCAAAGTATTTAAAGATACACTAAAGCTAATAATAAACAATTGAAAAATCTTCTAAGACAAAGTAAATCTCATTATACAGCATATTTGGAAGGGATGTGAATAATTCATATAGTTCGACTATGTCTCAATTTTTATGCTTTAAAAATTTCAGATGGTTAAATCCAGAAAATTGTAAAATCCTTGGAACAGCAGACAAATATAAATATGGATTTCTTTTAGATTTAGAACATTCAAAAGAATTACCTTTAGCATCAGAAAGAGGAAGTAATTCGTAAAACAATTAAATTAGAAGGTAAAGTACGTTTTTCAATGTAGAAATCTTAAATAGTGTCTGAATGGTGGATTAAAATGAAGAAAAGTCCATAGACTGTAAGCATTTAACCAATCTGTTTGGTTTAAAAAATGTTTTATTTTAATATAGAAATGAGTAAAAAGCAGCTAACGATTTTCACAAAGACTTTTATAAATTGATTAATATATCAGTTTTTGAGTAATCGACCGAAAGTACTCGAAAAATGCAAAATATTGAAATATTATTGAATCTAGAAAAGTGTACAAAATATGTTTCAAGACCAAACTATGAACAAACAACAGTATTTTCACAAAATTTAGTAGCAGAACATATGAAAGCAAAAACAATGAAGTTCAATGAATCTGCTTATGTCAGAATGAGAATTTTATATGTCTAAACGAAAACTGAACGGTTTTCATTATACTCTGATGAAAGCCAAATATGGAGACAATATCAGTTTAATATGGATGCTGATTCTTTTAAATGTGACATTGGAACCTATGATTTTTTGTGATATGAAATCGATCATGAAAGAATTTGAGATAATATTTATCGAATTCTGCATGTAAAGAAAAAAATTAGGAAATTTCAGAGCTATGAATAGTGGAAATTTTATATTAGAAAATGTTAGTTTAAGATCTAAAATGTATATTTGTAGAGTAAAGGATACAGAACATAAAAACGCTAAAGAAGTTAAAAAATCATTAGAAAAAGGGAAATTGCTTTTAATCACTATCAGAATTAGTTAAATGACAAAATAAAACAGATTAGATATTTTAAACATGAATTAAGTACTAATGGATGCAATAAAATTGTTTGAAGTTCTAACAACGATGAAACATTTATATTACAATATGGAATAAGTACTTTGAAACATGGACAGTATAAAATAAAAGAATTAGTGTTGGACACAATCTAATCAGTTTTAATAATTTTTTAAGATAGATTAATTTTGTATGTCATTTCGTCCTAACCGCCGTCTGCTTCACATCTGCTGTGCAACGAGCTACCTTAATTTAAGTACTAACTGTATTTTTCTTACTTGTCACTAGTAATAGTGTTCCATAGATTTCGTGTTTATTTTGAATACAGTCAGAGTCCCTTTAGTCAACCATAGGGCTTGTAGTGCTACTGCTTGTTTTCAATACAGTCCAGAGACAGGTAGTGCTATTTTCATTGTTTTCTACAAGAAGTGGCTAGCAATCACAGTTTAGTCAATAATCAGCCACCTTTAGTGAATTAGCAGTCTAGTTAAAAGTTGATTAACGCTCTTCAGTAAATTGATTCCTTAGGATGGATAGGATGTGTGACTGCTGTGTACGGACGCAGGAGGAGCTGGCCACTGTTCGCGAACAGCTGAACATGTTGATGGCCGCGGTCAGCTGTCTTCAGGCTGCTGCCTCGGAGTGTAGCGGCAGTGGGGAGTCTGGTGCATCGCAAGGTACACCCCAGGTGTTACATGCTTCACCCACTGTCCCTGCTGTCGAGACATCTTCGCGGGTACCGGGCGCGGTTGGGCCACCGTCTCCCCAAGGGGATTGGTGGGTTCAGCGGCGTTCGCGGCGCACAAGGCGGAGGGTAAATGTGGAGGCTGGCCATGTGGCGGCCCGCTCTGCCTGTGAATGGACATGTGGCTGCTCCTTCAGCAAGGTCCGAACAGGCACACGGTGGGAGGAGTTTATTAGTTATTGGGAGCTCCAACGTTAGACGGGTGATGGAGCCCCTTAGGGAAATAGCGGAAAGCTCGGGAAGAAGGCCAGTGTTCACTCTGTCTGCTTGCCGGGGGGTCTCCTCTGAGATGTGGAGGAAGCCCTACCGGCGGCGATAGAGGGCACTGGGTGCACCTGACTGCAAATTGTTGCTCATGTCGGCACCAATGGCTCCTGCCGTCTGGGTTCAGAGGTCATCCTCAGATAGTGCAGGTGGTTGGCGGAATTGTTGAAGGTGGAAAGCCTTGCTCGCGGGGTGGAATCAGAGCTAACTATTTGTAGTATCGTTCCCAGAAATGATCGTGGTCCTCTGGTTTGGAGCGGAGTGGAAGGCTTAAACCAGAGGCTCAGACGATTCTGGGGTGCAAATTTCTCGACCTCCGCTATCAGGTGGAGAAATGTAGGGTCCCCGTGAATAGGTCAGGCGTGCACTACACGCCGGAAGCGGCTACAAGTGTAGCGGAGTACGTGTGGAGTGCACATGGGGGTTTTTTAGGTTAGAGAATTCCCTCCCTAGGACCGACAAGACGCCTCCTGAGACATGGCAAGGTAGGAGTAGGCAAAATGCAACAGGGAATAACAATATTAAAGTGTTAATAGTAAACTGCAGGAGCGTCTATAGAAAGGTACCAGAACTTCTCTCATTTAATAAACGGTCACAACACCCATACAGTACTAGGGACAGAAAGTTAGCTGAAACCAGACGTAAACAGTAATGAAATCCTAAACTCAGATTGGAATGTATACTGCAGAGACACGCTGAACAGTGAAGGCGGAGGCGTGTTTATAGCGATAAGAAGTGCAATAGTATCGAAGGAAATTGATAGAGATCCGAAATGTGAAATGATTTGGGTGAAGGTCACGGTTAAAGCAGGCTCAGACATGGTAATTGGATGTCTCTATAGGCCCCCTGGCTGAGCAGCTGTTGTGGCTGAGCACCTGAAGGATAATTTGGAAAATATTTCGAGTTGATTTCCCCACCATGTTATAGTTCTGGGTGGAGATTTTAATTTGCCGGATATAGACTGGGAGACTCAAACGTGTCATAGGACCATTGCTATTCACAATATACATAAATGACCTGGTGGATGACATCGGAAGTTCACTGAGGCTTTTTGCAGATGATGCTGCTGTGTATCGAGAGGTTGTAACAATGGAAAATTGTACTGAAGTGTAGGAGGATCTGCAGCGAATTGACGTATGGTGCAGGGAATGGTAATTGAATCTCAATGTAGACAAGTGTAATGTGCTGCGAATACATAGAAAGATCCCTTATCATTTAGCTACAATATAGTAGGTCAGCAACTGGAAGCAGTTAATTCCATAAATTATCTGGGAGTACGCATTAGGAGTGATTTAAAATGAAATGATCATATAAAGTTGATGGTCGGTAAAGCAGATGCCAGACTGATATTCATTGGAAGAATCCTAAGGAAATGCAATCCGAAAACAAAGGAAGTAGGTTACAGTACACTTGTTCGCCCACTGCTTGAATACTGCTCAGCAGTGTGGAATCTGTGCCAGATAGGGTTGATAGAAGAGATAGAGAAGATCCAACAGAGAGCAGCGCTCTTCGTTACAGGATCATTTAGTAATCGCGAAAGCGTTACGGAGATGATAGATAAATTCCAGTGGAAGACTCTGCAGGAGAGACGCTCAGTAGCTCAGTAAGGGCTTTTGTTGAAGTTCTGAGAACATACCTTCACCGAGGAGTCAACCAGTATATTGCTCCCTCCTAGGTATATCTCGCAAAGAGACCATGAGGATAAAATCAGAGAGATTAGAGCCCACACAGAAGCATACCGACAATCTTTCTTTCCTCGAACAATACGAGACTGGAATAGAAGGGAGAACCGATAGAGGTACTCAGGGTACCCTCCGCCACACACCATCAGGTGGCTTGCGGAGTATGGATGTAGATGTAGATGTAGATCTGTTTTTCAGATATATTTTACAAGGCAATTTACCCCAGAAACATTCAACTTCTTGATAATATTTCATGTAATGTGTTTCATAATAGCCATTTTTACACTTTTCATACATGTGATTCCCACATTTTCTCTGTCTTTGGAGAATGCTTTCTTTCATAAGTCCTGAATTATTTTCACTCTCTTCTTTTTTATTCTTTTTAGATACATTCAACAGAACCTATTTATTAAGGAATATTCTTTTTTGTTATGTTTATCTCAATATTGATTTCTCTGTCTTGTTCCCACAAGGGACAGAACATTTGATTTGAGATTTCCATTTATATATAAAAGTTTACATTAAAATTTTTTCGAATAAATGCCAAATTTACATCTTCAGAACAAAAAAATTTAATGTATTGAATAAAACATTGCAAAAGAAACGAAAATTTCAAGAGCACTGAGAAACTGTCTTCCAAAAATATTCACCCTCAATCCAAATTTATCAATGAATCTCATCTTAATGTTTAGTTATGAGTTACAAAATACCTTTCGCTGAAAATTCCAGGCTAGGTTTTGTAAAAAAGTTTTACCATCAATTTGTGGTGAATATAGGATGAGAAAAGAAATGACAGATTATAACAGAAATAAAATACAATACAAAAATTCATAGACCAAACAAAATATGTAACTATAAGTTACGATGAAATTATCAAACGGGTATGAGAAACAAAGAGAAAATTTAAGAGCAAATTTTATGCTGATGAATGTGAATATACATATTATATCATTAGGAGATAAGTAAAAATTTATGAGTATAATTAAATATTACTGTCAATAGATGACCTCATAGCAGGTAAATTTTAAGACTAAATTATGATAATTCGATAAATTTATATCAAAGAGTGAAGGAAAGACTGAATGTTACAAGTTGCCACAAATATTTTACTATTTTTGGTTATTACAATTCAGAACAATTGATTGACAGTACAATTAGACCTCATTAATATGAGTGACAACCTAACTATTCTGTGCATATTTAAATTTTAAATAACATTTGTGATGATTTTTATACACACCTCATAAATGAAACTCGTTAAAGTCCTGTGTCTCAAATAACTCAAATTTAAAATTCTGAAAAAAAACACAATTTGAAATCATATTTATTAACTTTCAATCTAATATCAAAATGCACTCCATAATATTTAGTAAAACAATTAGCAGAATGGGTATGTATTCAATACAGAATATGTTTAAATCGTGAATAAAGAGTTCCATTCATATATAAGAATTTGTATAGCACAGATTTATTTTTATCCATGCAGGTATTGTGTGGCTTATCAAATCCTAACCATTTAAACATACTTGATCACATTTCTTTCTCACAATGTTTTCAACAAGATAGATATGTGGATGTTTCGTTTTCTGCAGTTATTGTTCATAAAAATTTCCTTTTTACTTGTTTTTCCATCTAAAGCTGTTAATTGACATGTGGTTGGTTTAGAATGAATAATATCAATATCAAGTATTTCTGTTGACCAATTATCTGTGTATCCTTTCTCAATGATTCCTCTTAATGTACTTACTCCTACTTTATTTAATATTTATCATTTGTATCTGGCAAATTTGTTACATAAAAAGATTTCAGTAAAATTTTTCTCATTTTCTTTGCTCACATATTTTGGATTCATTCCTATCGTTGAATGTTTGTTGTTATAATATTCATTTACTAGGGTTTTAACTAAATCGAAACATTTAAAATTGGTGTAAAGACCAATTTTTTCACATTCTTTCTTTCAATGCTCTATTAAATCTTTCAATGACAGATGCTTTTAATACAGTAAAAGTATTATGCTATATTTTTTCAGAACTTCTTGACAACATTTACTATTAAACCCTTTACTGTTATGTGTTTGTAAATTTCTTGGATGACTTATTTTAGATATTTTTTTCAAATGTATTAACTAAATTGTTACTTGTTTCGTATTTAACTGGCACAGTCCAAGCAAATTAGACAACACATTAATAACAGTTAATAAATATTTATATCCTTGACTTATTTTTGAGACTCCTTTTAAATTATGTGAATCCATTTCGAATAAATGTGATCGCCATAAATCGCCAATACCTACACAAATGACACTTCTTTCAAATTTTTTCTCACTGATTTATGTTATTCATTAATAATATGTTCACAAATATGTAAAACATTACCTGCAAAATTTTTCTAATTAATTTACTCTTTTTAGTTTTAGAAATTTAAGAAAGACCTTCAATTCTTTGTCTTCCAGTGTTATTTAAACTCTATGAGGATTATGACTTTCACTAAATTTAAACTCCATATACGATAGTTGTGAAGAATTGCTCAATTTCCCATACAAATAGATTAAAAAATAAGTAATTGCTTTTCCTTTAAATGATCATCATTTGATTCTAAAACCAGCTCTTCAAACGTAATTCTCCTAACAGGAACAGTTCCAACAATCTGATTTAGATATATGATTATTTTATCTTTCATTCTCAATTCAAGTGATGGAGTACTGAATTGTAATGGATATAAAATTTATGTGGAATATAAAATTTGGTATTCACTGGAAGTTATATCTAATTTTATTTTAAGGCAATAATTCAGCATTTATAATGGATCCAGATAATGTAAGCCTCTTTATTTCTACATTGTACTGAAATGTGTATTTAAATAATTTAGCACCCATACTAATATGTAATTTTAGTGTTAGTTTGTCACACATTTTGTTTGAACGTTGCTTAATTGACTAAGATATGGTGTTAAATCTGCCTTAAAGACATAATCTGGGAAAGCTTTTTCAATCTTCTTTTATTTTGTTAAGTAGTTAGTAGGGTGAGTTTTATTAAGCTGATTAATCTTTTCAGTAAGATGTGTTGTAATGGCATTATCATTGAACTGAGTTAGAATACTTGAATATTGTGTCTATGTCACAATATTGGCTACTTGTTAACTAATGTCTGTTTTTTAATTGACACTAACTCGTTTCCTAAATACTGTTTAACAACACCAAAACCTCTGATTTGATCACTCACCTCCACTAATTTTCTATCTGTTGTCAAAGCAATGAAAATCTCAGTTGCTTTAAAAAGCTTACTTAATTCTTTCTGAAATTGTGTACTCGCATTTTCTATTTGTGAGTCTACTTTTTATTAAGGCTTGAGTCTAATGAGTTTAGTTGTTTATTAACGTTTGGCTGATTCTTGTTAATATTTTCCATAGACTTGTCTCATCGTCATTTCTGTGGAGAACCTCATCATTTCCTATTAGATCACCTAATTTTCAGCATCCTTGTGTAAATGAAAATAATAATGGCAAGCAACTGAAAATTTAATTACCACAACATCTAGAACACTTCGGTCATCTTCTCCAGTTCGCCTACAGTACAAGATTGTGTTTCAAACAACACTGTGCTCTACACACACCTTCTCAGATTAAAGTTACAGCAGTTATAGCTCTCAGTTACAAAATTTAAGTCTTTTGACCAGGTTTCGACACTTCACAAAAGACTGTTGCCTCCTGTGGCTTTATATGTATGAGTAGCCCATAGTGGCTTGCCTCCCATGTATACTTTTTAAATTTTTGTGACTAAAATTTTATCGCTTGATATTTATCTTATACATGACATGCCAATTTGAGTATCTAATTTCTGATGAAGGCACTTACAGAAGAGTTGAAATATGGTCAAAAGACTGAAATTTTGTGTCTGAGTGCTGTAATTGCTTTAACTTTAATGTGTCCACGGTCACTGACCATGCAGCCATGTTTAAGACCTTCTCAGATACTTATTTCCCAAATAAAGGTCGATTTTTAATACTAGTAGTCTTCTTTTGGCCATGAATGTCCTCTTAGACTGTGCTAACCACTTCCTGTAGCGTCCTTCGTTCGTCCATCATAAATGATTCCATTTCCAAGGTAGCAGTTTTTCCCCCTATTCTTCTACTTGATAACCCCCAAATTTTATGTTAATTTTATCACTAATCACAGTTCTGCAACTCCACACTTCTCATCTTTGTTCAGTTTACTGTCGATCAGTTATGTTTTAGCAGACAGTATATCCTGTAACTTTCCTCGCTTTCACTGAGGATTACAATGTCTTAGTAAATCTTATTGTTGATATATTTACACCCTAAATTGTTATCCAACTCCTGAACCTACCTTTTACTCCTATCATTGTTTATCAAAAGTATAGATGGAACAGTAGGGCTGAAGGGTTGCATCCTTTATGTTACACCATTCCTAAGCTGTGCACTTCGGTCTTGGCCTTCCAGTCTTTTTGTCTGTTCTTCGTTCTAATACATATCGCAAATTACCTAGCTTTCCCTAAAGCTTACATCTATTTTTGTGACATGCAGAAGAACATGCAGAGTAAAGAAGTTGGGTAAGCAGCCGTTGGATAAGCAGCTGCAGCAGGAAGTCGTATACTCCTAGCTCACTCATTTGTTACATCAATTAATTCTTAATTTCTTTGCGTGTTTTCGGTACTTGCAATGTTTAATTCATAAATTTCGGGCGTATTATAGTATTTGAGAGTTGTAGCATCGGGTTTTAGTACCTGAATAGTGTAAAATCACGTAGTCTCCTTCCGCAGCCGAGCAGTGTGTCAGCAGTGCGCAAGTAGCAGCATTACTGCATTTATTAGGCAATCTTGTATTTTAACAACCGTTTAAATTTTGTGTCGATTTGTTTGCGCTCTCTGTAGATTAGTTCAGACGTTCTTTGCACAATAGTTTTTAGCATGGATAGGGACTCCAACTGCTGTGTTCGGATGCAGGCTGAGTTGGCATCCCTTCGCTCCCAGCTTCAGGCAGTGTTGGCCTCGGTCACACAGCTTGAGGCTGTTGCCAATGGGCATCACTGTGGGGGTCCGGATGGGGGTTTGTCAGGGACGGCCAGCTCGTCCCACGCATCCCCTGATCGGACTACGACTGTGGTTGCCCGGGATACTGCCCGCATTGAGGCTGATCCCTCATCTGTGGTAGAGTGGGAGGTCGTCTCAAGGTGTGGCAGGGGGCGAAGGACATTCCGGAGGGCTGAACG
Source organism: Schistocerca cancellata (assembly GCF_023864275.1). NCBI lineage: Eukaryota > Metazoa > Arthropoda > Insecta > Orthoptera > Acrididae > Schistocerca > Schistocerca cancellata. The sequence continues at coordinate 665,058,933 of NC_064628.1, forward strand.
GAAGGCCTCTCCAGTTTGTCTGACGAACTGGTTTCAGGCCCTGTCTCAGGCTGATACTGATCTTTGACCTGACATGGCTGCTTGTCCTGTTCCAGAGGTTGCCCCTCAGTCTGCAAGATCCGGGTGGTCGCAGAGGGTGGGCTTACTGGTAGTTGGGAGCTCCAACGTCAGGCGCGTAATGGGGCCCCTTAGGGATATGGCAGCAAGAGAGGGGATGAAAACCAATGTGCACTCCGTGTGCATACCGGGGGGAGTCATTCCAGATGTGGAAAGGGTCCTTCCGGATGCCATGAAAGGTACAGGGTGCACCCATCTGCAGGTGGTCGGCACCAATGATGTGTGTCGCTATGGATCGGAGGAAATCCTCTCTGGCTTCCGGTGGCTATCTGATTTGGTTGTTGGTTGTTTTGGGGAAGGAGACCAGACAGCGAGGTCATCGGTCTCATCGGGTTAGAGAAGGACGGGGAAGGATGTCGGCCGTGCCATTTGAAAGGAACCATCCCGGCATTTGCCTGGAGCGATTTAGGGAAATCACGGAAAACCTAAATCAGGATGGCCGGACGCGGGATTTTTGATTTGGTGAAGACTGCCAGTCTCGCTAGCGGGATGAAATCAGAGCTCACCATCTGCAGCATCGTCGACAGGACTGACTGCGGACCTTTGGTACAGAGCCGAGTGGAGGGTCTGAATCAGAGGCTGAGACGGTTCTGCGACCGTGTGGGCTGCAGATTCCTCGACTTGCGCCATAGGGTGGTGGGGTTTTGGGTTCCGCTGGATAGGTCAGGAGTCCACTACACGCAACAAGCGGCTACACGGGTAGCAGGGGTTGTGTGGCGTGGGCTGGGCGGTTTTTTAGGTTAAATGGTCTTGGGCAAGTACACAAAGGGCAACAGCGTCAACGGGTGCGGGGCAACGTCAGGACATGCGGGGACCAAGCAGCAATCGGTATTGTAATTGTAAACTGTCGAAGCTGCGTTGGTAAAGTACCGGAACTTCAAGCGCTGATAGAAAGCACCGAAGCTGAAATCGTTATAGGTACAGAAAGCTGGCTGAACCCAGAGATAAATTCTGCCGAAATTTTTACAAAGGTACAGACGGTGTTTAGAAAGGATAGATTGCATGCAACCGGTGGTGGAGTGTTCGTCGCTGTTAGCAGTAGTTTATCCTGTAGTGAAGTAGAAGTGGATAGTTCCTGTGAATTATTATGGGTGGAGGTTACACTCAACAAACGAGCAAGGTTAATAATTGGCTCCTTTTACCGACCTCCCGACTCAGCAGCATTAGTGGCAGAACAACTGAGAGAAAATTTGGAATACATTTCACAAAAATTTTCTCAGCATGTTATAGTCTTAGGTGGAGATTTCAATTTACCAGATATAGACTGGGACACTCAGATGTTTAGGAAGGGGTGGTAGGGACAGAGCATCGAGTGACATTATACTGAGTGCACTATCCGAAAATTACCTCGAGCAATTAAACAGAGAACCGACTCGTGGAGATAACATCTTGGACCTACTGATAGCCAACAGACCCGAACTTTTCGACTCTGTATGTGCAGAACAGGGAATCAGTGATCATAAGGCCGTTGCAGCATCCCTGAATATGGAAGTTAATAGGAATATAAAAAAAGGGAGGAAGGTTTATCTGTTTAGCAAGAGTAATAGAAGGCAGATTTCAGACTACCTAACAGATCAAAACGAACATTTCTGTTCCGACACTTACAATGTTGAGTGTTTACGGAAAAAGTTCAAGGCAAACGTAAAATGCGTTTTAGACAGGTATGTGCCGAGTAATACTGTGAGGGACGGGAAAAACCCACCGTGGTACAACAACAAAGTTAGGAAACTACTGCGAAGGCAAAGAGAGCTTCACTCCCAGTTTAAACGCAGCCAAAACCTCTCAGACAAACAGAAGCTAAACGATGTCAAAGTTAGCGTAAGGAGGGCTATGCGTGAAGCGTTCAGTGAATTCGAAAGTAAAATTCTATGTACCGACTTGACAGAAAATCCTAGGAAGTTCTGGTCTTACGTTAAATCAGTAAGTGGCTCGAAACAGCATATCCAGACACTCCAGGACGATGAAGGCATTGAAACAGAGGATGACACGCGTAAAGCTGAAATACTAGACACCTCTTTCCAAAGCTGTTTTACAGAGGAAGACCGCAGTGCAGTTCCTTCTCTAAATCCTCGCACAAACGAAAAAATGGCTGACATCGAAATAAGTGTCCAAGGAATAGAAAAGCAACTGGAATCACTCAACAGAGGAAAGTCCACTGGACCTGACGGGATACCAATTCGATTCTACACAGAGTACGCGAAAGAACTTGCCCCCCTTCTAACACCCGTGTACCGCAAGTCTCTAGAGGAACGGAAGGTTCCAAATGATTGGAAAAGAGCACAGGTAGTCCCAGTCTTCAAGAAGGGTCGTCGAGCAGATGCGCAAAACTATAGACCTATATCTCTGACGTCGATCTGTTGTAGAATTTTAGAACATGTTTTTTGCTCGAGCATCATGTCTTTTTGGAAACCCAGAATCTACTATGTAGGAATCAACATGGATTCCGGAAACAGCGATCGTGTGAGACCCAACTCGCTTTATTGTTCATGAGACCCAGAAAATATTAGATACAGGCTCCCAGGTAGATGCTATTTTTCTTGACTTCCGGAAGGCATTCGATACAGTTCCGCGCTGTCGCCTGATAAACAAAGTAAGAGCCTACGGAATATCAGACCAGCTGTGTGGCTGGATTGAAGAGTTTTTAGCAAACAGAACACAGCATATTGTTATCAATGGAGAGACGTCTACAGACGTTAAAGTAACCTCGGGCGTGCCACAGGGGAGTGTTATGCGACCACTGCTTTTCACAATATACACTCCTGGAAATTGAAATAAGAACACCGTGAATTCATTGTTCCAGGAAGGGGAAACTTTATTGACACATTCCTGGGGTCAGATACATCACACGATCACACTGACAGAACCACAGGCACATAGACACAGGCATCAGAGCATGCACAATGTCGGCACTAGTACAGTGTATATCCACGTTTCGCAGCAATGCAGGCTGCTATTCTCCCATGGAGACGATCGTGTAGATGCTGGATGTAGTCCTGTGGAACGGCTTGCCATGCCATTTCCACTTGGCGCCTCAGTTGGACCAGCGTGGGATGACGCTTCATCCAGTCCCAAACATGCTCAATGGGGGACAGGTCCGGAGATCTTGCTGGCCAGGGTAGTTGACTTACACCTTCTAGAGCACGTTGGGTGGCACGGGATACATGCGGACGTGCATTGTCCTGTTGGAACAGCAAGTTCCCTTGCCGGTCTAGGAATGGTAGAACGATGGGTTCGATGACGGTTTGGATGTACCGTGCACTATTCAGTGTCCCCTCGACGATCACCAGTGGTGTACGGCCAGTGTAGGAGATCGCTCCCCGCACCATGATGCCGGGTGTTGGCCCTGTGTGCCTCGGTCGTATGCAGTCCTGATTGTGGCGCTCACCTGCACGGCGCCAAACACGCATACGACCATCATTGGCACCAAGGCAGAAGCGACTCTCATCGCTAAAGACGACACGTCTCCATTCGTCCCTCCATTCACGCCTGTCGCGACACCACTGGAAGCGGGCTGCACGATGTTGGGGCGTGAGCGGAAGACGGCCTAACGGTGTGCGGGACCGTAGCCCAGCTTCATGGAGATGGTTGCGAATGGTCCTCGCCGATACCCCAGGAGCAACAGTGTCTCTAATTTGCTGGGAAGTGGCGGTGCGGTCCCCTACGGCACTTCGTAGGATCCTACGGTCTTGGCGTGCATCCGTGCGTCGCTGCGGTCCGGTCCCAGGTCGACGGGCACGTGCACCTTCCGCCGACCACTGGCGACAACATCGATGTACTGTGGAGACCTCACGCCCCACGTGTTGAGCAATTCGGCGGTACGTCCACCCGGCCTCCCGCGTGCCCACTATACGCCCTCGCTCAAAGTCCGTCAACTGCACATACGGTTCACGTCCACGCTGTCGTGGCATGCTACCAGTGTTAAAGACTGCGGTGGAGCTCCGTATGCCACGGCAAACTGGCTGACACTGACGGCGGCGGTGCACAAATGCTGCGCAGCTAGCGCCATTCGACGGCCAACACCGCGGTTCCTGGTGTGTCCGCTGTGCCGTGCGTGTGATCATTGCTTGTACAGCCCTCTCGCAGAGTCCGGAGCAAGTATGGTGGGTCTGACACACCGGTGTAAATGTGTTCTTTTTTCCATTTCCAGGAGTGTATATAAACGACCTAGTAGATAGTGTCGGAAGTTCCATGCGGCTTTCCGCGGATGATGCTGTAGTATACAGAGAAGTTGCAGCATTAGAAAATTGTAGCGAAATGCAGGAAGATCTGCAGCGGATAGGCACTTGGTGCAGGGAGTGGCAACTGAGCCTTAACATAGACAAATGTAATGTATTGCGAATACATAGAAAGAAGGATCCTTTATTGTGTGATTATATGATAGCAGAACAAACACTGGTAGCAGTTACTTCTGTAAAATATCTGGGAGTATGCGTGCGGAACGATTTGAAGTGGAATGATCATATAAAGTTAATTGTTGGTAAGGCGGGTACCAGGTTGAGATTCATTGGGAGAGTCCTTAGAAAATGTAGTCCATCAACAAAGGAGGTGGCTTACAAAACACTCGTTCGACCTATACTTGAGTATTGCTCATCAGTGTGGGATCCGTACCAGCTCGGGTTGACAGAGGAGATAGGGAAGATCCAAGAAAGTGCGGCGCGTTTTGTCACAGGGTTATTTGGTAACAGTGATAGCGTTACGGAGATGTTTAACGAACTGAAGTGGCAGACTCTGCGAGAGAGGCGCTCTGCATCGCGGTGTAGCGTGCTCGCAAGGTTTCGAGAGGGTGCGTTTCTGGATGAGGTATCGAATATATTGCTTCCCCCTACTTATACCTCCCGAGGAGATCACGAATGTAAAATTAGAGAGATTCGAGCGCGCACGGAGGCTTTCAGACAGTCGTTCTTCCCGCGAACCATACGCGACTGGAACAGGAAAGGGAGGTAATGACAGTGGCTCGTATAGTGCCCTCCGCCACACACCGTTGGGTGGCTTGCGGAGTATATATGTAGATGTAGATGAAGTGGGTGGGGGTATTGATGTTACTGAAATATGACATGTATGCCAACTGCAGTCGATTCTCGCACCTACAAATGCAGGGGAACAGGGAGGGGAGGGGGCTGTTTTATGCAGAATTTGCAGTAGTGCAGGGCTCTTCCCTCCCCTCACCTCTTTGACCTTGGTATATGGCATCAAGTCACGATTCGCAGAATGACCTTGCAGATATGAAAGTATTGATCCTGCTGTAACTGAAATATGACATGTGCAATTGTCTCAGCTGTAATATGACACCACTGTTATAAAAGAGCTGTGTTAGCACATTTTGCACACATATCGGCGCTGTCCTATTACTCATGTGCAAGTGAAAACATTGTGAGTTCATGCTGTAATACTCGCCTGTCGTCTGGATAACTTTGGCTCGCCACAACTTCCTCTTTATCTCGGAGTAGCAATTATACCCAATGCCCTCCGTTATTTGTCAGATGTATTCCAATCTTTATCTATCGCTACAGTTTTTGTCGTCCACAGCTCCTTCTGTTACCATCGAACTCATTACCTGGTGTCCTATTAACACATTTTGCATTTATTTTGTCCCTCGCCGATTCTGCAGAGAAACTCCTTATTTCCAGTCTTACGAGTGTAATTAATTTTCGACGTTCTTCCAAGGTAATACATCTCACATGCTCCGATCCTTTATTTTTCCAGTTTCTCCATAGTTCGTGATCCACTATTTCATTGTGCTGAGCTCTTTACATGCTCTCTCAAGATATTTCCTCCTCAAATTAAGGCCCATATTGGATTATATTGTATCGTATTGTATGTCAACCAGGGCCTAGAAATGACAGAGAGGCTCCGTCCGCACCACAGCTGCAGTGGTCCACAACCCCACACTGACTACTGCAGTCCACTTCACCCCTCCACCGCCCCACACTGAACCCCTCTTTCAGAGTTATTGTGCGGTTCAGCCCCCAGTGCACGCTCCCAGGGAACGTCTCACACCAGACGAGTGTAACTCCTACGTTTCCATGGTAGACTAATCGTGGTGCACGCGTACGTGGAGAACTTGTTTGCACAGCAATCGCCGACATAGTGTAGCTGAGGCGGAATAAGGGGAACCAGTCGGCATTCGCTGAGGCAGATGGATAACCGCCTGAAAACCATCCACAGGCTGGCCAGCTCACCAGATCTCGACACATGTCCGCCAGGCGGATTCGTGCCAGGGACCAGGCCCTCCTTCCCAATCCGGAAAGCCATACGTTAGACCGCATGGCTAGCTGGGCAAACTAGGCCAATATTTAGTAGTATAAAAGTTCTCGTGGCCCGAAATTCACTCTGCCTGTGCTGGTCTGCTTTTTATGTCATCCGTGCTTCGCCTTTAATACGTTTTGCCTACAAGGTAGCAGAATCCTTCACTTCACCGACTTCGGGGTTCCAAATTTTAATATTGTCTTTCTAATTTATGCATTTCTGCCACTCTTAATTAAGTTTTTCTTGCTTCAGTTTATCCTAAGTTCATATTATGTACACAGTAGATTGTTTATCCCATAATGTGTGTCCAACTCTACCACACTTTGATTTGGGATATCCATATTATCAGGGAATCATATCGTTATTAATATTTCACCCTGAATTTTGCTCTCACGTCTATTACTTTTTATTTTCAAAATATCCTCGACGATGTTCAGACTGATCAGCAGGGGAGAAAGACTGTGTTCCTGTCCTACATCCTTTTTAATCGTATCACTTAGTTCATGGTCTTTCGTTGTTTTTATTTCTCAGATTTTACAGAAATTTCGAACATGGTGCATCTATTACCTTGCCATACGCTTATTCCAGCTCGACAAATCATAAGAACGTGTCTTGCTTCCATTATCAAGCTCAACGTCTGAACTACATCCCTGGTGCATTTGCCTTTCGGAAAACCAAACCGATTGTCGTCTAACATCGTCAGTTTTCTTTTCCATTGTTCTGTACATTATTCTTGTTACAATAGGATGCATGACCTGCTAAGTTGGTTCTGCGATAATTCTTACACTTATCTGTCCTTGATATCATCGGAATTACATGCGTAAAATTTTTCCGAAAGTCGAGTGGAATGTCTCCAGTCCATTTCTTCGCCTATTTTGCGAGCTGATAGTGCATTTCTTCTGTTAATGCCTTTGACGCATTTTTTCCATGTTCCGTATTCGGCTACGTTAACAGCAAAATGTATGTTGCACTTCTAGTGTTGACACATTTGCTTTTAAATTCATTTGGGGTTTTTTGACTTTTCAGTATGCCGAATCTTCCTTAAGACGAGCACTTCAAATTAGATTCTTTCATATTTTTCCTGTAACCGTTTCGCCATAGTTTGCTTGTACTCTGTTTATTTAATTCTAAAATGACATGTACTGCTATATTCCTTCCTTTTCCTGACTGTTTCTGAATTTCGTTCTTTCGTTGATCGTTCATTCAACTGAGGGCATAGTACATGAAATTCAATGTAATTCATAATCAATAATCGATCGAACTACAAATACGTTATATTCTAATGTAACCTGTTTTTGTGTGGATTCAGTATCCAGTCCTACTGAACACCTGTCACTAACAAAATGCTAAATTAGAGTGATTCATTTACCATACATCCATGATTTTAACAGTTAATTTTGTGATATTATAACCGACAAGTCGCGAGTTGCGTATTGGAAGTAGAGACAGCGGCACCAGAGATAATGACATTCTTCGAATATCATCCAAAGGGAGAATCTACATTGTCTGTTCCTTTCTTCACCGAAATAGTTGACAGTAAATGCAACTGAACAAAATGAACTATGTCACTCGACTATTCAGTGTGCAACAAGTATTTGTATTACAAACCAACATTCAGTCTAAAAGGCTTCCTTCTATTACTTATGAAAAAAGCTATTATTTCGAAGTATTCTCGCATGCGGAACTACACGATCATTCGGCCAGGTGTAGCCTTAGTTTCCATCTTTACTGTTGTCATCCCACTACTAAGGATTACTCCATCGCAAAACTGAATTCGCGAAGCAGCTAGAAAAATTTAGCCAAATAACGTTCACACAGTCAACAGGAAACAGTTTCTTCTAATAATTTCCAATGCCAAACATCCTTAATGACCTTCTTACTTGTTTCTAAAATATTGTATGAAACAATAAAAAATAAAAATAAAAAAAATAAAAAATAAAGAAAATCTTTGTATGAAACAATAAAAAAAATTATCAGGTAAATGGCAAAGAACAAAGTAACAAATGATACAGCATGTGAGGACAAATTCTCAAAGATTTTATAGTGTTTATATCTGTTCTATGTGCCTGTCCTTCGTCACATGACACCCACCTAATCGGTAGTCCACTTCTAGCCATATCCGACCCAGCGCATTAGGAGTGATGGTTAGCACCACTACTGCTATGCGGTGAAACAAATCGTCGAGGTTCTGTGGTAGAGTTGGAACATAAACGCTACGTTTGAATTCCTCGAGAACAAATCACAAGGTGTGAACTCGGGCGACCGTGGTGGCCATTCGAGCAGTGCCAGGTCGGAAGTAATGACTCATTCATGTGGACTCATACACAATTGTGGAATTATAGGGGGACGCTATCTTCTTAAGAGATGAGATCCTCGTTGCCAGTTTCAAGTTGTGGCATAAGTCGCAATTGTAGCTTGTCGACGTAGGTGAGAAAACTGACTACTCTGTCGGCAAAGCAGAAGGGCAATAGACTTACACATCTTCTGCATATTTTTTGATTTGCCACGGAAATTTCTTTTCATGCTCACTACCAATTAACAACAGGGTACTTCTAACACGCACGCTTCCTCTTCCTCGTTCGCTGCCATCTCTTAGTATCTACAGTCGGTGGTGCAGACATCAGTTGTTACCTTATATCCACTTCACTGAAATATTTCATAGACTTTTCAATAATAATGTATTACCATTATGTTGGAACAACTAGCGAATAATGGGAAAGAATTGTAAATCATAACGTGCAAGAAAACTTCTTTTCTTGCACGTTAGAAGTTTTCTTGCACGTTATGATCTACAATTCTTTCCCATTATTCGCTAGTTGTTCCAACATAATGGTAATACATTATTATTGAAAAGTCTATGAAATATTTCAGTGAAGTGGATATAAGGTAACAACTGATGTCTGCACCACCGACTGTAGATACTAAGAGATGGCAGCGAACGAGGAAGAGGAAGCGTGCGTGTTAGAAGTACCCTGTTGTTAATTGGTAGTGAGCATGAAAAGAAATTTCCGTGGCAAGTCAAAAAATATGCAGAAGATGTGTAAGTCTATTGCCCTTCTGCTTTGCCGACAGAGTAGTCAGTTTTCTCACCTACGTCGACAAGCTACAATTGCGACTTATGCCACAACTTGAAACTGGCAACGAGGATCTCATCTCTTAAGAAGATAGCGTCCCCCTATAATTCCACAATTGTGTATGAGTCCACATGAATGAGTCATTACTTCCGACCTGGCACTGCTCGAATGGCCACCACGGTCGCCCGAGTTCACACCTTGTGATTTGTTCTCGAGGAATTCAAACGTAGCGTTTATGTTCCAACTCTACCACAGAACCTCGACGATTTGTTTCACCGCATAGCAGTAGTGGTGCTAACCATCACTCCTAATGCGCTGGGTCGGATATGGCTAGAAGTGGACTACCGATTAGGTGGGTGTCATGTGACGAAGGACAGGCACATAGAACAGATATAAACACTATAAAATCTTTGAGAATTTGTCCTCACATGCTGTATCATTTGTTACTTTGTTCTTTGCCATTTACCTGATAATTTTTTTATTGTTTCATACAAAGATTTTCTTTATTTTTTATTTTTTTTATTTTTATTTTTTATTGTTTCATACAATATTTTAGAAACAAGTAAGAAGGTCATTAAGGATGTTTGGCATTGGAAATTATTAGAAGAAACTGTTTCCTGTTGACTGTGTGAACGTTATTTGGCTAAATTTTTCTAGCTGCTTCGCGAATTCAGTTTTGCGATGGAGTAATCCTTAGTAGTGGGATGACAACAGTAAAGATGGAAACTAAGGCTACACCTGGCAATCATGGTGACGAACGTTGTCATTGGCATAATAAATAGTCTTATAGTCCAGAACAGCAATTTTCAGATACGACTACGTAACAGTTTTCATTGTAGCGATGGAAGAGTAGTTTATGATTGGGAGTGAACAGGCAAAATTAAAGATGCAAGGTGTCATCAATAGACGAAACCATTGACGAGGTGGTCAGTAGATATTTATCCAACAGTTCACATAAATGGCTGCTGCTGATGATAACGGTACAATTGTTTTTGTGTGGAAAATAACTTTATTTTGTCAATGTTGCTGTGTGATTTGTAAACTGTGACTGTTTCCTATGTAAAACTAATCAAAAGCTTTCCTGGTCAGTAGCTTTAATTTTTTCCACGAAACCTTTCCACTGCATACCCCCTCATAGTCAGATTGATTATTGGTTTACATCAGCATTTTTTCCCCTAAATATTACCAATTGTCTGCTTTACACTTCATTTCGCTTCAAATTACTTATTACGTATCACCCGTCTGACACTAATGTCAGACATATAAACGAGAACAAAAGTACTCACCAGACATTCAAGAGATTCAGTTACATAAATATGTACATACATCGACCTGCAGTATGCATTTTGCTGGAACGTCTTCTAAGTCGTTTATTATGTATAATTTCAACGTAATATTTTGGTAACACGTATCACACAATAATTAAGGTGAAATAAAGAAAGTAGACAGCATCTTACACTCCAGAAAAGAAATACGTAAATTACTGATCCACAGTGAGGTCAGGGTGTGTCAAACACGTCTTCTAAAAAAAAATACCAAAATCCTATGAAGTGGAGAGTAGTGATTGAGGAGAGCTGAACACGGGAGTCTGCCTGGAGATAGTTAATGACTGCTCCTGGTGGACTTTACAGCAGTCACTGATGGCCCAGACCAGGAACCCAGCGTTACGACTTGCCTGACCCCAGGCACTCTTCTCATAGTCCATCACCCCCTCCCCACCATTTCCTCCCACCCACGGAGTCCTCCAGAGGACGCAGCACGTTCTGCACTGCACTTTAACCAGCCATTGCACAGCAGTGCACACATGCACGGCCTGGAGTGCTGTTTGGTGCGAATCACTGTTTCTCGCCTGAGTAGTAAAAAGACGCCTCCGTAACACAGTGTTTCCTTCCCTATCGAGCATCCAGAATAGTGTTGAGCAGTGGAAGAAGGGTAGCGTCTCAGTTGTCTGGAAATGTCGTTTTCCATCCTGTCTCAAATACTCAAATTACATCCACTGACATCTGTCAGGTAGTTTGAAACAACGTACTTGCTGCTTACCTTCCATCCCTCTCATTGTTAGTCTCTTCTCTCTCTCTCTCTCTCTCTCTCTCTCTCTCTCTCTCTCTCTCTCTCTGTGTGTGTGTGTGTGTGTGTGTGTGTGTGTGTGTCTCTGTGTGTGTGTGTCTCTGTGTGTGTGTGTCTCTGTGTGTGTGTGTCTCTGTGTATCTATCTCGTTATTATCAGCGCATATTATAGAAAAAGAATCACGGTAAGAATAGAAGTGTTTGCATGAAAAAAGGTATGTATCAAGGATGCAGTCTTTCTACCATGTTTTTCAACTTGCACACGAAAGAAGGAATTACAGATGCAAAAGAAAGGCTTAGGCGTGGGATTAAAAAACTATGATTCGCTGGTAACATTGTCAGGCTCAGTTAACCCGAGGAAGTGTAACAGGGCTTATTGAATGAAATGAACATTCTAACGAGCTCTTAATATGGGCAAAGTACTGGGTTGTTATAATTAAAGTACAGCTAGCCTACCAGGTGCAAAGCTATAGCTGTGAAAGCAAAAACACGTATAGAATTATTTCCATATGTAATGAATTATGAACGAGACGTTGGCAGAAAAGGTCAAACAAGTGAGAAAGGCCATTATTAACTGTCACTTGCACTATTTGTTCAATATGAGCAGCAGAGACTTGACGAGGTGCTATACGGTGCCAGATTTGCACCTGGTGGCCGAAATTGGAACTAATTCTCATTCGGCGTAAATTGGTTCCGCAATAACACATTAGAATATCGACCAAGTTCTGCTGCGATAATTTAGTTACAGCCTACACTTGACCTCTGTGAGTAGCTGTGTTTTAATTACAACCACCCTGTATAAACAAAAGAAAGACGCAAATAGCGAGGTTTAGTAGCAATGAAATAAAGTTGTCAGAAATGGGGACTATGTTGTAAGTAAAGTGACGGATTTTTACGAGCTTGTAAGCAAATTAACACATGGCGGACGAAACAAAGATGATAGAAGTAGGAAACTAGCAGCGATGCACAATATTCCTCGATAAAGGAACTACACTAGTATCAAACATAAAATTTCATTCGCATAAGAAATATCTGACACTCGGCGCCTGCAGCATAGTGCATCAAAGACTGTCAGACACCCCGAAACTAAGATAAGCGAAACCTTTAGGATATGTTGCTACAGGATGTTACAGAAAAGTAAGTGAAATGATGAGATAGTGAATAAGGAGTTTCTCCAACCAAGCGGCAGGGAAAGGACTAGATGGAAAACGCTAACAAGATGATTGTGGAGGATAATGCATATGCTAACACTTGAGGGAACAACTTGCATCCTCTTAGCAAATAACTGAAGAACGTTAGATGTAAGTGCTGGTCTGAAATAAAGAGGTTGGCACAACGGGGAAGCTGCAGCTGGCTGTGTCTCACGAGTCAGAAGATCAATGACAAAGTTGTTCTGATGTTTAGATTACATTCAAAGCAATTTCATGGTATCTAAAACAAACGGAAGTACAATGGGTCAAAGAGAAGTATGATGATATAACTTTTTCTGTAACCGGATACGAACGAAGACTCTTAGTAAACCTTGTAGTTGAGTAGAGAGTTTTGTTCTCCTTACCTTCCTAAATTTCTCAGTAAATTTTGCAGCCAGCATGAATATTTGCATAAATTCTTCATTCAGTCACAAAATAATTTTATTTAAATCTTGCACTATAAAATATTACATATTTTAGTCCATTTCAACAATTTTTTGATCTACAACATATAAAAGTTCTGTTTTTGTGAATCTTTTATCAGCTGTTAAAAAAATGATTTAATAAGATATACCAACAAGTTATTAACAATAAAAGCGGTTACGGATAGCAGCATTTCTTACAATGTGGCAAAGTAAAACTGTTTCAGAAACATGGAAAACTTAATTTGTAATATAGCAAAGTATACTGAATACGTAATACAGAAAAATAACCGTAATGACACTACATGAATATTACCTATCAGGAAACCATCTTTTTAACGTAGCAAAAATTTTAAAGTACACATACTTCTATTTTTGGTCTCTTTATAAGTAACTATTTCAAGTAGTATCCGCAATCGCTGTAATTTTATTGTGTTATTGCTGTGACCAACAGCAAATATATAAAGCATTTTTCGTTTACAGTATTCAGTAGCAGTCAAACATTAAAGCAACTTATACTGCTAGATCCTAGCGCTCGGGAAAAATTAAATTTCAGAAGAAAAGACGCAAGTATGTATAAAGAACGAACGCTCGACTTTCCAGAAGTTCAGCATCTCCCACAGGATGCTACCAGTGACAGTTCATAATATCGTGGGGGAAGTTGAGTTTTCCGCACGACGTAGACCACAGTAGAACAGGTTGGCCCTGACTAGTATTAGCAGGCAATCTGATTGCATAAAATAAAAATAAAGAATGACAAGGAATTTCCATTAACACAATCGATTAATTAAGTCACCTGCAACTATAAAAGCTACGAAACAACAAAGCACGAGTGTAACTGTTCTGTGTGTGGTAGTGTGACTCAACGTACATGTATCTGGCTCGGTTCTTTCTCAAAACGACAAAATATTTTAAACACCATTTACAATGAACTAATTGAAAAACCAGAAATACTATAATTGCACGTAGAAACCAGAATTACAAGTCTAATACATGAACACGAGGCAGATGCTTTGTTGACTGTAACTGTGACCAAGGGGCATTGTCATTAAAGAAATCTGTAATACCTTTTTACCTCAATATATATTGGCGAAATTTTTCCATCACACCAGCATCATAAATCAAAGCCCATCTCCTTTCTTAATACACTGTGAAAATTGCAACATCTTCCATCTATACATTACACCAACCGAACAGCATCTACTCTCTCGCCCAACAGAACAACAACTGCCCTCGACATCCTCTGAACTACTACTGCACCAGTGGAGGCGGCGTAATAATAATCTTTGGCGCAATCTCTGGCGCTGTGACTCAGTGTAGCCACCTTTCAGCAGAACAGAGTGAAACGACGAATTTCAGCAGAGTCCAGCGGTAGTGACAGTGGGAAGGCAACGTAGCTTAGCTCCCGATGATTGCTTCAAGTGGTTCCCGAAGAGTACTGGTTTTCGCCTCCCTGGCGGCAGGTTGTATGCCATTTTCATTGTTCTCCAGGAGACATGTGGCATCTGTCTACGTGATTACTCTGCTATTCAAAATAAAGTACCTGGCAGAGGGTTCAATGAACCACATTCAAGCTGTCTTTCTACCATTCTGTCTTAAATTTTTCTGTACGAGCCGTGATTTCTCTTATTTTATCATGATGATCATTTCTATCTATGTAGGTGTGGTGTGCGTACTGTAAGACCTTCGGTACACACACCATCAGATTATTTGACTTGTCGCTCTAACGAAGTAGGCGAGTGTCAGCAATATGTCTCGTGGTCTTATCGTGGCGTGTTTATCTTCTGCCGTTAGGTCAGACGATAGAAATGCCACTTGCACGCTTAGAGTAGTGGATTGACGGTGACCAACTTTAAACAGAACTTAATTAGTTTTCACACACATTTATTAAAATAATAAAAATCATAAACCTTACTTAACTTGATTCTGGATGCTATTTACAATTCACAATCTGAAGTTCCTTTGGTCTTGGTACGTTAATCTTATTCTCACATATATCTGATACTTGACAAAGTGTCTATTCATTTATCTTCATGGCTATGTACAGGAATATGGTAATCTTATTAGGCGCAGACTGAAACTTGACTATAGACTGGTGCAGACTAATGCAGACTAAGGCAGACTGACTAATCGGATGTCTGTACACTCGTTATAATACCTCGAGCGTTCAGGTATCACTGTGCGAGTATGATCCGTGAGGAGAAAAGATTCTACGTTAGCAGCGATCTCATTGGCTGCGTTACATATTAATACCCGGATCGGCAGAAGCAGAATTTAGTCCGTCTCTAAGACAGCGCCATCTCATAGTGCAGAGATGCACGAGCGCTGCGCCTGCGCTGCTGTGCTTAGCGGGGCGCGCTCTAGTGGGAAAGTTGTGTACGCGCTGACTACGCAGAACTATGTACACAACAGTAGGTAGGTGCCAAAAGAATGTTTTCGCAATCGGAGGAGAAAACTGGTGATTGAAATTTCATGTGAAGATCCTGTCGCGACGAAAAACGCCTTTGTTTTAATGATTGCCACTCCAAGTCACATATCATGTCTGTGACGCTATTTCCCCTATTTCGCGATAATACATAACGAGCAGCCCTTGTTTGTACTTTTTCGATGTCCTCCGTCAGTCGCACCTGATACGGATCCCACACCGCACAGCAATACTCCAGAATAGGGAGGACAAGCGTGGTGTCTCTTTAGTAGACCTGTTTCACCTTCTAAGCGTTCTGCGAAGGAACCGCAGTCTTTGGTTTGCTCTACCCACAATATTATCTATGTGATCGTTCCATTTTAGGTTATTTGTTATTGTAATCCTGAAGTATTTAGTTGAATTTACATCCTTCAGGTTTGTGTGACTTATCGCGTAATCGAAATTTAGCTGATTTCTTTTAGTACTCATGTGAATAACTTCACACTTTTCCTTATTCAGGGTCAATTGCCACTTTTCGCACCATACAGATATCTTATCTAAAACATTTTGCAAGTCGTTTTGATCATCTGATGACGTTACAAGACGGTAAATGACAGCATCATTTGCAAATAATCTAAGACGGGTACTTTGATTGTCTCCTATGTCGTTAATATAGATCAGGAACAATAGAGGGCCTATAACACTTCCTCGGGGAACGCCGGATATTACTTCTGCCGATTGTGGCGAAGCCACTAAATCTATGGTTCCGTCAACACTTTATTCAGTCATCTTACAGGTTTGATACGACCAGCCACGAGTTCCCCTCTTGTGCTAACTTCATCATCTCAGATCAGAGTAGCATTTACATTCATGTCATCAGTTATTTGTTGGACATATTTCGATCTCTGCCCTACCCTGTTGTTTTTACCCTGAGAGTTCGAGGCTAGAAACACAGTGTCGGCTGTCAAGCGCTCTGTAGGTGAGGCATTGCGTTGCCGTGCGTGGATGAAGGAGCGAGTTAAGTTGTCCAGGGCGTCGAATCAAAGCCGCAGAACGTGGCAGATGAAAGCTTCTGGCTGCCAACCCGCCGGTACATAAGCGACAAGGGCTGATCGACTCACTGCACCGGCCTCGTGTCCATTGCGTACGCCTTTCCGCAAAACTGGCTCCATCAAGTGGTAACATGCGAAAACTAATCTTCCCCCCCCCCCCCCCCCATATAATGATCATATAATAATGGTAAATATTTCCAAGTTCAATTACTTAATCACTTGCTTTCAGTGCAAACTTAATTTAATTTTACTATATCTAAGGCACCTAACATGGCGTGATTTGGACATTAATTTACATGTTTAAAACTCAGTTTC
This sequence comes from Schistocerca cancellata, assembly GCF_023864275.1. Lineage (NCBI taxonomy): Eukaryota > Metazoa > Arthropoda > Insecta > Orthoptera > Acrididae > Schistocerca > Schistocerca cancellata. The sequence continues at coordinate 665,075,819 of NC_064628.1, forward strand.
CTGAGTTCACGACCATATGTTCTAGTCTCTCTCTTTCCCTACAGTTTACGCGCTCTACAGCTCCATCGAGTAAGATGGAAGTTATTTTATGATGTCTTAACACATTTCATGTGATCCTGTTTCTTCTTGTTATAAAACGCTTCAGTAACACGACGCCTTTTCCCACTATGGTACACGTGAACGTCTTTGGACACAGCTGGTCTGAATAGACGGATTGATAGACCATGTTGGGTGATTCAGAATCTTTGTTATATTTAGGTAAGGTTCGACTTCAGAAGTAGATAGTTAAGAATTGTTTTCCATTATTTCCAGGTTTCTGTGAGTACTTACAGTGCAACTAATGCGGTAGTGTTTTGTGTTTACCATGTTAAATGAATCAAATGTAATAAATATTCAGTTGCAACAGAGGAAACATATTATTTGACCGGATAATCTTAGTGGCATTCCTTTCTATTTTACTTTTGTTGTAATATAGTTGATGTACTGTTAACCGTTCCAATACGCTGTTAGACGTTAGTTGCCAACAGCGGTCTACGACATGCTGGAAGAGAAAATGGTGAGAATTGTACATACCTTTCACACGACCTGGTCTTCAGGTCACTAATGGTGTCTTAAATAAAATGAGTGAAACATGAAAACCATAACAAACAATTTCCTATATTCAGTTGCGCAAAGACATAACTGTCAAGCCATTGATACTATATTACTTGTAAGGGAGGAGTGACAGGTGAATAGCGAAAGAAATAAAAAATTTCTTCATATCTTATCTACCTATAATCCCGACTACGTGAATCATTCTATAGCATTTCCTATTTCGACACACTATCGCACATTCTCAAATAATTTGAAGTATCTACGGTACGTTAATATTAATGAATCATCCGTTCACTTACTGCTATATTTAACTCTTCGTAGCCTTTTAACTTCATAGAGGTACAAATGCCTTCCCACATATTAGAAGATGAGGTGATGCAGTATGTACGCTCATTTGCAAACTTTAGGAGCTTAGTTGAGTTGGCGTCATTAATAAATGAAACGGGCTGTATAGTGAACACAGCTGGGGGTAATGAAAGTGAAAGGATCAAAAGGAAAACTTAGTATTAAAAATAATATAAAGGGGGATGGGTCCTTATCAACACTGTTGTTCAATTTTTACGTTAACGAGGAGGAAGTGAAAGAAAATTTCAGAATAACAATGAGTACAAGTGGATTTGATATGAAATTTGAGGACAGTAGACGACCAGTTCCTCTGACTGAATGTAAAGAGAACAAACCAGCGGAACAAATTCGACAGCATGCTTTGACTAGAGCTTCAGAATAAACATATCAAAATCAAGGTTAATAAAGAATAGTAAAATTATAACAAGGTATTGTTTGACATCAACATTGTGAATGATACTACAGTGCAGGAAATGAAAGAGTTCATCATCTAGGAAGAATGAAACAAAGAAGATGTCAGAAATGGACAGTCATAAGTGAAGAAAACTTTCTTCAGTAAAAGAGCTTAACTGATACAAGAAAATGATGTGGAAATATAGCAAACGTTCCTGAATGTGTACATCTAGAACAGCATTGTATGGAACTGACACACGGAGTGTCAGCAATGCGGAGAATAGGAACTTGAAGACTTTTGAAATGTGACACTATGGACGAATGGATAGATAAAATATGGAATACGTGCTAATAAGATTAGGTAACGACTTTATGAGTACTCTTGCCAGAAGAAGGTGCAGATTAGTGGGACATTATATAGCATCCTAGAGATCGTGCAGAGGAAAAACAGTAGGGACAGGCAAAGGATAAACTATGAAATACAGATTATAGAGAATAACAGATCTGGTACTTACATGGAGGTGAAAACATTGGCACAGGATAGTTAAGAAATCAAAAAAGGAAAAGGTCGTCGGAAGGAAAAGTTCGGCATATAGTGAAATCAAAACAAACTTCGGTGAAAGCAAATGCGTCAACATTAATAACGCTGAAACTGCAGGAGAAACTCCACTCTTCAACGACGAGGGGAGAGCGGATAAGTGGAAAGAATATACCGAAGGCATTTACGAGACGGAGGAACCTTCTGTTGACGTTTTATAAGAAGAAACAGAAGTCGAATTGGAAGACAAAGGGGGGTATTACTGTCAAAGTTTAGCAGCTTTTTGGAAGACATGTAATCAAATAGGGCAGAAGGTAAAGATAGCATGTATTCGGGATTTCTAAATTCGTTATAAAAGTGGCTATTCAAACTGATTTGTAAAATCTATGCGACTGTAGCCATACCACCAGACTTCGAGAAAAGTATCGCCCATATAATCCCAAAGACAGCAGGGACAGATACTCAAAGTGCTAGAATTACAGCACTGTCAACGTTAATAGCTCATGCATCCAAGCTGCTGACACTAATAATATACAAAAGAATAGAAAAGAGAACTAAGGATCTATTAGATTCTGATCATTTTGGCTTTAGGAAAGGTAAACACTCTAGAGTATGGTTGTGACGTGGCGCCTGATAATGGAACGAGGCATATGAAAAATCAAGAAAAGTTCATAGCGTCTGTCGATCTACAAAAACCGTTCAACAATGTAAAATGGTTTAAATTATTCGAAACTCTCATAAAAATAGGTGTAAGCTATAAAGAAAGCTGTGTAATATACAATATGTATTAGAAGCAAGAGCGAACAATAGGGATGGAATACCAAGAACGAAGTGTGCGAATTAGAAATGGTAAAACACAAGGATGCGACCCTTCGCTTGTACTGTTTCATACGTACATTGATGAAGAAATGATGGTAATAAAAGATAGATTCAGGAGTGGGACAACAATTTAGGGTGAAAATATATCAACAATAAGATTTACTAAGCTATTGCTATGCTTAGTGAAAGCGAGGAAGGGTTACAGAACGTACTGTGGGGACAGTAAACCGAACAAAGATGAAAATAGTGTGTAGAAGTAAAGAGGCGATTCGTAATAAACTTAACATCAAACTTGGGGGCTATAAAGTAGACGAAGTGAAGAAATTTTGCTACCCTGGGAACTGAATAACTTATGATGGACCAAGGAGGCTACAGAAAGCAGATTAGCACGGACCAATAGGACACTCCTGGCCAAAAGAAGTCTGCTACTATTAAACATGGACCTCCATTTGGGGAAGTAGAATCTGAGAAGGTATGTGTGGAGCATAGCATTGTTTGAAATTAAATCATGGACTGTTGGCGAACTGGAGAAGGCCGAAGCGTTTTACATATTGATGGTAATTAAATTTTCAGTTTCTTGCCATTACTATTTCCATTTATACAAGAATGTTGAAAACTAGGTGATCCGATAGGAAATGAGGAGGTTCTTCGCAGAAACGGTAATGGTAGAAGTACACGGAAAATATTAACAAGAAGAAGGGACAAGAAAAAAGTTTGCAAATTTATCGTAAGTTCCTATGGGACCAAACTGCTGAGGTCATCAGTCCTTAAGCGTACACAATACTTAATCTAATTAAACTGACTTACAGTAAGGAGAACACACACACCCATGCCTGAGGAAGGACTCGAGCCTCTGACGAGGGGAGCCGCGCAAACCGTCGCAAGGCGCCCCAGACCTCGCAGCTACCCCGTGCGGCAAGGGACAGGATATCGGACATCTGTTAAGACATCAGGGAATAACTTCGGAAGTACGAAAAGGAGCTGCAGAGTGCAAAAACTGTTATGGAAGATAGAGATTGTCAGATTCATGGGAGATTGAACTGTGTTCCATAACGAGATTCGAACTTCGGACCTTTGACTTTCACAGGCAAGTGCTACGCCGACTGCTCTATCGAAGCACGACTCACGACACTCCCCTCTCTCCCTCACCCCTTTTTCAAATGATACCCGATGACGAGGGACGTTTTCGAAACGAGTCACTTAGAAAGAATTTCTGCATGTAATTTGTATTTAACCTTCATTAAATTTGTGTCCTGTGGAGGGAAGCTTCTCCAAGAGCCTATATTAAAATTTATTTTATAAAACGCAGCTGTTTTGGTTCTCGGAATAAGTTCTTACAAACAATGATTTTCTGCGAACCTGTCTGCAGCACTGTTCTGGAAAACGAATGCTCCAAAGGCTCGGATTAATTTTGCTGCTTGATGGGGCTTCAAAGTAGCGAGATATTTTAGAAGCAGCTTATTTCTCAGAATATGCTAACTGGTAGTAGAATATTAAAGCAAATAATCAGAATATTTAGTCATATTTAGTAAATGTACTGCTCTATCTTTAACTACCAGTATTAATTAGAAGGTAAATGTGGCTCTCAGTTCGAGTAGCGTATTACACGAAATTTTTGCTTATCGCAAGGTATAATTGTGTCGGCATATTCGTTAGTTAGTTGATGGGTATACACAAAACGTCCAGTAAACTAAGCGAACATTAAAACTACACTGCCGCTTGGAATGAGCCATACTGGTGGAATTCTGTCTCTCTTATATCGCTGCAACAATGGCTCGCAGCTGTATTACGTAAAACCTTTATAACTGATTGAAACGCGTACCTAGTTGGGCATACCTAGCGCCGCAGACGCAGTACACCGAGCACCGCAGGCCAAGACGAACCCACGCAACAGGCCCAGCTAGAGGAGCGGCAGCTCCCCACAAAACATCCACTCCAGTCATCCCATTCAACACGCCAGAAATACACACCACAAACTACAAACACAGGACACTAGCATATTTCACGCTACAGCCCACCTCGCGAAGAAATATCCATAGGCTTCCTCAAATACATCGACACACTAAGAAAATACACTCTGGTGGGTGGGCGCTCGTAATGCTAGAGCTACCTCATTTGGAGACGCTTTAACAAATAGAAACGGAATGAAACTGCCAGATTAAAACTGTGTGCCGGACCGAGACTCGAACTCGGGACCTTTGCCTTTCGCGGGCAAGTGTTCTACCAACTGAGCTACCCGTGCACGACTCAGGCCCCGCCCACTCAGCCTTAATTCCGCCAGTACCCCGTCTCCTACCTCCCAAACTTCACAGAAGCACTCCTGCGAACCTTGCAAAACTAGCACTCCTGGAAGAGAGGTTATTGCAGAGACATGGCTTAGCCACAGCCTGGGGGTTGTTTCTAGAGTGAAATTTTCACTCTACAGCGGAGTGTGCGCTGATATGAAACTTCCTGGCAGATTAAAACTCGCCCGCGAAAGGCAAAGGTCCCGAGTTCGAGTCTCGGTCCGGCACACAGCTTTAATCTGCCAGGAAGTTTCATATCACCGCACACTCCGCTGTAGAGTGAAAGTTTCATTCTAGAAACGGAATACCTACATATTGAGCCAAACTACTCAAGAATGGAATGCAACCATCCTACATTCATACAAGAGAGAAAAATCGGCGCCTCACCACTACCTCTGTAGCACAGATGTGCTCAAGCATGTGTGCGAGCCTTGGTCAGGGGACCTTGTGGGTAGCCATCATACACTACTGCTTATTAAATCAAGTCTGCTTACGAAACGAATACACAAAGCGTAAAGGGAGCTCACTACAAACCCTCAAAAGGCTAAACACCACCGAAAATTCTAAATGCGGACGACGTAGAGCATACAAACACTCCATATTAAATACAATCCAGATAGCTACCAAGAAATGCGCCCCAAAAAATTGCATAATATCGCATCCAGAAAGAATATCACAGCGAATAGTGAGTACTATCAAACGAAAAAGGAAGCTGCACAGTCTACACAAAAGAACGCACCCAGAGGTTCACAAACAGGACTGGCAGGCGAAACCTGTGACTCAAGTAACAATTTCTTGAATTCAAATCGGAGAGACGGGCAGTTACATGCCAAACTCTGGACCACAAATAACCAACGAAATATCAGACCTAGGTCACCGAACGTACGTAAACAAACTAGAAAAATGGCTCCAGCCGAATGCAGCCAAAACACATGGTATTCAAACACCGATGCCTATCAGGAGTACAAGGGCGAAACCCCAAAGATACATCGATTAGCCTTTGAGTGAAAACATCAAAACCAGATAAATACCCGGATATCGTCTTAGAAAAAGAGATGTCACGGACCGCAAAAAAAAAAAAAACAGGAGGAGAAGCCAGGGACGGGCTCAGGATGCTAAAGCTGATAAGAGGCAGTATGAATGGAGTTAAGACGCGAAACTCTCAGCACACAGATAAGGCACTCACTCGGCCCATTCTCGAATACGCAGCAAAGGCATGGATTGCACGTAAGTGAAACAAACTCGATCGAAGCAAGAGAATGGAGCATCCTTAGAATAGGACGACTAGGACACAGAAAAAGAAACGAATGGGTATACAGGCAAAACAGGTGCAAGCCTTATCGAACAGAGATGGATCAAGCTAACCGCAGCGATGGCTCAAGCTAATTGCTAAAATGTTGAGAATATTCTGATGCTACCGCTGAAATACTTAATGAAAACACTACAGCACTGAAACTTCCAGCATATAAATACGCGAAGCCCGCAGATATCATTAAGGAGTGTATGTCGTTCCTCTCATTCGACCGAGGCCCAAACAGGACGAACAACGTTGTATGGCTTCTACGGCACCTTGCCGAGGAATACACAGAAGAATGATTAAAACCATCAACATAGAATAATAAGAAAAATAGATTCAAATGAAACAGATCAGAATTCAACAAATATGACATGACCCTGCCTGAGGTTTTAAGGACGATAAGAATTAGAGTAAAATAATAGAACACGTTTCTTGTGGTGGCCATTTTCGCAGCAGCTGTATAAAAATTGCAGTTGTTTCAAAGAAAATGCCTTTATCCATGCTGCACATCGAAATTTTTATTTTTATTTATGCACCGAGACGCGTTTCGCCTTTTTTACATGGCATCTTTAGTGGTTGTCACGTAAATTCTACTTCATTCCTTCCAAGCAAACTGCTTTTTATCATCTGGCAACCAGGTGGACGACTTACAGTTCGCTTTCAATTCACTGTTTACGTTACACAGTTGATGTGCAACGTAAACAGTGGACTGAAAATGAATTGTAAATGTCCACCTGGCTACCAGATGAGAAAAAGCAGTATGCTTAGATATAATGAATTAGAAGTTACCTGACACCCACTGAAGATGCCTTGTAAAACAGGCGAAACGCGTCTGGGTGTATAAATAAAAATATAAATTTCGATGTGCAGCATCCAAAAAAGTCATTTTCTTTGAAACAACTGCAATTTAAAATAATAGAATAGCCGGGGAAAGAAGACGACTAATACTAAGAGAAAACAGACAAGAAGGGATAGAAATAAGACAAATAGAAAATAAATGCAGTCCCAACAACATTCCGTAACGCAGACTAAGGCACCAAAGAGCAGTAGGGTCTCTATGTGCCCATCCTCTCCCGTCAGGGTAGAGAAAGAAAAACCACACACATAATTTATTTGACAGTGCTTTCCGTGTCCTATTTCTGACTGCGTACCTGCCGTATCAGCAATCAGTAACATCGACAGCTCTTTCATTTGGTGGAGCCTTCAATCACGATTCGTCGCAATACTTGACTGTAAAAATGAACACACAGGAGACATCACGCTAATACCATTTAGTGCCTACTCTAAATTTACAATTGGAGCAATCGACGAGGAAGATAGTTGACATTTTTCTTCAGGTTTACCATATCCAACTGATTTATCGACAATTGGATTTTGTAGAGATACGAAACTGCGCGGATGTCGTCTGCTAGTTTCATTCGCTGATCCAAAAATTTCTAGAAATTTTCTGTGTGATTAAGATCGAGTTACATAACTGGCCAGTCGACATGCGATTGGGTCCGTCAGTGTCTATCAAACCAGGAACGTATGACTGCAGTCCTGTGAACACTGTTGTTGTTTTCATGAGGATATTGAAGAAAGGGCAGAACTTGGTCACCGATAAAGAAGGAAATAAATAAACTGATTCACGTTCACGGTAATCCTTCTGTGCCCAGGTCATGATAAAACCACCTCTACATACTCAAGGCAGAACGGCTAGATGAACCGGCTGTGCACTTTGTACTTTGCGTCATTTGAAGAGAAACAAAATCATCACTCGACGGGCGACGCTACATGTCTCCAGTCGGTTACTGGTCAGTTTCTTAGTTAGTTGATATGCAGCTTTATGTGCCGCTGGCGGCAACGGCGATTTGGGAGGAAGTCGACTACAAACGTCCACAATATGCAGTTCCCTTAGCAATGATCGCTAGGAAACTGGTAGAGATGGATCTGCATTCATTAACATCAGCAGTTCCTGTCGGGTTTGGAACTGTTACTGACAAGGTGTCACATTCGTATGCGCTCTATATCGGATATAACATATTTACCACTGGTGTTCTTACACCTTGTTACACGGCAGCTCATGGGACATCGTTGCTTGTAGACACGTTGGACAGTTCGTGTTGATGTGCTAACAAATCGACAAATCATTGCTGCCAGTATGTCACGTCTCTTCCTACAGCTGATCCCACACAACCAATTTTCACACACAACCCAATTCACCGCCATATTTTACATCTGAGAGGTACGTGACATCACCACCCAATGTCAAATACAGCACACCAAATCAAATAGTGCGCTTTTTAAGGGAGTGACTATTACACCATCTGCTCAAAAGAATACGGACATTAGTGGATTTCCGTCTTTATGAAGTCTCGAACTTTCCTGTGGTCACTTCTAATGAGATATATCAACGACCGTGGAGGAACTGTAGCCCATTCTTCCTAAAGAGCCGAAACCAGTGAACGAATACAGGGATGTGGGTCAAAACAGACGTTTTAACTTATCCCAAATCTGTTCCATTGGTTTCAGGTTGGGACTGAGTAGTCCATTTTAAGGACATTGTCTCAAACCACTGCGTGACAGATGCTGCTTTATTACAGGATGCCTTGTCATATAAATATCGTGTCTGACCTGTTCCTCTATTGTAAGCAGTATTGCTGTAAAATCTGTTCTTATCGTCCCGTATTTGACTCTTTATTTAAATGTCATGAGGCGATCACATTCTAGCCACAAAACACAAAAAAAAAGGCTCTGAGCACTATGGGACTCAACATCTTAGGTCATAAGTCCCCTAGAACTTAGAACTACTTAAACCTAACTAACCTAAGGACATCACACACCCATGCCCGAGGCAGGATTCGAACCTGCGACCGTAGCAGTCCCGCGTTCCCAGTCTGCAGCGCCAGAACCGCACGGCCACCGCGGCCGGCCACAAAACACATCCACATACCGTAACATCAACCCTCTGTACTTCCCTGATGGCGTTACATATGATGGCGGATACGTTCTCTACGCATTTGTCAAACCCATACGCTTCCATCGAACTGCCACAGGGTATAGCGTGATTCATCACTTCAGATCACTTGTTTCTAGTCATCTACTGTTCAGTGGCGTCACTCTTTACACCACCTTAACCGTCACTTAGCGTTAATTACAGATATGTGTGGCTTGTGAGGAGCTGCTCGATTTTTCAGCCCTATATCTTTAAGACTGTACGCAAATTCATTGCGCTTGCTGGACTGCTGATGGAACTCGCGAGTAAATCCATCCTCTGACCATTTTTTTACAACCAGCTTCCGCATTGTTCGGCCGTCTCTGTCCTGTCTTGGTTTAACTGTGGTTGTTCTTTCCTCTTCAGTCACGTCACCAATAGTCTTGGGCAGCTTTAGAAGGGTTGAAGTATCGGTGCTGCATTTAATATTCACGTAACATCCGATGAATGATCCACGTTCGAAGTTACTGAATTCCCCGCCCGAGACATAGCGCTGTTTTAGCTTCTCTGCTGACAACATAATACTTCCCGCCTCCTCTTACACTGTGTAGCGGCACCACCGTTTAGGATAGGGAAAGTTTGGTTTGTGCAATATTCTGAGCACAAGTTACAGCCAGGTGGAGGACGGATTGCAGTGAGTTACGCATACCAACGTTTGCGAAGTAGAATGGAGGCTACAGGAGCGTCAAACCACTGAAATGCGTAAGCACAGCGGTTTGCATGGCACAAGTTACAGTCAGAAGGGTCCATTGGTGCAACCTAGATGTTGTGAATACAAGACTCAGAGCACAAGACTCGAACCACTGAAAAGCGTAAACGCAGCTGTTTGCATGGCACAAGTTACAGGCAGAAGAGGCCCACTGGCGCAACCTAGGTGTTGTGAGTACAAGACTCAGAGCAGTGCGTTAGCAAAACAGGGGCGCACAGCAAAGTATAAATAGGTGCCGTTTTCTAACGAGAGTTATTCAAGTATGGCAGCTCTCCTGACAGCAGAGCGTGTCACACCACCAGCTACATGCAGCAGCAAATGGGGCGCCAGTGTTCCAGTCCACGGTGGGTCACTGGTTCGACCCTCTGAGGCCGACGTGGGGTCTGTAGCCAGCCAGTCAGCGGCCAGCCACTCCACGGCTCACTACCGTGGGCAGTCGTCCTGGCTTCCAACTCACACCAGAGGCATCCCGAGGCGAGGGCCACAGATTCGGACGCCGGATTGCGGGCACTTGTGGTCGCCACGATCTCAGCTATGCCAGAGAGGAAGGAAGCAGTGGGCCACTTGGCGGCTCCCAGTGGAGCAGCACTGAGTCAACAGGGAACAAGACCTCTGAGCCGGCTGCCGGCGCAGCCCTGATGTCGCAGTCCTACAAGGCTGACACACTGCTGCACATTGTACTGGGTCGCTGGGGCGGTGGCCTCAGCATTGAGGGACCCTGTGACACAGACTGAGGTGAACGGAGCACTGAAGTGGAAACAAATAAATCATTTGGAAAGCTCAGACGAGTCTTAATACAGTGCCTTCTACTTCTTCCCGTTACATTTAGTCATCGTGATACATTCGTTGGCAGAAGCTGCCACCACATTTGGTGTCAGAGTAGCGGAAGTCGTCTGTCCAGTCTGACGTTCGAGCCCACTTGCCGTATTACATTCACAAGATGTGGTGAGTTTTGACCAGTTTTCTTTCGAGTATTCTACGTTTTCTTGCCTTTCTTTATGTTTCTTCGAGTATGGCTCCTGGCAAGCCACATTTTAGTGGCATAGTATTTTTTGTTGTCAGAGTAAGTGTTAGTGTATTTAAGGCAGTAAGATTTATCATTTTTTTCGTGGCATTTAATTACTTTTGTACTGGTATATGATGATACTGAGTGTGATGATACGGAGCTGTAGGAAGTCGGATTATTCTTGTACTTAAATGTTTTGTTTTGGGACTAACTGGGAATGAATGCAACACAATGGCAGAGTCAAGGACGCAGGAACCAGAACCAGAAGTGGTGCGGATTTTGATGGAAAAGATAGCACAATTGACAGCAGACAATACGCAGTTGAGAAGTGAATTAACATCTAGAAGTGAGTGGGAAACCGTATCTGATCAGTCGTTGTTGCCTAGGGTGCGGGAATCGATCCAACTGCCACGAGTTTGATTATTCCGTTTTGTGGCAAGGCATCTGAGAATGTGCGTTCGTTTGTGGAGGACTTGGAAACTTCAGCTCTGATGAATAGTTGGCCTGATGAGCAGTTGTTACATATAGCCAAGATTAGATTAACATGTGAAGCGAAAACATACGTAAGGTGTTCGGAGGCCTTACAGAAGGCAGGACAGTTTAAGCAGTTAAAGGAAAGGCTTTTACAGAGGTACAAAAAAACAGAATAGCGCTCGGTAATTTAGGGAGAGGGGTTAAGTAAACGTCAAAGAGACAGGGGGAGGCATTGGAGAAATTTGCAGACAGGATAAGGGAAATTAATATGTATACTTACTAGTTGGGTCAGAGCGATGAAGCTAATAGTGTTCTGTTGCAGGAGGTCAAGCAAAGGGCACTTGATGTATTTTTGAGAGGGTTACCGGCGTATATATCGCGGAAAGTGCGTGAAGGGAATCCGAAAGATTTGTATTTGGCCATTCAGCTGACAATCCAATAGACATGGCAACAGGGGTACTTGAGAGGCAAACATTGTTTACAACAGGTGTGAAACAAGTGTGGTCGTATGGGACATGTGCAGAGGCAATGCACGCAGTCACCGAGGAATAGAGGAAGCAGTGGAAATCAGCAGTGTGGAGGATGGAGAAGTGGAGATAGGAGAGGTGGACGAGTGTTAAACGGTAGAGGGGGCCGAAGACCACCTAAGGGAGCTCCCATTTAATTTCAATTCTACAAATACGTATGCAGAGGTGAAATGACACACGCACATTTAAACGTGTAAGACAGGACAGCTAGTTGGAATTGTGGAAAGGGGCCAAAATGAGCGGCTATCAGTTACACTCAAACACATACATTGTGGCTCGTGGAAATGTCCCAAGAGCAAACAACCAGAACCGAATGGCACAGTGTGAACAATCTTGACTTGTTGGTAAACTAAATCCAAACTCAACTTTCGTGTCCATAGTCAGTGAGCCACGGACCTCTTTGCAAATGGGAACAGCCCCACACACTCAGACACTGCATTGAGACCGCAAGCGGGTCCCGCCAAACCACGCCCTGCGGAGATTTCCTCACTGCACCACGCCAACCCACCGACCCCTCGTACACCAGCACAGAGACACCACTAAAAAAACTGAGCAGTCACATGTTACACACAATTTCACAAACACTAGGACGAAGAACACAACCAATGCTAAAAGCAGTGACCGAGCAATGACACAGCCAAACCACTAGTTGAAACATACACGGCCAATCCATAAGTGACTGGCGAGCAAATACACATCATCCGGTAATGATGAAACAAGACCGTCCCCACTTCAAGTCCTGTGTGCTGGCGACAGTCGGTGAGTCATGGCTATCCGAGCCTCATTACTGCTCCAACCCGACCGACTGCCACCGCGTCCCAACTCTACCACTGCCAGGTCCAAACTGCACTGCACTCGCTGCCCGACACATCAACTGGGAAGTAATAGCCATCAGCAAAGATAATACGGCAGGGTTATATAGATAAACGCTGCTGCTGCCGCTCACAGGCAGGCAAAGTAGCAACTCAGTGACAACAGAAATTGAAAGTAACATAACGAGGAGACAGTCTGGTAAAAAAAAGACATGGTGTAAAATAAGAGACGGCGCCAACACGAGCCACGTACGGTTCAAGAAGATTTCAGGTAGTAACAGATCATGCTGCATTGAAGTGGTTGTTGGGGTTGAAGGATCTGTCCACTAGACTCGCTAGATGGGCTGTGAAGCTTTGTGAATTCGACTGTGAGGTGGTGTACAAGAGTGGGAAGAAGCACGGTAATGTGAATGCACCAAGTAGGAAGGTGCCAAAAGTAGAAGTCATAGTTTATGACCTAGCAGTACGGCCAGAATTACAAGATTCAGACAACTATTGTAAATTTTATCGGACACAGCCACAATATAATAGGTACGATGGTCTTATTTGCAGGGAATCGAAGGTAGGGCCAAGGGTAGTAGTGCCAGCGAAGCTGAGGGATAAGGTTTTAAAGGAAGCACATGATCACATGTTATCTGGTCATCGATAGCATAGAGCGACAAATAGGAGAGTGGTGGAGAGGTAGGAAAGGAGATGTGGATCATTATGCCAAGGATTCTATAACATGTGCGCAGAGAGCAGATTTGAGCTGCAAACAGATACAGCTACCACGATTGCCTGAAGCGACATGTCCATTTTCTTTGTTGGGGATTTATGTCTTAGGACCTTTTAGGCGAACACCATCGGGGAATAGATTCGTTCTGACAATAATAGACCATTTTTCGAGGTATGTGGAGATCGTGGCTATGCCAAATCAACAGGCAGCAATGGTAGTGCAACCGTTAGTAAACAACTGGATTTTGAAGTTTGGTGTACCGGAGACAATAATTACTGACCAAGAAACCAACTTCATGTCGGATTTAATGAAGAAACTGTGTAAATTCTTGAACGTAAAGAAGTAGAGAACGAACGTGTTGCATCCACAGGCCAACGGAAGGACAGAACGAGTACACAGAACAATCGGGAAGATGCTGAGTTTTTATGTGGATTCTCATCACCGTCAGTGGGACGAGTATTTGAAGCGTATTGCAAGCGCATACAATGCAAAAGTCCATACAAATACCAATTTGTCTCCATATGAGGTAGTGTACAGGCGAAAAAAGCCGTCAGCATTTGATTTAGTGAAGCCACAGATAGGGAGGACTGGTAAATCTGTAAGACAATTCGCAAGGACAATTCGGGATGTTTTGGAAACGGGTACAAAAAGCGAATACAAAGGTTTTGGATAGGAGGGAAGACGCAGTAAAGCAGAAAGGAAATTTACCGCAGTATAGAGTGGGGCAATGGGTAATGGTGTCCAGCCAATATACGCAAAAAAGGAAAACAAAGAAGTTCCTCACGAGGTATCAAGGGCCATACCAAGTTGTTGAAACCACATCCTCCGTTAATGTTAGGCTTCAGCTGCCAACTAGAACAACGATAGTACACATTGGGCAGTTACGACCATTTAGGGATTGTCCGGATATGATTTCGGGCGTGTCACAGGAAGGAAAGAGGAAGAAAGAGAGAGTGAAGAGATGTGCTAAGCACAGAGAAAACCAAGAAGATAGGGAACAGCAAGATGTACCGTATGCTTTGCGATCCAGAAAGTAGTGGAGTATTTGTAGTTTTTATTGTTTTTCACGTTGTGTGTAATTGGATTGGCGTAGATTAATTAGGCATTGTATTTTCGTATATGTATTTTCGAGTATGGTGAGCCTGCTAGGGACAGCGGTCTTTTTGGAGAGGGAGGAAGGGTGATGGTGATCCCAGTCCTCAGGTCACTGAAAAGGAAAGTGTAGTGTCTGACGTATGTGGAGTGTTGTTGGAGGAGAAATCAAACGCAGTTCTGGAGAAATAAATGCGTAGAAGTAAATTTTGTGGCAGAGCCCTAATAGATATGTGCTGGGTCAGGAAATTCATGTGTATTGCAGCAGTTCATAAAAGGTAAATTTAATGATGAAAGTAGTCACACAATTGGTGTTGAATTTGGATCAAAAAATAGTGAATGTTGGAGGAAAATCTGTGAAGCTACAAATATGGGACATCTGCACGGTGCAGCTATTTTTAGTCAGGGGAAAAGGAATAGACTGTCGAAGGGACATCGTGGACAAAAAATTGAGCTTGCAATGGATGGAGATGCATTGGATCTTCTCTACCTACGAGAATTTGGTAGTTGTAGCAAGTTGTCTTGAGCGGGGAGTATTTGCAGAATCGAAACGAGGGGAGAGGAATTTTAATCAATGGAACTAAGTGTAACATAATAGGATCAACATTACACCTACCAGCATTAATTTCAGGAGTCACGCAATTGAATGTTACGCAGCCACAGCTGTACTGACCAGAAGCCACTTTAGAGTTTTTTCCAAGGCAGAATCTGACCTTGTTAAATAAAACTCTGGAGCCAGGTCTGTTGAGATCCGTAAAACAGTTCATTTTAGAGCAAGAGGGGCACATATCAGCTGAACAGCTTCAACATGTCGCTTATAGGGAAAGGCAACGGCAAATAACGATTATTTTGAGCACCTCTGTGCCCAGTGTCATCGTAGCCTTAACTTTGTTATGTGTTGTTTTCTTTCTGATCAGACGATGAGCTAATTCCAAAAGGGAACCAAGGGTAGTCCAAGTCCCAGTGTATTGAATAACAAGGGCGTGAGACCAGTAGGTAAGGGTTTGATAGAGCAGTGGTCGTCCAGTAAGGAATTTTTACGTTTTGTTTCTTGTCATGCTTTTAAGTGGCTTTAGACCACATGGAAGTTTTTTAATAGTGAGGAAATATGCCATTGGTGCCGACCCAAATAAGTTAAGAGCTAGTTAAGTGTCGATCTGGGGACCGGGTCTGTAAGAAGAGGGGAATAATGTAGTGGCACCACCGTTTGGAATCGGGAAAGAGTTTTGTGCAATATTCTGAGGTCAGGTTACAGCTAGGTGCGGACCGGATTGTAGTGAGTTATGCATACCAACGGTTGCGAAGTAGAATGGAGGCTACAGGACCGTCAAACCACTGAAAGGCGTAAGTACAGCGGTTTGCATGGCGCAAGTTACAGTCAGAAGGGGCCCACTGGCGCAACCTAGGTGTTGTGAATACAAGACTCAGAGCAATGCGTTAGCAAAACAGGGGCACACAGCCGAGTATAAATATGTGCCGTTTTCTAACGAGAGTCATTCAAGTGTGGCAGCTCTCCTGGACAGCAGAGCGTATCACACCACCAGCTACGTGTAGCAGCAGATGGGGCGCCAGCGTTCCAATCCACAGCAGGTCACTGGTTCAACCCCCTAAGGCCAAAGCGGGATCTATAGCCAGCCAGTCAGCGGCCGGCCGCTCCACGGCTCGCTACCACGGGCAGTCGTCCAACACACGCTGGAGACATCCCGAGGCGAGGGCCACAGGTTCGGACGCCGGATTGCGGGCACATGTGGTCGCCACGATCTCAGCCATGCCAGAGAGGAAGGAAGCAGTGGGCCACTTGGCGGCTCCCAGCAGAGCAGCGCTGAGTCAACAGGGAAGAGGACCACTGAGCTGGTGCCGGTGCAGCCCTGACGAGTCGGTCCTACAAGGCCGACACAAAGCACAGCGTTGCACTGGATCGCTGGGGCGGAGGCCTCAGCACTGCGGGACCCTCTGACATGGACCGAGGTGAACATGGCACTGTAGTGGAAACAAATCATTTGGAAAGCTCGGACGAGTCTTAATATGGTGGCTTCTACCTCTTCCCACTACACTTGGTCATCCTGATACATTAAGTGGCAGAAGCCGCCAATACAACGGCACGTCCATCTCTCGTGACGTCTAGTGGACAATTCTGTATTACATGGAGGTGTCCGGACACTTCAATCAGATAATTTATGCTATTTGCTGAACTTGTTAGCATGTTACAAAAGGAACAACGTTTCAGTAATGGGGGAAAAAAAATCAGCTCCTAACTCGTTTTGAGTACATCGGTCACCTGCTTAATTTTCCACACTTGCAGAAAATTTATTTATATAGCCATTAGCTTGTACCAAACCAAACACGGAACCTCCTTCTTTTTGTGCCTGTTCCCGTTCACTCTATGGTTCAAATGGCTCTGAGCACTATGGGACTCAACATCTGTGGTCATAAGTCCCCTAGAACTTAGAACTACTTAAACCTAACTAACCTAAGGACATCACACACATCCATGCCCGAGGCAGGATTCGAACCTGCGACCGTAGCGGTCACGCGGTTCCAGACTGAAGCGCCTTTAACCGCACGGCCACACCGGCCGGCTTCTCTCTATGGATTCGACATTTTACTATGGTTTGAGGCAAATGTTAGTGCCCAGATATTGTTCTTGACGCTTTCACTCCCCTGGGAGGAATCTGTGCATACCATATGTCTGCATCTAGTATAAATCCATATTCAGGAGTGAGAGCGTCTGTTAAATGTTTGGATAGTGTCTGCCTTAGGTAGGATGCAAGTACCAGGCCGGTAGTCACATAGTTCCACATATGAAACCGGCTAAAAACCACATCGAGACTGGCCGACCCACTAGTGGATACGATTCGGGGCAGACTTACGTCCAGTATCTCAGAGGCGATGCTTTAAAGCGCTAGGCTGTGCCGGGTGCGTTAACATATAGATGAGCAATAAATATTTTCTTATATCAAGCTGGTTTATTAAGGTCTCTTAGTATATACTATATAATCAGTATACAGTGACGTCTTCATGTACCTGGTTTATTAGTGACAGTCACATCTGCTCAACAGCAGCTGAATTAGACACCTACGTAGCTGTGTGATGACGTCAGCAAAGAGTATTTGCGTGAATACCACAAGGAACCGAAAGCACTGATCAATTATTCTGATACATGAATGTTTAAACGACGTTCATAGCTACTGGAGATCGCTCGTAGTGTGTCGGAGCGGAATTGGCGCGAATCGTTTTGCGATTTATTTATTGATGTCCACCTACCTCAGTATAGTGTCCATTCACCACCCGTTGCTCTGCCTTCGTAGGTACTATGTAGAAGATGAGAAAAGCAGCGTTGAAGAAAACCACCGTCCATACTTACGATTACAAAGTCCGCGTAACTCCAGTAACAAGATAAACCTGTAAATCTCTATTAATAACGGGCAAATTGGGTGCTTCCTCCCTTCAAAGAAAATGTTTGTTTGTACATACTGATGTTTTAATACGGTCCTTTTCATTTATTGTGTCACCAAGCCCAGATTTTCGTTGGTAGTACATCTACTACTAGTTCGTGCAGCTTATATTACACGTAAGACAGCCAGAAATGTGCTAAGTCAAACCCGAAATATTACGAGATTCACACAGGCAACACACTGTTACAAAACGAATTCACATTCGGTCCTTTTCAGTGGATTCTCCGAAAGAGGATGCTCGCCACAATGTTTTGTACATGCATACAGAACACGCCACGCAGAATATTCACAAAGGCCGATAGTTACACACGCGGTTTATTCTGCAACTAACATTCCAAAACCTCTCAAAACTTCACCGAAATGTCCGTAATTGCCTCTGCTAGCACGGCGATATAAACCGAGCGCTATTTAACCGTCATTTCTTCATCTTACAGATAATTTTCTCGGACACATTTAACATGACCATCTCGTCCCACAGCGACTCCACGACTGACTTAATGTCGCCGCTCACAGGGCATATAACTAATTAAATTACGCGGGAATGACTTTCCTCTCATTGGTTGATCAAAATGATCATCCGATCAGATTAACTTTTCATGATCAACTTCGCGCGCAAACCGCTTTACTCTAATCAGTAGTCCGCAGCTCGTGGTCGTGCGGTAGCGTTCTCGCTTCCAGCGCCCGGGTTCCCGGGTTCGATTCCCGGCGGGGTGAGGGATTTTCTCTGCCTCGTGATGACTGGGTGTTGTGTGATGTCCTTAGGTCAGTTAGGTTTAAGTAGTTCTAAGTTCTAGGGGACTGATGACCATAGATGTTAAGTCCCATAGTGCTCAGAGCCATTTGAACAATTTTTTCCAATCAGTATTCGCAGATGCATCTACGTCATTTCATATTGCAAAATTTCACAAAATGTTCCACAAAACGAAATCAAACGAAAATCAAAAGAAAACTATGCTTGAAATATACATTAGAACTAAGTATTCTCTTACTATCTTTCTGTCTGCCTTATTACAAAAGCAAACGCTCCTAGACATACGTCATCCACCAGTTGGGGGGATTCACCATTTTCAGGACATCCTGGTTACGTAACACTTCCTAATTACGGATCGTGTAATACATTATAAAACTGAAATTTGACGTATGTCCCTACGTACACACTCACATTCACTCTCATCTACTCCCACCCTAACATAAAACATAAATATCAACTTTTAAACTATTATTTTCCTTACGAAAGCAAAAGTTCAGAATTAAAATTCTTTAAAATTAACTTTTGCACACTGAGAGTGCTCTTAGTATTTTCAAATGACAAAAAAACTTAAACTGTCATGATTCCTATCTGAATTTACTTTACGAAGCGTCGATTAAGTACTTTTTAATAGGTTTTTTATATTTCAAAACTATTAAAGTTATCCGCATGAAAATTTTACACACTGTTCTTCTAAATTATAAAAGTTCCTATACCAAATTTGAAAACAAACAGATCACATTTATCATAGTTATTTAGTTTCTTAAGTGAGATGAATAAGTGATTTTAGTACACGCCACAGTGAGCATTCCCACGGTCCGCTGTAGCAACAGGTGTGGCTATGACGCAAACGGCAGGCCACATGTCGGCCGCCACCTAACGCTACTACACTGCTGGCTTCCAAAACAGCATGCCATAATTTAATAAATTTGCGGCAAAAATCTGCAGTCGTGTAATAGCTGCGACGCTACAGTAGTTTTGTCCTAGGCGTGCATGTCTCTCTGGACAATTTCTAATGCGTATGCATTTGGGCAGAGGTCAAACACATTGAGATATACACGAGTACCCTCTTGCCTGTACGTTGGTTAATATAACACCTGGACACATTTCGAAAGTATTGTCATGTTGCAAGTTCAGTAAACATCGTCGAGAAACCGGATTTACGATTTCTGCCGTAAGTTGTAAGCTCCCGATATGATAGTAAACGGGCGGTGCCGTCGAGTATCGATAGCGGCACAAGAAGTATCGACCACTGCGGAGATACTGCACAGCAAAGTGGTATGACGAGTCGCCAAGGATCTGCTCGGAAGAAGCCGCGTTTCCTGTAGCTCCGAGGCTTCACCGCCGCGCCTTTGCCCTGAAACAGCGTCGTCAGAGGCCAGGAGAGCAGTTCTGTTCGAGGTGGGATCCTGCCCACTTCTAGGAAGTTCCTGTCGAAGTAAGTCGTTGTGCTGCCTACTCGCCGTGACACAGCCTGTGTCAACCGTCGGGGTAGTGAAAAGACTTCCATCTCCAGTGAACTATGCCTATGCGCCAACGCGGTTAGAACTGTGGCAACATGTTTTTACGGACTTGTGTTGCGTGGCGACTGTAGTGGAGCCACAGTATGGCCATTGTCAACTTGTATCAATTCGCCACTTAGTAAACGTGGCTCAATTAGTGTATAATGAAAGGCAAGTCCAAGTGTCCACTTTCATAGCTACAGCCGACCCTGGAGTTCAAACACAAGTTTTGTTGTAATCAATAAAGTATTACATAGTCAGAGTGTTCTAATTAAATGTGCTATTACTAGTCACCGCAGTGCCCAACATGTCGGACACAACAAAAAGTGAAGCGTTTCGACCCAGATAAGAAAAATTAACAATTAAATTACATAATAATTGATCAGTCTGCTTTATTCAGCCAGCCACGAGAAGTGACTTGTTAGGCTGCTTTACAAGCACCATATACAGCAGTCATAATTTGGACGTACGTTGTTCGTAATGCAATGTAATCTAATTAGCGGTCCGTGCAAAGCCACGGCGTACAACTGCCTTGCATGTTGTGCCAGCGTGAAGTGCTTGCTTCCCCTGCTGCATGTTTTCACCAGGGACAAGCACAACATTTGAAGCAAAATGAACATTACGCTACACGCCGGCAGCTCGTGTTATCTAACCTGGACAAAGCACTGCAACGCAGCACTGTTTGCAGTGCAGGAAAGGTAAAAGGAGAGTCATACTACTTCTTAATTAACTAATTGGAAAGTCACCTGAGTGTTTGCGTCGATTGCAGAAGAACGGCAACTGTATATTTACTATGTATTTCACAAAACAACCTAGATAAGTGAGTAAAAATCACGACATGACTGAATTATTTGTGACGAAGACATTGCTACTTCGGTTGGCCGTAATAAAAGCTCCATAACATTATGCACATATAGATCACAACAAATATTAAAATTTCGTACTGAAGCTGACGTAGCTCGTGAAAAGAACACTGTATTTTAATCTAGAAAACCCCGCAGTTACATGCATGCCGTTGGACAATTCGAAGTAACATTACTAGGGAAAGTACCCAGAACATAACGTTGGTAGCCACCTCACGACCGAAATAGGACAGCATGTAGGGAAAAGCCATCAGGGGAATACTGCACTTCAAATGGTTCAAATGGCTCTGAGCACTATGGGACTTAACATCTGAGGTCATCAGTCCTCAAGAACTTAGAACTACTTAAACCTAACTAACCTAACGACATCACACACATCCATGCCCGAGGCAGGATTCTTACCTACGACCTTAGCGGTCACACGGTTCCGGACTGAAGCGCCTACAACCGCTCGGTCACACCGGCCGGCTAATAAGGCACTTAGTCGCCCTCAGGAGGACAGCTGCATAAACGATCGCAACCACGGTATTTTAGCTTTTACAGCGTTTCATAATGACGTGGCGTAATACCCAACACGATTTTATTCATATCATCGACTCTGGTTGTGGTATGCCAAATCATATTCACTCTTTCCCCATTACACCAAATTCTTCCTGTTTCCTGACAGTGATCCTTCCCAGTTTGGATACTCAGTGACGCACCTCTTCTCTCACCATACCATAAGATCACGTACTTATAGTTTCAGTTTTTGTTTCTCTCCTCACTCCTTTCACAAGTTGTCCCATGGTTTTTGCCTCTATAACCTCCTCTACCTCTAGTACTATAACCATACCGTTGGCCACTTATCACGTTAATCTGGTTTACCTATGCAGTATAATCATAATCCCTTGGCCAATTAGGACTGAAATTGTTCACAGCATCTTAACTGTCAATCCGCTCCACCCAACGCGGTAAACTTTTAAGAGTTTCACACTTTTCGTTAATACTCACGGATAATTTTCTGTGCGAAATTACAGTTGTTTCTTCATCATCCAAGGTACTAACCAGGTGTTCCAGTTTCCTAAAAGCCTCTTCAAAGTGCTTTCTGATAGATGTTTCTATAAGCAGGTGCTCTTGTAAAGTTATTATTAGCTTTACTTGGGCTTTCTAGGGCTCTGTATACTACTGAAAATAAATATTGAAAGTTCTCAAAGTTTCAACACTTCTCTTTAGCTCCACAGGTCCATGAAACGCTATCACTCCCGAGTACACTCCTAACAAAATCAGTTTTCTATTTCTCTGGCCACGTGCTTCCTATATATCCTTTAGCAGTTCGAATTAATGTTACAGAAGGTAAATTCCGTTCTGATGCCCTTAGTAGGGAAATGCCACATTGCACTCTCTGATATTATGAGTACATGGCTCATTCCTTCGATAACGTACCTTCCATTTCTCTTTTAGCAGTTTGTAATTCACTATCTACCTGAGTAAGTAGTTGTTGCGTCTGTTCTGTCTTATTCCTCGGTTCCGCTAATTATTTACTATTATCTGTCCCTAGCTTCCTCCAACTCCCTCTCCAGTTAACAATACAATCATTAGTTTCCTTTTACAAGATCTTTTTGTTTGTAACTTTCTTCTTCTGACTCATAAAAGATGCACTCCAATTTAGTATATCTTCTTATCATTTCTTTCTCTAAATGTCTAACACATACTTGCTGTTTTATTTAATTTTATAGTAAGTTATTTTCTCAGATGCTTGAATTTACTTTTTGTCTCATCTCTTAAACTGTTAACCTCTCCCTTTCGTCTCCAGTACTCTCTCTCTAGGTTTTCTTTAATTCCTTCCATCTCTCCTTTAATTTGTGCCGTCTCTCCTTTAATTTCGCTAAAATTTTGTTCTTTTACACTTAACACGTATTCTAACATAACTTAAACTGTCAAACGCATCCACTGATACAAATAACCCACAATGTTTTCTTTTATTCTGGTTTTTGATTTCATACTGCCAATCATTTTCTATTTCAATTCTTTTTATTTCTTCCTCATAAAAGTCTTCAAACTTCTTTGCACTAGCAAGTAGGTTGTTTTCCTCATTATTTACATTATGTAATTCCTGCCCTACTGAACTACCCATACACTTAAGTCTTAATGACGCCTCGTTATGTTTGTGCCGCCCAACTGACATTTCCTCTGCACTGTCTTCTGCCAACCCGTGGTCTGCCTTTCTAGTCATCTTACTTGATCATTCTCCAATTTGTCCAATTTGGATACAAATTTAATTTTAGAAAATACCTTGGAAATGATATTTCTAGTCTGAAAAGTTAATTCACCTCAAAAACACTTGAACAATTGTTGTTTTTGGTCCAAATGCATTACTACGCATTATAACGTGCTGTGAGATAATCTGAAGCGAACTTCACAATATAAAGCTTGAAATTATCCAAATTCCTCAAATGATACGAGAATACAGGTTCAAGATGGTAGAAATTATTTCTCCAATAGGCCTGTCGTTCTACTGTCACCATAAGCGGCGATACTACAGCAGGCTTTTCTGTGGACTTAATCATCCAAAACAGGTGTCACTATCCTTCCCATCATGGACAAGATGGACTACGCCTATGTCTAAAAAACACTGATAATTATCGGCATTGATCAGTCTAATCACATTACAAATTTGAAATGTAAAATATTTTCGCCTGATATAATAAATATATTAGCACATTAGCATAAAATAGCACATAAAAGAGTTAACAATGTGCTCTTGTGAATGTCATTACAGCAGTAATATTTGGCGATTGTGGGTGTTTAAAAATAATTCCATACTAAAAATCAATGCAAATTAAATAAATGTTCATAGAACAATTATGTTTACTTTTTTATAAATTCCTTGTACTAAACTTCATTTACTTCCGCCGGTTCGTTTACTACACAACAGGACGATAACATTTAACTTTATTACTAGAAACATCACTTATGGTATAAAGAAATATGATCATATCTCATTAGGCAGTAAAGAAAGAATAGCTTCTCGTCACTGTTTTACTTAATTTCTTGTTGCTGACCTCATACGGTGTCAGTGGGGTATGACATAAAAAACAAATATTGTCAAGGCCAGCTATGCACTGCAGAGTAACGCAGCTTCAGGTAATAGACACTTAAGATCACTTACACTGAATGAACAATTTAGCATCAGAGTGAAACGAGTTTTTCGATATGGAAAGCCATTCTCATCTTAAATTTCAAAGAAACCAATACTGAGTGTTGAATGGTTCCGCTTCAATGACGTTGCGATTTGGCAGCCTGTTTGAATTCAGAGTCATATGTGTTGACGGAATTTCACTGTGACTTTATTATTAAGGCAGATCAATATCATAGTATTGACACAGTTTTTTTTTTAGTTGTCCGAGTGGTTTAATCGTATGGCAGACAAAACTTAGTTTTTAGTCTCCCTTGCGGACTCCATCAGTCACTTGTTTCGAAATTCGTGCTAAATTCCCACGTATCGTCACGTTCTGTAGGAATCTTGAATATTCGTTAGACATATCAACTATCTTCAATATTTTGTTTTGTTATAATCGTCAGCTACATTCACGTCGTCATTCGTAGTTCCACACACACACACACACACACACACACACACACACTCACACACACACACACACACACACACACTATTTCCAACAAATACATCAGTCGCCCTAATCATCAATAGCTATTTTTTACCTTCCAAACCTTCAGCCAGCATGTACCTTCAACCACTTTTGTAACACTGGTCTTCACTTACTAAATGCAGACATTTTCATGAAAAAGATTGCTTACCATGTTATGAGTACAGCCAGATGCTGTCACAGGTGCAGGGAGTAATTGCTTCAATTCCCTATTCATATAGATGTTTTTATCACCTGAAAGTAAGTTTTTCTGTTCTTAATTCCTAGTTACTTCAGCTATATACACTCCTGGAAATGGAAAAAAGAACACATTGACACCGGTGTGTCAGACCCACCATACTTGCTCCGGGCACTACGAGAGGGCTGTACAAGCAATGATCACACGCACGGCACAGCGGACACACCAGGCACCGCGGTGTTGGCCGTCGAATGGCGCTAGCTGCGCAGCATTTGTGCACCGCCGCCGTCAGTGGCAGCCAGTTTGCCGTGGCATACGGAGCTCCATCGCAGTCTTTAACACTGGTAGCATGCCGCGACAGCGTGGACGTGAACCATATGTGCAGTTGACGGACTTTGAGCGAGGGCGTATAGTGGGCATGCGGGAGGCCGGGTGGACGTACCGCCGAATTGCTCAACACGTGGGGTGTGAGGTCTCCACAGTACATCGATGTTGTCGCCAGCGGTCGGCGGAAGGTGCACGTGCCCGTCGGCCTGGGACCGGACCGCAGCGACGCACGGATGCACGCCAAGACCGTAGGATCCTACGCAGTGCCGTAGGGGACCGCACCGCCACTTCCCAGCAAATTAGGGACACTGTTGCTCCTGGGGTATCGGCGAGGACCATTCGCAACCGTCTCCATGAAGCTGGGCTACGGTCCCGCACACCGTTAGGCCGTCTTCCGCTCACGCCCCAACATCGTGCAGCCCGCCTCCAGTGGTGTCGCGACAGGCGTGAATGGAGGGACGAATGGAGACGTGTCGTCTTCAGCGATGAGAGTCGCTTCTGCCTTGGTGCCAGTGATGGTCGTATGCGTGTTTGGCGCCGTGCAGGTGAGCGCCACAATCAGGACTGCATACGACCGAGGCACACAGGGCCAACACCCGGCATCATGGTGTGGGGAGCGATCTCCTACACTGGCCGTACACCACTGGTGATCGTCGAGGGGACACTGAATAGTGCACGGTACATCCAAACCGTCATCGAACCCATCGTTCTACCATTCCTAGACCGGCAAGGGAACTTGCTGTTCCAACAGGACAGTGCACGTCCGCATGTATCCCGTGCCACCCAACGTGCTCTAGAAGGTGTAAGTCAACTACGCTGGCCAGCAAGATCTCCGGATCTGTCCCCCATTGAGCATGTTTGGGAATGGATGAAGCGTCGTCTCACGCGGTCTGCACGTCCAGCACGAACGCTGGTCCAACTAAGGCGCCAGGTGGAAATGGCATGGCAAGCCGTTCCACAGGACTACATCCAGCATCTCTACGATCGTCTCCATGGGAGAATAGCAACCTGCATTACTTCGAAAGGTGGATATACACTGTACTAGTGCCGACATTGTGCATGCTCTGTTGACTGTGTCTATGTGCCTGTGGTTCTGTCAGTGTGATCATGTGATGTATCTGACCCCAGGAATGTGTCAATAAAGTTTCCCCTTCCTGGGACAATGGATTCACGGTGTTCTTATTTCAATTTCCAGGAGTGTATTTTACATTTTTCTCCATAAATATAATATTATATCAGTTCACTTGCATATTTTATGCGATAGGAAATCACGATTTACGATGAATGATTGAATAATTCTACGAGGGTTGTTCAGTAAGTATTGCCCCACATTTTTTTTGAAAAAAGGTGAATATACATATACAAACGCCTTCGTTGGTGCTTCACATTTGATGTTTGTTCTTTGCGCCGATGAAGTTTCGAACCGATCTGGCAGGTGGCAGAGCCCACAGTCCAGCGTCAAAATGGTGTGTACATACGACTCACGTTATATGCAGCGTGCTGTTATTGAACTCTTGCGTGCAGAGAAAGAAATCTTGATGAACATCCATAAACGTTTGTGTGCAGTGTATGGCGATGCTGCAGTTGATAGTAGTACAGTTGGCCGATGGGTAAAGAAAGTTACAGCCTCAGGAAATGGAGAAACAGAGCCCCATGAGCAGCCACGCTCGGGATATCATATCGGAGTCACTGCTCCAGACATGCTGAACCGTGCCGATGCCTTTATTCGTGCCGATCGGAGCATCACAACTCAACTGCGTCTACAGTTGTCTGTCGGCATTGGAAGTGCGTCTGCAATGAGTTTTTACATGCTCTTCCACAACGTTGGCGTACGGCCATGAAACGTGATGGAGACTACGTAGGAAAACAGGACATGGACAAGATATGTTGGTGTATATTGTCACCCAATTCTGACTCTTAACAATAAATATGTTCTGAGAAAACAAATGTGGGGCATTAATTATTGAACGACCCTCGTACATTTCATTGGTTAATAGTGCACTAGCATCTTTTGTAGAGTTGTAAACAGGGGGTGGTGATTGTTATGTATGTTCCTGTGAAAGCGGTGGTCACCAGAAGGAACGTTAGAAAAGACATTGTCTCGTGTTCCACCTAGTTGGAAAAAAAAAAAATCAGTAAAATCAGCCAGATGCTGGAAGCCGGGGATGTGGAGCGATAAAGACTTACAAGAGAAGGAAGCACCCTTTTAGTACGAACAATTGCGCAGTGCTTACGAAAGGCTGACACTAGTTGACCCTTTCGCAGATCTCCTCACAGGCGAAAAGGAGCAAAATTTCATGCCAAAAAGCAGAGAAGTAAATTTGATTGGCAGAGTCCTTAGTCGTAGGAGTGCTTTTAGAATGTTGTAGAACAGAGTTCTGTACGAAGTATGAACGACAGACGATTGTCTGGCAACTTCATGAGCAGTGTAGTGGAAGGCATAGTTTTTGTAGCGGGCGCCAGGATTCGGTGCAGAGAAGGCTCATATAGACGACACGAGTCTTGCTGGAAACTGACTTACGGCGTGAGAAAGGACTCTCCGGCGAGTGTTGATAGAGGAAACATTGCTCAGCGGGTGATTTCGCTAACAAGAGCTGTCATAAGTTGCAGAGTGTTGCTTTAACCGCTAACAGTGAGTTACCTCGTTCTCTGTAAGCAGAGTGACGATTGTTTGCTTCTCTGTGGTGACTGAGGCCTATCAAAGCGTTCCTTTATGAACGAATACTTCAGCTGAGTTTCTGTTCTTGTCTTATGAGCAAACAGTTGTACTTAAGTAGTATCACGTCTAGGATTTGCGGACAGTATATTACCTGCGCTGTGCAGACAGAATTTACAGGTACACATTGTACATACTCTGTGTAGCGAGCAACAGCACCGAGCAGATTGATGCTGCAATTCCACATCTCTCAGCACTGTGATCAGTGACATACGCATCACTGCTCGTCAGATAGGGAAACGATCACAGCTAATGAGTTGAGTTCCGTATGCGTGTTCTCCGAGAGCTCTTTACTGTCAGTAACAATCAAGGTGGAGGTCTTCTGTTTCTCGGGGCTACTCTGTATCAGCCTACCTATAGTGTCCGTCTGACAAATGGGAGCGCGTTTTTGAGGAAAGTCACAGATGTTCTAATCTCAAAGCTATATTAACACTATAACATTATATGCTGTTTGAAAAATCAATAATTTTTATGGTATTCTAACTGAATATCTATTCAGCATCAACGATCACCTAAGTAAGCTAGAGTAGAATATCATCACATCTAGATATCTCATCGAATATATTCCTCTAGGTGTAGACTGTCAAGGGCAGTGCTGTTTTTAATTCATTTGGCTTGATTCAAATGGCTCTGAGCACTATGGGACTCAACTTCTGAGGTCATTAGTCCCCTAGAACTTAGAACTAGTTAAACCTAACTAACCTAAGGACATCACACACACCCATGCCCGAGGCAGGATTCGAACCCACGACCGTAGCGGTCTAGCGGTTCCAGACTGCAGCGCCTAGAACTGCATGGCCAATTCGGCCGGCAATTCATTTGTAGGCGTGATATACCCTTTGCAGACAAAACATAGTCAACCGCACATACACATGGCGCATGTACAGCGTAACATCTAGGGGCTTACAATATGTACAAATAAAATCAAACTTAACTTTTAAATAATTACGATAAACACTTATCTTAAAAATCCTGCTGTGAATTCCCCGCCATTTTATAATTTCAGATTATTAAAGTTGCTGTAAAATTATATCTTGAGCCAGCTGGTGATATTTTACCACGATTATGGCCCACGGTATAATTCATTATCACATACGTAACAAATTTTGTTACCATAACTGCGTATGCCAAGAAGCAAATGGGATAAAAACAAGACCTCCAAATCCTTATGAGTTTGTAATAAGACCACTGAGATTTACGTTAAAAACAGTGGCTAATATTAGTCACAACTTGGACAGGAAATTCTGTCCATTAAAAGCTCCAAGAATATCCCGTCAGATCACGAGTTAACTTGGTGCAAGGACTTGTAAGCTGTTCTTAACGTAGAGAAATGTGAAACTGTGTACCAAGGGCGGTGGCAAGGGGGGGGGGCTATGGGGACTATAGTCCCCACCCCCATGGAGTGTCATATTACACTGGATAAAATGACTTAAGAAATCAGCAATTATATTTATCCAACAGATTCAATCATTTTTTAAATAATTATCTAGCAATATACATTCCTGGAAATTAAAAGAAGAACACCGTGAATTCATTGTCCCAGGAAGGGGAAACTTTATTGACACATTCCTGGGGTCAGATACATCACATGATCACGCTGACAGAACCACAGGCACATAGACACAGGCAACAGAGCATGCACAATGTAGGCACTAGTACAGTGTATATCCACCTTTCGCAGCATGGAGACGATCGTAGAGATGCTGGATGTAGTCCTGTGGAACGGCTTGCCATGCCATTTCCACCTGGCGCCTCAGTTGGACCAGCGTTCGTGCTGGACGTGCAGACCGCGTGAGACGACGCTTCATCCAGTCCCAAACATGCTCAATGGGGGACAGATCCGGAGATCTTGCTGGCCAGGGTAGTAGACTTACACCTTCTAGAGCACGTTGGGTGGCACGGGATACATGCGGACGTGCATTGTCCTGTTGGAACAGCAAGTTCCCTTGCCGGTCTAGGAATGGTAGAACGATGGGTTCGATGACGGTTTGGATGTACCGTGCACTATTCAGTGTCCCCTCGACGATCACCAGTGGTGTACGGCCAGTGTAGGAGATCGCTCCCCACACCATGATGCCGGGTGTTGGCCCTGTGTGCCTCGGTCGTATGCAGTCCTGATTGTGGCGCTCACCTGCACGGCGCCAAACACGCATACGACCATCATTGGCACCAAGGCAGAAGCGACTCTCATCGCTGAAGACGACACGTCTCCATTCGTCCCTCCATTCACGCCTGTCGCGACACCACTGGAGGCGGGCTGCACGATGTTGGGGCGTGAGCGGAAGACGGCCTAACGGTGTGCGGGACCGTAGCCCAGCTTCATGGAGACGGTTGCGAATGGTCCTCGCCGATACCCCAGGAGCAATAGTGTCCCTAATTTGCTGGGAAGTGGCGGTGCGGTTCCCTACGGCACTGCGTAGGATCCTACGGTCTTGGCGTGCATCCGTGCGTCGCTGCGGTCCGGTCCCAGGTCGACGGGCACATGCACCTTCCGCCGACCACTGGCGACAACATCGATGTACTGTGGAGACCTCACGCCCCACGTGTTGAGCAATTCGGCGGTACGTCCACCCGGCCTCCCGCATGCCCACTATATGCCCTCGCTCAAAGTCCGTCAACTGCACATACGGTTCACGTCCACGCTGTCGCGGCATGCTACCAGTGTTAAAGACTGCGATGCCACGGCAAACTGGCTGACACTGACGGCGGCGGTGCACAAATGCTGCGCAGCTAGCGCCATTCGACAGCCAACACCGCGGTTCTTGGTGTGTCCGCTGTGCCGTGCGTGTGATCATTGCTTGTACAGCCCTCTCGCAGTGTCCGGAGCAAGTATGGTGGGTCTGAAACACCGGTGTCAATGTGTTCTTTTTTCCATTTCCAGGAGTGTAGGTTACAATAAATTTCAAACACAGTTTAACAATAGACTGAGTCGCAAATAGCTTGCTATCTAAACCAATAAATATCATTTAGCTTAAAATATGCGTCTTATTATTTATTAAAACGTTTTTTACCCTGGACTCAAAAACAGTTACCAAAATCAACTTTAAGCAACACTTAAATTTTACCAATTTGTTGGTAGAGAACCCCAATGCTCCTTTTATTAAGAGATATTCCATTCCCCATTTTCAGTGCTATGTTAATGTGTTCTCTTATTTTTTGCTCTTCAAATTGTGCTTTTCTGTGTTATCGTATGAAATATTGTGACAATAATGGCGTGTGAAAAACGTAACACTAGGATCCAAAGTAAACTGAGAAATTATAGTGACAACAAGCGTAGCTTACCAGCACCACTGTGTAATGAATTAACAGACATTCAAAGAAGTAATTTGGTAATTGTGAATAGGGAAATGGAGTGGGCGGCAAATAATGGTGTAGATAGTGAAACGAGTAGTGAACAGGGAAGCATTATCGATCGATCGGTTGGCAACAGCTTGCCTCAGGAATCCGAAATGACAGAACACAATATTGCAAATACTGTAGACTCAGGTTTTGGGTCTTCACCGTTTTCTCAAATGAGCCAAGACATATTTTCTGCTTGTGAAAATGTGAATGTTGCCGGTGAAAATGCACTGCCAAAAAGCATAGAGAAACAGATTCCAGACACTAATACATTATTAATGCAACAAATGGAACAAAATCAGAGACAAACACAGCAAAAGCTTCAAAAGTTAGACACAATGGAACAAAATCTTCAGAAGTTAGTCACGACGCTGGAACAAACACTGAAGATTTAACTACTGAGTTATGTAACATTGAATCGAAATGTCAAAAAGTCTATAACGACGTAAAAACACAAATTTGTGAGCATTTTCAACCTATTTTTTCTCGGCATGTAAATGCATTACAGAATCACGAAGCAGCCATAAAGGAACTGCAAACTATTGTTCATGAAAATCATGACACCTTGCAAGCTAAAATTGACTCAGTTGTATCTACCGATTCGGTTACGCAACTTGCAAAACTCAGGAAAACTTAAAAGACACAGTAGATACGATTTCAACACAAATGGACACTCTGAAACATGGTTCAGAAAAATACACTGAGGAAATCAGTTCACTATAGGAGAAAATAGCCGAACTTTCGGATCAGTTCATTAACTTATCTACAGAGGTAGATGATGCTCTCTAAGACACAAGACCTGTAGCCTTTACTGACACAGAAGACTATGAACAAATTAGAAAATTCAAACAAAATCAAAATCAAATCAATACGCAACACCAAAGAGAAATCCGGGAAGTACAAGATCAGTTGACACAGGTAATACAAGAATTACATATCTCAGAGGACACTCGCGCTCCAATACGGGAAGAGGCACATAGAAAAACAGAACAGCCACAAAATAATAACACAGGGTACTTCGGAAGTTATGAAAGAAATTGGCAAGGTACACCGAATTTTGAGATGGAACCGCCGAAAAGAAGTAACTATGACCGATGTGCGAATCGCCGACATGATGATTTTGACTATAAGCTGTTTATTACTACATGTAAATTCAAAACATTTAAGAATTCCGGCAACGACATTCATCCACAAGCGTGGTTTCATCAATTCTCTCATTGTTTTCCTCCCAACAGGTCATTATAGCACAGATTAGAATTTATGTGTGACTATTTACAGAATGAACCAGCTGTAAGAATGCGATCTGGCAGTGAAGGAGAATTTTATCATTCCTTCCTCTCAGCATATTGGTCTCAAGCTACACAAGACCAAGTAAAACATAGCATCATAATGATGAAACATTTCGAACAATTTGAATTTTCCAGTCTTGTCAAATATTTCGAAGACATGTTACATAAGAATCAGTATCTTTCAAACCCATACAGACCCTCAGAACTCATCCGCATTTGCTTAATCAAATTGCCTGAACATTTACGACATATTATTTTGGCAGGACGTTGCAAAGACGACATTGAAGCTTTCCAGAGACTGTTACAAGAATTGGAAACTGACACTGACAATTGCGGAACGCGAAAACAGGAGCACAACAATTATCGGTCACATCTGTCACAATTCCGTGATTACAGAAATAATAACTGGACACAACAAGGCTATTCTTACAACGTAAATCGTGACCAAAACAGACACCACCCGTATGACAACTGTTGGCAGAGTAGTAATAATTACAGGGAAAGATCACCTCTCCGCAGTAATGACTATCACAGAGACAATCAGAGAAACAGACAATATGGAAACCAAAATAATTATTATCTAGGGAGACAGAATAATGTCAGATGCAACGGTCCACTGCGCAGTTACGATTCCGGGAGAAATTCTCCACCACATGACCGACAAAAAAGAAACTGTGTAAACTACCGACAAAACGACAGACCTGAATTTCATCAGAACTGGCGGGATTCAAACAGGACAGGGCCCTCTCGACAAGGTGAATTTGTAGAAGTTAGATCTCCAAATCCCAATAACGATGCGCGCCAACAAAGAGGCAATAGACAATGACTCACACTGCCGGCAGCCACAAAACTTACTTATGAAGTTGACGACATAGCTACCGTGGCTAGTAATTACGTAAAAATGGAAGACATTAGGGACATCTTACTCCAGGAACACAATGTAAAACATAACATTGCATATCCTGCGATTCAAATTACAGTAAATGAGGTAAAATTTACGGCAGTACTTGACTCTGGCAGTCGCACTTCAGTAATTAGTGAAACAGCCTTTAGGAAATGCAAAAAATCGAACGATTGCCCCATACTTCCGTTACGTAAGATTAAATTACAAGGTGCAATCGTTGGAAAAAGTGTAGATGTACGCCAACAAAGTAACTTATAATTCTTTTGTCAAAGCCACAGCTTCTCTGTGAACTTTCTTATTGTTCTATTATTGTCGACGGAAAATATATTGGGAGTAGACTTTTTGAATGAATACAAAGCAATCTTAAGCTTTTACGATGCTGAAATAAGTTTAGAGAAAGAAGGTAAGTCAATAGCTTTGAAATTTGAAGATTGGCTCTCAAACAATGGCGAGGAAATTAATCGGCTTTACCTCCTGTTAGAAACAGTTCGGAATTTCGACGGAACTTGACACTAACAATCACTCTGCAAGTACTGACAGAGATGAATCTATGGCGTATTTGATACTAATGAGTTAATTCAGAATAAAAATCAAACAATTGAGAATTGTAATGACACTGATAGGCAGGACCTTTTTGAGATTTTACAAGCACATTCCATAGTTTTTACTCACAAAACAGGAACAATCAAGGGATTTCAATACCAATTTTGTGTTCGTGAGCATACTAAATTTTGTGTTAGACCATGCGTAATTCTGGCACATTATAGGGACCGTGTTAGAACAGAAATACCATCTATGGTTGACGAGAGGATTATTGAGCCTGCAGTTAGCTCATACATCAATCCATTACATGTTCTTGAGAAGAAAAATGGATCGATCAGGCTTGTCTTAGATTCGAGACAAATCAATACTGTCATCATTTCTGAAACAGACAGGCCGCAAACGTTGGAAGAACTTCTTCAAAATTTTAGTGGTGTAAAAGTGTTGTCTTCTATTGATCTCAGATCCAGCTTTTATCAGATCGAACTTCATCCAGAATGTAGAAAATACACAGCTTTTCTTTGTTTCGGCGTTTGTTATCAGTTTCGAAAACTTCCTTTTGGTTTGAACATTTCTTCGGCAGCATTCATTTGTGAGCTATATTCCATATTACCTGAGTTCTTAAAACGTCATATCACCTTATATGTGGACGATATTCTAATAGCAGAAGCTTCATGGGAACAACATAATCGCATCCTCAACAGTTTGTTACGTATTTTTGCAGAGTCTGGAATTACAGTTAACTTCGAAAAGTCTGAATTCGGTAGGTCAAAGGTGAGATTTTTTGGACATACTATTTCTTCTGAAGGCATTCAGCCGGATCCTGAAAAGTTAGGAGCAATGAGAGCCATTCCAGCTCCATCCACAAAAAGACAAGTCCGCAGTTTTCTAGGTCTCGTAAATTTTTACCGTCGTTTTCTGAATATGCAAATTCTAGTTACACCAAAACTTTGTTCTCTCACTGGAAAAAATACTATTTGAAACTGGGACGAACAAGCACAGTTGGAATTCAATTCTTTGAAAAAATCGCTATTTAACGCGCCAATACTAGCTCATCCAGATCTGTCACAAGATTTCTGCCTTAGCACGGAT
Source organism: Schistocerca cancellata (assembly GCF_023864275.1). Taxonomy (NCBI): domain Eukaryota; kingdom Metazoa; phylum Arthropoda; class Insecta; order Orthoptera; family Acrididae; genus Schistocerca; species Schistocerca cancellata. The sequence goes on from NC_064628.1 coordinate 665,110,999, forward strand.
TCTTCTAAAGTCGGTCTTGGTGCCTATTTATTTCAAAAAGCCATAGAATATGACACTACTGTTCAGAAAACCATTGCCAAGTGCTAACAAAATCTGAAAAAAATTATTCCGTTACTGAATTGGAAGCTTTAGCTATCGTTTGGGCATTTAACAAATTCCGTTTCCTTCTTTCTGGTAAGCATGTAAAAGTATACAGTGATAATCGTGCATTACGATTTCTTATGTCTTCAAAATTGAATCATGACAGGTTAAAGCGTTGGGCATTGTTTCTGCAAGAATTCCACTTCACAATGGTCTACATTCCCGGCAAGGAGAACATTGTTGTGGACGCACTGTCACGCGCACCGGTTGGGCTTGAGAAAAATAACACAGAAGGCAACCTCGAGAAAAATTTCAGTATTCTTTACATTCAGAAAGTCGCCTTTGAAAACTTCATTACCACATCTTTAAAGGACATTGCTCATGAACAAGATAAAGATCCGATTTGGAAAGACATCAAGAGTAATTGGCATGAAAAGACACACACTCAGATTCGGCATTATTATCTGGTTAGAAACAACAAACTTTTCAAACGCTGCACTGTTGATGACAAGCTATGGGTACTTTGCATTCCAGATGATTTTGTTAATAAGCTCATTTGGTACATTCATTTCAGCTACGCACATTTTGGTCCACGAAAATGTTATATTCTTCGAACGACTTGTTATTTTAACAATATGGAAAAGAGAATTTGAAGAGTCTTGTCTATTTGTAAAATTTGTCAAAAAGGTAAACCATCTAGTAACTCATATCGTGCTCCGTTCTTTCCTATCATTCCTTCTAAATTAAAAGAATTTGCTGCTGTTGATCTCTTGGGACCCCCCGTCAGAACATCGAATTGATTTTCGTACGTTCTAGTCGCTGTTGAACTTACTTCAAAATTTGTTTCTTTCACTCCATTACGTAAAGCCACTGGACGGTCTGTATCCAAGGCTTTTGTTAAAAATTTCTTACGTGAAGTAGGACACGTTAATAAAGTCATTTCAGATAACGGACCGCAATTCAGGTCTGCTGTTTGGTCACTCATGCTTCGGAATCATAAAATCAAACCTGTTTTTATTTCATTGTACTCACCACACTGTAACCCGTCTGAACGGATTATGAAAGAAATCAATAAGCTTTGCCGACTTTATTGTCACAGAAGGTATCAGCATTGGGACAGATATTTACACTTATTTCAAAATGTGCTGAATGAAATGTCTCATGACTCCACTGCTTTACCACCTATTCCTGTACTGAAGAATGAAGAACCACCAAACAGAATCAGAGAGCTCGTACCTTTTCCGAATACACGTAAACTTCGACACAAAGACATAATTAATTTCGCTATTAAAAATATAAATTCTGCTGCAGAAAAAAGGAGAAAACTACGGGGTAAAGCAAATACAAAGAAACTATACATTGGTCAGAAAGTTCTCATTAAAGCTCATTCATTGTCACATAAGAAGAAACACTTGAGTCACAAATTCTTTCTGATTTACAATGGACCTTACAGAATCCGACATATACCACATGATAATTGCGTTGAAGTTGAAACACTGCGTACTAGGAAGAGTAAAGGTTTACACCACATTTCACACGTAAAACCATTTATTGAGAGATAATCTGCTTTTTAACTTAGTCTTTGCTGTAAAATTTTTCACTTTACATTACTAGTATGCTTTGTGAGACTTATTAATCTTTTAACATGCAACAATGTTCGAAGTTAACTATCCAGTCAAGAACCAAGAGAACTTATTTAAACAGAAATTACGAATGCATTGTTATAGTGAACAGACGATACAGTGCTGTTATTTGTACATTCTTGGTTGTTAGTTGCACGATTACATAACGAATATACGGATTGCATACTTAGAACATATACTGCTAATGAGATTTTAATGCAACATTTTGGTTTACTTGAAACGACACTCTTTATTTGAAATACATTCGGTGAGATTAAAGATGACTTAGCATTTGGTTTCTTTGATAGCTACACGATTATATCACGACGGTACTAATATGTGACAATTTACATAGTTGCTTTTGCGGTGTATCTGTTTTATATCTGCACAGTTTTTCTGTATTATTCTGGAAAGGAAAACTTGTTTTAGTAGTAACTTTTGTGGTATAGCTACAATGAGACAGCCTTTTCTGTAACACAACAATACGTTAAAGCACAGTACGTTCTTCATCACGGCAATAAGCGTAATAACTAAGATATCTGTATGCAAAGCATTTTACTTTTGTGTATGATGAGGTGAGTACATTGACTTTAGCAGAACTTTGCTTACAGAGGACGATAACTACGACACTTCCAACGAATTATCTTACAGCAAGACGCACATTTAGCGCTACAGGACACGAATTTGATTAATTTTGTACTTCAAACATTTATTTTTAAAGATTTTTGAATCACAAAGTTACAAAGAAAGTTTTCGGTGATACATTTCACTCGATTGTTGTAATCTGTAACACCTCAGGGTATAATTACATTAATCCTAAGGGGGTACACGCTTACTTTGTGTACCATGTGTTTGGCAAGCACAAGGAGCCCTAGCTAATATGGTATTTGCTTATACATCTTTACACATCGGTACCATATTTCTCTAAGACATAAATTACACACCTATCTGATCATTTAACTGAGAGAGACAAACATTTATTTTACTACATCAGTGACAGATGTTTACGTAATTACACAGTTGGATAACTTCACACTTATGAAATTGTATTTTGTCTGTACTTTTTGAACTGTTCATTTTTTTTTTTTTTGGAACCATTGTGATACTGTGAGATCTTTGAATGTCGCATTTGGTATGGGGTCATGATTTTTAAAGTACGTTTGAGGTAGATGACTATTGAAATGAGCAGAGAATTTTTTTAGGTTTCGAAATTATTGTTGAAAGCTACGACGTTTTTGAGATTTGGCTGAGGTGTTATGGTGTTATTATTACGACAACGATGTGTATTATGCTTTTGAGGTACGTTTATGATCAATGAAATGATGCTGTATGAGGAATCTGGTTATGCTATGTATTTATTATGATGAAATATTGAAGATGTGTTGATGAATATAAATATGTACATGTGTAATAAGGTAAGGAATAAGGAGTAGTGGTTAGGGACTCTGATTTATGAAAAGGATGTTGGAAACAAAGAATCGTAGTTTAAGAGTTATGAAATGTGTGTACATACGTGAATGATAGTTACCACAATGCAGACAAAACTTTTTTGACGCTGTCATATATGAGATTTTGTTTCTACACACTTCTAATATAAATTTCTAACCGTTGAATTTTTATTTTTATGAGACTATCACTGTAGTGGAAACTGCTGCTGTAAATATTTCAGTAAAGAAGGTAGATGACCTTGACGTAATGTGCTGTGGAGGCCCATCTGAGTGACAGTCACCTGGAAATATGCTATTAGTGTGTGCCTTTCAGAGGCGCAGGTGGAGAAAAAAGGCCATTATCCTCGCTATTGACATTTCTTTGTAGAAAGCATGGCAAATACGACACGCTCAAACTTGAAAACATATGATTACACTGTTGAGCTTTTAATTTATGATATCTACTAAAATGCCTAATGAAATGATGAGAAACATTTTACGTCTATTGTCTTTCTAGTTGAGAGATTTTTTTTCTTTTTGGCCTTTGGAGAAGCTATTTGCCTAGTGAATGACGTTTCATATGTTGCTTTATATATATATATATATATATATATATATATATATATATATATATATATTTTCTCATTTCGTTTCATATTTAGTTTCTAGCTGCACTGCAGCATTGGTTAAAATAAAATTTAATAGATGTACTAATATAATTATTTTCCGTCTACAGATCCAGTAAATAATAATTTTATGATATACTTCCAAAAAAATGAGGGAGCACAAAAAGACATTTCCCTTCACAGGAACTGCATACATAATTTTCTTTTCAAGTACTTGGTAATTTATTTTGTAGAATAAGTTGTGCTGCACCATTTAATCACATAGACATTAAGATGTGAATAGACATTTCCCTTATCTGCATTGTTGGCTTTAGTGTACTATTTTTTCTGCTTGAGCTCTGTCATGTCTAGATATTAATTATTGCATTTGCTGCTGCTGTTTGCCAGGCATCGCGCTACTAAATTTCACTTCGTATTACACTCTTAAGCCAGTTTTACTATTGATTTATTTTTCTTGTTGCTGCACATTGGCTCATATTAGTTGTAATGTTGCATTTGCTTTGCTAATTTAGATATACTGCTGCTTGCTTTGCGAATTTGTATTTTTTGTCATTGCTGTTTGTGTTAATTTGTTATGTGTTGCTGCATTGCCTCGTCCCTTAGTTTATGCATCTGAGCTCAGTAGATTTAAGTTAGGTTAAGAGGGGGTAGACTATATAAGAGAAGGAGTTGCGATGAATTGGAAGAAATGCATTGAGAAGTTTTATGAAAAAAGTGCAGAAAGCAGGTATAGATAGCACTTTTTGAAATAATGAAGAACGAAGGGAGATCTCCAAGAAGTAAAGAAAGTTTTGTTTGCAAGATACTGCAGTAAAACAAACCCTGTCCTTTCCTTTTCTGTTATTCCGCTATGTGTTTGTATACCCTTGTGTATTTGTGTTCTTCCTGTCTTTATGTGTTCGTTTGATGAGAGTTATGTTGTAGAATTTTTCTAATACTATGTTATTTACTTTGTAAAGATGTTTGGAAATTATTTATTCTGTTTTGTTTTAATGCTCATGTGTGAAGTTGATGTTTCAAAAGCTATTCTGATCTTTTATGTATTTACTTATAATTCCTGTAACACTGATGTATATGTTTATTTCTATTCTGCTGTAAAGCCTGTGTTACTACAAATGTTATCTGTACTGTTATGCTCTTTAATGACGTATTTTGTACCTTTGTAATAGTATTCTTATGTTGTAAATTTATAACTGTATAGACACCAGTTTTTCAAATTAAGTTTCATTTCAGTGCGCACGTTTCTGTTGGTCATAATTTATGCACAGTATGTGAGAAGTTGTGACTGTTAGTGCTTGCATGTGTGTTAATAATTCAGCAAGGGACTTGTCAACAGCATTGCTGATTCTAAGGACAATTCCAAAAACTTTGTGAGTGCACAAGTGGTGGTCATGGACTTGCTATATTATCCGCAAGACTCTTCAATGATGATTGTGCACCCGCACAGTCACAACAGATGGCTGCTGGCCATCTCTACAAGGACTACAGTGGGTCTACACCTTTGCTGACTCACCAGTACCATTATTTCTACAAGGAGTGCAGTGGGTCTGCACCTCAGGTGGCCCACCAATACCAGGACTACAGTGGGTCTGCTCTGTAATGACCTACGTACCAGTATTCTTCAAAACTTCGGCTGACTCTGCTGTGGGTTTGCTATGTTGTGGCCCATTGCCTGTCTGCATGTCAAGAGTCAGCACTGTCTTTCCGTTGGAAGGACAACGCTACTTCAAGACTGCATGGAAATCCACTACTACCGTGTGCATTTTTTTTTTTACTGCTCAGACTTTGAGAAAAACACTGCAATTTTACTGTGACGAACGATCAGGATTGTCTTTATGGACTGCTGAGAAAATTTTAGCTTTTGACCAACATTGTATGATAAGTGTGTGCATTTGTTTTCCTTGTTATTGTAGTTGTGAAAAAATTTTAACAAATATGTATTGGCCAGTGCACAAAACAATTTGTAAAATTTTTTGTGGAGAGCATGGGGGCTATGTAAATAGGCTGTTTAGGTTCTTATATTGGTAACGTCACCGCCACCTAGCGCTCTGTACGAAAATCACTCGCTGTGCTGTGGGCAGTCTGTGGCTGGGTGGCATTATTGGAAATTGCTATTGTAGCATTGGGCAGTTGGCTGTTAACAGCGCGTAGCTTTGCGCAGTTGGAGGTGGATGTGGGTAGTGAGATGGCGGAGTTTTGAGAGTGGATGATCTGGACAGAGACAGTAAAATTGTAAGACTGGATGCCATGAACTGATATATATATATATATATATATATATATATATATATATATATATATATATATACATTATTACTTTTGAACACTATCAAGGTAAATACATTGTTTGTTCTCTATCAAAGTCTTTCATTTGCTAACTATGCCTATCAGTAGTTAGTGCCTTCAGTAGTTTGAATCTTTTATTTAGCTGGCAGTATTGTCGCTCGCTGTATTGCAGTAGTTTGAGTAACGAAGATTTTTGTGAGGTAAGTGATTTGTGAAAGGTATAGGTTATTGTTAGTCAGGGCCATTCTTTTTTAGGGATTATTAAAAGTCAGATTGCGTTGCGCTAAAATTATTGTGCGTCAGTTTAGTGTTGATTAGAATAGGGAAAGAGCGAAATGTCTGAGTACGTTCAGTTCTGCTCAGCTGTTTGAAAGTCAAATAATGTAAGAGATTTATCAGCACAGTAATTCATTAATTTTGCTAAGGGGACGTTTCAGTATGCCCAAAAAAGAGATTACATACAATACACGTGCACGATCGTCATTTTAGTACCGCATCAATGTACGGGAACGGATTTAGGGTAGATTAAAAAAGGACATTGAACGTATGCAAAGATGGGCGTTGAGAATGATCACAGGCTTGTTTGACTGGCTGTAGACTATAACAGAAATGTTGAGAAATCTTAAATGATAGACATTCGGAGGATCAGAGAATGACACCTTATATCTCGCGAGAACTTGCTTAGAAAACTTCGAGAGGAACCCTTCAGAAGCAACAAACACCTTCAGAACCCCGTGGAGACTGTCCAGACAAAATTACGTAAATAGGAGCTCATCAGAGGTGCAGAATACTCTCTCTCTCTCTCATGTTCCACAGATGAGTGCTATGTAAAGAAATTTCAATAAATCGTGCAAACGGTCCGTACATTTTATGAGTATAGCCGAAGAGGTGATGGGTGTCGTCATTTTCAAAAAGAACCTTCCACACTCAAAGAACTGAACCTAGGACAGCTACAGGATAAAGAGACGTTACAAATGTATCCAACAACAGGTCTGATGTAATCGCATCTGTCCACGCAAGGACTGGCGTCATTCTGTAGTTTATTCAATAAATTTTTGGATGCCATGTAGTCTTTCTGAAATGGAAGATGAAACGTCCTGTCGTTGTTAAACGCGGGTAACGCGATAAAGCCTTCCGCTGAAGTCAGATATTATAGGGTAATAAGTGATAGATCCAGTACTCTGCAGGGTAGACGGGCTGCTCGGAAATGGACGCAATGGTGAGTCCACACGCAGTCAGAGGAATACCATGTGATACTGTAAATCCCAACTGTGATTTGGTTAACTAGAATTTGTCTTACAGTCAAGGAATACCTCTCGGAAACCTAAATAAGAACTGAGGGATTCGTAGCTTGCATAAATTTACACTGACGGAAGAAGAATCTCAACATCAAGAAGTAATTAATGTGGAGTAATGAAATTTCGGAAATAGATCTGTCTGAGTAACGTATTTAAGTGAATTACATTGAAAAATCACAGGTTAATGTTAGGGCAAATGTGAAATGCTGGAAATTAACCATCAGTGTAACCGCCAGAATGCTGAATACAAGCACGCAATCGAGCATTCATTGTGTTGTACGGATACCGGATGTCAGTTTGAGGGACGTAGTTCCATGCTTGTTGCTCTTGGTCGGTCAGTAAAGTGACAGAAAATGCTGTTTGTGGATGACGCTGGAGTTGTCGTCCGATGATGTCCCGTATGTACAGATCTGGTGATTAGGCAGGCCAAGACAACATGTCGACACTCTGTAGAGCATGTATGTGAGAGTATAAGCGTAGAGCGGTATGTGGGAGAGCGTTATCCTATTGGAAAACACCCCCTGGGAAGCTGTTCACGAATAGTAGCACAATGGGTCAAATCACCAGACTGACGTACAAATTTACTGTCAGTGTAAATGCGATAACCACACGAGTGCTCCTGCTGTCATAAGAAATCGCACCCCAGACCATAACTTCAGGTACGGATCTAGTCAGACTAGTAGGCAGACAGGGTGTTGGCAGGCCTTCGACTGCCCTCCTGATAATCAACACATGGCCATCACTGGCGCCTAGGCAGAACCAGCTTTCATCGGAAAACACAACAGATCTCCATCCTTTCGTCCAGTGACCTCTCGCTTGACACTACTGAAGTCGGCCGGCCGGAGTGGCCGTGCGGTTCTAGGCGCTGCAGTCTGGAGCCGATCGACCGCTACGGTCGCAGTTTCGAATCCTGCCTCGGGCATGGATGTGTGTGATGTCCTTAGGTTAGTTAGGTTTCAATAGTTTTAAGTTCTAGGCGACTGATTATCTCAGAAGTTAAGTCGCATAGTGCTCAGAGCCATTTGAACCATTTTTGAACTACTGAAGTCGCAAATGGCGGTGGGGCGGGGTCAGTAGAATGTGCTCTACAGGGCGACTAGCTGGGAGCTGACCTTGAAGTAACTTTGTAACAGTTCGTTGCGACACTGTGGTGCCCATAGCTGCTCAGATTGCTGATTCAGATGGAGTACAATGCAGCTGAGCCATACGCCGTACATGATGGTCTTCCTTCTCGGTAGTGCCACGTGGCCGTCCAGAGTCCGGGCTTCTCGTTTTCACCGCTGCCCGTAATCGTATACGGCGGGTACATTCCTACCAAGTGTTTCTGCAGTGTCGCAGAAGAAACATTCAGCTTCTCGTAGCCCTATTTCACGACCTCGTTCAAAATGAGTCAAGCGACGGTAATGGCGACTTTGTCGCCTTAACGGCATTCTTGACTAAAATCAACTCACCGCCTCCAGTCTCAGAGGTAACTAACGCTCACGACCGTTACAGCGTGTAATTAATGCAAACCTGATTTGCATACCTATAGTGGCGCTACTAACGCCATGCTCATGCGACTGTCACCAAATCTGAATAGACATCACCTTTCAGATGTTGAAACACACCTATCAACTATTGTTTATGTCGCACAACTCCACTTTGATGTTGCGCCTTTTTTTTTCGTCAGTGTATTTCTTGGACAACGCATGCTCTTCCGGATAGACTCTCTTCTACAGGTCTTAGTCACTGTATGACTACTGTAGTTTATATCGATTGATACCCACTTACTGTTGTCAAGCCTTTTCTCCCTCTCTACATTTTATTTATCACAACACTTTGCACTATCACGAAATTAACTATTTCTTGGCGCTACTTATAAATCGATCCCATCTTTTAATGTAATTGTGCCGTAATTATATTCTCGACCAGCAAACTAGCATCCATTGGTTAATTATATGGACGACCCATTCTGTAACATCACATTTGAAAAATTTCCAATACCGCTTTGTCTGAAATGTCTACATTTCGCTCCCGTTCAAGACTATAATTGAGTAAAATGCCTCCAGAAATAGCTAGCTAACAGACTGACAATTACGGCAATATGTGAGTACAAAATTAAATTTCACCATAGGTCTCAAGAGAAGCGGATACCTGCAACTAGCAGGCATTTCACAACACTGTAGTTTTTTTATTAGTGCTTATGCGTCTTCCGTTTATAGCTCTAAAAATTTTATCTCTCTAAGGTGCGATTGTTTCTCCAGCTCATACCGATAGACTCAAGCGAGTCTTGGAATCGCTATTGATGGAACTTTCTCCCCGAAATATGTATCGGAATTTTAAAAAATTAGATGCAGGCAGTTAATTCACTGTTACTCATAACGTATATACTGATGGAAATGGATAGCGTTGCAGCGCGAAGACGTTGATAGAACGCTGCCAAACGAATATTTCAGTACTTCCAAATCTGTGGGATAAGTTGGCTACGATTTTGGCTTTATGCTAGGTTATCGTCGTTACCAAAAAAAGCTGTTCCTATTGCTAGAGGCTGGCCACTTCCGATTTCAGTGCTGTGTTTGGGATGTGATCTCAGTACCATGGGAGGTGTAGTGTGGGTGCAGGGGTAACATTGCAAGATCGCTTTGTACTTCATTTAATGGCCGATGGCCACATCGGTGGGTGCTGCCTTGGTGCAGCCAGTGTCCCACAGGTAGTTTGTGAGGTGCATATCTCGCGATTCCGAGGCAGTGCAAAGGCAGTTGGCAGCGCCAGTGTCGTTGCTGAGCAAGTCCCATCGTAAGGCCAGATCCATGGGCCGGGTGCATCGCCCATCTCTCATTGTGAATAGACGAAAGCCTGTAGGCTGAGTTAAGCTCAGGATCCATGGAGACAATCTGGTGAGTGAGGCGATGGCAGCCACTAAATGGCTTTGTACTAGCAGATCAGTTACAAAGCACCGAATGAAAAGTATGATACATCGGTGTGCAGAGCAGGAGCACTGGACACTACTGTTCGGCGTAGGCTAGTGTTGACTAACTGTGCAGTTCCAATCACTGGCCAGAGAACGGAAAAAGAACACCGTCCGAACAGGCCAAGAAGGCCCAATGGTACTGACTGGTCGCCTTGTCATCTTCAGCCCTTAATCGTTACCGGATGCGGATAGGGAGGGGCATGTGGTCAGCACGGCGCTCCCCCTACCATTGTCAGTTTTCGTGACCGGTGCCGTTTCTTCTCAATCAAGCAGCTCCTCTGTTAGCTCAAAAGGGCTGAGTGGCCCCCGCTTGCCAACGAACAGCGCCCAATTTCGATGCTGTAACGGGAACCGGTCTTACCATTGGGGTAAAACCATTGACTAACGCCAGTACAATGTTGAATAATTTTACCGCCTCCCCCTGGCTGGGTGTGGGGAGATGGCTGCCTGCCGTAATGTACTCTGCTGTGGAAACGACGAACTATGCTACACCATGCAGCAACACGACACGTCACCGACAACAGAATATAGCGCTACTTGTTTTCTGGAAGTCTGTCGACTGATTTGTCTAGCGTCATTCCAGTGTGCAGCTGTAGAATTACTGAGTCGCTAAAAAGCAAGTCAGTAATTCTACAGCTGCACACCGTAATGACGCTAGACAAATCACGAAGGATCACTTTCAGCTTGGACTAAACACTACGGACTAAGAATGGTGTGCGTATATGGAGTGTGCCTAATATTACCGCAATTTCTCAGGTGGAGATCGCAACACACCACGCTCACAGGACGTGCACGTGAAGCTACTGCCATCTCTCGGACTTTGAAAAAAGTCGATCATTGGTGTGTACGACCTGGGAGCTTCATAACGACAAGTCACAGAGACAGCTGTAATTGCTGGGTCAACAGCGTCTTCGTTGAACGCAAACCACGCGTCCTCCACATTTAAGCGCGAGCCTTTATCTTGAAACCTCCCATCAGCGAGCCACCGGCGAGCTCGCTCTTTCATCGCCGCTGTCTCCGATGGGTCACGCTACGCATAAGCCCAACTACAGGACACTGAATTCACATGACCTCAGTGCCTGCTACTCTGATCGGCCGGCCCGTCATTTTAAGCAGCTGCACTTAAGAGCTTTGCCCCCATACTAAGTGGATTTTCAGACTCTTTCAACCTCAGTATGAAAGATATCAGTGAGGAAATTCATAGACATAGCAAGACGCTGCTAAGCATTACTAAGAAGGCGTACTCAAATGTAATTTATCCGAATCTCTTATGATACACCTCTTAAAGATTTTTAAGGAAAGCAAACGTTATTAATATTCTCTGCTTGTAGAGGAAGGATTAGAAAAAGGGTTACGGGAGAATACGAGCTTCAGATGAGGAATTAGAGAGGAGAAAGACTAATTGAGTTCTGCAATACATTTCAGCTAATAGTAGAGAATAATCTCTTCAAGACTCACAAGAGGTTGAGGTATACATGGAAAAGGCCGGGAGATACGGGAACATTTCAGTTACATTAATTTCGCCATAGCTAGGTAGAGATTCCGAAATCAGATGTAGGATTTTAAAGCGTAGCCAGGGGCAGATACAGACTCACATCACAATTTCGTAATACTGAATCTTAAGAGTCTAGCCAGGAAGAAAGAATGCGCAAATAAGTGGGATACGGAAGTACTAAGGAATGAATAGATACGCTTGAAGTTTTCTGAGGCAGTAAATACTGCAACAAGGGACATCTCAACAGACAGTTCCGTTGAAGAGGAATGGACCTCTCTAAAGAGGGCAATCAAAGAAGCTAGGTACAACGAACTCAGCTGCGAAGAAATCACGGGTAACAGAAGAAATACATGAGCTAATCGACGAAAGAAGGAACTAGAAAAATATTCAGAGAGATTCAAGAATACAGCCATAAAAGCTACTTAGAAATATAATATACAGGAACAGCATGGAAGTTAAGGCAAAACGGCTGCGTGAAAAATGTGAAGAAATCAACAAAGTAGTGATTGTCCGAAAGACTGACTCAGCAAAACAACCTTCGGTGGAATTAAAAGCGAGGGTGGTAACGATAAGAGTGAAATGGTATTTCCGTTGTTAAATACTGAGCAGAGAGCAGATATGTGGAAAGTGTGCCCTGAACACATCTACGAGTGGGAGGACTTGCCTGACAAAGTTATAGAAGAAGAAACAGAAATTGATAGGAAAGAGAGAGCGGATCTAGTATTCGAGTCAGAATTGAAAAGATTATTTGACGACTTAAATAAGGCAGAAGGGATAACAACATTCCATCGTAATTTCTAAAATCATTGGGGGAAGTAGCAACAAAACGGCTGTTCACGTTGGTGCGTAGAATGTATGAAACTGGTGACATACCATCAAACTTTCGAAAAAACCTCATTCATGTAATTCCGAAGATAGCAAGAGCAGACAGGTGTGAGAATTAATGCACTATCTTTTTAACAGACCGTTTAACTACGATGCTAACAAGAATAACATACAGAAGAATGGGAAAGAAAAGTGTGAGACTGTTAGACGACGATCACTTTGGCATTAGGAAAGGTAAAGGCACAAAGAAGCAGTCCTGACTTGCGGTTGATGACGGAAGGAAGACTGAAGAAAAATAAAGATACATTCATAGTATTTGTCCACCTGGAAAAAGTATCCGACAATGTCAAATGAAGTAGGATGTTCTGAATACTGTAAAAATAGAGCTAAATTATAGAGAAAGATGGATAACACGCAATATATACAATTACGGAATATATACAAGAGCGGAAGACCAAAAAGGAAGTGCTATGACTAAAAATGCTCTAAGACATGAATGTATTCTTTCGCCTCTACTGTTCAAACTGTAATCGAAGAAGCAAAGACCGAAATAAAAGAAAGGCTCAAGAGTGGTATTAAAATTCAAGGTGAGAGATATCAGTGTGAGGATTCGTTGATGACATTGCTGCTCTCACGGAAAGTGAAGAAGAATTACACAGTCTGTTGAATGGAATAAGCAGAATACAGACAGAGTAAATGGAAGAAAGACGAAACTAATAAGGTCTTAATTTGAGGAAGAATCTCCTGAGCATGTACTTTTGGAGTACAGCATTGTACAGCAGTGAGACATGGACTATGGGAAAACAAGAACAGAAGAGAAGAGAAGGATTTTAGATGTGATGCTACAGAAGAATGTTGAAAATTATGTGGACTAATAAGGTAAGGAATGGATTGGCGAGGGAAGGAATATATGGAAAACAATGACACGAAGAAGGGACAGGATGAAAGGGAATCTGTTAAGACATCAGGGAACAAATTCCATGGTACTAGAGGGATAAAAACTAAAGAGGAAGACAAAGAGTGGGATACATCCAGCAAATACATGAGGACACAGATTGCAATTGCTACGCTGAAATCAAAAGGTTGTCACAGGAGAGGAATTCGTGACGGGCTTCCATCACGACTGATGACTGAAGTAAATAACATTCTACATCTTTATTTTACATGTCTAGACATTTACTTCGCAACATAGCCACCCTGGCTACGAAGACGTTTCTCCCAACGAGGGACTATCGTGTTGGTAGAAACATTCTATAATGTCTGATTTCGTTTACGAAACCACATCCTCATCTCTACTTGGACCGCTTCATCACTGTCAAAGTTAAGTCCTTGAAGGTGTACGTTAATTTTGGTAACCAGATGTAAATGAATGCAAAACGTCGGATAGTTCCAGATGTCGCAGCGCTTGTGTGGGATATCCGATGAACATGTTGAAGAAGAGGACGCTCCACGTAAGGACGAATACTTCGAATTCTAAACTCGATTACAGCACGCTGTTTCTCACGCAGGGACGTAGTTACGTTACACACCGCCATGTTACACTTCACTATTATGTGCCATCTAGCACCACAGAGCTGCAAATATGAGGGTAGCAACTATTTCTTCACAAGCGGTACAAAAGAGTTACATGTTTGCACCTGTTACTGTACTTCAAAGTAGTCACCAGCGTTGTGTAGAAACCGTTGCCAGCGATTGGGAGGCGTAGTATACCTTTAGCAGAGCCTGTTCTGTTGATGGTGCAAATGGAGCGGTCTACTGCCTGTCGAATCTCTGGAAAGTTCTGAAGCTAATGCCAAGAAGTGGTTCCTTCATCTTCGGAATCAAATCAAAGTCACAAGGACTTGACTCCGGGGAGTATGGTGGATGGTACAGTACTTCCCAGTCCCATCGACCAAACAGAGTAGCCACAGCTTACGCTGTATGCGCCCGCAAAATGACGTCGTATGCGTGCAGAATGATGCTTCAAAAACGAACGGTAATACTGTGCATTGACTGTCTGCCGTGGAGCAACGTAATGCGTTAGGATAACAGCATCACAGTCGTACACGAGAATCATCATAACTTTCACCATACTGAGGCTCTGACGCACTTTCGACTTTCGCGGCGACACAAAATGACACCATTCGTTGGATTGGAGTTTCAGTTTTGGCTCACACGATGTGGGCCACGTATCATCCAGCGTTACGATACGGCGTAAGAAGCCTCTCCTTCGCGCTCATAGTGCACCAAGTGCGTCTGAGCAGCGTCGTAACGCGTCCATTTCTGCATTTCCGTCAATACATGCGGAACCCATCGTGATGCAATTTTTCGCATGCCCAGGCATTCCTTCAGGATGCGAAGCACAGTCGTATGCTCTAATCTGGTTTCGTGGGCGAGCTTTCGAGGCGTCGATCATTGTCCACTAACGCGGTAACAGCATGCACTTCTTCAGAGACGCTAGGACGTCTTGCCCGATGCATGTCTGCCACAGTTTGCCGACCTTCGTTGAAGTCTTTTACCCAACGTGCCACTGTTCTATACTGCAATGCCGATTCCCCGCACGCCTCTTGAAGACCTTTATGACAGTGTTGTGCTGTACCACCTATGGCACATTCAATCTTGATCCAGCTCCGTTGTTCCTGTTTCGGAAACATACTGACACCGTCACGTTTGACCGCTCGCTCACAACTGACTGTGTTTCCCTCGATTGTGCGCACGCCGGTGACGTGGGACACGCTAGTCCATTTGCTCGGAGGTAAGGTAGGTATGTCAACAACGTGTGTTATCAGCAAAAATAGTACATACCATCACATTGTCTCCACAGGAGTGTTGCCACTATTTAAGCTCCAACCTACGTATTTAGATACGAAGAATAAAGATGTAGAATATTAATAAAGTTTGTCTCATTTAAAAAGCTTTGAGAGTTTTCACGTAAATAATTCGGTGGCATTACTTTTCAGCATGTCGTCTAATTTGTCAGTGGCTTATAAGATTCCATCAACATTCAATATTATTTCTTTATATCAAGAACACAACTCTCGTTGCATATAACACAGTACGAAGAAAAACTCACACACACACACACACACACACATACATAACAGCATCGCAGTCGTACACGAGAATCATCATAACTTTCACCATACTAAGGCTCTGAGGCACTTTCGACTTTCGCGGCGACACATAATGACGCCATTCGTTGGATTGGCGTTTCAGTTTTGGCTCACACGATGTGGGCCACGTATCATCCAGTGTTACGATCCGGCGTAAGAAGCCTCTGCTCTCTCTCTCTCTCTCTCTCTCTCTCTCTCTCTCTCTCTCTCTCTCTATATATATATATATATATATATATATATATATATATATATATATATCGGGAGAACTTTCTTAAAACTCAAAAACAGACCTCAAAAATAATTAGAAAAGAAAAACGGGGATATGACAACAACAGACTCCCTGAAATCCAGCAGGATTTCATCCAAAATAATACAAGAAATTTTTATAAGACTTTCAGAGAAAACTTACAGGGATACCAAGCGCCTAGCTTGTGCTTCAAGAAACCCGATAGCTCTTTGGAAACCAACACGAAAAATAACTGCAAAATCTTAGCCCAATATTTCAGTTCCCTCCTCAACTGCGAACCACCCCAAGAAAAACTTAGTCTTCTCTTCTCCAGTATTCACACATCCAGACTCGCATGCCCCTGATCTTGAAGAAATTATGGAGATAGTCAAGCAGTTGAATAATAACAAAGCACCAGGAGAAGAT
Source organism: Schistocerca cancellata (assembly GCF_023864275.1). Lineage (NCBI taxonomy): Eukaryota > Metazoa > Arthropoda > Insecta > Orthoptera > Acrididae > Schistocerca > Schistocerca cancellata. Next base: position 665,127,356 of record NC_064628.1, read on the forward strand.
GGGATCATTGCTGAGTTCTGGAAACTAAACGATCCTATACTTATGCAGAAATCACACCATATAATGTCAGACATATGGATAACGGAGCAGATACCAGAGGACTGGAAATGCTCTCTAATTCACCCGCTACATAAAAAGGGCGACAAGACAGACATGAACAATTACAGAGGAATTTCCCTGCTCCCAGTCGCTTACAAAATCCTTTCCAAAGCGCTTTTAAACAGGATAGAATCCCAAGCAGATACACCAATTGGTGAATACCAGGCCGGATTCAGAAAAGGACGCTCATGTGCGGAACAGATCTGGTGCTTAAAGACAATATTACAAATTATTATTTTAAACATAGCTGCGTAACAGCAACGGTTCCACGTAATCAGATGAAAAACAGCCGACCAGTTGCAAAGGATAAAGTAATCTTTACCTAGGTTTCAATAGGTTTAAACCTATCTTCTTCAGAAGACGGCAGTATTACATTAACATGGCATGATACGTCGTTGCAATTTTTACAAACATCTCCATAGCTCCATTAGTTCAAATACAATAGGGCTATATTGTATTTGAACTAATGGAGCTATGGAGATGTTTGTAAAAATTGCAACGACGTATCATGCCATGTTAATGTAATACTGCCGTCTTCTGAAGAAGATAGGTTTAAACCTATTGAAACCTAGGTAAAGATTACTTTATCCTTTGCAACTGGTCGGCTGTTTTTCATCTGAATATTACAAATGAGGAAATGCAGGAACACAGTAGTTACATTCATCGACTTCAGGAAAGCATATGATTCAGTGGACCGTGGAACCCTGTTTAAAATCATGGAAGAATTTGGGATCGACCGAAAGACACGAAAAATCACAGAACAGACACTTACAGGAACAACGGCCAAAGTGAAATTCATGGGCGAAGTATCAGAACCCTTCGAAATCAAATCTGGAGTCCGACAGGGGGACGGACTACCCAAATCCTTTTCAATATTGTTCTAGAAAAGATAATCAGGGAATGGGAACCTCACGTAAAGGTTATCCAAATTGGTATCAAGAAAGAGAACCGAATTAAAGTCAAGTGCCTTGCTTTCGCTGACGATATTTGCATTATCACCAATAACAGAACAGAAGCGATTCACGCAGTGGAAAAACTACATGAAATTTCACAAAAAACCGGACTACAGATATCTTATGAAAAAACCCAATATATGGAAAGGCAGCCAGAAAATAAATCCCCTTTAATAACAAAATATGGTAAAATTGCACAAGTCTGCCATTTAAATACCTCTGTGAAACTATACAGTCCTCAGGATTAAACCGAATTGCCAATGAACAAAGAATCACCAAGCTCCAGAAGGCCTGCAAGCTAACATGGACGCATTACAACAAGACGTGCATTTCGACAGACGCAAAAGTAAGGCACTGTACAACAGTGATTCTTCCAGAAGCAATCTATACAGCTGAAACAATGGTGATTGATGGTCATTCAAAAATTAAGGAAATAGAAAAGCAGGAAAGAAAAATTCTCAGGAAGATGTACGGTCCAATCAACAAAAATGGTATTTGGATGAAGAGACCACAAAACGAACTCTATAGAAAGATCAACACAGTAACAGATGAAATCAGAAAGCGCCGAGCCAAATTTTATACACACATCTACAGGATGGAAGACTCCAGAACAGCAAAGAAATTATTCAATATTATAACAAGGAGTAAATGTGGCACAGAATGGCTGAAAGAAGTCCAGAGGGTTCTGCAGCAGATCAACATAAAAAATCTCGAAGATCGCACAGAGTGCCGGCATAAAATCACAAGTGTGAAGTTTGGGGAAAGAACATCGCGTCAGACTGGTAAAAAATGGACAGAGGAACGGAAGAAAGAGCATTCTGAGAGGATGAGGTGGTTTTGGGAAGCAAAGAAGAAAAACATCCGAAGATGAAATTATGAATTCAAGTTCAATCGCTCTCCTAAAGGGGAACAATCGTTATAATAATAATAATAATATATCGGTTATTAAGTGTACATAATGTAAAGACACTTACTACTGTGTTACCTTTTGGTGCGCCACGAATAAGTAAAGCGTGGATTTGAAGAATTTTTTAAATCTCGTGCAGCTATGGCTGGAAAGCAGTAGTTAAGGGGAGCCGGAGATGGTCAAATCCAAAAAATTACGATTTTTTTTGCTACCGAAAATTAATTGGAACATTCCTCTTTAATGTAAACTTTGAATTATTGTTCTACTCGTCCTAGAAGTGGAGTTATTACCATTTTCCCCCACGCCTGCAGAGGAAATGGGCGGCCGCTGAATGCATCTAACACCCTCTCGTGACTTCCTGGCGAACTGCTTGGGATTTTCTCGGCCTGTTACGCATACAGCGCCTTATGTTACGCATACAGCGAGTGTGCAACGGTTGGATACATTGTTTTCTATGACAAATGAAGCGCTAAGAGGGATTTGGTAGTGGCATTAGATGGTTCCTGGCAAAAGAGGGGTCATAAATCCCCGAATGGGGTTGTAACTGCTCCTTGTGGTGATAGTGCAAAAGTGATAGATGTTGCAATATTATCAAAACATTGTAGGTGCAAAAATAAAATCAAAGGAGAGCACAGTGGAACCTGTGAGGCAAATTTTAGTGGATCAAGTGGAGCAATGGAAGTGGATGGAGTGAAACAAATTTTTGAACGTTCAATTCCCAGACACAACTTTAGGTACAAATACTACCTTGGGGATGGTGACTCCAAAGGTTTCAAGACTACAGAGAAACTGAAACCATATGGAAATGAATTTGTAGTTGGAAAGTTGGAATGCATTGGGCATGTGCAAAAGCGTATGGGTGCACGGCTTCGAAGGCTCAAACAAACTTTGGGTTCAAGTAAGCTCAGTGATGGAAAGACAATAGGAGGGAGAGGCAGGCTTACTGATGAGGTGATTGAACGTCTACAGAGATACTATGGGTATGCTATAAGGCAAAATACTAGTAATGTTAGTGACATGCGAAAAGCAGTGTGGGCATTGTTCCTTCATACTGCCTCTTCCAATGAATGCCCTCAACACAGCCTGTGCCCGGAAGATTCCTGGTGCAAATATAATGCAAAAAAGGACTATGATCACAAACATGGTTTGCCAGCACCTGTGATAAATGCAATAAAACCAATTTTTCATGACTTAGCACAGCGAGAATCGTTACACAAACGTCTACACGGAAAGACGCAGAATCCTAATGAGAGCGTAAACAATTTGATTTGGAAAGTGATTCCTAAAAGGGTGTTTGTAAGCATAAAAACACTTCACTTTGGCATTTATGATGCAATAGCAACCTACAACCAAGGGAACAAAAAAAAATGGTTCAAATGGCTCTGAGCACTATGGGACTCAACATCTTAGGTCATAAGTCCCCTAGAACTTAGAACTACTTAAACCTAACTAACCTAAGGACATCACACACACCCATGCCCGAGGCAGGATTCGAACCTGCGACCGTAGCAGTCCAGCGGTTCCGGACTGCAGCGCCAGAACCGCTAGACCACCGCGGCCGGCTCCAAGGGAACAGTGTGAAGTGTGAAGTTCTGAAGGCATTAGGATTTACAGCTTGGGTGAACACTGTACGAGCACTAAGAAATATTGACAGAGAAAGGATAAGAGGAGCAGAAAGAAGAGAAAGGCATATGAAGTATGATGGAACAACAGGCCAGAAAAGAAGACAGAAGAGGAAGCTTTTGGAGAATGAAGAAGAAGACCCTGATAATCCATCCTATAGTGCAGGAATGTGTTGAGAAACTTTGACAGCCATTTCCCGTAAATTAGAATTTTTCGAATATAAGGAACATTTTCTCAAAATCCACTCAAGCTAGAGAGATGAAATTTTTATACAGCACTCTTAATTGTCAAACTTACATTGTAAGACAGCCATTTGGCAATATGTTCAGTAGTTTCATTTCGGTTTAATTATAAAGTAATTATTTGTAAAAAAATTTGGGTCATTAATAAAAAAAATAATTGGAAGGAAACTAGAAAAGATACTCCAAAATCCCTCTGTCAAAACTGCAATACTAAACCACTCTATATGTAATTTTTCTATTTGGTAGTTTATTCATAAATGTTCCTCAAACTTAGTGATTTTAACATGGGCAGCATAGGCACCTCCGGCTGCCCTTAAGGGGACAGACTGGCCCTTCACATGGGAGGTACGGGCAATGTTGATATTTTTCGGATAATTCTGCTGAGGCAGGTTTACGACACTGCTCGTAGGCTAGAAAGCACGTCCCGGCGGGGACTGTATATACAAATGTATATACTGTATATAAAAATGTGAAGTAATCAGGGCGGCACGGGCAACCGACGTGCTATGAAGAACCTATACTTAGCAATTGCAAGATCGCCCAGTGACCTGTGTGTAGGGGCCGAAGCGGGCTGAGGAAAGCTGACTTTGTAATTATCAAAGGAACTACGTCAGAAGCATAGGGAAAAGGCGCATAAATAAGCGAGTCCAGAGGCTCAAAGAAGGCAGTCGTGTATCTATTCTGTCTGCATCTAGAAATGGATAAAATGAGGATTGTTCAAGTTGCAGGCTAACCACGACCCCCTTTTAGCGATAGATGTCGGCGGCGAACTGGCCCGCTGAAGCAACCACCGGCCTCCGCAGCACGGATGCGTCATCGCTGTGGCGGGGAGGAGCGTCTTGGAGCTACACCGGCGCGAGGGGCTAGAGGGCTAATGGCCTCCGCTCTCTGGGTGGCATCGACCGGCGGACTGCAAACTGCAGTCCGAAGGGCGGGACTGGGGTGCGAACTCGTAGACTCCCGTGTGCAGACCTGTCTGCGGGCACTGAACGAGTGCCCCAGGTGGGCGACTGGAGCTGCTAAGGCTCACTACAATGACGTCGGTCGGCCGTTTCCCTTTGGCCCTCTAGATAGGGTCCACGAGTCGCCCTTGTGGGAGCAGTCAGCCATGTTCCGAGCCATTGGCACAGTTAACACGTGGCGGCCACGTAGCTGTGGCGCGAGTAGGGTTCACTACGTTTGCAAGTGCCCAACGCTGCAGATTCCGGCATTCGCGTTGGCGCTAACGCACGCACGGTACACGGCGCCATCGCCGAGTTCAGCTGAAGGCTCGCTTTGTATCTTCGATGCAGTAAAGTCAATGAAATACTTTCGTGTGTTTCTCTGCTCTGTTCGACGTGTCATCCCTACTTCCCAAGCCATACCTCTCGGTCGTTCCGACTTATTACAACCCCTGAGCGCTGGGGGTTGCATTACCTTTTTGTAGACGTCTGATTGTCTTTTTTAACCACCTTGTTTTTAGAGACACACCGGTAAGTAGTATGGAGGTTCAGCAGAGGTGTACAGAAGCACTACATTACGGTGAAATAGGAGGATTCTTCGGTTGCTTTGACAAATAAATGGATGACGACAGCAGAAATCCGCACAGAGTGTACATGCGGCGTGTGATCAAAAACCTTCAGGAATGGTTTACTGGAATTTTGTTAGAGATCTCGAACTGCCGTGCGGCATTTGCCGCTAGCATCATACCGCTGAATTCAAATATCTGCATGGTTTAAATATAAACTGGGACATTAAGCGGCATTCTGTGGTGTTCAGTGATGAGCCTGACTTCTGTTTTTGGCGGGTCAGAACGACGCCTATTTGGCCGTGGATAGCCTGGTGGATGGTCACGGGAACTAGCAATTTTTTATCATCTTATGGGACTTAACTACTAAGGTCATCAGTCCCTAAGCTTCCACACTACTTAACCTACATTATCCTAAGGACAAACACACACAGCCATGCCCGAGACAGGACTCTAATCTCCACCGAGACCAGCCGCACAGTCCAAACTAGCGATTCTCGGGACGTCCGCCTCTCCAAATCCTGTAATCCTGGTATGGGGCTGTAGCGAATATGATGGAGATGGGAAACAGCACATTACAGCAGGATCGTGCTAGATCCAACACTAGTGCACATCACAAACGCGTGGAGGAATTTACTGATTCTTCGCTTAGATGTGCCGTACCCTGACTTGATACGCATAAAGCATGTACGGCGTTTGTGTGTGTGAATTCCTAAGGGACCAAACAGCGGAGGTCATCCGTCCCTGTACTTACACACTATTTAAACTAACGTAATCTAACTTAATCTAACACACACACCCATGTCCGAGGGATGACCCGAACCTCCGACGGGAAGGCCTGCGCCATGTCTGGTATGTGACTGGAAGACGTATACTTTCTTACCACCGTCGGTAGACTACATGTACCAAAACGAGTTTCAGGCATCGTAAGAAATTCCTCGGTACAGTTCTTCGCATAAAATACTGGACTCTCATTGGTATCTTTCACAGCGCAGGTGAAAGAGTTACAGTATTGTAACAACCATTTACGCCCTTCTCAAAATCAGTTTTAATCTAATGATGATTACAACGGAGAGACCATTGCTCATTAAGCAGACGCGTCAGCAACTTGTACCACACATTGTGCCACACAGTGCGTACAGGTACCTGGGCAACTCCTTTCTCTCCCACCGGAAGAACCACTCACTCCAACTGCCAGTTACACTGTGTACGTTTCCCACAGACCAGTAGTAGAAGCCGTCATGTTATGGGATAACATTTGGAAACTGCTCGGTTGCCTCAATGAATACACGTGCATGTGGGGATCACACTTTATATTGATGCCAATAATGGAATCAGTTCCGAAAAGAATGTAAGTTTCATTATTTGATAGTAGTCATGTGATCAATGTCCCCTATAGGTTTGATAAATATAGAAGTGGTGTTCCACGGGATAATACTTTGCATTTCCTTCAGTCTGGTATATATAGGCTTCGGAACTGTACCTCAAGAACTAGATTGACATAGATTAGTTGCAGTTGAGCGTAGAATGTGATAGACATTTAAATATTTTTTAAATATATTTTTCGGTTTCCGTGGTACTATAAGAGCCATAGCTATTAGGTCACAGAACCAGTAGGAAATTCACAGGAATTCGTAGCGGGCCGCATCAACCTTGGCTGAAGATTGGTAAGTCGGAGATTATTTGGAAATTTTGTGTTGGGCTCTCTTGTTGTTTGAGACGTTGGTCTTCAGCCTAGATAGCCCGCAAGTAAAACCAAACCCTGTAGAACGCGTCGGCGCGTCGGCACCTGTGCTCTGTGGCAACTGGTAGCGGGCAGCGACGTGAGGTTCGCTCCGGCGCGTCAGGGGCGGGCCGCGGGCCGCGGGACCAATCAGCGGCGGCGCTTCTTGCCAGAGCCGCCGCCTCCGCAATCTGTCAGCCGGCCGGCGCTGATTGCCGCCGGCGGAGATGCTCGCGAGGTGAGGTGGCGCGCCGGACACGTTCCCCAACATGTCCCTCAAGCAACCGTAGCCGCTCACCACCAGTTTCTTTCTTTCTTTCTTGCTTCTGTACTGGAATGCACTTCTCCTTCCAGCAACGCCTTCCTCTAACAGTTACCAAATTATAATTACACTGACCTAGCACCCTGTGCTTCGCTCGCGTGGACTGTATGATTTTTATGTTTATTACAAATGGCAACATCTTCTAAGATTTCCACGCTAATTAAGGCCGTATAAACCTGGCCTTTTCCGAATGGTCTTCTGATCAAAAAGCGATTCTGGTTGTTGGAGTCCCAACATTTTGTTAGTCACGCCTTTTGCGTTCTTGTGGAGATATTTCCTTAGCACCTTTGATACCCCAACAAATATTTTTTTGTATATAACCGGGAGGTCAAACACCAATTGTCACTTATGTACCCTTGAAACTCCTTTTGTTGTTCTTTAATAATTATTTGTTTCCGAAAAAACTTTCAACCATTATTTTACCTCCTTAGTGGTTGAATTTCCAAAAATGCTGAAACACGAATTTTTTATTTCTCTACCGCGAAACCAAATGCCAGTTTTCGTAGTTCTACCTTCAAAATTCCGTTAACACCGTCAAACTTTCAAAAAGCCTTTTATTCCTTAATCCATCCACTTAGGAGTGGAATTTCGGACAATCCCTTCTTAAACGATGCCTACAGTGTAAGATCCACACCCTCTCCTAACTTCAAATTTCTATCCATAGTGGTTTTGCCTGGGCGATGATGAGTCAGTAAGTCAGTCACTCACTCATTCAGACATTACCTTTTGCATACAGAGATTCCAGAGCTCTGAGACAACAGAACGCAGAAGAACTCCTAGGGAGATATAAACCGCTATTAAAACTCAGCATCATAGAGACAGTATGTAACCAACATCAAATTGGCAAGAACTATACATGCTCGGATATGACAATGACGTCCATGTCAGAGCTACCGCACGATGTCGGCAGAAGCAAAGCCGTCCACTATTCCTATCCAAGCAAACATTACGCGTATGTTTCTCATTCAGAAATCGCATTTGAATCTTGGTTGTTCGTGAGCACTGGAATAAAATGGCTGCCTCAGTTGCACATTTATTTTCATTTAAAATGCGACGACTAGCTCTGATCCGTAAGCTCCTGTCGGTGGTTATCTCAATAATATTAAAAAGCAAAGTAACATGTAAATGCAGCCACAGGTACAGGGAGTAGACAAGAATATGGAAATACCTCGAGAAATACATCCCTGAACACAAATGCAGATGCTAGCCAAACATACGCGTTGTGCTGTTCTATTTGCCCACTCACAGCACCTGTGCAATGTCCTCGAGACGTTGGTGTTACTGCCGGTCGTCGTCGGAACAGAGTGAGTGCTTTACGTCGGGGCTAAATGCTTTCTAACGGGGGAAAATTGTTCGTACACATATTGTTGGTACCTTTGTAACAAAACAGCTAAAGTTTATGGTGCTTCAAGAAGTGGTAAAACCTATCCATCAAGTCACACCGTGGACTCATGTGTGTTGTGTGATCGTCACAAACGCTCATTGAGGAGAAATATTACGAAAAATAAGAGGACGACAGCTGCGGAAGTCACTGCAGGATTGAATGTCGCACTCCCTAGTGCTGTCAGCATCAAAACAACACGAAGGGAGCTCTGTAAGCAAGGAACTACAGGCCGAGCTCGAAGTCCAAAACCACTCATTAGTGATGCAAATGCCGTAACAGGAAAACTCGGTACCAAAGCCGCAGAACCATGACAATGGAGCAATGGAAGAAAATCATTTGGTCGAAGGAATCTTGCTTCAGACTGTCTCCAGTTTCTATTCAAGTTAAGGTTCGAAGCGTGAAACGTGGCTAGGGTTCAGCGATCATGTGGACAGCCATATCGTGATATTCCCGTGGGCCCAACGGTTACTCTGGAAGGTCATTACTCCTAAGTAATATACGATCATTTTGGCTGACCAGGTTCATTCCATGGTATAATACTTGTTCTTCAATGGCGACGTCGTGTTCGAAGAAGACAGGCCCCCAGTTTACACAGCTCACGCCCTCAGGGACTGGTGTGTGTGCACGAAGATGAATTGTTGCATCTCCCCAATGTCACCCGTTCTCAATATTATTGAACCCTTGTTCTTGCTATCCTCCTCAGTCATCCTCTCCTGAAATTGCCACGATTTTCCGGGAAGAATAGGATTCCCTTGAAAATCATACAGGACCTATACTTATCCATTCTGAGATGAGCTGGAGCTGTTTTGAATTCCAACGGGCTTCCTACGCCATGTTGGGCCTGCTAATGTGCTTTTTGTTCCCTTATTTCTTCCAAACTTCGTATCATCATCAACAGCCATTGTATTGTATTGTGTTGTATGGAACTGGGAATCTAGGAACGATGCTTCGTCCCTGCTGTAGCCCTCAGTGCTACTCAACGCCACAACAGGCTACAGCAGTCCACTCATCCCACCGCCGCCCCACAGCGAACTCAGGTTTCTTGTGTGGTTCGGCTTCCCAAGGGTCCTCCCCCCTCCACCCCCACCCCCTGTGATCGTCTCACACCAGACGAGTGTAACCCCAAATGTTTGCATGGTTGACTAATTACGGTTTATGCCTACGTGAAGACAGTGTTTGCACAGCAATTGCTGACAGTGTAACTGAGGCGGTAAAAAGAAACCGTACCCCATTCGCCGAGGTAGATGGAAAACCGCCTTAAAAACCATCCACAGTGTGGCCGGCACACCGGACCTCAACACTAATATGCCGGGTGGATTCGTGCTGGGAACTGGCACACCTTCCCACCTGGAAAGCAGTGTGTTAGACCGCACAGGTAGCCGGGCAGTCTCAACAGCCTAAATAAAACAAATAGTGATGGAAAACAACTCGTCCACAAACATCATAAAGTAGTATAATATAATGAATGATACTGTATAAACTCGTCCACACTTTATGAAGTAGTTACACGTAACATGAACTTACAAGACAGACCTGAGAGATTACATGATGACTGTTGAGATGTGCGAGTAGGCAACACTTAAGATGAACTGCAAGTTACAGGGAGAGTCGGTGGAGGAAAGGAGATGAAGCAGCGAGTGACAAATAATGATACGAATATAGATAGCTAGTCTCGTTTAAAAGTAAAATTAAATACAGGACTATTTGAAAGGTTAATGTAGATACGTAGGAGAAGGACACTAAAAAGTAATATAAAGACAGTAAGAACTCTCAGACTACCTAAGGCAAACGACAGGTCGCTAGACATACGACTACTTTTTGTTACTGCAGGTTGCCTATATCAGGGATAGGTACGTCTTTATGGGCAAACATATTGTTTTCCTCAAACAAATGTATTAAGGACCTATCAATCCAAGGAGAACAATAGGTTAATGACGTCAATCAAAGGAGAACAAACAGTTAAGTACCTGTCAATCAAAGGAGAACAATAGATTTGCCCCTTAGTGCATACCTGCCCCTTATGTAGTCAACCTGCACTAAGGAAATGTGCTGCTACGAAGTTTGTCTCACTACTGTCGATCTCAGAAACCAGCTATGACAACCATGTGAAGACAGCAAGGGCATCATTGCACATAAACATGATGTTTGTACTTCATCTAAGAAAGTACACCGTTTACTAGCGTGCATCAGAAAGCAAGCATGATCATGGGCGAGCGGCTGCCCGTTATCGATAATTCTGGTCATGTTGGCCGTGTTCTCACAACTCTCATGAGAATACGAAATCAGGGCGTACAGGTTGCCCATAATCAAAGCCATGTTCAATCTCCCGAGAGAACAGGCGTAATGTGCTTTTTGAAATGGGCTTTTTTGCAGGAAGGCAAGTATTCACATGACATGTGGAGCCTGCTTACGGGCTGTGTGATTACTACTGTTGCTGTTCCCACTGGCTTAGCAGCTGAGAAAGGCAAGCTAACAGGTCAGCACTCAGCGACTGCACTGGATGTGGGATTGGCAGCACCTCGTCTGTCTAAAAGAGTCCCTGCTCAGTGTAAAATATCTCGATGGATTTATCCGTTTGTGGAGGCCCCGGTGAGAATGAACATTACTAGAAGGTATCCATTAAAGTCATAATGCTTTATCACTTGGCATAATTATGTGGGGTGCCATTGCTTACATATCACACTCAGTTCTGCACAGCTGGCGATTCGGACAGCAGTAGTTACATTACTGACAGGTTCAGGTGAGGTTGTCTTTCTCCTGGTCATGTACTTCGTCAGATTTCTCCTCCATTAAAAACATGGCTTGCCAAGAGTCTAGCGCATCACTAAATTCCTTTCACTACCACGTGCACTGTGGCATACAGCTGAAGATGCGTGGAATGACGTGCCTTCTATCTGTCATCCATGATCAGTTCGATTCGAAGCCAAGCCGGCTTAGAGTCATAATTTCTGCCACAGTTGGCAATCCTGTGTACTACGCGGTCCTGTCATATTAATGTGACCACTGTCTATGTTCGCCTTCAACATGCAATAACTACTCACATGTGGCACCTAACAGCAGGTGGGGTGGGGTAGGGGAGGGGTATATAAAATATGTCAGGTGATGTGAGAAACAGTACAGTCATTGTCGTAATGCGAAAACGTGACTATTTATCTCACGTTCAAAAGGCATAATCAATGATTTTCGGGCCATGAATGAATGAATTTCCTAAACAACTAAGTATGTAAACTGTTCCCGCGCTGCCGTGGCTCAAGTATGCCGTCCATGGTAAAATGGTGCTATCCAAATCCGGCGACAAGGCCGTGGAGGCCAACCAGAGGCCATAAGATGACAGTGGCCAACGACGGCTGCGGAGATGTGTGCAGGTAAATACACAGGCAACTGTTCAGCAACTGACCGTCCAGATGAACCCAGGGCCAACGACGGCTGCGGAGATGTGTGCAGGCTAATACACAGGCAACTGTTCAGCAACTGACCGTCCAGATGAACCCAGGGGCTACCACTGGTGTCCCTCAGCGACCGTTCATCGAACGTTACTGCCTAAGGGCCTCTGCAGCAGGCGCCTGGTTCACGCTCGCACGCTGCTGCTATTCATCAGCGACGAAGGATGTAATTTGCACGACAATACAGCAACGGGACGTCCACTGAATGGCGACAGGTATCAACAGGTAGCCTTTTCAGATGAACCACGTTGTATTGCGCCATTGGACAGGTGGCCGTAGGTGTGTACGGCGTGAAACGTCTTAAAGCAAATAACGTGTAACAATTGTCGGAAGAGTCGAGGCCGGCGGAGGGAGAGCTACATTTTGTGGAATGTTTCCATTCCTTGGGTGATCTCATTCTGGAAAGGAAAATGGATCATCACACGTATGCACCTACACTTGGGGAACAAGTGCACGCCGACATGCAGCTTCTTTTTCTTCGGCACAGTTGCATCAACCAGTAGGACTCCCCTGGTCAACAAATTGCCTGGACTGAGACTTAATGGAAAATCTGTGGTACCACCTCGATCAGGCTGTTCGAGCCGTGGATCCTCAAGCGAGAAACCCAGAGCAGCGGGCCACGGCACTGGAGTCGGCGTGGCTCCAAATCCATGTCGAAACCTTCCACAACCTTAACACTGTTCCTGCACATCTCGCAGCTGTCCGCCCTGCAGAAGAGGATTTTTCAAGCTTTTAACAGGTTGTAAAATTAATTTGGCTAGACCGTGTAAAATTTCTGACTAGTATACTCCCATATTGCTTAAAAATTTGATCGTGGACTCTTCCTAGTATTCTGTACAGGTACAATAAGTAAACATTTCAATATTTGTTATACTTCCTGACGTTGCAATGTTAATGGTCAACTGTGAAACTTTCTCATCGGTTTATATCGAATACTGCGTGGAATTAGAGAAAGCTAATGGACTGCGGAAACCACACCATCTGTCATGGCAAAATGACCGTACAGAAAAGGTACCTGCTTTGTGCCGCTAAGTAGCAGCCGATAATTAGATTTTATGTGATGTTTTAGTATTCGTAACTGTAAGTCACACATTTATTTGGCATCCGCGACAAGAGAGGGGGATAAATCCATGTTTTGAAAAAGTCATTCATCTCGACGCCATTTTTTCATCGGTGTTGGTTAAAGATGTCACGTTATATTAGTTCACTAAGAGGAATGTCTGCCGAGCTGACTACAGTTTGTGACCACTGATCGACTGGGCTATCTTTGACGAAGATAAAGGAGTTAGTGAAACGCCCGCATCTCGTGGTCGTGCGGTAGCGTTCTCGCTTCCCACGCCCGGGTTCCCGGGTTCGATTCCCGGCGGGGTCAGGGATTTTCTCTGCCTCGTGATGGCTGGGTGTTGTGTGCTGTCCTTAGTTTAGTTAGGTTTAAGTAGTTCTAAGTTCTGGGGGACCGATGACCATAGATGTTAAGTCCCATAGTGCTCAGAGCCATTTGAACCATTTTGAACTTAGTGAAACCGGGTGAACAAAAGACCGACTCAGTCTCGTGGCGACTATTGCTATTGAAGATACACTGGTACCTGTGACCCTACGTGTGACAGCCCCGCAGACGACATTGCAGCACTTCGGGTGAGAGAGCGAGAATTGAAATTAAATCTAGTTTCAACGCTACGTGTGTCCGCTGTTGGAAATGGAAATGTCGTGTGACGAGGGCCTCTCATCGGGTAGACCGTTCGCCTGATGCAAGTCTTTCGAGTTGACGCCACTTCGGCGACTTGCCTGTCGATGGGGATGAAATGATGATGATAAGGACAACACAACACCCAGTCCCTGAGCAGAGAAAATCTCCGACCTAGCCGGGAATGGAACCCGGGCGTTAGGTATCACATTCCGTCGCACTGACCACTCAGCTACCAGGGGCGGTCAACTTATCTGTTTATAGGCGTCAGTTCCAAATTATTTTTAATGAAATTGTAAGTTAACATACTTTGAATGAGTTAATTCAAAATCCATGTGACTCTCAGAAAATAGTCAATTTTAATACTACCTTGCTCGTTTATTTCATAAACGCTTTCCCTACAATGTTTCGCATGTTTTCGTATTTGAAATGTTTCGTGAATTAGCATGCCAGCATGTTGGTTGATGTTTCTTGCCATGTTCCTTTTTGTATGTTCAGAAGCTGTTATTGTGATCGCTTCTCAGTTGTGTATCACTTTGAAACGCTGTCTGATAAAAAAAATCTGAAGTGCTCGGAAAGGAAGGAGGGAACGAGGTGAAATTTAACGGGTTAGAGGGTATACGATATTACTGGAGTGAATAAGCAATCGAGCAAAACTTACAAAGAACTTGACAGTATAAGCCCACTTGTCAGTAGGACGCTGCATTCCCTCTGGCCTGAATGCATAAACCAATTCTGCTAGCTAGAATGTAGTAAAGCTGTTGTATCCTCGCCTGAGGTAAGCTGGCCCACAGCTAACTGGTCCTCGATATCTGGATACCGGCAAGCGGACAGAGTTGATATCTAAGCAGGTCCCACAGAAATTGTAGCGGGGACAGATGTGCGTATCTTAAAGGCCACATGAGTACCTCAACATCACGCAGGTAGCAATAAAGACAGGTGGCATGTGTATGTGTGTGTGTGTGTGTGTGTGTGTGTGTGTGTGTAAGACCATTATCCTATTGAGAAACAGAACCAAGATAATGTCGCACGATAGGTAACATATTACGCAGGATGTCCGTAACATACAGCCTACACATGAAACGGTAATTCCCTAGTGAAGGTGCTGCTAGCCTGGACCACTGGTGCGAGGTGAGACAAAATATTGCCTGAAGTCCACTGTTTGTTCTAGGATGGCAGACATAGATGTGAAAGGCTCCTCCCTTTTTTGTGGTGAAGCGTGACGAGGCGACCTGATTCGCCGTTTTCGCTCCAGGAGCCGGGCTATTTTTGTCAAAGTCGGTTGTATCAGCTGATTTCTTCATTCGCTGCCGGTATCGTCGTCAGAGTGATTCCACGTTCGTCTCTCCCGTGTTTGTACCGCACCACGTGATGGCAACGTCACAAGGCGCTTCCTTCTAGAGACCATACAACGGCTTTATGCAGAAAAAAACTGGATTGAAAATCTCCTTCGAAATGACGAAATTGTGATCAACACATGGCTGACACTGAATTTGGCTTCATTATTCGACTTCTATAATTTAAATACTTTGCTGAAATCGTTTCAGGGAACATTACAGGAAAAGAGGCAACCGAGAGTGGCACTGAAGTGGGTGAAAGCATACAGGGCTACCTCTGAACTATGCAATAATAGAAATATCTATGATGAACACTCAGTATTACACACAGGTATAGTACTCCAACATTTATTGCAGGATCGGTTTCATTCGTTAAGAGACCATCTCCTGATTCCTGCACACAGTAGAAAACCAAAATAAGGCACAAGTCGTCATCACAAAGATAATCGTGACTATAGTAAGCAACATGTACAATTTATTGAGTCTTACGCTCTGAACTCGTAATTAGATGTTGTACGACTCATAAGCATGATAAATCATCAAGACACAACCCAGCCTCTTCATTAAACTCAAATACAAAACAGGTATACTCATAATTTCGTGACGAAGTACCTGACGAAACAAGCGAACCTCATTATTAAACATGTCGTCAGAGATGTTGGAGCAGCCATGTATTGTAAAAGCTCTGGTGATACTCTACGTATCGTCTGTAAAGCTGGGTTGGAAACCAAGAGACTACGTGTTTACACCACCGAATTTTTTTCACACTCCGTTGATTTTTATACCTCTTCCTTCATGGCTGCACTCCAACAAACGTCTGCATGTGGAGATAATCTTTCTTTGAAACGACGTCTGCAATAAAAAATCTGCTCTCAAAAGGAATAGCACATATCAGTGTCTCTGAACAGTTTCTATTGATGAAGCTATACGTATAGCTCTATGGCGTTAGTCACAATTTTTGCTGACGTGGATACGAACATTACGTCATTTTGCTTTCTGACTACAAGACACTGTTAACGCTAAATTAGTCACTGAGCCGGCAAATGGAATGCAGTTACAGCTCTACTTCCAGGAATTTTGTCTTGTTCCTTAATTTGAGCATTATTCTGTTGTAATTATGCGGTTTGAATGCATTATTCATGTTGCGCCACAGTAATTTGTTTCGAGTTTATTGCAGATCACCCCAATGCATTGTATTGTTTCAGGGCGATATAGCGCAGCTGTCGAGTCTCGCATTCAGGGAGCACGGTTCGGATCCTTGTACGATCATACGAAGTTTGAATTGACATGGTTGCACGAAACTGCTTTAGGAAAATTCCAGAGGAAAAAAACTATTTCAGCTAACTTTTACTTCGCCACAAATTTTCATAGAGACCCTCATTAAGCCACAAGCGGCCTTTCCTCCGGCAATCTAGGAGGCATTGAAAGAGTGTTATTGGTTCACCGACAAATATTCAATGTAAAAATCCATCCCAATGTCAACAAATATTTCCCAGTGGCAGAGAAAATATGAAAAATAGAATGAGAACAATTATAAAACCATAGTTACTATATATTCATATAAAAAAATAAACTTTTCGTGAAAGCTTCAGCATCGTCATTTAGTTACATACAGTGTTACGTCTCAACCACACTCAAGTCAATATTCGAAAGCATGATCGTCAATGAAGGACAACACTTAGCACTGAAAGTACGTTTATTACGAACACCAACGGGCTGACGCAACAAAACTGAACTCCCTCCTGGAAGGGAGTGTTGCCACTTGTGCCAACATGGAATATTCCGTAATATACAAACGTAACAAGTTTCGAGAACCGTCCAACTGTATTGGTCCATCATGTTATTCCTATTCGTATAATCGGAGCTGCGAAACACCAATGAGTAGGCTGCTAGGTGTCTTGTTCGAATGCGGTGTGACGATCAAACCCAAACAAATCTGACGATACAATGTTACGTACGGCAAGGGGAATGACCGGATAAAATATCTCAGACCGGTTCTAACTTCCGATAGAGAAGCAACTATCGGAGTAACACTAAAAGAGTTCAGTCGTTCACCCTCGAACGTTCGTCGAACAAATTCGAACGTGAGTTCAACAAGAAGAAAATAAAAACAATAAAAGGGAACGGTTTAAGCCCTTCTGCAGAAGTCTTCGTCTTTTGCGTCTTCTGGTTGTATACCAGTTTCATCTGGACCTTTATCGGCTTTCGTATAGCAAAGGATTTTTCTTTCCAGTTTTGAGTTAAAGATACTGAAGATTCGTTTCGTCCCTTTCGAATCGTAAATTCTTTTTACGGGACCATAAAGTCTAACTCTGCTTTTGCATATTGAGCTACTGAAGCGCTCAGCAACACTACAAGCGGAATTTCGTGTGTGTGTGTGTGTGTGTGTGTGTGTGCGTGCGAGCGCGCACTCTCACAGTAGACCTTTTAAGCTTCGATCCTATTCTTGGCAAGGCCTTTAAGAAAAAAAGCAACATACTCAACAAAGCAACAACTTAAATAAGACAGAGGATTACCATCACGAAACTTACAAAAATGTACATTTTGGAGAAAAATAGTTCCAGTGATATCATCATGCATTTGGCGTGCCGTACTGCTGCCTTTGCAGGTTGAATAAGCTATTATGAAGATTATACGAGCCGTTACAGTGTAGGAAGAAATTATTCTCAGAATAAGATGTTTTGTACAGTAATCTACCGACACTTACATTCTTTGATTAGACTCCACAAGTACATCATCTACGTGATTACTCTGCTATTCACAATAAAGTTTCTGGCAGAGGGTTCAATGAACCACCTTCAAGCTGTCCACCATTCTCATATCCCAAAGCAGGTTGTAAACGGGGTGTCGAATAATGTGACAAACGAAAATGACAGGTGAAAGTTAAATATGTTAGATGAATCTTTGAAGAGAGATAATGACAAAGGCCACAACTAGTAGGGATTATTAAAATAAAAAAGCACGAAACACCACTGACTGACGACAGCAGAGGGGTAATCGTAACAAATAGCTATGCTCTACCACGAGCATCGCCAACACATATTAATGATCTTCGGGACTGAAGCGATACATATGCTAAAGAGTAAGCATGCCGGTGTCATAAACATATCATAATGAAATGTGTGAGACAATTTAAGACGTGTCTCAATTATCATGAAAATTTTTAAGTCACGAGCGTAGGAAGACTATAGTCTGTGAGGCACAAATAGATAGACCTTCACCTACAAACATACATTTTAAAATAAGCTACCCGCTGGTAAATTTTCATCACAACTTAATTTTCAAGCATCGGCCAGTTAAATCAGTAGGGTAGCTCACATCCGTTACTCGTATTCGTTTTTTAATAATCAGTGTGCCATAACAAATACAGCCAAACTTAAAGTCACTATTTTCAAACAGCAGTAACTATTATTTCTGGCTCTTACACCCAAATTGTTGAAATTATAATCCTGTCTTTCCCACGCTTATTTCCACTACCACTGATTATTCTTCTAGTTACGTGAAAAATTCAACATAACACACATCCTGATTAAAGTGTCGTTTCGTCTCTCCACAGTTAACTAACTGTATTACATCCCCTTTAATATCTTTGACGTAACCACGCCTTCACGATTTTTAAGTGCCCCCTGAATCAACATATTCTACACTGCTAACTCAGTTTTTATGAAAAGCAACCAGAATTTGGTTCCCGATAACTGATTTCGGTCCATAAGCGACAGTCGGAACTGGTAAAGACTGCGCTTATTAAAATTGTAAGTACAGTCGCTACAGTTCCACACTGAAGCCCGAAATTAAACTATCCACGCCGCAAGTGAGAGAATCAAAGGCGGAAGAAAAGCTACAATCACGCACAAAAGTATCCGAACGACCTGAATTGCGTTCCGTCTGATTTGCACGCAGACTACATACCATAAATGTTTTGCGGGCACTCTAATCACTTTTCGGTAGAGTCGTTTGACTATAAAAAATGTTTAATATAAGTACCCACTAGGGAACAATGCTCCATATGGTGATAACTCCTTGCATGACCGCTACGGTCGCAGGTTCGAATCCTGCCTAGGGCATGGATGTGCTTGATGTCCTTAGGTTAGTTAGGTTTAAGTAGTTCTAAGTTCTAGGGGACTTATGACCACAGCAGTTGAGTCCCATAGTGCTCAGAGCCATTTGAACCATTTTTTGATAACTCCTTATATAAATAAATACCATGGTACCACATATATTAAGAAACACCATATTAGGGATAAGAAAATCCTTAATGCTTCTAAACTCAGATTTATTGCAATAAGTGGCACTTTACAATATTACCACTCTCATAGTACCTCAGACAACTAATGTCCGTAAGTCTGCCACATGAATCGTTCCATAAACTTTACTCAGAATTAAATTCATTTGGAAATAAGAGATTTTTTTAAAGAATTTTTGATTCCAAACTATGCTAATATGAAGTATTCTTCTTCTCTCAAAGGTTTTTCAGAACATCATCATTCTCTTGACAAGTGAGTCTGTATAAACTGGTTAATGAACTAACCAGTTAGAAAAAAACTGATTAACAACATCAAGCGGTCCATCATCACCGGCAACAACGTATCATTAGTAATTTTTCTGTGTTCATGATGGCGCTTAGATCTATGTGCAGTTCGAAAGTCACCTATCGCACTTGTTATCTGCCACAAAATGACATTAAAAACAAGTTATTCATGAGCGGCTAGTTGTGCATGTTTTTAAAGGACGTGACAAACTGTTTTGTTCTAGATTTCAATCCAAACCCAGCAACTATAGCCAATTTAACTAAGCAAAGCTGTTGTACCGGGCCGAGGCACGAACACAGGACTGGTTTTCGTTGCTGATTAGGCATAAAGAGACATGATATACCTTACTTTTAACTGACATCACTTACAAAATCTGAACTGGGAACTACCTGCCGAAAATATCTGTACTATACTAGGACTCCTATCAAGCCACTATTGTCACTGTTAACTAACCGCGACAGATGTTAAAAATGGTTTCAATCACAACCACCGAGACTTAAATAACACGACCTAGTGTTTTGTGCTGGACGACGATTGGAATTCGTCAACGAATCGGGTTATAAACTAAGCACAGTCAAATGTCAGGTATCGAGTTCTCTCAGTACTAGCGAGACGTTTGGAACAGAACTAAAAAGATGAATGAATAATTTCTGCCTTCCTGGCATTCGAACCCAACGCATACCGCCGTTTTTTTCTAAGCACGACTGGTTATTATAGATTTCTTTCATCAGTAGCGAAAGCTGAGCATGTTTGAATTAGAAATAACGTGATGAACGGTTCAGTTCTGATTGGCAATCGAACCCTCTTCACATCGACTTGTCTAAGCACAAACAGAGATACGTATCGAATTCTCTTTCACCAGTATTTAGGATCGGCATTTTTGAACTTCAGAGGATGGAAATGAGCGTATGGTGTCAGTAGCCGGGAGTTCCCAGTAGGGACTCCAGAGGATGTATGCAAACGTTAAATGTCTCACTGGGTGGAAAAATAGTCACATACAGTTATTTTTGACACGAATGGAGAGACTTTAAAAATTAAAATTGTTTCCCACCAGCTGTCACGTGTGCTCATGCTAGACCTTGGAAGGACATAATGAAAACATTTTTGTGTCAGACCAATACGCGCAGGTGTGCAGGAGTTTAGAAGCTTGAGCAAACATGGAATTGATGGAACTGCATCATTACGAAGGGATCAGATCTGGCGAATGGGACGATTCGAATTCTAATCTCAGTTCAGAACACAAAAAAATGGCTCTGATCACTATGGGACTAAACTTCTGAGGTCATGAGTCCCCTAGGACTTAGAACTACTTAAACCTAAGTAACTTAAGGACATCACACACAGTCAGGCGAGATAATCACGAGGCATCACGTATTCAGTCTATAATCTACAAATGGAGTTTCTTACTCAAATTGACAAGCATTAGATTCTTTAATAATGAAGTTTGGTTTTGAGGGTGAAATATATACGATGAACTAAGTGTGTGCACATTGCAGTAAATCATTGTCGTAACCACTGCTAACGCAGCATATGACATGAGGAGTACTAAGTACGTAACTTGCCACTGTGGACAATGTTCACCAGAACAAGGCCGTTGGTGCATAATTCGTGGCGATTTTGCTTAGTCTGTCGATACGCAGGTTGATGTAACGGTATTCATAAATCATCAATTTTTATTTAATGTTCTAGTACCGTTCTTGTGATGACATATTGGGTGTTGCATATTTATGAGTAGTCTTGTTTGTGGGTTAGAAAACGCGACGTTAAATGGAAAAAAATTTAACATGTGTGACATTTTGTTCTCTTTGGATTTAACAGAAGGGAAAAGGATGTGAAGGTAGCTCGAACGTTTGTGCCGTGTACAGGATGATTCAGTTTGAAGAGATAACGTCAGAAAATAGTTTGTCTATTAATTTAGGATCCTTTTGATATTAATTATTCCCACAGTCTGGAAGTCCAATGACTGTAGCTCGGTCATGTAGGAATTAAAACGCTGGTCTCCCTGGAGAGTAAAATCTAGAACCAATATAACCTGATAGGCCTTAGTTGCTGTATATTTTGAAACGAGTAGTTACCGTAAATTATGCTTCTCTAGATAATCTTCATATGAACAACCTTTTCGTAACAAGTATGGTTTTTCATATAAATACTAATTTATTTATGCACGTAACATCTTGACTAATAATTCTGAAAAATGAATAACACAACTATATATTGCTCATTTATGCTGGAAAATATGGAAAAATGCAGCGATCAGTCGCTGACAATCTGAATTTATTGCTTTTACTATAGAATAGCCGACATCAGAGTTAGAGGTAACAGAAACAAAAAGGATGCAAGCATATACAAGGCTGCAGCATATCTGACAAGAAACAGCATACCTGACAAATACAAACATGAACTGTACTTATTGTTTACAGACCTGTTTGGCCACCTAGACGAAGAGCACCCTCTAAGCAGGCAAATAGTACACCTGGAGTTAATTTTTCTAAAAATATCGAGATAGGTGTATGTCATTACTACAAAATTTGTACCTACAGACGCAACATTTACTGTTAATATTAGAATCTACCGAATAATTTATAACAATTGTCTACACAAACACAGACATAAGTAAGTTAAACATCAAGAAAATCAGTTAAAAATGGTAGAAGTGTCGTCTATTACTGGAGGGAAGATACAGTTGCATAAGGAAGCATAAATTAAAAATTCATAAGTACAGTTTTATACAAATGCAAGATCATGTGAAATTTAAAAAAAAATAACTATTTTATTTAGAATATAAAACAGGCAGAGAAAGACAAGGATGTGGAAAACATGGCCGTAGAGGGCCAGGGAAACAACCAATAATCAGTAAGAATCTATTCACGAAAATTAACAGGTGTCATTGATAGACAAGCCACTGTAAAACGAGTCTAACTCTACATTACATTCTTGCAAAATTAAAATATAAAATCTTACAAGGAATAGCCAAAAGCAAAAATGTTTGTTACTCCATCTTGACGTAAATCTAACAAGAAAAACATAGTAATGTAGAGCATGTAAGAAAGGCGGTCGATCTATCATGCAAATACGTGTGCTATAAAGTAGAGGAGTACCTGCTCCCAAAAATGGGTATTTTTAACTATCACTTGCTCAATGAGGAGGAGAATGTCAGATGAACTGTGGTGGCAGAAAATCTTCATCCTCTCAAGGAAATCTATCAACCTGCCCTTTTCAGAACAGTGCTATAGTCTCACTTGTGAGTCAACAGCTGGAACGCAACGTCCACTCTCTGTAAGTTGATTGGCAAAGTTGGTCTTATCCGCTATATACTTTTTATAGGTAGCAACATGTTCACCAAAGCAGACTTCCACTTTATGTCCAGTCTATCCAATGTAACAATCCAGAAGAGAAACTTTATATAACTGACTCATACAAAAAATTAATTTTATCAGCACCATGAGATAGCACAAGTCCAAATATTAATTGGTACAGAAAGAAATATTTACTTTAATCTTCTTAAACACTAGAGCAGTTTTGAGACTAATTACACCATACTGTGGTAGAGCCTCATACTTTTAAGCAATTTTACTTTTACTTTGGTCTAGTGCAGTGCTAGTTACCTTCTTATGTGTGCGTTTGTTTGCAAATTTATTATAATATTTTTGTGTTTAGCTGGAGAGATAGTAGTTCACTTTGGTAATATAACACATGATTTCCTTTTCTCTGGCGCATTCTACTTTTGAAAGTGGAGCACTGAACATGCAACCAATAACTGAAAGAAAAAATTCCAAAAATGCTTCGATTCAAAAAATTTAAGGCATAAATAAATGAATGTAACGGAACATTCTTTTTTGAGCTCATCAGTAAATTCTATTTTCTTGAGTAAAGTATTAAATTTTAGAGACTATTTCTTCAATGTCGTTACCATTATCATCAACTAACAAAGGTTTATCATCGATGTTCCTCACATAATAAAAAATTTTCTTCGCTAGCTCAGCGTTTTCATTCGAGAGTTTACTCTCAATCTGGTTAATAAGCGGATTTGATGAAAAACCTAAAACAGTGTTCCTCAAATTGAGGACACCTTTTTGAATGTAAACTAAATCATTCAACTTAAAATAACTGTACTTTACAACGAGTGGTATAAGGTAAGTAAATTCTATTATTTTCCTCTGTGATAGTCTGGCATGAGATGTAGGATTTATTTTAATGATATCAACTGTCTCATTCGCAGCAGTATTTGTGTATAAAGTGAGAATGCCAAGGGAAACAAATTTCGTACCTGTGACTTGCTATACCCCTCATGAGATCAGTTAACTACTTACGGTTTTTTATTGTGCACTGCTTCTTGAAAATGTAACTTTTTAAATGTCAAAAATTTTCGTGAAACTTTACAAAAAGCGCGACCTTTTCCATTAACAATTGGTATCACAAGGTTACCATCTTTATGAACCTTTAGGGCGGGAATGTGGTTTCATATCTCATAGCGTTTGTATTTCAAGTTATTCACTTATTTTATCTGCTCTTCCTCTGTGAGATCGTTCTCGATTCTTTCATTGCTAATATCTGCAAAGAACTGCTTAATTCTGTTAACATAATCCGCTTTCCTGACGATGACAACAGTATTGCCTTTATCAGATTTTATGATGATAGCATCACTCTTATCAAGTATCCCATTTTTGCTATCTACAATAACTTTTTCGGCAAAAAGATTCCTTCTAGGGAATCAAGATTGCTTAGAAAGGACCTCTTCTGCTGCAATAGGAATACGATTTTGCTCAGGTCTAGTGGACTTTAAATTCCCTAATGCAGACTTTACGTAGACCAAAGTGTCTAGCCCTTTTGTTAAATTTCTGATTCACTTTACGGTTTAAGTCCTTAAAACCCTAAGCCATAACAGTTCACGTTCGTTACATTGAATGTCTATGTTCAACACTCTTCGTTAAAAAGTGAATTCAGGTTCACTGGGAGTGACTTTGCGTTAGGTGACCAGTTTTCTTTGAAACTGTCCTGCCACGTATTTCAGAATATTTTTATACTTATTTACCTTGACCAAGAAGTCCATCACTGAACTGAGATTGAATAATATTTGCAATCAAGAGTCAGTACCTCCTGTGACTGCCCTTAGTGCCCTTTTCATTGCCTTTTTTCCTCTTCTTTCTTTTTAGTACATTTAGGGTCCTGTACACCACGGAGCCTACGAGTTGGCTGGCAAAATATAAGAGTCTTAAAAGGAGATGGCTACCACAAAACTGTAAGAGTCCTGGGCTGATTTTTAGCCTCAGGTAGACAGACCAGCTTTTATGTGCACACATTTTATTTTCTCTGTGCAGGACATAGGACTCCTTTCTGCTGTCGAGAAAACACAACATTATATGTACAAGCCTTTTACCAAGTTAAATACATTTCGACTGCGTGAATCTTCGTTACCTCAAGACCGACAGGACAAAATAAAGTGCGGTTTAAATTTTAGAATCAAGCGTTCTGGTTGGTTCTTCCTTTTTTCACGTAGAGCATTCACTTTCTCGGCTATACCTGTGTGATGGTCACCTCGTAGCATTGTTCCAAAATTATACCACAGACATGAAGAGACTTTCTGCCTGCATCCTCACGCCGGGACTATTGGCTGGAAAAAGCAAAAATCCAAAACAGGAGGCGATTGTTCAACGTCTTTACCCGAGCTTTACTAGACAGTACTCACAATGTTTGCCAAGATTGTCTGACAAAAACTCAGTCACAGAACGTCCAAGAAGAAGATACTTCACGCTGTGGTACGGAAGGTTGATGACTTCGTGTTAGAAGTCTGAAGAGTAATGACTTGTTGTTGGACGACTGATGAGGCGAGCCTTGCAATCGTGGAGAAAGATGTTTACATTTGAGCACTGAGTACAGAGGGACCTGACTTTAAAATCTCCGCTGTCTTCTGCACTGTTCCACAAGTTTTGGTAAGATGAGCCTTCATTCCGTTTGTCAGTTCTATCGGGACACGACATTAATTCACTCTCTTCGGGAGCCAGTCATTCCGTTTTGACACATCGCAGACAGCATTTTTGCTTTCAGTATTCATATTGGCAATATCATTGGCATACGAGCCGTATTTTTCCGTGTCCTTCCTGTAATTTAGCAACCACGCCTGCTGTCACTAGTCATATTTGTGGATTATTTGAATAACTTTGCATTTATCGTGTCCACCCACCTTTACCAAAGTTAAAATTCATCATTGGAACTCCTTCATCCAAGTATTAGGTGTTCAGTTGTTTATCTCAGTGGGTAACCCATGTTTTTATTTTCCGATAATAATCCTATTTGTTTATCTTGTAGTTGATCCTTTCCCTCATTAATACGTCTATTTAAGAGGTGTGGTACCCGAACTGCCGTGTTTGATGGGGCTACCCTTATTAGTCATCGCTCAGTAAGACTTTTCCATTGCCCAACATTATTATTATTTCCTTTAAATGCATAAACATAGGAGGTGCTTCCTTCCTCTGTACATCACCAGATATCACAGGCGTATGCAAAGAAGTACGACCGACACACCACACTTCCTGTTCACCTTGTTTTCAGAGTAATAGCAAGCACCCAGTCAGAGCATCTGATGACAGCGAGCCGGTACTCTGAGTATGAATCTATAATCATCTCTGGTGATTTGTTACTGTGACGACAAAGCATGTTAACCAACTATAGAATGAGACGTACTAGATCTACCACAAAGCCACAAACGCGTGACCTGATCAGGAAAGAATGTTTTCTTTTGCTTCATCTGTTGGCTCCATATAATTAACGGAAAATGGCAGAAAATCTTTCATGACAGTGAGATTCTGGTGCATTTGTAACGAAGTATGAAGAGGCCGAAATAGGAGTACTTGTTGCTTTTAGCCCAAAACTTCTGTATCATTAGCTGATAATTACTCGCTTGACATATGATACTGAAATTAATTCGTAAGTTCCTTCGCAGTCATGAGACAGATCGTTATGTGAAAAACCATAGTCTACTGCTTTGAATACCGAGGTACTTTATAAAATTTCATCTATAAATCGACAGTAATGAATTGGTGAAGGAGCAGCCCTTCTCGATCAGTTTATTATTCATGGTTGAAAAGTGATTTCTCTCAACAATGGAGCGAGCTGTAAGAGCTTCAGTGAATTAAACGAACTGGGATCTGAGGGTACGAATGTTGGTTGCATACATCTGTATGCACTCGTTAATTACAAGGTGCTTCTTACGCCGCTTGTTCTCTACTTGATATGAGGGTGGCCTGCGACGTCAACTGCACTATTATAATACTCATGCTGAGGGAGATGGCTGAGCTTTGTACAGTAGTGCTTTATGGGGCAAAGGTCCATGTGAGATACAAGTCGCCAATGACATTGTACCCACAGCGCTGATTGCCGAAAATGCACGCTGGTCCATCGTAAAGAAAGTCAGAGCCCGTTTTGTACACGCGGAATCAAGAAGTCAGTGGCTATACCTCCTCGAGAATAGAATGCAGGTACTAGTTCTAAGAGTGTCACTCGACATAATAGTTATTTTCGATGATGCACTACTTTCATAAGGGAGACACTTCGGATCCGTAGAGAGTTGCCAAGCTAATTTGGAGTGCGGCAAAAAAAGTAAGTAAATAAATAAAAGACTATGTTACATTTCTGTGTGTGGGGTGATGATTTATGAGAAATTCGCTATAGAGATTAGCGATGGGAGAAGTGGTGTATGGGGTGTATGATTGTGTGATAGTCTGTTATTCTTGTTTATCGTTTCCAAAATACTTCTGTCTGCAACGAAAAAATTAAATCGTCTACAGAATGATGTAAGGATAGGGTGCATTGCTGTGGTTAGCTATAGTTTGATAGCATTGTGTTGTGTGTGGAAAACATAGATGTCACGCTCTTCACACGCTGTTGAACAATCCCTTCAATAATCGAGCGAGGTGGCGCAGTGGTTAGACACTGGACTCGCATTCGGGAGGACGACGGTTCAATCCCGCGTCCGGCCATCCTGATTTAGGTTTTCCGTGATTTCCCTAAATCACTCCAGGCAATGCCGGGATGGTTCCTCTGAAAGGGCACGGCCGACTTCCTTCCCCATCCTTCCCTAATTCGATGAGACCGATGACCACGCTGTCTGGTCTCCTTCCCCAAACAACCAACCAATCCCTTCAATGCCAGAAATTTCTTTAGTTATTCTGGCTGACAACGAGCGCTGTTAAAGAATCTTGGTTGTTTCACTTAATGAATCATCAGCTTGTGGACAGCCGCAACTCATTTCATAACTGTCTGCCCATCTGTACCGTCGCAATCGTATCACCAAATGTTGCTGTCAGTCTCTGTGTGTAGACGCCTCTCCAGGCTACTTTTTTTAAATTTCTGTTTATTTAAAGCCTTGCTGTTTTGAGCCACTCATTAGAATGAACACTTAATGTTGCAATCTCTTCTTACGTTTATCCCTCGATAATTCTCGTGCGAATATTCTGACAACATACAGACTAAATCACAAATTAAATAGTGACAGCTATGAAAAGGAGGGCGTAAAATTAATTTACCCTGCTCCTAATTCATGATATTTCAGTTGGCTTTGAGGTACCTGTCAATTTGTCAGCTGTTTCCAACATGTCTTTGAGGTGCAGGCTTTACTTCTGGATGGCTTTCCCATTCAAGAAACACATCGACCTTGGTGATGTATTCCATCCTGCTGCAATAATGATTAAGACATAGCAAAGCTGTAGAATATGTCTGCACACCCTGTAATAATCGTGTTACTTACTGGAGTGACACAGAATAATTCTTCGTAATCCACCCGATACTATCACGAATTTCAATTAAAAATTCTGAACGATTTCAAATTTCGGTGTGTCAGTTACCTATCAAACGCATGTTTTTAGAGCAGGAAGCTCATCACTCGCGGAAAATACAATTTATTTCGGCTTTTTATTGCGAATTATCTGTCTTAGCCATCAATAGGGTAACGAGGGGCACTGAATGCTGCAGTTGCTCGCTTGGTCTGTGGGAACGTCATCACAACGTACGACCGAGGTTACGTTGGTTCTAGGTTTTACTCCCGAGGGAAGCAAACGATTTAACTCTTACATCACAGAGACACAGTCAGTGGACTTGCAGGCTGTGAGAATAATGCAGATCAAAAGGAGCCTACGTGAAGCGAGGAAAACTATTTTCTGACGCGATTTCTTCGATAGCACTCATCCTATACACAGCACAAATGTTCGAGCTTCCTCGATCTACTTCTCTCCTCTGTTAAAGCCAAAGACAACAAAATGTTACAAAGGTAAACCTTTTTTTCCGTTTAACGCTCCGTTTTCTAAAATACAAACAACCTTCATGTATGCAGCATTCAAGATATCATCAGAAGCACAATACTAAGACCTCAAATAAAAATGACGACTGATAAATACACGTACACCAGGCTTCACGTCAACATTCCATACTAAAGAGCAACAAATTTATATACCAACTTTCTTTTTCAAGGTAAATTTTATGTGGATTACATGGTACATTATACACATATTTTCCAGGTCATTTGTCGCATGACGGGTGGTTACAACGTAGTTGTTACTGCATGGTGTTCACACAGCTTATCGACAATATCTCACGCTGACAAAACAAACTACAATATTATATAATCTTGTGCTCGCCAATGAGATGATGATGATGATGTTTGGTTTGCGCGACGCTCAACTGCACAGTTATCAGTGCCCGTACGAATTTTCAACCTTTGCTCAGTCCAATCTCGCCACATTAATGAATGATGATGAAATGATAACACAAACACCCAGTCATCTCGAGGCAGGTGATTGCCAGTGAGAGTCCAGAAACATCATTTGTCGATTACAAGCTCAAGGCAAAATGCCTCTCGATCACCGGGGCTGACTCCGGCTCGTGTCACGTGTCCTACGCCGGTAGAACAGAATATATTCTGATCCTGAAAGACCTCGAGGTTTTTTCATGGATATAAGTTTCCAAGTTTTTACTAGCGGCGGGTTACAAAAGAGGTAAATTATATCTGAACTACCAATATACTCATACCGTTAGCATAAAATGAGGTGTGATTTATGAAATTACCGACAAATGGGGATCAGTAATGCAATGTTTCTTTTGCTTTTCGCGACGTTTACCACGAACAGGTTGTGCAACGAAGTGGTTCAATGTAAGGCAACACTTACTGTGGAAACTTCAGCATCCAACAGTGTTGGTAGCTTGTCTAGAGGGCCGTTATGTTGTTTTATTTCAGTAATTACAGAATGAAGTCGAATGTTGGAATTGAGTAGCCAATGACACTGGTTAATGGCAATTCTACCGAAAAAGGAAATTAACGTATTGAACAAGATGTAATCCATTCCAGGGAATCAGCGAGTCAGCATTCTCATCCAGTGTGTCACACATGTGATGTCACACCTGCGTTTCAAAAAAATCATAACTCTGAAACACGTGGACATTTATGATGCGGCGGATTGATGCTAGGTTGGTGTACCCAAGGTCCGAGTTCGATTCACATTTCAGGCAATTGTTTGTAACAGGCACTGACTAATTCTATTCACTTCATGTTCTGCAAGGCGAATCACGAACCACTGCAGTGCGATTACAAATTCACATATATCACGCTCTTCGGTATCGACTAGAGGCGAAAGTGGCAGCATATAGAAAGTCTGTCACAAATATTTTTTCTTATTCTAGTAATTTGGTTTTATTTAATGAACCAAAAGTCAAGTAATACCGCAGGTCACTTATTACACATCTTATTTAAGCTGCAGACGTGGAATATGTTGGTTCGGAACTGGAATCCGAACTCGGAACTTCCCATTCGCGGGCTTTGATTCCTTCGTGACGGTTCAGTTCGATCAACTTGTGGTTTGTTCAAGATTCCAGACTCCTCAAGTCCTCCACGTACGGTGCGAGTCTAGGTCCTAATCCTGGTCCGGCACAAAAGTTTTCATCGAGTCTTTCCAAGCTCTACCATGAGGACACCTAGCTGCCGGTAGGAAATAATTTTGATTTTTAACGTCTCTCCATTCGTTGTCAGCAACAACAATATGTAGCAGTTTCGATTCCCAGTTAGACGTTGAACTTTTCGTCACATCATACCAAGTTCAAACACGCCATTCCTAGCTACTGGCGAAAAAGAATTAGATAGTTAACAACACAACTCTGTTGTAGTCAAGGACGATATGTGAGGGGTTCGACTGCCAATCTGCACTGAACTCTGTCATGTTATTTCCAGGTAAAACAGATGAAAGAAACCTATATTTAACGTCCATTCGCGGGTAGAAAAAAAGGTGACAGGTGCTGGTTTCGAGTCCAGAGAAGGCAGAATTTACTCATCTGTCTGGTCGTGTGAGTGTCGAACATTTCGCCACTTCCGAGAAATTTTTTTGATATTTGACATTTAATTGAGTTCATTTAACAGCTGCGGGTTTCGAATCCCCATACACCACAAAACTTAATCACACGTCATTAGGAGTTAGAATTAAAAATAAGGTGTATCACGTCTCTTTATGCCTGGTCAGCAATGAAAATCAGCCATGTTATCGGGTATCGATCATGTGCAATAGCTTTACTTAGTTCCAATGCCTGTAGGGGGTGGGTTTGAAACTAAGTCCAGAAAAAAAGTTAGTCATGTCGTTTATAGTTCAATCTCGTTCACAACTAGCTGCTCATGAATAATCTGGACTTTCAATGTCACTATGTGTTAAGTAACAGGGGCGACACGTGACTTTCGAACTGCACTTAGATCCACTCGCCCTCATGAATACAGTGAAATGGCTAACGATACATGGTTGATGGTGACGATAGACCACTTGAAGCTATTTAACATCGTTTTTCTAAATGGTTGGTGCAGTAATCAAGAATATTTCTAAGTATATAGGGTTTTTAACGAAATATTCATGAAAAATAGCAAAATAATTTATTTTGAGTAAGAATTACGGAATGATTTATGTGGTACAGTTTGGACATTAGTTGTCGCAGATACTAACGAGATTAGTAACATTTTGGAAGCGTCACCTATTGTGATAAATTTGAGTTTACAAGTTTTAAGGACAGTCTCATCTCTAATAAGGTGTTTCTTAATATTTTTAGTATCGTGGTATTTATTCACATCAGCAGTTATTGCCATCCGGCGCATTGTTCTCTACGGGTCACTTGTGGTAATGATTTTGTATACTCAAACGACCGTATTGAAACGTGATTAGAAGACCTGCAACATAGTAATGTTGTGTGGGCTGTATGCAACTCAGGCGGAACGCAAGTCAGGTCTTTCGGATACTTCTGAGCATGATAGCACATTCACCTGACTAAGGTGAAAAGTACGGTTACGTCGTCATAAAAAATTGCAGGCAGATACTGGAAGCACGCTTTACTGCGAGAGTGATCCTTATTTTATGGTTGGGATTTCTTAAGGACATTTCATTTCGTTAACTTTTTACACTTATCCTTCGTTTTGCAGTAATTACTACTTAGTCATCATTGGGATGATCAAAATTATTATTCCATACTGACGTACCCATGGAGTATGAAGCCTTTCTAGTTATGAAGAATGATAAAGCATAGCAAGATGTCAGCGTACAATGCAAATGACGCTACCGAAGCCCGAGGAATGTCTTTGAAGAAGATAAATGCAAAATCATTTATAGAATGAAATTGTGTAGCAGACAGCGAGCCGGATCCAGACTCTTGGGTTTCCTGGACAACAGTCCTAATGCAATTTTTTTTTTTTTACTCTTCAGTGACATCTCATTTTGTGCGCAAATATTGTTTGGTTGCTTACCTTACGTAAAGTTCTTTAATGTTCACTAAATTGCTGATTTAGCAAGAAATCAATGTATATGCACAATGGTGTACAGATATCTAGTATGTTTGGTAGTTCTGTTACGATCTGATGCAAATATTGTAATTTATTTTTAATCTTAATAAGTACTTCTCTTATATGAAAGAGTTAAACGATGAGCAGTCTTACTTCATGATTCATGACTTATGTAGAACCTTACTCGATACGTCATTATGTATGTAACACCTGTACTTTAAGCTACATTTGTATTTCATAAATTTCTACGTGTTCTGGATCTTTGTCTTCGAATCTATTGACTTCACATACATGTATTCAAAATATGTTCAAATGTGTATGAAATCTTATGGGACTTAACTGCTAAGGTCATCAGTCCCTAAGCTTACACACTACTTAACCTAAATTATCCTAAGGACAAACACACACAGCCATGCCCGAGGGAGGAATCTAACCTCCGCCAGGACCAGCCGCATAGTCCATGACTGCAGCGGCTGAGACCGCTCTGCTAATGCCGCGCGGGCGGCTTATATATATTACAAAATAAATAAAAATATTACTTTTTGTCATCAATTAACTTGTATTTTGACATGTAATGTGTTTGTTATTAGGTGACGCTACATTCTATAGCTCATACTTAGGCAAAAGTACTATGATTATATTCATGAACTATTTTTGTAACCTTCTTAATGTAATATCTAATGCAATGGTCGTAAAGCTACTTCAGTCAAGAGCCAATACTGACATTGTACGGTGGCAATTCGGGAGGCATGTGAACCGATCTTATTAATTATTAATGCAAATTATTTGTAAAGGGTGATCCAAAGGCTTTCATTCGAAGGCCCTACATTCCGGAATCGGAATGCCAATTAGGAAAAATCGCTGCGAGCATTGAAAAAATCATCCAACCGAGGCACCAGCTTGAAGATACGATTTATCCAAAAGACTGAAGGTGTGATAATCGCATGGGGTGTGATCAGGACTACAGGGAGGGGGGGGGGGTGCTCAAGTGTCTCTCACTTGTGTAGCTTGTGCGTTATGACTTGCGATTATTGACGTGCGTTATGAGGGTCGTTTCTACCATTAATCAAGTCTAGGCTGCTGTCTAGGGTTCTTCTATGTCCAGTGTGTGGCCTTCAGCCGCGTGTATTCCTTGAAGCAATTTCAATAACTTGTGTTCGGGCTTTCAGCCGTATTGTTTTTGAATGCTTTTAAGGGCATGTGTGATGAAGTGTTTTTAGGAAAACAATGTGTTTTTTGTGCATTTAACAGTAACTGATCTTGGTCCTTTTCCACAACCATAGCCTGATCTGCTCTGTCCTGCGAAACCAGATTGCACCTTTATTAGTCTGTTTTATTGCAATTAAATATAATAAGTATCAGCACATTCTTCCTATGGCAAATATTTTGGAGCATTTCACAGCTGAAGTCAAAATCTTGAAGACAATTGTTGTTCTCAATCAGTTTTAAAAAGGAATGATGATGATTGGTTTGTTTGGCGCTCAACTGCGCGGTCGTCAGCGCCCGTACAAAGTCACCATTGTTACACAGTCCAGTTTTTTCACAGGCCACTCCAACCACTGCCACAAATGATGATGATGATGATGGTGAAATGATGAGGAGAACTCAATCATCGAGCCCCCGGTCACAGAAAATCCCCAACCCGGCTGGGAATCGAACCTGGGACGCCACGATCCAGAGGCAGCAACGCTAGCCGCTAAACCATGGGCTGCTGAAGTTTTAAGGGGAGTACAAAGCATGAAAACTGAAGATTGTCCCCAGGGAAATGAGAACGTCTGGTAGCCTTAGTTTATTGATTAGAAGTATAACAGAGGATTTATATTGTTGCCGTTGAAAGCTGATGATAATGAAAGGGGAGGAGTTAGGGGGGAGACCGGGGTAGTAGAAAAGAGATCATTTTCCACTTCTCACCTACGGCTGCAAAACAGCTAGCAACGTCCCTGTGCGTTTTCATGAAGCAGCTGCACATTTTTCCGCAGTTTTCCCGGACGTTTCGCCTTAATTACATTCTGTATAATTTTGCGGCGTTGCGCAGTACACCCGGACGTTTCGCCTTAATTACATTCTGTATAATTTTGCGGCGTTGCGCAGTACAGTTCACCAGTGATGGAGATATCATAATCTATGAGGCTGGCCTCCCAGATCCACCGGTGTCTTGCGTCAAACAGTGACGAGCACGAAACTTAGTGCACCATTCCACAACGGTGGTTTTCGACAGACCTGCTGCCCCATACACATTCTTCATTTTCCGAGGGATGCCTACCGGTGCTTGTCCTTCAGCAGCTAGGAAAAGAATAAGAGCACGTTGATCCTGCTTGGACGCATTTGGCAATAACTTTGCCACAGTTCAGGTTTCCGCATTTACCGCACGCACGTCGGTAACACAAATTGAAATGGCTCGGAGCACTATGGGACTTAACATCTGAGGTCATTAGTCCCCTAGAACTTAGAACTACTTAAACATATCTACCCTAAGGACATAACACACATCCATGCCCGAGGCAGCATTCGAATCTGCGACCGTAGCAGTCACGCAGTTCCGAACTGAAACAACTAGAACAGCTCGGCCACAGCGGCCGACGTCAGAAAGACACGAATGCCACACTGATCCCTTGCCTACACCCGCATCGCAGTTGTGCTATGTTGGCTGTACACTGCAGCAACGCCCCCCAAACAGGAACTTTTTGATAACCACTTACAGTATATAATGAGTCCCCTATAAACTACCTACAGTAAGGGCGCGATAATCTGGCTACTGGCCCGCAAGTACTGACTGTCAAATGCCGGCACCATGCGGAACATTTCTTGTCGGCTTTATGTGCTTCAGATTGCTGCAACCCTCAGCGATTATTTAGTTGCCTGCCGAGCTGATATTGTGTTGTCTGCGTGATCAGATGATTAATTTATTGGTAACAGTAATTTTACTTAAATTTAAAAGCATTGTGCAATATGAGACACGGTCATAAATGTTACGTAAATGTTTTGAATGTCATTTTTACTCTACTCATTGCGTTGTATTACAACAATGTTAATTAAATTTCAGATTCCTTGCTCCAAATATCTACTGCATTTGAAAACGGCGGCCTCTAAAATGCGCTTTGTTATTTCCATATGAAGATTTTCTCATAGCAGCTGATCAGTAAGAGCCACGCAAGTCAATGAGTTGGCAGTACCTTGTTTCCCTGA
The DNA here is from genome assembly GCF_023864275.1 of Schistocerca cancellata. Classification (NCBI taxonomy): domain Eukaryota; kingdom Metazoa; phylum Arthropoda; class Insecta; order Orthoptera; family Acrididae; genus Schistocerca; species Schistocerca cancellata. The sequence continues at coordinate 665,163,088 of NC_064628.1, forward strand.
GGTACCCAGCCAACATTAGCCTGCTCACAACTGAATTCACCGACATCAATTAAAATTAAGGTCATCGTAAAATATTACCACCTCTAAGTATTTTTGTTCGTTACTGAGCAGGAAAATTACACTCTTCAGAAGCTCTTAAGGTTAGTTGGCGCTTTATTTTTTTTATCCGGCTGTTAGTTACTAGATGCGTGTTACTGTAAAATACGGTTGAGAACCGCGGGCCACACAAATATTTGATTCCGGACGCTTGCGGTCCTTGGGCAGCAGTTTAACAACTACTGATTTGCTGGTTCATAATTATAGCCACATATAAGACTGGTTCAATATGGTACCTAGACCTCGGGTTACAGTATCACATCGCCTTACTACCGAATACCATAGATATATTTTTGTCTGATCATTAGTACTGTTCATATTTTTCTGTATCTGAAAACCCTGTAATGTTTCAATTGTGTCTCTATTCTGTTTTCCTTATTCAATATTTTTTAGTTTTGTACAGGCTGGGGAAAATTAAAGAGTCTGGAGAACAGAATTCCGGGGTACAAAGAAGCACAGAAGAAACGAAATACAGTACTAAACTGACTATAACAGATCTTGAAAGATACTACCATGCATCTGTTGGTACCTTTGAGCCCTGGTCAGTCAACTGCTGATGGCGGATCGAAGCTGGACTGCCGCAATTGCTTCAGTTTGATCCGAAATGTTGTGCTGCAGGTCTTTAAGACTACGAGGTTTGTTGAGATGCACCTTAGACTTGAGGGCTCCCCAAACAAATCAATTGCACAGAGACAGAGCAGATGGCCTGTGTGGCCAGTTAGGGCCGCGACCGGACTGTTAAGGAAATAGCGGGAAGGTCGGGGAAGAAGGCCAGTGTTCACTCTGTCTGCTTGCCGGGGGGCCTCATCCGAGATGTGGAGGAGGCCCTACCGGCGGCGATAGAGAGCACTGGGTGCACCCGACTGCAAATTGTTGCTCATGTCGGCACCAATGACTCCTGCCGTCTGGGTTCAGAGGTCATCCTCAGTTTGTACAGGCGGTTGGCGGAATTGGTGAAGACGGAAAGCCTCGCTCGCGGGGTGGAATCAGAGCTAACAATTTGTAGTATCGTTCCCAGAACCGATCGCGGTCCTCTGGATTGGAGCCGAGTGGAAGGCTTAAACCAGAGACTCAGACGATTCTGCGGAGTTCTGGGGTGCAAGTTTCTCGACCTCCGCTATCGGGTGGAGAAATGTAGGGTCCCCCTGAATAGGTCAGGCATGCACTACACGCCGGAAGCGGCTACAAGGGTAGCGGAGTACGTGTGGAGTGCACATGGGGGTTTTTTAGGTTAGAGAATCCCCTCCCTAGGCCCGACAAGACGCCTCCTGAGACGCGGCAAGGTAGGAGTAGGCAAAATGCAACAGGGAATAACAATATTAATGTGCTAATAGTAAACTGCAGGAGCGTCTATAGAAAGGTCCCAGAACTGCTCTCATTAATAAACGGTCACAATGCCCATATAGTACTAGGGACAGAAAGCTGGCTGAAACCAGACGTAAACAGTAATGAAATCCTAAACTCAGATTTGAATGTATACCGCAGAGACAGGGTGGACAGTGAAGAGGGAGGCGTGTTTATAGCGATAAGAACTGCAATAGTATCGAAGGAAATTGACGGAGATCCGAAATGTGAAATGATTTGGGTGAAGGTCACGGTTAAAGCAGGCTCAGACATGGTAATTGGATGTCTCTATAGGCCCCCAGGCTCAACAGCTGTTGTGGCTGAGCACCTGAAGGATAATTTGGAAAATATTTCGAGTAGATTTCCCCACCATGTTATAGTTCTGGGTGGAGATTTTAATTTGCCGGATATAGACTGGGAGACTCAAACGTTCATAACGGGTGGCAGGGACAAAGAATCCAGTGAAATTTTTTTAAGTGCTTTATCTGAAAACTACCTTGAGCAGTTAAACAGAGAACCGACTCGTGGGGATAACATATTAGACCTTCTGGTGACAAACAGACCCGAACTATTTGAAACAGTTAACGCAGAACAGGGAATCAGCGATCATAAAGCGGTTACGGCATCGATGATTTCAGCCGTAAATAGAAATATTAAAAAGGGTAGGAAGATTTTTCTGTTTAGAAAAAGTGACAAAAAGCAAATTTCAGAGTACCTGTTGGCTCAACACAAAAGTTTTGTCTCAAGTACGGATAGTGTTGAGGATCAGTGGACAAAGTTCAAAACCGTCGTACATTATGCGTTAGATGAGTATGTGCCAAGCAAGATCGTAAGAGATGGAAAAGAGCCACCGTGGTACAACAACCGAGTTAGAAAACTGCTGCGGAAGCAAAGGGAACTTCACAGCAAACATAAACATAGCCAAAGCCTTGCAGACAAACAAAAATTACGCGAAGCGAAATGTAGTGTGAGGAGGGTTATGCGAGAGGCGTTCAATGAATTCGAAAGTAAAGTTCTATGTACTAACGTGGCAGAAAATCCTAAAAAATTTTGGTCTTATGTCAAAGCGGTAGGTGGATGAAAACAAAATGTCCAGACACTCTGTGACCAAAGTGGTACTGAAACAGAGGATGACAGACTAAAGGCCGAAATACTAAATGTCTTTTTCCAAAGCTGTTTCACAGAGGAAGACTGCCCTGTAGTTCCTTCTCTAGATTGTCGTACAGATGACAAAATGGTAGATATCGAAACAGACGACAGAGGGATAGAGAAACAATTAAAATCGCTCAAAAGAGGAAAGGCCGTTGGACCTGATGGGATACCAGTTCGATTTTACACAGAGTACGCGAAGGAACTTGCCCCCCTTCTCGTACCGGTGTACCGTAGGTCTCTAGAAGAGCGTAGCGTTCCAAAGGATTGGAAAAGGGCACAGGTCATCCCCGTTTTCAAGAAGGGACGTCTAACAGATGTGCAGAACTATAAACCTATATCTCTAACGTCGATCAGTTTTAGAATTTTGGAACACGTATTATGTTCGAGTATAATTTTTCTGGAGACTAGAAATCTACTCTGTAGGAGTCAGCATGGGTTTCGAAAATGACGGTCGTGTGAAACCCAGCTCGCGCTGTTTGTCCACGAGACTCAGAGGGCCATAGACACTGGTTTACAGGTAGATGCCGTTTTTCTTGACTTCCGCAAGGTGGTCGATACAGTTCCCCACAGTCGTGTAATGAACAAAGTAAGAGCATATGGACTTCAGACCAATTGTGTGATTTGATTGAAGAGTCCCTGGATAACAGAACGCAGCATGTCATTCTCAATGGAGAGAAGTCTTGTGACAGCCAGAGCGAGAGCACCAGCAGCAGCACAGTACTGTTTGTATAAAGCGTTTATTTTGCATTTTGTTTACGACCTTCCACTAAGGAAGGGATTCTATTTGTGTTTATCTGCTCTGCATAGTAACTAACAGTTCTTGATAAAACTTTACGTAGTTTTCGTGTTAGATTTCTTAGTGTTTTCTTGATCGTTTAGAACAGAAAGCGCCCTAAAACCGTCATTTGTTTGTTTCGCGGCCGTTAGCCACTAGTCACTTGAATCAGCAGTTGTCTTGTGACAGCCAGAGCGAGAGCACCAGCAGCAGCACAGTACTGTTTGTATAAAGCGTTTATTTTGCATTTTGTTTACGACCTTCCACTAAGGAAGGGATTCTATTTGTGTTTATCTGCTCTGCATAGTAACTAACAGTTCTTGATAAAACTTTACGTAGTTTTCGTGTTAGATTTCTTAGTGTTTTCTTGATCGTTTAGAACAGAAAGCGCCCTAAAACCGTCATTTGTTTGTTTCGCGGCCGTTAGCCACTAGTCACTTGAATCAGCAGTTGTCTTGTGACAGCCAGAGCGAGAGCACCAGCAGCAGCACAGTACTGTTTGTATAAAGCGTTTATTTTGCATTTTGTTTACGACCTTCCACTAAGGAAGGGATTCTATTTGTGTTTATCTGCTCTGCATAGTAACTAACAGTTCTTGATAAAACTTTACGTAGTTTTCGTGTTAGATTTCTTAGTGTTTTCTTGATCGTTTAGAACAGAAAGCGCCCTAAAACCGTCATTTGTTTGTTTCGCGGCCGTTAGCCACTAGTCACTTGAATCAGCAGTTGTCTTGTGACAGCCAGAGCGAGAGCACCAGCAGCGGCACAGTACTGTTTGTATAAAGCGTTTATTTTGCATTTTGTTTACGACCTTCCACTAAGGAAGGGATTCTATTTGTGTTTATCTGCTCTGCATAGTAACTAACAGTTCTTGATAAAACTTTACGTAGTTTTCGTGTTAGATTTCTTAGTGTTTTCTTGATCGTTTAGAACAGAAAGCGCCCTAAAACCGTCATTTGTTTGTTTCGCGGCCGTTAGCCACTAGTCACTTGAATCAGCAGTTGTCTTGTGACAGCCAGAGCGAGAGCACCAGCAGCAGCACAGTACTGTTTGTATAAAGCGTTTATTTTGCATTTTGTTTACGACCTTCCACTAAGGAAGGGATTCTATTTGTGTTTATCTGCTCTGCATAGTAACTAACAGTTCTTGATAAAACTTTACGTAGTTTTCGTGTTAGATTTCTTAGTGTTTTCTTGATCGTTTAGAACAGAAAGCGCCCTAAAACCGTCATTTGTTTGTTTCGCGGCCGTTAGCCACTAGTCACTTGAATCAGCAGTTGTCTTGTGACAGCCAGAGCGAGAGCACCAGCAGCAGCACAGTACTGTTTGTATAAAGCGTTTATTTTGCATTTTGTTTACGACCTTCCACTAAGGAAGGGATTCTATTTGTGTTTATCTGCTCTGCATAGTAACTAACAGTTCTTGATAAAACTTTACGTAGTTTTCGTGTTAGATTTCTTAGTGTTTTCTTGATCGTTTAGAACAGAAAGCGCCCTAAAACCGTCATTTGTTTGTTTCGCGGCCGTTAGCCACTAGTCACTTGAATCAGCAGTTGTCTTGTGACAGCCAGAGCGAGAGCACCAGCAGCGGCACAGTACTGTTTGTATAAAGCGTTTATTTTGCATTTTGTTTACGACCTTCCACTAAGGAAGGGATTCTATTTGTGTTTATCTGCTCTGCATAGTAACTAACAGTTCTTGATAAAACTTTACGTAGTTTTCGTGTTAGATTTCTTAGTGTTTTCTTGATCGTTTAGAACAGAAAGCGCCCTAAAACCGTCATTTGTTTGTTTCGCGGCCGTTAGCCACTAGTCACTTGAATCAGCAGTTGTCTTGTGACAGCCAGAGCGAGAGCACCAGCAGCAGCACAGTACTGTTTGTATAAAGCGTTTATTTTGCATTTTGTTTACGACCTTCCACTAAGGAAGGGATTCTATTTGTGTTTATCTGCTCTGCATAGTAACTAACAGTTCTTGATAAAACTTTACGTAGTTTTCGTGTTAGATTTCTTAGTGTTTTCTTGATCGTTTAGAACAGAAAGCGCCCTAAAACCGTCATTTGTTTGTTTCGCGGCCGTTAGCCACTAGTCACTTGAATCAGCAGTTGTCTTGTGACAGCCAGAGCGAGAGCACCAGCAGCAGCACAGTACTGTTTGTATAAAGCGTTTATTTTGCATTTTGTTTACGACCTTCCACTAAGGAAGGGATTCTATTTGTGTTTATCTGCTCTGCATAGTAACTAACAGTTCTTGATAAAACTTTACGTAGTTTTCGTGTTAGATTTCTTAGTGTTTTCTTGATCGTTTAGAACAGAAAGCGCCCTAAAACCGTCATTTGTTTGTTTCGCGGCCGTTAGCCACTAGTCACTTGAATCAGCAGTTGTCTTGTGACAGCCAGAGCGAGAGCACCAGCAGCAGCGAGTACTGTTTGTATAAAGCGTTTTTGTACTTATTTGCTGCGCTTAGCTTTTAAATAGTTTTTTCTGGGAAAACCTAGCGTAGTTTTCGCGTCTCGAATTTCAGCGAGTGTTTCTTGATTATCAGAGTAGCTCATCAGATTATCTTGGGAATTTGTCACCGTATAGGGTAGGGTAAACGTAGTCATGTGTAGGGACTGTGGTTGTTGTGAGCGGACGCAAGGAGAATTGGCGACTCTTCGGGGGCAGGTGGAGGCATTGTCTGTTAGGCTCATCGAGCTCGAGGCGCAGGCGTCGGGTCGTAGTGGCGTTGGGGCAACTGTGGTGAGACCTATGCCTACTTCGGTGGCCCTGGAATCACATGGAACCCCTGATGTCGCTGCGTCTTCCGGCAGTGAGCATCTTACCGGTCAGCCATCACTCCAGGGTGAATGGCGGACAGTGGTGGGCTCTCGCGTGCCTGGCCGAAAGGCGAAGGTGGGATCTGGCCGCGTGGCAGCTGCCTTACCCCTTTCCAACAGGTACGGGGTGCTTCCTAGTGGTGATGACATCGTTTCCGAGCCACCACAGGATGCCTCGCCTGTTGGGCCAGTGGCCGATTTTCCGGCAAGGTCCCGACAGTCACAGAGGGCGGGCCTATTAGTTATAGGGAGCTCCAACGTTAGGCGGGTTATGGAGCCCCTCAGGAAAATAGCGGGTAGGTCGGGGAAGAATGCCAGTGTGCACTCGGTGTGCTTGCCGGGGGTCTCGTCCGTAATGTGGAGGAGGCCCTTCCGGCAGCTATTGAACGCACTGGGTGTGACCGGCTGCAGATAGTAGCACATGTCGGAACGAATGACGCCTGCCGCTTGGGTTCTGAGGCCATCCTTGGTTCCTTCCGGCGGCTGGCTGATTTGGTGAAGACAACCAGCATCGCACGCGGAGTGCAAGCTGAGCTTAATATCTGCAGCATAGTGCCCAGAGTCGATCGCGGTCCTCTGGTTTGGAGCCGTGTGGAGGGTCTAAACCAGAGGCTCAGACGACTCTGCGACTATAATGGTTGCAAATTCATCGACCTCCGTTATTGGGTGGAGAACTGTAGGGCCCCCCTAGACAGGTCAGGCGTGCACTACACACCGGAAGCAGCTACTAGGGTAGCAGAGTACGTGTGGCGTGCACACGGGGGTTTTTTAGGTTAGAGGGACCCCCCCTTGGGCGAAACGATAAAATACCTGACGGCTTACCAGAGAGGACATTATCATCGTTGATAAAGAACGTCCGTCCTCAGAGACCAAAAACAGGAAAAGTTAACGTAATATTGGTAAACTGCAGGAGTATCCAGGGCAAGGTTCCTGAATTAGTATCTCTTATTGAAGGAAATAGTGCGCATATAGTATTAGGAACGGAAAGTTGGTTAAAACCGGAAGTGAACAGTAACGAAATCCTAGACACAGAATGGAATATATACCGCAAGGATAGGATAAACGCCAATGGTGGAGGAGTATTTATAGCAGTAAAGAATTCAATAATATCCAGTGAAGTTATTAGCGAATGCGAATGTGAAATAATCTGGGTTAAGCTAAGTATCAAAGGTGGGTCAGATATGATAGTCGGATGCTTCTATAGACCACCTGCATCAGCAACCGTAGTAGTTGAGCGCCTCAGAAAGAACCTGCAGAACGTCGTGAAGAAGTTTCGTGATCATACTATTGTAATAGGGGGAGACTTCAATCTACCAGCTATAGAATGGGATAGTCACACAATCAGAACTGGAGCCAGGGACAGAGACTCTTGTGACATTATCCTGACTGCCTTGTCCGAGAATTACTTCGAGCAGATAGTTAGAGAACCAACTCGTGAAGCTAACGTTTTAGACCTCATAGCAACAAATAGACCGGAACTTTTCGACTCCGTGAATGTAGAAGAGGGTATCAGTGATCATAAGTCAGTGGTTGCATCAATGACTACAAGTGTAATAAGAAATGCCAAGAAAGGAAGGAAAATATATTTGCTTAACAAGAGTGATAGGGCACAAATCGCAGAATATCTGAGTGACCACCATCAAACGTTCATTTCTGAGGAAGAGGATGTGGAACAAAAATGGAAAAAATTCAGAAACATCGTCCAGTACGCCTTAGATAAGTTCGTACCGACTAAGGTCCAAAGCGAGGGGAAAGATCCACCGTGGTATAACAATCATGTACGAAAGGTACTACGGAAACAAAGAAAGCTTCATCATAGGTTTAAGAGTAGTCGAATCATAGCTGATAAGGAAAAGCTGAACGAAGCGAAAAAGAGCGTAAAGAGAGCAATGAGAGAAGCATTCAACGAATTCGAACATAAAACATTGGCAAACAATCTAAACAAGAACCCTAAAAAGTTTTGGTCATATGTAAAATCGGTAAGCGGATCTAAATCCCCTATTCAGTCACTCGTTGACCACGATGGCACCGAAACAGAGGACGACCGAAGAAAGGCAGAAATACTGAATTCAGTGTTCCGAAACTGTTTCACTGCGGAAAATCGTAACACGGTCCCTGACTTCAGCCGTCGCACGGACGCCAAAATGGAAAATATTGAAATAAACGATATCGGAATTGAAAAACAACTGCTATCACTTAGTAGCGGAAAAGCATCCGGACCAGACGAGATACCCTTAAGATTCTACAGTGATTATGCTAAAGAACTTGCCCCCTTTCTATCAGCAATTTATCGTAGATCGCTGGAAGAACGTAAAGTACCTAGCGACTGGAAGAAAGCGCAGGTCGTTCCCATTTTCAAGAAGGGTCATAAATCAGATGCGAATAATTATAGGCCTATTTCGCTTACGTCAATTTGTTGTAGAATAATGGAACATGTTTTGTGTTCTCGTATTATGACGTTCTTAGATAATACAAATCTCCTTCATCATAACCAACATGGATTCCGCAAACAGAGATCATGTGAAACTCAGCTCGCCCTATTTGCCCAAGAAATTCACAGTGCCGTAGACACTGGCGAGCAGATTGATGCCGTATTCCTGGACTTCAGGAAGGCATTTGATACGGTTCCGCACTTACGTTTAATGAAAAAAATACGAGCTTACGGAATATCGGACCAGGTTTGTGATTGGATTCAGGATTTCCTAGAAGAAAGAACACAACATGTCATTCTTAACGGTTCAAAATCTGCAGATGTAGAGGTAATTTCGGGAGTACCGCAAGGAAGCGTGATAGGACCTTTATTGTTTACAATATACATAAATGACTTAGTTGACAACATCGGTAGCTCCGTGAGGCTATTTGCAGATGACACGGTTGTCTACAAGAAAGTAGCAACATCAGAAGACTCGTACGTACTCCAGGAAGACCTGCAGAGGATTAATGCATGGTGCGACAGCTGGCAGCTTTCCCTAAACGTAGATAAATGTAATATAATGCGCATACATAGGGGCAGAAATCCATTCCAGTACGATTATGCCATAGGTGGTAAATCATTGGAAGCGGTAACGACCATAAAATACTTAGGAGTTACTATCCGGAGCGATCTGAAGTGGAATGATCACATAAAACAAATAGTGGGAAAAGCAGGCGCCAGGTTGAGATTCATAGGAAGAATTCTAAGAAAATGTGACTCATCGACGAAAGAAGTAGCTTACAAAACGCTTGTTCGTCCGATTCTTGAGTATTGCTCATCAGTATGGGACCCTTACCAGGTTGGATTAATAGAAGAGATAGACATGATCCAGCGAAAAGCAGCGCGATTCGTCATGGGGACATTTAGTCAGCGCGAGAGCGTTACGGAGATGCTGAACAAGCTCCAGTGGCGGACACTTCAAGAAAGGCGTTACGCAATACGGAGAGGTTTATTATCGAAATTACGAGAGAGCACATTCCGGGAAGAGATGGGCAACATATTACTACCGCCCACATATATCTCGCGTAATGATCACAACGAAAAGATCCGAGAAATTAGAGCAAATACGGAGACTTACAAGCAGTCGTTCTTCCCACGCACAATTCGTGAATGGAACAGGGAAGGGGGGATCAGATAGTGGTACAATAAGTACCCTCCGCCACACACCGTAAGGTGGCTCGCGGAGTATAGATGTAGATGTAAATAAGAGTGATTTCAGGTGTGCCGCAGGGGAGTATCATAGGACCGTTGCTATTCACAATATACATAAATGACTTTGTAGATGACATCGGAAGTTCACTGAGGCCTTTTGCAGATGATGCTATGGTGTATCGAGAGGTTGTAACAATGGAAAATTGTACTGAAATGCAGGAGGATCTGCAGCGAATTGACGCATGGTGCAGGGAATGGCAATTGAATCTCATTGTAGACAAGTGTAATGTGCTGCGAATACATAGAGAGATAGATACCTTATCATTTAGCTACAAAATAGCAGGTCAGCAACTGGAAGCAGTTAATTCCATAAATTATCTGGGAGTACGCATTAGGAGTGATTTAAAATGGAATGATCATATAAAGTTGATCGTCGGTAAAGCAGATGCCAGACAGATTCATTGGAAGAATCCTAAGGAAATGCAATCCGAAAATAAAGGAAGTAGGTTACAGTACGCTTGTTCGCCCACTGCTTTAATACTGCTCAGGAGTGTGGGATCTGTACCAGATAAGGTTCATAGAAGAGATAGAAAAGATCCAACGGAGAGCAGCGCGCTTCGTTACAGGATCATTTAGTAATCGTGAAAGCGTTACGGAGATGATAGATAAACTCCAGTGGAAGACTCTGCAGGAGAGACGCTCAGCAGTTCGATACGGGCTTTTGTTGAAGTTTCGAGAACGTACCTTCACCGAAGAGTCAAGCAGTATATTGCTCCCTCCTACGTATATCTCGCGAAGAGACCACGAGGATAAAATCAGAGAGATTAGAACCCACACAGAAGCATACCGACAATCCTTTCTACGAACAATACGAGACTGGAATATAAGGGAGAACCGATAGAGGTACTCAGGGTACCCTCCGCCACACACCGTCAGGTGGCTTGCGGAGTATGGATGTAGATGTAGATACATTGTATCTGCGAAGCATGTTCTGATACACAGTTGCCATCCAATCTGGCGTGTTTTCAGTTTATAATGCAGCGGCCAGAACTCGTGCCAGCAGACCTTTCCTCCAGGAATCTCTTAAGTTAAGCTTTGCATACGACGTCACAAGACGAATTCCATATGAGTTCAATACGGCGATCGCGGCAGCCACGCGGTTGAACCACCTCGGCCTGTCCGTCTTTCGCCATGTGGTCGGTTGAGATGTCTCCGAATCGCACGTTGAGAACCACAGTGGCATAGCTTCCAAAAATGGGTTCATTATCTTTTCTCTACATAGGTTACTTTATTCATTTATAATACCATTTAGTACTCTCCCATTACGCAGGTTACTTCAGCATGGGTAGAGGGAATAAGCCATCCACACCACGAATTTAGCCTTCGTAACTGAATTCCACACATTTCCTCCAACATTTCCTCCATAATGACTACAGTAGTTCACTTTTTCAAATACAAGGTGTGTATTTTGCGGTCTAGCTGTGTTGGTGAGGCAGTAAATTTCCACAGGGCAGTGACTGCGTTACTGCAATTCACTTTGGAGGTGTGGCGGAGGGACTTGTGGTCCCGTACCACCCTCTGACGGTGATAGTGCATAATTGAGGCAGAAGATTTTGCCTGAGATAGTGCATAAGTCAGGCAGAAAATTTTGCATAACATGGGCAGGTGATATTTTAGTGCATAAGTCAGGCAGAAAATTTTGCCTAACATGGGCAGGTGAAGGTGTGGCGGTGGGACTTACAGTGCTTACAGCGACTACCGAATTTACAGCGCAGCTTTACTTCAGTGCCTGCGAGAATTTTGTTTAACCTTCAGCTCATATTTTGTTGTGCGAAATCGGCGATTCTGTTATAATAACTAGGGTTTTGCAGCAGCGGTTTAAAACCTTTACTGTCCCGCCCGACTCCCTGAGTGTCCTTCATTCTCTGCAACGCATGTACTAAGTAGATAAAGTAGTTCGGAATATCCAGGACGCCCTCCTGCAACTACAGAGGCTGGGGAAGGAGACGTCTTCCTGCTAAATATCAGGGGACATGGGTATTGCGGGGAATGAAAGGGCGGATGTAGAAGCCAAGGCGGCGTGTCGATATCCTCAGTTTGTTCAGTGTGCCATCTCCGTGCATGCTGTAGCCTCACTGTTGAGGTACAGAATCATGTCCCGACGGGAGACAGTGTGGTTGGCATCGGCATCGGCTACGTTTAGTTATACTCACAGCGCAGCCGTGATGTACTCCCTTCCAACCACGCAGGTGGGATAAGGTCCTCTTTATTTGTCTTAGCATAGGGCACAGCCTTACGAGAGGACCCTCCGATATGTCGCGCTTTTGTACAGATCACCAAGTGCCACATTTTACTAAAATTTGTTTTATTTCCGCGCCAAAGGGCGGGAGCCCATTTGCGAGCAGATTTACCCTCTATCAAACAAATGTGATGCAACTTTTAAACTTCTGTGAATTGTCTGACTTGACCCCAAAATTTTAAGGCGACATTTTTAACGTGTTATTACCGTGGGTCACTCGTCCGTGTTTTGGGGGTTTAGTCACCGACATATATTGTTGCGAATCTAGTTTTTCTCTTGTCTCCTTTAGTTTTGCGTAACCGTTTTAGAGCATATGAACTCTTTTAACGTCATCTTGCATTGTGGGAGCTACAATGACTGTGCAGGTGATCGTGTATGACATTATGTGAGAGAGTTCGATTTTATCTCAGAAAGGGTTTTACCTATTTTGTCTGTTTTAACAACATTTGTTTCCACGAATTTCGTTACGGCGCTAATAACCTCCTCTTTCAGCACCACACACACACACATATATATACGCGTGCGCGTAGCCGGCCAGAGTGGCCGAGCGGTTCTAGGCGCTTCAGTCTGGAACCGCGCGACCGCTACGGTCGCAGGTTCGAATCCTGCCTCGGGCATGGTTGTGTGTGGTGTCCTTAGGTTAGTTAGGTTTAAGTAGTTCTAGGGGACTGATGATCTAAGATGTTAAGTCCCATAGTGCTCAGAGCCATTTTTGCGTGCGCGCACGAACACCAAGGTAATTGTTCGTAGGCAGGAGTGATGTGCTCCAAATATTGTACGTCACAAATATGTGCAACACAAGCATTCATCGTCAGTTATAACCTGTGAGAGCTTTCATAGGAATGTCCTTGGACAACAACATAGCATAACGAAACATGGGGCGTATTTGTGACTGAACTAGTTTCTTTAAAGCTGGAAAGGAAATATGTATTTCTATAGTGAATGCAGTATCTCTGACACCTTCTTACAGACAGCACTTGCGAGTTCAATCCACTCTAAGTGATGGTCCAGAATTATCCCCAAGATTTTTGCTTAAGAAGAAGCTATATCTGTGTCATTTAGGATGAAGGATGGAAGACATTTTGTCAACTGACGACCAGAGTGACTAGGATCACTTGCTTTTTAGATGGGGTTAAGTTTCAAATCTATGTTCTGCGCTCACTCTCATAAAGCAAGTAAATCAGCATTTACTTGCTGGGTGGCTGTGCACAGTATGTGTAATTTGCTCTCAGATGTAACTGAAGGTCGTCAGCGTGTAAGTGGTGGTAGCAGTGGGAGTAAGTAGTTGATACATCATTGTCATACAATGAGAAAAGATATGCGTTGGTCAAGTAAAGATGTCGGCTTGACGAAATGCCAGTGAGATCCTCTGCTATACCCGCAGGACAGGACAGATAGTTTAAATTGTGGAAAGGGGTCAAAATGAGTGGCTGTCGGTTGCACTCGAACATACTACTTTAATCATCTGAGATACATTACAAGAGTAAAGAAAAGATTAAAAACAGAGCAAGCCAAACATTAATTTTACAACTTAATTCCCGGCTAAATTCACCATTGAATCTCACGCCGCAAGGGAAAACAACTTTAACTGAAAACCGACTGAAGGCCAATACCTTAAGACCCCAAAACAGTAATTTGAATATAAAAGGCAGAAGGCCTTATCTTAAAAAATTTCTATAAATTAGGCTGAGGGCCCAAGCAATCTCACGCCTTAAGGGCAAAACAACTTTAATTTAAAACCTGCTGAAGTCCAATAACTTAAGACCCTAAAAAAGGAATTTTAGTTTAAAAGGCAGAGGACCTTATCTTAAAACATTTCTCTAAATTAGGCTGATGGCCAGTACAATTTTACGCCCTAAGGACAAAACAACTTTAACCTAAAATCTGCTGAAGGTCACTAACGTAAGGCTCAAAACAGGAATTTTAATTTTAAAAGGCGTAAGGCCTTATCCTAAAATTTCTTTAAGTCAGGCTGAAGACGCAAACAATCTCACGCCTTAAGGGCAAAACAACTTTAATTTAAAATTGGCTAGAAGCCGTACATAAACAAACAACAAGGACAAATGAGAAAAGGCAGCACATCAAAGGGCGCTCAGAAGTTTACAAGGGTCGGCCTGGAATTCAAACACTAACGCTCGCTTAGGTGAGACAGGCAGTCGGCCAAACAATTCTCAATCCGACGACAACCCAACCGCCAGACAGTCAACGGAACAAGCAACAGGGTAACTTCCGCTCCACCCAACCAGCACATAGCACGGAGTTCAATGGAACAACGCAGCAGGTATCGGCGCCCACACGAATTACACATTCAGCTGTAAAACTACATGCTGTGCCGGATAGCCACAACACAACGAGGAAAATACACTACCTGAATTTACGTCAATGGCCAGGGCAGGTAACCAGAACGTTAACGGCCACAAGGCAGAAGATTCCGCTGGTGCACTTCAATTCAAAAATAATCAAGTTACGTTAAACTCTACAGGAGGGTGGCTAGAATTTCGTCAACTTGAAAACACATGTCATTGCTTGCAGGAATATCCAACAGCCCACAACGAAATCAAAAGTACACAATGTGAACAGTTGGGGCTGGCTGGTAGATTAAGTAAAGGCTCAACTTTCGTGTCCGGGATTGGTGAGCCACGGACCAAGTAGTAATGGGAACAGCCCCTCAAACTCCGACCGCGCCTGGACGCGGCCCCAGTCAGATACGTGCCACGGAGACTTCGTCGCTGCTCCATGCCAACCTAGCAAATGCCTGCACACGGCACAGCCGGAAACTATCAGCGCAATGCCAAACATAATGCAAGGGTGCGAATATCGATACACGCTGCTGTGGCGACTCGAGGAGAAAGAAAATAACAGCATAATCGCGATAACTGTGGGAGACTAATCACAGAACAGCAACCAAGGTTTAATGCAAAGCATAACATGAGCCAGCCACAGGTCAGCTAGTTTAGATCCTCAGCGGGAACTAGCGGTTCAACTGAACATTTGGGTTTACTTATTCCTAGATCTTGTTGATTTTTCCATGTGGGACGAATCTATGAATGCCTTCTGTTAGAGAGTGGGCATACTTCAGTATTACAATACTCACAGAATGGCTAACTCCGTTGCATAGTCGCTTGTAGGTGAGATAATTATGAGAGGTCGGATGCCGTTTGTATCTCCTGTGTGCTGTGTCTCTGATACAAACTGCTCGAATGATTTAAAAATGTAGTTGGGTGTTTACTGCGCACTGGATCGTGTGTAGCCAACTTAAAAAGTGTTAATTCATCATCTTATGCTATAACTTTCTTGACCACAGATTTAACATTAGATTAACTTCCAACTTACTCAACACATGACGTAGATTTTCCACAAATATGGATTGACTTTTGCACTCAATAGCTTCCTCTTACTCACTTCCCAGTTGAAACACTAAAATTTCTTGACTATTACTATCTTAAAACTTGATCTACAGATACGCACTCTTTAAGTTTACTTGGTATATCTTTGTCATACCTTGCCTTGCCTCCTGAACACACTTCTTCAGTTGACTAATTTCTACTTTGCATTTTTCTTATTTCAACAGCATGAAATTGTATATCGGATTTTAATTCTTTGAAATTATCAGCTAATTTGTTCAAAACAGATTTCACTTTCTTATAACTAGCATCTAACTTTAATCACATTTCCGCTCCTTACAATTACCTTTTAACTCATTGTGGTTAACGTGTAACTTGTTAACCAACTCTGATCTCAATTCTCCGTTATTAAAAGCAAGTTTATTACTGAATTTGTTAAACATTTCCTGCATAACTGTGAGCCAGTGTGGACTTTCCCCTCTCCAGATTCACTCATTTTTTTAGCTTCTTCCTCTTTTGATCCCACGTGTGCCTTCTAGCTCATAACCTAATCACTGTCACTTCCTACACTTGCTGACTGTCTTACATAATTGTTACGGCATGTATTATCCCTTTTCTTACATTCTTCTTGAGCCGTGTGTGGCTGACGATTGTGTGATGATGATGTTTGGATTGTGGGGCGCTCAACTGCGTGGTTATCAGCGCCCGTACAATTTCCCAATCTTTGCTCAGTCCAATTTCGCCACTTTCCTGGATGATGATGAAATGATGAGGACAACACAAACACCCAGTCATCTCGAGGCAGGCTGACGATTGTGACCTGTCCTTCCTGCGGTTCTGAAACGGCGAGAATTTTTTTCCTGTTAATGTCTTCTGGCGCCACTATCCTTGCTCACCTTTACTGTCCGTGAGTGGCAGCACCAGCGT
Organism: Schistocerca cancellata; assembly: GCF_023864275.1. NCBI lineage: Eukaryota > Metazoa > Arthropoda > Insecta > Orthoptera > Acrididae > Schistocerca > Schistocerca cancellata. Next base: position 665,179,463 of record NC_064628.1, read on the forward strand.
AGGTTCGTGTTGCTATCTGTGGAGCGACCGCGAATATTTCCGGGTTCTGCTTTGGCAGGAAAGACGAAGTTGGTGGACGGAGTCTCTGGCGTGAGTCTGTGCAGTGAGTCGGCAGAGTCAGTCGGAAGGCAGACAGTCGCATGTTAGTCAGCCGGCTGTGAGTCTTAGTCGCTTTTGGGTTGGGTACTGAGTCGGGATCGTCGTTACTCGGCGGTTGGACGAGTTGGTAGCCAGTATCAGGCAGGTCCGCACGATGCAAGTACGCGTCGGGACCGTGGTCGAGGCAGACAGAAGGCCGTTGGTCGGTCGGTCGGCTGGTCGTCGGATGGCGACATGTGGTCTGCTGAGCACCGACACCAGTATCAGTCGGGAAGAGTTGGCAGCCAGCAACAGGCGGGTCCGTATGGTGTTAGTATACGCCGGGACCGCTGTCGGCGAAGGTGGGCTGCCATTGGTCGTTTTGCTCAGCCGATAGTCTTAGTCGACGACGTCTTGGATCCTCAGGACGAACACCATTTTTCGAGGTGGGATGTGGTTGGACCCTGTTGGTTCACTGGAACTGAGCAGCGACGTAGTCTCCACAGCGCGGAGCCAGGCCGGGACTTTTGGCGACGGACATACGTTGTTGCATTTGGAGACGCTAGCTGTGTGAGCGACTTTACGCTATCCTCCGAAGCAGGATCCTCAAGTTGAGTAATTAGTTACTTGTTCTTCAAATTCGACTGTTACGATTTTTCCGTTATTCAAAATTTTGAAAAACACAGCTCTCAGTCGCGAACACAATTTGTGACGTAGGTGTCGGTGTCACAAGGGACACCTTCTTCCGACAAAATTAAAACTAAATGTTACAGCATAACGTACCAAAAAATACGAAAGCTGCGGTCATACCTGACAGCGTCAGATACTCAGAAGTAAAATAAAATGCAACAGAGGTGCAAGCCACTAGGGGCTGCCATGTGTCCTCTGCTGCACTCAACACAAAACTGAAACATCATGTGACTTGTGCGCCACGGCAACTTCAAGACAATACCGCCATCTGGTGGCTAATTGGTAAAACAAGCTATTTTTTAAACATCTTTCGTAACTGCAGAGAGGGAAATAAACACCTGAACGGTGTACATGAAGTAATTACAATAGCGGGATACTGCATGATATCAAATAAAACTAATGAATGCCTGACTGTAGTACAAATATTCCAGAATAAATGCATAAAGAAGACATACACGAAATAATCAATTAAATGACATTACTGCTTACTATAATAAATACGTTATAAAAACCAAAAAAAATTTTTTTACTTTACATATATGAGCCGTAAAAAGTGGAAAGAAAAGGTATCTCTGAAAATGCAAGACGTAATTGGCACATCAAAGTTTTAGATCTCGTCAAGCAGCGGCTTTATACCATTGAAATAACTTATTCTGCGCAACTGCACCTGCTCGTTGAGAAAAAGTCCGTCATTCGAAAGTAAATGCTTCAAAATTTCCAGCTCCTCCAAAATATCAAGTTTACGCCCTTTTTTTTCAATATGCAAAATTTCCAACTTCTCAACCCTTTTAGGTGAGTGCCCTGTGATTAACAGGTGATCTGCAAAAGAAGAATTAGGGACACACGAACCGTTTTCCATCAGAACATGTTCTTCACAGCGAATTGAGAAGGCACGTCCTGTTTGAACAATATAATAGGCACCGCAAGTGTCACATGAAATCTTGTAGACACCAGAATTCTGCAGAGGGCTAGTAGTTGACTTTAAATTATGGATGACATTTTTTCTCAAGTTGTTATTTGTTCATTATTTATGGATAGTGTCGTGGCGTAGCAAGACAGCCACGCCACTCGGAAGTAGCCGAAATGCACGCGTTACACACGCCGGCTGGCGTGATGTCTGAAACAGGATACGTAATGAATGCTATAAAGAAAAGTACGTAGCTTCTGTAATACTTAACTTTAATCCATCATTTGTATACAGCATTCTTGATGATACAAGTGAGACTCTCCAGAAATGGTTAATGGCGCCTTGCTAGGTCGTAGCCATGGACTTAGCTGAAGGCTATTCTAACTATCTCTCGGCAAATGAGAGAAAGGCTTCGTCAGTGTAGTCGCTAGCAACGTCGTCATACAACTGGGGCGAGTGCTCGTACGTCTCTCTAGACCTGCCGTGTGGTGGCGCTCGGTCTGCAATTACTGACAGTGGCGACACGCGGGTCCGACATGTACTAATGGACCGCGGCCGATTTAAAGCTACCACCTAGCAAGTGTGGTGTCTGGCGGTGACACCACAGATAGTTGTTTCCCCAGCCATTGACGCGTGTGATAACAAGTGGTGTGTTTTGTTGCCTAGAATCTGCAGCCTCCCATAGTTCAAAATGGTTCAAATGGCTCTGAGCACTATGGGACTTAACAGCTATGGTCATCAGTCCCCTAGAACTTAGGTTAGTTAGGTTTAAGTAGTTCTAAGGACAGCACACAACACCCAGCCATCACGAGGCAGAGAAAATCCCTGACCCCGCTGGGAGTCGAACCCGGGAACTCAGGCGTGGGAAGCGAGAACGCTACCGCACGACCACGAGATGCGGGCCCTCCCATAGTCACTTGACAGTTGTGACTTATGTTTTCGGTATCCTTTAAACTTGTCTTGAGTGGTGATTGATGCCTGGGTCTTGGTGAGGCCGAGTTTGAAGTTATTGGTATGTTGGTTTACTCTTCATCGACATACTTTCCATTATCTGTGCAGTTGGATCTGACCGTTGGAAATGGGTCAGATTGTCGGTCGGTCGTGAACCGAACCTAGGTTGTGTTGCCTTGCGATCAAGAGGTTCTCGGTCTGGCTGCCTGTCTCACCTAAGCGTGCGTTAGTGTTACTTCCCAGGCCGACCCTTGGAACCTTCTGAGCGCCGCTCCTTGTATTTTACATAGCTATTTCCTTGTAGTCTTAAATACTCTGTGTGGCCTTCAGCCGAGTTTTAATCTCTCTTAAATTAAAAACTCAAAAACCTTGGTTTACCCTTAAGTCATAAGACTTTTTTAGTATGAGGCCTTCAGTAGAGTTTAGCACGAAATATTTTATGATAAGGCCTTCAGCCTTTTCAAATAGAAAGCTTTTCTTCCTAGGCCTTAAGCCGTTAAATTGTTTTGTTGATATGTGGCCTTCAGCCGAGTTTACCGTCTATTTCAGTTAAACATTGAAAATCTCGGTCTTGGTCTTAAGCCGTAACACTGTTGCTGATTAATGTGTGGTCTTCAGCCGATTTAAATTAAATCGAAGGATGTCTTTCGTTAAAACACTGAGAGTTTTGATTGTTGCTTGTGTGATTGTGTGTTTTAAGAAATAAAGTTTATTTGTTGAGTGCAACTGACAGTAACTTATTATGGCCCCTTTCCGCAAATATAACCGCATCCGCTCTGTCCCGTTAGCCCAGTGATGTCACTTCTTAGGTTGGTTGGTTGTTTGGGGAAGGAGACCAGACAGCGTGATCATCGGTCTCATCGGTTTAGGGAAGGATGGGGAAGGAAGTCGGTCGTGCCCTTTCAGAGCAACCATCCCAGCATTTGCCTGGAGTGATTTAGGGAAATCACGGAAACCTAAATCAGGATGGCCGGACGCGGGATTGAACCGTCGTCCTCCCGAATGCGAGTCCGGTGTCTAACCACTGCGCCACCTCGCTCGGTGTCACTTCTTACTCTGAATAATTAAAATAATGTCTTTATGAAGTTTTCTTAAAACCATTCAGCAATGAAGTAGAGCTTTCACTGTGTAGATCAGCCGTCTAATAGATCATGTGCGCTGCTGACGGATATCAGCAATGTGTAGATCAGAGTCGCGGCCCAACCGTTATTGTAGGAGCCAGACACGTTTCTCAGTTACGTTTTCTGGGCGAGGTTGAGACCCAAGCCTCCGTTCGCCGTGGCTGGCTGCGACACGTGTCGATGACTCACCAGAAGAGACTTACAGGGTTTACTGCGTCCCCTCCTGGTAGGTTCTGGATCCACCAGACGCAGCACGAAATCGATCGTACTGCCGCAACAAAGTGAGAGAGTTAACGTGCTCAAAGAGCGCCTACCACGGACTATTATTAATATACGTATACTACGTTATAAGAGGTGACGGTATTTCGATTACGAATACTAATATTCAGTACTATAATAACAGTCATCATACCTAGCGAATGCTGGCATTGGATAAACTTTATTTCCATTTTAGGCTTCAGATTAAAATAATCTAAATCTTTAAAACTGATACGTGTAGCAGACTGATCGAACAACGAAACAAAACTACGATAATGATAGACGCAGAAAAAATGAGTTAAAATGTGTGCCACGCAGGGACTTGAACCCATGTCTCTGTTCATCAGGCAGGTGTGCTAGGCAATAGATCATAACAACAGTTCAGCAAAATTTAATTATATCAGTCCTATAGAAATATAAAACAGTCTGAATATGGACTCTGAAATTCCCAAATAAGATTACAAAAGTTTGGACTTTGACCTTTACTTTAAATCGTAATCCTTTTCCTTTTCTAGTTAATTCAGCGATACATAAATAATTCACATGTATAGTTAATAGCAGTTATATAAACATTTTATTAACTATGCACTTATATCATGGCATAGCTACATCAGAATGATGAATTAAATTTTTGACATTAAAAGTTTTCAAATTATATTTTGTTTTTCAAATTATATTTTGTCTGATCGTCTCAATAAGCTCTCACACTGAGGTAAGGCCTAAGCAAAAGCTATCCGAGAAGTGAGATTCTTAAAATGTCGGTTGCACCTGTTACATTCGCTAATACTGGCGAATATAACGAAAATTACTACAGCGATGTTTGAACAACCAGCGCAAGCGTTTATGAAATCTAATTCGACCGGTGACCTGTATTAAGTATATAGACTGACTTAGGCGCCGCCATATTTGAAGCCAAATGAAAACTTAGACGTCATATTTTGCAGCGTCATGTTAAGGGATGTAGACGTCTACTAGAACGTTTGGTATTAGAAAATTGTTAAGACTTCGAGGCTATTTGTTGAAAAACTGTCTTTTGGCTCCTATCTCGGTTCCTTCGGTCGACGTTTGTCTGATGACTTTTCCGAGGTTTCGCCAGCACGTCTGGCTGCCATTGTCAATGCTTCGCCCTCCATTGCTGGTGGTGGACAGTTCAACACCAGCAATTTAGAGTAAAGCTTTGACAATTCCAGCCACTCGTGCTGGCGATACGTCAGAAAAATAATCAGAGAAACGTCAGCCGGAGAAAACGAGACAGAAGCGAACAGGCAGTTTGTCAACGTTTGGTATTGCCACTCACGATTTTTTCATAACGCGTTTCGGGAAATAATTCCACAATATGAACTAAGTTTATCGTGTTCTACGGGATCTCAATGTGATGTTTTCGGTGTGCGAGCTGCAGCATTATTCTGGTGACTAAATGGTCGCATTCATGCATTTGACGATATATCTTACCCTAACTGACGAATTTCAATGTAACTCCTTAGTTATTACACATCTGACTTGGATAACGTCCAGCGAGTTTCATTCTAGGAAGTTCTGTCTTACATATCTAGCAAAGAAATATATTAATAAATGAAAAGCACCAGTTTGCTTTTGTTCTACAACATTAGTTTTATTGTTAACCGGTTTTCGGCTTGCAAGGTCATCTTCAGACTTTTACTGAGTATTATCACCAAAGAACTTAAATGTTAGCAGATAACATTGGAAGAGAAGTAACACATCTAGACTGAAGTAGAAAGATACAGTAAGTAACATCTTTGCAATGAAAAAGTAAAAACTGAACAGTACATAGATAACAATGGAGTAGACAGGGAAACCTTTAGCACGAAATAGGAATAGCATGCCTACATAACAGTTTCTATTAATAAACAAAATTAATAAAATAAAACAAAACAAAATTAGTACTAGACAAGGCTGCATCAGGAGGTATGCAACATGGAGAGTGATACACAACATATTAAAAGAAGAGACAGTTATCAACGTAAATACAGAATACATAAGGAGCTTAGGCAATATCAATAAGATAAACAGAAATAAAGAAATGCAGGAAAATGGAGGTGTTTGAGGCATCCTACAGTTTGAGAGTGTGGTGGTACTGCATTTTAACATTAACGTTATAATCAAAGCAGTGGCTGTGTAAAATGGGAATATGTAGGAAGAGAGAGTGTGGGAAGTAATGAACAACTAAGATAATTATATGAAGTCTAGGAAAGGGGAAGTGTTGAGTTGTGTCTGGTCATTTAGGATGAGATCTGCACTGTGAGCAAGATGTATGTTAATTTCCAAGGCTTCCAGCAAGTTGAGTTTATCGCCTTTGTTTGTTAAGTGAAGTACATGGTACACTGGCTGGTAGTTGTGACCCTCACTCAGTACATGCTCAGCAAATGCAGAGTCTGAATTCTGCAACCTCCAGCTGCGTTCATGTTCAGTCAGCCTAGTTGATATGTCTCTGCCTGACTGACCAATGTAAAATTTGTCAATCAGAACAGGTAATTTTGTATACATTACTGTTGGTAAATAACCGGATCTTGTCTTTGCTATTAAAAACATACTGGGCTGTCGTGTTCCTGACATAGTAGGAAAGCCTATATTTGCATTTATTATAACGTTGTTCTACCAAGAATCGACGGAACATTCTGTTAATAAAATATATTTATATAGATCGTCGATACCTGCAGAACAAAGCAGACGACAGTAGTCTAAATAAACATTTTAAGCGTGCTTCGTAGGCTTAAATATAGTTTGTGTGAGGACATTTCCAGATACCTGGGCCAGAGTTTTTTCTCGAGCGTCCCCCTTTTAGTGCGGCTTTCAGCAGTTCTAATGGGCGATAGGGCTTTCATGTTTCGTCTTATATTGCTTTAGTATTTTTGTTTCTCACAAAAGAGCTTTTACCAGAAATTCTAAAATGAGGAGATGGTATGTAAATATATTGAGTAGACTGCCACTAGCTTCCACCTTATGTCGGTTACACATTGTTGTGCTGGCTCCTTGTTTGTGCAAGGACCAGCTTAATTAGAATTTATATACATGCGTATTCCATATACCTATTCTAGTTACTGTTTGGTACATAATTTTACTCTGGAAAAACATATTGTCGATGTATTATTGTCTTGCAGTAATAATAATACTGGTGTGTGACGAGGGCATCCCGTCGGGTAGACCGCTCGCCTGGTGCAAGTCTTTCGATTTGACGCCACTTCGGCGACTTGCGCTTCGATGGGGATGAAATGATGATAACACAACACCCAGTCCCTGAGCGGAGAAAATCTCCGACCCAGCCGGGAATCGAACCCAGGCCCTTAGGATTGACAGTGTCGCGCTGACCACTCAGCTACCGGGGGCGGACATTGTCTTGAAGTATGAGACAGTTACATATAAGAAGTATCACACGTGAGAACGTGGTGGTACCTAGCTGAAATACGAATACCAACGGTATCATTACTACCATTAACACATCTGAACACTGCTCATGCAATGGGCTGTTTTACGATCAGCAAAAATACTTTTATTAAATTTCAATCACAACCACATGTGATTTTCCAGCATCAGTTGCTTCTGTCCAAACGAAAGGTTCGGTGTACCTGATGTTAGAAAATATGGCGGCCAATGTTGCTCGTTGCTGCCATTCAGGGCCCTGTAGAGCATAGTTAGCCTCTGTGTTGATTATAGACCTCTTTGAACTCGACTGATAATCAAACATATGGAACTCGCGGGTAAAAGATGGCTCGAAATAAAATGACATGTTATGAGAGCCCGCCTAGAGAAGGCAGCCACTGCGTCGACCCTGCCGCCACGAAGACTGCAGCATCGATCCTGGGACCTACGTCTGGTCATCCTGTGGTTTGCAGCCCAGTCAGGCTCACTCAGCGCCGCAGCAGAAGTTATAAGGGAGGAGCTGCGAAACATCCGCAGCATCGCACGTACAGTAGAGGTAGAATTAGTAGCACTGGCGCCGGTCCCACTGCTCTGCCACTACAACTCTAAATTCTCTCTAGCATCAGTCGACTGCCACAGGCGTCGGTGTGACAATTCTCCTGTAGGGAGGTGTACGGGAATACATTTAAAATTAGCAGTTTGTCTCCACATTTCCCGCCCTGAGCTCTGACACGGGTAAAACTACCCACAGCACGGGTCTAATATTTAAAGATTCGGAATGAGGTGTCAGGTCTGAGGGGTGTTCTGAACACAATTTCGACACAAAGCAGCTCAATAGGCTGTGGAGTGGAAGGGGGAGGCTAGCAGTACAACAGTGCATCACCATTGACTAAACACCCATTTAGTGAATGCATAAGTCAGGTATTACCCAAAAGGAACAATCAATACAAATTACAAAATAATATTCTTTTCCTTCAAGTCACTCAAACATTAAAACAGGTAAATAGCAATCATTTAACTGAAAGCCTTTTAAGAAAGCAAGACTTAAAAATTTGAATGATGAGTTAAAATCATATTTAAATAGGCTCTGATCGAGCACATATTTTAAAACAAAATACTTCCTTTAAGGAACCAGCGATCAAAATTAATTACATAATCCTCAACCCCAGTTCAAATACTAGTCAGTCTACAATCTTGAACCACCATAAACATTCCTTCAGTTACTGCATAGAAAGCCAATGTGATATGCAAACAGACCAGCATATGATAAAAGCTTAAGCAATTTCCTTACTCGACAACCATTATGAATAGTAGCCGTAACTCTTTTTCCTTTTTTAAACGTGAGCACACCCACAATCAAAAGACGAATAACGCCAATCATAAGGACAGTAGCACATAAGCAAGTAGCAATGGTAACTTCTGCTTAGATTAGCTACAAATCAGCGCGTGATTTAACACACCAGAGAACAGTCTTTACAACATAACCATCAATACAATAGCAAATTACAGGTGTACTCCCCCACGATTTCGATTCGCAAGGCCATAGACAAAACGTGGAGAACGTATCATTTAGACCAACATAATGGTGCTCCCTCAGTTACCCCAAATAACTGACTTCCTTACTTGCACAGCAAAGAACCAGACCTAATGAATTGTCACAGCACAAGTGAGACTCAATCACAAGTGTAATTTTACATCACCAGTTCCCGTATAGTCAATACAAGCGCCTCATTTTTACCCGTTTATAATGGCAGGCAGCAACATCGTACGGAAAAGAGCGTAGAGACAAGCTCTTACCAATTCTCTTCTCCGAAAGCAGCCACCGCAACTCTCGGGAACCACTGGGACATCCAATGCAAAAATCGTTACTCCTTGACACACACTACAGGACGCCCGCTTCCCGCTGCTTGCTACGGGGCCTTCCGTTCAGAGCCAACTTGTGTGCCTCCAAGCGAAACGTCCGATCCGACACTCGCTGCGTCAACCCGACAACCATCTTCCACCACGTCCCGGAGCACACCACCCCACAGGACCTCGCCTCGTTACTCCTCGCGTAGGCCCCAGAGGGCGCTGCTTACGGCCCTGACCGTGGCAGGAAAGATAAACCACCAGAGTGCCACTATCGATATGAGCCGCCACGGCTCACGGAACATGCGCATTGCATTATTAAATCGAAATTATTAAACCGATATTTGCAACTGACTATGTGCTAAATCAGTTCTCTCTACGCCGATCTGAAGTTTAAACTTCCCTGCTCATTTATGATTTGCAAAGAGACAGGAAGCGCAAAATGGCTAAGCAGGGACGGCTAGAGGACAAATGTAAGGATGTAGGGGCTTATCTCACTATGGGTAAGATAGATACTGCCTACAGGAAAATTAAAGAGACCTTTGGAGGAAAGAGAACCACTTGTACGAATATCAAGAGCTCAGAAGGAAACCAAGTTCTAAGCAAAGAAGAGAAAGTAGAAACGTAGAAGGAGGGTCTATACAAGGGCAGTGTACTTGAGGACAATATTATGGAATCGAAGAGGATGTAGATAAAGATGGAATGGGAGATACGATACTGCGTGAAGAGTTTGACAGAACACTGAAAGCCCTGAGTTGAAACAAGGCCCCAGGAGTAGACAACATTCCATTAGAACTACTGACAGCCTTGGGAGAGCCAGTCTTGACAAAACTCTACCATCTGGTGAGCAAGATGTATGAGACAGGCGAAATACCCTCAGACTTCAAGAAGAATATAATAATACCAATCCCAAAGAAAGTAGGTGTTGACAGATGTGAAAGTTACCGAACTATCAGTTTAATAAGTCACAGCTGCAAAATGCTAAAGCGAATTCTATTCAGACGAATGGAAAAACTGGGAGAAGTCGATCTCGGGGAAAATCAGTTTGGATTCCGTAGAAATATTGGACCGCGTAAGGCAATACTGACTTCACGACTTATCTTAGAAGAAAGATTAAGGAAAGGCAAACCTACGTTCCTAGAATTTGTAGACTTAGAAAAAGCTTTTGACAATGTTGACTGGAATAGTCTCTTTCGAATTCTAAAGGTGTCAGGGATAAAATACAGGGAGCGAAAGGCTATTTACAATTTGTCCAAGCAGATTCAGAAAAATTTAGGTTACAGTTGGTACGGGGAGATGAAGAAGCTTGCACAGGATAGAGGAGCATGGAGAGCTGCATTCAAACCAGTCTCACGACTGAAGACCACAACAACAACAACAAGTATATGTTCGCTGTTTCACGAAATTACTTTCGAATTAAGATTAAATGTTCTTCTTTCCTTCTCTCATTAATTGTCGCTTTGGCGTGGGAGACCATATGCATTGTCTACATCACTGCACCAATCATATCTTTCCCTGGCTTTCGTGGTCCATTCTTTTCTTCTCAGGCCCAACGTATTTATATCTTTGTTGATGTAACCCTTCCATCTTGTCCGTGGACTCCATCAGTACCTTCTGCCCTACACGGATTCTGAGAATGGTACCCCTGATAAGCTTTTCTCTTCCATCCTAATTAGGTATCCTGACCACGTCCCCCTTTGAGCCAAGTAATTTTCTCAGTATCTTTCTTTCGAAGACTAGAGTTTTTTGTTCGTCTTCTTTCCTTAACCCCTTCACTCCTGACGTAAAAAAAATCACAGTAAATTTTCCTTCTCATATTTTCCAGCAAACCAATTAACAAGCTTGCAACAGAAGCAAATGAAATACTTTTTTTGACGATTCACTAAGGCATGAATAGAAGTCTACTTATGCGTATCTCAGGTCTTACTTAATGTGAAAGGTACTAGTCTTTGCTTTGCATTTTCTCTCCCGTTCTTGACTAAAAATAATTTATTTAACAATACATACGAATTTCATTTGAAACAATAAACTATATGTACCAATACACACAAAAAACAGGACTCTTAGTGATAATATTTTGAAATATGTGATGCAGTGCAAAAACTTCAAAAAATGCAAGAAAATATTAATCATAGAATGATTGCTAAGAAGTAATAATTTGCTACTGACAGTAAATAAATCGTAGCGTTGCGTTTCATGGTAAGCTTCAAAACCATTACGTGTCACACACATATATACGTATAAAATTCTACATTTGACGCATTTGTCTCTTATCCCGGAATTGTAGCCATATTTCTAGCAGTTTGAGGCATTGCTGTCTCAACAAATTTTGGTGATTGCCCGATATTTTAAATCTAACTTCTTAAATTGGTTCCCATTTTCCTTTATCCATTAAGTTGTTTTGTGTTGTTGAAGTTGTCTTTGTATTCCACATAGACTGTAGTTTCAATAGCTAAGGCTTTCTTTTAACTGGTACTTGTATTACTGTCCATTGTAGTTGTCTCATCAAATACTGTTCATATTTTACTTTGCTCATTTATTTAATGAAAACTGTTACATAGCCACTGCTTTGATTATAACGTTAATGTTAAAATGCAGTACCACCACACTCTCAAACTGTAGGATACCTAAAACACCAGTGTTGAACTGTCCACCACCAGCAACAAAGGGCGAAGCATTGACAATGGCAGCCAGTCGTGCTGGCGAAACCTCGGAAAAGTCATCAGACAAACGTCGACCGAAGGAACCGAAATAGGAGCCAAAAGACAGTTTTCTTGGCTTCTTAATCAGATTTTCTACATCTACAACTTCGCTGTGAGAGGAATTCACTGTACAAGGACGTCCTCGTCTCCTTGCTACAGGAACGATATCGCAATGTTCTCATTGTTTTCCACTTTCATCTATCTTAGCAGGACAGTCGTCAGTGAGAAACGAGAATTCATCTTCCAAATTAGATAACTCCTCAATTCTGTCTTTTAAAAAGAGATTCTAATTGCTCATCAGTTACTATTTCATACATTGATGTGAAGTGTAGAAATTACGGTTATATCAGTATTCCATTATCGAAGACAAAATTGAAATTAGCAGACATGCATTATGATGAGGTCCACTTGTACTTTCGTAGTAATGAACAAAATGTACACAAATCTGAATTAATTCTCAACGTCTGGAATAGATGTCGAAGTTGAAGAGAGGAAAAAAAAAAAAAACACTGCTTCTCAGTCTAATATTTAGGTACAGAACGAGAATATTCACACTCGTGATCCAACGACCTATAAGCGTTAAAATACGCCTATTTAACGAGAAATAAATAGAAAACGAAGGTAAACTTGTATGGACCGAGGGAACGAAGGGGTTAATGCAAATGTTCTGAAATGTTTAGAGCTACCGCGAGAGCTACGCTCAGGTGTAGCCTGATTTTAAAACTTCTTGAAACTACTTTATTGCACATCACGTCCCTCTATTTGCCTCTATGATCCTTGCGTTAATCTTAATTTGCATTCTACGCTGCTCGCTAAAACGCGGTGTCTTTCTCATGCTTTTGTTCTCTCTCTTCTCTTCTTTAATTTGTGTCCTTGCTTTCTTTGCAATATTTTAAGTGCTACGGTGATTAAGAATCATTCTTCAAATGCATAATCAATTCTATCACTGCCAAATTACTATCCTTAAGTTACGAATCAGAACGAATAAGTGCCATACCACAGAATAAATATATTATCGTGTTTCCGTACCTACCTTACAGTTCTCGAATTCTACAGAGCAATGACTGACGCACTTTTACAAATGTATGTCTTCAGTAACAACGACGGTGCTCTGACACTGCGTTGCTGCCTGAATGTTGTCGCCCTGCTGTCACTGCAGACGCAGTCCTGCTCGGCTACTCCATGCCCTAGACCTTCCGACAACTGCTTGACGATGTTACAGCTTCTTTTTCTAAATAAGTATTTCAGTTTTATTGCCCACTTATAACTTTGTGTGGTGGCTCAGATATATTTCTTGTCACATTCTCCTAGCTTTATTGTATATTAGAGAAGTAAGACTGGCAACGTTCGGGTTGACATAGGCGAACCCCTACAAGTCTCACATGAACATTCCCGGTATATCATCTGGGAAAATAAAGATGAAGTACTTGATAAGGGAACATATCTGACCGCCTTGCTTTTGCTAATGTCGTTACACTACTTGCCTTAAATTACCTATAAACTGCAGTAAGAAATTGAAGAACTTACTAGGGCAGGTGCCAAAGTAAATATGAATATTAAATGGGATAAAAATGTATATACAACGTACTGAAACCAAAGTGTCCAAATAAACAATTAAATCACAGAAACATTAGCTGGATTTTATATTTATCGCGGTTGAAAAGATTGGTTGGTTGCAAGCGAGAGAAGCTGACATACGCGCAAATAATGCCTGGAGTCCTTTCGGTAAACTACGGAGATTGACTGCAACGGGGAGTTCCCAGTCAGTTTAATGTTGACGAACTATTATATTCTTTAATATAACCGCAAAAATTTTTATTAAAATTCCGTTCAGTTCGTAACAACTTTGATAATACTTTCTGAAGCAGTAAACAGTTGCATTACGTTGCGAAGTACATCACATTCGCTCATGGCGTCCTCTTATAAGAACATACCAAATAAATGCTTAGTACATTAAAATTCGTTAAATTTTACCATTTGTGATTGTTGTCCTCTTATTGTCACAAGCAGAGAGTTTATTTGAGAACAGTGTCGACATCAATTGTACTACAAAACAAAACTGAATACGCACAGTCACATGGACGCTCCCCAGTAATCTTTGTATCTTCCGTCAGTCGGTTAACATCTTCTGAGTTTAGGTAAAAAAAAATATTTGTGGGTACAAAGGTGCATTCTTGAAGGTGAAAACTGAAGGTGTCTTTCAGAACTAAAGTTAAGTGACATATTCACAACTTCATACATGTCTCCAAATGAGGACATTGTGATTGAAAGATTTTAATAGCATCGAAATTCAGGACACTATTTCGCTGCCTTTTTAGTCATTTTACGGTGAATTCACAATGCCCCGAGTCTAAGCCAGACGAAGGCCACTTACAGCAGAAGAAGTTATAGAGCTCCTTAATTCATCTGAATCTATCCGATGATACTGGCGATAATTTTGAACAAGAGGACAATGATGGAAGTAATGTTAGACGTCTTATACCATACAGTTTACTGTAAGCTGAGTAGTCTAGACGCAAAGCCCACTAACAGCATGATAAGTGACTCTGAGATAATCACGAAACACTCTTCCCATCCAAAAGGCTATGCATTGGCAGCGAGAATGTTATTGTTGCCTACGAACTTGTTACACTGCAGCCAGCCTAAAGATGAATACGAAAAATACCCATTCTAATCGTAACAGACTGAAAGGTAGCTTTGAATGTCCAAATTGGTAAGTCTGATGCCTGTTCACGTGCTTTGCGACATGGCAGGACGACAGCCACGCTTATTGGGCATTTAGCGGGCTTTGCAACCGAAGGCAACATGCAGTTAGCTACTGTTGACAGCCATGTTTGTTCGTGCAATTGATATTGCTTGTGTAAATGCGTGGACTGAGTACAAGAAAAACGCATCAGAATTAGGTTTTCCTAAAAATAAGACACTTGATTTGCTTCACTTTAGGGTAGGTGTGGTCGAAGTAATGACAAAAATAGATAAGCCAGCTTCCAGGAAAAGTGGGTGTCCCGCTAGTGATAGTCCAATGCCATCTCCAAGAACTTCAAAACGAGCCAATGCGGAAATTCGTCCAGAAGTTGATATTCGTTGGGACAACGTTGGGCATCTTCCAGTGGTCAGAGACAAAAAATCATTTGACAGGTGCAAGAAACAGGGTTGCAAAGGCAAAACGAAATTTGATTGTGTAAAATATAACATTCACTTATGTCTGGATAGAAAAAAATATTGTTTCTTTGATTATCATTCTTCACAAGAGTAAAACCATAGTTTATTTATATAAGCATTAAGTAAGCTGTGTGTAATTTATGTATTTTGATGAAATAAAATCAAATAAAATACTTTGAGTTTTCGACTTACACTGCATCCACTTGAAAACAATGTCCTCATTTGGGGACGCGTTATATCCCTTCTTGGGGGACACCTCGGAATATTTTATACATCTGAAAAATCATAATTTAATTCGAAGAACTGTATACCAAAATCATCATTTTTTTCAGGAAAGAAATAATTCGTGAGCAAGAGTTAAGCAAATTGGATGTATTATCAGTTTTCACTTACATCAGTGGGGCATGGCTTTTAATGCGAAAGGTGCTTAAAACCGAGTGCGCCTCATTAAGCAATGGACAGATGCACGTTGGAAATTATTAGGAGACATAGGAAAACAGTCTCTCGTATCTATATCAGACGGAAGTGAAGATGGAATTTCTTTCTTATGTCGTCTGGTTTGATGTGAGGCACCATGGAAGTAATTTCGTGGTATCATCTGTATTCCTGGCCCGTCTTCCAGTCAGTGGTTTATACGTATTTCTCCATGCGTAGAATCTCCATATTTAATCCATTAAATTTCGTGCATGCATCGACGCAAATGCTGTTCTTCAGCCGATATTTGGGCCGTCTTTTTTCGTCCGGCAACCGGCAGAGTGAGTCACAAGTCTCAATAAACTTACTCTGAGGATGGTTGGACAATACGTTGCCGCTGCGTGCTCGCAATTTAATGGATTATTCATTATGCCGCGAGAAGTTAAAAATACACCTCTTCTCCATATTTGTTTTTAGTCCTCTTCTTCAGCATATCAAACGTTTCGATCCTCTTTTTTCCGGTTTCCCTGCAATCCATGGTTCACTTCTATATAATCCTCCGTTCCATACGTATATTTTCACAAATTCCTGCGTCAAATTATGGCCTACATTTGTTGCTAGTAAAATTATTTCAGACACGTATGTCCTGTTTGGTTGTGTTGGTCTGGCTCTTATATTCTTCTTGCTTTGGCCATCAGGCCTTATTCTCCTTACAGAGTAGCAGAATATCCCCATGCAAAACCAGTCGTGCCCTGAGGAAGGCCGTTGCAATTCGGCCGAAACGTCGGTTTTAGTTTATTATTGTTGTTAGTTTTTAGCAATGACGCGGCATAATACCCAGAAGAATTTTAATCACTATGACACCGGCCGCGGAAGCCTACATTCTTATATCAGAATTCCTTCGTTTGGACATATGTTGTCCACAATTTTATGTTAATGTAATTTTTGTTACTTTTTATTAGTTTTGCTTTTCTGTGGTTTACTGTGAACCCATGCGCTGGGCTCATCAGACTGTTTATTCCATTCAATGGGCCTCTAATTTTTCCTCGCCGAACAATGTACCATGAAAAAATCCGTAGAAGTCCTTGCGCCTG
Organism: Schistocerca cancellata; assembly: GCF_023864275.1. Taxonomy (NCBI): domain Eukaryota; kingdom Metazoa; phylum Arthropoda; class Insecta; order Orthoptera; family Acrididae; genus Schistocerca; species Schistocerca cancellata. The sequence goes on from NC_064628.1 coordinate 665,196,066, forward strand.
CAGTGTATACCATATCGCTGATGAAGATGGTGAGCCTCACATATTTAACGATTGCAGAAGTCACGTCAATTTTCGATACATGGAGTTACAGAATTCTCATTTCGAGAACATTTTCTCCTGTAGGAGTGCTGTGCAAAGGGAGTAATTCTCAGGTAAAGTGGGAAACAAAATCGTGATTAGAGCATTACTGACCAACCTCTTTAATGACTGGCTAAAGCAGCCTTCGGAAATTAGGATGGCAGTGAAGTGCATCATTGAGAGTTATCTAAGTTATATTTACGGTATTTAATTGTGTTTGTCACCTTATATAAGCGTTATTTTCTTCTCCCTGCAATGTATTTTGCAGACGATTTCAGATGTTTGTTACTTTCTCATGATATTGTGTACAGGTACTTTCCACATTCGTTGTATTCCTTCAACAGCAACTTTGTCCGCAAGTGCACGCCACTGTATGAGGTCGTTCATTAATTTATTCAGCAGCCATTTGATATATTACTGTTGATATATGTCAAAAAATTATAAACAGGCCTTCTAATTCTTTATGCACTATTTCATCATCTTTCATTAATTTACTACTCATAACACGCCTAGTGTGGGGTTGTCAACATTGTACAACTACAGCGTTATTTATGTTCACAGAGAGTGTTTTTGCACTGTTCTACAAATACTTAATTCGTATTGTAGGATAATACTTCACTTCAAAGTGAACAGTGGCTTTTATGCGCCATTTAGTATTATACTCATTTTTAGGACAAGACTATTGCTTACATTATTATTCACGTAGTTTCTAGTTATAAGGGTATTCATGGATAATGCACTGTTTAAGTCACTTTTTGAAAGTATCGCCACTTAAAATCTTAAGATTTTTGGCAGCGAATTACGAAAAACAGCATATAGGCTTTTTGTTGTTAATGTTAATGCTCTGTTAACAATATCAAAGTTTGTTTTTTGAGTAGTGTCATGGTGTTCGTATTTTTTACGTTACAAAAAGTGCTTTGAAGTAAGTTTATGTATATGTGTAAGGAAAGTACAGCATAAAAGACTGACGAATTTTTACAGTATACAGAGTGTTCCAGGACTAATGGTCAATATTCGGGGATACTAAAGGAACAATTATTCGAAGGAAGAAGGTCTAGTAAATATGAGCTCTAAAATGCATTACTTTAAACGTATGAGCATGTCTTCATCTACGAAACCTTGAACCAAATCGCTTATATGGCTATGTGTTTGCTTTCCGTAATTTTGGAGGCGCTCTATCATCACCATAAGATAGCACTTGTCCAAATTGTTGGTAGAACGACAAACATTTACTTGGACCTTCTTAAAAACTACAGCAAGTTTGAGACTGATGACACCGTAGTATGATAGAGCATCATACTTGTTAGAATTTTTACTTCTACTTTCGACAAGTGCAGCACTAGTTAACTTCATATTCGTGTGTTCATTTACAATTTTATTATCATTTTCTTTGTATTTAACTGGATATGCAGTCGTTACCTTCGGCAATCTAACATATAATTTCTTTTTTTTTTTTCTGGCGCATTCAACTTTTGAAAGTGGGGCATTGAACAAGCGATTGAATTCAAAATCGAAAAATGTATTCTTGTGCTGGTTGGAGTGGTTTGAATTGTTGTGGTTTGAATTGTAATTAATAACACGAACTGTAGACTTGTTTTTACGAAAAATTTCAGAAAAGTGCCTGACATCGAATTTTTTTGTGCATAAGACAAAAAATTTAATGGAACTTTCTTTTTTGAGCTCATAAGAAAATTTTATTTACTTATGTAAAGCACTAAATGTACAGACTATTTCTTCAATGTCATTATCATTACCATCAGTTAGCAAAAGTGTCTCATCGATTTGCCTCACATAATAGACAATTTCCTTCGCTAGCTCAATGTTTTCAGTCAAGAATTTACCTCAATCTGGTTAATAAACAGATCTGAAAATAATTTGAAATAGTGTTTCTCAAATTGCGACCCTCTTTTTTTAATGTAAACTACATCATTAAACTTGAAATAAACGTACTTTAGAAAGAGTGGTATTGGGTCAATAAATTTTATCATCTCGCTCTGTGACATGCTGCATTAAGACTAAAGATTACTTTTAATGATTTCAACAGTCTCAGTCACAGAAATATTTGTGTATAAATTGACAATATCAAGGGAAACAACTTTCGTACCTGTGCTTATTGGTAAGTCCCTCATGAAATCAGTTAACTGCTTACTGTTTCTTATTGAGTACTGCTTCTCGAAAATGCAATTTTTTTTAAAAAGATTAAACATTTTAGTGAAACTTAACAAAAAGCCTGGCTATTCCATAAGCAACTGGTCTGACAAGGGCACCCTCTTTATGGGCCACTAGGGTGGGAATATGGCTTCATATCTCGTTAATTTTGTATTTCAAATGGTGGAAAATTTCTCTATATATTTTAAGTTCTTCACTAAATGTTTTCTATCTTTCCCCTGTAAGATCATTCTCGATTCTCTCATTGCTGTTATCTGCAATGAACTGCTTAGATCTGTTAACATAATCTGCTTTCCTGACATTGGGAGTAGTGTTGCGGTTATCATATTTTGCCATAAGAGCATCACTCTCATCACTTTTTTTTTGTATCCCGCCAGGAAGGCGGCGCGTGGGTAGGACCAGGAGCAGGAAAAGGTAAAACTCGTCGGTCCTGCAAGAAAGTAAGAATGGTTTACTGGTGCAAGAAGAGTAATACATAACTTTGTAGAGGTGTGCACGGTCTCAAGCTGAAGCGAAGTGTCTCGGCCATCGGCTCCTGATGAAAATGGGCAGACTCTGCAGTGGGGCTCGTAAAGCTGAACTGCTCCTGCTAGAGGGCGCTGCCATTGTTGTCTGTCGTAGTGCCAACTTAACTGGAAACTAAGCCGTGGCATCGTAGCTATCGATACCACACTTTCTTACTTGTGTTATCTACGACAACTTTTTCAGCTGCAAGATTCTTATAGGCAATCAAGATTCCTTAGAAATGGCATTTTCTATTGCAACAGGAACACGATTTTGCTCAGTTCTAGCGGACTTTAAATTTCCTAATGAAAACTTCACATGAATCAAAGTGTTATTCATCGACCTTTTGTTAAACTTCTAATTCACGTTATACATTAAGTCCTTAAAACCCCTGGCCACAACTGTTCGTGTTCGTTAAATTGAATATCTGCTAAGTTTATCACTCTTGGAAAGAAACTGAGTTCTGGATCACTGGGAGTTACCTTTCATTAGGTGATCAGTATTCTCTGAAACTGTCATGCAACGTATTTCAGAATATTTTTACCTTCATTTCGCTTGAAGAAATAGTCGGTAAAGTTAACGGACTTTACACTTGGTAACCTATGAGCTGGCTGGCAAAATATGTTGTTGTGATCTTCAGTCCACAGACTGATTTGATGCAGCTCTCCATTCTGCTCTATCCTGTGCAAGCCTCTTCATCTCCAAGTAACTACTGCAGTCTGCAACCCTCTTAATCTACTTACAATTCTATTCACTACTTCGTCATTAATTACGTTATCCACCCATCTAATCTTCAGCATTCTTCTGTAGCATCACATTTCAAAAGCTTCTAATTTCTTCTTGTCCAACTTGTTTATCATCCATGTTCCGCTCCCACACGTGTGGCAAAAGATAAGAGTCTTATAAGGAGGTAGCTGCCACAAAAATGTTCAGAGTCCTGGGTTGATTTGTAGCCTCAAGAAGACAGACCAGCTTTCACGTCCACACATTCCACATTCCTGGGCAGGACATCTCTTTTTTTCTGTTGAGAAAACACAGCACTGTTCGCACAAGCATTTTACCAAGATAAAGAATCTCTCGGGACATGTCGCCTTGCAGAGGCTACTGTGTGAATCTTCGTTACCTCAGGAAAGACAGGAAAAAATAACGTTCGGTTTTACTTTTAAAACTTGGATGAATGATCATCCGGTCTGCCGTGCGCTGTTGGCAAGCGGGGTGGCCCAATGACAGAGTGCTGTTCCTCCGACCAGTTACGAAGTGTCAGGGCGGTGTTCGGAAATTCTCGTTACAAACTTCTAGATGGGACTGAGTACATAATATTTTGAACAGAACCGACGTCCAGAAACGTACTGTTTCCGTTCTACGAACGTTTCAATTCAGATGTTTAACTTATCCATCTATGCAAGAGGAACTGAAATAGGTATGACACAGTACAGTTATCAGTTCGAAATGAACCGTAATGAGACTCCCATTTATCACTTAAACACATTTGTTTGTACTAACACTTCAACATTACGTGTTTACATACCTCCAAAACATAAAAGAACCCAGCTACACTGTGCGTATAGAATAGTAGTGATGCATTACAAATGGTTCAAATGGTTCTGAGCACTATGGGACATAACTTCTGAGGTCATCAGTCTCCTAGAACTTAGAACTACTTAAACCTAACTAACCTAAGGACATCACAAACATCCATTCCCGAGGCAGGATTCGAACCTGCGACCATAGCAGTCGAGCGGTTCCAGACTGTAGGGCCTAGAACCGCTCGGCCATTTCGGCCGGCGATGCATTACAGTTGAGGTTATGTTGTTATGGACACCTACCAACGAAGCATGTTCTTGTACGAGGGCAGTTCAATAAGTAATGCAACACATTTTTTTTTTCTGAAACAGGGGTTGTTTTATTCAGCATTGAAATACACCAGGTTATTCCCCAATCTTTTAGCTACACAACACTATTTTTCAACGTAATCTCCATTCAATGCTACGGCCTTACGCCACCTTGAAATGAGGGCCTGTATGCCTGCACGGTACCATTCCACTGGTCGATGTCGGAGCCAACGTCGTACTGCATCAATAACTTCTTCATCATCCGCGTAGTGCCTCCCACGGATTGCGTCCTTCATTGGGCCAAACATATGGAAATCCGACGGTGCGGGATCGGGGCTGTAGGGTGCATGAGGAAAAACAGTCCACTGAAGCTTTGTGAGCTCCTCTCGGGTGCGAAGACTTGTGTGAGGTCTTGCGTTGTCATGAAGAAGGAGAAGTTCGTTCAGATTTTTGTGAACAATTGTGACAGCACTACCAACAGAGATGTCAAGTTGAGCACTGAGTTGTTTGATGGTGATCCGTCGATCATCTCGAACGAGTGTGTTCGCACGCTCCGCCATTGCAGGAGTCACAGCTGTGCACGGCCGGCCCGCACGTGGGAGATCAGACAGTCTTGCTTGACCTTGCGGCGATGATGAAACACGCTTTGCCCAACGACTCACCGTGCTTTTGTCCACTGCCAGATCACCGTAGACATTCTGCAAGCGCCTATGAATATCTGAGATGCCCTGGTTTTCCGCCAAAAGAAACTCGATCACTGCCCGTTGTTTGCAACGCACATCCGTTACAGACGCCATTTTAACAGCTCCGTACAGCGCTGCCACCTGTCGGAAGTCAATGAAACTATACGAGACGAAGCGGGAATGTTTGAAAATATTCCACAAGAAATTTCCGGTTTTTTCAGCCAAAATTGGCCGAGAAAAAAAATGTGTTGCATTATTTATTGAACTGCCCTCATACATAGTCTCCGAGCCACCTGGTGTTTCTTGAGTTTCTAGTCCAGTGGCCAGAACTCAATGGCATCAGATCTTTCTCTGTCTATACAGGAGTCTCCTATATTAAACTGTACATACGACCTCGCAAGAAGTGGTCCATAGGAGTTACATCCGGCGATCGTGGTTGAACCTCCTCGGCCTATCCGTCTTTAGCCCTTTCTTCTTTTGAGATGTCTCCGAACCGCACGTGAGGTGGTGCATCGTCATGCTGAAACCACAGTCAGTGACACAGCTCCAAGAACACGTCCATTACGTTTTGTAGGAAGATAAAGTATGCAGACCCAGTTGCCTTGAGTGTGCACGTTACACAACTGAAGTGAAACCGCTGTAGAGCGCAAACTGTTCAAAATATTATGCACTCACTCTTTTCTTAAAGTCCTAGCAGCTTGAAACCGGGATTTCCTACCACCCTTCATAAGTTCGCTTTGCAGCTCTCTTTATTCATATATGATACCATTTAGTACTCTCACGTTAGGTAAATCATTTAATACATGGGTAGAGGAACAAGATCTCCCACACCATGAATTAAATTTCGCTAACATATCTGAATCACTATTTCCGTTAAATATGATACAACCATTACTTTTATGGCAAGATTTCTTTGCATACAGGTAAACGTCTTGGAAGTTAATACAATGATTCTACCACTGATCAAAAACTATCAATTACTTAACTCTACTAAGTTGCTAACAGCAGGAACCATCTTACCAAGTCTGAGAAATTGAAATCACATACAACTGAAATTGAAGCGACCATCTTATTTATTAATCAGCTCTATCTTAGTGCCTACGAGAATTTTGTTTAATCTTAAGCTTATAGACCGTTGTGTGAAACCGGCTATTATCTTATAACAAAAAGGCATCTGCTGCAGCAGCTGAAGACCTTTTCTGTTCCGATTCTCTGAGTGCCCATCACTCCCTACAATGTCGGTAAAGGCAGATAAAGTAGTTCGGAATATCCGAGGACTCCTACAACTACATAGGATAGGGAGGAATTGTCTTTCCGCTGGATGGCAGGGCGTACGGGGAATAAAAGGGCGTATCCACCACCAAGGCGGCGTGTCAAGATACTCAATTAGTTCAGCGTGCCATGCCCCTACATACACTCCTGGAAATGGAAAAAAGAACACATTGACACCGGTGTGTCAGACCCACCATACTTGCTCCGGACACTGCGAGAGGGCTGTACAAGCAATGATCACACGCACGGCACAGCGGACACACCAGGAATTGCGGTGTTGGCCGTCGAATGGCGCTAGCTGCGCAGCATTTGTGCACCGCCGCCGTCAGTGTCAGCCAGTTTGCCGTGGCATACGAAGCTCCATCGCAGTCTTTAACACTGGTAGCATGCCGCGACAGCGTGGACGTGAACCGTATGTGCAGTTGACGGACTTTGAGCGAGGGCATATAGTGGGCATGCGGGAGGCCGGGTGGACGTACCGCCGAATTGCTCAACACGTGGGGCGTGAGGTCTCCACAGTACATCGATGTTGTCGCCAGTGGTCGGCGGAAGGTGCACGTGCCCGTCGACCTGGGACCGGACCACAGAGCCGCACGGATGCACGCCAAAACCGTAGGATCCTACGCAGTGCCGTAGGGGACCGCACCGCCACTTCCCAGCAAATTAGGGACACTGTTGCTCCTGGGGTATCGGCGAGGACCATTCGCAACCGTCTCCATGAAGCTGGGCTACGGTCCCGCACACCGTTAGGCCGTCTTCCGCTCACGCCCCAACATCGTGCAGCCCGCCTCCAGTGGTGTCGCGACAGGCGTGAATGGAGGGACGAATGGAGACGTGTCGTCTTCAGCGATGAGAGTCGCTTCTGCCTTGGTGCCAATGATGGTCGTATGCGTGTTTGGCGCCGTGCAGGTGAGCGCCACAATCAGGACTGCATACGACCGAGGCACACAGGGCCAACACCCGGCATCATGGTGTGGGGAGCGATCTCCTACACCGGCCGTACACCACTGGTGATCGTCGAGGGGACACTGAATAGTGCACGGTACATCCAAACCGTCATCGAACCCATCGTTCTACCATTCCTAGACCGGCAAGGGAACTTGCTGTTCCAACAGGACAATGCACGTCCGCGTGTAATCCCGTGCCACCCAACGTGCTCTAGAAGGTGTAAGTCAACTACCCTGGCCAGCAAGATCTCCGGATCTGTCCCCCATTGAGCATGTTTGGGACTGGATGAAGCGTCGTCTCACGCGGTTTGCACGTCCAGCACGAACGCTGGTCCAACTGAGGCGCCAGGTGGAAATGGCATGGCAAGCCGTTCCACAGGACTACATCCAGCATCTCTACGATCGTCTCCATGGGAGAATAGCAGCCTGCATTGCTGCGAAAGGGGGATATACACTGTACTAGTGCCGACATTGTGCATGCTCTGTTGCCTGTGTCTATGTGCCTGTGGTTCTGTCAGTGTGATCATGTGATGTATCTGACCCCAGGAATGTGTCTATAAAGTTTCCCCTTCCTGGGACAATGAATTCACGGTGTTCTTATTTCAATTTCCAGGAGTGTATTATCGCCTCACTGTTGAGGTTGTCATGCGCCGAAGGGAGACAGAGTGGCTCGAAATGACAGACAATAGATTGCATCTAGTAGAGCCCACAACGAAGGAGGTCCTGCACGTACCTCCTTCCAGCTACGCTGACGGGATAAGGTCCTCCTTAATCCTCTTCGCATAGGCCACAGCCCTATGAGGCGACATATTGCTGTCAGTCTATGTCAGTTTTCCTCTTGTCTTCCTTAGTTTTACTTAACAGTTTTAGAGCATAAGGGCTCTTTTAACACTATCTTCCTTGATGTGATCTAGAGTGACTGTGCAGGCGATCGTTGCTGAGATTAGGTGTGAGTGAGTACTATTTTATCACAGACGGGTTTTTATCTCTCTGTTTTAACCACATTTCTTTTTACTAATTTCGTTAGGTGCTGATAACCTCCTCTTGATCGTACCTAACTGGCAAATTAACACGCACTCACACACACAAACAGACACACACACACACACAGACACAGACACACACACACACACGCACACACACACACACACACATATGCAGCCTGCGCACATACCATAAGAGCTCGTAGGCAGGAGTGATGGCTCGAAATAGTGTCCGTCATATGTTGTACACAAGAATTCATCGCTAGTTATAACCAGCGGGACCTTTCTACGAAAGTCTTTGGAGAATAGCAGACCATAAGAAAACATGGGACGTATTTGTGATGCTACGAGTTTCTTCAAAGCTCGAAGGTAAATACTTTTTTTGTATTCCTACAGTGAACCAAATGCCTCTGACAGCTTCTTACAGACTGCAGTCATATGTCCAATTGTTACACACCGCTGGCGTCGTCTATGGTACGAGTGGAACCATTTTATAACACTTCAAGGAAAATTTTTAAGTAATGGTCAAGAATTATCCTCATGTTTTTGCTTAAGAAGCAAGTGTTATTTCTGTGTCGTTTAGAATGGAGGGTGGAACATATCCTCTGAACTGATAATCAGTGTAGTAAGTCTGTTCTGAACAACTAAGATTTAGGTGAGTAAATTTCGTATCTACTTTCTGCGCTAACTCTGATAAAGGAAATAAATCAGTAATTACAAGCTGGATGGCTGTGTACAGATATTTTGCATTTTCTCTCAGATAGAACTGAAGATTGTCAGTGTGTAAGTGACGATTGCAGTGGAGAAAATAATTTACACATCACTGGAATATATTGAGAAAAGCTGTGGGCACCATAATGAACCTTTTGAGACCCATGATATAACATCCCCACTTCGTAACCTTTTTGTTTAAATCATTACAGACTACTTGCGTTGGGTATCGTGCGAGCGGAACCACTGTATGGCATTTGCAGAAAACTTTTTAGTTCTGAGTTTAGGAAGTTGAGTGTCGAAGTCAGCAATGTCGTAAGCTTTGCTAGAATCCAAAAATCACGTAATAGTCTCCTGCTGCTTGTGTGTTTGTAATAGCGGTCGGCGCGCTGCGATTTTACCGAAAACCCGACTGGAATTCATCCTAAAGATGATTTGACGTTAAATAATTAGTAAGAAGTTCTGGAATTATGTATTCTCAAGCCTTAGATAATGCCGGTAGAATGCAAATGGGCCTGTAATCATTTTGTTTGGCCGATTTCCTCTTGGGTAATGGTCGTATTAGTCCCGGCTTCCATGCTTTTGGAAAGATGCTGAAGATAAGAGAACGGTTAAAAATGTCCGTTATCTTGGGAATTAGTGGAGTGACAAGGAAACTGATCATACGCACTGTAAAGCAATAGAATAATCTGATATTGTCGTGTGCTGCCGCCGCCGAAATAGTTGGTGCAATTGACTTCCTGACCACTGATAATTGCCGGCCTTGTGGCCGTGCGGTTCTAGGCGCTTCAGTCTGTAACCGCGTGACCGCTACGGTCGCAGGTTCGAATCCTGCCTCGGGCATGGATGTGTGTGATGTCTTTAGGTTAGTTAGGTTTAAGTAGTTCTAAGTTCTAGGGGACTGATGACCACAGATGTTAAGTCCCATAGTGCTCAGAGCCATTTGAACCATTTGAACCACTGATAATTTAAGGGAATCGATGGTTTTACGATGTTGTGCGTTGATCAAGTAAAGATGTCGGCATGACGAAATACTCATTTACATCCTCAGTAGCAACTAGCGGTTCAACTGAAGATCTGGGTTTGCTTATTCCTAGACCTCGTAGAGTTTTACACAGGAGACGAGTCTGTGAAAGCCTCTATTAGTGAGTGGGCGTACCTGAGTATTGCAATGCTCACCGACTAACTCCGATGCACAGTCGCTTGTAGGTGAGATGATTATCAGAGGTTGGATGCCGTTTATATTTTATAAATACAGCTAGGTGTATACTGCCCATTAGATTCTATGTAGCATTCTTTCGTTACACACACAGGGCTATTACAAATGATTGAAGCGATTTCATAAATTCACTGTAGCTCCATTCATTGACATATGGTCACGACACACTACAGATACGTAGAAAAACTCATAAAGTTTTGTTCGGGTGAAGCCGCACTTCAGGTTTGTGCCGCCAGAGCGCTCGAGAGCGCAGTGAGACAAAATGGCGACAGGATCCGAGAAAGCGTATGTCGTGCTTGAAATGCACTCACTTCAGTCAGTCATAACAGTGCAACGACGCTTCAGGACGAAGTTCAACAAAGATCCACCAACTGCTAACTCCAGCAATTCGCAATTCACCAAAAGTTAACGTGTTTTGTGCAATCTCACGGTTTAAAGTTTACGGCCCCTTTTTCTTCTGCGAAAAAAACGTTACAGTACACGTGTATTTGGACATGCTGGAAAATTGGCTCATGCCACAACTGGAGACCGACAGCGCCGACTTCATCTTTCAACAGGATGGTGCTCCACCGCACTTCCATCATGATGTTCGGCATTTCTTAAACAGGAGATTGGAAAACCGATGGATCGGTAGTGGTGGAGATCATGATCAGCAATTCATGTCATGGCCTCCACGCTCTCCCGACTTAATCCCATGTGATTTCTTTCTGAGGGGTTATGTGAAAGATTTAGTGTTTAAACCTCCTCTACCAAGAAACGTGCCAGAACTGCGAGCTCGCATCAACGATGCTTTCGAACTCATTGATGGGGACATGCTGTGCCGAGTGTGGGAGGAACTTGATCATCGGCTTGATGTCTGCCGAATCACTAAAGGGGCACATATCGAACATTTGTGATTGCCTTAAAAAACGTTTTGAGTTTTTGTATGTGTGTGCAAAGCATTGTGAAAATATCTCAAATAATGAAGTTATTGTAGAGCTGTGAAATAGCTTCAATCATTTGTAATAACCCTGTATTTACTGTACGTTTCTTGACCAAATGTTCAACATATATACATACATTGGATTCCACTTACGAGGTGGATTTCCCACAAATGGATTGACTTTTGCACTCAATAACTTTCACTGACTCAGTTTTTATTGTAATCACTAAAATTTATTCATTATTACTTACTTCAGTAAATTTTATCCAAAGGTACGCACTCTCTAAACTTTACTTGGTACTTCTTAATTATACTCTGTCTTGCCTCCTGAACTCACTTCTTCAGTTGCTTAATTTCTGCTGTGCCATTTTTCTTATTTCAATAGTATGAAATTGTACTCAGATTTTAATTCTCTGAAAATATCATCTAATTTGTCCAAAGCAGATTTCACTTATAATTAGCACCTAACTTGAATCACATTTCCGTTCCTTATAATTTCCTTTTAACTCATTGTGATTAACCTGCAACTTGCAAACCAAATCTTATCTTAATTCTCCGTTATTGAAAGAAAATTTATTGTTGAATTTGTTAAACATTTCTTGCATAACTGAGAGCCAATTTCGATCTTTCTCCTCTCCCCCACTGTCATATTTTCTAGCTTCCTCTTTTCGTCCCACGTTTGCCTTCTCACTCATAACCTAATCACTGTTACTTCATACACTTGCTGACTGTCTTAGGTAAGTGTTACGCCATACAGGTTGGCGGATTCCTTCTTGTAATATCCCTCTCCTTCCATTGTACCTACTGTGAAAAATTAAAATAATGTCTTCATGAACTTACCTTAAAACCATTCAGCAATGAAGCAGCGCATTCACTGTATAGATCAGCCGCCTAACATATCATGTGCACTGCAGACGGACATCAGCAATGTGTAGATTAGAGTCGCGGCCCAATCGGTTGTGCAGCAGCCAGACACGTTTCTCAGCTACCTCTTCTGCGCGTGGTTGAGAGGGAAGCCTCCGTTCGCTGCCGTCGTCTGCGACGCGTGTCGACGACGCGTCGCAAGAGATTTACAGGGTTTACTGCGTCCCCTCCTGGTAGGTTCTGGATCCACCAGCACAGCACGAAATCGAGCGTACTGCCGCAATAAAGTGAGCGAGCACATGTGCTCACAGTATAACAGCGCCTGCCAGGGACTACTATGAATATACGGTTACTACGTCGCAAGCAACGGTACTTGAGTTTCGAGTGCTAATATTCAGTACGATAATAACACTCGTCATACGTGGTGGCTGTTGGCATTGGAAACACTTTCTCTTTAGTATAGCGTTCAAGATGAATAATCTGAATCTTTAAAACTGATATGTGTAACAGGTTCACCGAAGAACGAAGTATAAAACAGTCTGAATATCTGCTCCAAAATTCTACTCTCCCAAATAAGGTACTAAAACTTGCACTTTCGCCTTTCTTAAAAATCATAACCCATTTCCTTTTTCTAGTTAATTCAGTCATGAGTAAATATTTCACACATATCCTAATAGCAGTTATCTAAAGCTTTTATTTACTATAAACTTACATCACCTTAGCTTGCATTCCGCATTGCTGCATCACTGTGATAAATTAAATTTTTCTCCAGAAACAATTTTCATGTTAGGTTTTATCTGATAATCTCAGTAAGCTTTATTGCTGAAGTAAGGCCTACGCAAAATCTATCGCAGAAGTGAGATTCTTACAGTTGCGCCTTTTACATTTGCTAATATTTAGCGAATATAACGAAAATGATCTCAGAGATGTTTGAACATCGCGCGCAAGCGTCTCTGAAATCTAATTCCACCAATGACCCACACAAACAATGTAAGCTAACCAAGGCGCCGCCTTATTTAAAGCCAATTGAAAACTTAGCAATGGAACGTCATGTCAAGTTATATAGTCGTCTACTGGAACGGAATCATATCGTTTTATTTGTTATGTTGTTATATATCGTTTTATTTGTTATGTTGTTTGTTATACATTGACGGTTGCTACTGCCAGGGGCTATTTTTTCTTCATTAATTGCCTGTCTACGCGTTTTAGGAAATAACCCCCGAATATGAACTGCGTTTACCGAGGACTATGGCGTCTCAAGTGTGATGTTTCCGATGTGCGAGCTGCTGCATTATTCTGTTGACATTTACAGCAAGGAAACACGCGCATTTATGTAATTACTGATGTATCTTACCCTAAAGGCGAATTTCAGTGCAACTCATACTTACAGTTATAACACATCTGACTCGGATAACGTTCAGCTAGTGTCACTCTAGGAATTTCTGTCTTACATATCTAGAAAAGAAATAATTATAGAGTCGTAAATATTTTAAGCTCGACTCGAAGGCTTAAATATGGTTCTTTGAGGACAGTTTCAGGTACGTGGGAGAGAGTTTTTTGTTCTAGCGTCACCATTTTTGTGCGGCATTCAGTAGTTCTAATGGAAGATAGGACTGTCATGTTTCGCCTCGTATTGCATTAGGATTTTTGTTTCTCACAAAAATATTTTACATGAAGCTCCCGCGTTATGTCCGTTACACACCTTTGTGTTAGCTAATTGTTTATGGAAGGACCAGCTTAATTAGAATATATATACATGCGTATTCCATATACCTATTGTAGTTATTGCTTGGTGCACGATTTTACTCTGGACAAACAGATATATTATCGATCTACTCAGAGACAGTTACATATAGGAAATATTACACATGAAAACATGGTGGTACCTAGCTGAAATGCGACATGCCAACTGTATCATTGTTACTATTAGTACAACGGCACGCTGCACATTCACTGGTCAAATTTTATGATTGAAAAAATTTATTTTAATTTATGTTTCGGTCACAAAACATCCGATTTTCCAGCATGTGTTACATCTGTCCAATTGAAAGGTTCTGTGTGCCTCACGTTAGGAAACATGGCGGCCAATGTTACTTGCTGCTGTCACCTAGAGCACTGTCACGCATTCATAGCCTCTCTACGTTGATTATCTGTTTCTTGGAACCCGACCGATAATCAGAGATAAGGAACTCGCAGAAAAACTGACTAGACATAAAAATGACATGTTATTACAGCCTGCCCAGAGAACGCAGCAGTTGCACCAGCCATGCCGCCACGAAGACTGCACTATCGAACCTCTACCTCTGTCCGGTCAGCCATCGGCCAGCAGCTCATCCAGGCTCACCCAGCGCCGGATCAGGGAACTAACACACTACTACTCCAGTCGCTGAGATGCGCAGCCGCGAGAAGGACGTACCTGCGCCTGCTAGCGACGCGAAGGGTGTGGCAGATCGCCGCCCGGCCGCGCTGGCGCCGCCGGCGGCCCCATCTGCCCCCCCCCCCCTTCCCCCCTTATGACGACCAGTGCTATGGCTATGGATTTGACGGGCACAGCTCCGGAAACGTTGAAGACTGCGCTGTCTACTCCGCTGCCAGATTCAGAAGATGAGAGCTCTACCGCCCCCCAGCCACGCGGACGCAGCGGGAAACAGAAGAGGAGGGCAACAGCTGCGACGTCCGCTGCTCGCAGCTCGCCGATCGAGAAGAGAGCCAAGCAAGATCTCGCCCCTGATGCCGACGGTTTTGTTCCGGCCAGGCGAACTGCAAGACGCATGCTGTCATCGACGACGCCTCCAACTGCCGTCGCCAACTCATTCGACGCGCTCGATGACGCGCCCGACCCGCCGCCGCGCGATCCTGCGCCGAAGAAAGACTCCCATTTCCCGCCGGTGGTCCTCCAATTTCGGCCGCCCTATGGGGAACTGCAGAAGCTGTTGCGCAGCTGGACAACGGCCGTGTACACCGTGAAGCCTGCAGGGCGTGACCTGTACAGGGTCACACTCCGCACTGCTGACGATTATCGACGGGTCACTCAGGAGGCGTCTGATCGTGGTATACCATTCTATACCCACGCTTCCGCGCCTGACAAGGTTTTGAAGATTGTATTCCACGAACTCCCGTTCAACATGGAAGCCGATCACCTGCATCGTGAACTCGCTGACCTGGGCTTTTACAACAGAGCAGTCGTGAAGATGAAGTCGCCGAAATCATGCGATGATATGCCGCTCTTCCTGTTCGTCTGCTCTGACACCGTGGAGAACCGCAAACTATACCAATTGACGCGGGTCGCCGACGTTCCGGTTCAGACCGAAGATCTTCGCTCCCGGAGAGGCCCTGTGCAGTGCTTTCGCTGCCAGGGGATCAATCACGTCGCGCGCCACTTCTCCATGCCGGACAGATGTGTTAAATGCGCCGGCGCTCATGCAGGAAGTGCGTGCCCCCGTCCGCCCACCGAGAAGCCTACATGTGCACTCTGTGGCGGTGCTCACGTGGCCAGTTATCGTGGGTGTGAGGTGTGGAAGCGTGCCATCGCTCGCCAACGTGGCCAAACACCGGCGCCACGTCAGAAGAAGCCAGCAACGAGACGGCCAGGCGTCTCTTTCGCGGCGGCAACGTCAGGGGCGCCCTCCGCCGTCCCGGCTGCGTCGGCTGCTCCTGCTCCTGCCGCATCCGAGGCCGTGCCGACACCTGAGGCTCCTGCGCCTCCACCACAGCTGCTAGTGGCGGAACCGGGTGCTGCCTCTCCCGGGACGTCGGCCGGACCACGCCCCGCCAACCGCAAGCGCGGGGACCACCGCCCTGTGGGTACCCAGCCCTTGGCATCGTCAGTCGAGGAGCCCCAGGTGGACTCTCACAGCGAAGCAGCCACGCCTCCCCCTTCCAGCGCCGGGGCCGCGCCGGCTGCCTCCACCGCTGACCTGGCCAACCTCGTCGCGCAGCTCACAGCCCTGGTGACCAGTGCTACGAAGTTGATTGAAGTCGTGTCGCAGCAACTCACCGCTGCAGTGCCGATGGCCTCTCCGGCCCCGACCGCTGTCAACACTCACCAGCCGCACCATGGGCAGCGTTAGAGGGCTCACAGTCGTCGCGTGGAATGCCAACGGCGTCCGCACTCAAGCTGGCGAACTTCGCCAATTTCTCCGAGATGAAGCCGTCGACGTCTGCCTTATCAATGAAACACACCTGAAGCCTGGGGTCGACTTCAGGGTGGCAAACTACTCCAGCTATCGCACCGACCGACCGACGGCGGGTGGCGGAACAGCCGTCTACGTCCGCAACGGCATTCGTCACCATGTGATACAACTTCCCCCACTGGCAACGCTGGAGGCCACTGGTGTCGTCGTTCACACCTCGGCGGGCGCCATCACGTTCGTCGCGGCCTACCGGCCGCCGTCTCGTCCCCTGGACCCTGCTGACATCGATGCTCTGCTCTCCCTGAGGGGGCAGGTGTTCGTCGCCGGGTACTTCAATAGTAAACATGTCTCCTGGAACTCCAGGATCACCAATGCCGCTGGCCGCTGCCTGCTCCGGGTAGCGGAACGTCATCATGCGCTGGTGGTGGGGCCGTACGACCCGACAATCTTCCCTGCCCGTGGGCTCCCAGATATAATCGACACCGCGGTCGTCAAGGGCATCCCTCATCAGATCACCGCCACGACGAGGACGGCGCTGTCTTCGGATCATGTCCCTGTAGTTTTTGATATCGACCTAGACGCCCTCCAACAGCCCAGGCGAGGTATCTCACTTGCTGGCATCGACTGGGAAAGGTTTCAAGCAGCCGTGACGCACTCACTCGCCGCCGCGCCGCCCCCTGCGGAAGCTGGAGCGGACGAAGCACTTCTGCACTTCGCGGCAACCACGATCGACGCTGTCACTATAGCGACGCCGCCCCGACCTCGCCCTCCGCCTGACTACTCCCGACAGCTGCCGCCGGACAACCTTGCGGTCATCACCGAGAAGAACAGGGTCTACCGGGAGTGGCAGAGGACGAGAAATGCCAACACCAAGCGCCTCCTCAACAGGATGCGTCGGGACATCCGGGCCGCCATTGACAACCATCGCAATCGCGACTGGAATAACAAGGTCGCAACCCTTTGTCTTGAAGACGGCACAGCCTGGCAGACGACGAAGCGTTTCCTACGACGCACACAACGTATCCCTCCGCTGCTAGTTCTTGGTCAGGCTGTCTGCGAACCAGCTGCGAAGGCTGATGCCCTCGCAGACGTCTTCGAGGCTGCGTTTACGCCTATCGAAGACCCGACTGACGCTGTCCACGACGACCTGGTTGCTGACCGGCTCCCACGCTACCTGGAGGCACGCGACGACGATGACCTCATTGAAGAGACGACGGCGGAGGAGTTGTCGTCCATCCTGCGTGCCCTGAACCCCAGGAAAGCTGCGGGCCCAGACGAAGTTTCCAACGCTCTACTGCAGAAGTTGCCACCCGTGGCTGTCACTCATCTTGCCGACGTTTTTAATGTCATCCTCTGGTCCTGCAGTTTTCCTCAGTCCTGGAAGCATGCGGAAATCGTGGCGATTCCGAAGATGCGGAAGGATCTGCGGCAGCCAGTGAACTACAGACCTATTAGTTTACTGCCGGCCGTCTCCAAGGTCTTTGAAAGGGTGTACATCAGGCGGCTGCAGCGCCACGTCGACGAGGAAGGCCTCCTGCCCGAAGAGCAGTTCGGATTCCGCAGGGGCCACTCGGCCGTTCATCAACTCCTTCGGCTAGTGGAAGATGCGTTCGTCGCCCTCGAGCAGCGCGAGTTCTTCGGCGCGGTGTTCCTGGACGTGTCGCGTGCTTTCGACAGTGTGTGGCACCGCGGCCTCTTGTTCAAACTTTTTGAACTTGGGGTCCCGACGTCGCACGTACGTCTCATCGTTTCCTATCTTGCCGATAGGACCTTCCATGAGCGGGCCGCGCAGGGCTTGTCCTCCGTCCGCCGCATCAACGCCGGCGTGCCACAGGGCTCGGTCTTGGGGCCACTCCTGTACTCGCTGTACACGTCTGATGCACCGAAGATCGACCGTGTGCGGCTCGCCCTGTACGCGGATGACACGGCTCTCTATACCAGGAGCCTCAATGCCGCCGTCATGCGCCACCGTTTGCAGCTCGCCGTTGACACCCTGGCAGCCTGGGCAGTCAAGTGGCGTCTCCAATTCAATGGTGCCAAGACCCAGTTCCTGATCGTCACCAGGCGACTCGTTCCTGCAGGTCTGCAACCGCTCAACGTCGGTGGAAGCCCTGTCCTGTGGCGCCCAACGGCGCATTAGCTCGGCGTCACCATCGACCGCCGCCTCACGTGGGTTCCGCACATCCGCGAAGTGAAGGCCAAAGTGCGGAAAAGGCTCCGCACACTGTACCCGGTGCTGAACCCCGGCTCCCAACTACCACCGCGGCTGGGCATCACCCTGTACAAGGCGCTGCTCCGCCCTGTACTCCAATATGCCGCTGTCGTCTGGGGGAACGCCGCCGACACGAACCTGAAGAAGCTGGAGACACTGCAGAACCGCATCCTTCGGCTGGCCTTACACCTGCCTCACGATTTTCCCACCGCTCATGTTCACGACGTCGCGGAAGTACCTCTGCTCCGTGACCTCTTCCAGACGACCGCCCGCACCTTTTACGAACGTGCTGGCCGGTCGCACAACGCTCAAATCCGGACGCTGGGCCGCAAACTGCCGCGCAGCGTCGCCACCCGCTGGCCACACCTGCTCGCTGCATAGCTAGCTCTGCAGAACTGTGCTGAGGAGACACCCAAGAAAACAATCCACATATGAAGACGCAACACCAACATGCATGGGAGGCAAAGCACTAACTGCTATGAACTCCATCACACATCGGAGGATAAGTTATCTCCGTGCAGATCCACACGAGGTATAAGGGAAGAGCTGAGCTGCACACCGCGCTGATGCGAGCCACGAACAGCACGAGTTACGCACGTACGAGTACAGTAGTGCTGGAAGTCGTAGCGCTGGCGCCAGTCCCACTACTCTGTCACTACAACTCGAAATTCTGTGTAGCATCAGTGGACTGCCACGGTCGCCGGCGTGACATTTTCCTACAGGGAGGTGTGCGGGGACTGTATTTAAAATTAACAGTCTGTCTCCACATTTCCTGTCCTGAGCTCTGACACGGGCGAAACTACACTCAGCAGGGGATCTAATATTTAAAGATCCAGAAAATGCGCAATGGATTATTAAATCGAAATCATTAAACCTGTATTTGCAACTGACTGTGTGCTGAAATCGATCCTCCCTACGCTGATCTAAAGTTTAACTTTCTCAGAACATTTATGATTTCCAACGAGTAAATATCGATCAGATTAGATTAGATTAGCACTTGTTCCATAGATCATGATTTTTTTTTTTGTGGGGGTTGGGGAAATTTCCCACTCACTATATCCAAAAATTCATCTAATGAGTAGAAGGAGTTGCCATTCAGAAATTCTTTTAATTTCCTTTTAAATGCTATATGGCTATCTGTCAGACTTTTGATGCTATTAGGAAGGTGACCAAAGACTTTTGTGGTAGCGTAATTCTGAGCCAAAGCTAGATTTAACCTTGAGTACTGAAGATCATCCTTTCTCCTAGTGTTGTAGCCATGTACACCGCTATTACTTTTGAATTCGTTCGGATTGTTAATAACAAATTTCATGAGTGAATATATATATATATTATTGTGAGGCTACAGTGAAGATCCCTAGCTCTTTAAATAAGTGTCTGCAGGATGATCTTGGATGAGCTTCAGCAATCATTCTGATTACACGCTTTTGTGCAATGAACACTCTTTTACTCAATGATGAGTTACCCCAGAATATGATGCCATACGAAAGCAGAGAATGAAAATAGGGGTGGTAAGCTAATTTACTGAGATGTATATCGCCAAAATTTGCAATGACCCTAATAGCATAACTAGCTGAACTCAAACGTTTCAGCAGATCTTCAGTGTGTTTTTTCCAGTTCAACCCCTCATCAACGTATACACCCAGAAATTTTGAATATTCTACCTTAGCTACCGAACTCTGATCGAAGTCTATATTTATTAATCCATTTACTGTGTTTAACAAACATGGAACAAAAGCAAATGAAATACTTTTCTTATGATTCACTAAGGCATGAACGGCAGTCCACATATGTGCGTCTAAGGTTTCACATATTGTGAAACGTATTAGTCTTTCGGTTCTATTTTCTCTCGCGTTCTTCACTAAAAATATTTTATTCAGCTATACATACACATTTCATTTGAAACAGTAAACTATGTAAACTAATACACATAGAAAATAGGGTTCTTAGTGTTAATGTTCTAGAAACATGTGATTGTAATTTATAGGTTTCTGTTGATGCTGTGTAACAACTTCATAAATGCAAGAAAATAATAATCATAGAACAATTTACGGTAAGCAAAATTTTGCTACTAGTAGTAATTAAATATTAGCTGTACATTTCATGGTAAACTTCAAAACAATTATTTTTCACATACATAAATATATTCCACATTTGACGAACTTGCCTCTTACCTTGGAATTGTAGCCATTTTCCTGTATATTGATGCATTACTTGCCTCAACAATTTTGGTGGTTGACCAACATTTTAAAACCTAACTTGGCTTTTTATTCACATTTTATACATCTAGATCTTCACTGTGAGAGGAATGCACTGTAGAAGGACGTCCTCGTCTCCTAACTATAGGCACGACACATTAATGTTTTTATTGTTTCCCTTTTCATCAAGCTCAGGAGGACAGTCTACAGTCGAAAACGAGAAGTCGTCATCTTCCAGATCAGATAATTCCGCATTGCTGTCATTAAAAAGAGATTCTAATTGATCATCGCTTAATATTTCATCCATTCATGTAATCTGTAGAAATAACGGTAATTTCAGTATTATATTATCGAAGACAGAATTAAAATTAACAAACGTGCATTAAAATCTGAGGTCTACGTACGAGGACCTTCAGAAAATGGGTGATTTCATCGTAATGAACAAATTTTATACAAATCTGAACTAATTCTCAACATCTATAATAGATTTAGAACGTTAAGAAAGAAAAGCAAAGAAACAGCTTGTCGGTGTGATATTTAAGCACAGACCGAGAAGATCACCCCTCGCTCTCCATCGTTCTACAAGCATAAAAATACGCCTACTTACGGAGAAAAAAATTGAGAACGAAGGTAAAGTTGTGTGGATCAATGGAACTAAGAGGTTAAGACGTCTATAGTTACCGGGAGAATTAGACTCTGGAGCAGCCTGATTTTAAAACTTGTCGAAACTGCCCTACTGCACAGCACGTCCTGTAAGCCATAATATCCTCTATTTGTCTTTGTGATGCGTTAATCACAATTTTCGTTCTATTTCGCTCGCTAAAGATGCTATTGTTTTACAAGCAACTTCATGAAATGTCAAAGTGATACCGTAATTGGGTGTGTTGCTGCCGATCATCTACTCACTTTTCTCTTCTTTAATTTGTAACCCTGATTTCCTTGCAATATTTTAAATGTTACATTGATTAATAATCATTCTTCATTAGCGTATTACTAACTAGAAGCTACGAATGAGAACAAATAACCACTGTACCACACATTAAATATATTATCGTGTTTGCATATTGACCTCTTAAACACTTCCAATTCAATTCAAGATAACGTGTAATGAAGATCCTGACCTGGCGTAGCGTAGTCTTACGTCAGTTCTCGAATTCTACAGAGCAATGAGCTTCGCATTTTTACAGCCTTATGCCTTGAGTAGCAGCGGTGCTGTCCCGACACTCCATGGCTGCCGGAATGTCGTCGCCCTGCTCTCACTGCAGACGCAGTCTACATCTACATCTACATCTACATTTATACTCCGCAAGTCACCCAACGGTGTGTGGCGGAGGGCACTTTACGTGCCACTGTCATTACCTCCCTTTCCTGTTCCAGTCGCGTATGGTTCGCGGGAAGAACGACTGTCTGAAAGCCTCTGTGCGCGCTCTAATCTCTCTAATTTTACATTCGTGATCTCCTCGGGAGGTATAACTTGAGTTTGTTAAACATCTCCGTAACGCTATCACGGTTACCAAATAACCCTGTGACGAAACGCGCCGCTCTTCTTAGGATCTTCTCTATCTCCTCCGTCAACCCGATCTGGTACGGATCCCACACTGATGAGCAATACTCAAGTATAGGTCGAACGAGTGTTTTGTAAGCCACCTCCTTTGTTGATGGACTACATTTTCTAAGGACTCTCCCAATGAATCTCAACCTGGTACCCGCCTTAACAACAATTAATTTTATATGATCATTCCACTTCAAATCGTTCCGCACGCATACTCCCAGATATTTTACAGAAGTAACTGCTACCAGTGTTTGTTCCGCTATCATATAATCATACAATAAAGGATCCTTCTTTCTATGTATTCGCAATACCGCTCGGATACCCCACCCTGGGACCGCGCGGGGTAGCCGCATGGCCTATGGCGTCTAGTCACGGTCCGCGCGGCTCCCCCCGTCGGAGGCCCGAGTCCTCCCTCGGGCATGGGTGCGTGTGTCGTCCTTAGCGTCAGTCTGTTTAAATTAGATTAAGTAGTGTATGAGCTTAGGGACCGATGACAGCAGTTTGGTCCCATAAGCCCTTACCACAAATTTCCAGTTTTTACTCCATCCCTTAGATACCCCGGCAACTGCGTGGTGTCGTAAACATTCCTTTTTCTCAATAAATGTTTCACACCATATTAACACAAGCTTTATCGCCCACTTATAACTTTGTGTGGTGGCTCAGCAATATTTATTGTCACATTTTCCTAGCTGTATTATGTGTAGGAGAAATAAAACTGGCATACGAACGGTTCACATAGGCGAACCGCTACAAGTTTCACATGAATTTTTCCGATACGTTATCTGGGAACAGGCAGATGGAATATTTGATAAAGGAACATATCTCATCATTTTCGTTTTGTTGATGACATTACACTGTTCGTCCTAAATAAGTAACAAACTGCTGCAATAAATTGAAGAATTTGCTAGGGAAGCAGCCAACATTGCGTTGCTGTACTGACCTTGCACATTGCTGAAAGCAGAGGAAATCTAAAGCTATTATTTTTCCCGAGAACATGCCGTTCTACAGTATGGCTAAATTATGATGGCGTCCTCTTCGTTAAAATATGCTGAAGGTAAAACAGACCCCCATTTGGATACCCAGGCTGGGTCTACACAGGAAGACGTCGTCATCGGGAAGAACAAAAGTGGCATTTCAACAAACGGAGCATGGAATGTTAGATCTCTTAATCAGATAATTAGGTTAGAAAATTTAAAAAGAGTTATGAATAGGTTGAAGAGAGATATAGTAGGAATTAGTGTTCAGTGGACGGATGAATAGGACGTTTCGTCAGTTGAGTATACGGTTAGAAATACAAAATAAGACAGAGGTATTGCATGAGTAGGATTAATAATGAATAAGGAAATAGGCACGCAGGTATTCTACCATGAGCAGGATAGTGAAAGCATTATCGTAGCTAAGATTGTCACCAAGCCAACACCCATTACAGTAATACAAGTTTATATACCAACTAGCTACACTGATGATGTAGAGAATGTATATTGAGAAAAAAGAAATTATTCAGATAGTTGAGGGCGAGGAAAATTTAATCGTGAAGCGCGACCGCAGTTCGGTAGTACGAAGATGAATAGAAGGAAAAATAATAGCAGTATCTGGCCTGGGGGAAAGGAATGAAAGAGGAAGCCCCGTGGTAGAATTTTCCACAGAGTATAATTTAATCATGGCCAAACTTGGTTTAAGAATCATAAAAGAAGTTTATTTACGTGGAAGAGACTTGGAGACACTGGACGGTTTTAGATTGATTAAATAATTGTAAGATGGAAATTTCAGAACCAGACTTTAAACAATAAGGCACAGATGCGAACTATGAACAAAATTTAGTGGTTATGAACTGTAGAAAAAAACTGAGGAATTTCCAAAAAGATAGGAAGTTAAAGATATTGGAGCAGGATGAGTTGAAAGATCCATAGGTTGTTCCCAGGTTCAAAGTGCCTTGTACAAATCCTTTGATATCTCAGGAAATGTTTAACTAATGAAGGGAGTAGATATAAAATTATAGTAAATTAAGCAGGGGAAGGTAATACGACGTATATAAACTGACGGAGACCTTTGGAGATAGAATACGGTGCAGTATTAGTATGAAGAGCTCAGATGGAAAACCAGTACTAAGCGAAGAAGAGAAAAGTGAAAGGTTAAAGGAATATATAGAGGGGCTGAAAGGGATGAGGAAGCAGATGAAGATGAGATGGAAGATCGACAAGAATTTGGCAGACCATTTAAAGACCTAAGCCGAAAAAAAAGCCCTGCAGTAGACAACATTCCCTCAGAACTGCTGTTATCTAGGGGAGAAGAGAAATACCCTAAATATGTGTTGACTTTCCGTGTGCCCTAGGCCCGTGCGGCCGTTGTATGAACAAGCAATGAGGCAAGTGCACTGACGCAAAGTCATACACGCTTCTGAATGTAGCGTACGGGCCACCGTGCGCAGGCACAGCATTGGTTGAGAAGGGTCGTAGCCCATCCCCGATGTTATTCAGTCTGTACATTGAGCGAGCAGAAAAGGAAGTCGAAGAAAAATTTATTGAAGGAATCAAAGTTCATGGAGAAGAAATAAAAGCTTGGAGGTTTTCCGATGATAGCGTAGTTCTTTCAGGGACAGCAAATGACTTGTAAGTGCAGCTGAACAGAATGAACGGTGTCTTGGAATGAGGATATAAGATGAGCTTTAACCAAAGCAGTCGAATCAAATCAGACGACGATGAGGTAATTAGATTATGAAATGAGACACTAATAGGAGTAGACAATGTTTGCTATTTGAACAGGAAAGTAAATGACGATGCTCAGATTAGAGAGGATGTTAAATGTAGACTGCCAATGGCAAGAAAAGCTTGTCGAAGAGAAATTTTTAACGCCGTATATAAATTTAAGTGATAGTAAGTCTTTTAGGAAGGGGTTTTTCTGGAGTGTAGCCTCGTACGGAAGTGAAACATGGACGATAATCAGTTCACGTAAGACTAAAATAAAACTTTGTAAATGAGTGCTGAAAATTAAATAAGCAGACCGCAAAACTAACTAGGAGGTACTGATTAGAATTGGAGAGAAAAGGAATTTGTGAAATAACTTGACTAAAAGAATGGATCGGTTATAAGACGAGTTCCGAGACAGCAAGGGATCATCAGTTTGTACTGGGGAGAAGTATGGATGTAAAAATTGCTAAGCGAGACCAAGAGGCGAATACAGTAATCAGGAAATGCGGGAAATGACAATGCTTCCACAGGATAGAATAGCGTGGTGATCTGTATCAAACCAACCATCGCACTGAAGACCACAACCACAACAATAACATTTCAATACATTAGCTGAAATATGATTCCAGTCACTAAATCCGTGTTGTTAGGGAAAGTTATATGGTTTTGTAAGAAGAAACACTATGAATAACCAAATTTATAGAATCCGATTAGCAGAAGAAGTAGAAAGTGTACCTCCACAGTTTCCCGTATTAAAAACTGGAGTATTAGCGCTTTACACTGCGTACAATCTTAAACTGATTTTGCTTCTGTTAGTGTGTTGTTATTTGTAAAACGATAAATTCGCCAAATAAAATTTTGAAAGGGAAAGAAGTGGTAGCAGCTTTGAGTAGTAATTAAAATATTTCTTATCTGGGCTCGAAACAAGCCACTGTTTATTTCGAACATGAATCATGACCAATAGCGATCCTCCATCGGCCGGCCGGAGTGGCCGTGTGGTTCTAGGCGCTACAGTCTGGAGCCGAGCGACCGCTACGGTCGCAGGTTCGATTCCTGCCTCGGGAATGGATGTGTATGATGTCCTTAGGTTAGTTAGGTTTAATTAGTTCTAAGTTCTAGGCGACTGATGACCTCAGAAGTTAAGTTGCATTGTGCTCAGAGCCATTTGAACCATTTGATCCTCCATCGGTAAACAGCCTCGTCAAATATGGTTAAATATCACATAGATGCTGAGGGCTTATTCTCACTTGGGTTGGAAAATTGCCCCTGATAGGAGAATAAATCAGCAATGATCAACTTCGTAAGGATGCAAAAGCAATGGAAACCACTACATCACTAACATATAACGATTATCCAAAACATGTGACATGTAGTGGGAAAATTTATAACCTCTCATTATCTCTCTGTTGACGAAATACCAGGCATTAGTTCCCCATTAGAAACTCTGTGAGGGGACTGCCAATGGGGAGCTGGCCACAAGGAAAAGACTGAAAATCAACGAATAGATGACGAATGGAAGAAGTTTGAATGTGGTATGGAAGCAAGATAATCTGAAAAGGGGAATGCAAAGGCCCAGTATGGGTATGGTAGTGTAGTAAGTGAATTTAGCTCGGAAGAAGATAAGATTTCTGGTCAGACGAATATAGTGTAACATCAGCAGCATCAGAACTGGTTTAATAGGAGTACGATTTGACGTGAAAGGGAAGGTAGGCAGAGAGTTACTGTTAACTGTTAAGCGAAATTTTTGAGAGCACAGCACGTTTGGAGTACAACATCAGATGGAATTGATTCATGGGCTGTGATAAAATTGGAAAAGAAGAGAACTGAAGCGTTTGAGACATGGTGGTACGGAAGGATGTTGTAAACTGTGTGAACTGATAGAAGAAACGAAGAGATTGTCTGCAGAATTAATGAGGAGAAGAACAAGTCGAAGTATTGACAAGAAAATGGGGCAGTATGATAGGACGTGTGTTAAGGAGGGAATGACTTCCATGGCTCTCAGGTACCAGTAGAGGGTAAAATCTGTAATGAAAGAGATTGGAACACATACAACAAATACCTGAGGGTGTTGTGTGCAAATGCTACAAAGAGATGGAGAGATTAGTACAGAAGAGGAATTCGTGACGGGTCGCGTCGAACTAACCAAAAGACTAATGATCTAAAACAAAAACGGCTCAGTCTCTGTGGTAAGCCACTTTATATTGTTTCAGAAGTAGAAATACAATGTCATTCTAGACTTCCTTATAATAATCCAACCTGATATTTTCCAGTAGACAACAGATTCTGAGACCGCTATTGGCCCTTGGTGATAAATAGTTTACACATACTGACAACATTAGCGCCTCTAAAGCTCTTGGTATCAAAGATCTGAAAGAAGGGGACACAGAGTTTCCCGTACCGGAGGATAAAATGGCGTTAGTCCAATTTCGGCAGTTTCGACTTAGGAACATGATAACATCCGTACACAGCTTCTTCTAGCGGATTAGTATGTCATGTGCTTTCATCCAACTGAAATGTTGCTTTTTTGAATAATTAATAAAATACCCCCCTCAATCTTTTAATTAAGGCTAAAACACACTAAGAATTAACTTTTTCTATGTAAATAAATCTGTAAAATAAGGAGAAAAGGTCACGACTTAGTGTAAGGAATGTATTTTTTTGCTTTTCCGGTGGAATGTTTATGTATCGAAACTGTAAAGCAAGTTGAAGGCAGTCGCCGTAATTTGTTTTTGGATTATATCAAAGCACGAGCTGCGAGCTCTCGCTCTCTCTCTCATTTGTTTTCGATGTTTCACAAAATGTAAAAGTCACTCTCGTATCTACAACTTTTGGTTCAACAATTACACTAATTAAATTAAAATAGCCGTGTTTAAATTAACAATCGATTTTCCTTTTTCATTAATTCCACATATCAAATTTGTATGCCGCATTTTATAATTTTCTCAGGCTGCAGGAATGTTGCCGACGAATTGTTTGGTGGTCACAGCCGAACGCTACTAGTGTTCAATCGGCAATTACTTTATCAAACTTTTATTTCAGCATCCCTGAGATATCTTTTACCGGTCTTCTCTATCAGTAACTGGGCAATGTAATTACGCAAACTGCGTAATTTTTAAATCGTCACTGGCCTCTAAACAATGCCGTCGGTCAACGTTCTCGTCGGTCTAATGGGAATCTGATGCTGGTTGGCAGAATGCACCATTTTACCATTTTAGAAGCTTGCCATCAGCAAAAGCGATAAATATAAATAATACAAAATTTAAAAAAATACCAGAAATATTAAACAATCTCTCTGCAGTTGTTTTTATGATCTGCTGTACATTTTGGTTAAGAGATGGCCCATATCGGCCCAAAATTCTGTATAGAATCTGACAGAATCTGTATAGAATCTGATTTGACCCAGGGACTTCGTTCAACTCACCGATTTCAGTTGTTTCTCAATGCCTCTCACAGTAATACTGTTGCATACCGCTCTGAGGCAGTACTTTAGGTTTCTCATTCGGAAATGGAGTTCGACAATGGAGTTCAGCATTTCCACTTTTGCGTTGTAATGATCAATTTTATTTCATATGCCATCCACGAGACTGGTGGAGCCACTAATATAGCCTTTACGCATGACCAGAATTTCTTGGGTTTCAGGAGTGGTCCATCGATAAGATTCCGGTACAATAGTCGATGAAGGCTTCAGACATTGCCCTCTTCATAGCAAAATGCTTTTCATTTAACTTTTGTCTATCTACAGCATTATGAAATATTTCATACGACCAATATCTCATCCTGCAAAAGTCCAAAAAATAAGTGAAAGTTTATTGTATTCTGCAAAACCTTTGACTTCACAGGTTAATAAGCAGCCGATCACTTGAAAGCTAACTACAAATAAATGCCAAATGGAATGTTTATATTCGAACAGTTAAATTTTGGAAAGCATTCTGAACAAACAAATGCATTTTTGAAGTTTTTGTCCACAATATTAGTAACGGTCTCATATCCTAAACTAATCATTATTCGTGCAAGGTTATTTAATATATTTTTTAACTTTATTCTATGTTTTTTACCTCTGGCTTCAACGTCATGGAAAAAATAGTATTTAGGACATTAAGAGTTAGCTGCAAATGGGTCTGTCTGAATCATAGTCATATAACTAAACAGTCATATGTGTTACATTTATGCAGAGCATCGAAACGAGATTCTACAGATAATTACTCCTTCTCTGTGTACACAGAAATGATTCCCTCTTTGATTACTCGCAGGGATATTCACTGCCGTGCAGCAATTTCCTGCATTTATTTAGCAGTGTTGATATCCAATTTGCAGAGTAAATAATCAAAGCGACAGTGTGACCAGATTAAATTACTGTTTCCTTCTGTGCTACTATGACAGTATTAATGTTCTGTTTTGTCATTTCCGCTGTGTATTCCACAATGCTATCGCAGAGCCGAAGACCAGAGTAAGAGCTGCGTGCTCCGAAAAAAAAAACCTCTTCGCCGGAAACGCATCGGGAAAGAAGTCGACTACTCTCTTGGGACATATACACTGATGTGACTGTTGAAAAGCTTGCATCTTGTCTGGGGAACGTTCGGCATGCTGCATCAGCTACAGTATGGGACGCTACCAAGGCGGAAGGCAGTGCTTAATTATTAAACGGGACGTGAATCGACTGGCTGATTAAGACTCGTTAATAATCCCCTTAGCTAATGCAAAGCAATTGAATAATTGAGGACTAGTGGAGAGCGATGCGGGCCGACTCCCTGGAGAGTGTGGCTACAGGGGCGGAGTTCGCTGCTCCTTTGTTCTGCACGCGTGACTCGGCTGCCTCAAGGAGCCGCCAGAGGCGCCACGCTGCTCGGACGAAGTCTACCGAGGCGGTCCGAATCGAGCCGAAGGCCTCGCCTCGCGTGGGCGGCGTGCGCTGTAATATGATTCTCTTGCTACCTGCCTTATTACAAAGGGCTCCGATGTCGAGGCTTTGCCAGATATTTCTGATTTGGACGAGAAAAGAGATACCTCAGTAACAAATTTACAGAATTTCTGCGCCACGGAACAAAGGGTTGTCTAACGGAGAAGTTGAGCCGTTAATTTCTCAATAGGGAAGGAAAAACAGTTATTGAAATAATACTTGTATAGTAAATCGTTTTTTGAATCTATTCTAGAAAATATGCCAACTTGTCTATTAACGCAATTGTCACAGTGTTAGCTTGCACCCCAAATTTGTTTCGTATTTCAAAGACATTAGTGTCGGCAGTATTTTCATAAAGGCAATCACGATGAATGTTTCTTGTGGAGGGGGGGGGGGGGGCGTTTAGAACTTCACATAGCCCCTGTTTCGATTCAAACGTAGATTGAATATTCTTCTTCTTAATATAATCACTGTTTATTTGACAAACATTTCATTTGACAGTTTTAGTAATGGATGACATATTGTCACGACAATATTTATTATACCAGTCTCAGTTGCAAATGATCACACTAGCCAATAGGTCCGTTCACATTTAATAGACATCTTCAGAACTGATCTACCACGAATTGTGAAACATCTGATTTCTTTAAAAAGTACATAGTCAAATACCGTAAAATAATGTGAACTACACAATAGTGCCGGCCACTGTGGCCGAGGGGTTCTAGGAGCTTCGGTCCGGAACCGAGTTGCTGCTGCGGTCACAGGTTCGAATCCTGCCTCGGGCATGGATGTGTATGATGTCCTTAGGTTAGTTAGGTTTAAGTAGTTCTAAGTCTAGGGGACTGATGACCTCAGATGTTAAGTCCCATAGTGCTCAGAGCCATTTGAACCATTTTTTACACAGTAGTGTAGGGTCGTGCCCACCAGTCTCGTATAGGATACCTAAAGGATGCTGCGTTCTCGGAATGCTATACAATTCAAGCAAATCACATTAATAGTTTTATTACAATAAAGAAGGTAGACAATACCCAACTTTGTATTAAAAGAGCGTGTCGCAAGCTATGGGCGACAGGCAAATAGTCGGTGTCTTTCTCTATGTACAGGATGTTTCAAAATGAACATATTTTAAGGCGTTGTAGCATTTATTACGTTCAACTTACAATTGTAAATAATACAGCAAATGAAAGAGCAACTCAAACAGTGTTGTTTGTGTACCTATACGCAATGGGTATGGAAGGACAAAGAGTGACTGAAAAATGTGTTGAACGAGTGCGAGTCTTTCACCCTTAGCCCCAAGAAATATCACTGCGGAAAGTTTACGGGCATTTCTTTTTCGGTGAATTAACTGTAACCTATGTTTCTTATCTTGATGTGCTACAGCTATGGGCCGTGCCTTAATGGGAAGAAGCTGAACAACACATCATTATGTGGGAGCAAGATGGTGCGCCGTTGTATCCGACCGGTGGATCGCGCTTAAGGGGCCGATTGACACAGCTCTTTATGCATGTCCTCCACGTTCACATACGATCTGACGTGGTCATGTGTGCCATGTGCCTTCGATACCAGCTGACCTATCCGACTTTAGAAACAGTGTTATTGCAACAGTTACTCAGGACACATTGCTCAAGGTTTCGGAACAACCTGCCCATCGACTTGATGTGTGGTCGGTGTTCACACTGAATAACTGTAAAAAAAATTGTTTGTGCTTCTCTTTCATTTGGTGTATTATTTATGATTGTAAAGTGAATGTAATGTGTGCTACAAAGCCTTAAAACCCAAATATTCACTTTGAAACACCCTGTACTATGTCCATACAAGCAGTGGATATGGATCACTAATAACTGCTATCGTAGTGCTCTCTTAGTCCCCGTCTAGTAATATGCTGGCCCGCTGGCTTATATTCTCTTCTTGTGGAGGCCGCTCTTGTCGTGGTGTGGTTGCTGATACGCTGGAACAAATAGCACACAATTTTTTCCTGTGATATCTTGTAATCAACCACATCGATAATGAAATGTGATCGAAGCTAGTTATCAAGTTCGACTATTTCCGACTAAGAGAGTTGCAAAATATATTTTTTTAAAACTTTATAGTTATAACTCTTGCTCACACTCATCACTATTCTAACCACACCATACTCTCAACGTCTAGTGACATACAGAATTTTTACGCATGAAAGGCACGAAAATTTAGTTGAAACGTAATACATGACAATTACTGTTTGTTATTATCTAGGTTTAAGTAGTTCTAAGTTCTAGGGGACTTATGACCATAGATGTTGAGTCCCATAGTGCTCAGAGCCATTTTTGTTATTATCTGCATGTGATTGTTAACTTTAACCACTTTATCAAAGTCCTCCTTACTTAATAACACGCCAATTCTAATGCCTCATCACTATTTTTATTCTCTCTTCCCTGCCCTCTCCACCCACCACCAAATTTCTTGTTATTTTCTCGTCACCTACGTTAATGTCGCATTTTACGTTTACTGCTATTACGACGCCGTTCCTCAAGATTCTGAATAATTCCAATCGACTAAAATGGGTCACATGATTAATTACGAATGAAAATTTCTGCGCTCTCGAAGCAAATATTGATCCACTGTCGACATGTCTGTGTCCAAAGCCTACCATTACTTAATATTAAATACACTCCTGGAAATTGAAATAAGAACACCGTGAATTCATTGTCCCAGGAAGGGGAAACTTTATTGACACATTCCTGGGGTCAGATACATCACATGATCACACTGACAGAACCACAGGCACATAGACACAGGCAACAGAGCATGCACAATGTCTCCACTAGTACAGTGTATATCCACCTTTCGCAACAATGCAGGCTGCTATTCTCCCATGGAGACGATCGTAGAGATGCTGGATGTAGTCCTGTGGAACGGCTTGCCATGCCATTTCCACCTGGCGCCTCAGTTGGACCAGCGTTCGTGCTGGACGTGCAGACCGCGTGAGACGACGCTTCATCCAGTCCCAAACATGCTCAATGGGGGACAGATCCGGAGATCTTGCTGGCCAGGGTAGTTGACTTACACCTTCTAGAGCACGTTGGGTGGCACGGAATACATGCGGACGTGCATTGTCCTGTTGGAACAGCAAGTTCCCTTGCCGGTCTAGGAATGGTAGAACGATGGGTTCGATGACGGTTTGGATGTACCGTGCACTATTCAGTGTCCCCTCGACGATCACCAGTGGTGTACGGCCAGTGTAGGAGATCGCTCCCCACACCATGATGCCGGGTGTTGGCCCTGTGTGCCTCGGTCGTATGCAGTCCTGATTGTGGCGCTCACCTGCACGGCGCCAAACACGCATACGACCATCATTGGCACCAAGGCAGAAGCGACTCTCATCGCTGAAGACGACACGTCTCCATTCGTCCCTCCATTCACGCCTGTCGCGACACCACTGGAGGCGGGCTGCACGATGTTGGGGCGTGAGCGGAAGACGGCCTAACGGTGTGCGGAACCGTAGCCCAGCTTCATGGAGACGGTTGCGAATGGTCCTCGCCGATACCCCAGGAGCAACAGTGTCCCTAATTTGCTGGGAAGTGGCGGTGCGGTCCCCTAGGCACTGCGTAGGATCCTACGGTCTTGGCGTGCATCCGTGCGTCGCTGCGGTCCGGTCCCAGGTCGACGGGCACGTGCACCTTCCGCCGACCACTGGCGACAACATCGATGTACTGTGGAGACCTCACGCCCCACGTGTTGAGCAAATCGGCGGTACGTCCACCCGGCCTCCCGCATGCCCACTATACGCCCTCGCTCGAAGTCCGTCGACTGCACATACGGTTCACGTCCACGCGAAGACTGCGATGGAGCTCCGTATGCCACGGCAAACTGGCTGACACTGACGGCGGCGGTGCACAAATGCTGCGCAGCTAGCGCCATTCGACGGCCAACACCGCGGTTCCTGGTGTTTCCGCTGTGCCGTGCGTGTGATCATTGCTTGTACAGCCCTCTCGCAGTGTCCGGAGCAAGTATGGTGGGTCTGACACACCGGTGTCAATGTGTTCTTTTTTCCATTTCCAGGAGTGTATGTATAGTTTCTGGAAAATTCTCGAAGTACTATCTTATGTTTGTAACGTTAGTGTACTATGGAATATTCGATGACTATATTCATTGCAGTAGTTACCGTCCAGAGCTTCAGTTGTGTTCTGAGTGTAGATTGTTGTCAATAATAACCGTGCTTTCAGTGCTTAGTGTTGTGTTTCTCTATGCTGCTTGATTTTGGGTTCCACGTGACAATATTCAACATCCTTCTATAAGGAACAGTCAAATGAAAACGGTAGAGATGGAAAAAACTTGGCAATGAGCGAGTAATAGTAGCGCAGTTAGGGTTTCTGTACAAATTAATTATCTATATAAACCATCCATTCAAGAAATCGAGTATCTCGACCAGTTTTGTCTGTTATCGACATCGATAAATCGGTAATGTTTTAATTTCAGTAATATAAATGCGGTGAAAAGTCATGCAGGAGGCAGGCGACTGTTATTATAATAGTCAGTAGATCTCCATTCATACTTACTGCGTCACAATGGTAAAAATCAAACATCAGGCATGGAACGACTTTATTGCTCAAGTGACGTGTTGCGAAACGGACATCCTGGAGCGATTAATGCACGAAGATGTGGAATTTCAAGGTGTATTCGTTAACTCGTCTAGGAATGTTTGTAGCACATACAACTTGAAACGCCATATCTACGTGCAGTAATGGATCTTGGATATTTGACGATGAATAAATTCCGAAACGCGACATATGAGCAATAAAGTCATTCCTTGGCTGAAGTCCGATTTTTACTATTGCGATCGAGTCAGCCTGAATGCAGCACTGCTGATCGATTTAATTTCAGTTTTGAGGTCGCGTAACAAATGACAAATATTTTTCGTGGAATAGAGTTACAAATTATCAGTTTTCGGATTTTTTTTCCTTTACTTGCAATGAGAAACTTTACCGCTTGCGAAATTTCATCAGCCTAAGCATTTTAATAGGTAAATCCGCGAGTGCCCAAATGTGCAACATAAATGGTCCCAAGTTTTGATTGCGTCGACTTAGAAGCCGACGTTTATTATAACGCTAAGGGGCCGTAGTCCTTACTATGTGACATAAGTTTCAACTTGATGGGTTCCTGAGAAAAATGGATCTTAACAGACTGACAGACAAACAGTATGATAACAAATGACAATTTTTTTGTGTGATACAATCACAGATTTACAGTTTTCAACTTTTTCCCTTTTTGTTGTAGTGTGAAACCTTGATTCTTGCCAAATTTCACGATTCTTGGGGAACGGGAAGTACCATATAGGTTTTGATGATTAGGTTGCAAGTATCAAAATATGTGACGTAAATGTCCATAATTCTTGGTTACATTGACTTAGGAGCTTACGTTAAACACGCCGCCAATGGCCTAAAGATCTTAGTATGTTACATAAATCTGAACTTGATACGTCTACACCTGCCTAAGAAAAGGGAGGCTTAACAGACGGTCGAACAGACAGGGAGTCAGATAAGAAATGATAATTTTTTTTCGTGTGTTATTATTGCAAATTCATAGTTTTCTGACTTCTTTCTTTGGTTGTACTGTATAACCTTCCTCTTAGCTAAATATAATAATTCTAATCCAACGGGATGTACACTATAGGTTTTGATCAGTGAGTTATCAAGTACTCGTATTAAAATATGAGACATAAATGGCCGTAGCTTTTGGTTGCATTGACTTAGGAGCTTACATTTACTACACTGCCAAGGGTCTATAGATTTTACTATCTGACGTAAATTTGAACCGGCTGAGTCTATCCGTTCCTAAGAAAAATTATTCTTAACAGACGGACGTACAGACAGCAAGTCAGATAAGAAATGACAAAAAAATTTGTTTCATGTGATAATTACCGATTTACTGTCTTCATTTGGGCTTGCTGTGAAACCTTCCTTTTTGCCAAATTTCATTATTCTGGACAATGGGATGTACCCTATAGGTTTCGATGAGTGAGTTTGCAAGTATTAAAGTTGGTGACATAAATTGCCGTATCTTTTGATTGCATTGACTCACATGTTTAAGTTTTTTACAGCGCTATGGGATGGTAGACCTCAATATGTGACATAAAATTCAACTTGAGACGTATAACCTTCTCTGAGAAAAATGCTGTTTAGCAGTCGGACAGACGGACGGACGGACAAGAAAGCGATCCTGTGAGGCTTCCGTTTTTACAGACTGAGGCACGGATCCTCAAAACGTAATTCATCTGTTTATTATTTCAAAAATAATCGTCATAACTGTTAGTAAATTTCTCGCGCTGTGAAGAAGGCGGACAGTGCCGTCCTGAAAAAATGTTTCCGGTTGCACACAGAACGGTGATTGTACCCAGGCGTGCAACTCTTCGTCCGAAGCATATCGATGGCAAGTCCACTCACGGTCAAAAATTAGTTTGAAGCGAATTTCTACTCTACAATATGTGATACATCGAGCTATGGTGTTGCTTTCAATCAAAACGACACCTTTAACAGTTTAAACCAGGTGCAAAATGATCTACCAGTTTGGCCAAAATAGAATGCATTACTGACCTACTGCTGAAATCTGGCATTTATAAAATCAGATATAATGATTGTAATGCATGCTATATTGGCCAAACTGGTACATCATTTAATGAACGATCCCGAGAGCACACATCCCTACATGCAATTAAATATTCAACGTTTGAAAAACACCTCTGAGCCAATAAGCATCACGTAGAAAGCATTGTTCACAATTTAGAGATTCTACACTTTGTAGATAAAGGGGAAACGATGGAGTTACTAGAAGAGATGGAGACATTTATCCATTTGGGTAATGAGCCTGGTGACCTGTTAAATAAGCAGGTAGATTTTGAAAACAAACAATTCTTTGAAAAATTCAGAGACTTCTTTTAATTCTATCAATTACACATATGTTGTTATATAATGTATATTTATTTCTGACAACTTTTGTCACATAAGAGTGTTAATAGTAATGGAATATCCTCCTATAAACTTCTCGCGAGGTTTTGTACATTGCGAGTTTCTTTATGTTTTTAATGCTTATTTTTAGTTTGGTGAGCTGTACCTGATATGTGGGTTTTAGGTAGTCATCGGTTCAAGGCCTGTCGTTTCTCAATCAGTTTCCTTGTTGTGGTGTCACCGACAGGCACCACACTTGCTACGTGGTAGCCTTTAGATCGGCCGCGGTCCGTTAGTATACGTCGGACTCGCGTGTCCCCACTATCAGTGATTGCAGACCGAGCGCCGCCACACGGCAGGTCTAGTCTACAGCGACTCCCTAGCACTCGCCCCAGTTGTACAGCCGACTTTGCTAGCGATGGTTCACTGTCTACATACGCTCTCATTTGCATAGACGACAGTTTCGCATAGCCTTCAGCTACGTCATTTGCTACGACCTAGCAAGGCGCCATATTCAGTTACTATGAATGTATTCTGAACAGATAATATTGTGAATCATGTACCGTCAAGAGCGACGTTCATCATTAATGGATTAAAATGAAGTATCAAACTAATTACGTCCTCTTTTTGAATTCCTTGTCATGTTCCAGACCTCAAGTCAGTATAGTTCTTCCGTCCTCACGCCGGCCTGCGTGAGCTAAAACGCGTGCATTTCGGCCTCCACTAGTAACAAGGTGTTGGCTCTTCATCCAACACAACACTTGTCAGGGTTGCGTCAATCTTCTTGTCATATGGCCTAAGTCCGTCTTTATGCCATTGAATGAACTGCGCTGTATCGACTCAAGTAGGCTCTACCATGCTACAGGGATCAGTGTCTTCTTCGGCCTTCTAGTTTGAGTAGTTGGTTTGACAGTTGCAGACAGCTGTCCAAGAAGCCTACATTCCTGTCGGGGTACGTATTTGTTGAATTACCATACATTACCTGTGATATATTCTTCGTTACTTTATTGCTCATGTTGACTTCTCTCTTCAGAAAAAATCTTCACGATACCAGTTGACATTGCTGCACAGGTTTCTAACACGGTTACTCGATATATGCAGGTGAGTGAACCCTCCCTTGTTGAGTTGCGTCTTTGTGGTCAGCTATAGCTCAATGTAGGTCCTATAGTAGTGTGTTTTTACCTGACTTATCTCGTGTAGTTAGTTCATTTGGGTATGGGATACTTTTGGGTTCCTTTATGTATATGTTTCAGTCCATTCGTCTTTTACGTTACCCTGTTGGCTGGTTGTAACTATTACATATGTGCAATTTTCATCTGCATTTAAGTGGTGTAATGGTGGTCTGGAGAGTGGTGATTATTTTCTAATAACTTCCCAGAGATTGCGTTCTTAAGAAGTCATATATTCGGATGTTATCTGGTGAAAGGTACGTCATCCTTTAACTATGCCAGTTTTGAGACCCATTGTTGACTCTCATTTGCTTTAACATTTCTTGGTATGTATTTGAGTTTACTTTTTGGTTTTTGCGTTTCCCCTGTGATTTACATGGAACAGTTTACGTTTGGCTTGGCTGAGCACTATTTTGCATATAAAATCCATAGTGACATAGTTAAGCAGTATATTTGTGATTTTCGCTACTTTCTGTAAAGAGACTACTGCTGATCATATTCTTTCCATGGGTACTCCCTAGAGGTATGATGTTAGAAATTTTCTGCCCCATAATTGATGTTGGTTTCGCGTCTCCTAAATAGTGTTTTTACAATAGGAGACATAATAATCTTGCTGGTACTGCTGTAAAAAGTGTGTTTTTAAAAAGTTAATGTACGCAATATCCAGTTTTCGTTTCTGGCTTCCTTCGTCTTATTACATGGGTGGACACGATTTTTACATTTTACAGTCATCCTTCTAGAGTGTTCTTTTTGTTCTTCCTTATAGAGTATTGTCTAATAACCACTGAGTACAGCTGTGGTTTTTCGATATCTGTAATTACTCTTTTTAATTTGTCGCCCTTTTTGTATACTTACTATACAGATTACCATTACTTATGGTGAACCCCTTTACTGTACATGATATAATGATCCTATTATCTTACTTCACATACGATGCGTCAGTCTCTTTACCCGCTTCTTTTACTTTTTGACAAAAACCGGTAGAGTCTTGTCACACATATATATTTGCAGACAATGGGTATACAATACTGATGGTTGCATTACTTTGACACTTCTGTTTTATGATTACTTCCTTTAGGCTACTGATGTTTTCACATTATGCATGAGTAATTCCTTAATTCCTGATAGTACATGTTACGTAGTAACATGTAGATTTTAATTATGACTGTTTTCTTTTACTTATGTAAATTAATATGTAACACTTGCTTTATTTAGATAATACTCTCTGGCCTTTTACTATGTATTTATTGCTCTTTTGTAGCCTTTACTGTATAGGTCTGTAGATGGCATAATGCAATGCCAGAACCGGTTGCCTAACAAATAAAACCAAAACAACGGTTGTTGATATTTTACTATTGGAACTTATTGTTGTAGCCCGCGCATTGTCACATGAAACAGATTGGTAGGCCAGTATCTTATTTATGTGGGAGCTTGCTGTTCGTGAAAAATATGACTGAGGTGGAAGGAGTTGTAAGTGTAGGGGACCACTCCTCTGGATCTATGAAGCGGCAGAAGGCGCTGTGAAAAGGAAGATTGTGCAGATGGAGTGGTAAGATGTTTCAAAAGACAATTTTTTGTGAGACTGTCTACTAAATTAATTTTACTACACATACCATGTGTTTCTCTTTAACTTCTGGATAGGAATCCGCTTAAACGTGTACTATTTAACACTTTCAGATACCATGATAAGGACCCTGAAATGCGGGGATCTGAGCATCCGTGTGGACACAAAGAGGGAAGACTCAAATGCTGTGCCATCCCTGTACACAAGAAATAGGATGAAAGTCTACAGACACTTAAACATACTACAGCAGGACGGATTCTGTCTTCATTTATGGTTGTCACCAATCCGAAACGACGACGTATCCGGAAAGAGGATGGAAAACTGAGTACTCAAACTACAAAGTTTCGGGTGAGAGTAGACAGCATGCAAGTCCCTGTGTGTTTCAAGTTTCTTAGAGCTCTATTCGGTATACGAACAACTCGATTTAATAGCACCGCTTCCTCCGTAGTTGTCGGTAATGTCATTTGTGAAAAAAGATGAGGGGATCGCAGAACAAAACAAAACTTTGCAACGAAAAATAGTGTGATACAATTCATCGCAAATTTGAAGGCTTGAGAAAGTCAAAAAAGTAGCAGACCAAAAAGTAGAAGGCTGTATCTATCTACAGACTTAAATATCACAAAACTTTTTAAAATGTATAATGGAAGTGTTCCTGATTCATTAAAAGAAAAAAGTGGTTCTTTGGTAACATATTCTCAAAAAAAAAAATTAATTCGTGGTTAGGTGATCCTGCAGTTGATGTTTGTAGTTACTACTGTAGTATGAAACATGAAATAAAACTAACTGAAAAGTTGGTCAAAGACAAAGGACGCGAGCAGAGCTTGCTGCTCATAAAATGAGAGCTAAACAGTTTTATAAAATTATGAAAGAAAAACTACCCAATAGCTTCTCTTTACACTTTGATCTGCAGCAAGTTCAACCCCAGCCAAAACTCGCCACTGGTGAGGCTTACTACGAATGGCAACTGTCTTATGATCTCTCTATTGTAGATACTGACAATGTCTCCAAACTTTTACTGCTTAACTGAAGACCAGGCTGGTAGAGGTTCAAACGAAGTAGCTTCAGCCTTAATAGAAGCTTTGAGTAAGTATAGATATGTAGAAAGCACTTCATCAATAAGACTATTTTACGATGGCTGTGCTGGATAAAACAAGATCGCCCATGTGGTTCATTCTCTCTACTGGTAGCTGTTAAAAATATCTCCAGACTCAGTAAAAGAGATACACACTACATTTCCAATGTGTGGTCACTCCTACTTACCTGCAGATAGACTTTTTGGTAATGTGGAAAAATGCCTTTGGAAGCAGTCTGAAACTCTGTCTCCTGAACAATATCACAGGGTTTATCAGAAAGTTGGGAATGTTCAAAGACTAGGAATAGACTAGGATGTTCTGAATTTCAAGGACCTCTGCCAAAATTTGAGGAAGTTAGTGCGGATAAGAGGCATGAAATGGATTATGTTCAAAAAGAAACTCAAGGGGAAAAGATTGGTTGTTGTTTTTAGGATGGAGGACTCATATGATTTGGATGATCGGTCGAAAAGAGATATAGCAACAGTTCAGATCCGTCACCCAAATGTTATCAGTTTGGTACATTCAACAAAACCAGAAAAAGAAGGATTTATTCGACTTTCTGAAACAATGATTTGGTAATAGTTGGAATGAATAAGATTCCTTAACATTTCATATTGATGTACTTCAGAGATATTGTGTGGTAGCCAATGTGAAAGACGAAAGTGAAGATGTAGAGTGTGATTGCTTGGAGGAGGAACCAGTATAACAAATGCTTTGAAGAAAGGTTGAAAGAATAATACTCAGTAAATTCTGAACATCATTTTTAGTTAAAACATGGGAAAACTGAAGTGACGTTTTCTATAGTGATGTCCAAAATAAAATTTTTCTCATAAAAATTAATTTTGTAATTATTCTAAAATACTAAATTAACTAAGGCATGAAAAGAATTATCAATAATATCAATTTAACCACTTACAAAAGTTTTAGATAATTTTGAGAAAAACAATGTATATTATAATTTCCAAGTTCGATACAGATTACGACTTTACTCTTTAACAATGTTTGAAAAAGGAACGCGTAATTTTAATTTTGAGTGCATGATTAAAGAATAAAGCATTTGCAAATTAGCTACAAAAGATAATGTGTAAACAATTTCAGTAAGAAACCATTCAATCAAATGACAGATTTTTATAGTTTTCTTTCAACAACAACTTGACACTTGTTCTTGTTTTATTTGTGTTGTGCCTTATTGCTGTAAATAAGAGACAAAGATTGAATCCTTGTTTTTTATTATATAAATCTTTTCAAAACACATTATGTCTATTTGGCCAGTGCAATACTGCCTTTAAATAAAGAGTGATATTTCTCTCACTCATCCCATTCTTCTAACTTCTTGCAGCTTAATAAATTTTCATACACAAATCCTAATTTACGCCACAACTTTACCTAATATTACTTTTTTTGGTTCTCCTTTAAAATATTTACTTGTGGATTAATAGCATTTTGAAAAGTTACCCCTCAATGTCTACAGAGCTCCAAGAAATATGCAAACCGCCTGAAGAGATGTTAGTACCTTGTGGAGAGCCAAAACCACTGCAGCGCAGTTGAAACAATGGGAAGGATTTATTGTTATTTACAAAGAATTCTTTTGAAATACAAAACAGTTTATTTACTTTTCCCCATCCGTCTCGTTTTCATTTGACTGCTCTTTATGTATCACTACATCTCATACACTATGATTCTTTTATTTTTCACCTTTCCCGAATTCCATGATTGACTTGCTCCAGAAGCATATCCTCAGAAATTTATTCACTAAACTAAGGGCGATCCTACATACTATCAGATTTCTTTTTGGCCTCTTCGTCTGTCATTAATTACTAATATTTATACCGAAACTTGACGCTCACTGTTCTTACCCAACAACATTTTATAATAATCTCTGCAGATACTCATCTCCAGAGGGGAATCGTTACTCTTCTACCATCTGCTCAATGGACGTCACTGACACTCATTTATTGAGTAGACATTGTCTTTCTAAACGTTTATGATAAAGACGTAGGCAGGATGGCTCAAATGGTTCAAATGGCTCTGACCATTATGTGACTTAACTTCTGAGGTCATCATTCGCCTAGAGCTTGGAACTACCGTAGCGGCCGCACGGTTCCAGACTGTAGGACCTAGAACCGCTTGGCCACCTCTATGATCAAAACTACCTAAGATGTTCTAATCTCCTTCAATTTACTGGTAGTAAGGCATTTGCCCCCCCCCCTCTCCATGAACAGTGGACCTTGCTGTTGGTGGGGAGGCTTCCGTGCCTCAGCGATACAGATGGCCATACCGTAGGTGCAACCACA
Organism: Schistocerca cancellata; assembly: GCF_023864275.1. Classification (NCBI taxonomy): domain Eukaryota; kingdom Metazoa; phylum Arthropoda; class Insecta; order Orthoptera; family Acrididae; genus Schistocerca; species Schistocerca cancellata. The sequence goes on from NC_064628.1 coordinate 665,238,949, forward strand.
ATGGAGGGGTATCTGGTGAGAGGCCAGCCAAACGTGTGGTTCCTGAGAGGGGCAGGAGACTTTTCAGTAGTTGCAGGGGCAACAGTCTGGATGATTGACTGATCTAGATTTGTAACACTAACCAAAGCGGCCTTGCTGTGCTGGTACTGCGAAATGCTGAAAGCAAGGGGAAACTACACCCGTAATTTTTCCCGAGGACATTCAGCTTTACTGTATGGTTAAATGATGATGGCGTCCTCTTGGGTAAAATATTCTGGAGGTAAAACAGTCCCCCATTCGGATCTCCGAGCGGGGTCTACTCAAGAGGACGTCATTATCAGGAGAAAGAAAAATGGCATTCTGTGGATCGGAGCATGGAATGTCAGATCCCCTAATCGGGCAGGTAGGTTAGAAAACTTAAAAAGGGAAATAGATAGGTTAAAGTTAGATATAGTTGGAATTAGTGACGTTCGGTGGCAGGAGGAACAAGACTTTTGGTCAGGTGAATACCGGGTTATAAATACAAAATCAAATAGGGGTAATGCACGAGTAGGTTTAATAATGAATAAAAATATAAGAGTGCGGGTAAGCTACTACAAATAGCATAGCGAACGTATTATTGTGGCCAAGATAGACACGAAGCCCACACCTACTACAGTAATACAAGTATATATGCCAACTAGCTCTGCATATGATGAAGAAATTGATGAAATGTATCATGAGATAAAAGAAATTATTCAGGTAGTGAAGGGAGACGAAAATTTAATAGTCATGGGTGACTGGAATTAGAGAGTAGGGAAAGGGAGAGAAGGAAACATAGTAGGTGAATATGGATTGGGGGAAAGAAATGAAAGAGGAAGCTGTGTGGTAGAATTTTGCACAGAGCACAACTTAACCATAGCTAACACTTGGTTCAAGAATCATAAAAGAATGTTGTACACATGGAAGAATCCTGGAGATACTAGATGGTTTCAGATAGATTATATAATGGTAAGACAGAGATTTAGGAACCAGGTATTAAATTGTAAGACGTTTCCAGGGGCAGATGTGGACTCTGACCACAATCTATTGGTTATGAACTGTAGATTAAAACTGAAGAAACTGCAAAAAGGTGGGAATTTAAGGAGGTGGGACCTGGATAAACTGACTAAAACAGAGGTTGTACAGAGTTTCAGGGAGAGCATAAGGGAGCAGTTGTCACAAATGGGGGAAAGAAATACAGTAGGAGAAGACTGGGTAGCTCTGAGGGATGAAGTAGTGAAGGCAGCAGAGGATCAAATAGGTAAAAAAACGACGGCTAGTAGAAATCCTTGGGTAACAGAATAAATATTGAATTTAATTGATGAAAGGAGAAAATATAAAAATGCAGTAAATGAAGCAGGCAAAAAGGAATACAAACGTCTCAAAAATGAGATCGACAGGAAGTGCAAAATGGATAAGCAGGGATGGCTAGGGGACAAACGTAAGAATGTAGAGGCTTATCTCACTAGGGGTAAGATAGATACTGCCTACAGGAAAATTAGAGAGACCTTTGGAGAAAAGAGAATCACTTGTATGAATATCAAGAGCTCAGATGGAAACCCAGTTCTAAGCAAAGAAGAGAAAGTAGAAACGTAGAAGGAGGGTCTATACAAGGGCAGTGTACTTGAGGACAATATTATGGAATCGAAGAGGATGTAGATAAAGATGAAATGGGAGATACGCTACTGCGTGAAGAGTTTGACAGAACACTGAAAGCCCTGAGTTGAAACAAAGCCCCGGGAGTAGACAACATTCCATTAGAACTACTGACGGCCTTGGGAGAGCCAGTCCTGACAGAAGTCTACTATCTGGTGACCAAGATGTATGAGACAGGCAAAATACCCTCAGATTTCAAGAAGAATATAATAATTCAAATCCCAAAGAAAGAAGATGTTGACATATGTGAAAATTACCGAACTATAAATTTAATAAGTCACAGCTGCAAAATACTAACACGAATTCTTTTCAGACGAAGGGAAAAACTGGTAGAGGCCGACCTCAGGCAAGATCAGTTTGGAGTTCGTAGAAATACTGGAACATGTGATGCAATGCTGACCTTACGACTTATCTTAAAAGAAAGAATAAGGAAAGGCAAACCTACGTTCCTAGCATTTGTAGACTTAGAGAAAGCTTTTGACAATGTTGACTGGAATACTCTCTTTCAAATTCTAAAGGTGGCAGGGGTAAGATACAGGGAGCGAAAGGCTATTTGCAATTTGTACAGAAACCAGATGGCAGTTATAAGAGTCGAGGGACATGAAAGAGAAGCAGTGGTTGGGTAGGGAGTGAGACAGGGTTGTAGCCTCTCCCCGATGTTATTCAATCTGTATATTAAGCAAGCAGTAAAGGAAACAAAAGACAAGTTCGGAGTAGGTATTAAAATCCATGGAGAAGAAATAAAAACCTTGAGGTTCGCCGACTACACTGTAATTCTGTCAGAGACAGCAAAGGACTTGGAAGAACAGTTGAATGGAATGGACAGTGTCTTGAAAGGAGGATGTAAGATGAACATCAATAAAAGCAAAACGAGGATAATGAAATGTAGTCGAATTAAGTCGGGTAATGCTTAGGGAATTAGATTAGGAAATGAGACACTTAAAGTAGTAAAGGAGTTTTGCTATTTGGGGAGCAAAATAACTGATGATGGTCGAAGTACAGAGAACATAAAATGTAGACTGTCAATGGCAAGGGAAGCGTTTCTGAAGAACAGATATTTGTTAACATCGAGTATAGATTTAAGGGTCAGGAAGCCGTTTCTGAAAGTATTGGTATGGAGTGTAGCCATGTATGGAAGTGAAACGTGGACGATAAATAGTTTGGACAAGAAGAGAAGAGAAGCTTTCGAAATGTGGTGCTACAGAAGAATGCTGAAGATTAGATGGGTAGATCACATAACTAATGATGAGGTATTGAATAGAGGAGTTTGCGGCACAACTTGATAAGTAGAAGGGACCGGTTGGTAAGACATGTTCTGAGGCATGAAGGAATCACAAATTTAGCACTGGTGGGCAGCGTGTAGGATAAAAATCGTAGAGGGAGACCAAGAGATGAATACACTAAGCAGATTCAGAAGGATGTAAGCTGTAGCAAGTACTGGGAGATGAAGAAGCTTGCACAGGATAGAGTAGCATGAAGAGCTGCATCAAACCAGTCTCAGGACTGAAGACCACTACAACAACAAGGCATATGCATCACATAAAAGCTGCTACCATGTACCTGTACAGCAAAGTCTTGTTCACTTCATTTAAAAGAGACGCGATCATAAATGTGGGGTTTGCTCCACTTGGTCAACTGCTGAATCCAGTTATATAGTGGTCGTTAATCATAAACAATGAAACATGGTATTACCGATGAACATACAGCATGTATGCTATCCCAACAGTTTAGTGCACAGGTGTACTTGGCCTTGAATGATACACTCTCTGTGCAGCTATGACTAGTTATTCAGCGCCCCATGTGAGTAGTGGAACTGAGCAAGTTTAGGTTCGGTCTACATTGTTGCCTGATTTTCCAAACCCTTCCCACACCCCATTATAAAATCATGTACTCTTACCAGACTTATCCCCCCCCCCTTCCTTCCTTTCTGACGCAGGCCAGTTACCCTAAGTACACAAAAGTGGGAAGTTAAAAAAGAATTGCAGAAAATTGAAAACAGGGCAACTGATTTGTGTATAAATCACGAGAAATTCAAAGTTTGATGGGGATTTGGCATAATAAGGAGCTTTCCCCACACCTATCATGTCACAAAGTCCAGTGTAAAGTGAGAAGAAATTGCAAAAAAATCGAATATGGGGCGCTGATCTGTTGGTGTTTTTTTTTAAAAAAGAAGATTGCAAATTAGGATGGTTGACTGAGAATATGGGTGCAGTCTGCATGAGTGTCAAATATTCTATGTTTTCTCCAGTCCTACGGCATCACAATCGAAAATGTCAGCCAAGATGATGGGCCTGAGGATATGGGTGCAGACTTTATAATTGTCAGATTTTTCCAGCCATATGAAGTCTGAGGTAGATATGGGAATATGGGAACAATCTGCAGCGTTGTCACGTTATTTGTGCCAATTTTAAAATGGCAGGAAATTAAAAAATCTTTGGTTTTCCTATGATGTAGGACGTCACTTGTCTTAAGTTTAAAAACAGTGCACCTTGCATAATTAAATAATTATCCCCACCATCTGATGTCACAATTGAAACAATTTACCAAACTGTAGTTACCATAAACTTTAAACCCAAGAGATGACTTGCTCAAAGTTTATGACCACTTGTGTTATGCTCATATTTAATGTTTAAACAACTGCTGGGGTAGGAAAGGAACAGTTCCATCTCAATATAAACCAATGCTTCACTGGCAGGGCTAACACAACTCACTTGGTGCCAAGTGCTGTCAAATCACTTGCAATGCTGCTGTCTTTGTAGCTATGTTCCGAGAGCACCAAGACCCACTTGCTGGAGACATACTGACATAATGATGGGCCCACTCTGCCACTGCCACCACAGACACCACCTGCATCGTTACACTTGAGAGAGCTGCACATACATGATACATCAATACTGTTAATTTGTCCACCTAACTCCTAATGCGAAATGCAAGAGAGTAGTTCCAATTCTTACTACTACTATGTTATATATATTGGTGCTGTAGTCATAGTCCATGTTTAAATGATGGGGAAATTGAAAATAGCCGAAGCACTTATATATTAACCCACATTATAAAGTGGTAGGAAATCAGAACTCCCCTAAGTTTGAAATTAACAGTAGGTGACATGCACATTCTCCTGGGAAATTAAAGAAACCATACAAGCACATTACATCTCCTGTCAGAAGTTTTGTAAAGTGACGCAAGAGCCAAAGAGAAACACTTAGATTCTATGTTCATGCACTTTTTCCCAATTATTTTTGTATGGGATTGGTAGCAACTATTATGAAGTGCTTTCAATAACTAATGCAACACATTTCCTTTTTCTGAAAGCAGATTGGTCTTATTCAGGATTCCAGTGCACCATATGCCCCAGTCTTATGGCTACAAAACCCCATCTTTCAACACACTCTCCACTGAATACAGTGGATTTGTAACATCTTACTGGGAGGGCCTATTACATGCTTCTGTAGTACTGCTCTACTTGTCTAGGTCAGAGCCGACATCTTGCCACATCAGTAACCTTTCCATTATCCACATACTGCTTCTAAAGGTGACCCTTTAATTGAGCCAAACAGATGGATGTTGGAAAGATCCTGGCTGCACGGTGGATGAGGTAGGACAGTCCAGCAAGGACAGTCCAATGAAGTTTTGTAAACTCCTATCAAGTGCATAGATTTGTGTGAGGCCTTCTGTCATCGTGGAGGAGAAGTTCGTTGGCATTTTTGTGGCGATGAACACACTGAAGTTCTTTCTTCGATTTCTTGGAGGTAGTATATTACACTTCAGAGTTCATCATTGCGCCAAGAGGAAGGACACCAAACAGAATCACGCTTTCAGAGTCCCAGAAGACCGTCACCATTACTTTATTACTACTGGTGTGCACTGAACCTTTTCTTCAGAGGAGACATGGTGTAGTGCCACTGCACTGATTGCGATTTTGTTTCCAGTTCAAAGTGATGAACCCATGTTTCATTGCCTTTGATGCAGTTCACGTTCATCCTTGTAATGGGCAAGCAATTGGGCACAAATGGTCCTCAGTTGCTCTTTATGGTCTGTTAGGTGGCATGGAACCCAGCACCCCAACTGGTGGACGAGTGTGTCAGTACTACCAACAGAGATGTCCAATTGAGCAGTGAGATGTATAATTGTGATGTGTTGATCACTTTGAACACGAGTGTCCATATGTTCCGACATGGCAGGATTCATAGCTGCATTGGCTGGCCGACATGTGGCAGAACAGACAGGTTTATGCATTCTTGTTGTGATGATGACAGACAATGCACTGAACGACTCATCGTGCTTTTGTTCATTGCCAGGTCACCGTAAAAATTCCACAATGTGAATATTTGTGATATTTTGCTATTCCGCTAAAAGTAACTCAAGACAGATTTCCACTTGAAACATACGTCTGTTACCGAAGCCGTCCTGAAGGCTATGCATAGGGCCGCCACCCTTCATGAAACTATACGAACTGAAGCAGGAGTATTACACAATGTCCCACAGCAAATTCTGCGTAAATGAAACAATAGCTAATGTAACAACATTAGTGGTCTATAATCTAGTAGCTTGTGGTATTTGAACCAGACAAAAATTTGGCAGGTTGCATTGTCCAGTGCAGAACTCGGCGTCATCAGTTCAAGGGATACTGAACCCAATAGTCAAGTTCCACACAGCATTGCATGATCCACACTGCTCACTGCAGTTCAGAATAGAATGCCACACTTCATAAACAAAATGGGGGTACATGATACAAGTGATAGCCCAGCCAACTGGTGGGGGGCTCACTTCATGACTAATTCACGCTCTTGCAGCTAAGACTCTGGGCTTATAACATCAGAAGTGGAATCTGACGCAACTCATTCGCGGGAGGTTTTCATCCTCACATTCTATTACAGTGGTACTTCTGTTTCTCACCAACGTGGGACATACACAGTAGAGTGCATACATACATACAGCAAATCTTTGAATTTTCGTCAAAATTAACCAATTTTGCTCTGAAGTCAGAGAATATTGCACGGAAATCAACCATGAGTTTTGTGTCAATTTTCGTCCCTTTCTCTTGGACTCAAGTATCTGCTATGTCTCTAGCAGGGTGTTCTTGATTTCGTTCAGTATCTGTCGTTATGCTTACCTCATAAACACGCAAAACAAACCTCTAGAATACGCTATTTCTTTTGCAGTAAATGGCGTCTTCCAGGAATACCTCCAACAGATCTGAATTGTCCATTAGCTTCTCCTAACACTGTTGTTACATAATGCCTCATTTTTTGTGTCAAACCTCCTCATCTAGTATTGAACTCATAGATCGAAGAACCAAATGTAGCTTTTTAGTGTTTAAAATCACCGAACAACACATGATAGCAACCACATCACTGAGCATCTACACCTAACAGGAGATTTCTGTACTACCACTTGTTTTACGCTGTACATAAGACATCAAACGTTTCCCACAGGTTTCTAAATAGAGACAGTCAAGGAAACTAAAGGCATAAGTTTAGAGAGTTGCCTTTTGTGACACACAGCAGAAGGATACACTGCCTCAAACCTGAACCATACATAATAACTGTGGCACATGCTCACAATCGTTTTTTCCCTTCTTTTCGGAGTGGAATAGAAAAGGGAACAACTATCGGTTAAACATAATAACTGTTAACCATTTGATGACTTATAGAGTATTTAGATGTGATTCGAAATTAATTGAAATAGGTACTTGTAGCAAAACAAACTCTTCACTTAGAATGACCCCACAGTATTTGGAAGATGGATGATTAGCTCAAGGAACAGCAAGGCAGAAAGGCATGCAAACATTAGGATGGAGATCAACCGAAATGAAGATAGACAACTATACAAAATAACAGAACAAGAGAAGGACACAGACGATCTAGTGAACACATATAGAAAAATCAGTAAATTTTAAGTCAAAAATCAGGTAATCTCATGTTGAAATCAGTTTGTATAAAAATTTCAAGAGCAAACTGCTTGCACTGAAAGGGATAGTTGTGTTGGTCTGCAGGACATGAATCTACACTAATGGTATAAACATTCTACATGCTACTAACCACAGGTGCATGTGTACAGTGTCTGCTTGGATATCTCTCGACTACCTCTTTGTGTAGTTCACTGAACATGTATATGATTTTAGTTGCTTGCATTGAATTTTAGTAATCTTCTCTACATGTTCTACTCAACATTATTTAAGATTCTGGTGAAATGAACCACAGTTTAGAGAGACAGACGTTTTCTTAAATTTGGGTTAACATAGCAGGGTATACAAAAAAGTACAAATATGTGCGTAATTTTGCACTGTCAGGTAGAGTTGCTGATGTATCAAACATACTGCACACTGAAGCTCAATATGTAACGAGATTTGAAACAAAGCCGTCTTCTGAAATTAGCTGACAGGTAAGCTCTGTAACTGCATGTCATATATTTCCATAAAATCAATACATACAGGGGTACCACTCCAGACGTTTGTCAATAGCGATCTGGACGGCTGACCTGAAGTTAGTTTCCTGAAAGTAAATGTGATATATCGTAATTTCATTGTTGCACATTTTCACTGTTCCTGGATAGTCCCCAACACATACTGTGTGCTAAACCAGTAACTATGTTGCTTCTGAGAGTTGAACATTGTAGTCATTTGTGCTGAATTCTGATGTAGGTGGTATCACTCATTGTCTGATAGTACTACTTTCATATCACAAACTTGTAGATTTTCAAAATTCAACACAACAATGTGCTCATGATCTGATGCAAAGCCCACTACAACAAATTTACGGTTACTCACATTCAACTTGTATATAGCTGAGAATAACACTGCATTCATAGATATGTTGTGCAATGTTAGCGGTTTGATGAGTGATGTAGATGTTGGCGATAGTGGAAACTGAACATCTGGAGACAATTTTGTATGATGAATACTGAATTGAATTTTGCTCCCACAGCACAGGTGCAGCATATGATGCTGGCGGCTCAGTGATCAGCGCATATGTGTAAGAAACTCAGTCTGGTAACAATTCTGTGTTCTGCTCCCATGCATCAGATGCAATAGGATGCCTGTCTGTGTAGTGAGTCGACTTCTTTTCCAATGAATAAGGGAGCCATTGTCCTGAGTGAGGGATAATAAAAAGAAACTGTGAAAACACATAAAAATAAGAGTAATGAACAATAATAATATTAATAATGATAATAATGAAGTCTGAGAGGGGTTCAACTTAGAACAGAGCCTGCGAGTCAGCTTTCCCCGTTCGGAAGTGGCAAATCTCTGATGATAGGTTGTGATGATCAACCTTTCACTTGGCTGTACTAAACACTTCAGCCACGTTCGACTAACTTGTAGGGATAGGCGACTGCAGTGGCACAGAAATAGGAGCCGTGGGTTGTGCTCGTATGCCCAATACCACCATATTGGATCATCATCTTGAATTCTGGCATCTCTCATGACATCCTGGTTGGCCATCTCATATTGGGAAACTATAGGCTTGCCCGCTTCGATTTTAAACTTATACATTAGTGGGCAGCAATTGCTTTCTATACTTAGTATAAATTACCTACTTTCACCAACACATTATATAAAACCGAATACGACATGTGAAATCTGTCACCCTTATGGAGTGCCCTGACTATGGAATGTTTATGACCTATAAGAAGATCATACGCAGCTTTACCATGTGATGACAGGGAAAGAAACAGTATAATTGTTTTGGAGTTATGAGATCACTGGTAACAACACTAAACACTTGCAAAACTTATGATGTTGCATCTATTAACAGCCTCCATACCAGCATGATCAGCATGTGAGTTAAAGCGCTTGTGAAACTCTACTGCTCAATGGTATTCAGTGAATGTTGCTGGACCCTAGCGATGTATTTAATAATTTCTGGCACTTTTTGCTTCTTCATGGGGTACTGTGTTACACTATTTTGCTGAAACATAGGGTAATTTCTTACAATTTTGGCTACAGCACATGGTGTTTTCTTACTGTCGAAGAAACAAGTTTCAAATTATCGATAGTAATTCTTTTAATTACTATTACCAGTTTCGACAAATCTATGCTCTCATCAACAGATCTGTCGACACTGCTAGTAGTAATAAAAATAATTACTAGCGATGTTGGCAAACCTAATCCTTCAAGAATAATACAACCTTCCGTGAGAGCCTTTATTTGGATATGATGTACCTGAAGAAACTTATGGCCACATCAAAATGAGGCCGTTATGAAGGCTAGAGGCAATGTTACATGGTATTAGCGTGATGTCTAAGCTTTTGGTAGCTGTGTTCATATTTGCTGTATTGCCAGAAATATGAAACGTCTAATAAAACATGTAATTAGATACATTTAAGCCAGTTAAATCAATATTAACAATATTAGCAGAATATCAGCTCAGTAGTGAACAATAAGACTGGAAGATGAAGAACGAAGTGCTGAGATTAGAAAGGATGTTAGACAGGATGCAGCCATTCGACCCTACTGTTCAGTCTATACACTGAGGAAGCACTGATGGAAATAAAAGAAAGGATCAGGACTGGGATTAATATTCACGATATTAGTGACAAGATTTGCTGATGACATTACTATCCTCAGCAAAGGGGAAGAGGGAGTATAAGATATGTTGTGTAGAATGCAAATGTAATGCATGCAGAAAATGGATTGAGAATAAGTCGAAGAAAGGCAACGTAATAAGTTTGAGCAGAAATGAGAATAGTGAGAAGCCTTAATATCAAGGAATGATAATTAAGTAGTTAAAGTTAAGGAATTCTGCTACCTTTGAAGCAAAATAACTAACGCTGGATGAAGCAAAGAGGACGTAAAAGGCAGACTAGCAAAGGCAAAGTGCTTATCCCTGGGCAAGAGAAGGTTTCTGATATGAAACACAGACCTTAATTTGAAGAAGGCATTTCTGAGAATGGATGTTTGGATTGCAACGTTCCATGGAAGTGAAAAATGGATTACAGGGAAACCGGAAGAGAAAAGTATGGAAGCATTTGAGACGTGGTGCTGCAGAAGAATGTTGAAAATTAGGCATACTTGTAAGGTATTAAAGAATGTGGAGATTCTCCTCAGAATCGGTGAAGAAAGGAAAATCTGGAAAACACTGATAAGAAGGATCTACAACGTGATAGGGCACAAGACGTGGAAATAAATTCTATGATTTTCTATGATTTGACAGACAGCTGTAGAGGGTAAAAACTGTAGATGAAGACAAAAATTGAAATATTTCAGCAAACTAACTGAGGATGTAGGATGTAAGTGTTACCCTGAAACGAAGAAGTTGGCACAGGAGAGAAATTCGTTTCGGACTGGATCAAACCAGTCAGAAGACTGATGAAGCAAAAACGGAAATACAAAATTTTGCAATGTTAGCATGTTGCTAGTATCAGTACTTATTTTCAACAGTAAATGTGGGCACAAACACAACTACAGTTGAAATATATACCCAGTTTAGGGGATATGGGCAGAAATGTATCCAACACCACCAGCGGCTACCGAGAAGGCCTCTTCATCTAATCTGCCTACCACCAACTCTACACTGGATTTTTTGCCAGGTAATCACTTCTTCAGCAGTGCCAGACATCCTTGGGTGGCTATCCCCAATGCTGCCTACTTTTGATATTGTTTTCCAGTATTTGTATATATTGAATTCCTGTTTGCATGCTAATATTTTATACTACTGCTTCTCTCTTTTGGTATTTTATTCTTATTGTTGGTATATGAGTCTGATTACTTCTGTATTCTGATTTGTGTAAACAGTATTTGATGTACACTCAGTGCTAACGATCACATACAGAAGCCCTTCTGTGCCAATGTTCTGACGTCCTGAATGGTCAGCCTCCAAGAATCTGCGGTGTCTTCGACCAGCATGTAGTACTGTTCACTCTCCGCAACTGCGCTGTCTAGCACACAGAGAACCCAACGTAAAGTATCCAGCTCTCTAGCACCTTCAGCTTATTTTTATTAGCTGCACAGGAGGGTTGTACCGTTACACGCTACACATGTAGGACGCTGCTCAAGGAGGACGTTTTGCGGATTTCTTGTACTGTGATCACTGCACACTCTGTAATCTACAGACTGTAACTCAGTGGGCAAAGGTTACGGGAACAGTTTTCCCCCACCCACTTCCTCTTCACCCATGACTCAAAGTATTCAAAGACGCTACAAATTTCCTTCGTATTCGGCAGAGCCAACCATAGAACCTGGTACAAAAACATGAAAAATCGTTGCTTATATATTGTAAGTAGGCTGTTTAGGTTCTTATATTGGTAACGCCACGTAGCGCTCTGTATGAAAATCACTCGCTGTGCTGTGTGCAGTCTGTGGCTAGTTTGCATTGTTGTCTGCCATTGTAGTGTTGGGCAGTTGGCTGTCAACACCGCGTAGCGTTGCGCAGTTGGAGGTGAGCCGCTAGCAGTGGTGGATGTGGGGAAGTGAGATGGGAGATTTTTGAGAGCGGGTGATCTGGACGTGTGTCCATCAGAAACAGTACATTTGTAAGACTGGATGTCATGAACTGATATATATAATATGACTTTTGAACAATATTTAGGTAAATACATACATTGTTTTTTCTCTATCAAAATCTTTCTTTTGATAACTGTGCCTATCAGTAGTTAGTGCCTTCAGTAGTTTGAATCTTTTATTTAGCTGGCGCTCGCTGTATTGCAGTAGTTCGAGTAACGAAGATTTTTGTGAGGTAAGTGATTTGTGAAACGTATAGGTTAATGTTAGTCAGGGCCATTCTTTTGTAGGGATTTTTGAAAGTCAGATTGCGTTGCGCTAAAAATATTGTGTGTCTGTTTAAGCACAATCATGTATAATTGTTCAAAGGGGACGTTTCATAATACATACTACCTGATCAAAACTATCCGGGCACCTCTTTGTAAAGCATAATTCCACCACTAGAGGTTACTAGAGGCGGACCTGTCAACACAAAATTGGACAGGAAGTAAGGTGTAGTTGGTGCACAACCAGAAACAGCACAATGCGTCAGTGAGAAGAGTCCAGCGACTTGGATCTTGGTCACTGGATGTCACTCGAGTAAGAAATCCATCGGAAACAATGCAGTACTTCTAAATATGCCCACGTCGACTGTAGACGCTTTGATTGTGAAGTGTATATGCGAAGGAACAACCTCAGCTAAATCAAGACCATGAAGACCTCAAGTACTGACAGACACGAACCATCGAGTATTGCGGAAGGTGGTTGTTAAAAATCGCACGAAATCAACAGAAGGAATCTCTCATGAGTTCCAATGCGCTACCAGCAGTCTTTAGGATACAACTGTCGAACGGATCCTCATAAGCAACATATTTCTACAGTCAATACTAAGCGACAGTTGTGGGGGAGGGGGGGTGTAAACAGTAATGTCAATGGACAGTGGATGACTTGAAACGAGTTATTTGGAGTAGTAAATCACTCTAAACCCAGTGCGTGGAGTGGAGGAAGTTACCTGTGGCCAAGTGAGGCGTCGACAGTGACGTATAGGCGAGGTGGCGAGAAGATAAATTTTTTTCGCGGTTACAGTGTGGCCCCCTTATTGCGTTTCATAAAACGCTAAGTGGAGAAGGATACAAACATATCTCACCGCACTGTTACTGCTCACTGTACGGGAACCAATGGACAACCTTTGCGATGAGTTAGAATATCGATAACGCTCGACTCCCCGACATCACTTGATTCTCTGGTTTCGACTCTTGAGGAAGAATGGGCCGCTATTCTGCCACAGACATTCAGACATCTCATTGAAAGTTTCCCCAGCAAAACTCTAGCCTTGAAACAGTGAGGGGACAAAAGTCATGGGATGCCTCCTAATGTTGTATCGGAGCTCCTTTTCCTTGAGTAGTGCAGCAACTCGATATGGCGTGGACTCAACGAGTCGGAAGTTCCTTGCAGAAATATTGCGCCGTGCTGCCTCTACGGCCGTCCATAATTGCGAACGTGTTCCCCATGCAGGATTTTGCTCACAAATTGACCTCTTGATCGTTTCCCGTAAATGTTCGATGGGATTCAGTTCAGGTGATCTGGATGGCCAAATCATTCTCTCGAATTGTCCAGAAAGTTCTTCAAACATATTGCGAATATGAATTCCATGAATGGCTGGAAGTGATCTCCAAGTAGCCGAACATAACTATTCCCAGCACAGGATCCACTCCAGTTCAAATTAACACAGCCTGTTCCATTATGGAGCTACCAACAGCTAGCGCAATGCCTTGGCTCCATGGTCTGCGTCACACTCGAGGCCTACCATCGGCTCGTGCCAACCGAAATCAGAACTCACCTGATCAGGCCACGGTTTTCCAGTCGTCTAACGTCCAGCCGATATTGTTACAAGCTCAAGATGTCACGTTGTTAGCAGAAGCATCCGCGTCGGTAGTCTGCTGCCATAGATCATTAACGCCAAATTTCGCGGCACTGTCTTAAACGATACGGTCATCGTACGTGTCAGATTTATTTCTACCGTTCTTTCATGCAGTGTTGCTTGTCCCATGGCAGTGTTAACTCCGCGCAATCGCCACTTCTCTATGCTGTTAAATGAAAGCCGTTGAGCACTCGCTTGACACTTTGAATCTCGGAATACTGAGATTCAAAATTTCCAAATGGAATATCTCATGCGTCTAGCTCCAACTACCATTCCGCTTTCAGTCTGTGAATTTCCCTCGGACAGCTATAATTACGTCGGAATTCTTTTCACGTGAATGACCTGACTACAAACGACAGCTCTGCCAACGCACTGCCCTTTTATACCCTGTGCACTCGATTCTGCTGCCATCTGTGTATATGCTTTCCGCTGTCCAAAGACCTTTCTCATCTCAGTGTAAAGGCAAAGGGTGGACATACAAGATATTAACGTTCACTGGTAGGTGTCTGGATATATTGCGCGGATAGTCTACTTACCCTAGGCCCACGGAGCTACTGTTGCGTCACAGGCATTGCATTCCTTGGTGACGCCGTGCGAAGGAGTAGTCGGGCAGAATCACCGCTAGGTTGTGGAGAGAGCTAACCGCTCCCCCACCCCTTCTCTCTCCTCCTTCCCCTCCCTCTCCCCACCCGTTACCTCTCCGACGGGACGTGACGCTCCAACGCCGCCGCGGCTTTCCGCGCCATACAGATTTTAAAAGGCTCCACAGGTTGGTGTTTTCTTTTAATTAACTGCTAAGCCCCACGCCACGATACAATAATGGAGGGGATCTGTCGTCGTAATTAAACTGAGGACAAGTTAAACAAAAATTCTAAGCGCCGCTGGGCGTTACTGGAAAAATAGTACCGCACTCATGGAAACGATGTCGCGGAACTGGGATGGGGTGGAGATGGTGAGGGGGCGAGAATAAAACGACAGCAATTCGCGCTGCGTGCTCACTTCCGCTGCCGTGTCATTAAAACTTGCCTTGCGAGAAGAAGTCCGACACTGAGTTGGGTTTCACCTACTTGGCGTCCTTATTTCACTATTTCGCTCTCTCCCTATCCTCCTTCTTCTCACCTTCTTCTACTTTTCTCGTAGTGCCCTTTTCTTTCATTCTCTTTTACCTTTGTTGATGAGACTGAACACATAAATAGGAGAGGAGCAATATCATACTTCCAGTAACATCAGTAATAACAGATAGTTATTCGGTATTACTGCTCCCTATTCTTTTACTATAGAAACGTGCAAGGTATATCCAAACTGACTACTTCTATGGAGTGTCGATGGTGCCATGTAGTTAAATAGATCGAATAAATGCCTGGATGATGAGAAATACTGTTTTCGCGCAATAGGGCAAATGAAGCTGTGTGTTCCAGTTTTCCAGTCTTGATGATATCTGGCATGTAGCTGAAGTATCCAAGCTCAGTTCAACTCAATGCTGGACCGCATAAAGCCACCGTGTCTTACAAAGCTTGCCGCCCTACACACAAAATTTTGCACCCTGCATACCTCCAGAGCTTCTAAAAATCTAATCGTGTATTCTTCATACTGTACCGAATAAGCACAGGAAGCAAAATTTCGTTCTTTGTATTCATCCTGGTGCTGCAATTTTAATGATCAGCAGTGTATTTTACACGATTTCTTTTTTTTTATTTTATTTGCTGCTATCGCTCACAAATGGCCTGCTACCTAGTTACTAAGACAAGAGGTAATTTCACGATATTAAATAGTACATATACATAGTGAAACTTGTTCGATATCTTTTACTTGTAATAGGAATTAATAATAATACCGTTTTAAATGCTTGTCGGTTCAAAAATAATTAAGAAATGAAAATTTTAAAAGTAACAAATTGAGAATATAAGGTAGAGATTTAGGAAGCTGGAAAGATTTTATAACATATTATCAATTTACGACATTATAAATTCAGAAAAATTTTCTAAAATAATAATAATGTTGTATTTAAGAAGGAGAAATAAAAGATAATAGGAATGTACATAGATTTGATGTTAGAGATCTCTCATTACATTGATACTTGTTCCATGGAGCATGAATACAACATTTTGTAATGATGTGAAATGTGTCAGCTTCACATAAGTTTTCTTTAGACAACACAGTTCTTTTCCTACTTATTTTCTAAAAATTTATCTTTTTTCAATCACATGTAAAAATTCATTTAATGGGTAGAAGGAGCTACCATTCAGAAATTCTTGTAATCTGCTTTTAAATGCTGGTTGGCTATCTGTCAGACTTTTAACACTATTTGGTAGATGACAAAATATTTTTGTGGCCGAACGATTCACACCCTTCTGTGCCAAAGTCAGATGTAACCCAGATTAGTGAAGAACATAATTTCTTTTAGTGTTGTAACTATGCACTTTGCTATTATTTTTTGAAATGGGATGGGTTATTAATGACAAATTTCTTATGTGAATATATGTGTTGCGAAGGGGTTCTAAATATCCCAAGTTACTTAAATAAATACCTGCAATGTGATACTGGGTGGGCCTTGGCTGTTATTCTGACTACAAGCTTTTGAGCAATGAATACTTGTTCTCTTAATGATGAATTAACCAAAAATATGATGCCATATGAAAGCAGTAATATGCATAGAAGGCTAATGTACTGATATGTTTGTCGCCAAAAGTTGCAAATAATCCTAACAGCATAAGTAGCTGAACCTAAACACTTCAGCATATCATCATGTGTTTCTTCCAATTCAATTTCTCATCAGTGCATACACCCAGAAATTTTTAATGTTCTGTCTTTGCAACAAAAAATGGTTCAAATGGCTCTGAGCACTATGGGACTTAACTTCTAAGGTCATCAGTCCCCTAGAACTTAGAACTACTTAAACCTAACTAACCTAAGGACATCACACACATTCATGCCCGAGGCAGGATTCGAACCTGCGACCGTAGCGGTCACGCGGTTCCAGACTGAAGCGCCTAGAACCGCACGGCCACATCGGCCGGCTCTTTGCAACAGACTTCTGTTCAAAGTATATATGTATCAATGGTATTATGCCAATTACTGTGTAGAGTTGTATATTAAGTGTTTTCAAAAACTTTTCTGAGAGTCCGTTTGCAGAGAACCACTTAATAATTTTCTGAAAGACATTATTTACAATTTCCGCAGCTAATTCTTGCTTTTTGGGTGTGATAACTAGTATTATCAGCGAAAAGAACTAGCTTTGTATCTTCATGACTGTAGAGTGGCAAGTCATTAATATGTGTTAAGAACAATAAGGGGCCCAAGAATTAACTCTATGTGACACCATTCTTACTACCTCCCCAGTTGGAGAACTCTGCTGATTTTTGCACACTATCTGCACTGTTAATTTAAGCCTTCTGCATTATTCCAGTTAAATATTAATTAAACCATTTGGACACTGTGCCACTCATACCACAATACTGCAGCTTATCTAGGAGAATTTCATGAATCACACAGCCAAAAGCGTTTAAAAAGATCACAAAAAATCCCAGTGGGTGAAGTTCAGTATTCAGAGCATTTAATAATTGACCACTGAAAACATAAATAGCGTGTCTGTTGAAAAGCCTTTCCGAAAACCAAACTAACGTTTTGTTAGTATTTCCTTTATACAAACTTGTGAAGCTACTTTTGTATACACTACTTTCTCAAGTATTTTGGGTTAAGTTGTCAGAAGCGAGATTGGGTAGGGGGGAGGCGGGGGAGGTAACTGCTAGCATCGGACCTATTGTCCTTTTTTATATAATGTTTTAACAATAGCCTATTTCTGTTTATCTAGAAAAATGCCCTCTTTAAGTGAGCTACTACACCTGTGGCTGAGAATCGCACTTATCTGTTGGCAACAAGCTTTTAGTACTCTGCTGGAAATCCCATCAATTCCAAGTGAGCTTTTACTATTGAGTGAATTTATTATTTTCCTAATTTGAGTAGGAGATGTGGGTCGAACTTCAATTTTATAAAATTTTATAGGTATTGCCTCTTCCATACACAGCTTTGCATTTCTTAATGAGCAGCTGGATCTTTTTTTCACTACAACAATTAAAAATGATTGTTAAAATATTTTCTATTTCTGAATTTTTGTTAACAAATGTCTTCCTGTGCTCTCAGTTGCCCTGTTTCCCTTTTAACAATATTCCAAATTGTTTTAATTTTATTATCGAAGTTGCTAATCTCAGACCAAATGCAAATACTTTGGGAACTTTTAGTAACTTTTCTTAAAACAGGAAAGTAGTTTTTTTATAATTTTTGACTGTTTCTGGACCATTACTCCTTCTAGCTATAACATAATTTCCCTTTTATATTCACAAGCTGTTTTTATCTCTTTAGTAAGCCATGGCGTTGTAAATGATTTCTAACAATTTTGTTTCACTATTTTCTTACGGAAAATGTTTTCAGGTATACTCACAAAGCTATCATGAAATATGTTAAATTCCAAATTAGCATCAGGTTCCCTGCACGCCTTATCCCAGTCTAACTGTTGTAAGCTTTCCCTTACATTTACATTTGCTAAATTGTTAATCGAATACACTATTTTGGAAGTTTGTTTTGCATTACTGTATGGAGCTATGTCATATACCATTATACCGTAAGTAGCTGTGCATCATGATTAGAAAGACCATTCTAAACAGAAAAAGATTTTATTTGATTAAATTTATACTGGTTTCTAAAAACATTATTTGTCAATGTGCTGGTTTCCTGTACTACCGTAGTAGGAAAATCGGTAGCTGACGTCAAACTGAGAGAACCCAGTAATACTTCAAGGTCATGATTTCTTTTTGATTCAGTCAGCAAATCGACATTGAAATCCCCACAAACAATGACTTGGTTCTCTCTGTCTGACAGACAGAACAACATAGAATCCAAATGTTTCAGGAATAGCTGAAGATTTACCAGTGGGGACCTACAGACAATTACAATTACAGAAGTACCATTATTTAGTTTAAGCCAACAGGCACATGCTTTTATTTAAGATCGCGTCAGACAAATCTTCACTCTCATAGAGGCCTTCAATGTAATCTTTCCACTTACGCGCTCTTCCTCTCCATTTATGAGTGGAATTGACGTTGCACTCTTAACGTTACCGCCCATGATTTAAAATTCAACGAAATTTGTTTTGACTTTTCTATATGCTGAGTGAGTCCTACCAATAATCATTTCCTTTTCTTTTTCTTCACATTTTTCATGCAGCCATTTCGTCTTAGTTTCCGTGTACTTCCTATTTATATCATTCCTCAGCGACTTGTATTTCTGAATTTCCCTGAACTTTTTTGTGCTTACTTCTTTCATCGATCAACTTAAATATTTCTTATGTTTGCCATAGTTTCTTCACAGTTACCTTCTTTGTACCAATGTTTTTCTTTAACTTCTGTGATTGACCGTTTTTGAGATGTCTATCCCTTTTCAACTGTACTATCTACTGAGCTACTCCTTATTGCATTATCTATAGCGTCAGAGAACTTCAATCTTATCTCTTCATTCCTTAGTACTTCCGTATCCCAATTTGAAATGAGACTCATCCGATGAGACACCATGTTTCCAGTCAATAGACCAACGTGACCTTTTCCAAGTATGCCGAGTGTTCGCTATTACTAGTTGAAAATTAATACAGAACTCAGTTAATCTTTCTCCTCTCTCATTCTTTGTCCCAAGCCCATATTCCCCTGGAAGCTTTTCTTCTACTCCTTCCCCTACAACCGCATTCCAGTCACCCATCACTATTAGATTTTCATCTCGCTTTATGTACTGTATTATGCTTTCAATATCATTGCACCCTTTCTCTATCTCTTCATCTTCAGCTTGCGATGTCGGCATGTATACCTGAACTATTGTTGTTGTTGGTCTGATGCACAGTCTGATAAGAACAACCCTATCACTAAACTGTTCACTGCCCTACCTTCCTATTCATAACGAATTCTGTTCCAATTATAATATTTTTCCCTACTGTTGATATTACCTGTGAGGGTGTAAGCAGTCTCCAGCACACCAGGCGGCAAAGAGGTTGCGAGGAGGCAGATAGTAGGTGCGAGCAACGTGCCTTTAAGGAGAGAGGCCAAAAACAGACTCGAAGGCTACGGGCCGCCAACACAAACTCGACTGCTAGTGTTTAGATCGCCACCACGGACCGGAGGATACAGTCAATCATCCTGTGAGTCAGCTAGTCGATTTTTCCTTCGCAGCCCAGTCACTTGCAGTCGCAGACAGTCTCAGTCTTAGGCATCACATAGCGACCAGAGTAGTGTGCATAGCGGGACTTGCACGTCACCAGCAGTGAGGCTAATTTGGACTATTATGGAGGAACTTGTACCACAACAACTATCTTAATGATAAGTAATTTCTTATTCTTATGAATAAATATCCCTGTTAATACATGCATGCAGTTTGTGTTGCAGAAAGGGGATACAGTCCACTAAACAACATTCTCTCCTTGCTTCCCATAGTACAGGCCTACAGTGACAATGAGACGACACAAAATTAGCCTACACTGTGTCTTCTTTCCGTTTCTCTTCACTGACACCACTATATCCAGAGTGAGCTATTGCATTCCCCTTTCCAGATTGACTGCTGGTGGCCGAGCGGTTCTAGGCGCTACAGTCTGGAACCGCGCGACTGCTACGGTGGCAGGTTCAAATCCTGCCTCGGGCATGGATGTGGGTGATGTCCTTAGGTTAGTTAGGTTTAAGTAACTCTAAGTTCTATGGGACTGATGACCTCAGAAGTTAAGTCCCATAGTGCTCAGAGCCATTTGAACCATTTGAACCCTACCACGTTCAGCAACCTTATATTCCACACCCTGACTGGTAGAACGTTATCCTTTCGTTGGTTATTCAATCTTTTTCTCATGATCATCTCCCTAATGGCAGTCCCCTCCCAGAGATCCGAATGTTTTGGAATCTTTTTCCAGTGCAGAGATCATTATAAGACTTTTTTAATTACAAGCCATTATGTCCTGTGGATACAAATTGTGTTTTTAATGCAGTGGTTTCCATTGCCTTTTGCATCTTCATGCCGCTGGTCATTGCTTATTCATGAGCCTTTAAGGGCAGTTTCCCACCCGACGCGCAAGACCGTGTCTTGTAACTCCATCCGCACCTCCGCCCTCTTTGACAAGGCTGTCAGCAGAATGATGGTGACTTCTTCTGCCGTGATCCTTCGGCCGCCAATGGTGATTTTCATTCAAAATCTAAGCGATGACAGCTTTCGAATCCGGGACTGGGGCCGTTTTGATTGCTAATCAAAGATGCTACCTCTAGACCACGAGTGCAAATTTCGTACTATGACTTTGTGATAAATTAAGCTTTTAAGCAGCAAACGCTACTTGCCAGCTTACTGAAGATCCCAAAGGTGAGAGCAGAATTTCCGACCCCAAACCGGTAACAATGTGAGCCGTCTGTCCAGGGCGCTGCGTCTCCGCGGGCATAAACATGTTGGGGGGGGGGGGGGGGGGGGGGCCAATGCGCCGTGAGTAGCAACAGCCCTGCAGCAGTTCCAGAGATTAGGCCGAACAGACTGAGAGAGGCAAGCTGGGAATTTCAGTTTCTACATATAGAGAAGGGAAGAGATGCACTGAGCAACTAGTAGCTAAACCCAGACATATACAGACAGAAAAAAAAAAAACGCGGGGTCTTTGTAACATGTATAGAAGGAGAATGTATGTATAGGGTATATATATAGATTTCTGGGAAAAGGCGACCTAGAGCTGAACATGCAATCCGAAACACATTTCATTTCTGGCGGAACTCGATCATCTTTGAGAGGTGTTTGCTAAGTTAAAAAACTGAGATGGAAGTCTGTGGTCCGAACAAGAGTCAATCCTGCAACCTTTCGGTTGTTACACACGTGCTACACCAACATGCCCGGCTCAGATTCTGCTCAAGCTTCGCTGCTATCTGGATGGCAAAGCTATCGTTTTCACACTGGCAGTGAGGCTTAATTCATCACAACTGAGCCAATTTCCACGAAATATTTATAAATTAGATACATGAATCTTCCTAATGCTTCAGTCAATCGTCAGTCAAAATCAGACGAAAATCCCATGGGTTGTTTCTGAAAATAGCCTGTACATACAGACACAAGCGAAGAGGTAACTTTATATATATCAACTAAAGTTAAGTCCTCCCTGCTCCGTAATTAACAAAAATGTTTAAAGATGCAGTTATATTTGGAGATGGGCTTAATTTCAACGGCTGTTGGTGTGTTCAGCCGTGAGCTAAATAAAGTTGGCCACTTAACTCAGGGACGGAGAGGTAAGTAATGAAGTCTTTGTTAGGTTCAGGCATGTGAAAGGGGGAGTGTTTTATTGTTTGTCTTTCAGCTCTGACAACTCAAAGAGCCGTTGTGACGCAGATGTAACACGGACTCGTGAATGAGCACTCAGAGACGGTCAGCTTCAAATGTAGTACATATTTACAACAAGGAATATGAAATAAAATTAAGGCTTCTGTATTACAATGCTGTGAGATGAATAAAAATGACATTCAAAACATCTAGTAAACATTTGTGATTGTATTTCATTTTGCATAATGCATTTAGGTATAAATAAAATTACTGTTATTAATAAATTAATCATCTACTCGCAAAGACAACACAAAAAAACTTCGTCAGGCGATTAAAGCATTACAATTCTGGGGTCGTTGAGGGAGACAGTAATCTAAAACATGGAACAGTCAACGCGAAGTTTTGCGAATGGTATCGATTTCTGACGATTAGTGCTTGTAGGTCAACAGCAAAGCTATCACTACCTTACCGTAGCTAATCAATTAGGACTCACGACAATAAAATTTATTTAGGTAAATAAAAGTAAATGTTGTGTGATTAGGGCCTCCCATCGGATAGACACTTCGCCGAGTGCAAGTCTTTCGATTTGACACCACTTCGGCGGCTTGCGCGTCGATGGGGATGAAATGATGATGATTAGGACAACTCAACACCAAGTCCCTGAGCAGTCAGAATCTCCGACCCAGCCAGGAATCGAACCCAGGCCTTTAGGATTGACATTCTGTCTCGGTGACCATTCAGCTGCCGGGGGCAGACATATTACCTATTGATAATAAGATCGATAGAGCCCACACGTGCAGCCAGAGGTGCCCCCCCACCCCCCACAACGTCAGTATCGGCTCTTGAGCAAGAGCGTTTGACGACCACTGCTCTAGATAGTTCGATGTTTGGAGAGTTCTTCTGACAGATACAAAGGATAGTAGAAGAGTACGGAGCACTACAGAAAACTAAATAATGTAACAGCTCTGTATCAGCTTCGGGCCCTATGCACAGTACTGCACGTATTCACTAAAGAGTAGTGAACCCTCTGGGGATAATTTGTCACTACCAATCACTTTCCTACAATCCATCCTGGATCCCACAATCCATAGTGAACATTTAATCCACTCATTATACTCATAGTTTTCTCTGCTGCTTTTCTTGCTCTGTATGTCTTCAAATCTAACACATGTTTAGGAGCAAATTTCTTCGTCGACTTAGGATAAAGCAGAGAGAACGTTCCCAATTGAGGTGTGCTTGCTACATCAAGTGGGCCTTTGTGTATATAAAAAATTATAATATTTCACCATTTATTTGATTCTATTTCTCATATTTCACTAATACTGACATTAGTACCAACACCTTTTATTTAATCATGTCTCGTAATTAGCAAAATCTTCATCCCATCCCCGCCCAATAATTTTAGAGATCTCGGTGAAATGTTATCTACCCCTTCCTCCTAATTTGATCTCAAGTCATTCAAAGATCTTTTAAATTCTGACTCTAACACTGCAGCTCCTACCTCTTGCACTTTTACCCCAACTACTTCTTCTAGCACGGCATCAGGCAAATCCAAGTCATAAAGAGGTCTCCAGTGTACTCTTTCCTCCTGTCTACCCTCTCATCTGCGATTAGCAGTGGAATTCCCATTGATTGTTAAAGCTCATTTGTAAGTAGGCTGTTTAGGTTTTTATGTTGGTAACGCCACATGGCACTCTATATGAAAATCACTGACTTTGCTGAGTGAAGTCTGTGGCTGGTTTGCATTGTTGAAGTATTTGCTATTGTAGTGTTGGGCAGTTTGATGTGAACAGCACGTAGCGCTGCGCAGTTGGAGGTGAAAAAATGTTCAAATGTGTGTGAAATCTTATGGGACTTAACTGCTAAGGTCATCAGTCCCTAAGCTTACACACTACTTAATCTAAATTACCCTAAGAACAAACACACACACCCATGCCCGAGGGAGGACTCGAACCTCCGCCGGGACCACCCGCACAGTCCATGACTGCAGCGCCTTACTTGGAGGTGAGCCGCCAGCAGGGGTGGATATGGGGAGTAAGATGGCGGAGTTTTGAGAGCGGATGATCTGGACGTGTGTCCGTCAGAGAGAGTAAATTTGTAAGGCTGGATGTCATGGACTGATATATATATTATGACTTTTGAACGCTATTAAGGTAAATACGGCCGGCCGGAGTGGCCGTGCGGTTCTAGGCGCTACAGTCTGGAGCCGAGCTGCCGCTACGGTCGCAGGTACGAATCCTGCCTCGGGCATGGATGTGTGTGATGTCCTTAGGTTAGTTAGGTTCAAGTAGTTCTAATTCTAGCGGACTGATGACCCCAGAAGTTAAGTCGCATAGTGGTCAGAGCCATTTGAACCATTTTTAAGGTAAATACATTGCTTGTTCTCTATCAAAATCTTTCATTTGCTAACTATGCCTATCAGTAGTTAGTGCCTTCAGTAGTTAGAATCTTTTATTTAGATGGCAGTATTGACGCTCGCTGTATTGCAGTAGTTCGAGTAACGAAGATTTTTGTGAGGTAAGTGATTGATGAACGGTATAGGTATTGTCAATCAGGGCCATTCTTTTGTAGGGATTATTGAAAGTCAGGTTGCGTTGCGCTAAAAATATTGTGTGTCAGTTTAGTGTTGATCAGAATAAGTAAAGAGAGAAATGTCTGAGTACTTTCAGTTTTGCTCAACTGTTTGAAAATCAAATTACGTACAGGTTTACCAGCATAGTAATTCATCAATTTTTCTAAGGGGACGTTTCACATTTAGAAAAATGGCTCTGAGCACTATGGGACTTAACATTTATGGTCATCAGTCCCCTAGAACTTAGAACTACTTAAACCCAACTAACCTAAGGACATCACACAACACCCAGCCTTCACGAGGATTTAGCAAAAGGAAGAGACAGTGGTGGAGTTACCAAAATGAGAAACACCAAGTAGGAGCCTGGGGACACCGCCTGAGAAGAAGTCCATATG
The DNA here is from genome assembly GCF_023864275.1 of Schistocerca cancellata. NCBI lineage: Eukaryota > Metazoa > Arthropoda > Insecta > Orthoptera > Acrididae > Schistocerca > Schistocerca cancellata. The sequence continues at coordinate 665,264,217 of NC_064628.1, forward strand.
GATTTAATTGTATGGCTGGGCAGCTATGATAGAGTCGGCTGACATTAAAGAGAGTGGGACAGCCGAAAAGTTGTGGAACGGTACGTCGGGCGCAGTTTGCTTTAGGGCTGTCTGTCTGGGTTGTTCGTACGAGGCAATATCGTAGACTGACTTAGCTTACGCGATTGTGTGATCAGACAGGGCTATTCTAAATTTCTGCGACAAGTGGTGGTCACCTCTCTCCCTGATGTAGTCATTTGTGTGATCGATTGGAAAGAGCAGTGATTTGTAGGTGAAACATTTCTTGCCGTTATTGGGCTGATCTCTAATTACCACGTGTTCCGCAGTTTGATTATGAAATCACGTTGTCTCTGTGCAAGATATTTTGGCCAGTCACTGCAGCAGTGCGGTATTCTGCTCACTATACATGCTTTGTTGTATAGTCATGCGCACACATATAATGGCAACATACCCACAGGATATTTGTTTCACAGTCTGCTTGTCTTGATCTGGTTCCTTCTGACTTAACTGCGTTGCAGGCTTCTTTCTTTTGTTTAATGTGCTCCAATGAACCAACGCCAAATATAAATTTTAAGTTAGATAAGAATATCAAGAGCTCAGATGGAGAGCAGAAGGGAAAGCAGAAAGGTGGAAGGAGTATATAGAGGGTCTACACAAGGGTGATGTACATGAGGACAATATTGTGGAAATGAAGGAGGATGTAGATGAAGATGAAATGTGAGATACGATACTGCGCGAAGAGTTTGGCAGAGCACTGAAACACCTGAGTCGAAACAAGGCCCCGGGAGTAGACAACATTCCATTACAACTACTGACGGCCTTGGGAGAGCCAGTCCTGACAAAACTCTACCATCTGGTGAGCAAGATATATGAGACAAGCGAAATACCCTCAGACTTCAAGAAGAATTCCAATTCCAAAGAAAGCGGGTGTTGACAGATGTGAAAATTACTGAACTATCAGTTTAATAAGTCACAGCTGCAAAATACTTACGCGAATTCTTTACAGACGAATGGAAAAACTGGTAGAAGCCGACCTCTGGGAAGATCAGTTTGGATTCCGTAGAAATGTTGGAACACGTGAGGCAATACTGACCTTACGACTTATCTTAGAAGAAAGATTAGGGAAAGGCAAACCTACATTTCTAGCATTTGTAGACTTAGAGAAAGCTTTTGACAATGTTGACTGGAATACTCTCTTTCAGATTCTGAAGGTGGCAGGTGTAAAATACAGGGAGCGAAAGGCTATTTGCAATTTATACAGAAACCAGACGGCAGTTATAAGAGTCGAGGGTCATGAAAGGGAAGCACTGGTTGGGAAGGGAGTGAGACAGGGTTGTAGCCTATCCCCGATGTTATTCAATCTGTATATTGAGCAAGCAGTGAAGGAAACAAAAGAAAAATTTGGAGTAGGTATTAAAATCCATGGAGAAGAAATAAAAACTTTGAGGTGCGCCGATGACATTGTAATTCTGTCACAGATAGCAAAGGGCTTGGAAGAGCAGTTGAACAGAATGGACAGTGTGTTGAAAGGAGGATATAAGATGAACATCAACAAAAGCAAAACGAGGATCATGGAATGTAGTCGAATTAAGTTGGGTGATGCTGAGGGAATTAGATTAGGAAATGAGACACTTAAAGTAGTAAAGGAGTTTTGCTATTTGGAGAGCAAAATAACTGATGATGGTCGAAGTAGAGCGGATATAAAATGTAGACTGGCAATTGCAAGGAAAGCGTTCCTGAAGAAGTGAAATTTGTTAATATCGAGTATAGATTTAAGCGTCGGGAAGTCTTTTCTGAAAGTATTTGTATGGAGTGTAGCCATGTATGGAAGTGAAACATGGACGATAAATAGTTTGGACAAGAAGAGAATAGAAGCTTTCGAAATGTGGTGCTACAGAAGAATGCTGAAGATTAGATGGGTATATCACATAACTAATGAAGAGGTATTGAATAGAATTGGGGAGAAGAGGAGTTTGTGGCACAACTTGACAAGAAGAAGGGACCGGTTGGTAGGACATGTTCTGAGGCATCAGGGAATCACACATTTAGCATTGGAGGGCAGCGTGGAGGGTAAAAATCGTAGAGGGAGACCAAGAGATGAATACACTAAACAGATTCAGAAGGATGTATGTTGCAGTAAGTACTGGGAGATGAAGAAGCTTGCACAGGATAGAGTAACATGGAGAGCTGCATCAAACCAGTCTCAGGACTGAAGACCATAACAACAACAAGAAGTTTTAAAATTTCTTCGCCAGTTTTGGTGCCTGGAGGTGTTTTGGTATCTCATAAGTCTGGTTAGATGGGCCACTGTTTGAAGTTCTTTTACTGCTTTAGTGGCTAGATAGTGGTTAGAATTTTTTAAATAGTAGCATGTAAGAGTAATTACAGTCATTGTTAAATTTTTTATGTTCAGCACGATGCATAATTGGGCTTTAGTTGTCCTTCAAAGGGTTTTACTAAGCGTAATTTTGTGGACTGCCCGCTGGACGATTTTCACGATTCAAGAACATGTAGAATTTTTCGAGGAATTTGTTGCTTTTGTGTATTTAAGATTATTTTAGGTGAAGTAGTGTATTAATTGTTACTTAAATTGTGAATTTTGATTATTTTTTAAATTGTGAAATTTGATTGTGCATCTTCTCAGATTTCCTATATGCCAGATCTGGACGATTTTCACGATTCAAGAACTTGTAGAATTGTTCGAGGAATTTGTTGCTTTTGTGTATTTAAGATTATTTTAGGCGATGTAGAGTATTAATTGTTACTTAAATTGTGAATTTTGATTATTTTTTAAATTGTGAAATTTGATTGTGCATCTTCTCAGTGTTGAACTGTCGAAGAAATTACGTCGTATAATAGAAAAGTGTTAACAGGTCACTCACAGCTGAACACATCTGTTGAGAACTCAACATTCTTATTTTGGCTTTCTTATTTTGGCTTTTTAAATAATGTAAAAAATGCTTTGGTCTGTCTTGTAGTGCCTCTAGCGCCCCAATGCTGTCACTCTTGCTTTAATTTCGCCGAAGATTATGTTGGTATTTCTGTATGCTCAATCAGTCCTGCCGACGACCATTTCTCTTCCGATTTCTTCACTTTTTTACTGTAGTTGTTTCGTCTTGGTTTGTATAACCTTCCTTGCACTTCCAATTTTCTTTTAATTCCTATGGGATAGATACTGATATTTTCCCGTCCTTCGATGAAAATTTTATTACTTCCTTCAATCAGTTGAAGTGCTTCGTCTGTTAGGTATGGTTTCTTCGCAGCTACTCTCCTTGTACCAATGTTTGTCTGTTCACCGTCTGTGATTGCTGTTTTTTGAGATGTACACATCTTTTCAATTGAAATTCCTATTCTGGTATGTAGGAAGTTTATGGATACGTTGTTCTCTGGACTTTTTTTTTCGGAAATTTGTCTTAAGGTGCTATGGAATCAAACTGCTGAGATCATCAGTCCCTAGGCTTACACACTAATTAAACTAATTTACGCTAAGGACAGCACAAACACCTATGCCCGAAGGACTCGAACCTCCGGCGGTGGGAGCCTCGCGAACCGTGACAAGGCACCCCAGACCGCACGCCTACCCTGCGCGGCTGTCAACCTCTGTTTTGAACTCAACGTTCTTATTTTGGCTTTCTTATTTTGGCTTTTTAAATCATGTAAAAAATGCTTTGGTCTGTCTTGTAGTGCGTGTCCACGTATACATTACGTCGTTTATTTATCTGGAACAGTAATATTTACACTTGTAATGAAACTATATGGTGGCCACATATCAGCCAGATGGAAGTTTTGAGTTATAGATCTGACGTGTTGATTCGGCGGAGATTGCTAGCTAAGTGTTCCACGGCAAGCCTAGTGGTCGCCGGCATGTGAGCACCAGGCAGCGGCCCATCACCAGGTTTCCTTGGATGCAGGAGTTGGAGGGAGCGGCTGGCCAGTAGCAAGCCTGTTCTCGTGGCTAATTGTACAATGGCGGCACTTGCAACGTGGTGGAATGTGGATGCCCTGAAATACTTCGTAATTCGGTAGTAATTCAACGTTTCATCGACGTGCAAATCCAATCGTATCAAGATATCCAAGGCACTGAGGTGCATTTTTTAAACGTTTAATGTTACAAATATTACAGAAACTACAGAAGTAGGGTGAGATGATCCCAGTACATGAATACTCATACAAAATTCATTGAAATTTATTAACAACTGAATATTTGACGGCCGGCCGCGGTGGTCTAGCGGTTCTAGGCGCTCAGTCGGGAACCGCGCGACTGCTACGGTCGCAGGTTCGAATCCTGCCTCGGGCATGGATGTGTGTGATGTCCTTAGGTTAGTTAGGTTTAAGTAGTTCTAAGTTCTAGGGGACTGATGACCACAGATCTTAAGTCCCATAGTGCTCAGAGCCATTTTTTTGAATATTTGAATAACATGCACGGGACGATATAGTTCACGCTCGAAGTAGAGAAGAATGGTGGAATTCGATTTCTAGACGTCGAAGTATACAGGAGAACGGAGAGCACACTAGGGCACAGAGTATATTGCAAGGCAACACATACAGACAGGTATCTGCACGCTCAATTCTATCACTACTCAGCGCAGAATAACTCGGTCATTTGTTCTTTGGCAATCCGTGCGCAGCTCCTAACTGATGCTTAAACATAGCACATGAACTTAAAAGGCTACTCACTACGTTTCTAGCCAATGGGTAGATGCATAAGTCGATCCACATAGCCTTCTCGACGAATACACGTAAGCAAGATAAGCAAGAAATAGACAAACTGCAGCCAGCAGTGTGCTTATCTTATGTGGAAAATGTTACTAACCGAACAGGCAAACATCTTCGCCAGGTTGGGTTCAAATGGCTCTCAGCACTATGGGACTCAACATCTGAGATCATCAGTCCCCTAGACTTAGAACTACTTAAACCTAACTAACCTAAGGATTTCACACACATCCATGCCCGAGGCAGGAATCCAACCTGCGACCGTAACAGAAACGCGGTTCCAGACTGAAGCGCCTAGAACCACTCGGGCATAGCGGCCGGCGCCGGGTTGGGATTCAGCCTGTCTTCTATATTTGTCGCAGGATCCAGGAAGTGCTAGGCTCCACTAAGGACAAGGTGGATGCACTACACACTGCAGGCGTGTACAAGGTGGAATGCGAATGTGGAGAGGCATACATCGAGGCGACTGGAAGGCCAATAGCAATGCGCATTCGGGAGCAAGAGCGCTATATTCGTCTAGGGCAACACAACAAATATGCTGTGGCAGAACATCAGCAAGACTGTGGAAAGGAAATAAAATTCAGCACTGCCTGAGTGTTGGCCAAGCAGCCAGTTATGGCGAAAAGCAAATTCAGAGAGGCCATCGAAATAAAGACCCTAAGAACATGAATAGAGAGGACGGACTCAGGCTTGCCCCATCTTGGCTGCTAGCAATCAGAGGTCAACAGACCGCACTGTCAACACGAGGCGCGAGCACTACCGGCGAGTAAGTGCCCCGCGCGGCCGACGTCCAACACTTGGTAAACAGGAGCCAACTCCTCATTCGCCGGTGACCACCAGTCATGGTAAATAATACAAGAGCCAATAGACAACAGAGGTTATGCTCTCCCTCTACCGCAGTAATCTATTAAAATAAAGTTCCCTCTCCCTCTTTCTTAAGTGACCAATGAAATGAACTATCTTTTTTAAAATTATGACGTCTTTGCATGCGCAGTGAACAGTAATAACAATATATGAGACACTGCATAGCTAGAACGCACCAGTAGACCCAGAACAAGACGGCTGTAACCGTGGTCGAAACGTTGGTTTCCTCCAGCAGTATTTTTATACAATACGACGGGGGCCGGTCTTAGTGGCCGAGCGGTTCTAGGCGCTACAGTCTGGAACCGCGCGCTCGTTACAGTCGCAGGTTCAAATCCTGCCTCGGGGATGGTTGTGTGTGATGTTCTTAGGTTAGTTAGGTTTAAGTAGTTCTAAATTCTAGGGGACTGATGACCTCAGATGTTAAGTCCCATAGTGCTCAGAGCCATTTGAACCATTTGAATGGCGCGTTACCATACGCAGAAAACTTCTATGAGGAGCATTCAAGTTCTAAGGCCTCCGATTTTTTTTCTTCGGACTGGAAAGAGATAGAAACATGCGCATTGTTTTGAAATGAGGCCGCATTCATTGTCAATACGTACCAGAGATGGCAGCACTGTACGGCAGATGGAATTTTACCGCCAGCGGCGAGAATGAGAACTGTTTTAAATACTTAAAATGGCGACGTTTCCCTTACTTGAAGAGCGCGCAATCATTCGTTTTCTGAATTTGCGTGGTGTGAAACCAATTGAAATTCATCGACAGTTGAAGGAGACATGTGGTGATGGAGTTATGGATGTGTCAAAAGTGCGTTCGTGGGTGCGACAGTTTAATGAAGGTAGAACATCGTGTGACAACAAACCGAAACAACCTCTGGCTCGCACAAGCCGGTCTGACGACATGATCGAGAAAGTGGAGAGAATTGTTTTGGGGGATCGCCGAATGACTGTTGAACAGATCGCCTCCAGAGTTGGCATTTCTGGGGGTTCTGTGCACACAATCCTGCATGACGACCTGAAAATGCGAAAAGTGTCATCCAGGTGGGTGCCACGAATGCTGACGGACGACCACATGGCTGCCGGTGTGGCATGTTGCCAAGCAATATTGACGCGCAACGACAGCATGAATGGGACTTTCTTTTCGTCGGTTGTGACAATGGATGAGACGTGGATGCCATTTTTCGATCCACAAACAAAGCGCCAGTCAGCTCAATGGAAGCACTGGCTGGGACAGCGAGGGCGTAATCCTTACCCATTGCGTTCCAAAGGGCACAACGGTAACAGGTGCATCCTACGAAAATGTTTTGAAGAACAAATTCCTTCCTGCACTGCAACAAAAACGTCCGGGAAGAGGTGCGTGTGTGCTGTTTCACCAAGACAACGCACCCGCACATCGAGCTAACATTACGCAACAGTTTCTTCGTGATAACAACTTTGAAGTTATTCCTCACGCTCCCTACTCACCTGACCTGGCTCCTAGTGACTTATGGCTTTTTCCAACAATGAAAGACACTCTTCGTGGCCGCACATTCACCAGCCGTGCTGCTATTGCCTCAGCGATTTTCCAGTGGTCAAAACAGACTCCTAAAGAAGCCTGCGCCGCAGCCATGGAATCATGGCGTCAGCGTTGTGAAAAATGTGTACGTCTGCAGAGCGATTACGTCGAGAAGTAACGCCAGTTTCATCAATTTCGGGTGAGTAGTTAATTAGAAAAAAAAAACCTTAGAACTTGAATGCACCTCGTATGTCGTATTCACACAGTCGTTAAAAACAGAGTGTGGGATGACAGCCTAGCACTATAGCTATCATCACTCAGAGCCACAAATTTGAACATACTATATTTATTGCATTATTAGGTATTTTCAATATTTTATTACATTCTAAGACAAAAAAAATATCTGCGCACGACAAAGGTATTATCCGAATGGGACGAAAATCGGTAGTTGAGTTTTATGTGTAAAGACAAACAAGCATCTACAGTTTCAGAAAAATTGGACGATTTATTTAAGAGAAAGGCTTTCACAAATTGAGCAAATGAATAAGGCTTTGATTCACCTTTGGCTCGTAAGAAAGCATTTATTCTGCTTGACATTGAATGACGTTGTTGGATGTCCTCACAAGGGATATCGTGCCAAACTGGCGCGTTAGATCGTCATAATCCAGAGATGGTTGGACGGCCATGTCTATAATGCTCCAGACGTGGAGACATCCGATGATCTTGCTAACCACGACAGAGTTTGGCAAACGCGAAAATAAGCAGTAGAAACTTTCGCTATGTACGGGCGGGCATTAAAGTGCTGAAATGTCAGCCTAGGATGGCTTGCCATGAAGGGTAACAAAACGGGGCGCGGAATATCGTTGACGTACCGCTGTGCTGTAAGAATGCCGTGAATCACAACCAGAGCAGTCCTGCTATGAGAAGAAATGTATCACAGACCAACACTCCAAGAGTATTGTGAGCGGCACTCAGGATGATATCCCAACGCTGTCCAGGACGACTCCAGACATGTCATCGGGCTGGAATCTCATTGAATGGATTATAATTGTCTTCAGGGATGAGTCCGGCTTCTTCCCGATGACCAGCAAAGTCGTGTCTGGAGACGCCCTGGACAGCTGTGGGATACCAGTCTGTCTCCCGCTTTGTGGCCCGACAACGAGGAGTGATTGTGTGGGGTGACATATCTTTTCACAGCAGTATCCCTTTAGTTGTCATCCACAGCACCCTTACACCAAAGCGGTATGCCAGCAATACTCCACGTTGCCCTTCATCCTTTACTTACATTTAATCAAGATAATGCCCTCTCGCACAGGTCGAGAGTATCTACTGCTTGCCTTCGTACTTGTCAAGCCCTACTTTGTCAGACAGTTCGCCGGATCTCCCCCGTCTCCTCCCAACTGAGAATGTTTAGGGCATTGTGGGTTGAGTCCTCCAACCAGATCCGAAGTTTGACTATCTAACACGCCAATTGGACAGAATTTGGCACGATATTCCCCAGAAAGACATCCAGTAACTCTCTCAGTTAATGCCAAGCCGAATAGCTCCTTACATAAGGGCCAGAGGTTGACCAACTCGTTATTTAACTGCTCGATTTATAAAGCTCTTTCTCTTGAATACATCACACAGTTTTTCTGAAACTGTAATCATTTGTTTCTCTGTACGTATACATCACATTTACTGGTTTCCATCCCGTTCGGATAGCTACTTAGTGGTGCGTCCCTTTTTTGTGTTACAGTGTATGCAAATGTGTCAGATCATTATGTTCTCCACAATCACACATAAAAGAACGTAGTGTAGCTTTTCTTGTAGCTCTCCATACATAACAGTAAATTTGTCTACATATTAACTGTTTCCTAATGCGCTTAACTAAAAGTTAACATGGCCAGCATTAGTAACACAACTGGTAAACTGTTCGTAAGATCTGGTACTGTTATTAGGTTGTGTATGAATAGACACGTGAATTGAGATTTCCCAGTTCGTTATTTCGTGTCTTACTTTTCTGTGTTATTTGTCATAAGCGGGTTTGCTAATTATTCATATCTAAGCTTACATATAGACGACGTAGTGTTTGGTTACAGTGGAACCAGAGAAGACAGAAATTTTATTTAAGTCAGAAGACAAATTTGTAACGTAATTTTTCGATAGTGACCAGTTTCCTATATTTTTAAGTGAGTTGTGCAGTTTGGCAACGCGATACATCACTGGTGGTAATGGACAGTCGCTTAAGCGTTCTGTGTCGTGGAGTCACTCTTGGGAAGAGTTTCAGTAGTCAGCATCGATGCAGGGTATCCTTCAGGTAACGTGTCGGGGAGTTGACGATACGGTAAAGTTTTGGGTGGCAAGCTGCCACACCAATACACTGATATTCTCTCGTAGTGAAACCAGAATGATAGATGCTCCTCTCATAGCACAAAATATGCTCAATATGTTATGGACAGATTTAGCAATGTAAAAGAAGGAAGATAGCTTTTCTATTTACCCGGCATCTTCAAAGATACTTCAATCAAAACATCGTTACATATTTTCCCTTTTAAACCAACCACATATATGTTATCCCCCACCCCCTCAAGAAATTTTTTTTAGCTATTACACACTAAAGCATGCATATTCAAATACAGAGATATGTAAAAAGACAGCATACGGCTCTGCGGTCGGCAACGCCTATACAGGGTGAGTCACCTAACATTACCGCTGGATGTATTTCGTAAACCACATCAAATACTGACGAATCGAATCCACAGACCGAACGTGGCTAGTGTAATTGGTTAATACAAACCATAAAAAAATGCACGGAAGTATGTTTTTTAACACTAACCTACGTTTTTTTTTAAATGGAACCCCGTTAATTTTGTTAGCACATCTGAACATATAAACAAATACGTAATCATTGCCGTTTGTTGCATTGTAAAATGTTAATTACATCCGGAAATATTGTAACCTAAAGTTGACGCTTGAGTACCACTCCTCCGCTGTTCGATCGTGTGTACCGGAGATCACCGAATTACGTAGGGATCCAAAGGGAACGGTGATGGACCTTAGGTACAGAAGAGACTTGAACAGCACATTACGTCCACATGCTAACACCTTTTTATTGGTCTTTTTCACTGACGAACATGTACATTACCATGAGGGGTGAGGTACACGTTCGACGGGCGTTTCATAGGACGTGGAGGACGCATAAATTGGCCAGCCCGTTCTCCTGATCTTACACCTCTGGACTTCTTTCTGTGGGGTACGTTACAGGAGAATGTGTACTGTGATGTGCCTACAACCCCAGAGGATATGAAACAACGTATTGTGACAGCCTGCGGCGACATTACACCAGATGTACTGCGGCGTGTACGACATTCATTACGCCAGAGATTGCAATTGTGTGCAGCAAATTATGGCCACCACATTGAACATCTATGTTCTTGACATGTCAGGACATATTCTATTCCACTCCGTAATTGAAAACGGAAACCACGTGTGTACGTGTACCTCACCCCTCATGGTAATGTACATGTGCGTCAGTGAAAAAGACCAATAAAATGGTGTTAGCATGTGGACGTAATGTGCTGTTCAAGTCTCTTCTGTACCTAAGGTCCATCACCGTTCCCTTTGGATCCCTACGTAATTCGGTGCTCTCCGATACACACGATCGAACAGCGGAGGAGTGGTACTCAAGCGTCAACTTTAGGTTACAATATCTCCGGATGTAATTAACATTTTACAACGCAACAAACGACACTGATTACGTATTTGTTTATACGTTCAGATGTGCTAACAAAATTAACGGGGTTCCATTTTAAAAAACGTAGGTTTGTGTTAAAAAACATACTTCCGTGCATTTTTTTATGGTTTGTATTAACCAATTACACTAGCCCCCTCCTCACGTTCGGTCTGTGGAATCGGTTCGTCAGTATTTGATGTGGTTTAGGAAATATATCCAACGGTAACGTTAGGTGACTCACCCTGTATACGACAGCAAGTGTGTGGCGCAATTGTTAAATCGGTTACTGCTGCTACAATGGCAGATTATCAATATTTAAGTGAATTTGAAAGTGGTGTTATAGTCGGAGCACGAGCGATGGGACACGCCATCTCCCAGGTAGCGATGAAGTGTGGATTTTCCCGTCTGTAATGGTGTAGGACGTGTGCAGTTGGAGTTATACAAGACCCCTGATACATCTAGATACGACTCTGGCAGGTGACACGTACGTACGCATCCTGTATGATCATCTGCATTAATTCATGTCCATTGTGCATTGTGTACCATGAATACCTGGAATCCGGCATCGCTGCGGCCGGAAAAAGATCCTGCAAGAGCAGGACCAGCAACGACTGAAGAGAATCGTTCAACGTGACAGAAGCACAACCCTTCCGCAAATTGCTGCAGATTTCAATTTGGTGCCATCAACAAGAAGCTCGTGAAGCATTCAACGAAACGTCATCGATATGGACTTTTGGAGCCGAAGGCCCACTCGTGTACCCTTCGTGACTGCACAACACAAGCTTTACGCCTCGCCTGAACCCGTCCACACCAACATTGGGCTATTGACTGAAAACATGTTGCCTGGTAGGACGAATCTCGTTTAAAATTGTACCCATGGACCCTGCATGTCGTTATAGGACTGCTCAAGCTCTGTATTGGTGTGGGCGTGTGCAGTTGGGGTGATATGGAACCCCTGATACATACGACTCTGGCAGGTGACACATACGTAAGCATCCTGTCTGATCACCTGCATCCATTCATGTCCACTGTGCATTCCGACGGACTTGGGCAATTTCAGCAAGACAATGCGACACCCCACACGGCCAGAATTGCTACAGAGTGGCTCCAAGAACACTCTTCTGAGTATAATCTCTTCCAATGGCCACCAAACTCCACAGACATAAACATTATTAAGCATATCCGGTATGCCTTGCATCGTGCTATTCAGAAGCGGTCTCCACCCTCTAGTACTCTTACGGATCTACGGACAGCCTTGAATGATTCATGTTCATAAATCCCTTCAGCATTACTTCAGACATTAGCCGAGTCCATCCCACGTCGTGTTACGGTACTTCAGTGTGTTCGTGAGGGGTGGGGAGTGGGGAGCTACACGATATTTGGCAGGTGTACCAGTTTCTTTGGATCTTCAGTACACGTATGCTCTTCAGCCACGATTATATATCGTTTACTGTGGGTGAAGAAGACCGCCCGGCTAGCCGTGCGGTCTAACGCGCTGCTTTCCCAGCGGGAAGACGTGCCGGTTCAAAATGGTTCAAACGGCTCTGAGCACTATGCGACTTAACTTCTGAGGTCATCAGTCGCCTAGAACTTAGAACTAATTAAACCTAACTAACCTAAGGACATCACACACATCCATGCCCGAGGCAGGATTCGAACCTGCGACCGTAGCGGTCACTCGGTTCCAGACTGTAGCGCCTAGAACCGCACGGCCACTCCGGCCGGCGACGTGCCGGTCCCAGGCACGAATCCGCCCGGCGGATTAGTGTCGAGGCCCGGTGTGCCGGTCAGCCTGTGGATGATTTTTAAACAATCTGCCTCGGAGGGTGGGGAGGGGGGGGAGGGGGGGGGCAACTGGTGCCGAACCGCAGAATAACCATAGGTTCGGTGTGAGGCGGCGGTGCGGCGCGGTGCGGGGTAGCGGAGTACGTGTGGAATGCACATGTGGGTTTTTTAGGTTAGAGAATTCCCTCCCTAGGCCCGACAAGTCGCCTCCTGAGACGCGGCGAGGTAGGAGTTGGCAAAATGCAACAGGGAATAACAATATTAATGTGCTAATAGTAAACTACAGGAGCGTCTATAGAAAGGTCCCAGAACTGCTCTCATTAATAAACGGTCACAATGTCCATATAGTACCAGGGACAGAAAGTTCGCTGAAACCAGACGTAAACAGTAATGAAATCCTAAACTCAGATTGGAATGTATACCGCAGAGACAGGCTGGACAGTGAGGTGGGAGGCTTGATTATAGCGATAAGAAGTGCAATAGTATCGAAGGAAATTGACGGAGACCCGAAATGTGAAATAATTTGGGTGAAGGTCACGGTTAAAGTAGGCTCAGACATGGTAATTGGATGTCTCTATAGGCCCCCTGGCTCAGCAGCTGTTGTGGCTGAGCACCTGAAGGATAATTTGGAAAATATTTCGAGTAGATTTCCCCACCATGTTATAGTTCTGGGTGGAGATTTTAATTTGCCGGATGTAGACTGGGAGACTCAAACGTTCATAACGGGTGGCAGGGACAAAGAATCCAGTGAAATTTTTTTAAGTGCTTTATCTGAAAACTACCTTGAGCAGTTAAACAGAGAACCGACTCGTGGCGATAACATATTAGACCTTCTGGTGACAAACAGACCCGAACTATTTGAAACAGTTAACGCAGAACAGGGAATCAGCGATCATAAAGCGGTTACTGCATCGATGATTTCAGCTGTAAATAGAAATATTAAAAAAGGTAGGAAGATTTTTCTGTTTAGCAAAAGTGACGAAAAGCAGATTACAGAGTACCTGACGGCTCAACACAAAAGTTTTGTCTCAAGTACAGATAGTGTTGAGGATCAGTGGGCAAAGTTCAAAACCATAGTACAATATGCGTTAGATGAGTATGTGCCAAGCAAGATCGTAAGAGATGGAAAAGAGTCACCGTGGTACAACAACCGAGTTAGAAAACTGCCGCGGAAGCAAAGGGAACTTCACAGCAAACATAAAACATAGCCAAAGCCTTGCAGACAAACAAAAATTACGCGAAGCGAAATGTAGTGTGAGGAGATCTGTGCGAGAGGCGTTCAATGAATTCGAAAGTAAAGTTCTATGTACTGACTTGGCAGAAAATCCTAAGAAATTTTGGTCATGTCAAAGCGGTAGGTGGATCAAAACAAAATGTCCAGACACTCTGTGACCAAAAATGGTACTGAAACAGAGGATGACAGACTAAAGGCCGAAATACTAAATGCCTTTTTCCAAAGCTGTTTCACAGACGAAGACTGCACTGTAGTTCCTTCTCTAGATTGTCTCACAGATGAAAAAGTGGTAGACATCGAAATAGACGACAGAGGGATAGAGAAACAATTAAAATCCCTCAAAAGAGGAAAGGCCACTGGACCTGATGGGATACCAGTTCGATTTTACACAGAGTACGGGAAGGAACTAGGCCCCCTTCTTGTAGCGGTGTACCGTAGGTCTCTAGAAGAGCGTAGCGTTCCAAAGGATTGGAAAAGGGCACAGGTCATCCACGTTTTCAAAAAGGGACTTCGAAAAGATGTGCAGAGTTATAGACCTATATCTCTAACGTCGAACAATTGTAGAATTTTGGAACACGTATTATGTTTGAGTATAATGACTTTTCTGGAGACCAGAAATCTACTCTGTAGGAATCAGCATGGGTTTCGAAAAAGATTCAGAGGGCCTTAGACACGGGTTCACAGGTAGATGCCGTATTTCTTGACTTCCGCAAGGCGTTCGATACAGTTCCCCATAGTCGATTAATGAACAAAGTAAGAGCATATGGACTATCAGACCAATTGTGTGATTGGATTGAAGAGTTCCTAAATAACAGAACGCAGCATGTCATTCTCAATGGAGAGAAGTCTTCCGAAGTAAGAGTGATTTCAGGTGTGCCGCAGGGGAGTGTCGTAGGACCGTTGCTATTCACAATATACATAAATGACCTTGTGGATGACATCGGAAGTTCACTGAGACTTTTTGCTGATGATGCTGTGGTATATCGAGAGGGTGTAACAATGGAAAATTGTACTGATATTCAGGAGTATCTGCAGCGAATTGAGGCATGGTGCAGGGAATGGCAATTGAATCTCAATGTAGACAAGTGTAATGTGCTGCGAATACATAAAAAGATAGATCTCTTATCATTTAGCTACAAAATAGCAGGTCAGCAACTGGAAGCAGTTAATACCATAAATTATCTGGGAGAACACATTAGGAGTGATTTACAATGGAATGATCATATAACGTTGATCGTTGGTAAAGCAGATTCCAGACTGAGATTCATTGGAAGAATCCTAAGGAAATTCAATCCGAAAACAAAGGAAGTAGGTTACAGTACGCTTGTTGGCCCACTGCTTGAATACTGCTCAGCAGTGTGGGATCCGTACCAGATAGGGTTGATAGATGAGATAGAGTAGATCCAACGGAGAGCAGCGCGCTTCGTTAGAGGATCATTTAGTAATCGCGAAAGCGTTACGGAGATGATGGATAAACTCCAGTGGAAGACTCTGCAAGAGAGACGGTCAGTAGCTCGCTACGGGCTTTTGTTGAAGTTTCAAGAACATACCTTCACCGAAGAGTCAAGCAGTATATTTCTCCCTCCTACGTATATCATGCGAAGAGACCATGAGGATAAAATCAGAGAGATTAGAGCCCACACAGAAGGATACCGACAATCCTTCTTTCCACGAACAATACGAGACTGGAATAGAAGGGAGAACCGATAGAGGTATTCAAGGTACTCTCCGCCACACACCGTCAGGTGGCATGCGGAGTATTGATGTTAAAAAAAAAAAAGAAAGATACTGCTGTGGCTTGTGTGATGTTGTGAACCACTGAGTGCTACGGTGGGACGAAGCTTCAAAAATGGATCAAATGGCTCTGAGCACCATGGGACTTAATCAGTCCCCTAGAACTTTGAACTACTTAAACTTAACTAACCTACGGACATCAAACACATCCATGCCCGAGGCAGGATTCGAACCTGCGACCGTAGCGGTCACGTCGTTACAGACTGACGCGCCTAGGACCGGCCAGCCACACCGACCTGCTGGGACGAAGCCTCTCCGTCGTTTCTCGGTGCCCCGTCAATACACAATACACTCAATATACAATAGGTGACGAATCTTCTGGATTTTATGCGCAGGACCAGGGATTTAAGGCAATACGCCGGAAGGCACTTTGCAGCTAAGAGAGCTCGCTGTGCTTGGGAAATAGGGTTAATTCATAAATAGCGCGAATTTTTCAAGACTTTTAGTTGTAAATGTTTTTGCAGCTGCTGGTAAGTCAAAAAGCTAACCCTTCTTTAACATCGCTAACTCTTCCCAAGACAAAATTACCTCTCTTTGTGCTACGAGAGGAGCGTTTTCCATTCTCGTTCCCAATTTACTTTCTAGCATAATTTTGGCATTAGACCACCACAGCTTCCCAACGGAAGTAGATTTTGGTTGACTAGGTGGACGACTGGTCCGATACAGGCTTCTTAATTGTCTTTCGGGCTCTGTTGCCTATATCGTGGTGGCAGATAAAGGTTTCACACAACAGGACTACCATTAATTAAGTGTATTTGTCTACCTTCTTAGACAATATGAAGCGATTAGCACAAGTTTCAAACATATAAATGGCACGCTTAAAGAAACTCACAAAAGCGTGCTTTTTGAAGGTACAATCCGAAGGAAGGTAGATTTTTGAAAGCGAGTTATCAATTTATCGTAATAATGGGTTTTTATTTATTTGATTCACTTTAAACCGCTTCTGTGCATTCAGTTTACGTAAGAACCAATTTTATGTGCTGCGTTTACCTCTACTTTAAACCATTGTATCCCGACAATGCATAAAAATTATTCGATGAAACAATTTCGATATGACTATATCCGTTTATCAACCTTCGTGCAAACTTTGAATCGATTCGCAAAAGTTTAAAGCACAGAAGTGGCGCTCTTCAAACACCGCCTGGAAAACTGTGTTTTTTACACGTAAAATCCAAACAAACTAATGATTTTTCAAATCGTTGAAACTTGTCTTAGACCAAGATCCGATACACCAGTGGACTAAATGGGAATCACGTTTCCCTCCAGTTCTGATTTTAAGGGTGACTATTCTTGCAGGCAAAATCCGAAACATGGCACATACAAACGGTGCTGTTAGCTGAGCATTAATTTTAGCCCAATTAAAATATTTTTCAACAGTAATTAATTGCTTCACTCAGTTTGCCTTGGCGTCAGCTCCAGCTAAGGTAAGACAGATGCTCGAATGGGTATAAAAATGGCCACTGGTCTGGGGTAAACCAAAAGCTTTGTACCTCATGTTCCTAGCTCAAGTAGGAATCGAGCACCAAGACCATCCCAACCTGTGCTCCTGTGCGCGGCCTTCCTTTACATCAGACAGAGCTATGCCACTAGCCGGTTTCCGCATTGTGGGCCGAACCGGGGACCAGCAGCGCAATATGACATAGAAGAAGGCAGGGTGACTGGAGTATTGGCAGTCTGTTTACTACACATCCAGGCTACGGATCTGCTTTGGCGTATGTGACTCGAAGCTGTGCCTCAGCAAAACAATTAGGCGCCGAAACAATATAAATATCCACCATTTTTAGCCGATCGCAATCTGGCAGCAACATCTATGAGGGGAGGCAACATGGTATTGCAGGCAGACATCACGAGACTTGGCCTCCACAAACTGTCACATCCAGAGATGCTTAATGACAATGGAGACTTCAGAAGTTCCACCCAGTCAGCTAACATAGAGATAGCTAACTTTAATTTTGAAAGAGTTATGGATCTCGGTTGGAAAATAATCGAACATGGGCGAGAGTTGAATAATTACAATCTTTAATTGCTCGTCTGGGCAAAAATTTGTTAATGATCTGAATGAAAGTACACTACTCCTGATTTCAGAATCCCATGGAGGAAGGTATGCAGCTAAGTATGAGTGTGAGCAGACCTAGAGCGAACAGCGAAGTCCAGGCCCCGGTCCTGAGTTACCTAGACGTCCCTCCTGGATCACTGTCTGTACTGAAGCCTCGCACAGGCTACGTTGCCTTCTTCATTACACCGCGCCCCAGGTCACGCCGCCCCTTCCATGTTGGTGTTTTAAGTAGGCTGTTTAGGTTTTAGTATTGGTAACGCCATGTAGCGCTCTGTATGAAAATCACTGGCTGTGCTGTGTGCAGTCTGTGGCTAGTTTGCATTGTTGTTGGCTATTGTAGTGTTGGGCAGCTGGATGTTAACAGCGCGTAGCCTGCGCGCTTTGTGTATTACCGTATATGGTCAACACCAACACACTAGCGCAACTTGCGGCTAATCCCGTGAGCTCACATGACACCTCGAGTCTACATAACATTTCCTGCCAACGTCCAAACCAACAGCCTTCCCGTGGCGTCCTTTTCATGCGATACAACTTCATGCCTACACCTTTTCAGGAGATGGACCACCTGTGGGCTCACTTCAGACGCAATCAGTCTCCTGCCCTAGAGGGCAACCGTCGAGACAGTAATGGTGCAGCCCCTTAACCAGTTGTGTCTGGACTGGCATAATGACAGTGTACACCCCCACTCGCAAGGGTGAACACCGCTGCAGAGGGCTGTGTTTCTCTGCAAGAACCATGCTTCCCCGCTTTCCTGTGTGTCTGCCTTGAGTTGCACAGTTATGTCCAGATGGGACACCAGCTGTCATGAACGCAGTACATCAGCATTCCTGTCCATCTTCTGGCGTCACAGCACAAACTGGCCGCCTGCTTGCATCAGAGACTTCACTTTCGATACTTAGACGTATGTACTCAGGAAGTGACTAATAATGATATCTGCTTGAGCAACTATCGGTCATCATCCTGACAACAAACCCCCATCTCAGGAGCGTCACTGTGGAGGTCAACCACCCTGGGCCTCTACATTGACGACCCAATGCAGTTCAGACAGTCGCGGCAGATGCTGTTAGTATAATGTCTTAGCTGATCCTGCTAGGATATCATTTCCTATACTATAGCATCGTTTTTAGTTCAACAACAGTTTTGAAAATCATACTATTTAACACCATGTTATGAAGAAGTTAAAACGACTTGTGTGTGTAAGTTACTGAATACGAGAATATTAATTCCTGCTTTTCACGGAATAGGCGAAAGCATTACGAATCACTACATTAATACTTCTGACGAGCTGACGATGGACGTAGATGGGTTCCAGATCAGATCTGCAGCTGAGTTTTACTGTCTCCGTCTAGTGGCACAGAAAGCCTTTTCGCAGCGCCTTTCTTAATTATATATTTTCCTCTTATTATCTTTTGTTTCATTCGTACAAATATCTGATGAAAATCTAATGACTGAAAGTGTAGGTTTGAAAACAACGAATACTTTAACCTAATGGAGACTGAAGTACGCTATACGATCTTTCGAAGTTATATTGCTCAGAAGACAGAGGTAAAATGCTAACCTTTTCATTAGTCTCTGTACATAACGATGTTTGTAGTATAAAACCTTACATAATAAAATATTGTCTTACGCTGCATGTTTTATCCTTTGAGAACATTGTGTCGCTTATTATTCCCCTTCAAGCTCATGCTTTAGAGAATATCTTGGTTTCTTACGTAGCGAAATGCAAACAAGAGTTTCTTTGCAAAAGTGTTATTGATGTTCTTCCTCTTCAAAGTCTGCTTTACCTTGTTTTGTTTCATTTGGTTACGTTTCTGTGAGACGATTTTGTTACCGGCTGCGTAAATATTTCCTGAGCGCTTGGTTTAGTTTATCAGTGCATGAAATGCCAAGAGACTGTAAATTCTTTTCGCCCCAGCTATACGGTAATATATGTTCACGTGAGTTCATGATTCATAAATCTAAAATGGGTTTTTGTTCTTGATACGGTATAAGAAATCATCTTTTTTCAATGTAGGTACAAAAGATATTTTCGCCTGAGGCAAAGCAGATCAAACCTATGGCTATAACATTCTCGAGTGCTCAGCTCTTTGCTCTAGTTCATACGTATCACGTACGTCACAGATTTTGTTTAACTCAGGATAAAGAAATATTACGGGTCACCGTACGGTAAATATCAAAAATATCACAGTCTGAGGATGAAGTAGATTTAAGAACGATAAGCGGTGATGAAAACTAAAATCCTGAAAAGACATAAAAATATAGGTCTGGATGGCTGGGCGTGAATTTCAACGGCATTCCTTCCAAATCTGTTGTGTATTCTACTCTTATTTTGTAGTATTATAACGTTTTTCCAAGCTAAGTACTCACCTTTTCTTTATTAACCCTTTTTTCTAAAAGAACAACTACATTAACTCATTTTTTCCATTGCAACTGAATGACGTAAATCCATATGTCACTTTAATTTTTTTTCTGCTGGAATTTCGACTCTTTTGATCGCCAAGCACTGTGGGATGTTATAGTCCACTTGAGGCATGGCGCCTTATGTCGCCTGTGTATCGCGAGAATGACTCATACGTGCACAGTGACAGATGGTCTGAAGCGGTTTCAGTCGATTACGTAGTTCTAATTTTCATCTGATAGAGGACAATAGCGGACAGAATTAAACAGAAAGAACTATAACGTAGTTAAGAATTTTGACCACAAGAGTCCGTTCGTGCACAGAGACATTCAAGAAACTGGTGAAGAGACTGTTTCTGTGAATTGTTCTGTTTATTTCTTGAAGGCTATTTTGTTTATTAATATTTGTACAGTTTTGTATATGCTTTTAGTAGTGTGAATGGTGCGTGAATGTGGTCTAAAGTAAATATGTAGATCATTGTTCTACTGATGAACGCTGTACGAACTAGTGTGAGGAAGTCTTAAGACAGTGCGTGTGCAGACGACGGGGAATTTTGTGTCATATGTTAAGTAACTTCATGGTAAAAGGAAAGCTAATAAGACCAGCAAATGAGACAAGTTAATAACGTAAAGTATAAACAAAATATAAGAATGCAAATTATTTCTTTCGGGGAAAAGTACAGTTCGAAAGAGTGTTATTTGTTAATTGGTTAGTCATGAAAAGGGCGGACTGACGCGGGAGAATGTTTTTCTATTGGCGTTAAAGAGAACTGATCAATTATAGAGGAGTATTCTTCGTGCGTCTTTTCTCTCGGAGATACAGAATGCTTACAGCAGTCTAAGGGGGTCGGAGCCCAGCCTTTGAAGGGTACGGTCGTGTGCAGTATGAGCTGCGAAGGAAGTATTATTTGCCGGTTTTAGTTGTGCTACATGGTTCAAAAGTGTACAAAGTGCATATTTATTCCAGAGTGTTTTTTAGAAAGTACGGATTTTTAAGTAATTTTGTGTATGGGAAAAGACAGTAATTCCCCGTGGCATATTAGCAGATCGGTGACTAAAAATTTGATTGCATTAGACACCGATAAACATAGTAGTATAGCGAGCATTTTTATTGAAGAACAATCCCTGCTTAGTAGCTGTTCAAATTTCGGGAAATACGTTACCATAAACTTGCTAACGTGAATGAAAGGGACTGTGTTAAGATTAGCACGGGCTTGGCGGTGAACGTGTACATATCAAGGTTCAGAATACACCGAAGTTTTGCCAGTATTTCCACCTTTCATTCAAAATTGAGACCTTTTCCCGATTTTTGGAATAGTTACATTGTATGCAGCCTGGTGCGAGTTGCAGTGCGGTAGGTTTCTGCTAGGTCTTCGTGCCGGCGATCTGCTGCAGTGAGTTCACAGGTAGTTGCAGGTAATGGAGGGAAGGAACCGCGTCGCCGCACACACTTTTCGTTAGCTTGTGACATACTAGAACATCTTTTCCAGCAGTCTGGAACCAAAATATTCATGTTTGGTATAAGTTTTTCCGCTGTTGCACACACTTTGTGAGCACGAAGCATGCGGCAAGTACAGTAACAACTATCAGAATGCATAAAAGTTAAAACTTAATCTACGGTACATAACGAAATACGACATTCGATTAGCAAACGTGGTGGCTGGATTAATCAAAACATGCTAAAGACTTTTCTGTAGTTCTTGAGTTAGCCCTTAGTCCGAACAGTGACTGCTTTTCTGGTTACTAGATTACAAAATGGGGTTACGGATGGTGCAGCTACACAGCAACATTGAACATCAGGCGTATTTTAGTTCTCTGGGGAATTGGACCATTTAGAAATACTTAGGGTCAGAAACAAGCGATCCTTTTTGCACCCACAGCACAGAACGGGTAAAGGCCTCAAGCGTTTAACAAACGTTTAGATTTGAACGAAAAAATTACAGAAGACATTAAAGGAGATCTGTGATGGCAACTGTGAATGAGTGGTGGAGGGGACGGGGACAAGGCGCGAAATGTGAAATATGAGTCCCTTCCGGCGTATAAAGTATTCAAATAACTGAAGAGAATGCAGCCGCATGGCGTCTTTGACAACAGACGGTATTTCGACAGGCGCAAACACTGTCATTTTCAAGGCTTACATGCAGCAAGGAAGAGCTGTGCAAGGGAATTTGAAAGTTCTGTGTGCAGAGCATGTCCGGAAAGAGAATACACACACACACACACACACACGTACTGAAGACACTAGCACCACCACACAAGATGATCGCCTTCGGAATATATCGATAGTGAATGTTAGCTTTAACTTTGTCCCTCTGTTTTTTGACAAAGAAGAGAGCAGGAGTCCAAGTAGGATTTAAGCATAAACCTAGATTTATATTTATGAAGGCACTTGCTAATTTCATTTCAGTTACTCCATTTGTAACACTATCCCAACAGTTAGTGGATGTGAGAA
Source organism: Schistocerca cancellata (assembly GCF_023864275.1). NCBI lineage: Eukaryota > Metazoa > Arthropoda > Insecta > Orthoptera > Acrididae > Schistocerca > Schistocerca cancellata. The sequence continues at coordinate 665,286,718 of NC_064628.1, forward strand.
TCTCCGTGGTATTATACTGCATACGATGACCTGTGCCAAGGCAATGTTTTGGAGTAGCATATTTGCTCGGCTTTTGTAAGCATGTGTGACTGTTATACTCAGTACACTTGTGCTCCACGTCCTGATAGTATGACCAATGTATGAAATGCCGCAAATGCAAGGAGTACGAGACACCCCCTTTACGCATGCCGAGATCATTCTTTACAAATCCCACAAGCGCCCTAATGTTATTAGTAGATGATCGTATTCCGAAAAATACAACAAATCCTGTTCAAAATACTTCATGCGTAAGGCAAAAAGACAGTAATGTCTGGTGCCACGTCGGTGTTATCATCATTCACTCGATGCACGGTTGATCGATAGCGCAACGCACGTGTGATCTGTCATTCACTGTAACCATTCTGACGAAAGGTGACTTTGAGATGGGCTATCTCAGCAGACACACATTCAGGGTCTGAGATGGCTTGGAACCTGTGAACCAAAGTACGTCTGGAGCACAGAACGGCATGGGAGTCGATCGTGGATTGTGAGAATGCTGAAAAATACGACATCGAAGCGTTCGATACGGGATGATATGGAATGATGTTAAAATTAGATCGACATAATTAATGAGATTCTCCGAAGAACTTTCAAGTAAAGGAATATGCGGAAAACACTGACAAGAAGATGGAGCTTAAAGACAGGACATATGTTAATTAGGGAATAACTTCCATGATATTATAGAGAGTCGTAGTGTGTAAAACTAAAAAGGAAGATAAGGACTGGAGTAGGCCCTCGACGCTGACGGTTGTATGTTTTACTCCGAGGTTAAAAGGTTGGCACATTATAGGATATCATGGTGTGCTGCATTAAACCACTCAAAAATGATGGTCTTCCCCTCCAACCGTCCTCCAGCCCGAAAAAGGTAAACACTAGCTACGTCACTGGAACACATGTTTGCTTCCTATAGTTCGTCAGTGGTACTCTGTAACGGAGAAATAGGCCATTCAAACGTGTATTGCATGTCTTGGACCTGACAACTATCACAAAGGATGTCTTCGTCACACTTCGATACCACATCTCTGTAGGTCTGTCTTCACCGGCGTCGCACCTGATCGGTGCCGACTGGGCGTTCTTAGTTTTCCATGGACGTTTGTGCGACTGGGTTTATCCTCTTGAAGTGGGTCACAGCTTCCTCGTTCTATACTAACCTGTGACGTGAGAGCCCTTTGAATTTCACTCTTATTCACCGATTGTTTTCTGTTCTCCTTACTAGACATACCTTTTTGCCATAGATTTGCTTCAGTTTCTCCCTTTATATATATATATATATATATATATATATATATATATATATATATATATAAAGGGAGAAACTGAAGCAAATCTATATATATATATATATATATTGGGCTTCTCATCGCGTTATTGGAGGAGAAGTCCCTGTTGGTCTGTACAACTTGTGTACAATGGTGTGCTCCTTATGCAACCATTTCTTATGCGGCGTGCTTCCAGACTAGAAGGATGGAAGGGTGTATTCAGCAGCAGAGAAATACAAGACACTTGAAGTTGTTTTGAGAACAGGAAGGTTTCCACCCTATTTTTTACACACCAGCACCCTTATTATTGTATGCTGAAACTTTCTTATATTCTTGTCTGTATATTGACAGTATATCTTGTAGCTTAGAGGGCTAAGATAACTACCAGCTATTTAGAAGTATGCTTCAGCAGCTGATCTTGCAGTGGTACGCAGGATGTTCAAAATGTGTGTTACAGTTGTCGTCCCACGCTAAGGTACTGCCCAACAAGAGTTGCACATTATCAGAAGAGAGTATACGTTCCAGATATCCTGCAGATACAGTTCCGCAACGGTGTCGGTAACTGGTGCGTTACAGTGTGCGACTGAAATGACAGAAAGTACGCGGGTTAGTATGATTCTTGTGGACAAAATGTCTAAACTGCTCGCGGAGTCACAGTAAAAAATTCTCGCGTTATATGGACCAAAGGTAATGTCATGGCCAGCCGTAGTAATTTGGTGATAATAATTTGACCAAGGCCGCAAAGGCGTGGTTGATGCTAAGCCACCATACAGTCCCGATCTTGCACCATATGAATTACATCTTTTCGGCAAGCTGAAAAATTTTGGGGAAAAGGGGGTTTCCAATGATGAGAACGTTCACACAATGGTTGTCAAATGTCTCCGTGACCGAGGAGTAAATTTACTTCAAGAAGAAATTGAACAATTACTAGACCGTTCACAGACATGATCACTATGTTGGAAAAGATTATCCAATATATGTGTCACTATGGATTTGTTGGTTGGTTGATTTGGGGGAGGTAACCAAACAGCGAGATCATCGGTCCCTTGCATTACGGAAGGATAGGGAAGAGAGTCGGCCGTGCTTTTTAAAACGAACCGTCCTGGCAATTGTCTGAAGCGACATTGGGAACTCATTGAAAACCTAAATCAGGATGGCCGGGCACGGGTTTGAACCGTCGTCCTCTCGAATACGAATATCATAGAGATGAAGCAATGAGACAAAATCCTTCAAATACTGAAGTACATACTTTCCATCTGTGCACAAGACTGCCACGGAAAAAAAAAGATAAAAATCTAACTCGGTGTAAGAGGGAATTCAAAAGTCATGTGATGTGTCGACAGAGGGGCCGACACAGTGTTATTTTGAGGGGGCCGATATGCACGCTATAAGCTCACCCAGAATATCGTGAAGTCTGAAACAGGACGCTCAGTGAATGCTAATAAGAAAAGAACGTAATGTCTGTTTACTTAACTTTAATCCATCCTTTTGGTATACATCGTTCTTGTTGAGACATGCTTTAGACGATAATTATCAATTACTATGTAAGGCTAATGGCGCCTTGCTAGGTCGTAGTCATGGACTTAGCTGAAGGCTATTCTAACTGTCTCTCGGCAAATGAGAGCAAGGCTTTGTCAGTGTAGTCGCTAGCAAAGTCGTAGTACAACTGGGGCGAGTGCTAGTCCGTCTTTCTAGACCTGCCATGTGGTGGCGCTAGGTCTGCAAGTGCTGACAGTGGCGACACGCGGGTCCGACATGTACTAATGGACCGCGGCCGATTTAAGCTACCACCTAGCAAGTGTGGTGTCTGGCGGTGACACCACATCATGTTACACATTATTCTGGCAGGTTAAGTGAATAGGCCAAGTAAATATTAACAAATGCTGCAGTACACTCCAAATTGACACACCGAGCAAGATGGCGCAGTGGTTAGCGCATTAGATTCTCAAATGCGAATCCAATGCGCTAACCATTGCGCCATCTCGCTCGGAATAAACCTCTAGAACTGTCTCCACAGATGTAAGTATTCTATTTGCTTTCTGTGCTACTGACTTCTCACGTAGTCTCATTTCATTTCGCTTCTTATTACCATTCCTAAATTCATATACGGCGTGACGTTCTCTGCAGTTTCACCACCAATCTTGTAATGAACCTCTGTCGTCTTATTATAGCTATCTTACATTCACTCACAGTTAAGCCACGCGGAAAATTTTCCAGGCCTTTCTGCAATGCTTTACCATCGTCCAACGTCGGTGTTTTCCTGTAGACGACTGCACTGTGAACGACAGTGCTGCTGGTCTTGTTTGGTAAATCGATTACGTACATTGAAAACATTAGAAGTCCTATGACGCTTACTCGGGGTACACACAATGTATTATGGTTTCTGCAAAACATTCGACATCTTTGGGATGTATTGGGTTTATTAGTTAAATGATCCTAGAGTCAGTCACACATTTGCTAAAACACTCCGTCTGATCGTATGTGGTGCAGCCTCGAACGCCTTTCGGATATTTAACAAGATAGACTCCACCTGTTTACTAGCATCTACTATGTGGCATATGTCATGTATAGGAAAGGAAGCATTGTATCACGCGAGGAGTTTTTCCCAAATTCCTCCCGATCCCTTGGGAGAAGCTTGTTTTCCTGCAGGAAGGTCAGAATCTATGTTGTACAAATATATTCTGGGTCCTGCAACATACGGACATCAACGATATTACTCTGCGTTCCTGTGCATCCGATCTTTTACCCTTTTTTATATGCAAGAGTGACCTGCGCTCTTTTCCAGTCAAACGGGACTACTCTCTGCGCAAGATGTCCTCGATAAACATTGAAACATACATACATTAAGTTAAATGGCAGTAAAAATTGTAAATATTACAAAGAATCACATTTAGTTTGGAATGTAATCAGTTGACGCATCTTGTGATGCAACGTAGACATTTCAGTTGCTCCGGAGTCTTTGCCATTTTAAGCATCTTTGAATACCGAACACATGAGCAATACACTGTCCTGGTTTCCAGAAGTTGTGTTATTGAGTAGAGGGTGGGAGAGTGATTAAGTTACAGCCTTGTGCAGCAGCCGTTGGTGTCGTGGAGAGAGATGTTGTATCGTGGCGGAGGGAGGAGCTTGGAAAGCGAAAGTGCTGAATAGTGATTTTCTATTTGAGATGCTCCATGAACCTGAGGGTATACTATGACGTTCAAGATGGATGTGTTAAGAGACAGTATGCAGAGAGAGGTAATCTTTTTGGATTTTCTTAGCTGCCAGATCGAGTTCAGTAATTATTGTTGTGCAAGGATTTCATTGCGTCCAGAAACATCTGCGAGTTCATAATCATGGAGAATTATCAATAATATTTCAGTGTTCTAGCTAGCTTTCCACAATTAGATTAGTTAAGTAGTGTTGAATTAATAGTACAAAGAAATAAGTTTTGTAATATAGAGTTTTTGTATAAGCAGAAATTATGGTGTGTGACAATACGGAGAAAGGCAATGCTGATTGTTCATATCAGTTTTAGTTTATTTTTGTGTCAGTAAAAAACTGAATATAATTTCAGAGTATTCCTTTGGTATTTATAAATATTCGCGAAGCATGTACCCAATGTACAAAGAAAAATTTGTCAAGCAAAATTTGCACTGTCACGCCTTGCACTTTAGGTGAATACTATACAACAATTTAGAAAATAGAGTAAAAACTAATATGCAAAAAACAACAATTTAAAGGAAATAAGAATAAGGTGAACTGTCGAGCAGTGCTTTATTTCAACTCATCATTCTTGCAGCGCAGCCAGAGCGGAGACAAGTTATCCATTGCGAGCTAAGAATTTTTTGTAGGGTCTAAATGAATATTTCGACAGAATATTAGTAACAGTTTTCAATTAGTGAAACCTCTTGTGAATTTAACGGATACCTTTTTCTAATAGGACATATTTAAATTGCATAACAGTTAGTCATTCTCAGTATTCTTCAGAATCATTCTTGCCATGCAATCTAATTTACACATGGTCGATGCGTTTCAAATTAATTAAAATCGCATTCCTAAAAAGTAATTTGCAAAATAATTTAGTGTTCAAAGTAGCGTAGCTACGTCAATTCTAGATCACAATCTGTAATCGGAATTTATAAGTAAGATAGTTTTCAGATTGTTAGCGAGAAATTCAGTTCACACAGTTTCAGGATACAACTTTCAACAAACGTACATACAACTTTCACGATGAGCTAGAAAAGTAGATAATTCTGCGATATATCATTATATATGTTAAATTAATCCCCAGTCGCATTTTTCTGTATGTATGAGCAGGCTAATTTCGGAAACAATTCAGGGATTTTGATACGTTTTTACCTCATAGACTCATTAACGAGGAATCTTTGTATGTAGAGGGTTTCCCAGGAGTAGATGTCCAAGAAGGAACGGTTAATATTCAGGGATACGACAGGAACTGCAATTCTAAGCAAAGAAAAAGTCTGTTAGCCATGGGCTGTAAAATGCATATCTTGAGAGCTATGAGCACTTCTTCATCTTCGATTCTGTAAAAGAAATCTCGTCTGATGCAAGCTCTTTGCCTTCCATATTTTGATAGGAGGCATTAAGAAAGAAGACAAGAAAAAGTTTTTAGTAACAGTGGGCTCTAAAATGGATACATTAAGAACTACGAGCACTTTTTGAGTGGAAGAGGTGTGTTGCACAGTAGTGAAAATGGACAAGTGTGCAGTGCTGTTAATGTAAGCTCTTTGGAGCCCATGTTTACTAGACATTTTTGCCTCGAATGATCTTTGCTGTCATACTGAACATTCCTGCATAACTTTGCCAGACGTCACCCCGCCATAGATATTTAGTACGATCCATGCGAAGCCGGTGCGGTCCGCTGGTTCAATATAAAGTCTAACAGGAATTCCATCTCATCCTGGTTGTTCGCTTTAGTATAAGGTCGGACTTCACAGTGGTCGTACATGTAAACGAAATACTTGAAGACAATATGACAGTGTTCCCTGGTGTCAGTACTTCTGCGTCTATAATGGAAAGAGGTACTTCGTGTACCACTATCTGCCCCTTTTTTCTGGTCAAATCGTTTTTGGTTCGGGGTAAGAACGACTGCTAGTAAACCGCCGTGTAGACTTCAATGTTCCCAATTTTATCTTCAGTGTCTTTTTGCGAGATGTCTGTAGGAAGAAGCAATATATTGGTTGGCCCGTCCAGTAACCTACACTCTAGGAATTTTAACAGTAGATCATAGCGTGATGCAGAACGCCTCTCCTGAGTTGTCTACCGCTCGAGTTGATTGAGACGCCTTTACGCTCACTAAATTAACCTGTAACAAAATGGGCTCCTCTTCTTTGGATCTTCACTATTTCCTCTATCAATCCTATCTCGTGTGGATCCGAATCTAACGAACAGCATACAAGTACTGTTGAACGATTGAGTTGTAAGCTATTCGCTATGTTGATGGGCTACATTTCCTTTTCAGGGAATCTCAGTCTGGCATCTCTATTACAAGTGATAATTTTATGTGGCAGCTCCACTTCTAATCGCTCCGTACGCAAATTTCTTGTTGTAGCATGGAAGTAACTGCTTTCAGTGATTGTTCTGCGATAGTGTAATTACACAATAAATAGTTTTACCGTGTATGAATTCGCAATAATTACTTTTTTATGTTGGGGGTTGAGCCGTGCCTGGCTCGTGTTCCCACCATCACGTATTTTACACCCTGTTTTCAACGTACTTCCACCTCACTACGTTAATTTAAATTATTGCTGACACTGAGTTGCTGGTTTGGCTAACCGTGAGCGGCGTTAGCAGCGCGTATCGATATATCTCCTCTCCTAGCATCTTTGCTCAATTGCTATTACTTCCTGGTCGTTGTCTGTCGCAAGCGAGCTCAAGTCGCGAGTTTGGGCTGCCAGTCAGTCGGAACGTGTCTTGAGTGCAGTCCGGACCTGCCAGTCGGGGAGTTGCAATGCGGCACTAGTGCAGTCGGGTTGGAGCAGCAGTGAGGTCTGCATCGACGTGGCTCGCCCGACCATTGCCACTACACATCTCTTGAGCCGGGCCGCGGTCTTGGTGGATCGTCGGTCTGTCGTCCGACCGGACGACATGTTTTGGCTCGCCGATCGTTCATGATTCGGCTGTATGTGTGTGCATCGATTCCCCATTTTTGTCATCGTGCGTGCTTAGTTACTGTTGGATATCGTTCAGGTCTTCCTGCAGTGTTTGTCAGGTTGTGTGTTTAGTTGCCGTTACTTCCGCTGACGACTATTTTAGATGTTGTCAGCATACTGAGGGAGTCGGTCGGTTGCTGCAGACCAGCGAATTTATCTCCACACGGTGCACTCAGCTTTCTCCGCTGGCGGTCCCTGCGCAGAGTCGGGACGTGTGTGGAGCTATCCAATCGCTACGAGCTTCGTGGTTCATCGACCCAGAATGTCAAGGTTGAGTAGTTGTTTCAACTACCCGAGCCACGTCCATCCATGTTGTGTGGTTCGCTTCGTTGGTTCGCTGTTGAGGAGGTTTTCCTGTGAGCAACATCGAGTGTTTCTATTGCTGAAATTTAGTCACCATGCAGTGGAATTAACTATATTGGTTGACTACAATTCAAGTGCTGCAGAGGAATTTTCTGTCTTGGGGCCGTTAGTTCAAAATGGTTCAAATGGCTCTGAGCACTATGGGACTCAACTGCTGTGGTCATTAGTCCCCTAGAACTTAGAACTACTTAAACCTAACTAACCTAAGGACATCACACACACCCCTCCCCGAGGCAGGATTCGAACCGGCGACCGTAGCAGCAGCGCGGCTCCGGACTGGAGCGTCTAGAACCGCACGGCCACCGCGGCCAGCTGGCCGTTAGTGTTCCAATAACCTGCCCTGGTCACTAACGCAATATCAGACAGTGTCCTTTCCTCACCTGTTGTCGCTGTCCAAGACGGTATGTAGTTTTGACTGCTAATACACGTTTCATTCTGGATAATCACGTTCGTAGCCTTTTGTGTTTGAGTTCTCATGTACTGAATGGTGGCAAGCAAGTCGTTTTGTCGCTCGGTCCGTGGTTGTCCCCTGGTTGGTAACTGTCTGTTTATATCTATCATAGCCAATGATTATAAAGATTCTTGCCGTTACTGGATTTATGTTTTTGAATTTTGGAAAATCAATTGTGGGCCTTCAGCCACATAAATCCTTATTCTAAAAAAAATAATTCACACATTTAAGGTGTAACTGACCCCAACCTTATTTGGCCCTTACCACAATCCTAATCACCTGTTCTGCCTAGAGCGTTTAGCGGGCATATCAGGGATCAGTTTCTGTTCCCTGCACCAACTGTCAATCCTCTGCAGGTCTTCCCGCAGTTCGCTGCAATTCTCTAGCGTTGCTACTTCTCTGTATTCAACAGCATCATCTACGAAAAGCCTCATGAACTTTCCAGCGTTATCTACTAGATCATTTATATACATTGCCCTCAGGGTACGTCCGAAGTTACTGTCACCTCTGAAGTCTTCCCTCGTACGGAAACACATGTTATGTTTCAATTATTACAAACTCTGCGATACGAACACGTCTATAGCTGGTAAGTTAAGATATCCCCTTAAAACTTTAATATATCACTAAATTCATACGAAGTATTCTCCAAATCTTCCATCAGATGTTCCGCCACTACTGCTGTTGAGTCTGGGCGTTTACAAAAGCATCCGAAGAGCATGTTCGATCCACCTTTTACAAATACAATCACCCAGATTACTTCGCATTCTGAATCTGTACCAGTCGCAATAGAAATTATTATTTATTGAAAATAAATAGGAGAATTTTAATGCAAAAGCCTTTCATACCCAGACCGCATTGTAACTACACAATTACAGCACGATTAATAGTTTCGCTCTTTTCTGCAACCGTATTCAGATCGTTTAGATTGTAAGAAGACGGTGCATACGAATTGAAAGAGGTCATTAACTATAGTCACGCAATGAAATTCATTAGTATTGTGGCCCAAGAAGATTATGATAGTACGCAGGCCTAGTTAAAAAATTCGCCATGAGTGAGCCAGATTGAACGCCATGATCTCCCAAGATGACGGTAATAAAGAAAGAAAGTTGAGTAGTGAGAACAGTGTACGCAACTCACAATAATACCTGCATCGCATGCCCAAGATTTCCGATTCTACAGTTAGTATTACAGCGAGATCACTGTATGCAACTTACTATAGTACCTGCTGTCCAATTGCAGATCATGAGCATGTGATGCTAATTTTACTAACGCAAATGGCAATTTATCTTCTACATTTCCGTCATCTTGCGGAATTATGTTTTACGACCTGGGTCGTTCATGATGAAGCTTTTAACTGCATACTTCATAATTTTATTGGCCCACAAAACGAATGCATTTTATTGCATCACTACAGTTGATGATGATGTTTCTCAGTGCATGTGGATAGCTTTTTTATGATTTCAACTATCTGAGGATGGTTGTAGAAAAAAGCCGATACAATTCATCCTGCTGAAGTTCTGTACTGAAAATTGCGGTCTAGGCATGGAAAGTTTCTGTATGAAAAGTTCTTTTATATTTTTAATTACTTACAAAAAGACCGCCATCTTCTACATGGCAATGTCAGGCTTCACTAACCGATATTACTGTGTTTTTTTATTGCTACAAACAGGCTTCCTTAATTATCTTTCAACCTATTTTTGCAATGTTCGTTCCAGTCGGCGTTTAGAATTTCATTGCGGTTGACATGTGGTTTCAGCCAGCTTTCCTTCAGAAGTATAGTGAGCGCAAAATACTGTGACTGCTAGACGCGAAGCGAGGGGGAGCGAGGGGGAGGGGGGCGAACTGCAGTGGTCGGGTGTCGCTGAGACCGCTGTAGGGGAAACGCCGTTCTAAACTGAAGCCTACACTCACATTTTTGGTAAATATTAAGTGGGGCCCCTCCATGCCCACAATAGCATGATGACAATTCAAAAAGATTTGTTTGGTTAGTATTCGCCTGTTTCGTTAACTATTTGCGACTTTCAGAGAAAAGTCAGAAGTGGGGAATTTTGAGTAAAACCTACATATTTTTCTTGTTGCCATGTTAAAATTTGTTTCTTTGGCCAAAACGAAAGTGAGTTTACACAGCCTCACCTCACTAACATGTTGTACAGACACAATTGCGAGAGAATTCTGAAACAGTGGTTTATTAAGTTTACTAAGTGAGGAATTGAGGAAAAGTAGGGTCAGCATCTTATGAAAAAGGACATCCTCAGTACAAAATAAACGTGTAATGACTTCACTCATGTTGTTCCAAAATTCATAGCACCTCTTGTTTCTCCAGTTATCGATGGTCCTTAAAAATTACGTTCTTTCATCGAAAATGTCTGTACGTAGTGGAATAACACTGTAGATAACGACTGAAACCTGGTCGTCAAGGAAGTCAGGATTCGGTTACAATTGTGGACGGGGCTGTAATCAGTTACTATTCGTTGGCGTTTTTTTATCACACACAATTTATTTAAAATCAACAACAAATTAAAATAATGGCAATAATTTAAGAAATGTTTCACAGCTGAAAGCTTCAATGGGCATAAATTAAGATTTGCTTAATCTTGTTGTAACTTACAATTACAGTTATTAAAACGTAAAAGACAAATCACCAAAGATCTTAAAGCTCACTGCTAAAATTTAGTTACCAAATTAGGATTTTAAAACAATTAAGAAGTGATTAAACTTCCTGGAACTTACAGTTATTAAAATATAAGAGACAAGTGACCAAAGGTCTTAAAGCTCGCTGCAAAAATACAATTGCCAAATTAGAATTTTAAGACAAGTAACGACACCCACGGCTGAGGGTCCTAATGGCAATAAATTAAGAATTGTTTCACGGCTGAAGGCCTTACTGGCAGTAAATTAAGAATTATTTCACGTCTGAAGGCCTTAAACGCCAAGAATGGCAATTATTTAAAAAAATTAACAAACATACTGTCAAACAGCAATGCAATAGCAAAAGTTAATTTAAAATGCAGGAAACTAATCACCAAACAGGTGAGAAAAATAATGGTAACTTGGTAACACAATAATAAAGTATTAACACAATAATAAAACACAAGGGCCGGTCACAGACGGTGCTCCAGGAATCGACCTCTGAGTAGATCAGGTCAAAAGCATTTTCGCGAGCAATGAGAAAGGCAGCCAAGAGTTGCATTCACATCACAAGATGGTAACTCAAACTAGTGGCAGTCTAACGAATGACTAATGATAATCTGCTGGAGCTACCTAACGTCCGATAACCAATGCAACGATGGAACAACACCCCAAGGCCGGAACCGGTGGTCAGCACTATGTCATCAGAATGCTGTATTTAGAGCGTCCGAAAGGAGAAAGAAACCATTACTACCAGAGTAGAAGAAACACCAACCGACCTACAAATCAAGGAAACTGTCAAAACTACACGTATCACCGGACAGCAGCGGCAAGGCGAGGAAACGTACAGTGCCGTTACATACACTAACTTCCAGGGCATGTAACTGGAGCGTTAGCGGTCACCAGGCAGAAAAAATACCGCTGGTTGAACTTAACAAACAGTAACACATAGAATGTAGCAATTAGTAACAAGAAGTCGGGGAAAGCTAATTAGATCCACCTTCCCCAAGCACTCCACTCGCTGCTCTTCGTCTCGGCGACACTGCGAGCAGCAACACGAACCCAAGTCACTGGAGACTCGCGAGATCTCCCAGTGGTGGAGGTTTCACTACTCGGATTAAAATCCACTCGACTTAAGGCTTGTTGGATCCGCCTGACGACTATGTCGTGTACCCTAGCTACCACAGTCCTTCCATCCGACGGTGCATGCGTGCCGCCAGCGGTCTCGGTGTGTTCTTGGACTGCACTCTCGGCTCTTCCGGAGTCCCCAACCAACACGACCCGGAAGAACAACCACATCACCCCAAAGATAGGGCCACAGTTACTACATATCGATAACATCACTGCTGCCCCTAGCGGACAGGCAACGCTTGCGAACCCAAGTGGCTCCAGTCAACATAAGAAGAAGACAAACAACCGCAACCATGTCAACTAAACGATACCGTCTGGCCTCCAACAGAGGACGGAAACCTACAACAGCACCGACGCGAGCCGCAGCAGAGCTCAATGACGTTTTGTGTATTAACCATACAGCAAAACACTCTCCACTTTGTTTACTATCATTTGCCAAAATCTTATTTCGATATCTCAAACCATTTATCAAACATGAGGAATGTTGTGGATATTTCATTCTGGTCTTATCGCTGGGGCGGCGCCATCGCAAGTACGTGTGGTACGTCAAATCAGTTTTTTAGAGATAGTGACAATAGAGACCCCCAACCAAGCCTATTCAATATGTTAGCTTAATTTCAGGCGTATCAACATATTATGTAATATGCACCAGACGCAAAATCAAAGCGAACCTTATTCTTCATGGCCAATGTTTTCGAATTTCGCGAAGTGTCTTACTTTCACGTAAATAACCCAATAACTATGACCATTAACGAAATGATGGGCACATCATTATGAACCTGACACCTACATCTACATCTACGTGATTACTCTGCTATTCACAATAAAGTTCCTAGCAGAGGGTTCAATTAACCACCTTCAAGCTGTCTCTCTAACGTTCCACTCTCACTAAAAATTTTTGTACGAGCCCTGATTTCTCTTATTTTATCGTGATGATCATTTCTCCCTATGTAGGTGGGTGCCAACAGAATGTTTTCGCAATCGGAGGAGAAAACGTGATTGAAATTTTATGAGAAGATCCCGTCGCAACGAAAAACGCTTTTGTTTTAATGATTGCCATTCCAATTCACGTATCATGTCTATGACACCATCTCCCCTATTTCATGATAATACAAAACAAGCTGCCCTTCTTTGTACTTTTTCGATGTCAACCGTCAGTCCCACCGGTGCGGATCCCACAAAATAGTTCAAATGGCTCTGAGCACTATGGGACTTCACATCTGAGCTCAACAGTCCCCTAGAACTGAGAACTACTTAAACCTAACTAACCTAAGGACATCACACACATCCATGCCCGAGGCAGGATTCGAACCTGCGACTGTAGCGGTCGCGCGGCTCCAGACTGAAGCGCCTAGAACCGCTCGACCACACCGGCCGGCGCGGATCCCACACCGCACAGCAATACTCCAGAATAGGGCGGACAAGCGTGGTGTAAGTACTCTCTTTAGTAGACCTGTTGCACCAAGTGTTCTGCCAATTAATGGCAATCTTTGGTTTGCTCTACACACAATATTATCTATGTGATCGCTCCAATTTAGGTTATTTGTGATTGTAATCCCTAAGTATTTAGTTGCATTTACAGCCTTCAGATTTGTGTGACTTACGGCGTAATCCAAATTTAGCTGATTTCTTTTAGTACTCATGTGAATAACTTCACACTTTTCCTTATTCAGGGTCAATTGCCACTTTTCGCACAATACAGATATCTTATTTAAATCATTTTGCAAGTCGTTTTGATCATCTGATGACTTTACAAGACGGTATATGACAGCATCATCCGCAAATAATCTAAGACGGCTACTCAGATTGTCTTCTGTGTCGTTAATATAGATCAGGAACAATAAAGGGCCTATAACACTTCCTTGGGGAACGCCGGATATTACTTCTGTTTTACTCGGGACTTTCAGTTTATTTCTGACACAAAATCACGAATCCAGTCGCACAATTGAGGCGATACTACTGAGGCACGCAGTTTGGTTAGAAGACTCTTGTGAGGAACGGTGTCGAAAGCCTTCTGGAAATCTAAAACTATGAGACATCCCCTGTCGATAGCACTTATTACTTCATGAGTATAAAGAGCTAGTTGTGTTTCACAAGGACGATATTTTATGAAACTGTGCTGACTCTGCGTCAAGTTACAACTAAAGCAAAATGAAATTTTTTTGCGGAATAGTTTCTATAAAATCGTTTATGGAAGATTGCAGTATGTACGCGTCGAAAGATGGAAAAGACTAGTCGGCCTCCCCTTCTGGACAAACGAATGAACTCGTCCAGATCTTTGGACGAAAGCTGGCCACTGCGCATCGCCCTTGGTATCCTGCAAGAGCCATACTATGTGGACACCGTTGACATAACCACTAGGCAGAATACATGTAAGACCTACATGCTAAGGTGAAAACCGTCCGAGGAGTTGTTGCTGTATTTTGACATGGTATCATAATAGGACGACAAGTGTGTCGCGATCGGAGGGGGCGGTGTCTAATGCTGGGAGCGGGTCAGGCCCAGCTTAGGCCAGAGTTAGGGCTGGAGTTAGGGTTAGGGTTGGGAGCGGCGGCCGAGGCAGCGCGCCGGTCGATGGGCCGCGAGCAATCTCGTCCGGTGGGCAGCTCATTACGGGCGCTCGCAGGAAATCATTCCGTGTCATTAAGTTAACCGCCGCGCCGCTCCGCGCCGCGCCGGGATCGAATCTCCCAGTCGCGGCCGTTTCTCCGACTGACGCTGCAGGCGCGCGCGCTACACTCCCTGCTGCTGCGTTAACGAGCCGCGCTCCGACCTACTGTGACTCAACTACGAGGTGCATTCAAGTTCTAAGGCCTCCGATTTTTTTTCTTCGGACTGGGAAGAGATAGAAACATGCGCATTGTTTTAAAATGAGGCCGCGTTCATTGTCAATACATCCCAGAGATGGCAGCACCGTACGGCAGATGGAATTTTACCGCCAGCGGCGTGAATGAGAACTGTTTTAAATACTTAAAATGGCGACGTTTTCCTTACTTGAAAGGCGCGCAATCATTCGTTTTCTGAATTTGCGTGGTGTGAAACCAATTGAAATTCATCGACAGTTGAAGGAGACATGTGGTGATGGAGTTATGGATGTGTCAAAAGTGCGTTCGTGGGTGCGACAGTTTAATGAAGGCAGAACATCGTGTGACAACAAACCGAAACAACCTCGGGCTCGCACAAGCCGGTCTGACGACATGATTGAGAAAGTAGAGAGAATTGTTTTGGGGGATCGCCGAATGACTGTTGGCATTTCTGTGGGTTCTGTGCACACAGTCCTGCATGACGACCTGAAAATGCGGAAAGTGTCATCCAGGTGGGTGCCACGAATGCTGACGGACGACCAAATGGCTGCCGGTGTGGCATGTTGCCAAGCAATGTTGACGTGCAACGACAGCATGAATGCGACTTTCTTTTCGTCGGTTGTGACAATGGATGCCATTTTTCAATCCACAAACAAAGCGCCAGTCAGCTCAATGCAAGCGCACAGATTCACCGCCACCAAAAAATTTTCGGGTAACCGCCAGTGCTGAAAAAATGATGGTGTCCATGTTCTGGGACAGCGAGGGCGTAATCCTTACCCATTGCGTTCCAAAGGGCACTACGGTAACAGGTGCAACCTACGAAAATGTTTTGAAGAACAAATTCCTCCCTGCACTGCAACAAAAACGTCCGGCGTGATTACGTCGAGAAGTAACGCCAGTTTCATCGATTTGGGGTGAATAGTTAATTAGAAAAAAAATCGGAGGCCTTAGAACTTGAATGCACCTCGTACTGTGCCAGTCAGGCGTGACTGTACAGGGAGAAAGGCGCTCGTCGATTTCAACAGAAGTAGGGGATGGCGGAAAGACACGGACACGTAACCTTTTTCCGAAACTTCAATATTTTCTCAAGGTTGTACTGGAACATTCTTCGCACTAAACAATGCTATGATAAATTACTTAATCCATGCATACAAGGTGTACAACTTTGCTTCTGCCGTTTGCCGATAGGTGGCGACAACGGTAATTAGCGATCGAAAGAAACAGATCGCAGACGTCAGGCATTTAGCTTGGACCTAGGTCAACATACACATTCAAACATTAGTCGACTCGTGTCTGCAGCATAAAGTTGTTCTCTATTGAAAATATCGGTTTACGAGCATAATTCTCGTCGTTGGCGGGAGGTGTTACTGTTTTGTTTCAGTATGAAGAAAACAGTGGCTGAGTCTCGTCGAATGCTCTCAAGTACGTAAGGAGAGGACGCTACTAGTGAAAGAAGATGTCGTGAGTGGCTTCAAGGCCTCAAGAGCGGTGACTTTAACGTCGTAGACCGGCATAGTGGTGGAGGAGAGAATGTTTTCGAAGATGCAGAATTGAAGACATTGCTTAGTGAAGACTCGCCTCAAACTCGAGAATTGTCACGATTAGTGGGAGTGACACAGCAAGCCATTTCAAGGCCATGGGCATGATTCAGAAATAAGGAACTTGGCTCCCGTGTGAGCTGAAACCAACAGACGTTGAACGGCGTTTGTGTGTTTCTGAACAGTTGCTTCAGAGGCAAAAACGGAAGGGATATCTACACATCATTGTGACCGGGAACGAAAAATGGGTTCTGCATAGCATTGTGGCCGGGAACAAAAAATGGGTTCATTACGACAACCCTAAAACCAAAACATTTTAAAGAACGAAGTCCTTATTATAGGAAACGCAAAAAATCATGAATATATCCCGGCCATGCTTCCACGTCGACGGCCCCGTGGGACCACCTCGGCGTCGTGTACTATGCGGTGTTAAAACCATGTGAAACAATCACAGGTGCTCGTTATCGAACGCAATTAATGCGTTTGAGCTGAGCATTAAAACACAAACGGCCGCAATACAGCGAGAGGCACGATAAAGTGATTTTGCAACTCGACAACGCTCGACCCCACGTTACAAAAGAGGTCAAAAATACTAGGAAACGTTAAAATGGGAAGTCTTATCCCACCCGCCGTATTATCCAGACATTGCTCCCTCTGACTGTCACCTGTTTAGATCAATAGTGCATGGCCTGGCTGACCAACACTTCCGATCTCATGGAGAAGTCACAAATTGGATCGATTCGTGGATCGCTTCAAAAGATGAACAATTTTTTCGACGCTGGACTCGTACACTGCCCGAAAGATGGGAAAAAGTTGTGGCCAGCGATGTAAAATACTTTGAATGATACATGTGTAACCAATTTGTTTCATTAAAGCCTCAAATGTTGGGGAAAAAGCGGCGGAAGCAAGGTTGTACACCTTGTGTTATAAAAATAATATACAGGGTGATTTTTATGAACACTTAAAAACCAACTACTAAATATATTCGCAGTATGCTCCCCGGGCAGTACTCACATATGCAGCTAAATTCACCTACAAAATTATATCATGGTACCACATATATTTCTGGAGATAAGATATCATATGGACAGAGATGTGTGAAATACTGCCGCATTGCGCACTACGTTCCAATTTATTTCTTCTTTGCCACTAACTGTATTCGCAACACATTTTGCAGTCGGTTTCCACATATATCGCTGAGTCTACCTACACAAATACATCATTGAATGACACGTAGCTCAAGACACAGGACTCATCAACCCTGAGGTGCGTGAAAAAGTGCCATACCATGCATGAAATTTTAATACATTTATTCTTTACTAGTGAGACAATGCTACAGTCGAGTCAAATTAGGGAAATCTCTGATACCTGGCATCGCTTATGGCAGTTTTTAACTGCCAAGCCCGAACGGCTGTAGATGAAACAGATATTCATCTACAGAGCTGGGAATACACGTTTCATAAAGATGTTTAGAAAATCGCGTTGTAGATACGCGAAGTTTCTGCGCCCAGCGTATAGAAACTGTAAGGGATATTACACTAGAAACACTGTTTGTTTTTTGTTTTTGTTTCTAATAGTAAATCAGCGAAATGGATATACAGAAAACACCGTATTTCTCAGCTAGTAGAATTATGAATGTCCGTGTGATAAGGACATACATTCGTTATTTTTATATGTCTTAATCTTCGCAATTTTTGAAGAACTGTATCGGATATGAAATTGGAGTGTGTAAAAAAGTCATTTTTGTCACAAAAAAGTATTAATTGGTTCTGTTCCGTCTGCAGTTGTCGGAAGTAGATATGAGGTACACCTTCTTAAACTGCGAACACAAATGCATACAGAATGCACACAGAAATATGGAAACATCGCAAACCCAACACATTACCTTTCCTAATAAGGTGTACGAACACCATTGGCGTTCATAACACCTTCCGGTCGCCTCGGATGGTTCAAATGGTTCAAATGGCTCTGAGCACTATGGGACTTAATAACATCTGAGGTCATCAATCCCCTAGACTTAGAACAACTTAAACCTAACTAACCTAAGGACATCACACACATCCATACCCGAGGCAGGATTCGAACCTGCGACCGTAGCAGTCACGAGGTTCCGGACTGAAGCGCCTAGAACCGCTCGACCACAGCGGCCGGCTCGCCTCGGATGGATAAATGCAGATCCTACATGTTTTTCATTGGAATTTCATACTTCTCTTCCTGTAAATTAATGGGAAGTTCAGGTAATGACGATATAAGTGGTTAGTGATCAGACACTCTCCAAAGTAAACAAGAAAAGGCTCAATAATATTGAGACCTAATGACTGTATCTGCCAAGGGGATTGCGACGAATCATCCTCGTGCTCACAAAACCAGTCCTGGACGATGCGACCTGAATGAACAGAGGACCAAAATTCTACCATAGGATGGGCCTGATCAGCAAGAATGGTCACATGATTCTTGGCAGTAGCGCGATCTTGCACAGTACCACAGTGCCCATGGGATGCCACGATCTCGCTGCCGATCTCATAACCGAATTCCCACCATGATTCGCTCTAGGGACGTAAACTCGGCTAGAAATTGGAAAAGATTTGAAAGATGACTCATCCGACCAAATGAATTCTTCTAATGTCCCATATTTCGGGTTTTATACCATTGTGCAGCAGTTTCCCTGTCACGGATGTTCGCATAACTGATGAGTGATTTTGGAATTACAGCTCGCCCGGCAGTTCGCTACTTGTGGAACTCCCTTCGTGTTGTTTTGGTGCTCATGGGCCTCGTGAATGGGTCATTCAGTTGTACATTGACTATTCCAGCTATCTTCCTCTTAGTTTGGGTTACAGTCCTCTTCAATGAGAGTCTGTCACGATTACTCAACACACACTTTTGCCGCTTTGTCAGTTATCGGATGATGTTTTCCCTACAAGCGGTGCAAATCTTCGATGCGGTGCCTCTTAACGCATCAAACACTTCGGCTAACTTGATTATGGAAGCACCCACCATACGAGCAACAACAACTTGTCCACAATAGAATTCACTCAGCTCACAACTGCAAAGAACACTGCTCTGACCAAGAACGACACTTGTAACGTATAGATGGCATCGCACAGGTGCCGTTCGTGGCCTATAATTTGCATTTATGTTCAAACTTGCGTTCTTTGTATTATTTACACATTTTTTTCAAGGGGTACAGTTCCATGAGGAAAATTTTCGCACTTTTATTTCCGAAGTCACAAGTAGCCAAGTAGGCAATAGCGATAACAGAAAGTGCTTAGGTTTCTCCGTTGAACCGGCAATTGTTCGCGTAACTGAATTATCTGCCTGTTTCGCTGGTTCACAGCTTCTTATCTTCTGATAATTGTGACGTAGTTACGAACTCGCTGTCTCGATGAGCCTTTCCAATACTGGACATGTTTTCTCTGTCCAAGTTCTTTGCGTATGTCGATGGTAAGGGATCAACTGGTCTAAAAGTGGAGCTTTCCAATTATTATTTCTTAATAGTATTTGATCTTCCCTTACAATCTGATGTATTACTTGTGAAATAATTCCAATTATAAGTATACTTTTCATCATTTCGAAGAGTATACAGTCGTTGTGCATTGGCGTACCGAACTATATCTATCTCTGGAAATATTCCGCCCACAAGGTTGTGGTTTCCAGATATTTATTCCTTGATTTCGTATTCATGTTAAGAGGGTGGACGCACTGTACAGACAGAACAGGCGGTATTCTACATGCGTCTGGTGCTTTGTAAGTGCTCAGTTATATAGATAACAAGGAGTAAATGGTAAAGGATGGTCCCGCAAACTGACATACGGCCGGTAGAACGGTGTGTTGACCACAGGCCCCTCCTTATCCGCATCAAGTAACGCCTGTGGGCTGAGGATGACACGGATGCCGGTCGGTACCGTTGAGCCTTCATGACCTCGTCGGGCGGAGTTTAGTTTCTTAAAGGGTAAAGGAAGGCTTACAGATAAAAAAGTAGATGAGTTCCAGCATTATTATGAATTGTCAATAAGACTAAAACAAAATGTTCAAATGGGCCAAATGGCTCTGAGCACTATGGGACTTAACAGCTGTGGTCATCAGTCCCCTAGAACTTAGAACTACTTAAACCTAACTAACCTAAGGACATCACACACATCCATGCCCGAGGCAGGATTCGAACCTGCGACCGTAGCAGTCGCGCGGTTCCGGACTGCGCGCCTAGAACCGCGAGACCACCGCGGCCGGCCCAAAATGTCCTACAAGAAATGGAAAGAGCATTGTGGACTACATTCTTCCACTAAATCATCAACTGATCACACCCTATGCATCCTTTATATGATCTTCATCCACTGTGTGCTGATTCAAGGAGCAAGTGACCCGCAAGTACTGCGGAGCTCAGGCAGCAGGTACGGACGAACGATTCACACACAAAAACAGCATACCATCTGCAGCGATGTAAGATGTTAACCAGCGTACAGACAGTGAGCTCATCCTAACCTTCTTTCCAAATGTCGTCATACTCGAACAAAAAACCTGAATGAATGTGATGACATATGGACCCGAAAATCAAAACTGTATTGACATCTTCAACTTTTATAGTCCTGTCTTCCTCAGTTGCGTGTAATATTACGGTATATTAATAATTTTTACTTATGGACCGTCTGACAGCAACTGATTAAAACACAATTTTAGTGCCATACGCGTTTCGCCTTTATTTTCTGCAAGGCATCATCAGTGGCAGGTTGCGTGGACAATTTCCTACATATTACGCTCCTGTTGCATTTTTGGTGTTGTTCTTCATCTTATGAACGCCAATTTGCGGTTTTTTTCGCCATTCCACAACACTATGCACAGAACGCTTGTTTTAAAGCAATGTTTTGGTTTCTGTTCAAACATTACTTTAAAACAAGCGTTCTGTGCATAGTGTTGTGGAATGGCGAAAAAAACCGCAAATTGGCGTTCATAAGATGAAGAACAACACCAAAAATGCAACAGGAGCGTAATATGTAGGAAATTGTCCACGCAACCTGCCACTGATGATGCCTTGCAGAAAATAAAGGCGAAACGCGTATGGCACTAAAATTGTGTTTTATTCAGTTGCTGTCAGACGGTCGTGTTTATACGAATGAAAACTCTGTATCTGGGTGTTTCTGATCTGTGATAATTTAACGATGATATCAAGAAAAGGATTAGGGCACTAGAGCAGCTTCACAGCACTCCAGGAGCCAAGGCGCTTCGAGCCTTCCAGCGGTTGGATAGTTATAAAATCACGAAAGCCCAACGTGCAGGAGGAGAAATGACCGAAGAAGCAAGAACCAGGAAAAGAAGGAAACGTCTAGATCTGTAGGATGAGCAATAAAAGGGTACGGACAATCCCTGGGCTTACCTGTTCCTATGAGCTGTCATGCCTCCATATGTGAGCTGATGCCGTCTGAAACCTTGAACTTGATTTCCTGAAAATTATCTTTTTAACATTATGTGACACATTCTCTCAAGAACTATGGCAGGTATCTATACCTAATTTTACACTTCGTTACCTCTTAGTACACTGTAGCTACTGCACCACGAAAATACATCTGCCTATACAGGCTTTTTTTGTTACAGAGTGGAGAAGTGGAGATGTTAAAGAAAAAAACTGAATATAATGAGAGCTGATCACTCAGGACGGGGCAGGATAAGGTTACGATTGGGGACGGGGCCGTAATCAGTTACTCTCGGTTGCACAACAAATACGGGAATTAAAACTTTAAGACAATGTCTTAAAAAAAAACACAAATTACTGTATGACGGCTGAAGGCCTTATCACAGAGGAAAAAAGAAATCCACAATTTTGGGGACCAAAGGCCACCAACAATACCTCAAACAACAAACGGCTGAAAGGCCTGAATTAGAAGTCATAAGAACAATTCCAAATAGCACACATTAAGATAAATACTTCGTTTTACAACAAACTGTAACACTTCTGAAGGGCTTATTATAAAAGAAGTGAAATTATTACTCGGCTGAAGGCCACAAACAATTACAAATAACAAACGGCTGAAGGGCTGAATTAGAAGTCAGGAAAACAATCCCAAACGGCGCACATCTCAA
This sequence comes from Schistocerca cancellata, assembly GCF_023864275.1. NCBI lineage: Eukaryota > Metazoa > Arthropoda > Insecta > Orthoptera > Acrididae > Schistocerca > Schistocerca cancellata. The sequence continues at coordinate 665,309,158 of NC_064628.1, forward strand.
CAAATACCTTGCTTTTAAAACAGAGTTTGCTTAAAAAACTTACTGTAACACGGCTTAAGGCCTTATCACGAAAGAAGTGAAATATTGCTTGGCTGAAGGCCACACCAACAATAAATAGAAAATTACAAATATCCTTTAAAAAAAAAATCAGAATCTAACGAATCAGGACAAGTGGTTCTCAGAAAGTTTAACAGGGGTCGGCCTGGGAAGGTAGCTCCAACATAAGGTAAGGTGAGACAGACAGCCAAGAATTGTACTCACGTAACAGGATGGCAACTCAAAGTAGGAGCAGCTTAAGCACCTACCTGCCGAAAAACCCATCCGCTTAATGTCTGATCGCCGGTACAACGATGGAATATTCTTAGGCAAGGGCGAAGAGACAGACGCACTACGTCTTCAGAAAACACCCAAGGCCGAAGGAAACACTAGAAACAAGGTAGAACTCTCCCCCATCCCACCCCCCCCCCCCCCAAAAAGTAATATGCATAATACAATACAAGGCTGTCGAACTACACGCCGTGTCGGGCAGCACCAACACGACGAGGAAAAATACACTGCCTGAAAAGTACGCTAACCTCCAGGGCAGGTAACTGGGGCGTTAGCGGCCACAAGGCAGAAAATACTGCTGGTTGCACTTCACTAATAAGAGTAACACTAAAATCAGTGATGAATAACCGGTAGAGAAGGACGACTGCAATATTTCACTGCCTCGAAACACTTCACTCGTTGCCGCCAGGCTCAGCGGCCCTGGGAGCAACAACCCGCCGACCAAAGGTGAGATCTCAGAACAGTCGAGGCTGCATTAGCAGTTAACTATTGACTCACCTTAAACGTCGGGCTACCCCTCCTCGATCTGGCAGTGACAGCACGCCGCCAGGGGCCCCGGCTTCCCCTTTCGCTGCACGGTCCTGCTCGCTGCCGCGCCCCCAACCGACCTGATGTCTGTTCGAAACCTCCTCAACAAAATCTAGAACGCAGACAGCATTAAAATAACTGCTCATTCAAAACCACAAGACACACACACGGATCCGGGAAAACAATTCCACCAACAACTCACTATACTGCCGGCCGCGGTGGTCTAGCGGTTCTGGCGCTGCAGTCCGGAACCGCGGGACTGCTACGGTCGCAGGTTCGAATCCTGCCTCGGGCATGGGTGTATGTGATGTCCTTAGGTTAGTTAGGTTTAAGTAGTTCTAAGTTCTAGGGGACTTATGACCTAAGATGTTGAGTCCCATAGTGCTCAGAGCCATTTTTTGAACTCACTATACTAAAACCAGTCACTGTGAAACAACACAACAAAAGACTAAATGCACGTGGTCCTCTGCGACGGGCGGTCATACACACACAGGCGAAAGTTGCACTGCTCTAATATCACGGTCCATTCAACTAAAACTCGATGAATCCGGTCCTTGACGTGAACGTGCACTCTCGCGACGACATCCTTCCTTCGGGCAGTGCATGTGTGTCGCTAGCGGTCGGGCGTGTACTGTCTGTCCGGACTTCACTTGCTGCTCCGTCCAAAGTCAACTAGCTCGACACACGTCGACCCGAAAATACTGTAGGCCGCTCCAAAGATGATGCTACAGTATGCTCTATAGATAAGCGCTGCTGCTGCCACTCACGGAGAGACAAGGCGAGCAAACGTAGTAGCGCCAGTGAACACACTAAGAAAACAAGTGGCCACTATCGCTATTACAAGATGCCGAGCTATGAACGGCATCAACGCTAGCCGCATACAGCTCATATAATTTAACAAATTCGTAACTAATCAATTATTTGTCTGTAAGTTCCTAATCTGGTTCAGTGTTCAGAAAAGGAGTTACACAATGCTTCCTAAAAAATTCAGATCTCTATTTATCAAAGTTTCTGTGAGAATGGGTCATCAATATTTCAGTACTTACTTCCCTTAGCTATGGAAAGAGCGCGGCCTGTAGTGTATTGCCACACGTCTATTTATAGCGAGTTATGGAGATTCCAGATCGAGTGAAGCATCCGCTGACGGCCAGTCCAGAGTTACTACATTCCGGTGATTTTGGGGTGGTGCAAATACAGGGTCGTGTACGGTCTGCGTAATCATCGCAGATCCCGCTCTCCCCTCAACCCTCAACCACCCCCCCCCCCACCCTTCCTCACACCAGCAAACTTTCCCACCGTCGTCGTATAGTGTGGGAGCGGGAAACATCGTACGGATGGTCTATGCTGTGGTGGAACTGACTGAGTAGGATTTGTAACTAAATGAGCTGGTGTCGTTCAACCCTCTTCTCGATTTATCTTGTGCATTTCCGAAAACATCAGTCGAAAAACGGGGAACAAGACAGACATCCACATCCACATTTACAGGAGATGGGAGCCTTGGCGCCGTTGATGATGACGCTGAAGTTGATGATGAGTCGACGTCCATCAAGGTGTCACTCGTAGTGGGCGGAGATGGATGATGTGGCGGCAGCAGTTGCGATGGCTGCGTAGGCCGCTGTTACGTAGGCGGGCAGGAATCGATTTCCATAGACGTTGCTTCTTTGTTCGGTTAACCTGTGCGATTGGATCTCTGACACTGCTGATGGTTGTGTACATGCAGCGCTCTGGCTTTCTGGCAGCGTCTCTGAAAAACGAAAGACTACAGTAGCATCAACGTATTCATAAAGTCGAATTTGTGGTGCCATCCATGTGCGACTGTTTTGCTCTGAATTGTATCGTCTGATCAGCCAGTCGTCCGAAGGACAGTTCCTGGCTCCAAGTTGTGTGATTTGTTGTAAATTTCATAGAGGTACCTGTCGTTTTTGTGAAACTTCGTTGTGAATATTGCCTCTAAAGTAACTTTCACAGCATGCAGTTAGTGCAGTAAACTGCAATGAGAACGACAATACAACAATTCTACCGGGAATTTGTCTCCAATAGCCAGTCTGCGACAAGCGCTAAGACATAATAGGACCTTTCCTCATGTGAACGAAGTACAAAGATTGGACATCAGACCCTTGAAAGTGTATACAAAGCACTCTGCGTCCCGTTCGACTGAGGTGAGAACAGAGTTGTTTTGATGTGTTGACTCTCGAATTTTTTACGTTATCTCCGAGATTATAATGACGATGGCTTGGGACCATTGCAATATAACGATGTCTTGATGCGATTCTCCGAGAAAGGAAATAGAAGCGAGTGCTGCTTGTAGAATTCATGGGGATTAAAAAAGGATATTTACTGAAAGTGTCGACGGTCATTAGTCATCGTGTTTCCAAAAGTTACCAGCAATATCTGTATGAATACATTCCCCAAGACCGTCTCCAAGTGTCCAATAGCAAAAAATCATGGCACAGTGTTGCCTGGTTTTCCTTGCAATGGACAGTCTGAAGTCATCAGCTCAGACTGTTTATCCATCCCTTGCCAGGTGCAATGTGGGAGCGCTTGTTCTTACGTTTCGACTATGCTGCAGTGTCCCCTATGTAAAAGGAGAAAAATATTCAGTTGTAATCCCGCAGGAATCACCACCATAGTTTGTTCATACAGCACAAGTAATGACATTAAAACATTTTTATTTAAAAAAAAGCACGTTGGGCTTGGTGTTGGAGAACTAATACACCTTGAATTTAGTTCTTGTTAGGAAGCCAACCCACGCATATGTAATATTTGAGCAAACATAGTGTACGGCCGTTTCATGTTGATGGGGGATTACCCGATAATCACAGTTAAAACTTGTTGTGTTTCTGATTCAAACTTATCTATTTGAATATAATCTCCCTGCCATCCACTGCGTTCAGGAAGATTGCCAAGTGGTGGGACAGAGTCTGTATTTGCGCGCTTTGTAGTGGGACAAAAAATAATGTCATGCTAACAGTAAGAAAGAATTAGCACCAATTGTGCAGCATTTCAGCCATTTAATCTGGTACATCTTTCGCTGCATCAAAATATGCAGTTAATGGTTTGTGATCTGTCACAATAACTCTTGTGCCATGCGGGTACTAATTAAACATTGTAAATGATCGTCAAGTATTCTTTTTGTAACTCACTATGATTTTCTTAAGCCTTGTTCAAAGTTTTAGATGTGAGTGCTACGGAGTTCTCGGTGTTGCCAACCTTTGTTAGAAAACTGCACCGACGCCATATGAAGAACTACTGGTTTGCTCAGATCAAAGCGTTTGAGAAATTTGACTAAGCAAAGCATGCTAAACTGATATTTACATTCCAGAATCCATTTGAAGGGAACCATTTTACGCCTGCAGCGATGTAATGATGCTGCCATTTGTCTTGTGTTCGGAATAAATCTTGCATAATAATTAATTTTTCAATAACTGCTTAGAGTTCTTGAACGTTTTTGGGAGGAGGAAATTTTTAGATTGCCTCTGAATGTTTGGTGCTCTGATACGCGCCTTGAGCATCATTGACATGTCGCAAATATCAAGTTCTATGTTAAAGAATGATCGGTCTTAACAGACTGCGTTTCAAACTGCGCGTGTTAGAAGACAAAAATGATTTCAGTATTACTGAGACTATCTTCTGGTGTCTTTCTAGCAAAACTATATCGTCGAAATAATTAGAACATGACGGACTTTTCATCACCATTTGTTCTAAAAAAACTTTGGAACAGAGCAGGTGCTAAGGCACTTCTGAACGGAACAAGACTTCATGCATATTAACTACCATGTTTGTGTGGTTTTTCTTTTTTCTTATTTTTTAAAAAAATTAAATCGATTTTGTAGATTAGCTTCTTCTACATATGTGCATCAGTTCTTCATTGTGTAGTAATGGGAACTACCTAAAGAGATTCTAATTTTCCCCTTTACTTTCCTTCTGATTACCAGAGGAGATTCCCACTGACAAGGTGTAATGTGTTTCAAAAATGGTTCAAATGGCTCTGAGCACTATGAAACTTAACTCCTGAGGTCATCAGTCCCCTCGAACTTAGAACTACTTAAACCTAACGAACCTAAGGACATCACACACATCCATGCCCGAATCAGGATTCGAACCTGCGAACGTAGCGGTCGCGCGGTTCCAGGCTGTCCAGACTGTAACGCCTAGAACCGCTGGGCCACTCCGGATGGCAAATGTGTTTTAGGATGCGTATTTGTTCCACTCGTTTCAGTTCAATAGCTGCTTCATTTCGTATCTCATGGTACTGGAAGAGGTCTAGAAAATTTTGGTTTTGGTATTATATTTAAGCTTGATATTTGCTTTGAAATTCTTCGTGTAAAGCCGTGTGGCAACGAAGAAAATGTTAGCATTTCTCGAGTATTGTGTAATGGGCTCCAAAAATGTCAGGAAAGTCGCTGGACTGAACTGCAGTGGTCGCATTTTTGTGTCTTGCTCTTAGGGTGCACGTGCCGAGAATAGAAATTCTTTCACATTGTAAGTAGTGAGATGCAGATTTGTTTGCCTAAATTGCGGGCTACCTAATTTTTCGTATGTTTGTTGACGAAGTAAAGTAACGGAAGTTTACTATGTGATCCAAAGTTTCCGGACACCCCCCCCCCCCCCCCCCGCCCCTCACAACAAAATACCTTTGTTCATATTAGCAGCATTGCGCTGCCACCTACTACCAGGTACTCCATATCAGCGACCTCAGTAGTCATTAGGCATCGTAAGAGAGCAGAATGGGACGCTCCGCGGAACTCAGGGACTTCGAACGCGGTCAGATGATTAGGTGTCACTTGTGTCATACGATTGCACGCGAGATTTCCACATTCCAAAATATCCCTAGGTTCACTGTTTCCAATATGACAGTGAAGTGGAAACATGAAGGGACACGTACGGCACAAAAGCGTACAGGCCGACCTCGTCTCTTGACTGACAGACACCGCCGCCAGCTAAAGAGGCTCGTAATCTGTAACAGGCACACTCTATCCAGATCATCACAAAGGAATTCCAAACTGCATCAAGATCCACTGCAAGTACTATTACAGTTAGGCGGGAGGTGCGAAAACTTGAATTTCATGGTCGAGCGGTTGCTCATAAACCACACATCACGCCGGTAAATGCCAAACGACGCCTCACTTAGTGTAAGAAGCGTGAACATATATCGATTGAACAGTGAAAACGTTGTTGGTGTGACGTATCACGGTACACAATGTGGTGTGGTCGTGTTTTTCATGGAGATGGCTTGCAGCCCTTGTTATTTTGCGTGGTACTATCACAGCACAGGCTTACATTGATGTTTTAAGCACCTTCTTGCTTTCCACTGTTGAAGAGCAATTTGGGGATGGCGATTGCATCTTTCAACACGATGGAGCACCTGTTCATAATGCACGGCCTCTGGCGCAGTGGTTACACGACAATAACATCCCTTTAATGGACTGAACTGCACGAAGTCCTGACCTGAATCCTATAGAACACCTTTGGGGTGTTTTGGAACACCGACTTCGTGCCAAGCCTCACCGACAAACATCGATACCTCTCCTCAGTGCAGCACTCCGGGAAGAATGGGCTGCCATTCCGTAAGAAACCTCCAGCGCCCGGCTGAACGTATGCCTGCGAGAGTGGAGGGTGTCATCATGGCTAAGGGTGGGCCAACACCATAGTGAATTTCAACATTACCGATGGAGGGCGCCACGAACTTGTAAGTCATTTTCAGCCAGGTGTCCAGATAGTTTTGATCACATTGTGTGAAGTAATGAACAACTTGCGGTTGTTCCTTTTAATCGAAGTGGCGGTGCTTTTTTTTTGGAAGGCGATTACGGTTTGAACCTTGTTTGCGTGCACGATTTGATTTTAGTCTGTTTCGGCAAAGCTGATTTGACGTTTAACCTCCTCGGTCCTCAGTTTAGATTTTCTGAATAAAAAGTTTATATTGATGGTAAATACTCTGTGATGCAACAAAAGAAGACCAAAATACAAAATTTAAAATTTGTTGTGATCCACAAAAATATTACGACACTTAGCATATATGCTACGTCTAGAGTCAAACAGGATTTTTGTCCTAGTAAAGACATGTTTTCAAGGATTCATTTGGTGGATTTTGTTTGCGAACTGACAGCTGAAAAACATAAATATATTTACTGTAAGCATACAAAATTTTATTTTTTGTTACACCCGAAAATCCAGCTCAAAAAATTTTTCATTGGTGTGGACTTTCGCATTATTACCGTAGATCAAGTAACTTTTATTTAATACTGTGCTACACTAGTTTTCAACGCCTTCACCAAACAACGGTTCTGAACGTTCTACCTTGGTCATGGAGCCATTCGAGAACGTCTTCATCGCAGAAACCTCTGCAACTGCCACGAACGAGTTCCATGGCACCCCGCACATAGTCCTCAGCACTCGTTTTTGTTGTCGAGGGCCTTCCTTCTCCACCGGCATCAGCCACGTCTGTGTGGTCCTGTTCAGATTGTTGATGTCACGGTTGTGCGCGACATTTCATTTGATCCACATACCGCCAAAATTTCGCGATGAGTCTTGCGGGCAATTTAGACATTTCAACCGCGCGAGTATGGTACTTTCCCGTGTACTTCAAGTTTGTGGTACGTTTCAGTTGGCGCACCATTTCACTCTCAAATGTGTTGCACCTTTTATTCGCACCAGATCAGAACTATGTCTACAGGACATCCACAACATGTTCTCCTTCTGATAATACGGCACTCTTGTTGTGCAATGGTCTTAGCGTGCGACGATATTCGAAACTTATTTTTTGAGCCGGCCGGTGTGGCCTTCAGTCTGGAACCGCGTGACCGCTACGGTCGCAGATTCGAATCCTGCCTCGGGCATGGATGTGTGTGATGTCCTTAGGTTAGTTAGGTTTAAGTAGTTCTCAGTTCTAGGGGACTGATGACCTCAGTAGTTGAGTCCCATAGTGCTCAGAGCCATTTGAGCTCTTATTTTTTGAAGTCTCGGCATACTATGTCCATTCTGCTGTGTTTATGGAATTTCGAAACAGAAAACTTCTCTTCCTCTGTGAATCAAAGATATCTTCTGCGTTAAGTGCATTGAACAAATACGAAACCCTAACATCCAGGCAACACCCGTCTAAAATAACTTTTCTGAATTTTATTTACGATCTGAGGTCGATCCTTGACGTGGTACGTCCTAGCTGTTGATAACGGCACAGTCGTTGGTGTTTGGAGCGTATCCTCATTGGAAATGCATCATCTTTGTCATTATACACTCCTGGAAATAGAAAAAAGAACACATTGACACCGGTGTGTCAGACCCACCATACTTGCTCCGGACACTGCGAGAGGGCTGTACAAGCAATGATCACACGCACGGCACAGCGGACACACCAGGAACCGCGGTGTTGGCCGTCGAATGGCGCTAGCTGCGCAGCATTTGTGCACCGCCGCCGTCAGTGTCAGCCAGTTTGCCGTGGCATACGGAGCTCCATCGCAGTCTTTAACACTGGTAGCATGCCGCGACAGCGTGGACGTGAACCGTATGTGCAGTTGACGGACTTTGAGCGAGGGCGTATAGTGGGCATGCGGGAGGCCGGGTGGACGTACCGCCGAATTGCTCAACACGTGGGGCGTGAGGTCTCCACAGTACATCGATGTTGTCGCCAGTGGTCGGCGGAAGGTGCACGTGCCCGTCGACCTGGGACCGGACCGCAGCGACGCACGGATGCACGCCAAGACCGTAGGATCCTACGCAGTGCCGTAGGGGACCGCACCGCCACTTCCCAGCAAATTAGGGACACTGTTGCTCCTGGGGTATCGGCGAGGACCATTCGCAACCGTCTCCATGAAGCTGGGCTACGGTCCCGCACACCGTTAGGCCGTCTTCCGCTCACGCCCCAACATCGTGCAGCCCGCCTCCAGTGGTGTCGCGACAGGCGTGAATGGAGGGACGAATGGAGACGTGTCGTCTTCAGCGATGAGAGTCGCTTCTGCCTTGGTTCCAATGATGGTCGTATGCGTGTTTGGCGCCGTGCAGGTGAGCGCCACAATCAGGACTGCATATGACCGAGGCACACAGGGCCAACACCCGACATCATGGTGTGGGGAGCGATCTCCTACACTGGCCGTACACCACTGGTGATCGTCGAGGGGACACTGACTAGTGCACGGTACATCCAAACCGTCATCGAACCCATCGTTCTACCATTCCTAGACCGGCAAGGGAACTTGCTGTTCCAACAGGACAATGCACGTCCGCATGTATCCCGTGCCACCCAACGTGCTCTAGAAGGTGTAAGTCAACTACCCTGGCCAGCAAGATCTCCGTATCTGTCCCCCATTGAGCATGTTTGGGACTGGATGAAGCGTCGTCTCACGCGGTCTGCACGTCCAGCACGAACGCTGGTCCAACTGAGGCGCCAGGTGGAAATGGCATGGCAAGCCGTTCCACAGGACTACATCCAGCATCTCTACGATCGTCTCCATGGGAGAATAGCAGCCTGCATTGCTGCGAAAGGTGGATATACACTGTACTAGTGCCGACATTGTGCATGCTCTGTTGCCTGTGTCTATGTGCCTGTGGTTCTGTCAGTGTGATCATGTGATGTATCTGACCCCAGAAATGTGTCAATAAAGTTTCCCCTTCCTGGGACAATGAATTCACGGTGTTCTTATTTCAATTTCCAGGAGTGTATTTCTCATATTCGTCTTCACATTCTTCTTCCTCTTGTATTCTCCATAATGTTCATGAAAATATAGGTCGTTGCTGAAAGTGGACCCAGTGCTGCATCGAAAAATTATATATTCTTTTATTGTTGTGAGGAAGTAAACAATCACTTATTCAATAGCATGGGGTATACTAGCATATTACAGCATACTGTAAACACAATATATCAATTTAAGACATAAAGTCTGAAAATGTGCCCGTGATCATATTGTTGCATTTTATTATTCAGGTCCATTTCTCATCCGAGATGTGGAGGAGGCCCTACCGGTGGCGATAGAGAGCACTGGGTGCACCCGACTGCAAATTGTTGCTCATGTCGGCACCAATGCCTGGGTTCAGAGGTCATCCTCAGTTCGTACAGGCGGTTGGCGGAATTGGTGAAGGCGGAAAGCCTCGCTCGTGGGGTAGAATCAGAGCTAACTATTTGTAGTATCGTTCCCAGAACCAATCGTGGTCCTCTGGTTTGGAGCCGAGTGGAAGGCTTAAACCAGAGGCTCAGACGATTCTTCGGAGATCTGGGGTGCAAATTTCTCGATCTCCGCTATCGGGTGGAGAAATGTAGGGTACCCCTGAATAGGTCAGGCGTGCACTACACGCCGGAAGCGGCTACAAGCGTAGCGGAGTACGTGTGGAGTGCACGTGGGGGTTTTTTAGGTTAGAGAATCCCCTCCCTAGGCCCGACAAGACGCCTCCTGAGACGCGGCAAGGTAGGAGTAGGCAAAATGCAACAGGGAATAACAATATTAATCTGCTAATAGTAAACTGCAGGAGCGTGTATAGAAAGGTCCCAGAACTGCTCTCATTAATAAACGGTCACAACGCCCATATAGTACTAGGGACAGAAAGTTGGCTGAAACCAGACGTAAACAGTAATGAAATCCTAAACTCAGATTGGAATGTATACCGCAGAGACAGGCTGGACAGTGAAGAGGGAGGCGTGTTTATAGCGATAAGAAGTGCAATAGTATCGAAGGAAATTGACGGAGATCCGAAATGTGAAATGATTTGGGTGAAGGTCACGGTTAAAGCAGGCTCAGACATGGTAATTGGATGTCTCTATCGGCCCCCTGGCTCAACAGCTGTTGTGGCTGAGCACCTGAAGGATAATTTGGAAAATATTTCGAGTAGATTTCCCCACCATGTTATAGTTCTGGGTGGAGATTTTAATTTGCCGGATATAGACTGTGAGACTCAAACGTTCATAACGGGTGGCAGGGACAAAGAATCCAGTGAAATTTTTCTAAGTGCTTTATCTGAAAACTACCTTGAGCAGTTAAACAGAGAACCGACTCGTGGCGATAACATATTAGACCTTCTGGTGACAAACAGACCCGAACTATTTGAAAAAGTTAACGCAGAACAGGGAATCAGCGATCATAAAGCGGTTACGGCTTCGATGATTTCATCCGTAAATAGGAATATTAAAAAGGGTCGAGAGATTTTTCTGTTTAGAAAAAGTGACAAAAAGCAGATTTCAGAGTACCTGTTGGCTCAACACAAAAGTTTTGTCTCAAGTACAGATAGTGTTGAGGATCAGTGGACAAAGTTCAAAACCGTCGTACATTATGTGTTAGATGAGTATGTGTCAAGCAAGATCGTAAGAGATGGATAAGAGCCACCGTGGTACAACAACCGAGTTAGAAAACTGCTGCGGAAGCAAAGGGAACTTCACAGCAAACATAAACATAGCCAAAGCCTTGCAGACAAACAAAAATTACGCGAAGCGAAATGTAGTGTGAGGAGGGCTATGCGAGAGGCGTTCAATGAATTCTAAAGGAAAGTTCTATGTACTGACTTGGCAGAAAATCCTAAGAAATTTTGGTCTTATGTCAAAGCGGTAGGTCGATCAAAACAAAATGTCCAGACACTCTGTGACCAAAATGGTACTGAAACAGAGGATGACAGACTAAAGGCCGAAATACTAAATGTCTTTTTCCAAAGTTGTTTCACAGAGGAAGATTGCACTGTAGTTCCTTCTCTAGATTGTCGCACAGATGACAAAATGATAGTTATCGAAATAGACGACAGAGGGATGGAGAAACAATTAAAATCGCTCAAGAGAGGAAAGGCCGCTGGACCTGATGGGGTACCAGTTCAATTTTACACAGAGTACGCGAAAGAACTTGCCCCCCTTCTTGCAGCGGTGTACCGTAGGTCTCTAGAAGAGCGTAGCGTTCCAAAGGATTGGAAAAGGGCACAGGTCATCCCCGTTTTCAAGAAGGGACTTCGAACAGATGTGCAGAACTATAGACCTATATCTCTAACGTCGATCAGTTGTAGAATTTTGGAACACGTATTGTGTTCGAGTATAATGACTTTTCTGGAGACTAGAAATCTACTCTGTAGGAATCAGCATGGGTTTCGAAAAAGACGGTCATGTGAAACCCAGCTCGCGCTTTTCGTCCACGAGACTCAGAGGGCCATAGACACGGGTTCCCAGGTAGATACCGTGTTTCTTGACTTCCGCAAGGCGTTCGATACAGTTCCCCACAGTCGTTTAATGAACAAAGTAAGAGCATATGAACTGTCAGACCAATTGTGTGATTGGATTGAGGAGTTCCTAGATAACAGGACGCAGCATGTCATTCTCAATGGAGAGAAGTCTTCCGAAGTAAGAGTGATTTCAGGTGTGCCGCAGTGGAGTGTCATAGGACCGTTGCTATTCACAATATACATAAATGACCTGGTGGATGACATGGGAAGTTCACTGAGGCTTTTTGCAGATGATGCTGTGGTGTATCGAGAGTTTGTAACAATGGAAAATTGTACTGAAATGCAGGAGGATCTGCAGCGAATTGACGCATGGTGCAGTTGATGGCAATTGAATCTCAATGTAGACAAGTGTAATGTGCTGCGAATACACAGAAAGAGAGATACTTTATCATTTAGCTACAAAATAGCAGGTCAGCAACTGGAAGCAGTTAATACCATAAATTATCTGGGAGTACGCATTAGGAGTGATTTAAAATGGAATGATCATATAATGTTGATCGTCGGTAAAGCAGATGCCAGACTGAGAATCATTGGAAGAATCCTAAGGAAATGCAATCCGAAAACAAAGGAAGTAGGTTACAGTACGCTTGTTCGCCCACTGCTTTAATACTGCTCAGCAGTGTGGGATCCGTACCAGATAGGGTTGATAGAAGATATAGAGAAGATCCAATGGAGAACAGCGCGCTTCGTTACAGGATCGTTTAGTAATCGCGAAAGAGTTACGGAGATGATAGATAAACTCCAGTGGAAGACTCTGCAGGAGAGACGCTCAGTAGCTCAGTACGGGCTTTTGTCAATGTTTCGAGAACATACCTTCACCGAAGAGTCAAGCAGTATATTGCTCCCTCCTACGTATATCTCGCGAAGAGACCATGAGGATAAAATCAGAGAGATTAGAGCCCACGCAGAGGCATACCGACAATCCTTCTTTCCACGAACAATACGAGACTGGAATAGAAGGGAGAACCGATAGAGGTACTCAAGGTACCCTCCGCCACACACCGTCAGGTGGCTTCGGACTATGGATGTAGATGTAGATGTAGATCACACAAACTTTTACACTTCACTGTTATCAGTTGCGGCTGCGGCCACCTTCAGGTCTGTTACAAATAAAGACAACTGTGCAACCAACTAAGTTCATTCGCTGAAGCTAATTCTTTAAAAGGCCCTGCACTACATAAGAAAAATAAAAAGTATTTACTTTCTTAACAGCCATGCATTCCACCCATACGTACCATAAAATATTCTGAAGTAGGTGTCGTCAAATTATCCATTTAGGTACACAGTAAGTGCTGATGATGACCTGGCTGCGTCTGGTATTTATACACATAAGTCAGGCCAGCAGAGGCACTACAGCTAGGCTACATGGATAACCAGTATTGCAAATTTAATACTTAAAATGCAGTATGCGTAGTTTTTAACTGAAATTACTTCACACGGCAAAATAAGCGTCTGACAATAAAACATGTACTGACATACAATATGTGAAATTAGATCCATACTTAAAATCCACATAAAAGTGCCAGTAGTAGTAATGGGAACCTCTTAGCCTGGCATAGTAAAAAACACAATTGTGTAAAAGCCAGTATAAAAAGCTTAAAATTAAGTCACATCTATAAATTGAAACCTTTCAGAGTGACAAAACGACTAAACCATAACCGTAAATATAAAGTAATTAATGAAACAGTGACTGTTAATTAAACAATCTATAGTCGCCAATATATCCGGAGCGGGATCTCAATTTTTTGGTATGTATGACTGGTATGGATGGCTGTTAATCATGTAAATACTTTTTATTTTTCCTATTTAGCACCAGGCCTTTTACAGATTTACCTTCAGCAACCTTAACTTAGTTGGTTACACCACAGTTTTTATTTGTAATAGGTAGTAGCCGAAACCGCTAATAGTGAAGTAACGAAGTTTATGTGATCAAGATGGACCTGTAACATTAAGTAAAAGACACAATATAGTTTAAAATTGCGAAAACAAGCATAATATACTATTATTTCTCGAAGTCTTGCTAGCACTACAATAAATAGTATCTTTTAATCACAGGCTGGAACATTCTGGGAACTTACAGGAACGTAAACAAATGGAGTAAAGGAAGCACGTGGTGTCAAGTACACGCTGCAGTACATCACAGAAAGTTTAGGTAATTACCTGAGCCACAAAAAAAGAAAAGTCTCATGTATCATGCATGCTACATGAGGAGCGAGGAGTGTAACAGCGACGGTTTGCTTCGTGCTGTTAATTTCACGATTCTTGTGATTCCTATTTCATTTGCACTGAGTTCGGCTAGGAAGAGCGCCTTTGCATTCCCCTTTGGGAATGTTTATTTCCACTTCCTGTAATTAAGATGTACGTGGAACTGAATTCAGTTTACGCCTCTTCTGTAAGCATATTTGCTGTGTACGTACATTGAGTATGGCGGTATTCTGTTTGGCGGAAAAAGCAGTGTTTACGGCTGTGCGATATGAAGTACTTGGCATATCAGTTTGGCACTCGAAGGTTGTTTTGCTGAGTCTGTCGGTTTGCAAATTGTTTGCAGTCGCTGCGCTGAGCAATATGAATTTTTTGCAGCTTGTGGGCCCGTGTACAACATGTAGCTTCCACAACTGCAAATAAGGGTGAGTGAAAATCGCACTATGACAACTTTAATACGAAGCATATTCGTTTATTAAGGGCCGATCGGTCGCGAAATGGAAAACACAGTGAAAATAGGATGAAACTTTGTCAGTGTTTCTAGTACACCTGCCCATCACCTCACGTCGCCCCGTTTCTGAGCGCCCATTGAACACTTAAAGCCCACATCTCGTGGTCGTGCGGTAGCGTTCTCGCTTCCCACGCCCGAGTTCCCGGGTTCGATTCCCGGCGGGGTCAGGGATTTTCTCTGCCTCGTGATGGCTGGGTGTTGTGTGCTGTCCTTAGGTTAGTTAGGTTTAAGTAGTTCTAAGTTCTAGGGGACTGATGACCATAGATGTTAAGTCCCATAGTGCTCAGAGCCATTTGAACCATTTGAACACTTAAAGATGCCTAGGGAACGGTGTCTCCAGCTAAGTATGTGCACCTGCAGCGAGATTTCTCCTGACTTCACGCAGTCGGCATGCGTAATCGCCTTGCATTTTCAACTTCATGACAATATTTTCGGCCGCACACACCAGTGGCAGTGAAGACATACCTGCAGGATTTTCGATGGGTAGTCTTTGAGCACCCGTCATAAGCCAGCACTTGGCTGCCCCTGAGCTTCATGTCTGATCACATGAACTGCTTTCTATTAACAAAACATCATGGCACAGACAACGAGCTGCAAACCGGAGTAGAGAATTGACGGAAAGCCCAGGGAATTGGAAAGTTGGCACAATGCGACGACAAATGTATAAGTTGGAACGGTGACTACGCGGAGAAATAGCTGGGAGGTGTAGCTAACTGTTGCAAATAAAACATTGTTATTTTTTTATTTTCATTGTAGTTTCCATTTCACGACCGATCGGACCTTCGTACTTCCTGAGCGTCAGTTACGAGTAGTACATCGTACAACACAGACCGCGATGAATTAAAATTTCTGCTCCAATTCTACTGTCTGCTACACTATGGATAATGGCATCGCTAAACATTCAGTCTCGAAATGATGCTTCGTGGCTACAATTAAATTTGGTATTTCTAGTCAAGCCTTTAAGTTCTGCTGTCCATTCTTCAAAGGACTGTTTATGTTGTATACGTTTCCTGAAACAAACTCTGTAGCAAGCGACAGCGACGTGTATCTGAGATTCTTAACAGTCGTCTTATTTATTCAGTAGATCACCATAGGACAACGTTTGTAGTTCTCCTTGAGGGAACAATTTTGTACAGAGTCTGAAAGTTGCTGTTCCAACCCAAGATAAAAGAAATGGAATGACGACATTCACCTTCAGCGTTGCATGCAGAGAAGTGCTGCTCGAGTTTATATTCGTAGCACCAAATGGTCGAAATTATAGAGGTAGTACTGGGTCTCCGTAATGCTGGGTTTCATAAATTTCTTTCTGTTTTCTTAACATGTTTTGTGTGTGTGAAGCAGTTGTGTAAAGCTGGTCAACATTCCCTTAAACTGATGGCTCTAAAAACTGAACAATTGTGAGTGATTGCTCTGCACTGAACACCGTGTCTATACAAGCATACAGAAAACTGAAAGAACAGAACGTGCAGTGTATCTGATGTACTTGATTATATGACGGCGTAATAAAACAAGGACAAAAGAAAAAAAACTCTTTAATATGATGATGCAGCTTGTAAAGGAATGAATAAATAAACGTTTTTCCTGCCGTGAGAAAGAAAAATATCAGTATTTGCTGACATAGTTTCTCCAGACACCTTTATAAAAAAGTTTTTTTTAATTAGTGTAGGAGTTATCTTCTATTAAGCCATCTTATTTTAACTCTAGGAGCTGCAAGAGCAAAATCTTGGTCACTGCTGTCAATCTGAGGAAAGAAGCAACACAATTACTTTATAGCCTTAGTCCAAGAAAAGAAGTGCCACCAACAATCTCGCAATCCTGGACTCGTCACTTTCGATGTTTGTTGTGTCTGCGGTTGTAGGTGTGTATACAAGGTAGATATTTTGAACTGAAAAGACAGACAGTGGTTCGCGTGAAAATTACAAACTTTTATATACACTGTCGCAAGTAGAGAAGCTGCGAAAGCGATAACAGAGAGTGCTTATCTTTCTCTGATGAACTGATTATTATTGTTCATTTAAATGGATAATTTCTTGGTTGATTTATTCGTAGCTTCATGTATGCTGAACTCGCTATGTCGCTGATTCTTCTATGGCAGTCTTGCAATGTTCGTCATGTCTTCTCCACCCAGGTTCTCACAGTGCGCCGACTTTTAAGGAGGCGCGGGTGAATATATGAGCCACATGCAGGTCGTAGCCACTAACGGCGATCACGAGAGGCGGAGATGACAGAGCGAGCAAAACACCTGCGGTCGGTCGGACAGTCTGCCGTTAGAATACTCAGCTGACTTCGGCGGGATGCGACTGGTAGGTCGCGAGCGATCGGAGTTATCACCATAGATCCCGCAGAAGCGTAAAAGCGTAAATATTGATAAAAATTAAACTAGTCTAAGTAGGCCTACACGTGAATGTTTGTACGAAGTCCCCTCGTCCGGAAAAAGTTGACTCAAAGAAGCAAAAATTCGTAATAAAGTTACGAGTGAAACTTCCGAACGGAACAGGTCTAAATAAAATATTTGCTTAACTTTTAGTGAAGCATTTATCACATATACGGTATAGATTCTGAAATACAGAAGTAAAAATATTGGTTATACGCTGGTTATAGCTACTAGTCATGTAGATAACGGGTTAAACATTTTTAAAGGGCACATCTTCGACGTTGTTGTTAATGGTATTGTAGGCGAGAGGAGTCTATGGAGGATCTATATAAGGAAATGAAATCAGTATTATAGAAAGGGAAGTGAATTAGATGAAGATGGGAAGGGAGATATAATACTGCGAGAAGAATTTGACAAAGCTCTGAAAGATCTAAGTCGAAGCAAGGCCCCGGGAGTAGATGACATTCTCACATTCTGATAGTCTTGGGAGAGCAAGCTATGACAAAATTCTTCCATCTCGTGTGTAAGATGTATGAGGAAAGGGAAATATCCTCAGACTTAAAGAAGAACGTAGTAATTCCAAGTTCAAAGAAAGCAATTGCCGACTGGTGTGAAAATTATCGATCCTTCAGTTTAAGTCACGGTTGCAAAATAATAACATGAATTCTTTACACAAGAATGGAAAAACTGCTAGAAGCAGACCCCGGGGAAGATCAGTATGGTTTCGTAAGAAATGCAGGAACACGTGAGGCAATAATAACCGTACGACTTATCTTAGAGGCTAGGTTATGGAAAAGCAAAGCGACATTTGCAGCATCTGTAGATTTAGAGAAAGCTTGTGACGATATTGACTGGAACAATCTCTTCGAACTTCTGAAGGTCGCAGGGGTGAAATAAAGGGAGCGACAGGCTATTTACAACTTTTACAGAAGCCAGAGGGCAGGAATAAGAGTCCAGGGCCATGAAAGGGAAGCAGTAGTTGAAAAGGGAGCGAGAAATGGTAGTCGCCTATCCCCGATGTTATTCAATCTGCACATTGAACAAGTAGTAAAGGAAACTAAAAAAATTTTGGAGTAGGAATTAAAGACCAGGGAGAAGAAATATAAACTTTTTGGTTTGCCGATGACATTGTAATTCTATGAGACAGCAAAAGGACTTGGAAGAGCTGTTGAACGGAATTGGCAGTGTTTTGAATGGAGATTATAACACGAACATCAACAAAACTAAAACAAGAATAATGGAAAGTAGTCAGATTAAATCAGGTGATGCTAAGCAATCGGATTACGAAACGATACACTTAGTAGATGAGTTTTGCTATTTAGGCAGGAAAATAACGGATGATGGCCGAAGTTGATAGGATTTGAAATATAGACTGGCAAGAGCAAGAAAAGCATTATTGAAGCATTATCTGTTAAAATCGAATATCAAATTAAGAGCTAGAAAGTCTTTTCTGAAAGTATTTGTAGTGGATGATGAAAAGTTTGAATAAGTAGAGAATATGCTACAGAAGAATGCTGAAAATTAGATGGGTTGATCATGTAACTAATGAGGAAGTACCGAATATAACTGGAGAGAGGAGAAATTTGTGGCACAACTTGACCAAAAGAGGTGATCGGTTGACAGGACTTATTGTGAAACATTAAGGGATCACCAATTTAATACTGGAGGGAAGTGCGGTTGGTAAAATCCTTAGAGGGAGACCAAGAGATGAATACAGTAAACAGGCTGAAGTAGTTATTCGGAGATGAAGAGGCCCGCAAAGGATAGAGTAGCATGGAGAGCTGCATCAGGCCAGTCTTCGGACTGAAGACAACAACAATAACAACAACGTCACTTGTATATTACTATATTGCTAATTAGTCATATGAACTTATTCAATACGTATTTTCTGATCTTATACTAGTTGTTTATTACACCAAACTAGAACTCGACCACCAAGTTAAGTTAGCAACCTAGACATGGTATTGTAGTGCTGTTCGTCTATACTGTGATTTGCGTATGCCAAATTAAGAATGCAGTATTTTAGAGGTTCCCTTTCTTTGCATACATACATTGCGATATTTAATTCGTTCGTTGTTTCTCTATTCTTATTACCTACATTTCGAGTGACCTTCTGCAAGCTTATTCAATGACGATATGCTTTTTTTTATATTATACTTGCCTCATAACTGTTATGGCTCTATAAGCGATAGATTACTGCAGTTAGTATACAATACTTTATTTCATAGATTTTTAAGAATTTTAATTCTAAAAATTGAAAATAAAATTTTAAAAAGTATACAAGGAATTTTGGCATTCCAATATATTTTGCTTTGGATTTCTTATTTATATAATTACACACAAAATGTACATATTGCATTGTTTTGCTTCCTCCTTGGCTGTAACTTCTTTCTTATGCTTTACATGTTACGCATGTATTTCAGTATGGTTGCTACTACAGAGCCACCTGATGCCACTTTTTAACATATTTGATTTTTATTCGCCATTCCCAGTCTTCTGACATCTATTGTGTGAATACGAGCTTGTCGAGTCCGTGCAACATACATGATACTTTATGTAAATCTTCTTTTGTTACTGAGATGCAGATGTATGTCTTTCTCAATGTTCCTAGAACGATGTGTTATGACTTGACGACGTGTATTGTACGCCTGATCGATATTTATTGAGGTTTTCCTCCATAAGGTGCATTGTATATAATGATTTCGTGTAAATACTCCACTCCATTACATATGACCTGTTTATGCTTGTAATTTTCGACCTACTTTCTATACGGTTCCGATGATAGCGACTTAGATTTGCTTAAACCGGTCATAAATGTAATTATAATTAGCGATCTTGACTATCGAAGTTTTTTTCTTCTGTATTTCGTAGTACCCTACGTCATTCCTATACTTGATATCAAGTATTTTCGTGCAAATTGCATGATGTAGAATAGTAAAGATTTTTCTGCTCTATACACACATAATTCTCACGGAACCACTCATCACAGATTTGGCACTCAGCCCAGTCTTCTTCGAATATTTCACTGCTAGTACGGCCTTATTACCTGTTCATCACAGACTGCTCTCGTGATAAACTTATTTCCTAAAATGGGTTTCATTGCCACGTTCCTGTTTTCTCATAAAGCTGTCTTTAAGTCTGTCACCTAATGTACTTCTTAGGACTGAAATTACCTCACTTGCTTCCCTAACTGGCATTTCAAGAAGTCTGACTTTTCTACTGCTTCTTTAAGGCTATTTTCCTCCCACTTATGTTGTAACGTCTATACAATTAACTATTAAAGGAAAAAAGGTCATAATCTAAATTTGTATGGTGTGTTTTTGTCCAGTGCAGCTCGAAATTCCTTTCGCCACTGCAACCTGAATTTATCGTTATTGTTATTACTTGTCCTAAGCAATGACAGAGACCACAATGTATAGAATATCAACAGTACCTAAAAATACAATAAAATGTAATATTCGTTACTTGCAGAAAAAACACAGTACTACAAAGGAGTACGTGCACCTAAAAACTCACTCGGAACAGATAATTTGCTGCCTCTCTGCGACGCACTGCTGATCTGATTCAAATCCACCCAAGCCGTCTTGTTCCTCCACAACTCACACTGCAGTTCGCTGACAGCTGCTTCCACTAACGCCAGAGTTTACAAACAGCTCTTGACAGATGCAGTCCGCTGCCAGATTCTGCCCGAACTTTCCCTTCATTTGCAGTTACTGTTTATGATACAGATTGCAGGCAGTAATTAGTGTGTATTCTTCCTTCGATAGGAAGGCCCCTTACATTTTTTAAAAATTAAGGTTTTTGTCTATACATTGGTAGACAGAACAATCATGCGGAACAATCAATGGAAATAGTTACTTCCATAAAATATCCAGGAGCATGCGTACGAAGTGAGTTAAGGTGTAACGACCGCGTGAAAGTAATCTCCGGTAAGGCATATTTCAGAGAGATTCTTTGAAAGAATCCTCAGAAGATGTGATCCATCAACAAAGCAGGCAGCTGTGCGTGTGTGTGTGAGTTAAAAACTAAGGGACCAAACTGCTGAGGTCATCGGTTCCTAAGCTTACAGACTACTTAAACTAACTTATGCTAAGAACAACACACACCTAATCCCGAGGGAGGACTCGAAACCTGGCGGGAGGGGTCGCGCAGTCAAATGCTTCAAATGGCTCTAAGCACTATGGGACTTCAGATCTGAGGTCATCAGTTCTCTAGACTTAGAAATACTTAAACCTAACTAACCTAAAGACATCACACACATCCATGCTCGAGGCAGGATTCGAACCTGCGACAGTAGCTGCAGTGTGGTTCCGGACTGAAGCGCCTAGAACCGCTCGGCCACAGCGGCCGGCGTCTCGCAATCCGTGACATGGCGCCTCCAACCGCGCGGCCACTCTGCACGGCAGCATATAGCTTAAAAAGAGGCCAGTTTCACCAGTAACTGAAAATTTCCCGGGATTCTGGGATCCGTACTTGATACGACTGATAGAGGAATCGAGAAGATGCAACGAGAAGCAGCGCGTTTCGTTACTGTTTGATTTCGTAGGCGCGAAAGCGTCACATTGATTCTCATTAACTCCAGTGGCAGGCGCTGCAAGAGAGGTGTTCTGCATCACAGTTTGGTTTACTATTGAAGTTCCGAGAACGTACTCTCCTGGAAGAATCAACCAGTATATTGCTTCCTCCTACGTATATTCCGCGAAAAGGCTGTGAATGTAAAACCAGAGGGATTCGAGAACACACCGAGGTTTACCTTTCCCTGAGAACCATTCGCTACTGGAATAGAAAAAGGGGGAAGTCACAGTGGTGCAAAGAACACCATCTGCCGCACAAACCAAAAGGTGTCTTTCTTTCTTTCGCTTACGCCATAGCCCTGCAGCGATCAGAGGGTTGGCGTGGTTAGAACAGATTTGGCAAGGTTAGTTTAAGGGATGGCCAGATGCCCTTCCTGCCACTACCCCTACCCCGCAGGGATGGAATCAGTGTACCCCAGCTGTCTGTATCAAGTGTAAATCATAAAATAGTGCGAACGTGTTTCAAAAGTCTGTCCGTGGAACTGAGGCGGAGCGTGGGGACCAGCCCGGTATTCCCCTAGCGGGATGTGGAAAACCGCCTAAACACTACATACAGGCTGGTCGGCCCACCGGCCCTCGTTGTAAATCAGCTGGACGGATTCGATCGGGGGCCGGCGCCCCTACCCAAGTCCAGGAAGCAGCGCGTTATCGCTCTCGGTTACCCTGGCGGGTCACAAACCCGAAGGTGTATTGTGGAGTATAGATGTAGACAGCATTAAAAAGCTTTTATTTTCAAGAGAACCATCCGAATTTACGAGGATATGCATTTTACGTGGTTCACATTTAGGATAAAATACGAGTATTTTATTTACTATTCACAAATGTTCAATGTTCCCTCTGCAGGACTCACGAATGAGACCCGGGCGATAATCAACCTTGTCACATAATTTCTCAAGCATTTCTGCAGTTCCTCTATTCACTGCAGCTGCAATCCGTCGTCGTGGTTCACGAAAAGTTGGTACGAGATGCACACGTTCGTACTCTTTCACAGGAAACATGAAAGAAATCACATACCATGACAATGGCACTATGTGACGTTGAAGGCCAGTGGTGCAGTGCGAGATAGGTACCTCCATCGTTGGCAGCTCATTGTTAAGAAATGCTCTTACACGGAGGTAAACTTGAAGACAATGAAAAACGAATGGGACGGAAATCGGTAGACATGATGTCCATGTACAGACAAACAAGCGATTATAATTTTGGGGAAACTGGACGATTTATTCAAGAGATGGAGCTTCACAAAATGAGCAAGTCAATAAAGCGTTGATCCACCTCTGGGTCTTATGCAAGGAGTTTTCGACCTGGCATTGGTTGTTCTAATGGTTATCTTCTTGAGAGACCAATTTCTGTCCAATTGGCGCGTTAAGTCATCAACATCTCGAGCTAGTTCCAGGGCCCTGCCCATAATGCTCCAAGTTTTCTCAGTTGGGGAGAGATCCGGCCACCTTGCTGCCCAAGGTAGGGTATGGCAAGCAAGAAGACTGAGCAATAGGAACTTTCGCCGTGTGCGGGCGGGCATTACATTGTTGCAATGTAATCCCAGGATGGTCTTCCATGAATGTTGACAAAACGAGGCGCAGAGTATAGGCAACATACATCTGTGCTGTAAGGATACCACGGGTGGCAACCAAAGGTGTCCCGCTATGAAATGATGTCGCTCCCCAGACCGTCAATAAATGGTTCAAATGGCTCCAAGCACTATGGGACTTAACGTCTGAGATCATCAGTCCCCTAGACTTAGAATTACTTAAACCTAACTAACTTAAGGACGTCACACACATCCATGCCCGAGGCAGGATTCGAACCTGCGACCGTAGCAGCAACGCGGTTGCTGACTGAAGCGCCTAGAACCGCACGGCCACAGCGGGTGGCCCCAGACCGTCACTCCGGGTTGTTGGAGCTATGGCGAGCGACGCTCAGGATGGTATCCCGTCATTGTGTGCAGCGTCTCCACACACGTCTTGGCTGGTCATCAGGGCTCAGTTCGAAGCAGGACTCATCACTGAATACAGCTCCACTCCAGCTAGTAAGACCCCAGGCCGAAGACGCCCTCACCAGTGGTAGGATACCAAGCTGACTGTCGCCCGCCATGTGACCCGGCGACCAGAAGTGAAGGGTAAGAGTGACATTTATTTTCGTAGCAGAATGCCGTTGGTTGTCATCGGTGGCACCCTTATAACACAGCGGTACGTTGATGATATTCTACGACTCGTTTTGTTGCCCTTCACAACAAGCCATTCTGGGATTCCTTTTCAGCAAGATAACGCCCTCCCGCACACGGCGAGATTTTCTGCTGCTAGTTTTCGTATTTGCCAAGTCCTACCCTGGCCAGCAATATCTCCCCAATTGAGAAAATTCGGAGCATTATGGGGACGGTCCCCAACTGTCTCGGTAATTTGACGATCTAACGCGCGAACTAGACACAATTTTGCATTATACCGCTCAGGGGAACATCCAAAAGCTCTATTAATCAGTGCCAAGCTGAATAACTGCTTGGATAAGTGCTAGACATGAACCAACACGTTAACAACTATCTTACTTTGAGAAGCTTTTCCATTTGAATAAATAATCCAAATTCTCTGAAATTATTTGTTTAACTATACACATGTACGTCATATCTACCGGTTTTCGTCCCATTCGAATAATTCCTTCACAGTGGGTCTTAGAGTGTACAGCTCAATTTCACCTGTTGAAACGAAAAAAGAAAACGTTGTCGTCATCTTTTCTGGACATTCTGTGTAATGAACGAGCGGCTTACCTATACCAGTGAGAGACCTACGGGCAACATGAACCCACAGCTTACAATTAGCACCGAGATAAACTTGTAGTTTAGGTTACAATTTCTTGCACCCTTCTTTGCATGTGTAAGATATAGTTTTGTTTTCTCCCAGCATACCTTAACGAAGTGCAAAAATCTCAATTTAAGGAGAACTCCGGCATGTATTAATAACTTGCTGTTAATGTATCTGTTCCAGCTGCCTTTTTGTTTATCATTGTTTTTAAATTGTCGGTACATCTTCTCCTTTCCCAGCTTCATACATTTATGCTCCTTCCATTATGTTTTGGTCACACCACAGTCTTTTATGGTGTTCTTCACATTACTTTTCGTTTTCTGTGTCAATGTTATTGCATCTTTTTCTTGACTGTTGAAATCTTTAACTGATTTATCGCCAGTTGTTTGTTGTCCATGAATGTCACCACTTGTTGCGTACTCAATATTTCAGAAAGGAGTTAGAGAGAACCGTAATAGTTAGATGCGAATAAGGTTCAAACAGCTAGATGTAAGATACATACAGAAATTTTAACAATTATGTTAAGACCAATAGTTGAAACAATTTATGTGAAGACAAAAGTGGATTTAAATTTGTATAAACAACAGTGGATAATATATTTACTTTGAACACAATGATAAATAAAAGAATTTAATAATGAGAGAAAATTGTGATCAGCAGTAAAAGAAAGTGGAATTCCACGAATTGATAATAGCCATAAGATGCTTATGCAATGAAACTAAATTAGTAACAAAAACAGGAAGCAAAACAAATGACAATAACTAACGAGGGAGTTGAACGAGTTTGCAGTATTTCTCCAATTCCACTAATATTACCTACATAAATGACGTGATTTAAAAATGGGACGAGGAAACAAAAAACAACAAAAGAATATAATTAGATAAATACCATTACACAACACCATCAATGTATGCTGCCAACCAGACTATAATAACCACTTCAGAAGAACAGTTACGAACAACTATTTTTAAATTAAACCAAATTGATTAAACTTATAGCTTATAATATTGAAATTTCTATCGTAAAGATGAAAGTAATGGTATTTCGAAGAAAACAACAGGTGCGCTCAAAACTGTTCGGAGAATAGAAAATCATTTAGGAAGTAGTTCATTTTCACTACCTGTGCTGAGTCATTTCTTTTGATTATGATTAAGATATAAAGAATAAAACAGCAGCATTTCAAGGCGTCTATGGAACAGTGAAGGAACATTAAACAAAAGACGGCTAGAGAAACGCAAGTCAGATTCTATAAATACTCTCTGTCCCAGTACTACTTGACGGATCTGAGGCCTGGATAGCAGAAAAGGAAGACATAAATCTAAGAGTGTCATCAGAAATAAAATTCCTCGCATCACTTAGAGGACGCAAACAAGAAGATAGAAGAAGAAAATATATATTCGTAATAAGCTTAAATAATTTGCAATAACAGACAAAATCGACTCATAGAAGTAAATGGAAGCAACAGGTAGAGAGAATGCAACAAGACAGAGAAAACACTTCATTCTTTGTACTATCGCCAGGGCTCGGTAAAGTATCGAAAGCGCGTATATTCCACTGAAATTGTTAGACATTCTCTGAATATAGATAAATATTAAAATAAAATTACAGTAATCTCCCAAAAAGTTTTATACGTATGCATACATCTATACATATACATAAATGCAAATATACAGGGTGTTACAAAAAGGTACGGCCAAACTTTCAGGAAACATTCCTCACACACAAATAAAGAAAAGATGTTATGTGGACATGTGTCCGGAAACGCTTAATTTCCATATTAGAGCTCATTTTAGTTTCGTCAGTATGTACTGTACTTCCTCCATTCACCGCCAGTTGGCCCAATTGAAAGAAGGTAATGTTGACTTCGGTGCTTGTGTTGACATGCGACTCATTGCTCTACAGTACTAGCATCAAGCACATCAGTACGTAGCATCAACAGGTTAGTGTTCATCACGAACGTGGTTTTGCAGTCAGTGCAATGTTTACAAATGCGGAGTTGGCAGATGCCCATTTGATGTATGGATTAGCACGGGGCAATAGCCGTGGCGCGGTACGTTTGTATCGAGACAGATTTCCAGAACGGAGGTGTCCCGACAGGAAGACGTTCGAAGCAATTGATTGGCGTCTTAGGGAGCACGGAACATTCCAGCCTATGAATCGCGACTGGGGAAGACCTAGAACGACGAGGACACCTGCAATGGACGAGGCAATTCTTCGTGCAGTTCACGATAACCCTAATGTCAGCGTCAGAGAAGTTGCTGCTGTACAAGGTAACGTTGTCCACGTCACTGTATGGAGAGTGCTACGGGAGAACCAGTTGTTTCCGTACCATGTACAGCGTGTGCAGGCACTATCAGCAGCTGATTGGCCTCCACGGGTACACTTCTGCGAATGGTTCATCCAATGTGTCAATCCTCATTTCAGTGCACATGTTCTCTTTACGAATGAGGCTTCATTCCAACGTGATCAAATCGTAATTTTTCACAATCAACATGTGTGGGCTGACGAGAATCCGCACGCAATTCTGCAATCACGTCATCAACACAGATTTTCTGTGAACGTTTGGGCAGGCATTGTTGGTGATGTCTTGATTGGGCCCCATGTTCTTCCACCTACGCTCAATGGAGCACGTTATCATGATTTCATACGGGATACTCTACCTGTGCTGCTAGAACATGTGCCTTTACAAGTACGATACAACATGTGGTTCATGCACGATGGAGCTCATACACATTTCAGTCGAAGTGTTCGTACGCTTCTCAACAACAGATTCGGTGCCCGATGGATTGGTAGAGGCGGACATACGGCGGTGGACGGTAGCGAGTTGGATCTCCAAGAACACGGAAACGTGGACTCGCTGTGCTTATAGATTTCATTTCTACTCCACACCACTTTTACTGTCTCGTTGGAATTGTCCTCCTTACATTCTATGAGACGTAGTTGGGAGAAAAGCGAAGAACACAGCAGTAACATCAGAAGCTCACTCTCTGTTTTGTTCCGAGTTCACGGCTGGCGTTGAAAAAGAGATATCTTAAGACTTCTCTGACATACGCGGTTATCACCACAGCAAGCGAGACTACGAGCGTGGCTTGCCACAGACCGGTATCTGGAAAGTTTCCTTGTTGTCACACATAAATTAGTGTGGACATCCTCGATGTCACTCAAACGGATTCCATTCCCTTATCACAAGAAGGAGAATGCAGTCTGAGGATGTAATTTCAGTGTGGAGTGCGTGTTTTGTGGACGTGGCTGAGCACACCTAATCCCCAATGGTGTACACCTACCCCAACACTCAACTAAATAAAAATATGTATTCGCACCCAACTCTTAACCGGCCTCTTGAAACATACACAGACGTACCGATCTAGCATCAGTTTGAGGAAAGCCAGTACTTGTAATGGATGCTGACTAGTAGCAATTGTACCCCGAGCCAAATGCCATGAAATACAGAAACTATTTAATCATTCACTGCAAAAACGTAAACGTCCCTCTTATGTTTATCTAAACAGTTAAATTTTATTGTTATTGTTCCTTGTCATTTTTTAGTTCATCCTACATTATCCCTATATTTGTTATGGAATAATGCATGGTATTGTTGCGGCTGCACAGACTGTGAATCGCTTCCATTGCAATGAGAAGTACGTTATCTGATCAAAAGTATCCGTAAATCCACATGTAACGCTGAATTTATGTCTCGAGAGGTGGACCTGCCAAGGTAAAAAAGAGACAAGAAGTTTTGTGTTGTCAGTGCAGAAAGAGTCAGTCAATAGAGCTTAGTAAGTTCGTCATTGGATGTCACCTGGGTAAAAGGTATGAGCTGTTCCTGCACTAACTTCTTCATCTCAAAACAGCGCTTGCATTCTTCGTCCTCAGTTATTGGTTGGATGTACTGCAATCTCTTTCTTTCCCTGCAGTACCATGAATGTTATTCACGTGCCTCATCATCTCTCTCTTCTTCTTGTCAGTGTTTCCATATATCCCTTTCGTTTTCCTTATAGCCCTTTCTTGGCGGATTCTGTTGAGAGCCACCTCATTCTTTATCTCACCAGTTCACCTAATTTTCAATATTCTTCTGTAGAACCATTTTCAATATTCTTCTGTAGAACCTCATTTCAGAAATCGCGATTCTCTCCTGCCCCACTTTTTTCACAGACCATGATTCACTCCCATACAAAGCTGTGCTCCAAACGGACATTCTCCGAAATTTCTTCTTCATATTATGGCTTATGTTTGATACCGGTAGACTTATATTGGTCAGCTATGTCGTCTTTGCAAGTGCTTCTATGCTGTTTTGTCCTACTTGATTCTCCCATCAGGGGTCATTTTACTTCCAACGCGTCAACTTCATGATCACCAGTTTCGATGTTAAGTTTCTGACTACTCTCATTTTGCTATAAATCACTAAATGTGTCTTCTTTCGATGTAATCTCAGTCTCTCAATCCGCATTCTATACCGATTCGACTGTTCATTCCACACAGCAGATCCTATACTTCTTCAGTTTCATTCAGGATATCAATGTCATCAGCGAATCTTATCACTAATATCTTTTCACCTTGAATTTTAGCCGACTGGAGTGGCTGAGCGGTTCTAGGCGCTACAGTCTGGAACCGCGCGGCCGCTACGGTCGCAGGTTCGAATCCTGCCTCGGGCATGGATGTGTGTGATGTTCTTAGGTTAGTTAGGTTTAAGTAGTTCTAAGTTCTAGGGGACTAATGACCTTAGAAGTTAAGTCCCATAGTGCTCAGAGCCATTTGAACCATTTTTTTTTTAATTTTAATTCCACTCTTGACCCTTTCTTTTATTTCTGTCCTTGCCTCTTCGATGTATAGACTAAAGAACAGGGCAAAAGACTACATCCCTGTCTTACACCCTTTTTAATCCGAGCACTTCGTTCTTGGTATTCCATGCTTATCATTCCCTCTTGGCTTTTGTACAAGTTTTATATTACCCGTCTCTTCCTACAGCTCGAACTTTTTTTTCAGAATATCGAACATCTTGCACAATTTGACACTGTTGACTAACCCTATTATCGTGTCTTGATTTTACTTTAGTCTTGCTTCCAGTACCAACCGCAACGACAGAATTGCCTCTCTGTTACCTTTACGTTTCCTAAAGCCAAATAGATCGTCATCTAAGGGAACCTAAATTTTGTATTTTACTGGATATTATTCTTGTCAGCAAACTTGGAAGCATCAGCTGTTTAGCTGATTGTGCTGTAGTCTCACTCTTTTCATTTCTTGATATGCTTGTAATTGTGAGGACGATAATTTTCCAAACGTCTGATTGTACATCGCCATAGATTCTACACACCAACTTGAACAGTCATTTGTTTGCCACTTCCCCCCTTACTATCGTTACACTAGGAGTACCCTTTACCGTGCACTTCACCATGGACTGTAGAGCGTAGATGTATATGTAAATGGTATGTCTCCAGTGTCATGGATTCTACAAGCTAACTTGAATAATCGTTTGGTTGCTAATTCCCCCAGTAATATTACAATTTCATATGGAATGTTATGTATCACTTCTCCGTTATTGGATCTCAGAGCTTGCAGAGGTAATTAAAATACTGATCTCCTATGTCATTCATACAGACTTCAATTTCTTCTTCTATCAAGTCATCAGACAAGTCTTTCCCGCATAGAGGTCTTCTAGCTTCTACCTATCCTCTCTCTCCTCTGCGTTTAACAGTGGAAGTCCCATTGCGCTCTTAATGTTAGTCCTTTGCTTTTAATTTCACCGAAGGTTGCGGTGAGTTTTGTAAATGCTGTGTTAGTCCTGCCGACGATCATTTCTTTCGGTTTCTTCACATTTTTCCAGCAGCCATTTCACAATTGCCACCTTGCAGCTCTTATTGGTTTCATTCATATTACTGTATTCGTGTTTCGCCTTGAATGTTTTTGTACTTTCTTCTTTCGTCCCAGAGGGCTCTTCGCAGTTATATTCATTGAACCCATGTCTGTTTGTCCAGCATCTACCACTGCTCTTGCTCTATTTATAAATGTCCACTCGTCAACAAAGCTTCCTGCTGTGGTATTCCTTATCGCAGTATCCACATACTTAGAGATCTTAAAACATGCCTCATCAGCCCTCAGTACTGCTGTATTCCACTTCCCTCCCCTCCGTATTGATTCAACCGGACTATTCTCTTGAACTTCAGTCTATTCTTCATCATCACTAAATTGTGATCTGCTCCTAGATATACCCTACAATCCAGTAACTAATTTCCGAATGTCTGTCTTATCAAGATGTAAACCAGCTGGAATGTTGGCCTGCCACCGACTCTTTTTTCAACTGTATCTCCTTTTCCTGTGATTCTTGAACACATGCCATTACCAGAATGAGATTTTCACTCTGCAGCGCAGTGTGCGCTGATATGAAACTTCCTAGCAGAGTAAAACTGTATGCCGGACCGAGACTCGAACTCGGGACCTTTGCCTTTCGCGTACATGTGCTCTACCATCTAACGAGACGAGGTACTGGCGGAAGTAAAGCTGTTAGGACGGGGCGTGAGTCGTGCTTGGGTAGCTCATTGGTAGAGCACTTGTCCGCGAAAGGCAAAGGTCCAGATTTCGAGTCTCGGTATGGCACACAATTTTAATCTGCCAGGAAATTTCACAAGCCATTACCGTTTGAAATTTATCGCAGAACTCAATTAGTCTTCCTCCTCTCTCATTCCTACTGACAAGTCGATATTCTCCCGTATCTTTTATTCCTTCCTCTACAACCGCAATCCAATCCTCTTGATTCTTAGATTTACATCTCCCTTTACATTCCGAATTTCCGTTCAATATCCACATCTACTTTCTCTCTCTTCTCAACTTCAGCTTGCGACTTTTGCGTGTATACCTGAATCATCGTTGTCAGTGTTGATTTACTGTGGACTCTGATGAGAACAATCCTTTCACTGAAATGTTCACAGTAGCTGGCTCTCTGTCCTGTTTTCCTATTCATAAGGAATCCTACTCCCGTCAAACCGTTTTCTACTGATGTTGAAATTATCTTACATTCGTATGACCAGAAAGCTTTATCTTCTTTCCATTTCAGATCACTGGCTCCTTCTGCATCTAGACTGAGTCTTCGCATTAGCATTTCTTGTTTTAGATTTTTTAGCTTTCCCACCACCTTCAAATTGTTGATAATCGAAGCTCCGTTTCGAAGATCTTTAGCCTATCGTTTGTTATTCCATCTCTTTCTCACGCTACCTCACACTTGTCAGTTCCTTCTCACGGATCCGAATGCCGGACTTTTTGCCAGTCTAGAGATCATCATGATACTATTCCTTTCCAGTAGCAGGCCATATGTCTTGTGGATACACATTACTTGTTTGTAGTGCATTGGTTTCCATTGCCTTCTACATCTTAATACCGTTAATCATTGTTCACTTTTCCGCATTTTAGGGGCAGTTTCCCACGCCAGGAGGGAGAGCGTGACCTGAACCGCTGTCACTCCGCCACTCTCTTTGAGAAAGCCATTCGCAGAACATGGGTGATTTTTATGCCGGAAGTCTTTGGCCGCCATTGCTGATGGTATTTATTTTAAATTTGGACTGGATTCGAACCTTGGACCTAGGACGTTTTGATCAGTAATCAAAGATGGTAATGCGAGACCATGAGTGGAACAATAAACGCTATTTTTAATGCGGATCTGTCATTGCAGAGCTCCAGTCGTTAACATTTTTTAAAAATACCAGAGCATCAAGACTATTAAGTATAGTAATAGAAACATATTTAATTATCAGGAACATGGTCGGGAGAAATGCAGTTGACAAGTGATTTCCCTCTGTTAATCTGTTAACTCACTTAATTTACGCGCACGCAGTACATTTCAGCACTCTTCGGGATCGATCAGAGCTAATCGTATTATCAGACCACATTTGTATTACGTGCCGGAATAGGCCAAAATAAATGTAATTGTTTACATATGTAATTGCATTTACATAATACAGGTGTGGTCTGCTAATACAAACAAATGCAGTTGTATATCTCTATTGTGCGCTTAAAAGCACCAATACCGAATATGATAAGATTTCATGAATCGTTTATTAACAAATCTGCCACAGTTGCAGAACATATGTTCAGCGATTAGTTTCGAAACAACTGGTTCATTCTCAAGCCTGGCCTACTGAGGCTGCACTGAAAGTGCCTGATCTTAATAACAAACATCAAAATGGCAGCACAGGCTTTATAAACTGATCGACGATGAGTGTCACAACATGTGCCTACTGACTGGCTGCGTAAGTACAGTACACCAGTTTTCTCTCATGTTTGCATGCCTCCAATGATGCCAGAATAACTAGCTGCTGCCACTGAAAATGAGAATCTGCCCAGAAGCTGTATGCCACTAGCTCGATTACTGCTTTATGACTATGGACATATTATGCTGACATGCACAGATCGACACTTTCATAAATAAAAGTACAAATATGAAATCACAGTGACATACGTATTGTAGCGTAATGATGGTAGAAAGCTGCGTGCAGTGCGTTATTAAAACAATACTACAATACTGAACCTTTATGGTGCATAAAATACAACCTTGAGGCAGCCAGCATGGGCAGTGCTGGTGATAACTTGCGTGCTGGTCAGCACTTGGCACGTGGTCAACAGTGAGTCAGCAGCAGCGAGGCTGGAAACCTGCACTAGCACTCAGCTGTGTCTGTGCCATGTAATGTCGCACCGAGATTCTGGGAGACAGTGGGCAGGGGCACCGATCGTACTGTAGTAGACTGCACACAGTGAAGGCATACATCAGCTCTGCTCAGAGTATGTAGAATCATAAAGAGAACTGTCGTGGCCTCCCATCGGGAGAGAGAGAGAGAGAGAGAGAGAGAGAGAGACTGGCACCATCAAAGTCCGTCACAGGAATGCAGGTGTGCGGTAGCAGTGGCTCGTCCACACGACGATGGCTGACGATCTGTTCGCAGGCCCTGCTTGTTAGGCCTCCAGAATGGCTGCTGCATGCTGATGGCCACAGCTCGCCATCACTCTTGACTTGGTAGATGGTTCAGCAGCAGACGGTGGCCAAGTTCGGCCAGACAAGACTTGCTGCCCCATAGAAGATCGAAGGTTACTCGGTGGGTTGACTGATGCCTGCAAATTGAGTAAAACTTCACCGGAACATAAGTAGTATTTGTACAGGATGAGCTCTTAAACTCTACTATGGTGGTGTGCAATGAAATCCGTCACCCGTCCTACATTTCCCGTTTGGTGAGCTCGTTTGATCGATTCAGGAGATTACAATTTCACCTTTCAGATGCTCTAATTTGCTCTTCCAGTGAACTAAATACTACTCTTGCTTTCATCATAGGCTTTCTTCCGACATTTTGCACAGTCACTACTATGACAACGTTCCTCCATGGCCACGACGTCATTCTGCTACGTTGCTGGCTCGGGTGCTAAGCTCGTTCAGGATGTTGCAATAGCTACCGTGTTCGCTGCTACTCCATCAGCAGTCTTTCCTTGCACGTTTTCCGACGGATATTGAGCTGTGCTGCTCTCCCTCCGGTGTTACCAGGGAACCTCTGAACTTTTTCTCGCTGCACTAAGTACACTATTGTGCTGCGCAACATTGTCCGAGCTTTCAAGATATCTGCTCCAGATTTCTCTCAGGTACATCTGAAATAGACTTGGCATAAATGCACAGAATTCAGTTTATACAATATTCCTCAGTCCTCACTCAGTCCATCTAGTTTGAAACACGTGATTTCTCCATCAGGGTCTTACCTCTGAAATTATATTTCTTACAAAATCCAGAGCATTCACAATCAGGACACATTTCGTATAGTTCAGTAGTTATACACTAATTAAACCATTTTCACATACCACTCATAACAATACTGTAAACCATAACATCGTGTTTTCTTCCTCACTATACAGGGATTTCATTACTAGAATTGTTTGTTAGCTACCCTTAGTTCTATTAATAAATAGTTTACTGTTATCTGATGCGAAGGTGGTTAATGAGGGGCTACAGTTTATCACTTACAGTAGATGTAACTCACACCAAGCATATTCAGAAACCAGCACTGCACTAGAAGCTGTGGCACTTCGCCTAATTAAAATTATAAAGAATGTAGCAAGCAGCTGCGGAAACACAACTTATTTGTCTTGTTGCAAATCGATTTCGACTAATGTCAGTCATCATCGGTGCTTTTTTCTAACCGATACATGCCATAAGTAGAAGTAGTGTCCTTGGCAGATTTCTCATAATACTGTTGTATGTCGTGAAACATCTGCGCCATCGTGATTCGTCCCTTTTGTGATTCTAGGAAATCGACTATGGAAAATGTTCTGGGCTATTTAACGTGCATCGTCGGTATGTTGGATTCAATTACTGAACTACCAACAAACATTTGCAAAGTTATGCATTTATGAACAATGTCTCTATTTAGCGTAATAATCACAAAAAGAGCAAGTCGCTCTTACAACCTATAAATTACTTCTCGTTGATGTCGAATTCTTCTTTGGCTGGTTGTCCAGGTCGATGATCCCGCTTCATACGAGAGAAGTGGGCTCCTGGTTTGTATGTATTGTATTGTAAATTATAATATGAGGCAGAATTCTGTTTTCACTTCTGATTTTTAATAAACGTCAATTTTTTAACTTCGTAACAGTAAAATATTTCAAAACTTGTTAAGAGCATTTACAAACCGAATATACATCGCAGCATCCTGTGCCTACTTCATAACTACAAAACTGAACACTCAAAGCTTCCTACTTGCTCTACATACAAATCCACAAGTGCACGGATTCATAAAGTTGCAGTCAAAGACCCTTGAATACATCGATCTTTCACGTTACAAAGATTTGCATAGAGTATCGATAGGATAACAATTACTCCCCAAGAGATACAGATATTTCCAGAATGAGATTTTCACTCTGCAGCGGAGTGTGCGCTGATATGAAACTTCCTGGTAGATTAAAACTGTGTGCCGGACCGAACCTCGAACTCGGGACCTTTGCCTTTCGTGGGCAAGTGCTCTACCATCTGAGCTACCCGAGCACGACTCACGCCGCGTCCTCACAGCTTTACTTCCGCTAGTACCCCGTCTCCTATCTTCCAAACTTTACAGAAGCTCCTGCGAGCCTTGCAGAACTAGTTCTCCTGAAAGAAATGATATTGCGGAGACATGGCTTAGCCACAGCCTGGGGGATGTTTCCGGAATGATATTTTCACTCTGCAGTGGAGTGTGCGCTGATATGAAACTTCCTGGCAGATTAAAACTCTATACCGGGCCAAGACTCGAACTCGGGACCTTTGCCTTCCGCGGGCAAGTGCTCTACTCCGCTGCAGACTGAAAATCCGGTCTGGGCACAAATTTTCAGCTGTCCCCGTCAGCAGCTAAAGGTATGGATTTCATTGTAATTTAATTAGATATAATAGAATATCGTCAAATATGCCACAGACTGCTGTTTATCCTGCTTTACAGAGTGGGAAAACGGCATACCCCTACGTTGTGTGTTGAATCATGGACGGCCAGTATTTTGTTGACTACTAGTGTTGTTAAAGTCCTTCAGTCACTTTCCTTAAATGCCCACGGACAGTAGCGGACAAATAGCCAACCAGCTTTTCCGTTTCCGAGATGGTTGGTCCCAGGCGCCGGGTCACAAAAATCTGCAGTTTGTTGATGTCGCTAATGTTATGGGCCCGTATCACCGCTAGAATTAACCACCGTTTGTCTCTGCTCCGCTAATACACTTCCCTTAACTGTTACGTACCCGCAAGGCCACCATACAACCTCCAGTACCGCTGTGGGTAATATTCGTAACTTTTCGGCTCGTAAGTGCACACATGTGTCTCAGACAGATACAATTTTTTGTACAGTTTTTCTGTAGCGCTTTTGTAAGAGCAGGAATGGAGGGAGATTTGTAGTTTGTGTCGCTCGATACTGCAGTATAGACGAGAGATGAGAGCTATAATAAGAAAGCGCCAACAGTACTATCCACTGATGGCAAAACAAGGATAGCTAATTATATTTCAGAATACTGGAGATAAATTCTGCCTGATGGAAGACACAGATTGTATGTTTTTCATTCAAGCCTGTTTCTGCAGTGTTAACTTTAGTATTTCTCTATTATTCTGTGTCAAATGATTATGACATGATGGCACTTAGTTAAGTATTTTTCTGCTTAAAGCAAGTACTGTATCTGAAGAAGTTATACTTAGGCGTTAATGTTGGCCTACATACGCCGTCAGCCCAAAAAAGTTCTGAGACTGATTTTGTTCCTGACGTGCATGCAACGTTAGCGCGGCAAATATGGTGGCAACTTGAACTGAAACAATAGGGGGAGACTTGAATTTTGTAGGAATAGACTGGGAGTCACGCCATCAAAACCAATGCCAGAGCTAGTGACTCTCTGAAATACTATGATTATTCTGAAAGAGTTGTCTGAAAATTACTTCGAACACATAGTTAGAGTACCAACTCGTAAAGGTAATGACTTCCAACTGCTAGCAATAAATAGACCTGGACTTAGCGAATCAGTTAACGTAGACAATGACATCAGTGATCAGCTGGCTGTAATAGCAACTATGAATACGGAATTTACAAGGAATGTTAAGACAGGTTGTAAAATAATTTTTTCTTAGCCAGAGTGCCAGGAGGCAAATTGCAAGGTATTTGAATAGTCAGGAACAAACATTCAGCGCTGAGGACGAAGATATGCAGCACAAATGGAAAACATTCAACAACATCGTTCAGTAGGCCTTTGACAACTACGTTCCAAGAGAGGTCTTAAAGGGATGGGAAAGACCTACTGTGGTTCCATAGCAGTGTTAAAAAACTGCTACGTAAACAGAGAGAGCTCCGTCACAGTTTCATGAGAAGTCTAATCATAACTGACAAGCAACAACTGAACGAAGCGAAACTGAGCGTGAAAAGAGAAATGAGAGAAGCGTTCATTGACTTTGAAAGTAAAGTATTGTCAACCGACCTCAGTAAAAACGCTAAAAGGTTTGGCTCTTACGTAAAATCAGTAAGCGGTTAGAAAGCCTCTATTCATTCACTCAGTGAACATACTGGCACCGAAATGGAAGATAACAGAGAGAACACCTAAATACTGAATTCGGTCATCCTAAATTGTTTCCCTCCTTACAATCATCGTACTAACGTCGAATTGGCAGATATCGAAAGAAGTGATGGCAGAATTGAAAAGCAACTACAAACGCTTAGAAGTAGAAAGGTATCAGAACCACATGAGATACCTGTAATAGTCTACAAAGATAACGCGAAAGAACGTGCTCCACTTCTAGCAGCAGTTTACCGTCGATCGATGGAGCACCGGAAAGCAACGAGCGACTGGAAAAACAGGTCAAATTATTTTATTTGTTTTCAAGAAGGGTCGTAGGGCAGATGTACATAATTATAGGCCTATATTGTTGACGTCAATCTGTTGTAGGATAATGGAACATGTTTTATACACAAGAATTAGATGTTTTTGGAGGATGAAAATCTCCCCTACAAATATCTATATCGATGCCGCAAAAAGAGATCTTACGAAAATCTACGCTCTCTGTTCCTCAAGGAGATCCATGGCGCTGAAGACAATCGTGCTGAGGTTAACGCCGTGTTCCTTGACTTCGGGAAGACATTTCACACCGTGCCGCACTGCTGTTAGTGGAGGGAAAAAAATAGGGCCCACCGAATATCGGATCGGATATGCGACAGGACTCTAAACTTATCGTTTTCAGTGTCGAAATTAGCTCATCGCACGACTAAATAAAAATCACGCTACAGCCTATTACGGACCATGTTTACGTTTGTCAAGCACTTGGACGCTGTGGATGCCTAAAAACACAAAATTTCAAGGAAGAATAATAAGACCGTTACTATTTGCAATGTATGTAAATGGTCTAGTAGAAAGCGTCGGTAGGTCTTTATGACTGTTCGCAAACGATGCGGTTATCTATGAGAAAGTAACAATGCCAGAACACGGGATCGATTTGCAAAATGGCCTGCAGGGGATTGATGAATCCTGCAGGCTCTGGCAGTCGACCCTTAACGTGAATAAATTTAACACATCGCAGACAAACAGGAAAAGAAATCCACTACTATACAACACTATTGACGACAAATTTCTGGAAACAGCATCCATCGTAAATTACCTACGAGTAATTATCCACAAAGATCTTAAATGGCATGACCAAGTAAAACCAACTGTAGCTAAAGAAGATGCCAGAATGAGTTTCATAGGAAGAATCTTGGGGAATGTTATTCATCGGTGATGGAAGTTACTTAATAGGCGTTTGTTCGACCGATTCTTGAGTATTGTTCATCAATCTGGGACCAAGTAGAACTGGTGGATGAGACAGAGGAGATCCAACGAAGAGCGACGCTTTCGTCACAGAATCGTTTGGACGGCACTTTGGCGTTTCAGAATTGCTCAACAAACTCCATTGTAGAACAATTATAAACAACACTTGTGCATTCTACCTGTCAGCTGTGAGCTGGCGCCTTTATGTGGTGGACGTGTGACCGTAGCACCTCAACGTTATTGCATCACAGATCACAAAGGAGCAACATATCTACATCAGTTGTTCAAGACATTCTCCAGAATGTTTCGAAGAAGAGAAAAGTATGTGCAAAGTTGGTCCCGCACACCTCGAGTCCCGAACAGAATCAACGTCACGTCGATTTAATTGAAATGCAAAATGCGAACAATTCTGTTATGAGAAGAAGAAGAAGTTTTCTGACTGTTTCACATGGTCGTATGAGCGTTCTGTGCGTTGTACTGAACTGTGGGAGACTATGTGGAGTACCTGAAGCTCTAAAGCCGCCACGTTAACGTTTCTGTACTTCTTATTAAATACCAGATTATTATCACGCAATGCCTGTACACGAGTCTCTTGAAAACGGCGAAGCAGGTCGAATGTTCACGTGCTACTGTCGTGAGCACCTACGGAAAATTGTAGGAGGGCAGTGAAACTACCACTAGGCGCTAAGTGCTTGGACGTTCACGATTCTTCACAGGACGTGGAGTTTGGAGGGTTGTCTGCTCTGTAAATTAGGATGGATAGCGATATGTGGCGCCCCTGGCAAAGAGTACAGTGACGATGGACGCACATGTGTTTCTGAACACACCATTCACTACACATTTCTGAACAAAGGGCTTCACAGCAGACGACCCCTGCAACTTCACATTTTGGCCCAACGACACCGTCAGTTACGATTGCAGTGGGCTCGGGATCATCGAGATTGGACCGTGTATCACTGGAAACGTGTCGGCTCACCTGATGAATCATGTTTTAGCTACTCCAGGTGGATGGCTGTCTCCACAAACGCTGTCATCCAGGAAAACGGCTGCTCGAAATGTGCAGCGTGCCACGGACCCAGGCTGGTGGGGGCAGTGTCACGCTATGATAGACATTCTCCTGCGCTTGTGTGGGACCTGTGGTTGTAATCGAAGACACCATGTCAGCTGGGACCACCTGCATCCCTTCATTCTTTCCTGACGACGATGTCATCTTTAAGCAGTACAATTCTCTGTGTCTCGGAAGCCAGAATCGTACTGCAGTGGTTCGAAGAATATCATAATGAAAGCATGTTAATGTCTTGGTCACCAAATTCGCCTGATGTGAATACGATGGTTCCCATCTGGGTCGCTATCGAGCGCCAACACCGCGTACGCAAATGAGCGGCCAGCTATTTATAGGAATTACATGACTTGTGCATTGACGCCTGGTGCCGGATAGCTCCACAAATCTACCATGGAACTACAGAATCGACAATACGCAGAATCAGTGATGTACTGCGTTACGAAGATAGCCCACAAGCTATTAAGTAGGTGGTTATAATATTTGCGCTTGTCAGTGCAGTTATTTTTAACACATCCGTAAAACAAACACTCAGCGCATCAAATGAACATCACATAGCTACAATATCACATGAGCTGATGGCAAAAGTCTTGTGTGTTCTTCCAAAATAAATAAAATGCAGACAGAAATAGCTTCCTGCCCCACCATGCACTCAGGTGTATCGATCAAACATCACTTAGAAGAAAGCCAGATGCAATGGGTTGCATTTCTCATTATTAAAAGCTACAACACATTTACGACTACGAAAAACAGCAGCGATCTTGAATAACTACTCGTATTTGACACCATTTATACCACCATGCTCGGTATGGTGTACCTGCTTGTAAACAGTGGGGCGTCAGGGTAAACATATGAATACGACCGCGCGACTTCCTGTGAATCACCTTTCGCCTTTACCCGTCAAGCGCCGACTGTAAACTGAGAAACAAGCAAGCGTGGCGTCAAATGTGAGTTGGCAAATTATTCATGCCGTTTCTCATCGAATTAAATTTAATTTTGCTTTCATTAATGTGGAAGTCACTGATAGTCATAACTGAGTACATTAAATACCATGCCATACCTCCTCGTGACGTGTTGGGGTACGAGACGTTTATGTTATCCGAAGCTACGTGAAACTGTTCACAGTCATTTGTCGAAAACTCAGAAATTATTTGGCCGTTCGCCGCTAATCGCCTTGCTTCTGAAAAAGCTAGGCTGCTCGATGATGGTTGGTTCTTAGCCTTTTTCAGCTACTCAATATGTTTCCATTCTTCACTTTGCTCTATCTCGGAGTCGTACGTAATGATACGCACAGCACTCGTCCA
Organism: Schistocerca cancellata; assembly: GCF_023864275.1. Taxonomy (NCBI): domain Eukaryota; kingdom Metazoa; phylum Arthropoda; class Insecta; order Orthoptera; family Acrididae; genus Schistocerca; species Schistocerca cancellata. Next base: position 665,350,267 of record NC_064628.1, read on the forward strand.
TGATTATGAGGCTGCTAAATAAATGTGAATTTATTAAGGAAAAGCCGCTGCAATTCCTAATCAAAACTTTATTAAGCCCACGATCTGTTTGTGATACTGCATACAAACAAGATAGAAAAAGAACTTAGCTGGTTACGAAATACAGCCTGGAATTACGGCTATTACACAATGGTCGTTGATGAAATTTATGATTTCACGAAGTTTAAAAGTAGTCACTTCACACTAAACGAGGTGCTACATAAAAAGTAATTCTGTATCCTTTCCTTTCTAAGACAGGTGTCATACAGACTCAGGAATCTCTACGAAAATCGTAATGTATAGAACGTACGCAAATTTCAACGTCCACGGTTACGTTTTTAATACATGACATTAACACAAGGTAAGACTTATACGAAAACGGTGGGGTATACAAAGTGTACTTCCCCAGCTGCATCCGAAAACGAGGGAGGAATTTTTAAAATGTGGTGCAAGAAAGACGCAGATATAGAAGAAAAACGTCGTAGGAAATAAATCCACCTTCGCAGCTCACCTCTTGCAAGGTTATCACACGATGTGAGCAGTCCTACGCTAGCGCCTTCTATTGTTCCCAACACTTTAACTTTTGCAGGCTAGAGTACTTAAGCATACACACAGACGCTCCGACCACTGCAACTACACTTTCATTAAATCTGAAAAGTATATTTAGTCTTTTATTGGTAAAAAAAGTTCTTGGAATTGTGAAAAAATGGTTCAAATGGCTCTGAGCACTATGGGACTCAACATCTTAGGTCATAAGTCTCCTAGAACTTAGAACTACTTAAACCTAACTAACCTAAGGACATCACACACACCCATGCCCGAAGCAGGATTCGAACCTGCGACCGTAGCAGTCCCGCGGTTCCGGACTGCAGCGCCAGAACCGCACGGCCACCGCGGCCGGCGGAATTGTGAATAAGTCAAAATATAGTTCTTCTTAAAGCTAAAGCCTGCCAATAAATTTAACATATCTTTTGTACATTTTTCTCAGAATGTCATTTGACATTACTCCTGTACAGCACAATGTGAGATACATGTTCGTCTGTACTTCTGTTGTACATATCTAAGCTTGTTAAACATTTGTGCATCTACGAGTGCGGTTCAATAAATAACGCAACTTTTTTTCCTAAAAAGAAGTTGGTTTTAGTTAGGATTCCAATATACCATACTATTCTCCACTCTTTTGGATACAAAACCGTGTTTTTCAATATAATCTGCGTTCAATGTCACGGCCTCGCGTCATTTTATCGTGAGGGCCTGTATGTCAGTATGGTACCTCTCTGTTGGTCGATATCGGAGCCAATGTCTTGTTGGATCAGTAACCTCCCCATCATCCACGTACTGCTGCCCACAGAGTGCATCCTTCATTAGGCCACACAGACGGAAGTCGGAAGCTGCGAGATATAGACTGTAGGGTGGCTGAGGAAGAACCGTCCATTGAACTTTTGTGAGCTCCTCTAGATTGCGCGGACTTGTTTGAGCTCTTGTGCTATCCTGGAGAAGTCCGTTTTCTTTTTTGTGGCGGCGATCATGCTGAAATAGTCTTTTTTTCAATTTCCTGAGACAGTTGATATTCGCACCTTGAGTGAGGACAGGATAACCCCTTCAGAGTCCCACAAGACTGTTCCCGTGGTTTTACGTGCTGAGGGTGGGGCTTCGAACTTTTTCTGCGGAGGAGAGGCGGTGTGGCGTCACTACATGGATTGCCGCTTTGTTTCCGGTTCGAAGTGACAAACCTATGTTTCATCGCCTGTGACGACGTTCAATAAAATGACTGTCGAAAGAGTTCCGCACAGGTGGTCCTTCGTTGCTCTTTATAGTCTTTTGCTATGCGGCGAGTGACCCAGTGGGCCCACACAATTGAGTACTGGTGGAAGAGTGTGTCAGCACTATCAGAAGAGCCGTCCAGTTGAGCAGCGAGGGAGTCTTTCACTGGGATCCGTCGATCACCTCGAATGAGAGTGTCGGCACGTTCCAATATTGCAGGAATCGCAGCTGTGTGCGGCCGGCCACCATGCGGGAGATGGGACAGGATTGCGCGACTCCGTTGCGATGATGACAGACGCCTCATCCGACTCACCGTGCTTTTGTTCACTGCTATGTTCTGGAGGTTCGGCGAAGAATCGGGGAGGAAAGGAATATGTGGAAAACATTGACAAGGAGAAGGTACAGGATGATAGGACAACTTTTAGGACACCGAGAAATGACTTCCTTGGTACTAGAGGGAGCTGTAGAAGGCAAAAACTGTAGAGGAAGACAGAGATTGGAATACTTCCAGCAATTAGTTGAGGACGGAGTCTGCAAGTGCTACTCTGGGATGAAGAGGTTGGCACAGGAGAGAAATTCCTGGTGAAGACTGATGACTTAAAAAAATGTCTCTGTAGACAGTTTGCAAGCACCTATGAATATTTGTGATGTTCTGGTTTTCCACCAAAAGAATCTCAATGACAGATCACTGCTTGGAACGCATCTCCCTTACAGACGTCATTTTAAAGGAAACGAATAGCGCCACCCTTATCGGAACTTCACGAAACCAAAGGGCCTGAAGCGGGAGTATTCCGCGACGTCCCACACCACAAATTCCGCGTTTTTTTAACCGACAGTGGTCGAAAAAGAAATATGTTGCGTTATTTATTGAACGCCCTTTGTACCTTATTATCACAACAACGGCAGTGTCAGATACACTTGGTATGACGTACATGACGGAACTGGCCATGAGATTTATAAAGTTCTTACTAGCAAGTGGAGCGGCTTTACGTTAACCGAACTGCGGAATCAGCAGCTCTGATCACTGAAGAACTAGGAAATGTGGATTGGCCTGACACAGATGCAATATTTCCGCTGCTGCCCTTGTTCGTCGGGAACTTTGGATACGTGTGAGCAGTTGTGGAAACCCGCGGAAGTGATCTTCGTGATGTTCAAAGTGTTGTGCACTGTGTTGAAAACCTATCTATGAGTGATTTTTCACTTTTTTCGCTATCGCCTCGATTTTGATACGTTGATCTTCGAGCAGTCGAGCACCAGCGCTTACACTTCTCTTGTGATTCCCGTTCTTTACCTGTAAATTATCTGCCGCTTCGTTGCTTGTCATTCACGCTTGCTTTGAAGTAATGGAAACGTCTGCGACACCTAACCCCCGTGCCGTATAACGGTGCATTGGTGTCGAACGCTTCCACAGGCTCCGCACGGACAACGCAGAGTAGAGAGCGAATTAGCCCACCGTAGTCCACTTTATCAATTTGGAGCCCAATTTTATTTTGGCCCCTGTAGGAGAGTGCTGCAGTGCTATGGTGTGGGGATATCAATATGTACCAGGACTGTGAACAAGTAGTTGCAAAAAAATTAATAACGTATCTTCTTTGTTTTGAGAACGTAATTAAAACTTTGAGTCTACCCCCCGTAAATACCGCCATACACGGAATGGAAATCTATTCCCAGCTCAGAGAAAACACATCTATCAAGTTGAACTCCAGAAGTGGATCCTCCCGTGAACGAATGAATGGCGTAATGGCTGCAGAGCGCCGTGGAGTTTACACGCGGAACAGGCTCTTATTGAAACAAAGTGAGACATTATTTCAAGTTTAGCCGTGTCCGCACCCCCTACCTCCACCTCCAGCTAAACCGCCTCCTCCGCCCCTATCCAGTCACCACGCCCCCCCTCCCCTCCCCCACTCATGTACCTCTTCCTACGTCCCCCCCCCCCCTCGCCACCACCTCCGGCAATCGGAACTCGCACGGAAAGCGTGAAAAACGGCCCGAAATTAAGGGGAGTTGCTGTGCAGGGAGCGGTTCGGGGTTGGCGGCGGCGGAGGCAGAAGAGGGGTTGCGGGGGCGGCGGTGATCGGTGGGCCGCAATGACGCGCCAGCCCGCCCCGCCAGCTATTGTATCAATCCGCTACATTAACGCTGATTAATGGCGCCGCTGTTTGGCTGTGAATTCGCATCGGTCCTCGCGGGCGGTCGCGTTATGTCGACGCTGTTGTTCCAGGCCAGCCAGAGCGGCGAGATAGGCACGCCACCGCGTGCGGCTTCTAAATGCAGTGAGTGGCATACCCACTGGAGCAGGCTGGTATCAGCCGCGAGGGCAATCAGCGCCCTCCCACAGCACGCTCCAGATAGCGGCTGCTGGGCTGCAGCTCCCGAGGAATGCGATAGCAAGTACGGTGACGTTGTAGGCAGGATAGTATGCGCTCTTCTAAAAACATTTTCATGAATGAAACTATGTGCAGATTACAAATGGAGATGTTCGAGCGGCGTAAATATATTACACTGCACTACGTATTAAGTGAACTGATACTTCCGAAGCAATGTCGGTCACATTCTCCATTTAAGTTCGTAGGCTTCCACAGCCTCTGGATAAAATAATTTTGGATACTGGGCCGCGTTATTATAAACTATTAACTAAACTGCCGGCAATTCGACGGCTACCGACGCACCTATCTGAATACATTGGAGGTTTGAAGAGGCTGTTATGGAGGGGGTGGCCGCACAGTACCCTATTGCCTGTTTTACCCTGGTGGCTGATTAGAAGGCAACTATAATAGGTGATTGGTAGCAGGTAGCGTATCTGCTGGTTGTTGCCTGTGCCACTCTAATACGTGACGCCTCGTTGCAGGGAAACACTACCCCGCGGATATAAGCTACCGGTTTGCTGTTGCCTCCCAAGCATGAATGAGGGATTGCCCACCAGTCGCTTACCAAAGTGACATAGGCAACAAATTCAAATGGCTCTAAGCACAACGGGACTTAACATCTGAGGTCATCAGTCTCCTAGACTTAGAACTATTTAAACCTAACTAACATCCTAACAAACATCCATGCCCGAGGCAGGATTCGAACCTGCGACCGTAGCAGTCACGCGATTCCGGACTGAAGCGCCAGGAACCGCTCGGCCACCATAGGCAACAGCCAGCAGATACGCTACCTTCTACCAATCACCAACAGGAGTTGCCTTCCAGTGAGCCATCAGTGTAGTACAAGCGGTAGTGTACCACATAGCCAACCCCTTCCATAGCAACCTCTTCACACCGTCCAATGACATTTAAGATATGTGACGTCAGTAGATAAAGGGACAATATGCAATGCAACAAATTCACCAGTTTACAGCCCTGAACCAACCTGAAGAGGACAGAGGCAAGTCGGTCGAAAGGTCGGCAGTTTAGTTGTTTCAGTAGTTTACAATGACACAGCCCAATGTCCAAAATTCTCCATTAATAATACTTGCACTGTATGCTCAACTAATGAAATTTGCTTTTTCGTTACGATATTGTTGCAAATGGTAGGATTTTATTGTCTATTTGCTACTTTTAATGCGGATATGGTTTGCATTCGGGTCTCACTTCAGTTTTGCCCTTCGTCGGTGGAGCTGTCGTTAAAGAAATGTAAGGATCTGTGAGACCCGAAAATACGGCTGACACTCAAATCTACTGATAAGGTAATTGTTTCTGCAACCGCGAATACCACAGTTCATGCACAGGCACAGACTGGAACGGAGCAGTAGGTAAAGCTGTTTTCCCGCTCCCGGCCTCACCCCAGGCAGGGTCACCGCTCAGTCACGTTCAGTACTCCCTCAAGCCTCTCATAGGCTTCTGAACAACCTGGTCTAACGTGTTCGGATACCTGTTAATTGAGTTTAATACTGACTGTGTCTACCCATCACCATCGTGACGATTTAAAATCTGTGATAACGCTTTCAATGAGGTGTCTGAATGTCTGTGGAGGAATAGCAGCCGATTCTTTCTCGAGAGCCGAAACAAGAGATGACGATGGACGGTGGAATCTGGCGCGAAGTCGACGTTCTAACTCATTTCAAAGGTTCTAGAAAGAAATTTTCTTGCTGCAGTAAGGTGTGCACCCATATGAAACTTCCTGGCAGATTAAAATTGTGTGCTGGACCGAAGCTCCAATTCGCGAATTTGCCTATCGCGGGAAGTGCTCTACCAACTGAGCTACCCAAGAAAGACTCAACATCCGTCCTCACAACTTTACTTCCGCCAGTACCTCATTTCCTACCTATAAATAACCCTTTGAGCCAGGATTTTCTTGTCCAGCAAGTTAGTAGGAGGATTTCTGCCAAGTTTGGAAGGTAAGACATGAGGTGCTGAAGGAAGTGAAGCAACGAGGATGCGTCGTGATACATGTTTGGGTGACTCAGTTGGTAGAGCACTTGCCTCGCGAAAGCCAAAGGTCCAGAGTTCGAGCCCAATCCAGCACACAGCTGTAGTCTGCAAAGGCGTTTTCACCCCTAACGGGTCCCACTGTGTTAAAGTGGACAGGACAGTCCATTCCAGAAATGTTATTGTTCACAAACCATACTTCACGGATACTGTTTTATGAGAGGGCTCATCACACACCGAAAGAGGCATCGATTCTGAACTCTTCCTCTGCTACACGCACTACACAGTACTGTAAAATGTGTTCATATCCTTTCGTATTTAGCGTTATCTTAACCGCAGTAATAGGACCACACTCTAACCAACAAAAAATACCCTCATACCGTAACACTTCGCTGTTGGCGCTACACATGACGACAGGCAACGTCCTCCAGGCATTAGCCAAAACCAAACCCTTTCATCGGACTGCCACAGCATATAGCCTAAGTTTTCACTTCAGATCATTGTCCAGTTACGTTGCTCTTTATACCACCTCAAGAGTCGCTTAGCATTGACTAAAGAAATGTGCGACTAATGAGGAGCTGCTCAACCACTGTACCCTATTCTCTTAACTCTCTGTCACTGTGATAGCTAGACAGGCGGTGGCATTTCTTAACGCACTAGTGATTTCTTCAGGTTAAATCTTGAGATTGTTTATAACCACCCACGAAAACACAAGACGGTCCCTGTCCTTTACCATACGACCTCCTCTAGTTCTTTCTGAAGCTGTGGTTGTTCCTTCGCTTCTCCACTTCACAGTCCCAACTGTCGACCTGGACAGCTTTAGAAGAGTTGACATATCTCTGCCATCAGAGATATTTCAGCTCTTCTAAAGCTGTCCAGGTTGACAGTTGTGAGCGTGAAGTGGAGAAGCGGAGGAACAACTACAGCTTCACGAAGAACTGGAGCTCAGATGGCATTCGCCGTTTGAAGTCACTGAGCCCTCCCGACCGACCACTTCTGCTGCTTCCCCACTGACATTATAATACCCTCCACCTCCTTTCTGTACTGGTGGGTCCGCCTCTCGTTGCATCTAGTTGTCAACTCCGTGTTACGTATATGTGTCCGACACCTGATATCAAGTAGTGCTGTGCTGTGTAATGATCGTCCCCCACATACGAGGCTAATCCCAAAAGTAAGGTCTCCTATTTTTTTATAACTATAGAACTTTGTTTGTGTGGCAGTTGGTCACACTGTTATAAAGAGTGCTTCACGCACTATGTGTAAACATACGCATGCCGCTCTGAGGCGCTCAGTCTTGGCAGCCGTTGAGAATGGAGCTCGTGTTGGATGTTACCACCAAGTGCGAATTGCGCGCAGCTATTCTCTTTTTGAACGCAAAGGGCACTGCGACGATTGAAATCTATCGCCAATTGACGGAAGTGCATGGTCAGTCGTGCATGGATTTTAAAAATGGTCGTAAGTGGTGTAGAGAGTTTGCAGCTGGTCGGACCGAATTACACAACGAACAAAGGAGCGGAAGACCGTCAGTTACAGAGGAGACAGTGCTGAAGGTTGAGCAAAGTATACGTGAAGATCAGCGGATCATCCTGGAAGATCTCTGCACGTTGGTTCCTGAGGTTCCCCGAATCACCGCTCACAGAATTTTAACGGAAATATTGAACTAGCGGAAGGTGTGCGCAAGATGGGTGCCACGCGTACTGACTGAGGACCACATGCGGCAACGAGATGATGCTTCCCGCGCATTTCTTCACAGCCTTGCAGTCGAACAGAACAACTTTCTGGACTCAATTGTCAAGGGTGACGAAACCTGGGCATACCACTTTACACCTGAGACCAAGCAACAATCATGACAGCGGCGGCATCCTTCTTCGCCAAAGCCGCAGAAATTCAAACAAACACAGTCTGCTGGTTTCTGAACAGCATGGCGGCGAGCTGGTATGACATGGGCATACAAAAACTGCCACAAAGTCTACAAAAATGCATCGACAGGAAAGGTGATTATGTCGAAAAATAGCTAAATGTCCAAGCTGTAAACTTATGTAAACCGTTGTAGAAATAAACAGGTCTATGTACTTATAAAAAATAGGAGACCTTACTTTTGGGGTTACCCTCGTAGTTTTAAAGTCGGTAAATACTGAACACTTGACGATCATGATTAGAAGCTGAAACATGCATCTCCGTTTACCTTCATAGAGGAGATAACTGATTTTTCAGCAGCACGTTGATACTTTTTTCACATGCTGGATAATTTATAAGGCATTATCCGTCCCAAAGGGGGCAGAGGAAGTCAGAGCTTCTCACCTAGATCAGTTGTGCGCAAAGTTAAACACGAAAGTTCTAGTCTATACTTTAGGAATATAGATTTACATTGAAGACAAAGCAAAGGGTACAAAATAACCAGACATTCGAGCAAACGAGAGTGAGATACAGTTTTCCTGAAACTAATGTCAAGTGTCTGAGAGGCTGAAACATTTTAACTCCATACAGACGAGCAACGAAGAAGAAACTGCAATGAAAGTATGTCTATGACACCATTGATCTCATCTCAAAAGAAAGACTGAAGGAAACCATTAAATGCACGGAAAATAAGAAAACTCTGTACACCGAAGCCATCAAAATAGAACTAACGAAATATGCATCCCAAGCTTTATGCATACCCGCTAGCAGAAGGTGAATGTACCAGGAGATTGGAATGAAGCCCTAACGTTACTATTCTATAACAAACTTCATGAGTAACATTGTACACATTGTAGAGGAATAAATGTCCTTCTCGATGTTATAAAATATACTTGGTTTTCAAATTACATTGCCCAAAATGTTTCACTGTCTTCTGCCAATGAACATTTGTGCAAAGAGTTCTGTATTAAGACATTTCCTATAATTATTTCTATGTGTGTTTTAGATCATAGAAGAGTGTGATCTCTGTAAATAATTGATATCTTTTCGTGAAGGGACCATGTTTCGAAGGCTGGACGAGTCATTTACTCATAAAAATATGTTGGGAAATGTTGCACACATATAGGAGGTGTCATCTTATTTAATATTTAAACTTATTATTTTAAAGGAATACGTTCTTCATTTTTGGTGACCTTTATTGTTGTTACTCGTATATCTAAGCTGGCAGTTTTCCGTGGAGTTACTTGGTAAAACAAAATTATGAAAAACAGTATGTCTTTACTCCTAAGAATGTACACTTGGTAACTTTACCTAGTGAACTAAGTATATTATATTGATGTAATTTTAAGATAGCTCAGTAACATCAGCCAACATGATCCCGCTGTGCTGTTCCTGTGAAAAGCTGAAAGCAAGATGGAGCTGCAGCCGTACTTTTAGAAAGGGCGTACAGCTCTAGTGAATGGTTAAGTGACAGGAATCCTCTGGAATAAAATATTCCGAAGGAAAATTAGTCCCCATTTTGTATCGCTGGTCAGTAAATACTCAGGAGGATGTCATCATTGGAAACCTAAACTGGTATACTACGATGTGGAGCATGGAAGGTTAGTTCCCTCTGTTGGTTAGGTGGTTTAGAAAACTTAAAAATGGAAATGGGCGGGTTGAAGTTTGATACAGAGGGAATGAGTTAAGTTCGGTGGCAGGAAGAACAAAAATTCTGGTCACGTCAGTAAAGGGCTATAATTAGAAAATCAAATAGGAATAAGGCAGAAGTAGGTCTAAAAATTCATAAGAAAATAGAAATACAGGTAAGCTGATATGAACGACATAGGGAGTACATTTAGCCATGAAAGACATGAAGCCACCACTCGCCATATTAAATAACTTTATATGGTAACTAGCTCCAAAGACGATATGAAAGAATGTATGATACAATAAAAGAAATTACTCAAGGCAGTTGTGGAAGAAGAAAATTTAATTATGATGGGCGCCTGGAAATCGATAGCAGGAAGAGGAAGAGAAAGATAAATAACAGGAGACTATGGACTGCGGGGGGGGGGGGGGGGACTTAATAATCGCTAACACTTGGTTTAGGGATGTCAAAAGAAGGTGTTATGCATGTAAGAGACCTGGAGACATTTGAAGGTTTGAGACTGATTGTATAAAGATAAGACAGAGTCTTCGGAACCATACTTTAAACGGTAAAATATTTCCAACGACAGGTGTGGACTCTGGCCATAGTTTATTATTTATGAAGAGTGCATTACAATTGCTAACTACTGCTAAAAGTGGAGACGAAAGAGATGGGACCTGGATACGTAGAAGGAACCAGAGGTTGTTGAGAGTTAGAAAGGGAACATTAGTCAAGGATTGGCGAAAACAGAGGAAACGAATATTGCAGAAGATGGATGGATATTTTTGAGACATGAGAAAGTGAAGAAAGCAGCTGATTAAATAGGTAAAAATACTAGGCCTAATACAAAACCTCAGATACCAAAATGGATATAGAATTTCACTGATGAGATGAAACAATATGAAAGTGCTGTAAATGAAGGAGGCTACAGGGAATACAGTCATCTAAACAAATGAGCTGAACAGGAATGCCTAGAGGACTAATGCAAGTCTACACAGGATTTTAGGGTTACAAGATATTTTTATTGATGACTGAGGACAGTGTACTAAGCAACATTAAATCGGTATTTATTTCACTTGTGGACTAAGAATTATAGCATGTTTTTAGGTGGGTTAGTACATCTGAGTAAACATAGCAACAGCAGGCCATTAATGCTTATTTTTTCATGGGCAGCACGTTAGTTGTTGAAGTGTGGACACATGAGTGCAAAACGGTTAGTCTATACAGACAAGGGTAGACCACTTATTGATACAATTACGACTGTGAAGGAAACATCGCCGGCCGAAGTGGCCGCGCGGTTCTGGCGCTGCAGTCTGGAACCGCGAGACCGCTACGGTCGCAGGTTCGAATCCTGCCTCGGGCATGGATGTGTGTGATGTCCTTAGGTTAGTTAGGTTTAACTAGTTCTAAGTTCTAGGGGACTAATGACCTCAGCAGTTGAGTCCCATAGTGCTCAGAGCCATTTGAACCCATTTGAAGGAAACATCAGATAGTAAATTGTGTGATGTGTTTGTGGAAAAATTGTTGGATGGAGAGAAAAAAACAACTAGGACACTGAAGAGGGTATATATCAGGGTACCAATGACCACAATATCTGCACTTATACTCGTGACACCCTGTATGGTTACACTCCTGACAAATACTTTCTGAAAATAATTAGTTGCAGTCAAATTGTTTATTCTGTGTTAACTTACATCAGCATATCTGATGTGTGTTCCATTGTATTAAGTTCAAACAAATTTGATGGCTGCAACATCAATGTGAACGTTCCTCAAACCACTTCAGTGCTGTTTCCTATACCACAGTCAAGTACAAGGTGCTTGTGTTGGAAAGTGTTCTATAATAGTCCCTAAGGACACGTGGTTGGTGTGTAGAGTACTAGTAGGTGTTGTAGTGATAGTACATTCGTTCCATAATTTCAAGTAGCAGTTTCCACAGTGAATTTAGTAATACACTAGCAGCAGAGAATTCATACTGTGGATTCAAATAGGTTCCCAACTAGCTGTAATGTAGTAGCGTCGGTAATAACAGCAGAAACAGTAATAGAAGTAGAATCCTGCCGTAGTTTCTCAACTAGGTACACCGCAATGACTTCGCACTTCTTTTTTGACAAACGATAGTATTATCCTTCAACGAACATTGTATTATGCTTCAGGGAGGTCTTGGGGTGATAGAAATTTGATATCACTGTAGACAATATATTAATCTCATATGGTAAGCGATCTAATGTAGAAGCCAGTATTGCAATTTTAGTTGTTTTTTAAGCAATTCCTCACAAAAATTATGATATTTTTACGTTATACATAAGACATCTACCACCCCTAATGAATTTCTAAATGTTTACAGTTGAGGAATCTAAAGGTGTGAGTAATGTGGGACAGGTTTCGATGTTTGTAATCGATTGGTGACGTAGTGAGACTTGTATTTGTGAGGTTACATGTTTCCATAGGATTTCTGAACTATTTTCTGACAAATACCTATGATCCAGTAAATAAGGGTACTTGGGCACGAAGTCGTTTGCTAGCCATAGTGCCGATTTTCAGGAAATTAATGGTGAATGGAATGAATGTGCAAGTTTGTGAAGCTGCAAGAAAATTCGTTAAAAAAATGCGCCACGTTATAGTACAATTGAAACAAATAGTCAAATGTCACATGAAACTTGTTACAAATCATCCTATGTTACAGTAAAATTATAAGAAAGTCCACTTTACTGCGAAATTTAACAAAACACATCCACGATCGCGTGAAAACTGTAATCACTTACCAAATACACCACTATGTTACAGCAAACTTCGCTAAATGCCTGAAGACAGTGGCATTCCACAAGAGATTTAGGGCAGAACACAGACCCAACACAGCAAGTTGGTACAACTTCCCCATCACTCACTCACTATTATGCTGATACTGAAGCTTTTATCACTTTCGCCATTACAGATGTGCCCTCTGCATTTTAAGCTGAGGCGTTTTTTATTATAGTACAATTGAAACAAATAGCCCAGTCTCACATGAAACTTGTAACAAAGTACTCCTGTTACTGCGAAATTGTAACAAAACACACCCATGATCGTGTGAAAACTGTAATCAGTTACCCAATACACCACTATGTTACAGCAAACTTCGCTAAATGCCGGAAGACATTCCACAAGAGGTTTAGATGTTGGTGCTTGTGGTGAGAGACGGCATTATGTCCGATATGAAATACTTATCACCTGATTTTTCGAAAATTGTTAGGTGAAAAAAATCTTATTTTTGCACATCTTAGATCGATAAAAGACTGAATTTCTTTTTGTTACATGCCATAGTTGTTGGCTGCTCAAATTAAATAACATAGCACGAAATTTTAAAGATTTTGCATATGTGAAACAACTTTGGGTAAACTTTACGCATGGTCCATTTTAGTTAATACAATACAGTGAATGAAATTTATACACCGAAATTTTGTTTAAAATTGAAAGCAGAACAATATCTTCTTTCGTTCTTTAGTTAATGGGGTTTATACCTGAATGACGGTCGCGCACGATGCGCCTATTCATGTCGTTGTGCATCGTGAATCATGTGGTCATAACAATCGTCGAAACTCATAAACAGTTCAAGATATCGAAATGAGGTCTGTCTGGAAATGGTAGCACAAAATGAGGCAAGTATGTTGCATAATAAATAGTCGAAACCTTTTTATTCAGAGATATAGAAGTAACTCGTCCATCGCAGTGAGACGTCGCAGCTCAAAATGCATACAGTCGTCCATAACACCGTAGGAAAACCAAAGCAGTGCGCTTATGAACGTCCACAGCACTAGGGAACTGTGCGGGAGGGTGTATATACACTCCTGGAAATGGAAAAAAGAACACATTGACACCGGTGTGTCAGACCCACCATACTTGCTCCGGACACTGCGAGAGGGCTGTACAAGCAATGATCACACGCACGGCACAGCGGACACACCAGGAACCGCGGTGTTGGCCGTCGAATGGCGCTAGCTGCGCAGCAGTTGTGCACCGCCGCCGTCAGTGTCAGCCAGTTTGCCGTGGCATACGGAGCTCCATCGCAGTCTTTAACACTGGTAGCATGCCGCGACAGCGTGGACGTGAACCGTATGTGCAGCTGACGGACTTTGAGCGAGGGCGTATAGTGGGCATGCGGGAGGTCGGGTGGACGTACCGCCGAATTGCTCAACACGTGGGGCGTGAGGTCTCCACAGTACATCGATGTTGTCGCCAGTGGTCGGCGGAAGGTGCACGTGCCCGTCGACCTGGGACCGGACCGCAGCGACGCACGGATGCACGCCAAGACCGTAGGATCCTACGCAGTGCCGTAGGGGACCGCACCGCCACTTCCCAGCAAATTAGGGACACTGTTGCTCCCGGGGTATCGGCGAGGACCATTCGCAACCGTCTCCATGAAGCTGGGCTACGGTGCCGCACACCGTTAGGCCGTCTTCCGCTCACGCCCCAACATCGTGCAGCCCGCCTCCAGTGGTGTCGCGACAGGCGTGAATGGAGGGACGAATGGAGACGTGTCGTCTTCAGCGATGAGAGTCGCTTCTGCCTTGGTGCCAATGATGGTCGTATGCGTGTTTGGCGTCGTGCAGGTGAGCGCCACAATCAGGACTGCATACGACCGAGGCACACAGGGCCAACACCCGGCATCATGGTGTGGGGAGCGATCTCCTACACTGGCCGTACACCACTGGTGATCGTCGAGGGGACACTGAATAGTTCACGGTACATCCAAACCGTCATCGAACCCATCGTTCTACCACTCCTAGACCGGCAAGGGAACTTGCTGTTCCAACAGGACAATGCACGTCCGCATGTATCCCGTGCCACCCAACGTGCTCTAGAAGGTGTAAGTCAACTACCCTGGCCAGCAAGATCTCCGGATCTGTCCCCCATTGAGCATGTTTGGGACTGGATGAAGCGTCGTCTCACGCGGTCTGCACGTCCAGCACGAACGCTGGTCCAACTGAGGCGCCAGGTGGAAATGGCATGGCAAGCCGTTCCACAGAACTACATCCAGCATCTCTACGATCGTCTCCATGGGAGAATAGCAGCCTGCATTGCTGCGAAAGGTGGATATACACTGTACTAGTGCCGACATTGTGCATGCTCTGTTGCCTGTGTCTATGTGCGTGTGGTTCTGTCAGTGTGATCATGTGATGTATCTGACCCCAGGAATGTGTCAATAAAGTTTCCCCTTCCTGGGTCAATGAATTCACGGTGTTCTTATTTCAATTTCCAGGAGTGTAGACGCCCACAGCAGCGAAAGGGTTAAGTTAATAGTTCAAAGTCATAGTTTTCGCAAGTTTTCACTGTTGCTCCGAAAGACCTCTTAGCTCCAACACTATCATATCCTATTGTGTTTCTCCCAGCCATCACCTGGTGTAACACTCACATAAGCTATTTACAGCTGACAAAAATTCCATAGCTGGTGCTGTCTGCATCACTGTCAGATTTCATGTTATTGGGTTTTCCCCATAACATCACAATGGATGTAGATTCCTAGTGCTCAGTATATAATCCAGGACGACAATCCAAGATGGCGTATTTACGATGTCAGAATCCTATATGGCTATCCCAAGATGGTGGACCTGAGCATACACGTGCAGCCCAAAACAGTTCTTCCAAGTCCTGTGGCTTTGCAGTCGCTTACCCTCCCCACTCATCAGACGAACTCGGCTGACAAGTTCTGTACAAACTACTGAAAGGTTCATCATCATAAAACTTCATCAGAGATCTAACACTTCTGGACAGAAAAATCTGACACATGAGCTCAACTCTCATCGTCTATTCTTATTACTACAAATCATTGTTTTTAATGCATGTGTTTTCACAGTTTTCATTTGTTATCTCCCCCTCGGTGCCATCGCTCTCTGATGCTTTGGAACACATATCAATCCAGCACAGAGACAGGCTCCCTGATGCAGCACCTTGTAAATCGGAGCAGAACATAGAAAGGTGTTTCCAGACAGAGTTTGCTACACATCGGATGTCAGCGTTGATCATCAAGCCACCGGTCTCGTATAGCATACCAGATACATTGGAACAAGGTCAAGCAGCCTGCATTATTGTTTTCTGTCTTTGAGTTTCCACTATCACGAACGTCTGCACATCAAAATGCTAACATAGTGTGGCGCAACTACAAATGTAGTGTTATTGTCACTGCAACATACAAGCTGAAAGTGAGTGACAGCAAATACGTTGTTACTTGGTTAGCATCAGATGCAGCTGTCAGTGTAATGGTAGTTACAAAAAATCCACA
Source organism: Schistocerca cancellata (assembly GCF_023864275.1). NCBI lineage: Eukaryota > Metazoa > Arthropoda > Insecta > Orthoptera > Acrididae > Schistocerca > Schistocerca cancellata. The sequence goes on from NC_064628.1 coordinate 665,366,182, forward strand.
ATTCAGTGACATGATAGTAGTGGTATCAGACTATGAATGGTACCAATGATATCAGAATTCACTTCAGATAACTGCAACTTTCAGCTCTCAAATGATAACAGCATTACTGGATTGCCAATAACATATATTGATCACTAACCAAGAACATTGAAAATTTACATTAATGAGAATGCAGTGTACTGCAATCACTTTTAGAAATCTACATTCCGAAACCTGACGTGTGCTAGGTGAGCCATCCAGTGTGCTATTGAAAAGCATCTCACGCCGCACACTTGGGTGTAAGGATTTTATGGAAATGCGTGGCATGCCGTTACAGAGCCCTCAAACCAGGACGCTTCATACCAAGTCTTTGCTATCAATTGTGGCGCATGTTGTGCTGCAGTATGAAGTATATATGATACATCAGCGTCACTTCCTTGTCGTTTTTGCAGAATAACGAGCATATTTGTACTTATCTATATACCCCACTATGTTAACGCAAATTTAAAAAAGTAAATGATTGTATGTGTATAACTGTGTTTCATTACATCAAAAACCGCAAACATGATGGATAAAATACGCAGTTAAACTTATTAAAATACAAATTGCAACTAGAATGATTTACAAATTCAGTAATCTACACAAACGGGTATTCGAAACGCATCTCAAGGAGCAACTGGAAACATTTACCTATGGGTACAAGCATGTAGAACAACTGCAGCTCAAGCTTCAAAGAATAGTTGTCCATGCACAGGATACACACATATCTACCAGAACGGTTCTGGATGTGAGGGACCATAACTTTACAAAAAATAAAAATACCTACAGCCGTCCTTATGATTTTATTTTACTTTGTTTTGTCGCTACCAGTTTCGACGCTTCATTGCGTCATCTTCTGGCTTTTTTGATGCGGTACAGGTGGATACGATCCCCATGCATAATCCATCAGTTGCCAGCCTTACTGGGTTCGCAGATAATGTGTCAGCACTCCAACCATCAACTTCAACTATCACTTGGCAGTTGATGGTTGGAACATCTTGCTTGGTTGTACTCCAGGTGGCACATCCTTACAGTACTACTGGCTGTAGGGGTGTTTTGTAGATGTTTATTTTGAAATGTCTTGACAAACTTCTGGTTTTGAGGAGAGCATTAAGGCCGTGGTAACAGCGATTACCTGCCTGTAGTCTTGCCTCTATTTCCATTTTACTGGATGGTACATCTCTGAAAACTGCGCCCAGATATTTGAACCCCCTGAATTGACGATAAGAACCTTCAGTTGTCTGCAAGGGTGGGAATGTTTCTTGAGTTTCATCATGTCTGCGGTGTAGAACCAAGTATTCAGTCTTGTCACGGTTGATTTTAAGTGCAATTTTCCTCGCCGATGTTTCCAGAATGTCAGCCATTTCCCCTAATTCTTCTTTCGATCCAGATAGTAGCACTATATCATCAGGACATTCGAGGTACTTGATGTTCACATCCCCGGTCGGGACTCCTCTGAGTTCATTACATCTCTCGCATTACCTTCTCTAATGCGAGATTGAAAAGGACAAGTGATAATCCATCGCCCTGCTGGAGCCCAGTTTTTATTTTGAATGCTTCAGTCACCTTATTTCCAGTTTTTACATTTGCTATAGTATCCATCAGGCAGGCATTCGTGAGGCTTCCTAGTTTCTTGGCAAAGCCGAACTTTTCCACACACCTCAGCATACTTTCCCGATGAATTCAGTCATATGCTTTTCTGAAATCAACAAACAGCATGTGTAGTTCTTGGCCAAACTCCCACCTTTTGTCTACTATCTGGCACTGGACATAGATTTAGTCGATAGTATATCTCCCGTGACGAAATCCTCCTTGATATTCTCCAACAACGGTGTCTGCTAACGGTTGGATTCCATCTAGAAGACGAAGCAAAAAGATTAACACAGAGATTGATGCGCTTCCTGGCCAAGACAAGCGTGCTGCTACCAAACATACACCTTAATAAGAGAAAGAATTTTTTGAGACTCCATTTATATAGCCAGAGACCGCAGTTTAGAAACGATGAAGAGTAGACTGAATTTTAAGATAACCGCCACGAAGAATCTGTAGTAAGGAAGTTGGACATTGCGGTAATGAAGAACGATGAGATGCGTTTGCAGTTAGCTGAAGATGTGCATACTGCGATAAGGAATACCAGAGTTCGCAGTTAAATTGATAAAGAGTGGACATCGCTAAAATGAATAAATAACAGGAGTACAACAATATAAATCACATAAGAATTAAATAACGAGGAAGTGGAGGGGAGCCAAGGAAAAACTAAATAAATCTTTAAAAAATGGCCGGCAGGAGGTCTAACTTAGCATGAAGAAAAGTCAAAACAACCTTCGTAAAATTTAAAGCAAGGGTGGCAACATAAAGAGTATAACGGAAATTCCACAATTAAACGTAGAGGAGACAGCGGATATGTGGAAAGAGAGCACTGAAAGCGTTCGCAATGAAGAGAACTTACCTAATAACGTGACTGAGTAAGAAATGAGAGCCGCTTGACGGAAGCAGTGGATCCATTATTACGATAAGAATCTGAACTTCTAATAAAAAAGCAAGAGGGAACACATAACATTTCTTTGGAATTTCTGAAATCATTGGGGGAAGTGGCAACCATTTTAAGTTGGCTTACGTACAATCAGAGTATCGGAAAAATATCATACACAAAATTCCTTAGATAGCAAGAGCAGATAACTACGACAACTATTGCACAATCAGATTAACAGCGCATGCATCCAAGCTGCTGCCAAGAATAACACAGAAGAACGAAAAAGAAAAATGAGGATCTATTAGGTGACGATCATTTTGGCCTTAGGAAGGTCAAAAGCACTAGGGAGGCAGTCCTGACGTTGCGGTTGATGATGAAAGTATGACTGAAAAAAATCAAGAAAGTTCATAGAATTTGTTAACGTAGAAAAAATGTTCGATATACAAAATGGTGCACGACGTTCGAAAGTCTGAGAAAAGTAGGAATAAGCTACGGGGAAACTCGGGTAATGTACATTTAAGTTCAAAAATCAAGAGGGAATATGGAAAACCAAGAACGAAGTACTCGGACTGAAAAGGGTATGAGACTGAGCTGCAGTGTTTCGCCTCTGCTGTTCAATCAATCAAGGGAACAATAAGACTGGGAGACCAACAAGGAAGTGCTCCTATTGAACAGGTTATAAAGCAGTTCTTTCACCCCTACAGTTCAATCTGTACAACGAAGAAGCCATGTGTAAATAAAATAATGTTCAAGAGTGTGATGAAAATTCAGGGTGCAACGAAGTCAATGATAAAAGTTTCTGATGAGAGTGCAATCGACAGTGAAAGTGAAGGAGAACTACAGAATCTGTTGAACAGTGTAGTGAATGTAGAATACAAATTGAGAATAAACTGTAAAAATACGAAAGTAACGAGAAGGAGCAGAATGGAGGAGAGCGAGAAACTTAACATAAAAATTGGTAATCACGAAGTAAATGAATTCTGGTACCATAGAAGTAAAATGAGGAACTACTGATGAAGCAAGAACGACCTAAAAAGCAGACCGTCAGAGGCAAAGAGAGGATTCCCGGCCAAGAGAAGTCTAGTGCTATCAAACATAGGCTTTAATTTGGAGAAGAAATTTTTTGGAATGTTCTTTTGAAGCACAGCGTTATACGGTAGTGAAACATAGACTGTGGAAGGACCGGGACAAAAGGGATCAAAGCGTTTTAGATGTGGTGCTACAGGAGTATGTTGAAAATTAGGTGGTTTTATAAGATATTGTATGAGGGGTTCTCCGCAGAGTCGACGAAGAAATGAGTAAATGGAGAACATTGACAAGAAGAAGGTGCAGTATGTTTGGGCATGTGACAAGACATCAGCTGATAATCTTCATCGTACTAGAGGGCGCTGTAAAGCGTAAAAACTATAGAGTTGACTGAGACTGCAATGTGGCCGTAGGGTGCAGCTGCTACTCTGGGACGAAGAAGTTAACGCAGGAGAGGTATTCGCTCCTGCCGCATCAAACTAGCCAGAAAAATGTCGACTAAAAGAAAAAAAAAATTGTTCGTGAACGAGACGCAGTTATAGTTTCTCGCTATCGAATCTCTACGTACGCTGACCTATTGTGAGAGCATATAGATTCTTCCGTTCTCTCCATTACTTACCGAGTAACATAAAAACGAAATTCAATTCCCGGAGACCGCTTGTACATTGTTCAACTTGCATTTATCGACAAACTATCCCACGTGCTGCATTTAGCACTGATCTGTTAGTTGGTTACAAGTTCCATATATCATTTGAATTATTCTGTACGGAAACGATGTGGAAGAGTTTACTGTTAACACTAACGAAAATATGTTTTGGTCCTACTCATGTAAATACACTTAAAAATTAGGCTTCTTTTCAACAAAAAAAATGTTTCTACATAGTAAACTCGTTTCTGAGTCATCGTTAGCTTTAATAATGATTAATAAACGTCATTCTGTCCTCTAGTGTACACGTTTGAACATCACTATTCTTTTCTTCTTGAATTGCGATGGATTACTTATGACGAGTTTCATTAGCGAATATATGTATTATGGTGGTGCAATTGAAATGGCTTCTTTAAGAGGTATCTGAACGAGAACAGCGGGTGGAGAACACATATTATTCTTACTTCTCGCTTTTGTGCAATCAATACTTCATTTCTAAATGATGAGTTACACAAAAAATGTATTCCATAAGACATTACTGAGTGGAACTACGCGATGCAGCAAGGCCGTTGTTCTATGTGTGAATCAGAGCTGCACGGATGCGCTAACAGCTGTTTCTCCTTTCCCAGTTATCCATAAATTCAAGTTTCAACAAAGAAACGTTCTTCATTGAGATTTTTCGAGAGCAACAAGACGGATTAAACAAAGTGGGAGTCTGTTTTTAGAACGTTATTTTTATGAAAATATTCACGGTTCTGTTAGTTCAGTTAACCAAGACTTCCTTTATACATTGACAAATCAGGTATACGATCACAGATTCATAATGTAGCAGCATGAAAGGGGGTGTTTGTAATGCTAATACGCAGTCCAATAGAACACTTGTCTTTGAATACACGAAATATGCCGCTAGCGCTTCTTAAGCATTCTCTTTTCAATAGAATACCTAACAACGAATTCGTGCCTCGTTCAGTACGAGTGGTGTGCCGTATTAAATATTTATCCATTTGTTTCCGTGTCTGTTTGGCCTCATGAATTACTCACTTTCCAATAATAGTTACTGAAACATCTAATTCCGAACAAAATCATGGGTTATTGAGCACTGGGTACGGAAATGAACAGATTTGTTCGATTCTAAATAATGCCACATGCGTCTTTGGTACCAATGTGCACAAAATCATGAATTCGGAAGTTGGTATTAATCAGTAATGACTCCAGAGTAAAGTACTGTCAGTCTGACTGTTGCTGGTACCTCGTAATATTTCTGATTTAACAACTTACAGCAGTTCCCTATCAAGTATTAATGTTCCACACATCTATTCTTAAAATCTTCGAAAACGCAATTGTGTTGGCGGATGTAATAATAAGTGGAGTAAGCGTTAGGTACATTACTCCCAAAGTATATGGTAGGCCTTATAAGTTTTCACTTTATAACACAATTTCTTCCTTACAGCTTTATTCCTTGCTCATTCTCTTGGAGCTCACAACGGTATTCTAAGTATCATCAATCGATGGTATACAATCTCAATCTACCCCAGCATTCTATAACTCGCTTGAAGTCTCCTTCTAAGTAAGAAACATCAGTCCTCCTGTTGACAATAGAACCGATGTAAATGGAGTGTACCTGAAAACACGTAAACCCGTAAATTTAGCTAACTTGTTTTGCACTGTTCTCTCAAACATGGGATTCTTGAAGTTCGCAGTAAATTTTATCTACACAATACATGAGATTCTTCATCTTCCATTCCTCATGCTGAGATTTCTCCACACAAAAAATGCTTTTTTGGGGGGAGGTTTATGTTTTTGATCGTCTGGACTAACAAAAATCTCTTGTAATTCTCTTCATGTCGCACGAAGGTGATTGAGTATTAAGACATGGTTTAATATGAGTGAGAAATATGATGAACAGAACAATATCTAATTCCATTTTGATTTTAAGTATCGTAAATTGGTTGTAATAGCCCCGTTATCTGAAATTCAGGAGGTGCCGGGTTAAGAATGATTGATTCACAAGAAGCAGCGACAGTTTGTACGCTCTGCAACGATTAATGAGACAATTTCTAAATCAGACGATATGGTTTTTCCGTGAAAATTACGTTTTAATTTCGCAGCATCTAAACCACTTCTTATGCAGCACCTTGTACCCAATATGTGTTGCAACGTAAAGTATTGCAGAATTGTTACATTCAAGAAAGTGATTATCAGCTTCTCACTAAAATTATCGGAAACTAATGAGATGGGAATGTTCAAAACTTAAAATTGCATAAAATACATTTTCAGTTAAAATTACACTCTGTCTCCTTTCCACTCTCTATAACACACTCAGCGACTTATATTTTAATACTGGGAACATATGCAGGGTTCTGGAACGTTGTACATGTCGAGTAGGTGAACACCTGTAGTCTCTTACACACATAAAAAGATACGCAAACACGCATTCACCATTTATATTTTTTCTTGGACATATTGCCAACTAAAAATTAAAAATTGCTCCAGTCTTCCGTTTTCTGACCTACTTTTCTGAAAGGTTTCTCTTGTTCTTCACGCAAGTGCCGGAACTGTAATCCGCTGTCAGATATTACCAGATGTGAACTCTTCTGCCTCACGGTGCGGTTTGGCTGCTCTATAATGGACTGGGTATTCTAAAAAACAGGTCGCTCTGCCCTTAAGGGTAAAGAATGGAACGCATTAAAAATAAAAATACTAACACGTTTGTCCTAAAATCTCTAAATGAAGGACGAATTTGAGTCTTGTGGTTTTACCAGTATACTTCATACTTGGTGACGTGTCGGGATTGCAGTCTGTCGTCGTTCACTATCACAACAATAGTTTATCTGGCCACCTGGGAGACGTATTCAGATAGAAGTCTGACGCCGGTTGCTACACTGCTTGACAAAAGAAGGTGAAGCACCCAGAAAATGAGGAGGAAAGGAAAGGACACGTCACGGGGTGAGAAAGTAACTGGTCCGTGATACCATCTATTCTTATGCTGAGACGTAGTTGACGTCCGAACTGGTGTCACACATGTTCTCTGAGCGACAGATCTGCGAATCTTGGGGCCCACAAGAAAACATCAAGATTTTTCGATCAGTCACTGACAATCCAATTTTCTCATATTCTCTCTTAACTTTGTCCGATAGTTTCTTCATTTACACTTGCGATTCCGCGCACAACGTGGTGTTATCAGCGAATTTTAAATAATTGATTCTTCGTCCTTAAATTCTGATGCAACCAGTCCACCCATCAAAACATTTTTTTATGACTTTTTCTTATGAATAGGATTCATCGCTAGCATATTCCTCACTTGTATCTCCAGATGCTTTGAACGTTTCGGCAACAATAACGTCAGGTCCAGGTCCTTTTTGTTTTGGTACAGGTTTTCTGTTATCTTCTTTTAAGACGTAGGATTCCTTCTCCACTGTAATGTTTGCACGACCATTGTCATTCACTTACAGTATGTTGCAGTGTATTCGGCACCGATCAGCAACTAGTTCTATATTGACTACAGGTGAGCTATCTTCATCTTCTACAACACATGTTTCTGGTTTCAATTATCTTGTTACTTTTTTATTTCATTGAACATATACCTGGTTTAGACAAGACGTCTGAATGGTGCAAAAATTTGCAACTAAATATAAATAACGAAACGTATGAAGTCATGCACGCGAGTACTAAAAGGAATCTGTAAATTTCGGTTACACGATGGATCACACAAATGCAAGGACTGCAGACTGAAATAAATACTGAAGGACTACTATTATGAGTAACTTAAATTGGAAGGACCACAAAGCTAATGTTGTGGGAAAAGGAGACTAAGGATTGTGTTTGTTCGGAGTGGACACTATTTAGAGATATTTGTCGTAATATTTCTTCATAGCTACACTGGTACCTATTCACATCGCCCATACTCAAGTTCTTAGGCTCTCTTAGAGTTGTGGTAATGGTAGGAGAAAACATCTTGTCCTTAATTTTTTTTTGGGGGGGGGGGGGGGCTTGCTGTTTTCTGCCGCTACAAAATCGAGTGGTGATTACCTGACTATGCTGCTCCAGTCATTCCATAGATTGTACATTGCAGCCGACGTGTTATTACTCAATTTAGGCTTATGCAATTTTATTACTGATTGTAGACTGCGAGGTGCCGGGGCTAGCAGTGTATTTAACACTAAATTCTTCTAGAATCTTCATATATAAATGATGCTCTAAGCCCCCCTATTCTAACTCCGACATTTTCTGTTGCACATGGATTAAAAAGAAATGCGAACTGACTGTAATCGACCATGCAAGTGGAGTAGAAAAGAGATTGGCACCTGCAATAATTTAATTTGATAAATAAGTTAAATAAAGGAAATTTTCACTAACGTAGTGAGAAATAAAAGGGTTGCTCTACCGATTAACAGAATGACAGTTCTGTCCAAAATAACAATACAATTTATTATGACTAAACTCAAAATAATAAACAAAACACATGAAACATTTACAATACATCAAATTGGCTGAAATTGGATACTCAAATAAATGCTGTGAAGGTGAAGTTGTCCCTAAACTAGATTGTGACATTTATGACGAAGTGGTATGTGGAGCCAATTCCTTGCAACTCAGATCTTAAGAGAAACACACAGCCAACCCAACATTAATTGCTGCTACAGTAGTGACAACTCAGACAATGAACACCCAAGACAGAACAAAGTTAGAAAAAGACGAAGAGGCGCGCTCTGCTGAGCTCTGATTATCACCTACGAAAATCCCTAATCTGCCGGTGCTGCGGACATACATTACCAAGCTGTCTTCTTAACTGCAAGAACACGATATGGCGTACTGGAGGCGATGGCTGGTTGCTTCGACATCCCGTCATGGTGATGTTAATGTCGCGAGTGTAGCCCGAAACAAATTATCCTGGTCTGGTTGTTGCAGACTAAAGACTTCCTAGCAATACAAATGCGCCTCTGAGGGAGACGAAGAAGGCTCGCCACACAATCACTGATGGTATAGTGATTGATTTTAACAAGCGAAGTCACGCAGTAACTCCGATACAGTCAACTTTAGTCAAAACTTCTCAAGACAGAAAACATAGGCCGCTTGTACGTAGAACGCTCAATTGCCAACTGTACTCGGAAAGTTACGTTGATTTCGGAACTTCAGCATCTTCGTCAAACAGTTACAATTAAATAACAGTATATTAGACAGCCAATGGAAGGCAGGCTGTCCAGAGCAGCGAGAGCTCAGTCTTGTAACCTACTCCAACCGAAAGGCGAGAATCGACACTCACAAGAGTACCCATACAAACCGAACACAGAACATTCCCGCCCCTACGACAGTGGCCGTGGTTAAACGTTCCCATCAGCAACTCGAAAACCGGCGGAAAATTCCACTCTATTGCTGAAGCACTACCTTTCCACCAGTGGAGATTCTTGGCGCCAATTTCTGCGCCGATTTTGCTACGTCACGGAGCTATGCCCTGAGCAAGCCAATCACAGTTACGATTTTGCAGTAAACGCGGGAATTTGCCGGCCAAGACTGCCTGGGAACACAAATCTTTCCCACGACTCGCTGGTAGCCCACCAGAAACGGTTTTCACTAAGTTTCTGCGAAGTAACGGAATCTCTAGCCCAGCTGCTCCGTCAGGCCCCTGTGGGCGTGTCGCCGCCGCTCTTATGACAATGTCGGTGTCTGGAAAGCATTCACTCGACTCCCTCACACCCGTCGGCTTAACCCTTTCAAGATCAGCAGAGCCCACCTGTCACTGGACCACCCAGGTGACGAGAGACACTGTGTGGGAAGTCTGCGTGTGAAGGAATAGCGACTTTTCATCGCATGCAATTAGAGAGGAAGATCGAATTACTCAGAGAAATATGAGAGGGGGCTCATGCCATCTCTCAAGACTTCTCTCTAGACTTCTTCGTGAAAAGAATTAGATAAGATTGTACAGTCTGAACTATTCACTTCCTGTGTTTGGTTACATAATCGCTTCAGGATTATTTGACTGATCGCATAGGTTTACGTAAAATCAGTATGCCAGAGATGTTCATTAACAGTCTTCCAACATTTTTTCTGGCAGATTTTGAAATATCTAAATACATCTTTCACTCATCATGTATAGTGAAAATCTGGTGAATCACGTTTATTACATTCTTTACAAGTAATCTGAAACAATTTACAAAAATATTTCTGCTATTAAATTGCTTGTCCAAGGAGCCGTCACATGAGTGGCCAACAGATCTGCAGAGATAATTCGCAACTGATGTTTCTCAAACATATTTCTAGAAACATATCGAAATTGTAACCATTATTCTGGCATACTGTTAGAATCGACATTTTTTGGCAGTGTGTATTTCCTTTGTCTGCGAAAAGGAATGACATAATAACTAGAAACGTAGAAACAAATAAATCAGCTAATGTGACAAAATAATCTCAGTTGCCCAATCAAATGAACGAGTTCGTACATAGAAAATTTTGCAGTGTTGCAGAAGAGTTATACTTCTAAGTGGGACACTTTTCTGCAAGGCCATGTGTCACACACTTCATCTGCTATTAGAAGGTTGCAAGTGTAAACAATGTCCATCTGCGAGTGTCATTACCAGTAGACAACCGTTGAGCAACGCCCAGCTTTTCCAGATTGGGCTATCTTGTACGAACTGTTCCTGTCTTGTATGTCCCTGTCACACAGTATCGACAAGTTAATAACATACTACCCGCTAATGAAACGTACTACACTACTCCTGTCAAAGACTGTCTACCAGTATCCTGTTTGCCTCAAGGTAATACGTAACATGAATAAAATGAATAAAATGCACTTAAATGAGGTAAGCGGATCTATAGGGATGAAACCAGTGAAGATCCAATGTCATCCATTGTCACTTCAAACTGTTCAAGTACGCTGAATTTGAGATCTAATGTATACGAATACGCACAGTGACTAGATTTCAGACATGAAATTTCCTGTTCATAGCGAGCAGTTGCCTTAACCTTTATGCTGTCTAAGCACGTCTCCAGATGCGACTCAAAATTAAATTGCCTCTGAGTTTTACACCTTGATGTAAGTCCACTGTTGCTCGAGGTCCCCCTACAGGATGTATGGGAATAGCACCAGTGAATGGGGATTTGAGCCAGGCATGTACGTGTGCTCAGACCTCCTAATGGTTACGGCGATTGCTCGCGATAAGCAGGGACCTACTTTAGAGTCTCGGCGTGGTGCCAATTTTCAATTGGTGCTCCATTTTTATAGTATCTGACGTCCATAGGAGGGGCTCTGGAACAATTACAAATACATTTTGAATCATTTTGTTCTTAAACTTGCTGCACAATGGTAAGGGGTCAATCGTTTTGCAGTATGTTTTTGGAGGACAGCTTCAATCATTTCAGCCATGGTCCGAAATAAGGTAACTTTTGTGGGAACAATAGCAGCTAAACATCTCCCTCAAAGAAAGTTGTGTATCACATTTATGGTAAAGCTGAGTTTTCATTGGACTAAGTAAGTACATAACATCAAACATGCTACCATGGCAATGGATTTCTTTTTTTCTGTTTACAAGTTGAGCTATTTGTTGTTGTGAAGTTGACCTACCTGGAATAACTTTGTATATCAGTGGAAATGGCAAACGTGGCTGTTGTAAGCTTCACTCCAAAGCATTCTCTATCGTTTAAAAGACCATAGGAAGGAAAACGGATTCATGATATTGGAAGCAGAATGTCAAAAAAATAAGAAGGAACGGTGGAAAATCTTACATTTCCACAATTGGTAAAGAAAAGCCCGAAGAAGGTATATCAGATATGGTACGTACAAGTACGGTGTACATCATTATAAAGTAAAAATTGTACACTAGAATAATATAATTGGTATGGCCTTGATTTAGGCAAAACAACAACAGAACAGTGGTACTTTCGTACAACTTCCTCGTTTTGACAGGACATTTTACAACAGCAGAGCGTAAGTTTATTGTTTCTACCTTGGGACCATAATTAAGCAATAATTGGAAAAAGAAGAAGAGTAATAGATGTCATCATTACCTACTAATGGAAATATTTAATATCCGAAGCTCGTTTAAGTCCACCTTTCATTACAAAGGAAATGAGCCAGAATGATTTTGTTGCTGCCAGTGATCTGGAAGTAATTATGAAGCCTGACCCACACTTGAAAATGACTAGTGACATTGCTCAGTATCAATGCAGATGATCCAAATGCTGTGTGTCTGTGTCTTGATCATAATGTCATTCAACCCTGGATAAAAACAAGAGAGAAAAATCATGATCAATAACTATTATGAGGTTTCCCTTGTTGTTTTAAGAGCTTCTGAGGAAAATGAGCGACTTATTCTATAGGTATAAATGCCTTGACGAACAATACAGGTAAACTGTGTGAACTTACCTTCTGAGTGAACAGTTAGATTTTTTTTTTCTCTGTTTAATTTTTTCCTTGCTCTCCTTTGGCTTATCCTGTATAGAACTAGTTGTTTTTCAGCTAGGATGTTGGTTATATAAATTTATAGTATTATTTTATCATGTCAGTAATATATTCTGTTAACGCTTCCAACTGTTTTTGCCCCTGTAACAGAAAATTAATATTTTTTTTATATACAATGTTAATCACAAGGTATTTTTACGGGATAAGCATTGTTCTTACACAGAAAGCTACGCAAAAATTAAAATATTGTAAATATGCTGAATCCATAATGCTGTTATATAATACGTGCTGTGTCGCTTGATCATACAAAGTAAAACGTACATAAAATGAAGGCTTTCACGATCGGATGTTTCAGCTGACGAGAATTCTCCCGGGTTGTATGGCCGTGGTCCATGGAACTCTTCTATCCCTGACGTTCCGTCCAAAGCTACGTTGGACATCTTCGAGGTGTTCCTTGTTGTGCTGAATCTTGCCGATCGGTCAGCAAGACTCAGCACAGCAAGGAGCACCTCTGAAGATGTCCAACGTAGCTTTGGACGGAACGTCAGGGATAGAAGAGTTCCATGGACCACGGCCATACAACCCGGGAGAATTCTTGGCAGCTATAAATATACAGTTTCAAAGAAAAACAGCGATTACTTTTACTTCCCGAAAAGTTATGAGATGTGGGTACACAACCTTCTTTGAGGGAGATTTTCAATTATTAGAGGTCTTCAATTATAATACGCTTGAATTACCTTCGTGTAGCTGGTGCACATTATACTTTATACCTTTTGCAAATACAGCAGACTTCATTATTTCAGAGTTAATAAATTTAGTAAATATAGATCAACTACGAAATCTGCATACTACTGTAATGGAAATGAAAAGTATTAGATCATGAAGCACCCGTCCAATATTTATCAAACTTTGAAAAGTTGTTCATCGGGTAAGAAGCATGAAATGATTAAACTTTTTTTCCATTTGGAATTTATCTGTCATCAATATGAGGTGCATCCCACGCGGACATGAATACATTTAAACAGTCATTTTCGTATGCAAGCAACCAGTCTCCGAATACCATCCTGAAATTCTTGCCAAGCATGAAACACATGCTGTGTTATTTCCTGGCGGGAGATGGTATGAAAGCATTTGTATTCTTTTCGCATTCTAGACATTCTCTGTGGGTGACAAAACAGGGGACTCGACAATACAGTCAAGAACTCGCACATTCGTAAATGTGACTGCACAATCCTGCTGGAACATGCCATTTCGTATCCTAGTCACCAGGTGGGCTGTAAGTAGACCTACTGTATGGCAGCCATACTTGGTAGATATGCTAATGGAATGCGGAACCGATTTACACAAGAAAAACGTAGTTCCAATTTTGGCCACCAGGTGCAAATCTGCACCTGGCACTATGACTGCAGGAAAGACTTACAGTTATGTTTCCATGTGTAACTGATTAGAAACGGGAAGTGGACAGAAAAAGTCAAACAAGTGAGAAAGGCATAATGTTGACGAACTTCCAGCCTACTAGAGTAGCTTGGGTCAGAAACATCTGTTAAGCAGTAGAACGAAAAATCAGTCCAGAGTTGCAAATTTTTACTTTTGTATTCACTCTATTACTAGTTTCGAGCCAAGATCGATTTTCAAATCAACCTAACATAGTCGAAAATTGCATTTCCGAAGGTGTCAAAAATGTGCAATGAACAGTTACAGTAAACTGTACTCTATGCACTGTAACTGTTCATTGGACAGCGACAGTTATCTGTAGGCACAGTATCTGTTGATTGCACACTTTTAACATCTTCGGAAATGCCATCTTCGACTACGTTACGATGATTTCAAAATGAGTCTCGGCCTGAATCTAGTCATCGAGTGAATACAAAGTAAATATTTGCAACTTTGGAATGGTTTTTCGTACTACAGGCATAACGCTGAACTTATCATTAACCTCTGCTTACATAATTTGTTCAGTATGAGCACCAGAGACGTCGATGAGAAACCGCGTCTGTAAAAAGGGGCAATCAGCAGTTCCTCGCAACGGTTCCGGTGGAATCTGAGCAACATGTTCCTTTGTACTGGCCTTCGGATGAGGTAGATAACTAACGTGTCCATGGTAGACAAGTTCTTTTAGATATCCCCAAAGCCGAAAGTCACATGGCTTCAGATCAGGTGATCTTGCAGGTGATGCATCTGGAAAACCTATGGGTATAACAGGTTCGTGGACGATTGAATTAAGCAGATCTTTCACTGGGCGTGCGACATGACGTGTTGCCCCACCTTGCATGAAACAGTTGTTTCCACAAAGCTTGAATCACATTAGATGTCGATAATGTGCAGACGTCACGGTACAACTGGCAGGCCCTCTGAATGCATTCTCTTAAAAGAAGAAAGGACGGAGAATAAAGCTGCTTTTGAATCCACACCACACAGTCACATAAGAAGAATGCAGTGGCCCTTCGTGCATGACACGCGGTTTCATGGTTCAAATGCCTCTGAGCACTATGTGACTTAACTGCTGTGGTCTTCAGTCCCCTAGAACTTAGAACTACTTAAACCTAACTAACCTAAGGACATCACTCACATCCATGCCCGTGGCAGGATTCGTACCTGCGACTGTAGCGCCTAGAACCGCACGGCCACTCCGGGCGGCACGCGGTTTAAAAGCACCCCAGTTTGGCAGTTCTGTGTATTCATTGCAACCTTTAGTATAAAACGTGCCTTGCCACTCCACAGAATATTGACCACCTACATTTCATCAACTTTGATCCGTGCCAAAAATCGAAGAGGAAATTCAGAACGTAACTGCGTGTCATGAGGTTATAGTTGCTGCACCGTTTGGATCTTGGCGTTGACCATCGGGTGGACAATTCTCGTGACTTTGCACGACCAGTAGCACTAAACAGGGAAAGTGCTGAATGGTCACTTACAGTAACAGCAACCGTGTCAATAACTTCCACCGGAATTGGACACCTTTCTCTTAGAGGTGGCATCCCAAGTTCACCGAGTTTCCGAATTTCATTCTCATCTTTCTTAAACCATTTAATGACATCGGACCTCTCTTCAGATCTTTCAGACGGCGATACTCTCTCAATAGAACAATGTAATTGCTTCTGTTCACATAAACGGTTTGGGTAACACCGCAGTGTCTCTTTTCTCTATAGCCATACTGTTCACTCGCGTTATGGCTTGTCAGATGATAACGTGGACGTCTTACCATCATACAAACAGTGTACAGAGTTAGGTTTGCACCTGGCTGCTAAAATTGGAAACTTTTTTTTACATTGTAAGTCGGTTCCACATTACCGCACTAGCGTATCTTCTAAGTTTCGCTGCCATGCGGTAATCGCAGCCCGCACTGGACCTCTGTGAGTAGCTGAACTTTAATTATAACCTGCCGGCATGACAGCAGGGTTCAAATGGTTCAAATGGCTCTAAGCACTAAGGGACTTAACATTTGACGTCTTCAGTCCCCTAGAACTTAGAAGTACTTAAACCCAACTAGCCTAAGGACATCACACACATCTATGTCCGAGGCAGGATTCGAACCTGCGACCGTAGCAGCAGCGCGGTTCCGGACTGAAGCGCCTATAACCGCTCGACCACAACGGCCGGCGACAGCAGGGCTTATCATTCTTGCCACATACTGGAGAGCAATAAGTCTCCCTTTAACAATCAGCAATTCAGTCTTGTTGTCACATCCTTTAAATCCCCACGCAATGATTCCTTTAGGCGGGGCGGTATGTGTCTCGAGAATCGGTGCTTCCTGTGACCTTTCACCAAGTCGTGATCGCACACGATGATATCGACCTAACCGCTCCACACAAAAGCGAGAATCATCGGTGAACATCACAGAATGGCATTCAATGTCCCAGCTGAGTCTCGCTCTACATCGTGACTGCATCTGTTGTGGTATGATGGGAGCTTCAAGTAAAATATTTCCCACATATCGTGGTGACACGCATCCCGGACCTTCCACCCTGCTTTCAACTGTTGTCAGAAACAGTCTAACAATGCTATAATCTTTTCGCGGTGGTTCTAGGCGCGCAGTCCGGAACCGCGGGACTGCTACGGTCGCAGGTTCGAATCCTGCCTCGGGCATGGATGTGTGTGATGTCCTTAGGTTAGTTAGGTTTAAGTAGTTCTAAGTTCTAGGGGACTGATGACCACAGAACTTAAGTCACATAGTGCTCAGAGCTACTTGAACCTTCTCGCGGTGTAGCCCTTCTGGAAGAACCCGTGCCTATTCTACTTGCCACACTGTTGACCTGAATTCATTTCGTCAACACTCATTCTGAAATAACTGCATTACAGCTAACCATGTAAAAGTCATCGGCATGATGGTCCAATCTACATACTGAAACGCCCGGCTAAACCTGCAGGACCGAAAAGGTAGTTTAAATTGTGGAAAGGGTCCAAAATAAGGGGCTGTCAGTTACACTCGAACATACAACTTTATTATTTGATCAAACATTACAAGAGCCTAATTTTTTTTTCTTAAACACACAGCTTTAATCTTTGGGACTTAATTACCGGCTGAAAGCCACTTTAATTTAAAAACGGCTTAAGGCTGATAACTTAAAACGCAAGCATAATCAGAAATTTAAAAGGCAAGCCTTGTCTTATAGCAGTTCTTTATTTAGACTAAAGGCCCAAAGAATCTGAGAATTTCAGAGCAACATTTTGGATTCAAAATCGGTTCAAAGGCCAACACCTCAGGCTAAATAACATTAAATTAAAGAAAAAAACAAAGGCCTTACGTAAAACAGCTCTTAATTAGGCAAAACTCAACCAAAAAAGAAATTTGAAAGGCAGAGCCTTATCTTAAAACAGTTCTTTAGTTAGGCTGAAGGCCCAAAGAATAAGACACTTCAAGAGCAAACAAGTTAAATTCAGATCGGCTAAAGGCCTAACACTTAAAACTCCATAACATTTTTTTTAAATACCAAAAGCCTTACGTGAAACAGTACTTTAATTTAGGCTGAAGCCCTTAAGAGCAAAACAACTGAAACTCAAAATCGGCTAGAGGCCCAACATTTAAAATTCAACGACATTAAAACCTTTAAAATGCAAAGGTTTTACATGAAACAGTTCTTTAAATTACTCTGAAGGCCAAAGTAATCTTACACCTGAATGGGAAAACAAACTTAATTAAAAAAAATCGGCTCTAAGCCATACAAGTACAAACAACAAGAACAAATTAAAAAAAGGCGGTACACTCAAGGGCGCTTAGATGTTTGAGGATTTACCTGGAATTCAAACACTAACGCTCGCTTAGGTGCGACAGGCAGTCGGGCCTACCATTCACGATCCGACGACAACCCAACCGACTGACAGTCAACGGACCCACCGACAAGGTAACTTCCACTTCACCCAACCAGGGCATAACAAGGAGTTCAACGGAACAAGGTAGAAGATATTGGCGTCCACAACCAATCATACATGGAGCTGTCAAACTACACACTGTGCTGGACAGCAACAACACGATGAGCAAATTACACCGCCTGAAATTTACGTCAACGGCCATCGCAGGTAACCGGAACGTTGAACGCCACTATACAGAAGATTCTGCTGGTGCACTTCAAATCAAATAACCAAATACGGTGAAACTCCACTGGAGGGTGGCTAGAGTTTCCCAACTTGAAAACCACGTTGTTGCTCGCGCGAATATCCCAACAGCCGACAACGAACTCCAAACGACACAATGTGAACAGTCTTGACTTGATGGTAGATTAAATCAAAACTCACCCCAGCGAAGATATGGGCTGCATATGGGAAAATCCATTGAGATAAGTGACTTTGAGAAAGCAGAGCCTGTGAACAAGTAAAACGGCGAAGCTGGTCGAATGTTTACGTGGTACTGGTGTGAAGATCTACGGAAAGAGGTAGAAGGACAGTGAAACCACCACTAGGTGCTAAATGATTGGACATCCACGACTCTTCACAGAACGGGGGGTTTGGAGGCTTGTCTGCTCTGTACAGTAGGATAGATAGTGATCTGTGGCATCTCTGCCAAAAGAGCGCGAAGAGGTGTACGAACAAGTGTTTCGGAGCACACAGTTCATCGTACATTGTTGAACTTGGAGCTCCGCAGCAGACCACTCCCACGTTCTAACATTTGTGGACCGAACGACGTGGTCAATTGCGATTGCACTGGCCACGGCATTATCAGGATTTGATCGTCGATCAATAGAAACTTGTCGGCTGTTGCGGTGAATGACATTTTTGCTGCACTAGGTCTATGGTAGTCTCTGTAAACGCAGTTATCGAGGTGAACGGCGGCTCGAAACGTGCAGCGTGCCACGGACGCGGGCTGGTGGAAACAGTATTATGCCATGAAAGACATTCCCCTTCGCATGAATGGGTCCTGTGATAGTAATCGAAGACAAGCTGACCCCTGCGAACCATCTGCATCGTTATGTTTCCCCGACGGCGGTGTCCTCTTTCACCAATTAATTGTGCGTGTCTCGGAGCAGGAATCGTGCTGCAGTGGTTTAAGGGCCATTATAGTGAACTCACTTTGATGTCTGGGCGACCAAGTTCGCCTGACGTAAACTCTATGGAGCCCATCCGGGTCGCTGAATGACGCCATCATCACGTACACAAATTAGCGGTCCGTTAGTTAAGCAGATTCCATGACCTCAGAGTTAACATCTAATGCCAGATATCTCCGTAAAACTACCAACAAATTGTCGGTTCTCTGATAGGCAGAATCAATTATGTATTTCGTTCCAAAGAAGGACATACAAGCTACACACATCAAAAATAGTTTTGCATCACATGAGTTCCGAGAGTTCCGGAACCTTTACAGGAAATTGGAGTAGAGATCAAAATAAACATTATCTCTGCCCTTTTCATTGCTCATGAAAACCACACGTTGCAAGTTGAACCACCGTTCAGCGAGTCCGCTCGGTGAGCCGTTCGGTCTAACGCAATGATTTCCGGGCGGGAAGGCGTGCCGGTCCCAGGGACAAATCCGCTCGGGGGATTAGTATCCAGGTGCCGGCCACTCTGTGGATGATTTTGAGGCGGTTTCCATCTGCCTCGGCGAAAGCGGGTTGGTTCCCTTTATTCCGCCTCAGTTACGCTATGTCGGCGATTGCTGCGCAAACACTTTCTCCACGTACGCGTACGCCATAATTACTTAATTACTCTACCACACAAACATTGGGGCTACACTCGTCTTGTGTGAGACACTCCCCGTGAGAGGGGGTTGGGGGGTGGGGGCGGTCCACTGGGGCCGAACTGCACAACACTGGAGGGGGGGGGGGGTGAGTGGACTGCCGGAGTCTGCTGCGAGATTGTGAAACACTGAGGGTACGGCGGCGTCGAAGCCCCTCCGTCGTTTCTAGGTCCACTGTTCCATACAATACAATACCATACAGCAAGACATTCAGGGTAGGTGGTCCAGACTGTTGTACACACCGGTACCTCTGACACCCAGCAGCACATCCTCTTACACTGATGCATGCCTGTATTCGTCGAGGCGTACTATCCATAAGTTCATCAAGGCATTGTTGGTCCAGATTGTCCCACTCATCAACGGCAATTTGGGCGTGTATCCCTCAGAGTGTTGGCGATTCACGTCGCTCATAAACAGCCCTTATCAATCTATTCCAGACATGTTTGATAGGGTTCATGTTTGGAGAACATGCTGGCCACTCTAATCGAGCGATCTTGTTATCCTGAAGGAAGTCTTTCATAAGATGTGCACGATGGGGTCGCGAATTGTCATCCATGAAGACGAATGCCTCACCGATATTTCTGATATGGTTGCAATATCGGTCGGACGATGGCATTCACGTATCGTACAGCCATTACGGCGCCTTCCATGACCACCAGCGGCGTACGTCGGCCCCACATAATGCCACCCCAAAACAGCAGGGAACCTCCACCTTGCTGCACTCGCTGGCCAGTGTGTCTAAGGCGTTCAGACCAGGGTTGCCTCCAAACAAGTCTCCGACGATTGTCTGGTTGAAGGTATATGCGACACTCATCGGTGAAGAGAACGCGATGCCAGTCCTGAGCGGTCCGTTCGGCATGTTGCTGGGCCCATCTGAACCACGCTGACTGGTGTCGTGCTTGCAAAGATCGATCTCGCCATGGATGTCGGGAGTGAAGTTGCGCTTCATGCAGCTTACTGCGCACAATTTGTGTCGTAAAACGACGTCCTTTAGGTGCAAGAAAAGCATTCCTCAAGTTGGGTGCGTTGCTGTCAAGATTCCTCCAAGCCATAATCCGTAGGTGGCAGTCATCCACTGCAGTAGTATCTCTTGAGTGGCCTGAGCGAGGCATTTCATCGACAGTTCCTGTCTCTCTGTATCTCCTCCATGTCCGAACAACATCGTTTTGGTTCACTCCGAGACACCTGGACACTTCCCTTGTTGAGAGACCTTCCTGGCAAAAAGTAACAATGCGGACGCGATTGAGCTGCGGTATTGACCGTCTATGCATGGCTGAACTACAGACAACACGAGCCGTGTTCCTGCTTCCTGGTCTAATGACTGGAACTGATGGGCTGTTGGACCTCGTCCGTCTAAAAAGCGCTGCTCATGCATGGTTGTTTACATCTTTTGGGCGGGTTTAGTGACATCTCTGAAAAGTGAAAGGACTGTGTCTGTGATACAATATCCACAGTCAAATTCTGTCTTCACTTGTTCTGGGAACGGGGATGATGTAAATCTTTTTTTGAACTGTGTATTAAGCAGGTGGTCATAATGTTTCGGATAATCAATGTATGTATATAGAAAATAACAGCGCTCCTATCGCACATCCCTGTGCGACTCCTGGCGATATCCTTATGTCTAGTGAACACTTGTCGTCGAGGACAGCGTACTGGGTTCTGTTACCAAAACGTCTTCGAACCACTCGTA
This sequence comes from Schistocerca cancellata, assembly GCF_023864275.1. Taxonomy (NCBI): domain Eukaryota; kingdom Metazoa; phylum Arthropoda; class Insecta; order Orthoptera; family Acrididae; genus Schistocerca; species Schistocerca cancellata. Next base: position 665,387,598 of record NC_064628.1, read on the forward strand.
TATATGGGAATCGATTTTATATGCTCGTGCCTTCGTGCCTTCGTTAATAGTCTGCGCTGGAGCCCGATGTCAAATGCTTTTAGGAAATCTAGGAACATGGACTCTGTCTGTTACCCTTCATCAATAGTTCGCAATATATCATTTGAGAAAAGAGCAAGTTCAGTTTCTCACGACCGATGCTTTCTGAAACCATTCTGATCCGTGAACAGAAGGTTTTTCCGTCTCCCATTTCCCTAATGCCAAATGACAGAACTTTTCTCAAAGTCAGATAGCGATCAGATGCATGTGAGTATCTTCTGGGCATGCTGTGTTGCTAACTCTACCGCAGACGCTCCTCCAACGTTATAAATAACCAGTAGACATTATGTACGCGCTCCATTCTTTACCATCTCATGCTCCTTTTTCTGCACTAAAATACCGAAAGTGTGCTTATTTAAGGACGGAATTTTAATCAACACACCCTACATCCGAGGAAATACTGGAATATTAGTTCACTAGCATTCGGGCAAGGTATTACACTTTCCATTTTCGTCAGTGTATAATAAATCAGTTTCTTCCTGGGCTGACAAAATGCATCAGTACAACCTCCTGATGCGAGATTCGTGGTACGTCTTAGTAGGTGTAACTGACGTCGCTTACACAACAAAAAGTTACCGAACTACTTGGTGCAGTGGTTAGCACCCACAGTCCCTAATTGGAAGGACGAAAGTTCAAATCCGCGTCCGGTCACCCAGATCCAGGTTTCCGTGATTTCCCCAAATCGCTCCAGGCAGATGCTAGGATGGTTACTTTGAAAGAGCACGGCCGTTTTCATTTCCCATTCTCAGAATAATCAGAGCTTTTTTTCCGTCTCTAATGACCTCATCTTCCTCCCTTTTACCACAAAAAATGTAATATAATTTCACTAAACTCCCCCCCCCCCCCTCAACTCCAAAAACTTTGAGAAAAGAAAACTATGACGATGAAAGTAAAATATTTGGACAACTGAAGACAGGCACGCCTTAACTAGCTTGCAGTAGGATAACAAAGCAACGAACAGTTGGCCAGTCAGTTGGGGGGAGGGGAGGGGGGTCTGGAAAAATTTATCACAAAATATGTTACCGGCTAGATTTGATTTTCCTTGGCTTGCTAGTGAGGCACGTCAACATGCACAGCCTACAAGAAGTAGCCAACAGGAAACGTGGAAGGACGTCACGTGCGGCATCGGAGTTTGCGAGCAGAACGTGGAATCCAGAACTGTCACTCTCTCTCCTAATCCGACATGTATCCCCTCCTCGCTCCCGCATAATCCCTCGAACCCAATGGCAGACTGGCCACCCTGCTTAGGTGCGCACTTTTTACTCCGTATCATGAATTACGTTTTCTCTAAACAGAAAATCTTCCTGTTCTTATTTAAAAATTCAACCTTGGATACCCACTCCTGAGTCTTGACCCATCGACGTCCCGAACAGCAAGTTGTAATATGGATCTCGAGTTTAACTTGTGGTAAAAAGTCGCGCAGAAGGCATGCGATGATTATTTGATTAACTTATAAACATCTTTAACACTGCTGTAGGTTGCTAAATACACTACTGGCAATTAAAATTGCCACACCAAGAAGAAATGCAGATGATAAACGGGTATTCATTGGACAAATATATTATACTAGAACTGACATGTGAATACATTTTCACGCAATTTGGGTGCATAGATCCTGAGAAATCAGTGCCCAGAACAACCACCTCTGGCCGCAATAACGGCCTTGATACGCCTGAACATTAAGTCAAACAGAGCTTGGATGGCGTGTTCAGGTACAACTGCACATGCAGCTTCAACACGATTCCACAGTTCATCCAGAGTAGTGACTGGCGTATTGTGACGAGGCAGTTGCTCGGCCACCATTGACCAGACGTTTTCAATTGGTGAGAGATCTGGAGAATGTGCTGGTCAGGGCAGCAGTCGAACATTTTCTGTATCCAGAAAGGCCCGTACAGGACCTGCAACATGCGCTCGTGCATTATCCTGCTGAAATGTAGGGTTTCGCAGGGATCGATTGAGGGGTAGAGCCACGGGTCGTAACACATCTGAGGTGTAACGTCCACTGTTCAAAGTGCCGTCAGTGCGAACAAGAGGTGACCGAGACGTGTAACCAATGGCACCCCATACCATCACGCTGGGTGATACGTCAGTATGGCGATGAGGAATACACGCTTCCAATGTTCGTTCATCGTGATGACGCCAAACACGGATGCGACCATCATGATGCTGTAAACAGAACCTGGATTCCTCCGAAAAAAAGACGTTTTGCCATTCGTGCACCCAGGTTCGTAGTTGAGTACACCATCGCAGGCGCTCCTGTCTGTGATGCAGCGCCAAGGGTAACCGCAGCTATGGTCTCCGAGCTTATAGCCCATGCTGCTGAAATCGTCGTCGAACTGTTCGTGCAGAGGGTTGTTGTCTTGCAGACGTCCCCATTTGTTGACTCAGGGATATAGACGTGGCTGAACGATCCGTTACAGCCATGCGGATAAGATGCCTGTCATGTCGACTGCTACTGATACGAGGCCGTTGGGATCCCGCACAGCGTTCCGTATTACCCTCCTGAACCCACCGATTCCATATTCTGCTACAGTCAGTGGATCTCGACCAACGCGAGCAGCAATGTCACGATACGATAAATCGCAATCGCGACAGGTTACAGTGCGACCTTTATCAAAGTCGGAAACGTGGTGGTACACATTTCTCCTTCTTACACGAGACATCACAACAACGTTTCACCAGGCAACGCCGGTCAACTGTTGTTTGTGTATGAGAAATCGGTTGGAAACTTTCCTCATGTCAGCACGTTGTAGGTGTTGCCACCGGCGCCAACCTCGTGTGAATGCTCTGAAACGTTAATCATTTGCATATCACAGCGTCTTCTTCCTGTCGGTTAAATTTCACGTCTGTAGCACGTCATCTTCGAGGTGTAGCAATTTTAATGGCCAGTAGTGTAACAAGAATCTATTTGTAATGAAAACTTGAGAGAACAATGTCGCGCTTGTCCTAGCTTAAGAGTATCGGAAAAATGCTTGGTGCAAAGTATCGTGTCAAGTGGTACCTCTGCTGACATCGGTGCTGGCGGAGCTACCTCGGAGAACGACACCTTCCCCGCCCCTGCCTGCCGTTCGCCGCCTGCTGGTGAGTGATGACCCTGAGTGTGTAGCACGCGTCGATCGGCGCCGCAGGGCCGGCATAACTTATTCCGACTGATGTCGCCGCCCGCCTAAGACGCTAATACAGGCTCACTAATGCGTCGCTCTCCAGGCGCCTCCTCCTGCATAATAAATGGGGCTCCATTAAATATACACGCCATAAAGTCTGCTGAGCTTTCTTTCCTCGACAAACAACGCTCTCCTTACTCGAAATGCCCAAATACGCTCGCCCTCTAAGTGCTGCCTCAGATCCTCCTCCTTTGAAATTTCGTATCTGGTCGGAGAGTTCATTGAATTCGAAAACAACTTACGTTATCTGGACTGGAGTAACAAGTCCGTGCTACAGAAAGAAATGAGTCACTCGTATTAAAGTAATTTTTCTGAACAAACAACGCGTGCAATAACAGTCTGTCTTGAGAGTTTGAGAATTCCACTCTCGCGAAACACAAATCCTTGTGGCACCAAAACTCTTTCTGCGCTGCTCTGTCGCATGAGTTCTCAATATCTCATTACGAACATGGTGCTTCAAGTCTTCTAACGCTGTTGACTTATTTTCGTCGACTTTCCCTTTAGATTGCCCACAGAAAAAAATCACAAGTGATTAGATATGGCGAAGGTGTCGGATACATCTTCTGCTGCAATCCAGCCTTCGTGAGATTGATTAGCGTGAAATGTGACAGGACTTGACAGGTATACGCACGTTCATGGTGGGGCAACAGTGCGTAAAAGTCCTCAAAAATTCTCATACACATAGCATTGCTTACTGTTGTTTCCAAAAATATGGAACCCGCAATCTGATTTCCTGACACGGCACGACACACTCCGATTTTTTCACCGTGAAGAGGTTTCTCATTAATTGTATGTGGATTCTTTGTTGACCAGTATATGGTGTTCTAGTAGTTCACATGTCCTGTCAGACGAACCACCCTTCATCAGTCACGAAATGTAGCAGCGGACCCAACATTCCACTCTTAATTGTTTGAAATAGCCACGTACACTGAAAGGTCTCTGTTGGATTCCTTTCATATTAATTTCTTAAATCTGTTGTCATTTACGGCATAAATTCCTCTTCTAAATTTACTGTGGCGTTTCTCACTATCTGGGAGGAGACTGGGTAGTGGAACGTGTTACTTTTACACATAAACAAGAACGATCTGTCACACTACTACATTTTAAAACACAGTTTATATGTAATTCATGTCACACAGTCTCATACGGAACCTACATCCGCTTTCTTTTATATACTGTATATGATAAGATACTGTCATTCCGCTTCCCTTCTGTGTGAGAGGATGAATGAGCAAATGTATTTCTAGTTGCATGCTTGAGGGTAGCAGACAAGCCTGTCTGCTAGAGAACAGTAGGACCAACGTCGGAACAGGTAGCTACGCTTCCTAAAAGCAAAGAGGTTTCTATCCTTAGTATGGTCCTGTCCGCCCCTTGTCATGTTGGTATAGGAAGCTGCCCCTCTGGCCTCTTCCGTTTGTATTTGGGAGCCACCCTCAGGAAGGGACCAGGTCAGTCTGTCCCTGGCGAGCGTCTGAAGTGGTAAGATCTCCGGCTAAGCGCGTCTCTGCTAAGTCCGTAGGACAATGGATTTCTTAAGTTCAGCCTAACTGAAAATTTAATCATCCTTATTTCAGGTTTAGCTCTAAAATATCTAATGTTATCTTAAATTGCAACGCAGTGTATTTCGAGTGTGAAGTTCAGAATATTTTCCAGTAGTTGCTTTGTCACTACTTTGTGAGTAAAGTGGAACCACGTGTTGATCAGTAACTCTAACTAAGATCATCAATCTTAAATGCGAGTGTGCATGAGATTATAACATCTCGTCTTGACAATATTTTTCAATATAGCAACTTTTCTTTATGTTCAACCCACGTGGGGTGTACTTTGTGAGACCACTACCATGTGCTTATATAATTGTTTGACCCATCAGGTTAATAGTAAGACGTTAGTAACCAGTTCGAGGTTTTTCTTTTGTAAGTTGCTTTTCTATCTAATTTATTTTAATTATCAAAATTATTGTGGAGTTACGCTCTTTGCGTAAACCAAGTTGACCATGCGAAGCATGTGGTGTAATCATCAGCTATTCTTTTGGGAATATTTCACAGAGAATTAGTATGAATTTAGTATACCAGTGTGTGGTAATTACATGACGGACAGGATTGTGCTACGAATGTAACTTCTTTGGGTGAAAATTGAATCGGTTGGTTGTGGTTAATTTCCTCTTGCATATGTTTCAACGTTCTTCGTGTGTTATTTTATGAATGCAGTGTTGTATGCAGTCTCTCAATCTTGGCTCCATATTTTATGTGTGCCGTAAGATTACAAACTCACATTTTCCACAATCCTAAATAAGGCAACAGCTTAGTTATGAATTAAATTTAATATGCTGAAATTTCAATGATCAATGTTAAATAAATTTTCAAATATAAACTGATTTATTTCTTTTTATTTAAATTCTCTTTTTTATATATATATCACCGGTTGTCGTATGACTATTAAAAGATTATAATTAATGTTAGTCTGGTTGGGAATTTGGTAAGCTAGACTGGATACCTGGTGAAACAGTTGCGCAGTAATGCAAGGTTAACTTCCCCAGACAGCTCACAGCTTTTAAACCGCTTTTATTGTCTATCAGTACCGCTTTCATAGCAAATTAAAGCAACAACGTTACAACATTAATTCACACATCTTGCCTTATCCTCCTGCAGTTCTTGGATACACGTCGCTTTGTAGGGCTTCATCCCCACACAGTGTAAAATACTTTGACAAGAACTACGAGAAACGTTCACTTGTTGCGACAATTTACGATTCACTTCTTTGGACTCTGTATCATTTGTGCTCGAATATCCGCGGTCACAGCGGGTATACGGACGGACGGGCCTCGATTTTTTTCGCGTTTGCAACTGACTCTGTAGTTGTATTACGCCACTTTGCCATCATATCCTGTATACTGCTTACTGTTGGTGTGGAAACGCCAGGAAACTTCTTTGCAAAAATTTCCCACGTTTCCTTAAATGACCGTAGATGGTTCAATTGGCTCCAAGCACTGTGGGACTTAACATCTGAGGTAATCAGTCCCCTAGACTCAGAACTACTTAAACCTGACTAACCTAAGGACACCACACACATCCATGCCCGCGGCAAGATTCGAACCTGCGACCGTAGCAGCAGTGCGGTTCCGGACTGAAGCGCCTAGAACAGCTCGGCCACAGCGGCCGGCGACCCGGTAAAATATGTATAAAATATTGCATTTCTTCCTTGAAGAGGATACATCTCGCTGTGATATTCACTGCATACTTCATATGAAGTCGCAACGCCTTTCGTGCTGACAGTAAAAAATGCAGTCGCAAAAGTTTCGTAACAGTAGATGACAACTGGCGAACTACTATGTGTAGCCTGCAGCTCGTGGCTGGTTTTTCGTGTGCCATCTATACATCTACAAATACGTATTTCCGCAAGCCGCTGCAAAGGGCATGGGTCAACATCGTACCAATATTTCTTTCCTCTTCCACTCGCATTATGAGCGAGGGAAAACCGGCTGTCTCTCTACGTATCCTAAGCTCTTTTAGCTTATTTTCATGATCCCTAAGCGAGATATAGTTTTGTGCAGGATAATGGTTGCACAGTTTTCTTCGAATGCAAGTTTAACAAATAGGGTTTCGCAAGAACCTCGTTCCCTTTCATCCAGTGATTCCCATTTAGGAATCCCGAGCATTTCTGTTACAGAGAATAGAAGAAATATAGTCGCAGTTACGAATACGATTAGACTTCGGGTGCACATTTTATTGGTAACACATGAAAATTTGTGCCGAACCTGGACAATAACCTGGGATTTCCGTTTTACGTGACCGTTCGCCTTAACTACTTCGGCTATCTAAGTACGCCTCCCGGACTGTCCCAAGGCTCCGTATGTCACTGTCCACTGCCTGCACTCGCACAGTTGCTGTGCTTCCGCACCAAGGGAGTCCTTTTTAATTACTGTCGCAGACTGTCTATCATGTAATACGAACTTGCATAGTGTGTGTTCTACGGAATGAGATTGACAGTATTGAACTACGGCGTGAACGCACTTTATTCAACATATAAACGTCACTACACACATTCGAATTTAGGTGATTACATGTTCGATATTCCTGCCATCATTGGCGAAGATGTGACGCAGACGAATAGCAAAATTCGTCATGATTCGCTGAAGTGTCGGAACATCGATGTTGTTGATGACCTCCTGAATGCCTGTTTTGAGCTCAGTAATAGTTTTGGGGTTATTTCTGTACACCTTGTCTTCACTAGCGCATGTGTTCAGACTCGGAGAATAAGATGGCCAATCGAGGACCATGCCTGTGGCCTATGGGTACCCCAGAGCCAGAATGCGCTGCCCAGAGTCCTCGTCCAGGGCATCAAACACACTCCTGCTTCGATGGGGTCGAACTCCGACTTGCATGAGCCACATCTTGTCGAAATCAGGGTCTCTTTGGATAATGGGGATGAAATCACATTCCAAAAACTTCACGGAAGCTTCGGTAGTCACCGCGCCATCAATGAATAGCGCACCGATTATTCCGTAACTGGACATTGCACACCACACAGTCACCCGTTGAGGGTGAAGAAACTTCACGATCGCGAAATTCGGATTCTCAGTCCCCCAAATGCTCCAATTTTGCTCATTGACGAACCCATCGAAATGAAATTGGGCTTGCCGGCCGGGGTGGTTCAAATGCTTCAAATGGCTCTGAGCACTATGGAACTTAACTGCTAACGTCATCAGTCCCCTAGAACTTACAACTACTTAGACCTAGCTAACCTAAGGACATCACACACATCCATGCCCGAGGCAGGATTCTAAACTGCGACCGTAGCGGTCGCGCGGTTCCAAACTGTAGCGCCTAGAACCGCATGGCTATTCTTGAAATAAGGTGGGCATGTCGACTTGACTTTTTTGAGTTACAGATGTGCACGTAAGAGAGGGAGAACATGTTATGTTATTTTTAAATAATCTTTGGTGTTGTTGGGACATAGTCTTTGCCTCTGTGCAGTCAGATACGTTCTTCGTTGAAAGGTGATGGACATATTCAGTAGTGCTGCAGTGGTGCTGTGTTGACTTGTGATTGTATCCGTTAGATGAAGAGAGATTTATTGCAAAGGACAGCAACGAAAAATATGATGTATATGTTGGAAGGCAAAAAGAATATAAATTCTGAATAACGTTATTAATTTTTGAAAAGAAGAAGTAAGAGGTAAGACTGCAACACTATGCAGCTAGTTTGTGGGAATAATTATTGTCAGCTAGTTAACTTCCTCAGAGCTGGGAGAAAGACCACCCCACTTCACTGAGTCATGCATTAAGATATCAACTGATTAAGCTGTTCGCCTTTTAAAGAAATTCTCTGTTAACGTTGTACCCTTTTTAAATCATTGTCCACTCTATTAAGCATAGTAGTGTTCAGACCAACCCTATGTGTGAAGATCACGTGAAATTTTACTCAGTCTTTCTGAATGTATACTTCGTTCTAAAATCATTGTCTTGGAATATCCTTTCATAGGAATAGCTACGATCCCAATCCTATTGTTTAGGAAAGGTTTATCATTACCATTACCACATTGCACCATATGGTATGCAACATTTTGAATATTGTTTGAAAATTTTATTTAAAAATAGAAATCAAGCTTAGCCGCTGCCTGCTTTCTGTTTGCTGTTGTGTTTTCCAGGAATATGAAACAATGTTGTCAAGTCGCGAGGGAAGTGGAAATTTCGATTTGGACCAGACCATCGTTTTACTTCGATTGCGCATTTAAGATAAAGACAAGCTGCATTGAGATCAATTACAGGTCATTTCAAATTAAGTTCTGTTTAGTCAAATGTTAGCATACTAGGTTAAGTTGGATAACACTTTGTGGGCACCTAGTTTTGGTGATATGTGACTTTCTGTAGAGTGGGAGTAAAGTTGGCCTAAATTTCGCACAGAAACATATATTTGGTAGCTTACATAATAAAACGCGAAGAAATGGAGAGTATATAAACAAATAACACACTACAAGGAAAGTTAGCAGTTATTTGCGAGGAATTCCTGTACAGAATGAAGTAAGTGTACCACAACGGAACCCTTCAACATTTTTTTTTGATATCACTCAATATTATCAATTCTTCAGGAAGCCTAATGAAAATAAAGCCTACTGAATAGTGCACACCTTTCTGTATAGTTCTTAACGAGGTACACTGTGTAGCAGAACTGAGGGACCACTTTAACAAAATTCCGTAATTGCCTCACATTGCGACGCATAAATTTTAAATTTGGCTAAAAGGTGTCTACAGCCTCCCTCTGTAACGGTGCAAAAAGCGTGGCGCCCTGCGACATCATCCTCGGGGTCGACGACACTTCAAACAGGAAGATGTCGACACATGCGGAAAGAATTCCGCAGCTCGGAAGTCCATGAGAGCTGTAAGGTGGGTTAATGATGTCACATTGGCAAAAAAAAAAACTTACCACTATTTCCGGCCGCTGTGGCCGAGCTGTTCTAGGCGCTTCAGTCCGGAACCGCGCGACTGCTACGGTCGCAGGTTCAAATCATGCCTCGGGCATGAATGTGAGTGATGTCCTTAGGTTGGTTAGGTTTAAGTAGTTCTAAGTTCTAGGGGACTCATGACCTCTCATGTTAAGTCCCATTGTGCTCAGAGCCATTTGAACCATTTTTCAGCACTATTCCGCCAAACACCACTGTGGACGTCTCACATGATAACGAGGTCGTCACAGCACCTGTTATCAGCCTTTCGCCCCCTCACCGCAATGAAGGTATGAAACGCGACACCCGGTGCTGAAATCATGTGTTTTCTTATGGGTGGCCGAAGAAACCGTTTCACACAGACCGCCGCTCACAATCGACACGAAAAGGCCCCAAGGGGTAGCATAAATGGCGTCAATGAAACCGCCCCATTCCATGGACCTTGATCCGCACACATTTCCCGGTCGAGAACGACAGTTCGTAATGTGAGGGGCAACAGGAAGATATTCTTGACAGCCTTTGACACTGCTGACAGTATCGGAAGTTTCGACCCTTGCCGAACAACGTTAGTCGTACTGCTGTTGAGGTCATTAATTGACGATGGGTAAGGGACAACAGTACTGACGGAATGAGTGACGGAACGTCCGAGTAAAATATTTAAAATTGATTGAATAGTTAGTGCTCAGAAGCTGGCAGTACGAAAAATGGTTCAAATGGCTCTGAGCACTATGGGACTTAACATCTATGGTCATCAGTCCCCTAGAACTTAGAACTACTTAAACCTAACTAACCTAAGGACATCAGACACATCCATGCCCGAGGCAGGATTCGAACCTGCGACCGTAGTGGTCGCGCAGTTCTAGACTGAAGCGCCTAGAACCGCACGGCCACTCCGGCTGGCGAGTCGACATATCGCGCCTGTCTTGCGAGTGGGCACATCGGCCAGACTGCGCGCGCATGTGGTGAACTGAACTCTGGCGGACGCCCCCTTGAAGTCGAAACGCCAAAGAGTGAGGTGGTGACAGAAGGAAGCAAGCGGCTCGGTGTGCCCTGTGGCTGACATGTGTCGCGAGTCGTGTCGGCCGTTCTCGTGAGCCCTCAGTTTGTCGCTGTGCTGATCGGTCGGACACGTGGGGCGTGTTTTGGCGGAAGTTGTAGGAGTGCACATTAAGCTAGCAGTTCGGCGGAGTCGGGCGACGTCCGTAGGCAGAAAGCGAAACGCTGCGGCCTGAGGGGCGCATTCTGCAGTGCTCCTCCAATTTCGGGGGCTACAGCACTTGATATCTCGGATGAAGAAGCTGTCTCCTGGCGAGTCAACGTAAAAGACACGGAGCCAGCTTATCTGACTTTCTCGGATGGGCTAAGGTGAGGCGTCCTGTTTCGGGGTGACGTCAGAGCGTATGCTATTTAGGAATGTCCACTTGTGAAAATGCTCTGGGAATTTAATGCTGATTTTACATTTACTGTTCTCAGAACTTCATTCAGTATTCAATGTATTTACGAGGGTTGGAACTTTAATAATGTCAACTATTTATTTACAGCTCGTACAAAATAGATCCGTGTTTCACAGTTTTACTAACCTTCAAAGTAGTCACCAGCATCGTGTATAACCCGTTGCCAGCGATGTGGAAGTCGTAGGATACTCTTAGCAGTGCCAGTTGTGCTGATAGCTCGAGTGGCGCGGTCTATTGCCCGACGAATTTGTAGTAGTTCTGTAGTGAATTGGCAGGAGCCAATTCACGGGGTTTGGAGGAAGCCGAAATGCACGCGTTAAACGCACGCAGGCTGGCGTGAGGTCTGGAACAGTGAAGGGAAATTATAGTAGCAAATAAAGTACGAAGCTCTCGGAATACTTAACTTTAATCCACAATTGGAGAACATCGGTCTGACGGTACAGGCTTTATAAGATAACCAGCAAAAGATAAATGGCGCCTTGCTAGGTCGTAGCAATTGACGTAGCTGAAGGCTATGCTAATTATCGTCTCGGCAAATGAGAGCGTATTTGTCAGGGTAGCATCGGTAGCAACGTCTGCTGTACAACTCGGCCAAGTGCTAGGATCTGTCTCTAGACCTGCCGTGTGGCGGCGCTCGGTCTGCAATCACTCACAGTGGCGACACGCGGGTCCGACGTATACTAACGGACCGCGGCCGATTTAAAGGCTACCACCTAGCAAGTGTGGTGTCTGGCGGTGACACCACAAGTTCTGAAGCGAATGTCGTGAAGTGTTTCCTTCAGTTTAGAAATGGAGTCAACGTCACGACGGAGTGGAGTGCAATAGGTGGCATAGCACTTAGCAGCCCCATCATGTGTCAAACAAATCAGTAACTGTACGCGCTTGAGCGCTGTCTTGCAAAATGATGGCCAGGTCCTGCAGAAAGTGTCATCACTTCTGCCTCTAAGCTGACCTTAGGTTGTGTTCCAAAACAGCATAGAGACAGAAGTGATGACACTCTCTGCAGGACCTGACCATCATTTTGCAGGACAATGCTCAAGCGCGTACAGTGCAAGCTGTTATTTGTTTGACTGATGGGGCTGCTAAGTGCTATACCACCTACTGCACTCCCCCTCGTGAGATCAACTCGATTTCTAAACTGAAGGAAACACTTCGATTTCAGTGGCCTCAAGAGAGAGCTAATTGGAAGGCGGAGGTCTATTGTGTTTGCTGCTTCAGTGCCAGTGGTGACCGTAAGTTGGTTAGGACGAGGCCAGGTCAGCGCCTGCAACCATCGTGTCCGCGTGATAGACACACTGGACCTACACCTGGGTTTATGGCCGGGAGTGCGATTTCGTACGGCAGCAGTAGCACTCTCGTGGTTATGCCGCCCACCCATGATTTGACCTGTCGTGCCATCATATATGAGCAGCATTCCATGGGATGCTTCCTAGCAGGTTAACACTTGCCCACATTTTAACCCAACATACTGGACAGATTGTCGACATTTTGCCATGCTCTGCTCGATCACCAGAACAGTCTCCAATGGAACACGTGTGGGAGACCATCGGTTGATAACTCCAGCGTCACCCACAACCGGCACTAACTGTCCCTGTGTTGACCGACCATGGCACAGAACTCCAGCCCACAAACTGTCATGTGGCACCTATACCACACAATGCATTCACGTCTGCATGCTTGCATTCAACATTATAGCGGTTACACCAGTTATTAATGGCATTTCGCAATATGTTACCTAGACAAAGGTGCTTCCGAAATTTCGTTACTCTACAGTAATTATTTGATGTTGAGACTTTTTATGTCAGGGCGTATGCGTCTACAGAATGGCAGCATCCCAACCTGCTGGAACAAAGCAAACATAATCTTACTACATAAGAAGGGAAGTATTCACTATCTGAAGAACTACCGCCCCATTAGCTTACTTTCTGTTATATATAAACCGTTTACTAAAGTCCTGATAAATCGCATTAAAATGGTAGTGGAAACTGCACAGCCCATAGAACAAGCTGGATTTCGCAGTGGTTTCAGTACAATTGACCATACAAACACATATGTTTAACAAACTCAAGTGGCAGACTCTGCAAGAGAGGCGCTCTGCATCGCGGTGTAGCTTGCTCGCCAGGTTTCGAGAGGGTGCGTTTCTGGATGAGGTATCGAATATATTGCTTCCCCCTACTTATACCTCCCGAGGAGATCACGAATGTAAAATTAGAGAGATTAGAGCGCGCACAGAGGCTTTCAGACAGTCGTTCTTCCCGCGAACCATACGCGACTGGAACAGGAAAGGGAGATAATGACAGTGGCACGTAAAGTGCCCTCCGCCACACACCGTTGGGTGGCTTGCGGAGTATAAATGTAGATGTAGATGTAGACTGCGTGAGGTAATTAGTCCAGCCCATGAGTATGAAATGCCACTATGTACAGCCTTCATTGACATTGAAAAGCCGGCTGCGGTGGTCTAGCGGTTCTGGCGCTGCAGTCCGGTACCGCGGGACTGCTACGGTCGCAGGTTCGAATCCTGCCTCGGGCATGGGTGTGTGTGATGTCCTTAGGTTAGTTAGGTTTAAGTAGTTCTAAGTTCTAGGGGACTTATGACCTAAGATGTTGAGTCCCATAGTGCTCAGAGCCATTTGAACCATTTTTGACATTTAAAACACCACACTGCAGTCATACAAGCACTGACCGAGCAAGGAGTGAAAACAAATATATATAAACATATTATGCAACATTTATGACACGTCTGTAGCATCTATCAACAAAGGAAAAAACGAGTGTGAATTTCTCATTGGAAAAGGAGTAAAGCAGGGCGATCCTATAACCCCGAAGTTATTTATAGCAGTTCTCGAGATGGCTATGTCCAAAATTATTTGTAACAGCAGAGGAATAAGGATAAATGGTAAAAGGCTCACCAACCCAGGTTTTGCTGACGATATAGTGGTCCTAGCTAACAGTAAGATGGAAATACAGTCCTCTATAAAAGGCTTAACAGATCGTTGTCAGGAAGTTGGACCTAAAATAAATCACTCCGAAACTAAGGTTATGCATAATAAGTGGGTAGCTCAGGACAAGTAACACTGAACGGCAACATCCTAAACAATGTTACAGAATATGTTTATCTGGGGGAATTAATTGACACAAAAGGGGATTTGAAACCTGAAGTTTTTCGTCGAATTAAACTGGGTTGGGGGTCTTACGGAAGGAATGCAACAGTTTTCAAATCTAACACGGCAGTCTACTTAAGGAAGACACTTTTTGAGCTGTGTGGACTACCGGTTGTAACGTACATGTGTGAAACTTGGACTTTAAATGAATTTTTCAAAAGGAAACTTAGAATTCCTCAGAGAGCTATGGAAAGGTCAATGTTCATTCTCGCTAAGAAAGATCGACTGAAAAGTGAAGACATCCGAGCAATAACACGAGTAAAAGATATTGTAGAACGGGTTAAGACTCTAAAATGGCAGTGGGCAGGACATACTGCACGAACGAAGAATGGAAGATGGACAAAATCAGTTTTAGAGTGGAGTCCCAGAGAAAAACGAAGGCCACCAGGGAGACCACCTGATCGCTGCGATAAGGAACTCAGGAAGGTTACGGGCTTCAACTGGCAGAAGACAGCAGAGGACAGAGATGCATGGAAACACCTCTTAAAAATGTATTCAATAACTTGAAGAGGCTACATCTTGTATAGACTGAATTAGCTGAACAATAAATAAATAAATATGCGTTCTAGAACCGTTTATTCTTTACGAAACAACCTGTACTAATCTGTGTAACAAATGTATTGAACGTATTGATAATTAAATTGCATATTAACATGGAGCACCTGTTGTGGTTTAATCACGGCATTTTTACGAGAAATCTACAGCGCGCACCAGAAATGCACACAGAGACATTTTTTTACTATATTTGCTCGACTGTTACTGCAAGCTGCAGAGAGGACAATACATTGTTCATCCCTCCTTGCTTACACTGTCACTTCACTGCAGAAAGGAGTACTTTTAAGGAAACAGCTGGCCAGTGCAGACGGCGGCACATGCACGCGCGCGCGAGGCGCTACCTGCCAGAGAGAGGGACAATGGGCGCCGCTCGGCTGGCGCCACTGAGCCACTCCGGGCGCGCCTCTGTCGCCAGCAGCGGGCGCAGGCTGGCGCGCACGCCTGGCGTGGCAGCCACAAAGGGCGCGCGGCGCCAGGGCTTCCGCCCCCGCCGCCCCCGCCGCCGCCGCAGCCGCCCACGGCCGTCTCGTTTCGGTGTAGCGGGCCCGTCGCAGCCCGCCGGAATGGTTTCTCGATAATTGTCTCAGTTGGCCGCTGCCTCGTTCGCCGCTCGCAGGCCGCCACCGCGCATCCGACTGGCGCGTCCCCCCCCCTCCCCCCCCCCCTCCGTCGCCGCGCTGTCCGCCCGCCGCCACCGCCGACGCCGCCTCCTGGCCGAGCGGTAACCAGATTCCGCTGCGGTTCGCAGCTGTTTTTATCGCTCCACCTCTTTCCTTTTTAGGCGTCCCAGCAAGCGAATAAGTTGTAAAAAGAGGAGCGTGTCCGTCGCATCTGTCTGCCTCCCGCGTCTCTGCCTTCGCCTGCGCACTGTCTGGCAGTCAACTGAGAGGCACGCTCCGATGTCGTACCAAGGCGGACACGGACTCTGAATGTGTTCGGCAGACTTCAGGTTTCTGGCCGTCTGTGTCCAGTAGTTCTAGAACAGCTTTGTTCACTACAATGTATCTTACTGCCTCTCTTCCACTGGAAATCGGGGACGTACGCTACATATTTGTTATGTATAACAAAGGTAACTCTCTGCTATTTTTTTTTCCAGAGGTATCTTACTTGTTTTATTTTATTTGCAATTCGGAGCAACCTTTTACTCAGGTACTTGAGGGCTGTTATCGATGTGATATACCACCGACAGTATTCCCTGTTAGTGTACCGCAGCATTCTCTAGTCTCGTAACTCCAGTGGTAACATTATTACGAGGGAACAACAGAATACAACCCACAATAACTATTACTAAAAAGTTTGATAGATAACAAAACCAAAAACAATCACAAATAAATCTACATCGCTTACCTACTTTTTTTCCACATAGTTACCAACGTTGTCAAAATATTTCTCCCAATGTTGTACGTTTCAATAAACCCTACTCTTGGAGGTCGTTTTGGTTCAAGTACAGCCATCTGCTAACTGCCGATTCACTTCCGCATCTATAGAAAAGCGTTGCCTCACCTGGAATTTATTCATGGGACCAAACAGATGAAACTCTGACGGTGCAAGGTCCGTACTGTGTGGTGAGTCCTGGAGCAACTCTGCTGATATTTGGCGATTTTCTCACGAATGGGAGCGGCAACATGGGAGCGAGCATTGTCATGAAGAAGCTTGACACAGTCAGCATTAATGTTGTGGCGTTCCTTACAAAGGGCACCAGGCAACTTAACCAAAGTTTTAATGTAGGCTGCAGTATTCACAGTTCCGTGTCGAGCAAAGTCCACCAATAACACGCCATACATATCTTAGAACTCTGTCACAAGCACCTACCTAGCAGAGTGCGTCACTTCGAATTTTTTTCTTACTGGGGAACCCGCATGTTTCCACTCCATAGAGGCATGTAGTGGTACACCCACGACACATCACCAGTGACAATTCCTTTCGAAAGTCTTTGCCTTGGGCGCCGTAACGCGTTACGTGATCCAAGCTTGTTATTATTCCGAAATTTGGTTTCGCAGGACGGAGCGGATCAGGTTGTGGAAAGGGCCCAAGGTCAGTTACTGTTAGTTACACAAGAACACACAACTTTATTCCTCGAAAACACAATGCACAGTTTTCTCTTTAAAACAACAAGGGTCAATTCACGGCTGAGGGCCCAAGTAACTTCTCAATAATAACGTTTAAATAATTCGTTTTACAACAGAAGAATTTAGATAAACGGCTGAAGGCCTTACTTAAATAAAATTAAATTATCTTCTCGCTAAAGGTCCAAATAATATTTCAGATCAGCTAAGGAAATTCTTAAAACGCAAGCATTTACAAATTTCGCCTGAGAGCTATATTGAAGAAAATTTAAATTAATTCCTCGGCTGAAAGCCCAATAATATTTCAACATAATAAAAGTGAAGCTTTAAAGACAAGCATTTATGCAGTACTACAGAAAACTATTTTAAGAAAACTTGAAATATCTTGACGGCCGAAGGCCCAAACAATTATTCAGAATAATTAAAGACAAACCTTAAGATGAGCATTTACAAAGTACGGCTGCAGGCCATTTTAAGATCTCAAGATAATTAAAGAGAAACCTTACAGACAGGAATTTAGACATTACTGGCTGAAAGCCACACATTTTAAAACAAACGCGGCTGAAGGCCTACATAAAGAGCAAACAAGAATTTTAAATAAAACACGGCTGAAGGCTTAATCTTAAAATAATTCACATAAGGTTCAGCTGAAGACCATATATTGAACACTAAAACAAACTAAATTAATACACGGCTGAAGGCCTCGCACAGTACTTCAGACTAAAGAAAATCACAATCCCAAATAACAGAACAATGGTGCTCAGAAGTGTTCCAAGGGTCGGCCTGGGGAGGAAACTATAACAACAGCTTAGGTCATACAGGCAGCCAAGCGTAACACTAAATAATAGGGCGGCAGCACGACCTAGGGACGGCTGACGAACCAACCAACAACCTAATCAGTTCCCTGCTCTCTCGCAACCGACCGACAACCTACTCCAGTACGCAGACAGCATTCATCTGCTCAGCGGAAATCACAGAAGCTACACACAGTTCCACGTAAATACTTGCACCAAGAACTCCGACAATCCTAAAACCAATCACCGTGGAACAACAAGGAGAAATGACAAGTCACACACACAGAGGGTTTCCATAAGCAGTCGGCGACCACGCGACCAAATACACGTCGTCCGACAAGACGACTGACCGAACGACCAACCACGGTCATCCGCACTTAAGTTACGAGTGTCGGCAACGGTCGGGCGAGTCTCGGCTGTCCGGAGCACACTGCAGCTCCAGCCCGACTGAACTCGATGACCGTTCGAAACGCGGAGTCACGGCGACCCGGGCACACTGGCTCGGACCCACCCATGCAGAGGCAACTCTTACCCATCGGCGAAGACATGTCTGCACGAGAAAGGAACCGACCCACGTCCAGTAATATGACCAACTGACGAGGCCCAGAAACGGTGAAAAGACCAAATACACGTCGCCCAATGAGACGACCAACCGAACGACCAACCGGCGGTCGTTCCGCTCCAATCTCCTTCCGTCGGACAGTCCATGTGTGTGGCCAGCGGTCGGCAAGTACTGGCTGTCCGCGCCTCACTGGCGCTCCGTCCCCGACTGAACTCCAGACACACGACGACCCGGCAATACTAACGGTCTCACCAGACATTTTACGACAGTGCATTTATCGATAAGCGCTGCTGCTGCCACTCACGGGCAAGCAAACCAGCAACCTAAAGACGCCAGTAAATCGAATTGAAAGAAAAACGAAGCGACAGAACCACAAAAACAAGATGACGAGCAATAAACGGCATGACCGCGACCCGCACACGGGCCCACATTCGCTCGCCCTTGCGATTGTTCAAAAAATCAAATGTGTGTGAAATCTTATGGGACTTAACTGCTAAGGTCATCAGTCCCTAAGGTTACACACTATTTAACCTAAATTAATATAAGGACAAACACACAGACCCATGCCCGAGGGAGGTCTCGAACCTCCGCCGGGACCAGCCGCCCACTCCACAACTGCAGCGCCCGAGACCGCTCGGCTAATCCCGCGCAGCCCTTGCGACTGTCTGTCAGGTTTTTAGGCACGTTGCGAGCACAACGAAATTCCAACATGACATAAGGAATATCGTACGCCACACCATAGGAAATGTTGAACTGCTCCGATAAACACACACCGGTTGTTCAAAAGTGCTGCCTCAATGGTTTCGCTATTCGGCTGGGTTGCAGCTGTTTCCGGCCACCCGGAGCGTGGCGATTCACTAAGGTTCACACGGCCCTCTTGGAAGAATGTCTTCCACCTGGAGGCATGGCTACGGTTCATACTGTCATCCCCACATCCCTGTGAATTTCACTCGGTTTATGTCCTTTGGCCCACAAATATCGAGCTACACTTCACTGCTCTCCGAAGGTTGACGTCAGCAACATCGAGCCATGTTTGTTTCGTAGTTCAGGCTTCTCTTGCTAGAGCTACACGTAAGAACAAAATACCGTCTGTAGCGCAAACTTCAAATTATATCGTCGTGAAATTTCAACATCCCAGCGGCAATAGCACAGGAGAAAAAATTATTGTGCGTTACTTTCCGATCCTCCTTCATAAATGGGTATGTATGCGGTCGTATATCATATAATGTCTGAAGACGAAAATATAGTTACTTCGAAAGCGACTGAAAATAGACCTGAGTAAATATAAGAAATCCAACTGGGTGAAAGAAAGGTAGACAATAGGTTTTCTTCTCAGTAGCAAAATAATGCGTCACATACATGTGCTTTACTGATAGGTAGTGATATTCTACGTATCGAATTGTTGGAGTCCATAGGCAATACAATATAAATCCAATTTAACAGAACTTTCTAGCGGCGACATTCTCCTATGAAATATTCTCTGCCTTCTTGTCACGTCAAATTACAGTAAAAGCTGGAGAAATCGACGATAACCTCTGAATGTACAGCTTGTAGTGGCAATTTCTGTGAGCGCGATGTGCTGCAGCTCTGTAGTGGGAAGTGCTGTCTGCCTGCCAAAGTTACACGCACATGACACAAACGATATCCAGACGTGTGTAAGCCTTCTATTCCCTTAACCAAACAAATTGATAATCACAGTACCTGAAAAAGCTCTGTGATCTCAAGACTGTGTTGAAAGCAAATGAGAGCAGTTCGCATTAGTAAATACAAATTAATGTGCTACGCATGTATATAGTTACATGTAGGGGCAGCCGGCCGGGGTGGCCGAGCGGTTCTAGGCGCTACAGTCTGGAACCGCGCGACCGGTACGGTCGCCTCGGGCATGGATGTGTGTGATGTCCTTAGGTTAGTTAGGTTTAAGTAGTTCTAAGTTCTAGGGGACTGATAACCTCAGAAGTTAAGTCAAGGTTAGTTAGGTTTAAGTAGTTCTAAGTTCTAGGGGACTGATAACCTCAGAAGTTAAGTCACATAGTGCTCAGAGCCATTTGAACCATTTCAACCATTTTCCCACACTGAGCACAGGACAATATCGGTTGCGCGTATTTGCAATTGCCGACAGGAAATAAAAATTTTTCACACCAGTAAAGCTCAAGGGCCCTGTGATCGCCCTGCTATATCTTGCAAGATCGTGTAGCCTCACAGATAATGGAACCCAGCCAGTGTGTGGTCGCAACCTTTCTTCGAGCAAGCAACCCGGCAGGGGAGGACTTCCGTCGTCCGGTATTCATAGCACTGAGACCACCTATCTCCGTAACTGTACTCTCTCGGGCCTGCCTCAGCGAGGGGAAATTCACGAATCTTACATCAGAAGCCACTAACTACGTATTTACTTCTGTCACTGTTAAGAATATCAAGCTGCCAATGTGTATTTGCTACCGCAACCTGACGTATGTGATGGTAGTGTCAATAAGAAATCTCTTGTGTCCAGCACCACAAATTTTTTGGGAGAGGCAAAAACGTGATTATCAAAAGGACCAATAACTGAAATTAGTTTAGAAAAATCGAACATTTTCAACTATACAGTATGTTATTCTAGGCCCAAAAACTACACGTACGTATTATAGGAACGAAAACATTAATATGTATAACTATTGGACATGAGGGATTACTGCTCGACAGTGTGGATATTAGGTTTCCTACGTCAAATAAACTGTAACAAATGGCGTTTTAGTGCAGTTTATTAATGTATCAATAACAAAGTACTGTACAATAGGTACTGCATTGTAAACCACGAGCTTTGGGCAGAACGTCCTTCCCCTTGTATTTTGTGTAATTTTTGTTTTTCAGTCTCAATTCCCAAATAATACCACATTTACATTTGCTGCGAACGCCTTTCCTTCTATTTCTTGGTGTTCCTACATCACCCATATTAGAAATGCTTTAACAGTACATACGTAATAGTTAAACAATGTAATAATGTAATGAAAACTGAGTATAATATTAGCTGCACTACAGTCTTATAATGTTTATGTATCTTGTTGACTATCAGCTGTTTAGTAGTCAGGTACAACAACCTTAGAAAACAAATTAAACAACCCAGGAAACCAACGGGAAATCAAAGAGAATGATGTTTTCACTCATTAAACACACTCTGTATGTTTCTCATCCAGTTACATGAGTCGATGTTTTCAAGTTACCGTGAACAAGAGTCAGGATACTTATTCAACATTCTCGATGATTACGTCCTGTCCTGTCTTTTGCATCATGATGAGCTGGCTGTGGACACTTCAGGCTTCCTGTAAGACAACGGCCGTATCCTCAGGCTGCATTCATACATTGCTGGTTTGGCGAACACATTGGCACCCTAACACACCTAAACTGGAACTATTTGGAACAGCGGGTGGAGCGTATCCATCAACAACCCCATAATTTGATTTTTACTGAATCTAATCATCCATGAGTGACTACAGCTGGATATAACGTAACTAAAGTAAGTTTTGGAACTTTTTTCTTGTTTACTGATACCTAGATGCAGTGATACAAAGGAAGAAGAAAGGAAGCTTATGGTTCAACATCATGTGGACAACGAGACAATTACAGATGTAGCACGAGCTCCAACTGAGATAGGCAGGGTATGAAATCGGCCATGCCATTTCAAGGGAACCGTCCCAAGATTTGCTTTAAACGATTTAGTGTATCACGGAATATCCGAATGAGGCTTTGAACCGTTATCCCACCGAATGCGATTCCAGTGTATTGATCATTGCGTCATTTCAATCACTGACTCAGTGGCTTAACATGACGTTAACATGGTATGTCATGGTGGTAGTTTATTTATTTTTGTCCAGTGATCACGGATCCCAAAGATGGTCATTGTGTACAGCTTCGGTTGTATTCCCAGTCTATTCAAGCTACGTTGAGGTTCTATGAGTATCGGTTGTTTGCTGGACAGAGAATATCTTAGAAAAGTTGTAACTTAAAGTGAATAAGCTACGTGTAAAGATCCAGTTTGAAATATAATCTAAATAATTAACGACCTAGAACAGTAAATACAGGAAGAAGAACATTTAAGAAACTCCTTTACATTTTTTTTACAAGTGAAGAGATACTCAAACCTATATATATATAAATCTGAAAAAGAACTACTGTTTCAAATGAAATTCTTCAACAGAAAAACATAGAAAATAGTCTAGAACGCAGAATGAAGTTTTCACTCTGCAGCTGAGTGTGTGCTGATATGAAATTCCTTGCAGATTAAAACTGTTTGTCGGACAGAGACGCGAAATCGGGACCTTTGTTTTTCGCGGGCAAGCGCTCTGCCGACTGAATTACCCAAGCGTATCAGCGTAGACTCCGCTGAAGCCTGAAAATTTCATTCTGGAAACATCCCGCAAGGATGTGGCTAAGCCGTGTCCCCGCAGTATCCTTTCTTCCTGGAATGCTAGTCTTGCAAGTTTCGCAGGAGAGCTTCCGTGAATTTTGGGAGGTAGGAGACGAGGAACTGGCGGAAGTAAAGAAGTGACGTAAGTCAGTCGCTGGGACACTTGCCTGCGAAAGGCAGAAGCCTCGAGTTCGAGACCCAGTCCGGTACTCAGTTTCAATCTGCAAACAAGTTTTAGGCTAGAATACAGTCTTAGAAATGTTGTTATATAGATATTGCTCGTGCAAGTGAAAGTGTACTTCAGAAAATTTTTTTTGAAATGGATCTTGAATGTGTGTCAAATTATCTTCAAATAGAAGTTCAACGTTAGCTTGAACAAAAGGGGAGTCAAGAATAAGCAGCACGTCCTGATCGTTTTCTGTGTTTCCGTACCTTCAGTACATGTACAGCATATAAACGAAATGAAACTGGAGTGAACGCACCTGTAAATTGAATGCCACATTTTTTTTATTTTTAGAAAATTGACCTTAGCGAAAGACTGTGTGCAACCACACCGCCATATTTCGATTTCCCTGCAGTTTGCTTGCCACATGACACCGGCGCTGAGAAACGGCATATCGGACTCGCGCGGCGGGGAAAAGCACGGTGCGAGGACAAGCGACAGTTGGCAGCCCTGCCCCCCCCCCCCCCCCCGCAACGGATTAAATGCTGACACGCGATATGCGACGCCAGAAATATCAAACCACGATACCTGAAACAGTACACTGAGTTAATAACGGCAGCTTGCGTAAGTGGTAGCCGACCGAGTGAGCAGTTCTGGAGTAGGGCAGCTGATAAATACTGGTCTCTACATAACCATAGTTTGCTACTGAACTGATGGCTATTCTGTATGATGGAAAAACTGGTTACAATTTATATGCTGCCTTCAACAAACTAAATTATAATAGTTCCAAATCACGTACTGATATAAGTTTTCTGTTTATTAAAATGTTATTTATAACTTTATTTTTTAGAGTTGTTTAGAGGTTATTTTGTGCATAGAGGTACTTTACTTTTAGGTGGCGTATTAATGTAAATGTAAATGTAATAATGATTCGTATAAGACAATGCTAATAGCGCGTAGGCAATGCAATGACCGTCGGGTAACATGGTGTATTTATGCGAGGAATTAATATTTCTTTCGACAGTATAGGTGTTCTAGTTTCTGAAACGAAGCTTGGTGAGTTGCGTACATATTTAGACTATGTATTCTAGATACTTTAAGAACTTAAAAAAAACAAAAACAGTTTGTAGCGAGTGATTTTGCTTATTAACTGGCTTACATGAAAAGATCATCTGTAACGTGTGTGATTGCATACTGTAATACGACAGCAACAAATTATTGTTAGGTAGATACGTTATTAGATGATATCATTGATAATTATCGAGCCTGGGGGCGCAGTGTTTAGCACACTGCGCTCGCATTCTGAAGGACTACGGTTCAAACCCACGTCCGGCCATCCAGATTTGTTTTCCGTGATTTCCCTAAATCGCTCCAGCTTCCTAAATCGCTTCCGAGCTTGTACTCCGTCTCTAATGACGTCGACGGAACGTTAGACCCAATATTGCTTCCTTTTTTCGTCATTGTTAATTTCCAATAAATTACGGTTAGTAAATGGAAATTCTCGCTTGATTTAGGTAATTTGAAGGTCTGACAGTGTTCCACGTTCGTGAATTTGCCCTGTCAACCACTGCTACACGACGCAGTGCTAACCTTAAATTAACAATTTGAACATTTCAGTCCTGGGTCGTGGGAAACCTGCAGAAAATTCGTTGTGTGAACAGGGTAGTACAAATACCAACCCATTTCTGGTAATGCTTCCTAACTTTCAGACAGGTCATGATGTAGCGTGAAATTTTGGTGGAGTGGGGATCGAGTTATTGGTTGTGTAGACAAGGCGCTCAGTTTAACATTTTTTTTTATTTACTACTGACAATTTCAACTAACGTAGCACAAATTACTCATAATAAAAGAACATAATTTTCAGTAGCGTGATATAACCAAACACAAACCATACTTTTAACAATGGCATAGCAAGGTCAAATAGAGAAAAAAAATTAATCTGCCATACAACGTACCACCAGGCAACAACATACGCCTTAAAATGTATGGCACTGTTACAGTATACACACATCAAAAAAAGTTCCGTATCACCTCGGTTCCGACAGTTCCTCAACCTGCACAGAAATTTGGATTAGAGATCAACATAAACATCTTTACCGCCTTTTTTATTGCTTATGGAAACCACTCTTTGCATATTGTACCACCATACAGCGAGAGGCAGTGGTCCAGATTGCTGTACACACCGGTATTTCTAATACCCAGTATCACGTCCTCTTTCATTGATGCATACCTGTATTCGTCGTGGTATACTGTCCACAAGTTCATCAAGGCACTGTTGCTCCTGATTGTCCCACTCCTCAACGGCGGTTCGGGGTGGAGCCCATTTTCAATCTATCCCAGGCATGTTCGATAGGGCTCATGTCTGGAGAACAAGCTGGCCACTCTAATCAAGCGATGTCGCTATCCTGATGGAAGGCCGGCCGCTGTCGACGAGTAGTTCTAGGCGCTTCAGTCCGGAACCGCGCTACTGCTACGGTCGCAGGTTCGAATCCTGCCTGAGGCGCCGGCCAGAGTGGCCGAGCGGTTCTAGGCGCTACAGTTTGGAACCGCGTGACCGCTACGGTCGCAGGTTTGAACCCTGCCTCGGGCATGGATGTGTGTGATGTCCTTAGGTTACTTAGGTTTAAGTAGTTCTAAGTTCTAGGGGACTGATGACCTCATAAGTTAAGTCCCATAGTGCTCAGAGCCATTTGAATCATTTTTGAGCCTGCCTTAGGCATGGTTGTGTGCGATTCCTTAGGTTAGTTAGGTTTAAGTTACTCTAAGTCTAGCGGACTGATGGCCTCAGATATTAAGTCCCATAGTGTTTAGAGCCATTTGAACTTGGAGGAAGTCATTCACAAGATGTGGACGATGGGTGCACAAATTGTCGTCCATGAAGATGAATGCCTCGCTAATATGCTGCCGATAAGATTGCACTATCGGTCGGAGGATTGCATTCACGTATCGTACAGCCGTTACGGCGCCTTCCAAGAGCACCAGCGGCGCACGTCGGCCCCACATAGTGCCACCCCAAAACAGCAGGGAGCCTCCACCTTGCTGCACTCGCTGTACAGTGTGTCTAAGGCGTTCTGCCTGACCGGGTTGACTCCAAACACGTCTCCGACGATTGTCTGGTTGAAGGCATATGTGACACTCATCGGTGAAGAGAACGCGATGCCAGTCCTGAGCGGTCCGTTCGGCATTTGTTAGGCCCATCTGTACCGCGCTGCATGGTGTCGTGGTTGCAAAGAAGGACCTCGCCATAGACGTCTGGAGTGAAGTTGCACATCATGCAGCCCATTGCGTACAGTTTGAGTCGTATCACGACGTCCTGTGGTTGCACGAAAAGCATTATTCAACATGGCGGCGTTGCTGTCACCGTTCCTCTGAGCCATAATTGGTAGAAAGCGGTCATCCACTGCAGTAGTAACCCTTGGGTGGCCTGAGCGAGGCATGTCATCGACAGTTCCTGTCTCTCTGTATCTCCTCCATGTCCGAACAACAACGCTTTGGTTCACTCCGAAACGCCTGGACACTTCCGTTGTTGAGAGCCCTTCTTGGCACAAAGTAACAATGTGGATGCGATCGAACCGCGATATTGACCGTCTAGCCATGGTTGAACTACAGACAACACGAGCCGTGTACCTCCTTCCTGGTGGAATCACTCGAACTGATTGGCTGTCGGACCCCGTCCGTCTAATAGGCGCTGCTCATGCATGGTGGTTTACATCTTTGGGCGGGTTTAGTGACATCTCTGTCCATTCAAAGGGACTGTGTCTGCGATACGATATCCACAGACAATGTCTATCTTCAGGAGATCTGGTAACTGGGATGACGCAAAACTTTTTTCTGATGTGTGTGTGTTTTTTTTCAGTTTCAACGTTTTGTTGACAGACAATTAGCAGTCTTATGAATCGTTATTAACAAACCCGTCACAGTTTCAGTATGTACGTTTGTCGGCTAGTGTCAAACCAACTGGTTCATTCTCATTCGTGGCCTACTGAGGCTGCACTGAAAGTCCCTGACTTTAATAAGAAACTTGAAAACTGCAAAATATGTTTTATAAAATGTTCGCAGATAACTTTCGCTGCCAACTTAGCAAGTTATAATCAGTGTTTGAGTTTGATTTGCTAAGTAGGCACATGTTGATGGTAACCAGTCATCTGCGAACATTTTATAAAACATGTAGTGCCATTCTGCTGTTTGTTATTAAAGTCAGGCAATTTCATTGCGGCCTCAGTAGGCCTGCCTTCACTATGGCACCAGCTATCAACATCACTACCAAGCTATCCACACTCGTGTCTGAATAATTTATTATACAATACATATACGAAATATCGTTACGTATACACAGTGTATAAAAAAGAATCATCCGATTTGGCACTTCTGTATTTCTGAAACTAATAATCATACACAATAAATTTTGTAGAAATAATTCGAATGCCAAGATTGCTTAAATACTGTTTACTGGATAACCGATTTCAACACACTAAAGGTACCATCATCGGATCTGAATGTAGATTAACATGTATAAACTATTTGGATATAACGATACATGAGGCAGACAAGCCCAGCTGATATCCAAATGGTTTATAAATGTTAATCTACATTCAGATCCGATTATGGCACTTTAGTGTGTTGCAACCAGTTATCCAGTAAACAGTATTTGAGCGATCTTGGCTTTTGAATTATTTCTACAACAGAGTGATCGCCCCTACGCACTATGTGTTCACTGCAATAATTTTTTTTCCATACCTTTTCATAAGTGTTCAGTACGCCCCCTTGAGATGCAGGACATATGTCAGTGCGATTTCAAATTGTGCGATATCAGTTCATTCATTGTTGATGGTACTGCAGACACATAAAAAGAGTCTTTTATATACCCTCACAAGAAATAATCACATACAGTCAGGTCCGGTGACCTTGGAGGCCAGTAACGTATTGCTAAATCATTTTGTCCGGTGCGACCGATCCATCGTTCTGTATAGCTTTGATTTAAAAACTCCCGCACTTTCAGACGCCAGTGTGACTGTGGCACGTAAAACCCGAGAGTCTGCTCTTTCCAACAGTACGTTGTTCACGCACATATCTCAAATAACATAATAGTTGTGATTTTTTTAAATGGGAATTTTTTTAAATGGGATGATTCTTTTTTTTACACCCTGTATAACACTTCAATTACATAAGGCAGTAACAAAACAAAATGTTAGTGCACAGATGGTCAAATGCTTCAAATGGCTCTGAGCATTATGGGACTTAACATCTGAGGTCATCAGTCCCCTAAAACTTAGAACTACTGAAACCTAACTAACCTAAGGATACCACACACTCCCATGCCCGAGACAGGATTCGAACCTGCGACCGCAGTGGTGGCGCGGTTCCAGACTGAAGCGCCTAGAAGCGCTCGGCCACGGTTAATCACGCCCACGTCCTGAACAGACCGATTATTTCTGCTTTGTATCACAACGCACCCTGCCACACGCCCCGCATGCCATTAATACAAACAAGACGTTACTCAGCGCTCGCAAACTTCCGTTCAAGACGTTGTTTTACAAGTGCCTGCGTTGGAGACACGTTTGCACGTGAGATAGAGCACAACTTCAGTCACAAAGCAAACAGTCTACCACCATCAGTTGCGTAAGCACTCAGGCAGTACAACTTGTGATCTGCTCCTTTGACTCTTCTGGAATTGCTTTGCGTTCGGCCACGTAAACACACAACCCACTCCACCAGGTTGCTGTCAACATGGCAGCTCTGTCCGCTCTACCCGTCGTGTCGTCCGGCTATCCCACACACGCCATTGCTTGATTCCACTCAGACTTGGCTCATACTAAGACTCGGTGCTTCGTGCCACGCCAGTAACCACAACACCGTCCCTTCCTGCTCGCCTGCTGTACAACCACAGACTACACTTCGTTTCTCATCTCCAAGCACAGCCCGAGCCGCCAGCCTCGGCCGCCACCACAGGCCTCTCGCCCCGCAGTGACAGGCGACGACTTACCGTACGCACAACCACGGCCACAGCGCTGGCATCCAGAAAAAGTTGCTAATTGTGATCGCTGCAGCTGACTCACGGCGACAATTACGTCTGATGACGTCTCCGATGCTCTTCATAAGGGTGCGGCGAATAAAGCCCCTGGTCCAGATGGGTTCCCGCTGGAGTTTTACCGCACATTCCACGACATCATGGGCTCACGCTGGACTGCGATGTATGAAAAACTGATGAACTCTGACCTTTCCCGCCCACCCGAATTCGTAGATGGCTTGCTTATTCTGGTCCCCAAGCCATCTGGAGGTCGGGGAGTTGGGCATTATCGACCGTCGACCTTGATAAATTGTGACTTCAAGATTTTTACCCGGATTCTTGCCGCTCGCCCTCGGCGCCTCATTCCTCAATTCATCTCTCTGGATCAAACGTGCTTTGGTGGTGACAGTCACATTCAGACGGCACTCAGCGATTACCGTGACGTCATAGCACTGGCCACGACCTGCCGCCGTAACGGCGCCTTAGTGACAGTGGACTTCGACCACGCCTTTGATACATGCCTTTCTTGAAAACGTACTCAGACGGATGACCTTTCCCCGCAGGTTTATACACATAGTCTTGCGACTCCTCCGAGGTGCCGCGTCGAGAGTGCTGGTCAATGGTCGTGTGGCGGGCCCTATTCATGTCATGCGGTCGGTCCCTCAAGGATGTCCGTTGTCGATGCTGCTTTTCGCCATCAACTTGAGCCATTGTTAAACGGCCTGACGAGCCGGCTCACGGGGATAACAATGATGGGGAATGCTTCCATCTGCCGCGCCTATGCAGATGATGTGGTGTTCTTGGTTCTAACGGAGGATGAAGTGCGAGAGGCACTGGAATGGATCAACCAGTACGAGACTGCAGCGGGCAGCCGCGTAAACCTGAAGATATCTTGTGCTATGCACGTCGGTAGAGGTCTTCCAGCAGAGAGTGTGGCTCCATTGCCATTAGTGGACAAGCTCAAATGTTTGGGGATCACCTTCACGCGTGATATACAGCGCACGATCTCATTTAACTATAAACGCCTGCTTCAAGCTATCCGCGCGACCGTTCGTGGCAACCTCCTGAGAGCATTGGACACGTTACAAAGGGTGGATTTTGTTAACACTCATCTAGTCTCGTGACTGCCCCATTTAGCACAGACTTTACCGATGCCAAAGGCAATGGCACACAGACTTGAGGCGGCGTTCGGCTGCTTTGTAAGCACGGGTCTTATCCTGAAAGTCCGCTACGACACACTGACACTTCCTCCTCGAGATGGCGGCCTGCTCCTGGTCTGAGTGCAACACGTGAAAGAAATATCTGGAGATGCAGAAATCGTCCACGCCCTTAGACACGTCACAATCACCGAATCTTGCCGTTGATAGACTTGGATAGTCAATTATAAACGCAGTTCTCAAATTTTTAAACGTTTATTTGCTTCTTCGATATAAAATTCGTAGATCCTATCCTCGTCGCCATTGTAGAGTCTTGTACCACAAGGAAGCAAGAGGGAGGATACTGTTGTGGGTGGCCGGTATTCTCTTTCTACAACACAAATGCACACGTGGGTTAACACGGGTGTTAATGTACATGAACTTGAAATATTTACATATCTTGAAGAGATCCCATGTGGTGTGCTACAAGCTCGTCGGTGCAATTCGGAAAAAAATGGTTCAAATGGCTCTGAGCACTATGGGACTCAACTTCTGACGTCATCAGTTCCCTACAACGTAGAACTACTTAAACCTAACTAACCTAAGGACATCACACACATCCATCCCCGAGGCAGAATTCGAACCTGCGACCGTAGCGGTCGTGCGGCTCCAGACTGAAGCACCTAGAACCGCTCGGCAACTCCGGCCGGCGCAGTTCGGTAAACTTGCTATTATTGACTTATAGTGTCACTGCTAGTGCCGCAGTAGTTACTAATCTGGTCACTATGTAATGTCGTAGGCTGTGACATGAACTGAGCCCTTTCCGCGATGAACTGACAGGCGCCAAACTGGATGATTGAGTGAGTACCTCCGGTCAGCGGCGGCGGCCTAAATACATACTGTCGAGAGGGCGTTGGTGAAGTGATGCTTGTTGGTGTCTCTGGCCTCTTGATCCAGCACCTACTGTCGATCTCCGTGCTTCATCTTTGCCGACCGGTGCGCTGGCGACAGCCTACGCCAGCACCTAGTACTTTTTTCCCAACATATGTGCGGTAAAACTCCAGCGGGAACCCATCTGGACCTGGGGCTTTATTCGCAGCACCCTTGTGAAGAGCATCGGTGACCTCATCAAACTTAATTGTCGCTGTGAGAATCTCCGCATCAGCCTCATCCAGGGTACCCGTCAAGGAACGGAGGAACATCAGTCGTTATCGCTATGTCCTCTGCTGCATAGAACTGCTTGTAGTGATCCACAAAGGCTTTTAAGATGTCATTCTGGGACGTCAATCGACGAGCAACTGGCATGTCGAGGGCGTTGACCAGCTTTCTCCGACACCGCTGCCTCTCTCGGATAACATGATGCATTGACAGGGGCTCTCCTAGTACACAATCGTGACATCTTGGGCGTACTATTGCGCCTTCAAGGCGATGACGCATAAGGGAAATTATCCCATTGCCACAGCATTTTGTCGCGACCGTGATTCATCAGCGAACGACGTAAAGCAGGCTTGGTGCAGTCGTGCCATCACCAGAGTGTTGAAGGATACACTGGAAGGCGTCTCATACAGTTGTTCCACGTCGTTTCTACGACGTGCCTGCATTCTGGATCCTTGAGATGGGCGACATTCAGCTTCCACAGGCCTCGACGGCGCCACACCTTCTGCCTCTGGAGCGAAACAGTGCAAATGTAGGTGATATGGTCGGAAAAGGCGGTAGGCCATAACTCAGCGTCGAGCGTGGCAATTGCGATTTCTTGGGGAACGTAGACACAGTCAAGACGACTTGCTGAATGGCTGGTGACGTACGTATATCCAGGCAGGTCACCATGCACGCGGTCCCAAGTATCGGCGAGGTTCAGTTCATGCGCGAGCAGCTTGAGTGCCCGGCATGTGGTGAAATGCGGATGTTGGGTCTTCAGGGATAACAGACAATTGATGTCTCCGCCAAGAATAATATGATCGTAGTGGCCAGCAAACAAAGGAGCGACCTGTTCTGAATAGAATCGCGACCGTTGCCGGCGCTTGGCCGTACCCGAGGAAACGTAAACATTGATAACTCGGACACCGTGAAAAGTCACAGCATGACCCCTTGCCGACGGTGGGTAAATCACGTCGTCTACATCAAGGCCTTTCTTTAAAAGAGTAGCTGTCCGACTGCCTCCGTCAGCACACGGCGTGAGGTAGGACAAATAGCCACAGATATTAGGAAACGTCGTCATGCGAATTTCCTACAAAAGGGCAACATCGAGGTCCGACGCCCTCAACATTTCACCGGTCGGAGTGGCCGAGCGGTTCTAGGCGCTACAGTCTGGAACCGTGCTACCGCTACGGTTGCAGGTTTTACTCCTGCCTCGGGCATGAATGTGTGTGATGTCCTTACGTGAGTTAGGTTTAATTAGTTCTAAGTTCTATGGGACTCATGACCTCAGAAGTTAAGTCCCATAGTGCTCAGAGCCTTTTGAACGAACCTCAGCATTTCACGGAGCAATTGTAGTTTGACAGGGGTGCCAATGTTGTTGACATTGATGGAGCCAATCGTGTAAGCTTGTCGTTGAATTGGGACTACTGGGACGCTGATGGAGGCACGAAGAGCTGAAGCAAACAGGAATGTTGTCCCAGGAGGCTGCACATCCCCATCCAGCAAGCCTGTCGATTAGTAGTCGTGGGTCGGAGCAGCAGCATTCGCTGCTGTCTCAACGGTGGGTCTTTCGTCGTCTACATTGTCAGACCACGCAAAGGTGCTAGATGGTTTGCGCTCGGTGGAGTACTTGCGGAGTCCGAAGGCGGCGTCACGTCGGCGGTGGAAGAGTGGTGCTGGCTCAGCTACTGTTCAGCGTCCATAGGTACAGCGTCTGGTGCAGGCAAAGATGGGTGTACCTCCGACGGGCTGCAGACTGGTACTTCCACCACGGAATCGTCCATCGGGGCAATAGTTTGAAAGATGTGATCCTCATCGTCGTGAGACTGCTTCCTGCTGGTGTCAGACGGGGTGATCCGACGTTTCCGACGTCTCTTCGGCGACCGTTGCTTGCGCACGTGATCTTCAGTGTATGAAGACGCACGGGGATCCGGATGTTCGGGCACAAAAGCATCGGTAGCCACAACCATGGAGTCAAGGGCCGTCCACTGTACCAGAGATTGCTCTCCAATACACATGGCGGGAAGAGGGGGCAAGGGCGCCGGTCCTTCCGCAACGGCCTGAGGCATTACCAGAGACCACGATGTGGTAGCAGTAGGAGCCAGTGGTGATCGCGATCGGGGGTCGTTATGGAGAAACGTCAGAAGTAGCGTCGAAGCAGCGGACGTGGCCGGCAGGTCACCAGGCGGTAACTGTGTGATTCCTCGTTGCAGACAGCCGGAACGGAGGTGTCCTTCTTTTCCACATGCCGAGCATGTCTTCGGCCGGTTATCATAAATAATAATTGCACGGCAGCCACCAATATATACACTACTGGCCATTAAAATTGTTACACCAAGAAGAAATGCAGATGATAAACGGGTATTCATTGGACAAATATATTATGCTAGAACTGACATGTGATTACATTTTGACGCAATTTGGGTGCATAGATCCTGATAAATCAGTACCCAGAACAACAACGTCTGGCCGTAATAACGGCCTTGATACGCCTGGGCGTTGAGTCAGAGCTTGGATGGCGTGTACAGGTACAGCTGCCCATGCAGCTTCAACACGATACCACAGTTCATCAAGTGTAGTGACTGGCATATTGTGACGAGCCAGTTGCTCGGTCACCATTGACTAGACGTTTTCAATTGGTGAGAGATTGTGCTGGCCAGGGCAGCAGTCGAACATTTTCTGTATCCAGAAAGGCCCGTACAGGACCTGCAACATGACCGAGACTTGTAACCAATGGCACCCCATACCATCACGCCGGGTGATACGCCAATATGGCGATGACGAATACGCGCTTCCAATGTGCTTTCACCGCGATGTCGCCAAACACGGATGCGACCATCATGATGCTGTATACAGAACCTGGATTCATCCGAAAAAATTACGTTTTGCCATTCGTGCACCCAGGTTCGTCGTTGAGTACACCATCGCGGGCGCTCCTGTGCAGCGTCAAGGGTAACCGCAGCCATGGTCTCCGAGCTGATAATCCATGCTGCTGCAAACGTCGTCGAACAGTTCGTGCAGATGGTTGTTGTCTTGCAAACGTCCCCATCTGTTGACTCAGGGATCGAGACGTGGCTGCATGATCCATTACAGCCATGCGGATAAGGTGCCTGTCATCTCGACTGCTAGTGATGAGAGGCCCTTAGGATCCAGCACGGCATTCCGTATTACCCTCCTGAACCCACCGAATCTATATTCTGCTAACACTGATTGGATCTCGACCAACGCGAGCGGCAATGTCGCGATACGATAAACCGCAATTGCGATAAGCTACAATCCGACCTTTATCAAAGTCGGAAAGGTGAAGGTACCCATTTCTCCTCCTTACATGAGGCATCACAACAACGTTTCACCAGACAACGCCTGTCAACTGCTCATTGTGTATGATAAATCGGTTGGAAACTTTTTTCACGTCAGCACGTTGTAGTTGTCGCCACCGGCGCCAACCTTCGGTGAATGCTCTGAAAAGCTAATCATATGCATATCACAGTATCTTCTTCCTGTCGGTTAAATTTCGCGTCTGTAGCACGTCATCTTCGTGGTGTAGCAAATTTAATGGCCAATAGTGTAAGTAGGACGGCACAAGTTTGGTTAGCTCTATGCGGATCTGTCGTCCGCCGTTGAGAACCGGGTATGTAGTGAACTGAACCCACTTTTCAACTCTATATCGCCTTCCCATATGGGCGGAATGCGGATACCACTACCTCTGAAGGCACCTCGAAATGGAGTTCAAACACACGTATCGTCCGCAGTCCAAGTCCCGCATGTTCCACAGTTACGTCACCTGTGTGTCCATCAGAGTGATGGAACTTAAGACCATCTACATCTACATCTATACTCCGCGAGCCACCTTACGGTGTGTGGCGGAGGGTACTTATTGTACCACTATCTGATCCCCCCTTCCCTGTTCCATTCACGAATTGTGCGTGGGAAGAACGACTGCTTGTAAGTCTCCGTATTTGCTCTAATTTCTCGGATCTTTTCGTTGTGATCATTACGCGAGATATATGTGGGCGGTAGTAATATGTTGCCCATCTCTTCCCGGAATGTGCTCTCTCGTAATTTCGATAATAAACCTCTCCGTATTGCGTAACGCCTTTCTTGAAGTGTCCGCCACTGGAGCTTGTTCAGCATCTCCGTAACGCTCTCGCGCTGACTAAATGTCCCCATGACGAATCGCGCTGCTTTTCGCTGGATCATGTCTATCTCTTCTATTAACCCAACCTGGTAAGGATCCCATACTGATGAGCAATACTCAAGAATCGGACGAACAAGCGTTTTGTAAGCTACTTCTTTCGTCGATGAGTCACATTTTCTTAGAATTCTTCCTATGAATCTCAACCTGGCGCCTGCTTTTCCCACTATTTGTTTTATGTGATCATTCCACTTCAGATCGCTCCGGATAGTAACTCCTAAGTATTTTACGGTCGTTACCGCTTCCAATGATTTACCACCTATGGCATAATCGTACTGGAATGGATTTCTGCCCCTATGTATGCGCATTATATTACATTTATCTACGTTTAGGGAAAGCTGCCAGCTGTCGCACCATGCATTAATCCTCTGCAGGTCTTCCTGGAGTACGTACGAGTCTTCTGATGTTGCTACTTTCTTGTAGACAACCGTGTCATCTGCAAATAGCCTCACGGAGCTACCGATGTTGTCAACTAAGTCATTTATGTATATTGTAAACAATAAAGGTCCTATCACGCTTCCTTGCGGTACTCCCGAAATTACCTCTACATCTGCAGATTTTGAACCGTTAAGAATGACATGCTGTGTTCTTTCTTCTAGGAAATCCTGAATCCAATCACAAACCTGGTCCGATATTCCGTAAGCTCGTATTTTTTTTCACTAAACGTAAGTGCGGAACCGTATCAAATGCCTTCCTGAAGTCCAGGAATACGGCATCAATCTGCTCGCCAGTGTCTACGGCACTGTGAATTTCTTGGGCAAATAGGGCGAGCTGAGTTTCACATGATCTCTGTTTGCGGAATCCATGTTGGTTATGATGAAGGAGATTTGTATTATCTAAGAACGTCATAATACGAGAACACAAAACATGTTCCATTATTCTACAACAGATTGACGTAAGCGAAATAGGCCTATAATTATTCGCATCTGATTTATGACCCTTCTTGAAAATGGGAACGACCTGCGCTTTCTTCCAGTCGCTAGGTACTTTACGTTCTTCCAGCGATCTACGATAAATTGCTGATAGAAAGGGGGCAAGTTCTTTAGCATAATCACTATAGAATCTTAAGGGTATCTCGTCTGGTCCGGATGCTTTTCCGCTACTAAGTGATAGCAGTTGTTTTTCAATTCCGATATCGTTTATTTCAATATTTTCCATTTTGGCGTCCGTGCGACGGCTGAAGTCAGGGACCGTGTTACGATTTTCCGCAGTGAAACAGTTTCGGAACACTGAATTCAGTATTTCTGCCTTTCTTCGGTCGTCCTCTGTTTCGGTGCCATCGTGGTCAACGAGTGACTGAATAGGGGATTTAGATCCGCTTACCGATTTTACATATGACCAAAACTTTTTAGGGTTCTTGTTTAGATTGTTTGCCAATGTTTTATGTTCGAATTCGTTGAATGCTTCTCTCATTGCTCTCTTTACGCTCTTTTTCGCTTCGTTCAGCTTTTCCTTATCAGCTATGATTCGACTACTCTTAAACCTATGATGAAGCTTTCTTTGTTTCCGTAGTACCTTTCGTACATGATTGTTGTACCACGGTGGATCTTTCCCCTCGCTTTGGACCTTAGTCGGTACGAACTTATCTAAGGCGTACTGGACGATGTTTCAGAATTTTTTCCATTTTTGTTCCACATCCTCTTCCTCAGAAATGAACGTTTGATGGTGGTCACTCAGATATTCTGCGATTTGTGCCCTATCACTCTTGTTAAGCAAATATATTTTCCTTCCTTTCTTGGCATCTCTTATTACACTTGTAGTCATTGATGCTACCACTGACTTATGATCACTGATACCCTCTTCTACATTCACGGAGTTGAAAAGTTCCGGTCTATTTGTTGCTATGAGGTCTAAAACGTTAGCTTCACGAGTTGGTTCTCTAACTATCTGCTCGAAGTAATTCTCGGACAAGGCAGTCAGGATAATGTCACAAGAGTCTCTGTCCCTGGCTCCAGTTCTGATTGTGTGACTATCCCATTCTATACCTGGTAGATTGAAGTCTCCCCCTATTACAATAGTATGATCACGAAACTTCTTCACGACGTTCTGCAGGTTCTCTCTGAGGCGCTCAACTACTACGGTTGCTGATGCAGGTGGTCTATAGAAGCATCCGACTATCATATCTGACCCACCTTTGATACTTAGCTTAACCCAGATTATTTCACATTCGCATTCGCTAATAACTTCACTGGATATTATTGAATTCTTTACTGCTATAAATACTCCTCCACCATTGGCGTTTATCCTATCCTTGCGGTATATATTCCATTCTGTGTCTAGGATTTCGTTACTGTTCACTTCCGGTTTTAACCAACTTTCCGTTCCTAATACTATATGCGCACTATTTCCTTCAATAAGAGATACTAATTCAGGAACCTTGCCCTGGATACTCCTGCAGTTTACCAATATTACGTTAACTTTTCCTGTTTTTGGTCTCTGAGGACGGACGTTCTTTATCAACGATGATAATGTCCTCTCTGGTAAGCCGTCAGGTATTTTATCGTTTCGCCCAAGGGGGGGTCCCTCTAACCTAAAAACCCCCGTGTGCACGCCACACGTACTCTGCTACCCTAGTAGCTGCTTCCGGTGTGTAGTGCACGCCTGACCTGTCTAGGGGGGCCCTACAGTTCTCCACCCAATAACGGAGGTCGATGAATTTGCAACCATTATAGTCGCAGAGTCGTCTGAGCCTCTGGTTTAGACCCTCCACACGGCTCCAAACCAGAGGACCGCGATCGACTCTGGGCACTATGCTGCAGATATTAAGCTCAGCTTGCACTCCGCGTGCGGTGCTGGTTGTCTTCACCAAATCAGCCAGCCGCCGGAAGGAACCAAGGATGGCCTCAGAACCCAAGCGGCAGGCGTCATTCGTTCCGACATGTGCTACTATCTGCAGCCGGTCACACCCAGTGCGTTCAATAGCTGCCGGAAGGGCCTCCTCCACATTACGGACGAGACCCCCCGGCAAGCACACCGAGTGCACACTGGCATTCTTCCCCGACCTACCCGCTATTTTCCTGAGGGGCTCCATAACCCGCCTAACGTTGGAGCTCCCTATAACTAATAGGCCCGCCCTCTGTGACTGTCGGGACCTTGCCGGAGAATCGGCCACTGGCCCAACAGGCGAGGCATCCTGTGGTGGCTCGGAAACGATGTCATCACCACTAGGAAGCACCCCGTACCTGTTGGAAAGGCGTAAGGCAGCTGCCACGCGGCCAGATCCCACCTTCGCCTTTCGGCCAGGCACGCGCGAGCCCACCACTGTCCGCCATTCACCCTGGAGTGATGGCTGACCGGTAAGATGCTCACTGCCGGAAGACGCAGCGACATCAGGGGCTCCATGTGATTCCAAGGCCACCGAAGTAGGCTTAGGTCTCACCACAGTTGCCCCAACGCCACTACGAGCCGACGCCTGCGCCTCGAGCTCGATGAGCCTAACAGACAAAGCCTCCACCTGCCCCCGAAGAGTGGCCAATTTTCCTTGCGTCCGCTCACAACAACCACAGTCCCTACACATGACTATGTTTACCCTACCCTATACGGTGACAAATTCCCAAGATAATCTTCTGATGAGCTACTCTGATAATCAAGAAACACTCACTGAAATACGAGACGCGAAAACTACGCTAGGTTTTCCCAGAAAAACTATTTAAAAGCTAAGCGCAGCAAATAAGTACAAAAACGCTTTATACAAACACTACTCGCTGCTGCTGGTGCTCTCGCTCTGGCTGTCACAAGACAACTGCTGATTCAAGTGACTAGTGGCTAACGGCCGCGAAACAAACAAAGACGGTTTTAGCGCGCTTTCTGTTCTAAACGATCAAGAAAACACTAAGAAATCTAACACGAAAACTACGTAAAGTTTTATCAAGAACTGTTAGTTACTATGCAGAGCAGATAAACACAAATAGAATCCCTTCCTTAGTGGAAGGTCGTAAACAAAATGCAAAATAAACGCTTTATACAAACAGTACTCGCTGCTGCTGGTGCTCTCGCTCTGGCTGTCACAAGACCACTTCGAGATGCACGTAGAATTTTATCACATATGTCTTCGTTAACCAGTTTCACTGCTCACTATAGATAGGTAAATGCCAACAAGATCGTTGCAATCAATCTTGACTTTATCTCTGATAAACTGTTCGATTTCCAGTGCTTTTGGTAGGGCATATTCAGGTGCAAAGCTAATCTTCAGTGCCGATTTTCTGTGGGTATAAGCCATTCTCTGTCGAAGGAAATGTAGCGCGCTAAGGCGGCAGAATCACGTAAGCAACTCCGCGAGCTAGCTGCGCGGCAAGGACGTAAACAAGACGTCCGTACCGCTACCGTGCCGAAAGGCGACTGCACTCTCGAAAGAACAGATGCCATTGATGACCGTGCAGCTTCTCTAGAATAAATGATAATTAACTGAAAGCCTCAGCTGCCGATAGGTGTTGCTGACATACCTTGATGGGAACAGCTGAAAATGTGTGCCCCGACCGGGACTCGAAACCGGGATAGCCTGCTTACATGGCAGACGCTCTATCCAGCTGAGCCACCGAGGACACTGATGAATAGCGCGACTGCAGGGCCTTATTCCTTGCAGGCTTCGCGTGAGACCCACATTCCCAACTGCCCACAATCTACGTACGTATTGTTCCTAATAGATATAGTGGATGAGCAAAGCATCTATATGGTCTTAAGATTTGCACAATAAGGTCTAAAACAATTCAAACACATATTAACAAATGCCTCTAAAATAACAAAATTTCGTTTTAAGAGAAACACATATCTGAAATGC
Source organism: Schistocerca cancellata (assembly GCF_023864275.1). Taxonomy (NCBI): domain Eukaryota; kingdom Metazoa; phylum Arthropoda; class Insecta; order Orthoptera; family Acrididae; genus Schistocerca; species Schistocerca cancellata. The sequence continues at coordinate 665,427,666 of NC_064628.1, forward strand.
GATACCATTTAAATGCGGTAGGGAGCTGGTGTTGAGTGGAAAGATACTGAGCCATAATAAATTTATTAACGTTTCTAAAAACACTAAGGAATTTAGTTTTAAAAAAGCAAAAATCAGAGAATAACAATAACAAATTGCCTCCAGAAGTGAAAAGACTAAGCCGGCCGCGGTGGCCGAGCGGTTCTAGGCGCTTCAGTGCGGAGCCGCGCGACGCTACGGTCACAGGTTCGAATCCTGCCTCGGGCATGGATGTGTGTGATGTCCTTAGGTTCGTTAGGTTTAAGTAGTTCTAAGTCTATGGGACTGATGACCTCAGATGTTAAGTCCCATAGTGCTCAGAGCCATTTGAACCATTTTTAGTCAAGAATATTACATGAAGTAAAAATACATTTACATTACAAACAGCATAACATACGATTAAATGAATATGTCACAAATATCAACCGTCGGCTATTGCCAGTAATTATCAAAACGCCATTGTCTCTGAAGTAGCCAAAATGACTGACAAATGTGGTTCAAATTTATGACGATAGAGGCTGTGCCGGAGGCAACGGCAGTAGCAATAATGCCTCCTCTTCTGTTAACATAGAACGGTGGTTGGCGCTACTACAGTACTACAAACCATCATTAAAAATTTCAGTCATGGTACACAGGCATTTTTAACTAGACCACAGTTATCAAGATATACAATCAACTATTCTGTAACAAAGAGACAACTCGTTACTTATTTAGTAAAAATTAAACATACTACAAATGCAGAAAAGTACGAACGTTATGCCGGAAACTTTGACTTTACTAAGGCATAAATTTTTCTTTAGGTTCTTTTTTCTTGTTAGAAGCAAACAATTTAGTTAGCAAACAACTCGAGCTCGTGATACTAGCCAACAGGTAACTACAGACATGCCTCAGAAATAACATAGCTAGATTACAAAATTTTCACTGACTATAAAGTACAATTCGTAAATCAGAAAAATTACATCTGCATTCTGTATCCTTAGATTCTAAAATCAGTTTGGAATAGTGGCAGCCGAAAGTCTACTCACACTGACAGAACTGAACTCAAGTAGTACCAGGTGAAACCTTCTTAGCATTTCTCGTAAAATCCACCGCCCATTGACAAACGCTTGCTTAGAGAGAGTCGACAGAAGGATGTAACGAAGATTACTCGTAGTCGGAAACCCACGGGTATCACCCAGCAGACGCCACCGCGTCCAGTACTTGCAAAAATCGCACTGGACTCCAACCCGGCACCACAATGGACACAAACTGCTTGCAACTTCAATACCAGAGGACACCCCGAATACTGTGCGTCCCGCCGAAGTAGCTTTTAAGATTTAATGTCCGCGGCTGCGACCAACACTCGGTCCCGCCAAACCCGCAGGGAGCAAAGGCACCACTCCTGCCAACGGGCCACGGCAGACGCTTGGCCACAGCGACTCGTCGCCCCGCTTGCGCTCTTCGCCGTCCGTGTCACACTCTCCTCTTCTCCATGTCGCCGCAGCCTTTAACTGCCTTCTCCTCAGACCTGGCCTCTGTCGGCAACAGTAACGCTGAATGCGCTATTGCGGCCGGAGGGATTCCAAATCCGCAGGAATTAGGCAAAATTAAACGCGGGCGGACGGCACAATATCTCTGCAAAAAATAAACGATATGGGACAAATTATGAAACTATCCCTAAGTACTAATTAATCTTACAATTTTACGGCCAACTTGGCCCACAAAACCTCATAATTCCCAAAATCACGTACGGTGAGCTGAATTTACTGTATGGTAACTATATATATATATATATATATATATATATATATATATATATATATATAAAGACAGTAACTGTTCTCGAAAGAACAGATACCATTGATGACTGTGCAGCTTCTCTAGAATTAATGATAATTAATTTTTCGGCAAAGTTTCTCTGCTTACATGGCAGACGATCTATCCATCTGAGCCACCGAGCAAACAGATGAATAGCGTGGCTGCAGGGACTTATCCCTTGCACGCTTCCCGTGAGACTCACATTCCCAACTGTCCACAATCTACATACGTATTATTCCTAATAGATATAGTGGATGGGCAAAGTATCTATTAGGAACAATACGTATGTAGAGTGTGGACAGTTGGGAATGTGGGTCTCACGGGAAGCTTGCAAGGGATATGTCCCTGTGTCGTCGGTGGCTCGGATGGATAGAGCGTCTGCCATATAAGCAGGAGATCCCGGGTTCGAGTTTCGGTCGGGGCACACATTTTGAGCTGTCCCCATCGAGACATATCAACAACATCTGTCGGCAGCTGAGGGTTTCAATTAATTATCACGTACGGTAACTGTGTAAGTAGGCTGTTTCGATTTTTATATTGGTAATGCCATGTAGCGCTCTGTATGAAAATCACTGGCTGTGCTGTGTGCAGCCTGTGGCTAGTTTGCATTGTTGTCTGCCATTGTAAAGGGGCAGCTGGATGTGAACAGCGCGTAGCGTTGCGCTGTTGGAGGTGAGCCGCCAGCAGTGGTGGATGTGGGGAGAGAGATGGAGTTTTGTAATTTGTCATGAACTGATATATATATTATGACTTTTGATGATATTAAGGTAAATACAGTGTTTGTTCTCTATTAAAATCTTTCATTTGCTAACTATCCCTATCAGTAGTTAGTGCCTTCAGTAGTTTGAATCTTTTATTTAGCTGGCAGTAGTGGCGCTCGCCGTATTGCAGTAGTTCGAGTAACGGAGATTTTTGTGAGGTAAGTGATTTCTGAAAGGTGTAGTTTAATGTTACTCAGGGCCATTCTTTTGCAGGGATCTTTGATAGTCAGATTGCGTTGCGCTAAAAACATTGTGTGTCAGGTTAAGCACAGTCTTGTATAAATTGTTCCAAGGGGACGTTTCATATGTATACATTGTTCTAAGGGGACGTTTCATATGTCGACCCTTAGCCTAGGATACCTCACTGGAATCTTCTGATTTTTTTTGTAGTTTGTGTAATTAGTGTAGATTTTGTTTATTGCTAGCATGTAATTGTAGAGAGAATCTCCTTTGTAGTTGCAGTCTTTCATTGTTGTACTGTAAAACAGTTGTGGCAACCATGTAGATTTGCACCAAGTATTTCGCAGCTGCAATTAACTAGATATTATTTTCAGTGCTATATTAAAGTGTTCTCTTATTTTTGCTCTTCAAATTGTCTTTTTTTTGTTATCGTGTGAAATATTGTGACAATAATGGCGTGTGAAAAACGTAACACTCGGCTCCAAAGTAAACTACGAAATAATAGTGACGACGAGCGTAGCTTATCAGCACCACTGTGTAGTGAATTAACAGACGTTCCAAGTAGTAATTTGGTAATTGTGCATAGGGAAATGGAGCGGGCGGCAAATAATGGTGTAGACAGTAAAACAGGTTGTGAACAGGGAAGCATTATCGATCGATCAGTCGGCAACAGCTCGCCTCAGGAATCCGAAATGATAGGACACAATTTTGCAAATACTGTAGATTCATGTTTTGCGTCCTCACCGTTTTCTCAAATAAGTCAAGACACATTTTCTGCTTGTCAAAATGTGAATGTTGCTGGTGCAAATGCACTGCCGAAAAGCGTAGAGGAACAGATTCCAGACACTAATGCATTGTTATTACAATTAATGCAACAAATGGGACAAAATCTTCAAAAGTTAGACACAATGGAACAGAATCAGAGACAAACACAGCAAAAGCTCCAAAAGTTAGACACAATGGAACAAAATCAGAGACAAACACAGCAAAAGCTGCAAAAGTTAGACACAATGGAACAAAATCTTCGGAAGTTAGACACCACACTTGAACAAACACGTGAAGATTTAACTACTGAGTTACATAACATTGAATCGAAATGTCAAAAGGTCTGTAATGACGTAAAAACACAAATTTGTGAGCATTTTCAGCCTATTTTTTCGCGGCATGAAAATGCATTACAGTATCACGAAGTAGCCATAAAAGAGCTGCAAACCATTGTTCATGAAAATCATGAGGCCTTGTGGGCTAAAATTGACTCAGTTGCATCTACCGATTCGGTTACGCAACTGGCAAAAACTCAGGAAAACTTAAAGAACACAGTAGATTCGATTTCAACACAAATGGACACTCTGAAACTTGGTTCAGAAAAACACACTGAGGAAATGTGTTCACTATCGGAGAAAGTAGCTGAACTTTCGGATCAGGTCACTAACTTATCTACAAAGGTAGATGATGATCTGAATGACACAAGACCCGTAGCCTTCACTGACACAGAAGAGTATGAACAAATAAGAAAATTCAAACAAAATCAAAATCAAATCAATACACAGTACAAAAGAGAAATCCGGGAAGTACAAGATCAGTTGACACAGGTAATACAAGAATTACGTATTTCAGAGGACACTAGCGCCCCAATACTGGAAGAGGGACATAGAAATACGGAAAAGCCACAATATAATAACACAGGGCATTTCGGTAATTATGAAAGGAATTGGCAAGGTGCACCGAATTTTGAGATGGAACCGCCGATACGACGTAACAATGACCGATATGTGACTCGCCGACATGATGATTTTGACTATAAGCTGTTCATTACTACACGTAAATTCAAAACATTTAAGAATTCTGGCAACGACATTCATCCACAAGCATGGCTCCATCAATTCTCTCATTGTTTTCCTCCCAACTGGTCATTGGAGCACAGATTAGAATTTATGTGTGGCTACTTGGAGAATGAACCAGCTGTAAGAATGCGATCGGTCATTCACGATTGTCACAGTGAAGGAGAATTTTATCATGCCTTCCTCTCAGCGTATTGGTCTCAAGCTACACAAGACCGTGTAAAACATAGCATCATAATGATGAAACACTTCGAACAATCTGAATTTTCCAGTCTTGTGAAATATTTTGAAGACATGTTGCACAAGAATCAATACCTGTCAAACCCATACAGCCCCTCAGAACTCATCCGCATTTGCTTAATCAAACTGCCCGAACATTTGAGACATATTATTTTAGCAGGACGTTGCAAAGACGACATTGAAGCTTTTCAGGGACTGTTACAAGAATTAGAAATTGACACAGACAGTCGCGGGATGCGAAAACAGGAAAACAATCACTACAGGTCACATCCGTCACAATTCCGTGACGACAGAAACGATAACTGGACACGACAAGGCTATTCTTACAACGCAGATCGTGATCAAAACAGACACCACCCATATGACAACCACTGGCAGAGTAATAATAGTTACAGAGAAAGATCGCATTTCCGTAGTAATGAATATGACAGAGATAACCATAGAAACAGACAATATGGTAATCAGAACTATTATTATCAAGGGAGACAGAATAATTTCAGACGCAACAGTTCAGCGCGCAGTTACGATTCAGGGAGAAATTCTCCACCACGTGACCGACACGAAAGAAACTGTGTAAACTACCGACATGACGACAGACGATATGATCGTAACGACAGACCTGAATTGTATCAGAACTGGCGAGCTTTAAACAGAGCTGGGCCCTCTCAGCAAGGCGAATTTGTGGAAGTTAGGCCTCCTAATCCCAATAACGGCGCGCCAACAACGAGGTAGCAGAGAATGACTCACACCGCAGGCAGCCGCGTGCGCCGGCTGGCTCAGGGAAAAATAACATTGACGATAACCTTGAGAAAAACTCCGGTATTCTTTATGGACATATACCACATGATAATTGCGTTGAAGTTGAAACTCTGCGTACTAGGAAGAGTAAAGGTTTACACCACATTTCACATGTAAAACCATTTATTGACAGATAATCTGCTTTTTAACTTAGTCTTTGCAATTTTCACTTCACACTACTTGTACAATTTGTCACACTGAGAAACTGTTAACATGCAACAATGTTTGAAGTTAAATATCCAGTCAAGAACCAAGAGAACTTATTTAAACAGAAATTACGAATGCATTGTTATGGTGAACAGGCGACACAGTGTTATTGTGTGTGTGCGTTCTTGCTTGTTAGTTGCACGATTACGTAGCGACTATAAGGCTCGCATACTTAGAACATATCTGGTACTGCTAATGAGATTTTAATGCAACATTTTGGTTTACTTGAAAATACATGTGGGATTTAAAGTACTTTCTGTGACATTAAAGATGACTTAGTATTTGGTTTCTTTGACAGCTACACGGTTATATTACGACACTACTAATGTGTGACACAATTTACATTGTTGCTTCTGCGGAGTATCTGTTTTATATCTGCACGGTTTTTCTGAATTCTTCTGTAAAGTAAAACATGTTTTAGTAGTAACTTTTGTGGTATAGCTACAAGGAGACAGCCTTTTCTGTAGCACAACAATACGTTACAGCACAGTAATTTCTTCATCACAACAATAAGCGTAATAACTAAGAAATCTATATCCAAAGCATTTCACTTTTGTTTATCATGAGGTAAGTACATTGACTTCTGCAGAACTTAGCTTTCGGAGGACAATAACTACGACACTTCCCAGAGATTATCTTACAGCAAGACGCACATTTAGCGCTACAGGACACGTATTTGAGTGATTAATTTTGTACTTAAAACATTTATTTTTTAAGATTTTTGAATTACAAAGAAAGTTTTTCGTGATACATTTCATTCCATTGCTGTAATCTGTAACACCTGAGGGTATAATTACAATAATCCTCAGGGGGGTACACGCCTACTTTGTGTATCATGTGTTTGGCAAGCACAAGGAGCCCTAGCTAATATGGTATTTGCTTATACAACTTTACACATCGGTACCATATTTCTCTAATACATAAATTACACAGCTATCTGATCATTTAACTGAGAGAGACAAACTTTTTTACTATGTCAGTGACACATGTTTACGTAATTACACAGTTGGGTAACTTCACACTTATGAAATTGTATTTTGTCTGTACTGTGTGAACTCTTCATATTTTTTCGGAACCATTGTGATACTATGAGAGCTTTGAATGATGTATTTGGTATGGGATCATGATTTTTAAAGTACGTTTGAGGTAGATGACACTACTGAAATGAGCAGAGAATTTTCTTTAGGTTTTGAAATTATTGCAGAAAGCTACGACCTTTTTGAGATTTGACTGAGGTGTTATGATGTTATTTTTACGATGACGATGTGTATTATGCTGCTGAGGTATGTTTATGATTAATAGGCTGATGCTATATGAGTTACTTGATTATGCTACTTATCTGTTATGATGCAATATTGACGAAGTGTCGACGAATAAGGTAAGGAGTAATGAATAGTGGTTAGGGACGCGGACTAGTGAAAAAGGATGTTGGAAACCAAGAATCGTACTTTAAGAGTTATGAAATGTGTGTGTAAATGCGTGAACGTATCACAATGCCAGCGAAGAATTTTTTGGACACTGTTATATTCATAAGATTTTGTTTCTACAGATTTGTAACGCAAATTCTTGACCTGTGAAGACTGTCACTGTAGCGGTAAATATTTCCGTAAGAAAGTTAAGTGACCACCTGCACGTGCGTCGTCGGGACACAGCTGTGTCAGACACCTGGAGAACAAGCCATTAGGGCGTGCCTTTCCGGAAGCACAGGTGGAAAAAAAAGGAGGCCTAAACTCCGCTAATGACATTCCTTTGTAGAAAGCATCGCAAAAACGACATGGTCGAACCTGAAAACATATGATTACTCGTACTTTGTGCTAATTACTGAAATGCTTATGAATTAATGGGAAATATTCGTACATCTGCACACCTGATTATGACAAGTGTCTTTCTACGAGAGTTGAGAGCAATTAACTTATGAAATGAAATGTCACATGACTACTGAATGATATTTTTATGCTTTGGTTTGCGTAATTGCTTATTTCATTTGATATCTGGTTTCCAGCTGTGTTGCAGCATTGCTTTTATAAAATGAAATGCATTTGCTAATGTGAACACTTTCTGTCAACAGATCTATTAAATGATAATTTTGTAATCCACATTCTTTAAAAAAAGAGCACTTGGAAAGGAAAGAACAATAAGAATGGACTAGTAACAGTAACTGGACACATAATTTTCTTTTCAAGTACATGGTAATATTTCTTTTCACAATAAGTTGTTGTGGTGCACCACTTTAATTACATAGACATTAAGATGTGAATAGACATTTCCCTTTTCTGCATTGTTGTTTTTACTGTAATATTTTTTCTGCTTGAGCTATGTCATGTTTAGGTATAAGTTACTGCTGTTTGTCAGGCATAGTGTTACTGAATTTGACTTTGCGTTACTCTTCTAAGCTTATTTTTATTGCGCATTGCTTTATATTAGTTGTAATATTGCACTTGCTTTGCTAATTTATGCTGCTAGCTTTGCCAATTTGCATTTTTTGTCATTGCTGTTTGTGATAATTTGTTATGTGATGCTGCATTGCCTCGTCCCTTTGTATATATATCTGAGCTCAGTAGATTTAAGTTAGCTTAAGAGGGGTAGACTATATAAGAAACTAACTATGATGACTTGGAAGAAATGTTTTGAGAAGCTATATGAAAATGGTTTGGGCAAAAAAAAAAAAAAGGATACTGTACAGTGGAGAAGAACTATTTTTGACAGAGGATGTGAACAGAATACAGAAAGCAGGCTTAGATAGGACTTTTGGGAATAATGATGAACGAAGGGAGATCTCCAAGCAAAATACTGTAGTAAAACAAACCCTGTCCTTTCCTTTTGTGTTATCCCACTATGTGTTTGTGTACCCTTGTGTATTTGTTTTCTTCCTGCCTCTGTGTAGTTCCATAGAATTTTTTTTCTTCTAATACTAAGCTACATTCACTATGATGAGGAATACTGTTATCCTCGAATATAATTGGCATTAATAATATGTTATTTACCTTGTAAAGATGCTTAGACATTATTTATTCTGTTTTGTTTTAATGCTCATGTGTGAAGTTGACGTTTCAAAAGTGATTCTGATCTTTTATTTTTGTACTCATGTCATCATTCCTGTAACACTGATGTATATGTTTATTTCTATTCTTTTGTAAAGCCCCTATTACTACAAATGTTATCTGTATTGTTATGTTTTCAATGATGTATTTTGTATCTTGGTAATTGTATTCTTATGTTATATAATTGTAATTGACGCCAGTTAATCACATTAAGTAACTTGTAAGCATTCATTTCACTGCACACATTTCTGTTGGTCATAGTATATGGACAATATGTGAGACGTAGGGACTGATAGTGTTTGCACGTGTGTTAATAATTCAGCAAGGGACTGGATAACAGCATTGCTGGTTCTAAGGACAATTCCACAAACTTTGTGAGTGCACAAGTGGGGGTATATGGACTTGCTATCTTCTCTGCAAGACTCTTCGATGGTGATTGTGCACCTGCACAGTCGCAACAGATGGCTGCTGGCCATCTCTACAAGGACTACAGTGGGTCTGCACCTCTGGTGGCCCACCAATACCATTATTTCTACAAGGACTACGGTGGGTCTGCATCTATGATGACTCACCAATACTCTCTACCAGGACTGCAGTGGGTCTGCTCTGTGATGACCTACCTACCAATATTCGTCAGAACTTCAAATGACTCTGCTGTGGGTTTGCTCCATTGTGGCCCATTACCTGTCAGCATGTCAAGAGTCAGCACTGTCTTTCCGTTGGAAGGACACCACCACTTCTTCAAGACTGTATGGAAATCCACTACTTCTGTGTGCAATTTTTTTACTAATGAGACTTTGTGAAAAAAAACCTGTAATTACTATTATGATGAATGATCAGGACTGTCTTTATGGACTGTGAGAAAATTTTAGCTTTTGACCAACATTGTATCAATAAGTGTGTGCATTGGATATCTTTGTTAGTGTAATTATGAAAAATTTTATCAAATCATTATTGGCCACTGCCAAAAAAATTTGTAAAATTTTTTGCAGGGAGCATGGGGGCTATGTAAGTAGGCTGTTTCGATTTTTATATTGGTAATGCCATGTAGCGCTCTGTATGAAAATCACTGGCTGTGCTGTGTGCAGCCTGTGGCTAGTTTGCATTGTTGTCTGCCATTGTAGAGGGGCAGCTGGATGTGAACAGCGCGTAGCGTTGCGCAGTTGGAGGTGAGCCACCTGCAGTGGTGGATCTGGGGAGAGAGATGGCGGAGTTTTGTAATTTGTCATGAACTTATATATACATTATGACTTTTGATGATATTAAGGTAAATACAGTGTTTGTTCTCTATTAAAATCTTTCATTTGCTAACTATCCCTATCAGTAGTTAGTGCCTTCAGTAGTTTGAATCTTTTATTTAGCTGGCAGTAGTGGCGCTCGCCGTATTGCAGTAGTTCGAGTAACGGAGATTTTTGTGAGGTAAGTGATTTCTGAAAGGTGTAGTTTAATGTTACTCAGGGCCATTCTTTTGCAGGGATCTTTGATAGTGAGATTGCGTTGCGCTAAAAACATTGTGTGTCAGGTTAAGCGCAGTCTTGTATAAATTGTTCTAAGGGGATGTTTCGAGACATATCAACAACACCTGTCGGCAGCTGAGGGTTTCAATTAATTATCACGTACGGTAACTGTTTCACCAAATTAAACTGCAACAAATCTCAGAAAGACGTGAAAGGCAGGAACCGAGTGAGTAGACAGGTAAATAAAGCCGAACATTGAACAACAAGTGTTGACCAGGCCAAACACTTAAAATTTTAGTCAACGAACGGACAGCCAAACCCGCAATTACGGGAATCCAATACAATCGGAGACGACTCCCAACACCAGTAACGGTGAAGATTCCTCCGAAGTAACACACTGGCTCTCTCGAACCGCAGGGGTTGTTTCTGAAAAAAATTGGTAGCCGCTAGGCAGCGTCACACGCCAGGACTCGGCTCTTACTAATTCCAGAGACACTACAATCACACCGCCTATCGAGACGCCAGTAAAACAGACAAATAAACAAGCCAAAGATTCGACTCTAAAGGCATGGCTGAGTTCTGAACTTGTATGTAGCGGCTGAGGCTCGAACCTCATTGTCCAGAAATGAAAACCCTCGGACTGTATTGGCGCGTTATCGACATCTTTGAGTGGCAAACTATGGTGTATTCTTACGATATATTGATAATTTTTACTTTTGACCCTCTATCTACAACTGAATGAAACACAATTTTCGTGTCTTACGCATTTCGCCTTTGTTCTCTCCTAGGCATCTTCAGTAGCCTGCATGCAATATGTACATATTTTTATCAATTAGTTTACATTTTGCGGCAATGTATCTATAGGTTATAAACAGTTGTGTTGGTTGGTTTTCGTATGTCGTAGTAATATTTTAAATTCTATGGTATTTGTTTTGGGAAGCTTTATTATTATCTTCTGGTAAACCTTCTGGGCTGTAAGGTCGTGGTCCATGAAACTCTTCAGCTCCTAACGTTTCGTCCAGAGCTGCGCTGGACATCTTTAGAGGGGTGTTTCTCCTCCGGTGAGTCTTGCCGACTGTCGGCAAGACTCACCGGAGGAGAAACACCCCTCTGAAGATGTCCAGCGCAGCTCTGGACGAAACGTTAGGAGCTGAAGAGTTTCATGGACCACGACCTTACATCCCGGAAGGTTTACCAGAAGATATGTCATCCGGTCGTGAAAGCCTTCATACTAAGCTTTATTATTATTATTACCCTTATTTTTATTTTTATTATTATTTCTATTTTTTTGTTACGTTGTGTGTGTGTGTGTGTGTGCCTGCGTAACATCCGACAGGCTGCAACACAGACCAAAAAAATGCATCAAAACAAGTTTAAGTTCTTAGTGCTGTAAAATGTGGAAAAAAAAAGCGCCAAAGGGCAATTATAAGAAGAGTAACACCGTCAAAAAGGAACAAAAAAATTACCTGTAGAAACCCGTCCACGCAACCTATATATATATATATTCTACTTACAGGTTGCATATATATATATATATATATATATATATATATATATATATATATATAGAGAGAGAGAGAGAGAGCGAGAGAGAGAGAGAGAGAGAGAGAGAGAGAGAGAGAGTGAGAGAAAGGGGGGGGGAGAGAGACGTATTGCCGACTGTCGGCAAGACTCACCGGAGGAGAAACACCCCTCTGAAGATATCCAGCGCAGCTCTGGACGAAACGTTAGGAGCTGAAGAGTTTCATGGACCACGACCTTACATCCCGGAAGGTTTACCAGAAGATATGTCATCCGGTCGCGAAAGCCTTCATACTAAGCTTTATTATTATTATTATTATTATTACCCTTATTTTTATTTTTATTATTATTTCTATTTTTTTTTTGTTACGTTGTGTGTGTGTGTGTGCGCGCCTGCGTAACATCCGACAGGCTGCAACACAGACCAAAAAAATGCATCAAAACAAGTTTAAGTTCTTAGTGCTGTAAAATGTGGAAAAAAAAGCGCCAAAGGGCAATTATAAGAAGAGTAACACCGTCAAAAAGGAACAAAAAAATTACCTGTAGAAACCCGTCCACGCAACCTATATATATATATATATATATATATATATATATATATATATACACACTCCTGGAAATGGAAAAAAGAACACATTGACACCGGTGTGTCAGACCCACCATACTTGCTCCGGGCACTGCGAGAGGGCTGTACAAGCAATGATCACACGCACGGCACAGCGGACACACCAGGAACCGCGGTGTTGGCCGTCGAATGGCGCTAGCTGCGCAGCATTTGTGCACCGCCGCCGTCAGTGTCAGCCAGTTTGCCGTGGCATACGGAGCTCCATCGCAGTCTTTAACACTGGTAGCATGCCGCGACAGCGTGGACGTGAACCGTATGTGCAGTTGACGGACTTTGAGCGAGGGCGTATAGTGGGCATGCGGGAGGCCGGGTGGACGTACCGCCGAATTGCTCAACACGTGGGGCGTGAGGTCTCCACAGTACCTCGATGTTGTCGCCAGTGGTCGGCGGAAGGTGCACGTGCCCGTCGACCTGGGACCGGACCGCAGCGACGCACGGATGCACGCCAAGACCGTAGGATCCTACGCAGTGCCGTAGGGGACCGCACCGCCACTTCCCAGCAAATTAGGGACACTGTTGCTCCTGGGGTATCGGCGAGGACCATTCGCAACCGTCTCCATGAAGCTGGGCTACGGTCCCGCACACCGTTAGGCCGTCTTCTGCTCACGCCCCAACATCGTGCAGCCCGCCTCCAGTGGTGTCGCGACAGGCGTGAATGGAGGGACGAATGGAGACGTGTCGTCTTCAGCGATGAGAGTCGCTTCTGCCTTGGTGCCAATGATGGTCGTATGCGTGTTTGGCGCCGTGCAGGTGAGCGCCACAATCAGGACTGCATACGACCGAGGCACACAGGGCCAACACCCGGCACCATGGTGTGGGGAACGATCTCCTACACTGGCCGTACACCACTGGTGATCGTCGAGGGGACACTGAATAGTGCACGGTACATCCAAACCGTCATCGAACCCATCGTTCTACCATTCCTAGACCGGCAAGGGAACTTGCTGTTCCAACAGGACAATGCACGTCCGCATGTATCCCGTGCCACCCAACGGGCTCTAGAAGGTGTAAGTCAACTACCCTGGCCAGCAAGATCTCCGGATCTGTCCCCCATTGAGCATGTTTGGGACTGGATGAAGCGTCGTCTCACGCGGTCTGCACGTCCAGCACGAACGCTGGTCCAACTGAGGCGCCAGGTGGAAATGGCATGGCAAGCCGTTCCACAGGACTACATCCAGCATCTCTACGATCGTCTCCATGGGAGAATAGCAGCCTGCATTGCTGCGAAAGGTGGATATACACTGTACTAGTGCCGACATTGTGCATGCTCTGTTGCCTGTGTCTATGTGCCTGTGGTTCTGTCACTGTGATCATGTGATGTATCTGACCCCAGGAATGTGTCAATAAAGTTTCCCCTTCCTGGGACAATGAATTCACGGTGTTCTTATTTCAATTTCCAGGAGTGTATATATTCTACTTACAGGTTGTATATATATATATATATATATATATATATAGAGAGAGAGAGAGAGAGAGAGAGAGAGAGAGAGAGTGAGAGAAAGGGGGGGGGGGGGAGAGAGACGTATTGCCGACTGTCGGCAAGACTCACCGGAGGAGAAACACCCCTCTGAAGATGTCCAGCGCAGCTCTGGACGAAACGTTAGGAGCTGAAGAGTTTCATGGACCACGACCTTACATCCCGGAAGGTTTACCAGAAGATATGTCATCCGGTCGTGAAAGCCTTCATACTAAGCTTTATTATTATTATTATTATTATTACCCTTATTTTTATTTTTATTATTATTTCTATTTTTTTGTTACGTTGTGTGTGTGTGTTTGTGTGTGTGTGTGTGTGTGTGTGTGTGTGCCTGCGTAACATCCGACAGGCTGCAACACAGACCAAAAAAATGCATCAAAACAAGTTTAAGTTCTTAGTGCTGTAAAATGTGGAAAAAAAAGCGCCAAAGGGCAATTATAAGAAGAGTAACACCGTCAAAAAGGAACAAAAAAATTACCTGTAGAAACCCGTCCACGCCATCTATATATATATATATATATATATATATATATATATATTCTACTTACAGGTTGCATATATATATATATATATATATATATATATATATATATATATAGAGAGAGAGAGAGAGAGAGAGAGAGAGAGAGAGAGAGAGAGAGAGTGAGAGAAAGGGGGGGGGAGAGAGAGACGTATTTTTTTTCTTTAATGTGGTTGCATGTGCGAGAGGGATGATTTTTATGTCATCATATATTTTATGAAGTATAGTAGGGAGCCTGTACTGAAGTGTGTTTCCTCATTTATCACACGTTTTCAGCGATGGATGTCTTGATGAGGAAGCTTTCTTGCATTTGTATAAGTTATTTGTCATGATTTTTAAATTCTCATATTTATGCTTGTTTATTCTTACAAACAACCATGGCAAATACTTACACAAATGCAAGAAAACTTGCACATCAAGAAAGCCATCAATGATAACAAACATGAACCAACCACCCGAACTGTTTATAATCTAAAGATACATTGCCCCAAATTGTAAACTAAATAATAAAAATATGTGCATATTCCACGCCACTGACGATATCTTGCAGACAACAAAGGCGAAATGCGTAAGGCACGAAAAGTGTGTTTCATTCAGTTGTAGTTGGTCAAAAATAAAGTTACCAAAATTCAGTAAAATTACACGCAACTGAGGGAGACAGGACTACAAAAGTTGAAAGTGTGGTGAGTTTTTGATGATAATTAATTACCACAATCTGTCAACCTGTGACGTTAATCACGAGGTCTCACAGATACTGTCTACATTGACCCTTTTTTTCACGGTCTTTCTACCTAATAGACCGATTAGAAGTTATTCACTCATACCGAGTGGCGTGTGTCCGGGGTCTCCTGCAATGCCACCAAGCCACAAAGTAGCACTGCTATGCGGGTAATTGTTCAAGCTACACAGGCGTACCAGCCGAATGCAGCAGAACTTAGCCTGATAGCAGGAAGCAGGCTAGCTCCAAGCCGCGCACAAAGGAAGTAGAAGCCGCCACAGCTACTGAACTTTAGGTGCACCCGCCGGGCCATTTTTCTCAGCCAATCCGAACCCACAATATCTGCTCTTGCCGGGCGAGCAACAGGCAGTGCAGACTGCCCCAGGAGAAGCAGAGATCGCCAGCAGCACCCCGTCGCCCGGACTCGACGCCACCTTTGCCACCCGGGACCACCGTACCTCACTACCCCCTGCTCTGGCTGTGGACACTGATGCTGGAACTCCTTGTACTGCTCGTGAGGCGGGACTTCAATTTTCTACCCACTGTTGACGTCTGAGAAGATAGTCGTTTTCGTTTGCAAGAAAACTTCTGAGATGATAGTCTCACGCCCAGATTTACATATGTTGCTACCCAAGGTCTTTAAGCTGTCAAAAAAATTATTCTTTTATCTTAAGGAAGGACTTTTCTTATTTGTTTTGAACTGCTAACGGGTGAAAGAACTTACGTTTGTGAAGATAAACTGATTGTGTCAATAAATTGATCTGTGAGTGTAATCACTGACTTACTATGATAGTCCTACAAGCCGGGACACTTCACAGAGTACTATCTTGGAATGTATGAACACGCAAATCGGTATGTGGCACTCGACAGTAAGAGTGCATCATTCACTTTCCACTCAGGTTTATGTGACTACCTGTCAGAAGCCTGAATAACCACCTATCGCAACGCGAGACGTACAAGAAGAGTCACTGAGGTTCTTAAAGCACCGATAGAGATGTGGAGTACCTCCGACACCAGTCCCTAGGTCAGCTGCTCTAGATTTCTCGGCTGAGGGTCCACGATTCGTACAGCTTGATCGAGGTACTCTCGCAGATTCTGAGCTGGGCTTAAATCCGAGTAGTGTTTTGGCCAGGGGAGTAAACTCATCCTGGTGATTTTCGAACCATGCACGTACACTGCGAGCTGTATGACATGTTGCGTTGTCTTAGTGGTAGTTGCCATTGCGACAAGGAAAACAGACTGCGTGTAGTGGTGTACATGATTCCGAGGTACTGATCCATTGTGCCCTTCAGAATCAAAACATCACACCGATAATGCTATGGAAACATTCCCCAGATCAAGTGCTCCCTCCTGGACCATTTCGTCAGTTGTTTCAAGGCGTTTGTTTTCGGATGGAGCACGAAACGTGATTCATCTGAAAAGGCCACCCGTCGCCACTTAGTGGACCTCCAGCTGCGGCACGGTCTTGAAAATTCCGGCCTTCACCGCTGATGAACTGCAGTCAGCATGTGCGTCTGAAACAGGCGCCTGTTGCGGAGGCCCGTACCCAGCAACGTTCGCTGTACAGTCACTGAGGAGAGCCCCTTGGTTCATCAGGGAGGTCAAGTGCTCAACAGTTGCATGTCTATTCGCCTGTGTCGGTTAAGCGATTTCCTCTTCTATAGCTCGTGGACCAAATCTAACATTCGTTTCTTGTAAACACAGGAAAACCTTAGGTCACACATTTCCAGGGGCTGTGATGGCATTTTGCGCCGTCTACGAATGTGTTAGTTTTTTTGTTACTACCAACTGTCACAAGGGTTCCTTTTTCTCCCACATGCGATAACGTGCTTCGAATGTTCCCCCGCTACTCGTATCCTGTTTGCTCGCTGTTGATCACGTACCACGATAATGATAATGTCGTGTGACGAGGGCCTCCCGTCGGGTAGACCGCTCGCCTGGTGCAAGTCTTTCGATTTGACACCACTTCGGCGACTTGCACGTCGATGGTGATGAAATGATGATGATTGGGACAGCACAACACCCAGTCCCTGAGCAGAGAAAAATCTCCGACCCAGCCGGGAATCGAACCCGGGCACTTAGGACTGACAGTCTGTCGCGCTGACCACGCAGCTACCGGAGGTGGACACTTACCACCATTAACACCGGTCATAAGCGACGCCGTTTGCGTGATGAAAAGAGCAGACACCTTCTGTATATCTCTTTCTGTACATATATTGACGTGCCGTTGACGAATTTTACATTCCGATTTGAAATTCCTTGCACAAGATAATCCTTGTTGGTCGTACACTATGTGATCAAAAGTATCCGAACACCTGGCTGAAAAGTTCGTGGCGCCCTCCATCAGTAATGCTGGAATTCAATATAGCGTTGGTCCCCCTTAGCCTTCATGACAGCTTCCACTCTCGCAGGCATACGTTCAGTCAGGTGCTGGAAGGTTTCTTGTGGAATGGCAGCCCATTTTTTACGGAGTGCTGCACCGAGGAGACGTATCGATGTCGGTCGGTGAGGCCTGGCACGAAGTCGGCTTTCCAGAACATCCCAAAGGTCTTCTATAGGACTCAGGCCAGGACCGTGTGCGGGCCACTCCATTACAGGGATGTTATTGTCGTATGACCACTCCGCCACATGCCGTGCATTATGAACAGGTGCTCGATGGTGTTGAATGATGCAATCGCCATCCCCGAATTGCTCTTAAACCGTGGGAAGCAAGAAGGTGCTTAAAACATCAGTGTAGGCCTGTGCTGTGATAGTGCTACACAAAACAACAAGGGGTGCAAGCTCCCTCCGAATTTTACTGTTCGCACTACACATGCTGGCAGATGGCGTTCACCGGGCGTTCGCCATACCCATGCCTGTCATCAGATCTCAACATTGTGTACCGTGATTTGTCACTCCACATAACGTTTTTCCACTGTTTAATCGTCCAGTGTTTACGCTCCTTACACCAAGTGATGAGTGTGGAAATCTCGCGTACAAACGTATAACACAAATGACACCTAGTCACCTGACCACGTTCGAAGTCCGTGAGTTCCCGGAGAGCCCTATTTGCTCTCTCACGATGTCTATTGTCTACTAAGGTCGTTGATATGGAGTACATGGCAGTAGATGGCAGCAAAATGCACCTAAAATTAAGAACGTATGGTTTTGGGGGTGTCCGGATACTTTTGATCACATGGAGTATTCTCGTTGTTACATTCTCGTTATGACGACGAGATTCGACAAGTCGGTCGTATGTACACTTATTCATCGCCTGGTATTTGTCGTATTTTGTCCCTCCTTTAACGATATCATTTTCCTACATTTGTAGGTCTTCTTTTTCAGGGCTGTTGATTCTCCATTTATTTCAGTGTTTGTAGGTTCCAGCTGGCCGGTGTGGCCGTGCGGTTCTAGGCGCTTCAGTCTGGAACCACGCGACCGCTGCGGTCGCAGGTTCGAATCCTGCCTCGGGCATGGATGTGTGTGATGTCCTTAGGTTAGTTAGGTTTAAGTAGTTCCAAGTTCTAGGGGACTGAAGACCTCAGAAGTTAAGTGCCGTAGTGCTCAGAGCCATTTGAACCATTTGTAGGTTCCAATTTGGATGATTCCTGGGAAGTGCTACCGCCTTTGCTTTTGCCTCAAGGTCTATACCGCCGTAGTTCAATCGTTTAGTAATTGCCGCTTGCCATCGTCTGTGACGGGCTCCCAACTATATATTTCAGCGCTGTCGAAGGGTGTACATCCTCCATTATTCAGATCATGCATCTGAAAGATATATTACAGCAACAAACAATAAGTAGTTACTATGACATAAACAGAAAAGCTAATTACTACAAACTACGTACAGTAAGAGTCATATGTTACTTACGAAAGATCACTATATTGTTTAACAAACCAAATTTTATTCGGCGAATTAACGATGAAAAACCACTACATGTGTCCCCGAGGTTCAGGGCAGCCTAATTACGGAAAACAACTCTTTCCGGTTGACTTCTGTAAGGTTCATGCTAGACACTCTCACTCTTCGAGGTTCACATCTATGATATGACGAACAGGCAACCGGTACAACATAACTCTTCCCGCGTGCATTCTGTCCCGTGCCTCGCTGTAAATGTGACAAGGCTTCAAAGTTTAATTCTTCACTAATTCACTTTGTTTAGTCTAATTAGTTTGCCTTCCTTATTACTATTACTATTCCGTGTTGAGTTCCGTGCGTTATTAACCCTGCTATCCCTACGAATTCTGATATGTAAAACTACAATTTTAAAAAAATGAAAACTCTTCAGTTACCTCGAGATTCAAACCCGTGTTCTCCGCTTCCCAACCAATTACCTTGGCCGTTGCACTATCGGCCTTTTCGGCAAAAAGAGTTTCCCATGTGGGAACATAAGCGGCAGTTGTAAAAGTTTCTTTCATCGATTTCTAGAAAATTATGTATTTCCGGACCCCATACCTAATGAAAAGAAATGCTCTATTTACAATTATCTAATTATCTATCGATCCCGCCAATTTTGAATCGATTGCTCGTCATAAGCTTGAGTGGTGATTTTTTTCAAGAACGGGGAAGTGTTCAGCCAAAATATTTGAAGTCCTTCGTTTTAGGTAGTACACTAGCGACCTGTCAAATTTGAGCCAAGTCAGCCAGCCGTGTTGTGGCCTTCCCTCGTTAGACAAAACGTCTAGTTGAATAGCAGCTGAATCTACATGTAGAAAAATGTAAGGTAATGGACATGAGTAGGGAAACAATCCAGTTAACTTCGAAAACAGCGCTAGTACGTATGTTGCTTGACCCAATCACCTCGTCTAAATATCTGGGCTTAATGTTACAAAATGACATGAAATAGAACGAGTATGTGAGAAACTCAAATGGGAATCCCTGGAGGGAAGACGACGTTCTTCTCGCAAAACACTACTGAGAAAATTTAGAGAACCGGCACTTGGAGCTGACGGCAGAACGATTCACCTGTCTGCAACATACATTCCGCGTAAGGACCACAAAGATAGTATACGAGAAATTAGGACTCATACGGAGGCATACAGGCAGTCGCTTTTCCCTCGCTGTATTTGCGAGTGGAACAGGACAGGAAATGTGTTGAGTGACACAGGGTACCCTTCGCCACGCACAGTATGGTGGCTTGCGGAGTATGTGTGTAGATGTAGATGTAGAAGGCCTAGTTAGGCAGTTCCTAAATTCACCATTATAAGATGAATTTAGGAGTATACTCTGGGCAACGTACCCATAGGGATCGTGAAGGTTAAATCACGCTAATTACAGCGGACACAGACACATTTAAGTATCATTCTTCCCGCGCTCCTTACGTAAATGGAAAGCGAAATAGAATTAATAAATTGTACAAGAGGACATTCCCTCTGTTACACACATTTATAACAGGTTGCAGAGTATACATGTAGGTTTTAGATGTATCTATGCAGAATTTGTATCAGTAGTAATTATCAGTACTACTTCACGCTGTGATGAAACCAAATATATAATCGGAATGGGAGTTTAAGCAGGAATTCACAATGCAAACGGATAACTCTCATAGAAAAAGAAAACTGCATGAGGTATCCCTGTTTCAAGGTATATGGTAATGTACTCTACTAGAACGTTAATTGTTGTTAAATTACAATGTAGCAACACCAAGAAAACGAACAACAGGATAATAAAAAGAAAAGTTCCCATTTAATAGCCTATCAATCGATCGAATAAGGACTTTATATGTCTTTGGTTTTTGAAGAGTGGACAACCGAAATGGAGGTAAAATGTCGGAAAGAGGACGCTCGTTGAAAGAAGAAAACCTGTATGTTGGTCATTTAAACGAATTTCAAAGTACAAAATGCTGAAACTGATCATTGAAGAGAAAATAGAAGGCAGAAAGGGTAGATGTCGCAAGGAGATGCTGTGGCTAAAAAGTAACGATCACTAGACGCGCCCAAGAACGCTTAATACACATACACAAGATGAGTCTTGCAACATTTCGATACGGTAGCTACCAAGGTATCACTGGACAGCGTTGCTCAAGATCTTTCGATTGGTGTAGAAATATCTGATATTACTGAACATACCATTGTGTGTGTATCAATGATCTGAGTTCATTAATTCTCAAGAAATCGAGAATAGAGACACTAACACATTAGTATACGTAGAATTAATGCAAAACAACAACAATAAACAATTATGATTATGTTCCATACTGTGTTAATTAATGTAATTACAAACTCCGGAAACTTGATAATGCTAATTATCTTAATTATAAACAAACAGTGCGAGATAATTAAATTCCGAGCGTGTCAGAAGAAAGTTGGCGGAAATTCATTTCAGAGTATTCATTTCGCAGTATCACACTGTATGCATGCATACTGTTGATTACAAGAACTGTTTTACTTGCACAAAAATTATGCTAAGTGATAAATTGTAAGGGTAAAAGACATAGTTCACTGGTAGTGTGAGAGGGTCGATGTATATAAAGGAGGTAAAGGACGTAGCTCCCGTATAAAGATGTGAGAACACGCAGCTCGTAGCAGAGTCGTGAGTGCCTTAAAGTTTGAAATGTGTTAGTGTGGGTGGCAGTCAAACCACTCTGGTAGCCTGAGTTGGCTTGTTTCGAGTTGTGGGGTGTAAAAGCTTATAAATTCTTCTTGAAGTGTAACTAACGAAGTAAATGTCTGAGTGAGCGCAGGCTCCGCAGGCGAGTCTATAATGCATGCCTGTGTGAGTTCTTGACACTGTGGTAGTCGGTTCGAATCTTGTTCTTGTAAATAGTTTTCATCGGCGGTATTTGGCCGGAAAGATGTGGTAGGTGGTGACATATAGTTCCACATTACCAGATTAGGGTAAATCTCTACGCAGTGTTTCATCCATCAGAGTCACCCAAACTCAGAAAATACACTTAAGACATCTCCATATGATGATTGTTTCTTTCCAAGTGAAGACTGAAACCTGATGAAATTTGGCATGAGATTTAGGATTTCAAGTTATGGAATCGTGAGCTATCGTGTACGTCGTTGTTGTTGCAGAGGTGGTGAATTTCAGTGTTAAGTCCCGTTTGGTGCAGCTTTCTGTACTAGTATATCCCTTCATCTCTGCATAAAACTGCAACCTACATCAGTTCTATAAGTTTTACTCCTCCCTCTCACTCGTCCCTCCTCGCTACATAACCAAATTGTCTATTCTCTGCTGATTAAGGATCTGTCCTACCAATCGATCCCTTCTTTTAGTTAAATTGTTCCATAGCGTTGTTTTCTTCCCAGGCAGATTCAGTACTTCGTTATTTATTCAATATAAACTTCAACATTTCAAACTTTTCTAATTCTACTTGACTCTAATGATTAACGTCCACGTCTCACATCCGTAAAACGCTATAATGCAAATACCTTCTCAAAAGATTTCCTATCACATACACTCATATTAGATGTTAAAATATGTCTCCTATAACAACCCTCTTCTACAACTTTTAATGTCTCATTTCCTACTCTAATTCTCTCAGCATGGCCTCATTTAACTCGACCACATTCGATTAACCTTGTTTTCCTTTTTGTTGATGATGTTATACCCTCTTTTCAAGGCGCCACTCATTCCGTCCAACTGTTCTTCCTAAACTTTTGCATTCTCTGATAGAATTACAGTGTTATCAGCAAACCTCAGTTTTTTTATTTCGTCTCCCTGACCTTTAGTTCCCTTTTTAAATTTCTCTTTTTTTTTCTTTTTCTGCTTTTCAGTACACAATATGAACAGCCTATCATGTACAAACTTTAACATTTTTCTACGGAATTCTGAATTTAGAATATGGAGCAGGTGAAACTGGCTCTGAGCACTATGGGACTTAACATATATGGTCATCAGTCCCGTAGAACTTAGAACTACTTAAACCTAACTAACCTAAGGACATCACACAACACCCAGTCATCACGAGGCAGAGAAAATCTCTGACCCCGCCGGGAAGCAGGTGAAACTCCAACATAAACACGATGCTACGCTGCACACATTTTCATCGTCATCGAACGATAGACTCGCACACCTATCACTAGATGACAGAACAGAGGAATGTAATGGTAATCCACCTCAATTAGAGCTTAGATAGGAAAGGCAACGCAAGATTTCTGCATTGCCCCGAATGTTCCTCAAAACAAGAGTCAAACTTTGGTCTATCACAATAAAGATATACACTGCTTTCAGTAGAATTATTGAAAACAGATCAAACCGATCAAGTCCAGGCGGTATTCCACAAAAGAATTTTTACAGTCATTTAATGACAGGACTAAGGCGGCACCAGATCGATTTCTGTTACTCGATGCCTCTCAGTCGCCGTGTAACTCTGATACTTATGACTGCTGCTCCAAAAGCGTTTCCGTCCGTACTACACTACAACAACTACGGCCTTCTAATAGGGGACCGTACTTGCATGATCGTTCAGATTTGGTCAGGCGTACAACACCTGTAAATTTATGGACTGAAAAATATGGAAACCTTCCTCATTCCGTTTGGCTTTCTGCAAGTAACGGCGCGTTTCTCATTATGCCGCCGTGGCCGTTTCCCGCTGCCTGGAAACCTACCAGGTACAAACTTCAGTGTGTTCGAGGCTGCTGTGTCTAACTAGGTCCAGTGGACTAATTGATTTACTACGCGTCCTCTGAGTCACCGCTCCAGGAATTTTCCAATGGTGGGCTACTCTCCCTCTGGAAATGCTTGAGACGATCACCTGGTAACTAGTGGAAGATATGGGGGAGCTTATCTCAGCTGCCGACAGGTTTGGATTACACATGTGCATCCTAATAGACAGAAGCTGACTCGTCTGCAGTTTCTCATGTCATTTTGCTTTTGTTTTTGTCAGTGATGAGAAATACTTTGATAACTGAATATTCATTGCTACCTGTGCTACACAGATAATCTTTACACAAATTTTGGATCCTCTTCTGGTTTCTTATAACGTTGATTAAAGCGTGCAAGCGTTAAGAATAAGATAAGGTTCATTTCTTAATGAAACTTTCCATCTTTGATTACAGAGGAAAAAAATCTATCATGTTGTTCCCAGTGTTTGACATATTTTTGCTCTCAACTCTGGACACAGAATGAGTTCTCCCGACATACATACAGAAGCGATTGTTGATAGAATGGCAGTTTCAAAGCAATCGAAATACGGTTAGCAGACAATGAAAAAGTTACCAGTGGCTTAATATATGGAAAGTACGGCATCAGATAAGCCGCAAGGCACTTTCATGCGTACAAGACCTCGTTATGATAAAATGGTGACGTCTTGAGGCAGATTTAAAAACCACTTTTACCGGCCAATTGAAAGATGACATTATAAAACATCGTAAACATTTAGACAACTGTTTTTCCCCTAAACAAAAGAGAATTTTTTTTTTTTTTTTTTTTTTTTTTTTTTTTTTTTTTTTTGATGTAGCGGGACGTTTGCAGTTTCCCACATCAATTAAGCAGGTTCAAAGAAAACCGCTTGCGGAAATTTTTCTGGATCTATATAAGTGGTACCCAAACTTCTCTTTACGGTTTGCCGAATCTACGAGCTTTGAAAAGGCACAGAGTCCGTACAGAGAAACATTTATTGCATTTTGAAGAGCTACAAGAATTCACAATAAAGGATGACAGCCAAAAACAGTTGCAGGATAAAATTTTTTATTAAAATTCTTGACCAAGGTTTCGGTATATATAAATATACCTTCATCAGAAGTAAAACTTCCTGAACAGAAAGACACATTCATTAGAAAAGCCATATCAACGAAAGTAAGAAACAGAAGCTTAAGTAACGGTGAAATTACTACAGTAGTGTAGGCACAAAATCATTAGTACTTACTAAAATTACATCATGCAATGGAGAATAATAAAAACAATTATGCGAAAGGCGTCGTCAATAATTAAAACATCATCACCATTTGTACAACATGTGTAATGGGCACAAGGTCAAAGCGAACAGTATTAACAGCATTACTTCACTTATGAACTTTTGAGACACGAGTGTGAAAGCACTAGGGCAGATGGTTTCGCCGAGAGAGGGCACTTGCATGTGCCAGACTCGCGCATATTACAATCCATAAGTACTTACATAAGCGCATCAAAAAATTATTAAAAGTTGTGTTAATTCAAACTCTGTCTTAATAAGTAAAACGTATCAGGCCAATTAAAGACATTTATATAAAATAGAAATATAGAACCAATTTATCTGTATCCTAGTGTCAAACGGATAAAGCTTGCGCTTGGAACATCTGACGAGAGAGGGCACTAGTGTAATGCGCGAGAGTCTCGCGTAACGTAGGCAGTGAAATACATACTAGCGAAACGACCAAAAATGTTATAATAAAACGAAAACATCTGTCATCATGAATGAAACATAGTAGTCATTTAACCATACATACACATTGAAATTCATAACAAACAAACATCACAATACGTAGAATCCCAACAAGACAGGAAAAGCGCATTTCACCGGCATTAACAAACAAGAAAATAACTGCTAGTCAGCCAGACTATGTTACATTAAGGCAATGAGGGGTTTGAAACTATCTAAAAAATTTTTGTTTCGAAGCTGCACCTGTTCATTAAGAACAAAACCGTCATTTAGAGATAGATGCTTGAAAATCTCTAATTCTTCAAGCAAGTCTAGTTTGTAACCTTTATTAGCTTCATGAAGCAGCTCTACGTCGTCCAGTTCACTTGGCGTGTGCCGTAAGAGCCATAGATGTTCAGCAAAGGTGGAATTATATACGTTTTCCCCATTTTTACCTAACAAGTGTTCTTTATACCTAACTTTAATGGGTCTACCTGTCTGCCCTATGTAATAGTTTGGGCAGTCGTTACACGTAATTTTGTATACCCCGGACTTAGTGATGAGTTCTTCTCGTGTTTCAATATTATGAATTACTCTACGTTTCAGGCTATTATTTACGGAAAAGGCAACTCTATAACCGTATTGTTTCTGTAAAAGTCTTCTTATTTTATATGAAACGTTCCCTAAAAATGGAATAGAAATAAAGCTATTACTCTCATACTTTTTTCCCCTGTTATCTCCTAAAGTAGAAAATTTTACAGCTGTTTTTTTCTTAGCAATTAGGTCAATTAATTTAGGGTCGTATCCATTGTTAGTAGCTATTGATTTTAATAAAGATATTTCATTTTCAAAACAATTCTGTGCTAAAGGTGTGTTCACAGCGCGATGAACTGCGGAATGAAAAAAGGAGATCTTGTGAGTTTGAGGATGACAGGAATCTGCTGGAATAATATTATCAGAAAAAGTTGCTTTACGAAAAATGTCGAAGCTAATAGTGTTACCCGATAACTTGAGTTTCAAATCAAGAAAATGGAGTTCTCTCTCGTTATTTTGAATCTCTTTTGTGAATTTCATTTTCTCATGGAAACTGTTGAAAGCATGAAAGAGTTGTTGTAGATCTTGGTCACACCCTTGAAACAGTATGAGTATATCATCAACATAACGAGCATAAAAAGAAATCTTACTGCCTAACGTAGGATTGCTTTTCAAGAAATTTTCTTCTAGTGCATTCACAAAAATGTCAGCTAAGATGCCAGCTAACGGGCAACCCATGGCTAAGCCGAATGGTTGTTCATACATTTTACCATTAAACTGGAAGTAATTGTAATCTAGTACAACATGCAGTAGTGACATAAGTTCCGACAACTGTAGCTCACTTAAAGTTTTATGTTGTCGAATGTTACCTTCAATAATCTTAAGAGTGATATCCACTGGAACATTAGTGTATAAACTTACGACGTCAAAAGAAACCAAACGAGAGGAAGAAGTGATCTCTATCGATTTTAGCTTGTCTATTACCTCAGCACTATTTTTAACAGAGTAGTTGTTTCCAAAAACAAAGGCTTCTTTAATTTTAGTGTGTAAAAACCTCGCTAGTTTATGATGTGGGCTCTTTATTCCGTTAACGATGGGACGAACTGGGTGTTGACTTTTGTGTACCTTAAACTGACTTCTAAGCATAGGTGCTCTAGGGTTCATATTAATTAAGGTTTTCTTTTGAAACTCTTTCATAAGATGTTTACTTCTTCTTAACGTATCCCTAATTTGCTTTTGTAACATAGGGGTATGATCCTGCTCAATTTCAAATATACCATTTTCTTCGAAAAAGGCCAAAGTTTTAGCAATATATTCACTTTTATAGGCTACAACAAGCGAATTTCCTTTGTCTGATTTAGTGATGAGAGCCTCATTATTTTTTAGTTTACGGTTAATACTAGTAATAATGTTACCCCCTCTCTGTTTTAAATCACTGTTTTTTACCGACTTGACCTCTCTTTCTATAATTGCGCTACATTCATGAGCAATCCTATTTTGATGGGATTTTTCAGTTTTTACAGAATCAAGACCAACTTTAAGGTCAACAATAAAAATTATCTACCACTTTAGGATCGTTAATATTAGGCATGAAATTATATTTAAAACCTCTCGCTAGCATGGCGCTTTCTTGAGGGGTAAAGCTTATAGAAGTTTTGTTTATTACTCTGTCGAAAAATTGGTGTTCACAATTGACAGTTCTTTTTGCATGAACTACATTAGATTTTGGGGTAACATTTTCCAGTTTATGAAGTTTAAAATCATGCCTACACTGAATTTCAACCTTACGATTGTGTAACCACTCATTAACACTATGCCAAATACTGTCTACATGAAAGTTAAAATAATCTTTAAAAGTTCTAGTAATATAGAGATACAAAGAGTAAGCTTCTTCATTTAGTTTATCTTTCTTCTTATCAAGAAAGATATCGGGTAACACTATTAGCTTCGACATTTTTCGTAAAGAAACTTTTTCTGATAATATTATTCCAGCAGATTCCTGTCATCCTCAAACTCACAAGATCTCCTTTTTTCATTCCGCAGTTCATCGCGCTGTGAACACACCTTTAGCACAGAATTGTTTTGAAAATGAAATATCTTTATTAAAATCAATAGCTACTAACAATGGATACGACCCTAAATTAATTGACCTAATTGCTAAGAAAAAAACAGCTGTAAAATTTTCTACTTTAGGAGATAACAGGGGAAAAAAGTATGAGAGTAATAGCTTTATTTCTATTCCATTTTTAGGGAACGTTTCATATAAAATAAGAAGACTTTTACAGAAACAATACGGTTATAGAGTTGCCTTTTCCGTAAATAATAGCCTGAAACGTAGAGTAATTCATAATATTGAAACACGAGAAGAACTCATCACTAAGTCCGGGGTATACAAAATTACGTGTAACGACTGCCCAAACTATTACATAGGGCAGACAGGTAGACCCATTAAAGTTAGGTATAAAGAACACTTGTTAGGTAAAAATGGGGAAAACGTATATAATTCCACCTTTGCTGAACATCTATGGCTCTTACGGCACACGCCAAGTGAACTGGACGACGTAGAGCTGCTTCATGAAGCTAATAAAGGTTACAAACTAGACTTGCTTGAAGAATTAGAGATTTTCAAGCATCTATCTCTAAATGACGGTTTTGTTCTTAATGAACAGGTGCAGCTTCAAAACAAAAATTTTTTAGATAGTTTCAAACCCCTCATTGCCTTAATGTAACATAGTCTGGCTGACTAGCAGTTATTTTCTTGTTTGTTAATGCCGGTGAAATGCGCTTTTCCTGTCTTGTTGGGATTCTACGTATTGTGATGTTTGTTTGTTATGAATTTCAATGTGTATGTATGGTTAAATGACTACTATGTTTCATTCATAATGACAGATGTTTTCGTTTTATTATAACATTTTTTGGTCGTTTCGCTAGTATGTATTTCACTGCCTAAGTTACGCGAGACTCTCGCGCATTACACTAGTGCCCTCTCTCGTCAGATGTTCCAAGCGCAAGCTTTATCCGTTTGACACTAGGATACAGATAAATTGGTTCTATATTTCTATTTTATATAAATGTCTTTAATTGGCCTGATACGTTTTACTTATTAAGACAGAGTTTGAATTAACACAACTTTTAATAATTTTTTGATGCGCTTATGTAAGTACTTATGGATTGTAATATGCGCGAGTCTGGCACATGCAAGTGCCCTCTCTCGGCGAAACCATCTGCCCTAGTGCTTTCACACTCGTGTCTCAAAAGTTCATAAGTGAAGTAATGCTGTTAATACTGTTCGCTTTGACCTTGTGCCCATTACACATGTTGTACAAATGGTGATGATGTTTTAATTATTGACGACGCCTTTCGCATAATTGTTTTTATTATTCTCCATTGCATGATGTAATTTTAGTAAGTACTAATGATTTTGTGCCTACACTACTGTAGTAATTTCACCGTTACTTAAGCTTCTGTTCCTTACTTTCGTTGACATCTCCGGCGGTACACCGAAAGGTTACCGCCCTTCGATAGTGCAATTTTCGCGCTAATCGAAGTGCTAGGGGTTCCAGGTGCCAGCCAGCAGCAGCAGCAGTAGTTCACGGTCCCGGCTTGCAGCAGTGGTCCCGCAGCCAGCCAGCCAGCCAGCCAGCCAGCCAGCCAGCCAGCCAGCCAGCCAGCCCTCCGGTGGCAGCAGGAGCAGCAGCAGCAGCAGCAGCAGCAGCCGCCGCCGCCGCCGCCGCCGCCGCCGCCGTCCCGGCCCCGTCCGCGGCAGCAGCGTCCCTGCCTCTCGCCGTCGCCGTCGCCGTCGCCGTCGCCGTCGCCGTCGCCGTCGCCGTCGCCGTCGCCGTCGCCGTCGCCGTCGCCGTCGCCGTCGCCGTCGCCGTCGCCGTCGCCGTCGCCGTCGCCGTCGCCGTCGCCTCCCAGTGTGTGTCCTATCCTTTTAGTGCTGTGTTTTTTCTTTCTTCTTCTTGTCGTCATGTCCGCCCCCACCACCACCGTCACCACCACCACCACCACCACCACCACCACCACCACCACCACCACCACCACCGCCATCGTGTATACGTCCCCTTCCGCCGCCTCCACCACTATCACTTGGTGTGCCCAGTCCCACCCCCCAACTTCCATCCCTCCCCTCCTCTCTATCCCTTCGCCCTCGCCCTCGCTCTTTGTCGCCCCCTCTCCCGCTTCTTCCACTCGTTCTGATCCTTTCCCCCCACTCCCCCAGCCTGTCACTGCAGCTCCGGCTAGGGTGGTGGCCCGTCGGGCCACTGCCCACGCCCAGCTCTCCCCGTCGCCATCGCCATCGCCATCGCCATCGCCGCCGCCGCCGCCGCCGCCGCCGCCGCCGCCATCCGCCATCCGCCATCCGCCATCCGCCATCCGCCATCGCCATCACTTTCTCCGGCGCCGACTGCTGCGTCCGAGCCGGGACCTGTCCCTTCCCACCACCTCCCCATCGTTCCCGTCCCTCTTATCACCACCCGCCCATCTGCCGCTGTCAAACGCCCTAGTGGCGCCTCCACTTCATCTACTCCTAAAAAGGCTCCACCCCACCCCCCATCCCCACCCCAAAATGCCATGGACGTCTCCCCACCAGGACCCGCTCCCTCCTCCTCCTCCTCCTCCTCCTCCTCCTCCTCCCCACCCGGTCTCTACAAATATCTCCTGTCCCGTCCCGATCCTTCCTTCCTCGAGGCCCAGAATCTCTCCCTCCTCCTCCGCCAACATTTCCCAGGCGCCCCCATCTCTCTCCTTACTCCCAGACGGGATTCTGTACTTATCTCCTCCCCCAGCCCAACCCTCCATACTGACATCCTCTCCCGCCTCCCCATCACCCGTTTTGGTCCTCACGCCTCCCTCACCCCTGCCTCCTCCCCATCTCCTACCCGCCAACCCCAACCCCCGCGTCGCCCGCCGACCCTCACCGCCGTGATCACTTGGCTTAGTCCGTCGATCACGGAGGAGGAGGTGCTGGCGGAGCTGAAGGCCCATCCCACCCTGGAGGTGCGGGCGGTCCGCCGCATTTTCAACGCGACCGGCCCCACCCGCCTTATGCGGGTTTTTTCTGAGGACGCCCCCTCCATTGACCGTCTCCTGAAGGAGGGTGCCCTCCTCTTCAATCAGCGGTACAAGGTCGACCCCTCCCGTTCCCCCCCTCAATCCCTGCGCTGCCAGAGGTGTCTGCGCTACAATGCACATCCAACAGCAGAGTGCCGCGAGGCCCCAACCTGCCCGCATTGTCGGCAAGCGCACTTCCTCCGGCAGTGCCCCAACCTCCAATCCCCTCCCTCCTGTAATACCTGCAGCCTCCCCCACCCCACCTACTCCCAAAAGTGTAAAGCCCGACCCCCTCCCGCCACTCCTGAACTCACCGTACCTGTCCGTCCCCTGGACGCCCCCACCCCTCCTGGCAATTCCCTTCGTCCCCCCCCCCCACTGCTGAGGACATCATCAGGTTCCTCACCATTGTCCTCCAAAACGTCCATCCCTTTCAGCGCCCCCACACCTTACAACAGATCTCCCTCGCCGCCCGTTCCATATTCCACCTTAAAATGTACGCCACCTTTTCCAATAACCAGGCCCATTTCACCTTCTCCCGCCTTGACACCCTCGTATAAGTCCTTATCATGGCGCGACAGCATCGTATCCTTTTCAACAATATCCGCTCCCTTCCCGCCAACAAGAACCTCTTCCTGCACACCCTTGCTACCCACCGTGTGGATGCCTTCCTCCTTAATGAAACCTTCCTCCAACCCCACCACTCCATCCACACCTCCCCCTATCTCCTCCACCGCTCCGATAATCCCCTCCCAGTTGCGCGTGGCGGAGTTGCCATTGGCCACCACCGCCAGATCCCCGTTCGGCTCCAACCTCTCCTTCCCAACCCCACCGAACACCTGATCCTTAGTCTCTTCTTCCCCGGCCTTACCATTACCTGTGCCACCATCTATGTCCGCCCCAACGCCCCTCTTCCTTTCGACTTCCTCTCCCACATCGACCGTACCTTCTCCTCCTATGTGATCGCCGCCGACCTCAACATCCATAGTCGCTCCGCTGCCCAGTTACGGCGGTGGCATCGGTTCCTCTCCTCCCTTCAAGGCGACCTCATCCCCATCCCCCAGCACACCCATCCCGAATCCAACTCCACTCCCGATGTTATTCTCTCCTCCCCCAACCTCCTTGGTCGCATTACGGTGGATGTCCTGGAGCCTATTGGTAGCGACCATCTCCCTGTCCTCCTCACCGTTTCAGACGGCTGTCACCCCCGCCCCGACCCTCGTCATGACCCTCCCCCTAAGTACATCCATGACTATTCCCGTGCCAACTGGAATGCCTACCGG
This sequence comes from Schistocerca cancellata, assembly GCF_023864275.1. Classification (NCBI taxonomy): domain Eukaryota; kingdom Metazoa; phylum Arthropoda; class Insecta; order Orthoptera; family Acrididae; genus Schistocerca; species Schistocerca cancellata. The sequence goes on from NC_064628.1 coordinate 665,460,001, forward strand.
GATACCCTCTCCACTCAGGTCGATAGCCACCCTCTCGCCTACCGCCGTCCCGATGATGTCACCCATGCCGCCTCCTTTCTCCAGCAGACCTTGTCTGAGGCCATGGAGGCCCACGTCCCTACTGTTGCCATCCACCCCCACCATCCTACCTTACCACCACAGGCCGTCCTCCTCCTCCGTGAATCCCGTCGTCTCTACCGTGCCTTCCTCCGCACGCGTGACCCGGACACCCTACGACGCCACCGGCAACTACAGCGACACATTCGAAATTTGCTCGCGGCTAAGAAACGCCGGGACTGGCGACAGACATGCACCCGTTTAAATGCTACCCTCCCTATAAACTCGTCCAAGTTCTGGACCGCCTTCCGTCGCCTTACCGGAACTAAACCCTCCCCCTACTATCCTCTTCTCCATGATGATCACCCCTTCCCTGACGCCCTTAGTAAGGCCAATCACTTTGCCTCCTACCTGTCCGATGTGTTTTCCATCCCTTATGATCCCCAGTTCGATTACTCCCTCTTCCCAGATATCCGCGATCAAACTGACACCTCTGTCCCTCCCCTCGCTCCTGGTTTCCAGTACTTGGACAACATTCCACACACGGACCTTAATGCCCCCATCACCACACAGGATCTCATCACTACACTCCGCACCAAACGCAACACCGCTCCTGGTCACGATCGTGTCACCTACCGTCACCTTCGTGAAGCTCCTGTCTCTTTTCTCTCCACCCTGGCCAGGCTCTACAATGTAGTCCTGTCCACCGGTTACTACCCCGACCTGTGGAAAACCTCCCGTATCCTTATGTTCCTTAAACCTGGCAAACCGCCGTCCGCCGTCTCCTCCTACCGTCCTATCAGCCTTACCTCGGTATTCAGCAAGGTCCTGGAATCTATCCTCACCCGCCGCATCCACCAGCATCTCCACCAACACCGCCTCCTTCCCGTCACCCAGTGTGGCTTTCGGCCGTCCTTCTCTTCTGACGATCTTCTCCTTCACCTCACTCATCTCCTTTCCGAACAGCTTAATTCCCGTCGCTCCGCAATCTTCCTCTCCCTTGACCTCGAACGCGCTTATGACCGCGTCTGGCATTCCGGTCTCCTCTTCAAGCTCCAAACCTTTGCCCTTCCCATTAACTACGTCCGTCTGATCGGCTCCTTTCTCTCCCGCCGTCCTTCCTATGTCACCATCCATAACACAGATTCCTACACCTTTTTCCCCTCCGCCGGTGTGCCCCAAGGCTCCGTCCTCTCCCCCCTTCTGTACCTCTTGTACACGGCGGACATGCCGCCGCCGTCACCCCCCGTCCACCTTCTCCAGTTTGCCGATGACACTGCCTTCCTTGCCCTTGCCCCCACCCTGCAACGCTCCCAACGCCTTCTCCAATCCCATCTTGACCGCTTCACTGCTTGGTGCAACCAGTGGTTGCTTAAGGTCAATCCCTCCAAAACCCAGGCGATCATTGTAGGCAAAACCACCCCTTCCTTCCGCCTCCTTGATTTCTATCTCACCGTCTATGGCTGTCCTATCGCCCTCACTCCCACCCTTCAGTACCTTGGCGTCACCCTCGACCGTCGCCTCTCCGGACAATCCAAGCCAAGGCACGTTCCCGCCTCCGTCTCCTCAAGCTCCTTTCTGGCCGTACGTGGGGTTTGGACGCCTCCACAATCCTCCACACCTATAAATCCCTCATCCGCCCTATACTTTGTTATGCCCATCCAGCCTGGATCTCCGCGCCCCCTACCTTTTATAAATCCCTCCAAATCCTTGAACGCCATGCTCTCCGCCTTGCCTATCGCATCCGTCTCCCCTCCCCCACGCGGATCCTGTATGATCTCATCCCCTTTCCCCACCTCCTCCTTTTCCTTGAAAGGATACGGATCCTGTACACCTCCCGTAAACTTGATCCTCCTCACCCGCTCGTGTCCCCGATCCTCTCCCACCCCCGCCCGCTGCTGCGCCTGTATTCCCACATCCCACCTGGTCTCCATCTCTCCACCCTCCTTACCCTCTCCCAAGGTGGCTTCCGCCAGCTCCCCCTCCCTGATGATGTCCTCCTCCCCTGCATCTACCCCTCCTATCAACTTTGATCCTCCCCCCACCTCCTGTGTCCTTTCCTTTAGGCACCCTCCCTCCCCCCCCTTTCCCTTCCCTTCTCTTTCCTTTCCCCCCTCCCTCCTACCCTCTCCTCCGGGCTTCCCCTCCCCCTTCCTCCCTCCCCCTGTCTCCTTTGCCCATGGCATCTCTGCTCTCCCCTCTCCCATCTCCCCTTCCTCCACCTCCACTCTTGGCAGGTCCCCGGACTCGTACACGCTGAGTGAACATTCGCGCGCCGGAGGTCGTCGCCATCAGTGTATCGTGTGTGCCGTCGTGTTTACTGTTCAGTTTCGTCGTCACACTCCATTGTTCACCAGTGATATTGTCTTCTTCAGTGTTTGTGCGTCGTGTCAACAGTTTGTAATGTGGATTGTCATCGAGTGTGAACGGCTTCTTGTGTTTTTATGTTCGTGAGTCTACTGTTTTTTCCCGCCGTTTTTCTAAGTGATGTCTCTTCTCTGTTTATTTTTTTGTACTCTTTCCGGCTGAAGAGCAGCGTATTGTGCTGCTGCCAGCCTACCTGCTTGCTCAGGTGTCCAAATAACAATAAAGTAAAAAAAAAAAAAACTTTCGTTGATATGGCTTTTCTAATGAATGTGTCTTTCTGTTCAGGAAGTTTTACTTCTGATGAAGGTATATTTATATATACCGAAACCTTGGTCAAGAATTTTAATAAAAAATTTTATCCTGCAACTGTTTTTGGCTGTCATCCTTTATTGTGAAGAATTTTAACAGTTGCTGCCGCAGCCATGTTTAAAATCATGAGCTACAAGAATACTGATATTACTGTTCTGTTTAATTCCTTTGTGTTCGCATTTCAAATGCTTTTTTCCCCCTCATGCATCGTACCCAGCGGTGGGAACCAGATGAAGTACATCTTTCCAAACAATTTCTTTAAATGTAGTTAATGCGATTCAGAAAGAGTTTTCTGTTCAGTAGTCTAATAATTCGCATATTTTCACCATAAAAGAGTATGGTTGTAATTCGTTCATACGATTCATACAAAAGTGCCAAAAGGCTTGTATGTCCACCACTGAGACCACGTCCCCTGTAAAATGACGCATGTCCTATTATGCATCAGTACCAGAGTGAAACGACGTAACAATTTGCCATACTATTTGAGATTAAATAGCTGACACTCACTGTCAGGTTATGGCGCATACACTGTCAACTTCTGGCGACAGAATACTATTTGACATCCAGTAACTCACGGCCATTGTCATCACATTATTTTTCTTTCTTGTTGAATAAAAATCCATGCATTCAGAGTATTTTTAGTCAGCATGCGGACTGACCATTACTGAACCATCCAATAACGTCTGGGTCAATTTTGGTCTCCCTAACGGATGACCATCATTCTTGGCTCATTACCCCAGATTCTATTCTAGCACACCCCCCCCCCCCTCCTCCCCGCCGCAATATGGCAAATAACCATCACTGCCCTTCAACTGTGTGGATCATGATACTCTCTTACAAAACCTCACGTCTCCTAGGATTGGTGGCTTGACACATAGCTGGTTTCAATCATTCCTGACAAACAGGACGCAAAATGTTGTGCTGGATAATTCACACAATGTCAGAAAGGTGGGAAATGTTCAAATGGTTTAAATTGCTCTGAGCACTATGGGACTTAACATCTGAGGTCATCAGTCCCCCATAACTTAGAACTACTTAAACCTAACTGACCTAAGGGCATCACACACATCCATGCCCGAGGCAGGATTCGAACCTGCGACCTTAACGGTCGCGCGGTTCCAGACTGTAGCGCCTAGGAAATGTGCTGGTTGGGGTAAAATCACAAAGGAAGCTCCATATTTTTCAATTCTGGGGCCATTCCTGTTCATTATATACATTACTGACCATTAAAATTGTTACACCACGAAGATGACGTGCTACAGACGCGAAATTTAACAGATAGGAAGAAGATGCTGTGATATGCAAATGATTAGATTTTCAGAGCATTCACACAAGGTTGGCGCTGGTGGCGATACCTAGAACATGCTGACATGAGGAAAGTTTCCAACCAGTTTCTCATACACAAACAGCAGTTGACCGGCGTTGCCTGGTGAAACGTTGTTGTGATGCTTCGTGTAAGGAGGAGACATGCGAACCATCACGTTTCCGACTTTGATAAAGGTCGGTTTGTAGCCTGTCGCGATTGCGATTTATCGTATCACGACATTGCTGCTCGCGTTGGTCGAGATCCAATGACTGTTAGCAGAATATGGAATCGGTTGATTCAGGAGGGTAATACGGAACGCCGTGCTGGATCCCAACGGCCTCATATCAGTAGCAGTGGAGATGACAAGCATCTAATCCGCATGGCAGTAACGGATCGTGCAGCCACGTCTAGATCCCTGAGTCAACAGATGGGGACATTTGCAAGACAACAACCATCTACACGAACAGTTCGACGACGTTTGCAGCAGCATGGACTATCAACTCGGAGACCATATCTGTGGTTACTCTTGACGCTGCATCAGACAGGAGCGCCTGCGATGGTGCACTCAACGACGAACCTGGGTGCACGAATGGCAAAACGTCATTTTTTCGGATGAATGCAGGTTCTGTTTACAGCCTAATGATGGTCGCATTCGTGTTTGGCGACATCGCGATGAACGCACATTGGAAGCGAGTATTCGTCATCGGCATCCTGGCGTATCACCAGGTGTGATGGTATGGGGTGCCAATGGTTACACGTCTCGGTCACCTCTTGTTGGCATTGACGGCGCTTTGAACAGTGAACGTTACATTTCAGATGTGTTACGACCCGCGGCTCTACCCTTCATTCGATCTCTGCGAAACCCTACATTTAAGCAGGATAATGCACAACCGCATGTCGCAGGTCCTTTACGGGCCTTTCTGGATACAGAAAATGTTCGACTGCTGCCCTGACCAACACATTCTCCATATCTCTCACCAACTGAAAACGACTGGTCAATGGTGGCCGAGCAACTGGCTCGTCACAATACGCCAGTCACTACTCTTGATGAACTGTGGTATCGTGTTGAATCTGCATGGGCAGCTGTACCTGTGCACACCATCCAAGCTCTGTTTGATTCAATGCCCAGGCGTATCAAGGCCGTTATTACGGCCAGAGGTGGTTGTACTGGGTACTGATTTTCGCTTCAAAATGTAATCACAAGTCAGTTGTAGTATAATGTATTTGTCCAATGAATACCCGTTTATCATCTCCATTTCCTCTTGGTGTAGCAATTTTAAGGGCCAGTAGTGTATATGAAAGATCTGCTTAACATTCAACAAGCAAAACTGGTATTTTTTGCACGCAATCCTAGTGTTATAATGAAGCCCATTAGAGAGGAAGCAACAGAAGGAACTGTGAATGGTGTTTCAAAAATCATTATTAACTGCGTCTCTGAACGTGAACCCTCCCTAAATTTTGAAGAAACACATTAATTCAGTTCTGGGCAACGAATAGAATCGTACCAACAATTGGTGTAGCATTTGAGCATGAGTCAATAAGTAGGGTAGACTGCTCCAAATTTTTAGGTACATATTGATGAAACCTTGAACTGGAAGAAGAATGTTACTGAGTTTCTCAAACAATTAAGTTCAGCTACTTTTGTGTATCGTTTAATTTTAATCTTGGAAACAAATTTATCAACGTATTTTGCATATTGCCACTCAGTACTGTTGTACGAAATAATTTTCTGGGGTAACCCATCACCGATAAAGAAAGAATTGATTGCACAAACGCGAACAGTAAGAATAATACGTGATGTTCACCCACTGACGTCATGTAGTACCTCTTCAGAGAGCTAGACATTTTAATTGCGCTGTCACAATACGTATTCTCGCTAGTGAAATTCGTCATAAATAACCCATCACAATTTAAGAAGAACAGTGATGTACATATCCACAACACTAGAGGGAAAAATAACCTTTATTACCAACTGTTAAAGCTGTCAGTGGCTAAGATTTCAGTACCCAATAATAAAAATCTTTGATCATTTGCCCAATAACAAAAAGTGTCTGACAGGGAGCGAAGCAAGACTTAAATCTCCTCGTATTTTAAAATCGTTCCTCCTGGACAACTCTTTCTAATCTTGTAATTAAAAAATAAAAACTAGCAGCCACTAAAAAAACTGTTTCAAGTGTCTCTGTTGATCCATTGTGGACATGGGACAGCGGCTGGTCAAACATTTAACAATGATTTCATTTTATTTTCGCTGCCAGCTTCGTCAGTTCATTATGCCATCTTCAGGCCCAATATGCACCTCTCAAAATAATCAGCCATCCACTGTGGCCGAGCGGTACTAGGCGCTTCAGTCCGGAACAGCGCTGCTGCTACGGTCTTAGGGGACTGATGACCTCAGATGTTAAGTCCCATAGCGCTTAGAGCCATTTGAACCATTTTTCAAAATAATCTTTATTGGTTTACTGGGGCCACATGTGAATTCGAAGCTCAAGCTCTTACTTCGAAGTTTTGACTGTAACTGAACTGGAGTTCATCAGAAGTGACAAGTGTTTTGTAGTAGAAGATAAGGTTAATACCCTAGCGTGTAGTCACTATTATTTTCGGTATTTGAAAGTGGATAGTTGAAAGAATAACAATAATCATCTCTTAGCTACATGAATGTGTGTTACAACTGTTAAGTATGCTCTTTCAGCGAAATAGCATGTAGTTTCCACTGTGTGATAACGTGAGTGACTCATTGACAAGTGCACTTTAACCTGTAAGTTGGTACAGTAGTGCCATATGTGTTTTGATAAATTATACAAATATTTCTGTTTTCTTTAGACACTTTCTCATTTCTGTGTAGTACTTTGAAGAACATACATATGCTCATCTGTGATATTTTGCCGCAGATAAGTCAACCGTAAAGAAGTCATGCGCTTCAGCACGAATTTCTGGTCGAGTTCACGAATGTGGTACCTCGAACGTGCTAGATCCGTAACACCGATAAACCTGCAGCTATAGAGCTAGACATTCTCCAACTCATTCACATTCCTGCACAATAACATATCACACTGAGGACACGTATACCAATTTGGATGTAACAAGTAAGCACCACCTACTACTCGAAGCTTTTCGCATTCATCTAGGCAAATGCTGTACCTGAGTTACAGACTAGACTACGCCGGCCACGGCATGCCAAACGGAATACGGGTGTAGTGCGCGGGCCGCGGGCAGCGCAAGTATCGGTTTGTATCGGTTTTGCTCGTTCCTACCCGGAAGTACTCGTTCAGCGCGACATTTCATTTAGCATTGCAGTGCGGCATTTTTCGGCCGGCATGACTCTCTTCAGTTCGGCAGAATCGTGGTGTCAGCGCTTACCCTTCGCTGGTTTTTCATGGTATGAAATAGGTCCACAAGTCCCATGGCTGTTTGCACAAAAAGACGCAGTCTAGCGATCTGCGGCCATAAACCTTCAAACATGAACATGAATGACAGAAAAGATGGACGAGAATTCCCAATATCTATTACGCAGTTGCATACTACAAATTTTTATGAAACGATATTACTGCACCATGCAGGAATAATTAGAAGACTTATTAGACAATGAAAGAGTAAAAAAACTACGGCGGCCGACGGGTATGATTCAGTGATCTTTACATGAAAAAGCGCATTGTGCTACATTTGCAGGCATGTAGCACGCGAAGAAATTGAACTGGATTTTTGAAGTTGCACACATTATCCCACTGCATGTTGCAACAGTTTCGATGGAAATGAACGAAGAGTATGGTGACTTTATGTATTATTCCTAAGTACTTTGATTAAGTAGAGGGCCGCCTGAAACGATTTTTTGGTTTAAAGCCAGCTATCATCAAATTTATGAAGGAGAAAAGGGTGCAGGACGGAAAATTAGAGCATCCGGAATGGGCTACCGAACTCGTTTTTTAAGTGGATTTAACTGCACACTGCCCATAGTAAGACTTGGGAAGGTGCGAAACGACTTACTTCTTATTTCATACAGATACATTTAAAATGGTAATCGCATTGCAGATGGGAAAAATTCTGACAAAAAACGCCGTCCAGTCCGCAAAAATCACCGCCGTTAAAGAAAACGCGAAGTTTGAAAATTCATTGTGGAATTTCAAGAATTACAAGGATAGTCATGATTACGTGGGAACCCAAGTGAGAAAATCTATGAAATTGTCTCCGTCTGCCTGTATAACGACAGTTTATACCAGATAAAAATTATATCATGCCTTTAGCGTGCCAAAAATAATTAAATTAAACTGAAAAATTTGTTTCGTTTGCAATGTATGTTGTTGATAAATATGAAACCAAGTCGTATGCCATATGACTGTGCTTTCCTCTTTTACACCTGTTCCCATTGAGGCAGCGTGACGTGTCGGTGGGAGAAATCTGCAGTCTCACTAAGTGCTGTGACATGCGAGCGAGGCCAGGCTCGTGAGCTGAACTCTTGCCAACCCCTGAACTAGACAAACAATCTGAAAATAGTTTTCAGCAGAGATTTTTACAACTTTACTTTCGCCTGTTACAGTTGAGATAGTTGATGATACGAGAAAACTGTGAAACATGCACCAGCGGGGATCGGTTTGTGACCATCCCACTTCACTCAGATTCATTAACTAGACCTTTATTACATGCACCTAACAGTTCAGAATAAGACAGCGATTTCGAGTACATCAACGGTAATATAGAGGAAAGTGTACCTTCTATCACCACAATGGTAAGTAATTCCCCTATCTTAGCGAACATGGTCTTAAGGAAAATGTAAATATAATGCACTGACAAAACAAATCGAATCCCTGGAAGTATCAATATTCATATTTAAATGAAATGCCAATTAAATTTCCGAATGATACGGCCACCAGTTATAATAAATGGACAACTCGCATATGTATCAATTAGTCATGATTCCAATTGGAGCCACGTAACAGTATGTAACAATCATTACCGACGTCACTCACTATGCATGTACAAACAAATTTTTATAGTAATTGTGAAATTTATTTGCAACGCACATAGCGTCGTTTAATACAGTGATAAACAGAATGTAGGACAAAATGGTAACTGTTACATGTAACAAAAAGTACTGATGTGTGAAATCCATATTGTCATGTATTCATTTAAATATACCTTTTCTCTTCTCAAAATATAGCTTTCAGTATTCATTCTTGAAATATAAGTATTGTCAGATAAGCAAAATGAAGCTATTTGAGCGATGGAATGCGACATCCAAGACATTGACATACGTACCTACAAAAAGGATAAACCTAACGAAGACAGTCAAAACTTAACTGAATATTATTGAAATTTGGCAGTACATACTGCTTTCAACATTTCGTGAACCCCTTGATATCAAAATTTCTATTCTTCTTCTTATTATTATTGTTACTGTCACTGCGCCCGCCGCGGTGGCCGTGCGGTTCTAGGCGCGTCAGTCCGGAACCGCGTGACTGCTACGGTCGCAGGTTCGAATCCTGCCTCGGGCTTGGATGTGTGTGATGTGCTTAGGTTAGTTAGGTTTAAGTAGTTCTAAGTTCTAGGGGACTGATGACCTCAGATGTTTAGTCCCATAATGCTCAGAGCCATTTGAACCATTTTTTTTTTACTGTCACTGCTATTATTCAAGTTTCGATTAATGACATAATTACCTCAAAATAATTTGAAGTTTCATATTGAGAAAAATTTACTGTTGCTTTCTGGCTACACAAATTAACGTCATTATTCATTTAAATAGTTATAGCACTACATTCGGTATGTAGGAAATCCTAGATTAAGATAGTGTTCCACGTAATACTGAGTTAGCAAAAAGATCACCAGTGTCTACGGATACCTTTCATTAAAAGTTATACAGGAGTTATTCATGTCGGGTCTCCAGCCTGAACATATCGTCTTCCGGACAAAATATTTCGGCGGTCTATCTGGCCGCCATCTTCAGGTGAGTAGGCCGTCGCATTACATCGCTGGAACGAAATCAAACACGTCGCGGCGGCTCCTTTATAAGATAAGGGGTATCTTTTAAGTAAGAGTTGTAACTCTGTTCTATTTGACATTAAGAAAAAACCGTCCTTTTCTCGGTCATCGAAGCTGTCAATAGTGTTTGACATCGATTTCTCGTTTCCGCGAACTTTTACCACCGGTGCGCTGTTGTGCCTGGCGCTAGAGGGCAGTTATTTGGACCCACGGTCGGGGTTTAAAGGAGCCGCCGCTACATGTTTGTTTACAGTTCCGGCGATGTAGTGCGACGGCCTACTCACCTGAAGATGGCAGTCAGATGGACCGCCGAAATATTGTGTCCAGAAGACGATATGTTCCAGCTGGAGACCCGACATGAATACAACCGATTATTACACCGGGAAAGCTATACAGGATGTTCAGAAATTCCCATAAATAGTATTATGACTTGTAGAGGGGATTGAGTACGTGATATTTTGAACAGGAAACCATGCCGGGAAAGTTGCCGTTTACGTTCTACGACAGTTTCAATTCAAATGTTTAACTCGTCCACGTTTGCTCAAGGAAATGAATTAGAAGTGACGCAGCACAGTTATTAGGCAACAGTTCGAAAGGAACCGTAACGAAACATCCATTTATCACTCAAGATCATTTGTTTGTATTAACAGTTAAATATTACGTGTTTACATTATTCAAAAAACAAAACAAAAAACAAACAAAAAAAGGCATAGCCAGCATACTGTACGTACAGAACGTTGTGCTCAAGTGTTAATAGAAACAGATATGCTTAATGCTTAAGTGATAAATGAATGTTTCGTTATGTTTCCTTTCGAATTGTTACTTAAAAATTGCACTGAGTCACGCCTAACTCAATTGCTCAATAAGAAGTGGATGAGTTAAACACTTTCAATGAAACCGTCGTAGAGCGGAAGCAGTACGTTTCAGGTAATGAGTTCCTAGACGCGTGTGACGGGAATTTCCTAACACCCCTGCACAGTTTGCTCACATAACACCAAATACTGAGAAGCCATAACACAGCGAATAGACTGCCTTGATTTGATCTTACAGTTTTACTACTATATAAGCGAGGTAGTAGCTCGGCGAAGACGAAGTTACGTCCTTACAACGTGTGATGACCCGTTTCCCGAAGTTATCGTTTGAGCCACATACATTGGCCAGCGATGTACCACGGTTTGCCAGTACTCTGCTGCTTGGATGTCTTGTAGCCTCGTAATCGTTGGCCAACATACGACGGCCCTTTTATCCCACTCTGCGACAGGTGCCCTCCTCTCCACCACGCCACAGCCACCAATATTCGCACCCTCTCTAACTCTCGTACTTTCATTGCTATTCGCCTCGACGACAACCACAAGACTCCAAACCTCCAGTGTCAAAGACTCTCCTTTGATCTGTCACTCACTGCAAAGAATAGTCATGAAGTTGTAGTTATTACCTTCATAAAAATCAAGCTGCAACCATGAAACGTGGGGTCAGTCCAATTCCTCATATTCACCTTGCAGTGCGTCACATTTTCCCCCAAATATGAATGACTTTGCGGAAAACTTGGTTGTACAGTTCTGCGTTTTGGATATTCGGGAAATATTGCACATCAAAAATCGCTTCATTGTCCTGGATATTCCTGCAGTATAAGTCACTTGGTGTCATCTCAGGAGAGTGTGGGGAGGAGTAATGTGTGACTCTACATAAGAAGTTGGAACATTTTTACACTGCAAGAGCGCCCCCGCAGCATTCAGTCTTGTTAGCGTCTTCTGAGATGGCGGCTGATGTTGCTCATTACGAGTGTAATCTGGTATCACCATAAAATCTCTCACCAAAACATAGGCGTCGGCAGGGGGGTGGGGCTCAACAGAGAGCGCTTGCCCCTTCATGGAGTATGGGTACATAATTCTGTCACAAGCTGTTCACCGGAAATTATGCCTTCACTAAACACATTGGCAGTTTCGGAGTTATCATGTAATCGCGACGGATGTGATGATTTACGGATCATTGCCGGAGTACAGTCCCCAAAACATTCTGTCCCTTTCTGGAGGTCCAAGACCACTCCTACAAGCTGACGCTCGAATTCCGACGCCTATTTTCAGAACAAAGTACACTTGGTTGCGGTACATCTGGCCAACATTCGTCTTAATTCCCACGAGGACATTCCCTTCTCTTACTGTGCAACATTGCCGCAACAGTAGTTTGTCATTTACCTGTGGTCAAAAAAGACTCGTCACGGCTTGCTGAGACCGTATGTAGTGCTTCACTCTCAAAGTGGAAAAAAAGAGTGAAACATCAAGGTCGGCAAAACCTCCACTTCAAAATATGGTAATCTGCTCGAGCTCTATGTATGAAACATGCAGTGACAGAATTAAAAATTCAGCAGTCCAGTTCGCTTGGTAGAACAATAGTTTGTCATACTAGTAGATAGACGGGGGGAATAAGACTTTTCTTGGTTCAATGCTAGGCTGTTGAGTTACCACCGTGAAGGATAGGGAGATACCACGTACTCATGAAACAACGTTATAAGCATCTGACAAGTTTCCGAAGCGTGCCTCATTGTGGGTCTCCATCTGGCCGGCTTGTCGAATCGTTTAATATCCAAATCTGTGAGGCATTCGTATGTGACAGTCTCCCGATGTTGAACTGCATGGGAACGTCAACACAGGCATCCTCGTCGTCAAGGTTCCCGTCACGACACCTGACGACAACATGGAAGAATCACTATATTGTGCACCGAACAGCACAACCCATTCACATCAGCGCCTGCCATCCGAGAATAGGTAATTGACTCCCTTCTGCACTGTTCCATTAGTCACCATTAGTGAAAGACCAACAGAAGCCGAAATAGGCCTGCCGGTGTGGTCGAGCGGTTCTAGGAGCTTCAGTCTCGAACCGTGCGACCACTACGGTCGCAGGTTCGAATCCTGCCTCGGGCTTGGATGTGTGTGATGTCCTTAAGTTAGTTAGGTTTAAGTAGTTCTAAGTTCTAGGAGACTGATGACTTTAGATGTAAAGTCCCATAGTGCTCAGAGCCATTTGAACCAAGCCGAAATAGAGAATTATCGTTCTATGCGTAGGCTACCATAAACAACAGGATATAAACGGGTGCAGCTGGAGGGTTGTCGTGGCAGGGAAGTATGAACCCAGTGGTACGTTTTGTGGTACGATGTGGGGAACCATTGGGTATGACTTCAGGTCATAGCTACAAGTCACTGGAGGAACTCTCATGGCACAACGGTACATCATGGAAATCCTGCGTCCATGTGTGTCACTTTTCATGCAACACTATAGTGCTGGCATTTTTAAACATGACAATGCTTGTCCACAGATGACGTGTGTCTCTATGAAGTGTCTGTGTCACGCTGAGGTACTCCTGCGGCCAGTAAGAACCGCACATTTGTCCTCAACAGAACATGTGTGGGACCAGTTCGGATGTTAACACTGTTCCAGAATTTCAAGGATCAGTTACAACAGCTGTTGGCCAGCTTGCCTCAGGAGAGAATAACACGACTTTATGACACCCTTCCCAACTAATTAGTGCATGCGTCCAAGCCAGAGAGGGTTGTGGTAAGTGGGCTCATAGCGTCAAATTATTCTAGAAGTTCCATTTCGCTTCGTCCACTTCTGTGTGGTGATTCACTTTATTGTCAGGCAGTGTATAAGTTGAATAAGAGTGATGATTCGTTACCATCTTTCCTTGAACTGCTACTGACAAGAGCGGACAAACGATCGTAGAATCACCTCAAAATATGGGCTGCCCGCAAACTGAAGAGAGAGGAAAGTAATGAAGAGCAGCAGAAATAACTTTAGTGATGAATCAAACATCAGTTTTGTGGACTTGTAACTTGAGTGAAAGATGATATAGAAGTCATTTCAAGACAGGCACAAATCAAAATAAGTGTACTATTATCAAGCATAGGCTTTAATTTGTGGGAGAAATTTCTGACAATGTTGGTCTAGAGCCCAGAAAGAAAGTGAATCGTGGACTGTGGGAGGCCACAAAAGAAGAGAATGGAAGCCTTTGACATGTGGTGTTACAAGAGAGTTCTGAAAATAAAAACTGAATACAACTGAGGACATCCTGTGCAGAATCGGCGAGAGAAGGAATATGGGAGAAACACTGAATAGAAGAAAGGACAGGGTGACAGGACGTGTGTTAGAACACGAGGTAATGAATTTCGTGGTACTAGAGAGGGCTTCAGATGGAAAAAACTGTAGGGGACGACATAGACTGGAATGTACCACACAAATAGCAGAGGACGTTGTGTGTAAGTGCTAGTCTGTGATGGAGAAGTTGACATAGCTTATGAAACAATGGCGAGCTGCATCATATCGACGATAAGACGAACAACAAGAAAGAGAGACAGAGGAATTAGCAATTCTTGTCCTTCTACTTTGATTATTTTCATCTGGATTTTCAAGAAGACTTATACTATTATAGTCAATAAAATTATTCTGGGTTTGTGACCTCATTGTCAACTATAAAATTCCGACTTTTCGGCGACTGTTGCAAGACGCCTTCCTTAGGGTGTGTGCAGTTAGCAACACACCCTCGGGAAGGCGTCTTGCAATAGTCGCTGAAACGTCGGAATTTTATAGTTGACAATGCAGGCACAACCCAAGAATAATTTTATTGACTGTGACTTTTATAATATTAGTTACTTTATCTCAAATATTGTAGGGGTTATGAATATCTTATTTCACCATATACTGTCGAAGACTTTGTCTCTGCAGCTACCTGGAAGGTATTTTGATTTTCTCAAAGTTCTTCTTTTACATATCGAAGAGGAGAAACTTCGCTGTGACTTTTTGAAAGCAATCCAGACTTATCCCTAGATCGATTTTGGTAAACCATGGAACATCCATAACTAGATGGCTGGAAGTAGATGCTACATATACGAGGGTTGGAACTTAAATAGTGGAAACTATTTATTCACAACCGAGACAAAAGAGTTAAATGTTTGCACCTGTTACTGTCCTTCAGAGTAGTAACCAGCGTTATGCAGAACCCGTTGCCAGCGATGTGGAAGGCGTAGCATGTTCTGTTGATGGTGCCAATGGAGCGGTCTAAAGTTATGGTGATTCTCGTGTACGTCTGTGATGGTGTTATCCTAACGCATTACTTTCCTCCACGGCATACCGTTACTGTTCGTTGTTGGAGCATTACGTACGACCAGCTTTGCGAAAGAAGCGGCGACACTTTCTGCACAACCCACCCATTATTTTGTACGACAAGAGCGGGCGCATACAGCGCAAGCTGTGGCTGCTTTGTTCTGTCGATGGGACTGGGAAGTACTGTACCATACACTATACTCCCCGGACTTAATTCCTTGTGACTTTGATTTGTTTCCGAAGATGAAGGAACCACTTCGTGGCATTCGCTTCAGAACTGTTCCAGAGATTCGACAGGCAGTAGACCACTCCATTGGCACCATCAACTGAACAGGCTCTGCTAATAGTATACTACGCCTTCCACATCGATGGCAACGGGTACTACACAACGCTGGTGATAGCTTTGAAGGACAGTAACAGGTGCAAACATGTCACTCTTGTATTGGTTGTGAATAAATAGTTGCCACTATTTAAGTTTCAACTGTCGTAGATACGTACTCCTCAAAGCACCGTATGGCGCGTGGCGAAGGGTACTTTCTATTACTATTTCCTTTCCAGCTCCACTTGTAAACAGAGCGAGGGAAAACGACTATCTATACGGCTCCGTACAAGTCCTAATTTCTCTTTTCTTACCATCGTGGTCCTTACGCGAAAACATGTTATCGGCAGTAGAATCGTTCAACTTCAATCGCCGATACTCTAAATTTTACCTGATGGGATACCAGTTCGATTTTACACAGAGTACGCGAAGGAACTTGCCCCCCTTCTTGCAGCGGTGTACCGTAGGTCTCTAGAAGAGCGTAATGTTCCAAAGGATTGGAAAAGGGCACAGGTCATCCCCGTTTTCAAGAAGGGACGTCGAACAGATATGCAGAACTATAGACCTATATCTCTAACGTCTATCAGTTGTAGAATTTTGTAACACGTATTATGTTCGAGTATAATGACTTTTCTGGAGACTAGAAATCTACTCTGTAGGAATCAGCATGGATTTCGAAAAAGACGATCGTGTGAAACCCAGCTCGCGCTATTCGTCCACGAGACTCAGAGCGTCATAGACACGGGTTCCCAGGTAGATGCCGTGTTCCTTGACTTCCGCAAGGCGTTCGATACAGTTCCCCACATCGTTTAATGAACAATGTAAGAGCATATGGACTATCAGACCAATTGCGTGATTGGATTGAAGAGTTTCTAGATAACAGAACGCAGCATGCCATTCTCAATAGAGAGAAGTCTTCCGAAGTAAGAGTGATTTCAGGTGTGCCGCAGGGGAGTGTCGTAGGACCGTTGCTATTCACAATATACATAAATGACCTTGTGGATGACATCGGAAGTTCACTGAGGCTTTTTGCGGATAATGCTGTGGTATATCGAGAGGTTGTAACAATGGAAAATTGTACTGAAATGCAGGAGGATCTGCAGCGAATTGATGCATGGTGCAGGGAATGGCAATTGAATCTCAATGTAGACAAGTGTAATGTGCTGCGAATACATAGAAAGAAAGATCCCTTATCATTTAGCTAGAATATAGCAGGTCAGCAACTGGAAGCAGTTAATTCCATAAATTATCTGGGAGTACGCATTAGGGGTGATTTAAAATGGAATGATCATATAAAGTTGATCGTCGGTAAAGCAGATGCCAGACTGAGATTCATTGGAAGAATCCTATGGAAATACAATACGAAAACAAAGGAAGTAGGTTGCAGTACGCTTGTTCGCCCACTGCTTGAATACTGCTCAGCAGTGTGGGTCCGTACCAGATAGGGTTGATAGAAGAGATAGAGAAGATCCAACGGAGAGCAGCGCGCTTCGTTACAGGATCATTTAGTAATCGCGAAAGCGTTACGGATATCATAGATAAACTCCAGTGGAAGACTCTGCAGGAGAGATGCTCAGTAGCTCGGTACGGGCTTTTGTTGAAGTTTCGAGAACATACCTTCACCGAGGAGTCAAGCAGTATATTGCTCCCTCCCACGTATATCTCGCGAAGAGACCATGAGGATAAAATAAGAGAGATTAGAGCCCACACAGAGGCATACCGACAGTCCTTCTTTCCACGAACAATACGAGACTGGAATAGAAGGGAGAACCGATAGAGGTCCTCAAGGTACCCTCCGCCACACACCATCAGGTGGCTTGCGGAGTATGGATGTAGATGTAGATGTAGACGTTTCTCGGTAATGTTTCAAGAAAAGGGTATCTTCTTCCCTCCAAGGTGTCCTACTTCAATTCAGAAATATCTCGGTAACTCTTGTGTGTTGATCGGACCTACCAGTAACAAATCTAGCAACCTCTGAACTACTTCGATCTCTTCCTCCGATCTTGCTGGAATCCCAAACACTCGGAACTCAAGAACTGTTCGCACTAGTGTTCTATACGCGATTTTATTTAAGATGAACCGCATTTTCTTAAAAGTATTCCAATAAACAGACATCACCCATTTGCCTTCCCTGCTATCGTCCTTACATGCTTTTCCATTTCATATAGCTTTGCGTCATTACGCCTAGTTGTTTAATCGTTGTTACTGTGTGAACTACTCATGCTGTATTCGGATATTACGGGAGTTATTTTCCTACTCATCTCCATTTACATTTTTCTACATTTAGAGACAGCTGCTATTCAACTAGAAGTTATGTCTAAGTCATCTTGCATCCTCCTACAGTCACTCAACAACACCTTTCTGTACAACATCGCATTATTAGCAAACAACCGCAGATTTCTGCCCACCCTGATAGCCTAATCATTTACGTATACAGAAAATAATAGCTGTCTTATCACACTTCCCTGGGGCACTCATGGCGACACACTTGTTCCTTGATGAACACTCGCAGTCGGGGACAAGGTACTGCACCCTGTTACATAAGAAGTCGTCGATCTTCTCACATATCTGGGAACCTGTTCTGTATGTTCATACCTTCATTAACAACCTGCAGTTAGTTAAGAGCTTTCCGGAAAACTAGCAACATGGAACCTACCTTTTGCCCTTCATCCGCGGTTCGCAGGGGAAGCTGAGTTTTACACGAATTACGCTTTCTACATCCGAACTGATTTGTGGACAGCAACTCTTCGGTCTCAAGCAAATTTATTTCCTTCTAACTGAGAATGTGGTCACGAATCCTGCAGCAAACCGATGTTAGGGATATGGTTTGTTATTGGAATTAGCGGCCAATGATGAGATCCCTGCTCCTCACTGCAGAGTGCGAGACTTTGTCCTGACCTGACTGCAACACGAAGTCTGTCGATACGCCAAACAGTGAAACCCTCTACCATAAACACGTAGCGTCCTTTACTATAGCTATTGCGCTTCAGCAAAACGTAACAGCCTGTTGTGTCAGACTACCACGTAACTGCGAGCATCGCGCTCCTAAGTGAACATTCGCCGTGACGTAGCAGCACATCGTTCTAATACGCAGCGAGCAGTGGACACAATAGCGCTTGGCTCTGAAGCCAGCTAATTGCGTTGCGACTCGAGTTTGAAACGAGGGCGAAACACGGGGGCGAAATGTCAGCGGCGGCCCGCGGCTAACCGGGTGCAGCAGTTTGTGTTTCCGCTCCTCCTGCGCGACAGGACAAACATTTGTCCCCGGCAAACAGAGATGTCGCCCTTTTTACTGTCGGCGGCAGCAGCACGGCCATACTTGTCGCGCACAGTCACCGCCTCGGCGTCCCGTCACGCAGACGTGGGTATCGGGGTGGGGGTGAGGTGCACCCTGTGTTACTGTAGCAGCAGTCTGCCACAGGTAGCTGGAGGAAGGCTGCGCTAGAAGTGACTAGCAAACTGCGAAGGGAAGTGCCGTTTCCGAGAAGCGTCGTTCAGCAGTTACACACATCTGTAAGTCTATAACGCTGATGTCCGTCAGGCACAGTATCTTTTAACACGTTTTACGCTAGCTTATTATGACTTAGAGCAGAGCATTGTATGGAAGTGAGTCATGAACCGTGAAAAACACAGAAAACATTAACATTTCCTGGTTGGGGGACCATAGACATGTAACATTTTTAGAGTGCAGGATAGACGCCTTCAACCCTCAAACTACAATACTCGCCATTAAAATTGCTACACCACGAAGATGACGTGCTGCAGACGCGAAATTTAACCGGCAGGAAGAAGTTGCTGTGGTATGCAAATGATTAGATTTTCAGAGCATTCACACAAGGTTGGCGCCGGTGGCGACACCTACAACGTGTTGACATTAGCAAAGTTTCCAACCGATTTCTGATACACAAACAGCATTCTTCTAATAATTTCCGGGTATGCAGCCGGATCCCGTCGACATTCTGCCACGATATTTCGGCCCAGAGACGTCCGGCCATCATCAGAAGTCACACAAACAGCAGTTGACCGACGTTTCCTGGTGAAACGTTATTGTGTTCAAATGGCTCTGAGTACTATGGGACTCAACTGCTGTGGTCATTAGTCCCCTAGAACTTAGAACTACTAAAACCTAACTAACCTAAGGACATCACACACACCCATGCCCGAGGCAGGATTCGAACCTGCGACCGTAGCAGCAGCGCGGCTCCGGACTGGAGCGCCTAGAACCGCACGGCCACCGCGGCCGGCAAAACGTTTTTTTGTGATGCCTCGTGTAAGGAGGAGAAACGCGTACCATCACGTTTCCGACTTTGATAAAGGTCGGATTGTAGCCTATCGCGATTGCGGTTTATTTGAGCAGGATAATGCACGACCGCATATTGCAGGTCCTGTGCGGGCCTTTCTGGATACAGAAAATGTTCGACTGCTGCCCTGGCCAGCACATTCTCCAGATCTCTCACCAACTGAAAACGTCTGGTCAATGGTGGCCGAGCAACTGGCTCGTCACAATACGCCAATCAATACTCTGGATGAACTGTGGTATCGTGTTGAAGCTGCATGGGCAGCTGTACCTGTACACGCTATCCAAGCTCAGTTTGACTCAATGCCCAGGCGTATTGAGGCCGTTATTACGGCCAGAGTTGGTTGTTCTGCGCACAGATTTCTCTGGATCTATGTACCCAAATTGCGTGAAAATGTAATCAGATGTCAGTTCTTGTATAATATATTTGTCCAATGAATACCCGTTTATCATCTTCATTTCTTCTTGGTGTAGCAATTTTAAAGGCCAGTAGTCTATTTACTTAAATAGATACTTACTTAGATAGATATTATACAGTGTTTCAGCGTATGTCAAAACCTTAAGAGACTTAAATTCTTCATTTGTGTGGCCATAGTGTCCCTAGTTGCTTTACAAATATTGAGGGTTCTTTTGTTCTGTCACAGCAATTGCAAAACGTGATTATTTCACCAGATGCGTTCCACTTTATTGCGCTAAAGCAGTATCAGTGGTGGTGATTTTCGCTTGATTTCTCGCTTACATCGGGAAATGCCGTCTGCTAGCACATCGCTGCTTCTGTGTTAGACACTGATGCCCGCCCGGTTAGCCGTGCGGTCTAACGCATAGCTTTCCGGATTGGGAAGGAGCGCCTGGTCCCCGGCACGAATCCGCCCGGCGGACTTGAGTCGAGGTCCGGTGAACCGGCCAGTCTGTGGATTGCTTTTAGGCGGTTTTCCATCTGCCTCGGCGAATGCGGGCTGGTTCCCCTTATTCTGCCTCAGCTACACTATGTCGCCGAGTGCTGCGCGAACAAGTTCTCCACGTACGCGTACACCACCATTACTCTACCACGCAAACATGGGGGCTACACTCGTCTGGTGTGAGACGTTCCCTGGGGCGTCCACCGGGGGTGAACCGTACAGTACCCCTGAAAGAGTGGTTCGGTGTGGGCCGGCGCCGGCCTGGGAGACCGAGGGGTTCTAGGCGCTACAGTCTGGAACTGCGCTACAGCTACGGTCGCAGGTTCAAATCCTGCCTCGGGCATGGGTGTGTGTGATGTCCTTAGTTTAGTTAGGTTTAAGTAGTTCTAAGTTCTAGGGGACTGATGACCTCAGAAGTTAAGTTCCATAGTGCTCAGAGCCATTTGAACCATGTGTGGGCCGGCGGAGGGGTGAAGTGGACTGCGGTAGACGTCGTGGGGTTGTGGACCGCTGCGGCTGCGGCGGGAACGGAGCCTCTCCGCTGTTTCTGGGCCCCCGGTTAACATACAATACAAAAGACACTGATAATTTCGGTCTAGTATTTAGTTGTTCTACAGCACTATGCATTTCTTATGTTTTTCACAACACACGTTTACCCACACCACTGTATTCTGTTTTTTTTTTTTTCATACTTCTAAGTATTTGACACGTATTTATGTTGTCATCAAGTTCATTACCTCAGAATGTTATACAGTGATGATCTGCATTTGTTTGATGTTATTAATGTAAAATATTACAATGGTAATATTAAATATTCAGCTTATGGACTTGACCATGCCATACACTGCCTTATGAGAGGTGTCTGGACTCCATTTAATGCTGAACTGACCACATCACAAGAGGCGGGCCCACAAGTCTAAAAGGGGGTATTTTGATGTCAGTAGAGAGGCGGTAACTGCAGAATGGGTCGGTCGGAGGCGCACAATGATTTCTAATGTGGACAAGTCATTTGATGTCAAGTGAGTAACAGATCCATCAGGAACATTTCAACCTTCTAAAGCTGCCTAATCAACTTTTAACGATGCGACCGTGAAGTGGAAACGTGGAGGAAAATCCAAAGCTAAACTGAGACGAGACAGGCCTCAGCACTGTAAGACAGGAACCGTCAAGCATTGTGGAGGCTGGTTGTAAAATATCGCATGAAATCAGTTCGCATAACGAATGCAGCGTTGTACACTACACACAGTAGGGGAAACGATTGGAGACTATTGTTGTTTGCATCAACATGACAATGCAATGCGAGCCGTAAAGTAGCATCTATGATATTGTAAATGGGCGTCAAAAAGAATGCGTTGCTGTAATCGAGCACCCTCTCATAAGTCGCACATTTCTGCGGTCAATGCGAAATGACGCTTGATATGGTGTAAAAAGAGACGCCACTGAACAGGGGGTAACTGGAAACGAGTCATTTGGAGTGATGAATGACGGTGTACTCTGTGACGATCCGGTGGAAGGTATTCGGTTTGGCGAATGGCTGCAGAATATTACCTGCTATGTCCGTGGCTCGTGGTCTTGTGGTAGCGTTCTCGGTTCCCGCGCGCGCGGTCCCGGGTTCGATTCCCGGCGGGGCCAGGGATTTTCTCTGCCTCGTGATGACTGGGTGTTGTGTGTCTTTCATCATCATTTCATCCTCATTCACTCGCAAGTAACCGTAGTGGCGTTAAAGAACTTGTGGAGAGGCGGCCGAACCGCCCCGCGAGGGATCTCCCGGCCACCAATGCCATACCCTCATTATCATCATTACCTGCTACCATGTGTAGAGCCAACATTGAAGTACGGAGGAGGTGGTGTTTACTGTGGGGGTGTATCTCGTGGTTAGGCTATGGTACTTTGTTGCGCTAAAGAAAACGCTAGATGGATGTAGCATTGTACCTTGCATACAGTAGAGGAAAAGTTTGGAGAGAATTATTGCTTGTATCAACATGATAATGCGTGCCATAAAGCAGCATCTATGATCCTGTAAATGCGAGGTGCAACAATAATGTAATGAGACAGATTTTTATTTATTTATTTTTTTTCAAGATGTGGCCACCCTGCAGGCTTGCGCAGGCACAATACCTTTGACCTTGGTGTATAAGCTGCTTCCAGTCCAAGCAGCACATCGATGCAACTGCTCAGTCGTGAGTTGTGCTGTAATAAGTTAACATGTGTTTGTGTCTCTCACCACGGAAATGGAACCGCATAATATTGCGCAACGGTATGCCATTTCTTTTTGCGTTAAATTGGGTGAAAACGCGACGACAACTTACCACTGGTGATGAAAGTTGGTTTTTTCAGTACGATCCATTGACAAAACGCCAAAGTTCGCAATGGTGCTTAAAGGGATCACCCAGACCAAAAAAAGCTCGCATGTCAAAGTCAAAAGTGAAATGCATGCTTGTGTGCTTCTTTGATTCCAAGGGAATTGTTCATAAAGAGTGGGTGCCTCCTGGACAAACAGTTAACCAATATACCTACAAAGAAATTTTAGAAAGATTTCGTAAAAGAGTTCTTCATGTCTGTGCCAACATTGCTGATAATTGGATTCTGCATCACGATAATGCGCCATTCCATACTGCTCTGTCAGTACAACAATTTTTAACCTCGAAACAAATTTCAGTATCACCACAGCCACCTTATTCACCAGATATCGCTCCGTGTGACTTTTTTTATATTTCCAGGAGTCAAAACGGCGGTCAGGGGATACCGTTTTCAAATAACACAAGATGTCCAAAAAGCTGTGACGAGGGTCTTAGAGGATTTTACAGAAGATTAATTCCAGAAATGTTAACATCAATAGCAGAGGCGCTGGAAAAGTGAGTGCAATCAGGAGGGAACTACTCTGCAGGAGACAACACTAAACTTGACTAAAACGGTAAGCAACATATTTTTTTCACATCAGTCTCATTACTTCATTGTCGCACCTCGTAGACCGTGTTAACACGCACGGGGCTTCACTGGCTGTCGCCAGGTTCAAACGTGGGTTCTCTGCAGCGCGTGAGGAAGAAGATGGTGGAAATGTGTCCACGGATGGCTGCTGACGACGGAATAACATTTATTGACCAACTGCGGTATCTTGGTTGTGGGGACTCTGGGCGAGGTTTTCTTCTGCTCGTAATATTCTCCGCGGCGACGAAGGTGGCCGGCAGAGGCTCAAACGCGCGTCCACTGCAGCGACTGTAGCTGCGCTGGCGTTAACTGGCGTCTGCATCCTCAGCGGCGGTGCTACGGCTTTACTGGGCCGTTCTGCGGCGGCTGGAAGCACGCGCCACGGTCCTGTGTTGTGGTGGCGGCTGGGCGGCGTGGCAGCGAGACGATCAGTTCCCTTCCTCAGTGGTGGGCCAGGGTCCCCGGCTTCAGCCTCGGTCACGGCGTTTGCCGAGAAGGATCCCAGGGTGATGGTGACAGTGCGTTACCACAACCAAGCGATGACAGGCGGCTGCGTGGTAACGGCGTCCGACGATGGTTACGGCGGCGGCGTCACTCTGCCGCCTCCTACGCGACGGTGGCTATTACCATGACTGCGACGACAGTGACGACTACCAACTGGTGGCGGCACTGAGTGACACAGGCTCTGCATCACCCCAGTGACTCACGATGCGCGATGTTGATGAGCTGGCTGCCGCTCCTTAAATAAGGCTCTCTGCCGCTGATGTCTGCGGGTCTTCTTCCTCAGTAGGTTGGCGTTGCTCGGCTGTCGTAACTGACCAGTGTAGGGAAGCAGCCTACTCACGCTGTAATAAATTCACATTAGTTTCCATTGTGTGCCAGCCAGTCTGCTGTAACTAGCTCTGACGTCATAAATGTTGCGCAATACCTTAAAAATCAAGCAAATGACTTAAAACTTTTCTAGCATGTGAGGAATAATACTAAATTAATGTGTGTTAAATATCAGTTCGATAACTTCAGCCATTTTTGAAATTTGGACGTTTTTCTGAAAAAATCATTGGCGCAACAGAAAAGAGCTAGAGACTTCAAAATTTATATTTAGATTCATCTTTCATAATGATTTAATAAAAACAGTACTTTGGATTTCACAGATTAAGACTTTAGTGGAAATTCATGATTTTCTGGTTTTCGTCTCAAAACTGAAGGAAGCAAGATAGATTAAGTAGGCTAATAAATAAGGCTAGGATGTTTAGATTTAAATAGGTTGGAGGTCCGCTATGACTATGAAGATGTGAAAAGTTTCTTTTGAATACCTATAAAATTATAGCGATAGCGGATCTCAAAAGGGCCAGTTCAGAGCTCATCTGTTGCGTGCAGCGTAATTTAATTAATTCTCTCGCCCAAAATATTTAACTTAGCCACGTCAAAATTTTATTATCAATACTTACCTGCGTGCTAAATGCACGTTTAAATTAAGAGCTTCCTCGGCCATCAGCAAAAGAAGCTATAAATTATTATGTAACTTGAAATGGTGCGTTACTAGCCCAGCGGCTAGTCGAGAGAGCCGATTTGATCAGGCGTTCTCTTAGCCGTCCGCACCGCGGCTATATATATAAGAGCGCTGCGCGAGGAAGGAAGGCCCCAGTTCTCTCCAGACGCTGAATAGCACGTCAGCTGTGTCGGGAGTCGCTTCGCTCGGAAGCACTGCTACAAACAGCCTCGGGTGCCGTATTAAGTTACTAGAGATACGCGGAACCGTGAAAGCATTTCAAGTAAAGGATTAATTCTGAGATGATTTGCATTATCTAGCTTCAGTTTGCGTATTGTCGTATTTTCACGTGCCGTCGCGGGACAGACATTCTACCAATTATTTAGCGTGGCGTTTGATGAAATATTCTCATCAAATTTTCGCGAGCATTCTTTTAACATTTAATTCGGACATTTATAGTTGCATCAGCGCATTAGACTCTGAACTGCTCTGTTAGTTAGGTTGTAGGGATACTTGTGTTTGTTATCAGTGAATTTCAGAATATACTCAACTATTTTGGAAAATCGTTTTGATTAGAAATCCCGAACAATCTCCTAATTCCTCAGAGCTATAAGCTGCAGCTATAATGGTATTCTCAGATGAAGTGGGCACTAGGAACTCTCTTTACAGGCTCCACGTTTTATTAAATCACTTTCTGGGTGCTAAAAGGTAAATAGAGAGCCAGTGTTGAGAACGGCGAAAGACAGCATTAACAACATTTTAAAAGCCTGAAACTGATTCAAACATTTTGAATTGCAAGCATTTATACAGCAAAATTTTATTTTCACGAGTCACTCGCCGCCCCACATATGGTGCATCGGCCGGGAAATCAACTAAGTGAAAGTGATTTTTAACTATTCGGATTCGCGAGTGGAATGCGACACGCAGCTGAGTGATAGAACAGTGAAAGTGTTACGTGGGCATGTGGACAACGCAGTTGGATTAACAACGCATCTGGATTGACGGAGCTGGCACTGAGTCTAGCGGTGCTGCCGGCATCGCGAGAAGCCAGTTTCGCCGTACCGCAGTCGTCCGCCGCAGCAGCCGGAGCCGCGCCTGCAGTTGCGGGCCACGCAAACACACATCAGCCGTCGGAGTGCCATCTGCAGTTCAACGTGCCACGTCGCATCAGTAATCCTGGTACGCCGCACCGACAACGTCTTGCAGAAGGAACTAAGTTAAGTGAAAAACTGTTAAAAATTTTACTAACCTGCACTAAAAGACTGTCTGCGATGGAACCGCCAAAAGAAACTGAGGTTAAACTTAAATCAGAACCTATGTCTGTTGAAGGAACTGTAAATCCAGACAACGGTTCAAGTGTAAATATGCATGAAAGTAGTAATGTTAAAGTGAAATATGAAGTATTGTCTCCTGACAGTAGTGTGCGAAGGGGCAATGATTCAATAATAGAGACCCCGGTAGTAAAGCAGAAAGTAGAAATTGTAAATTTATTGGATGATAGTTTCTCTGATGAATTAAAAATGAAACAGTCATCAGAGATGGTAGAGTTTAAGAAGGAGAAGTTAGATAGGACTAATCAATCAGAAGTTTCATTTAATTTTGATGATTCTGGTGTTGGAGCTAGTTTTTCGTCACCTGAGTGTGATAAAAAGCCAGCTAGTGAGCAACCCAAAGATGCTGGGGCTATTGATTTAAATGTTATATTACAAGCAATAGCTGCCAGTAATGCACAAATGACAGCTGAGTTAAAGTCTGAAATAAGTGAACAGGTCAAAAACAGTAATGCAAAAATAGCTGCCAGTAATGCTGAATTAAAATCTGATATAATTGAGGTAAATAACAGGATTGTGGCCAGTCAAACTAATTTTAATAAACGATTGGAGGTAATGGACGATACCTTCAAGGCTGGTTGCAATAAGTTGAAAGAGGATCTAGACAGTTTGAATTATAAAATTGACTACAACCATGAGGATATTAAGAAAAAGGTTGCTCAACAGTTTTCTGAAATGTATAAAACAGTTAAATCCGAAGTTGCTGAGGTTCGCAAAGACTTCCAAATGGAAGATGCGAAGCTGGAGCACAAGTTAACAGAAAAGATCGAGGCGGAATCTGAACTGTGCTCAGATAGATTTAAAGATGTTAATATTAAAGTAAACATATGTCAAGCAGACGTAGATGCAATTAAAACTGATACTACTCATATTGTACAAAGAGTAGATAATGTTGAAATGAAAGTAGAAAATATCAGTACTAACATTGCTAACATTGAGAGTAAAGTAGCTTCAGTAACTTCTGGTAATGGTAGTATACAACAAGTTGTAGCTGCAAACGCCGCTTTTATCGGGTGTCGGTAGTTCTTGCGGTTTGATCCAGATAAAAATATCCACCCGCTAGATTTCTGGAACGATTTTGAAGATGTGATTCCACCAACTTGGTCTGAACGAGAGAAAATCTCATTTATTAAAAGCCATTTAGCAGGTGACGCCATGCGTTGGTCAGCTGATGTTATGTTGAAGTGTAAAACATTAGCGGAGTTTAAAACAGCTTTCATTAATGAATATTGGTCTAGCAATAAGCAAAATGAAGTGTTGAGAGAATTTTGGAGTGGAAAACGCTTCAATGCAAGCAAGGAATCAATTAAAGAGTTTGCTAGGTCATGGATTTCACGTTTGTCACATTTGGCGGAAAAGCTAAAACCAGAAATGATTATACTAGGTCTTGAAGCCAAACTGCCATGGTATTGGCAAACTAGAATTATATCTGCCCCTAGAGACAATCTGGATCGTTTCATTGAGTATCTGGAACGTGTGGAACGTGTTGCTGCCAATGAGGAGCAAGCACGTAATAACAGAAATGCCAATAACAATAATAGTAATTTTAGGAACGAGCAAAATGGCAATGTAAACATCAGAACAGTAGGTATTCGCCATCCTAAGAGAGGTAGGAATTGGGGAAATAATTATCAGAACCAACAATGGCATCCAAGGGATAATAATTTTGTTCCAAACAGAAATATGCATGTAAACAACAGTACGGAAAGTAATGCTGTGCCAGTCAACTATAATGAAACTAAAGGAAACAGAAGTAGCCCGAGGCAGGAAAACTAGTTCCCGTCTATGAGGACACTGGCGCTCACCAGGCGGTTACTTTTCCTAAGCCAGTAGTTAAGGGAATTGGTAAGACAGATCAGAATACTCAAACTGAACATGTGGATGAAGAGTCGGTAGCATGTAAGGATACAACAGAAATATTAGATCACTCACAGTATTTGATAGATACCGTGTTAGAAACGCTTTCTAAGTGGGAAGAGAAAGAGAAGGCGCAGCAGTGTAACAATAGGGAGGAGCTACAAAATACTGAATTGACAGGTGAAGAAGCAGAAGAAATTCATGCTTATATTTATGATGAAGATGATGTGCTCTTATCTAAAGTGCCTGTGCAGGATGTTGATAATGTACTAATAGATTTAGGACGGGAGATAAGTGAGAATGTAGAGGGTAGGCTGTTGAGGGTCGATGAACCCAATAGCTGTGACCAGTTGTCACTTGAGAAGGAAACCGACGATAATGGTAAAAGTGGTTTAGCTGTAACTAGTGTTATGCCCGGTCTGGAGACGCAGAATCGCTCAGACTACAGTAATTTGGGTTATGTTCAGCAAACTAAATGTAATGAAGTCGTGCGGTGTTTCGATTTAAAATTAATAGACCGACTGGAAAAGGCAGCTGAAAATATAATTCAGGAAACCCCTACACACTGTGACCTAAATGTAATGAAGACAGATGTCAATCACTTTAGTTGGAGACAAATCCAAAAGGAACTACTAGATGAATTTGAGGAACCACCTGTACAACCTAGAATAAGCCACCCTATAATAATAGTGAATATGTTGGGTATCAATGTACGTTGTCTCTTAGACAGTGAACGTGAGGTGAGTGCAATATCTCAGTCCTTCTTTGATGCATTACCTGGTACAGACAAGCTTACAGTAATGAGGGTATCAGGACTAAGAATAATTGGTGCTACTGGCAAGGTGTCAAAAACGATAAAGCAAGAAGCTTTGCTGCCCTTTAACATTAATGGTAATTTAATTGATCATCCATGTTTAATTGTAAACAATCTCAGTATTGAGGTTTTAATTGGCATAGATTTCTTGTCAAAATATCAGAGTGTTGTTGACTTTGAAAGAAGCCAGTTAAAAATGGTCTTACCAATAACCGGAGTAATTATAGTACCTTTTAGTGATAAACATGTAGTAACTGATCATGAAACTTGGGAGCTGCCTATACGAGTTCTGAAAAATAGGAGGTATTGGGACGAAGGTGTTAATCTTAGTAATGGTAAGCTGAACACAGAAAAAGAAGAAGAAGCAATTATTGTGGACAAAATAGAAGCTAAATTGCAGGAAATCGATAAGATTTCAGACAATCAAAAGGAAGAACTGAGACAGGTTCTAAAGAGGCATCATAAGGTATTTTCAGATCGACGTGGCGTGGTCATAGGTAGCCAATGAATGCTGTAGGGAGGAGGTTGTTCTGTAATCTCTACACAGTGTGGCAGCTGTGCAGTCCCAGCTGTGTGAGATCTTCTTTCCATTTCAGGTCTCACTCAATCTTCATCTTTTCTATCCACCAAAGTTTCGACTCCTTCTTTGCAATACCAAAATTTTCCGTCATGACTATCAAGTCAGCATTCAGCCAATGAATGCTGTAGGGAGGAGGTTGTTCTGTAACCTCTACACAGTGTGGCAGCTGTGCAGTCCCAGCTGTGTGAGATCTTCTTTCCCTTTCAGGTCTCACTCATTCTTCATCTTTCCTATCCACAAAAATTTCGACCTCTTCTTTCCAGACATGAAATTTTTCTGTCATGTCTATCAAGTCATGAGTTCTGTAACCATTCTATCCACCGATTAGTGAAGAAAAATACCTAATGTGACAAACCTAATAGTGACAAACAATAGAGAAGTATGACGTAATTAAGATACAAATGTATTTGAGTAACAATTATGTATAGTACCCTGGTAATATAGTAAGTACAAAGTGTTGTTTTATTGGAAATGGTCCACCAACAGTAATTTAAAAAGATATATGAATTCATGTACAAGCAGGATCTGAAGTGGTAGTGAAACCTAATGTATGCATTAGAGCTAACTAAGAAATAGTAAAAGAGATTGCTTAGTGTTAGGAAAAATATGCAGATAAGTTGTAAGATTAAACTCACCTGGTGTAGCAAGGAAAGACAGGGTAATAGAATTGAGCAGTGTTTGTGGTTGAGGCGTGAAGGACACGTCCCTGAAGTATTTATAAGGTTGGAGCTGGCCATTATTTTAGTGTAGTGTGTGACAGGATACACCTACACGTATTGAGGTTATGAGTTGGAGGCGTGAATGCGACCATAGGTACCCTTATGTTAGATGAGACAGAGCAGCTCATGGTGTCCTATAGGTTTAAGGAATTTAGCATTACGCTCGTCCATAATTATTTGATGCACTTTAGTGGTAGGTCGAGAGAGACTACCTGAGGTTTCAGCGTCCAATCGAGTGGAAATGGATTGTCACGTGAGCAAACTAATCAGCTGCAAATACACTATGAATATGAAATAAATGTGCTATCCTATGCTTTAAATTTTAATGGAGTGAGTATTACTTAAGTTCATACACTAGCAAAATAAATAAGTAACATAATGGCAGACGTGAAACATTAATTTTAGCTCAGCATAAATACACTTCAAAGTAAGTAAGTACCTAATTGCAGATGTGGAACTAACACAACAGCAGAGGACCAATAAGTGGATTTTGTAGTCAACTAAACGTAGTGTGTTTTGAACACTTAGAACTGTACTATTACCAAAAGTTACTCACATGTACAAAGAAGCTGAAAAAACAACCACTAATCATACTCATACTATCTCTAAGAATAAGGTAATCAAAGATGAGTCAGTTAAGTGCTTAAAATACAAATGTATCAGGAATATACCGAGCATTGGTTCAGTGTTCCGGCCCAGAAATAATAAATTGATGTTAAATAGGATTCATGATTGTATGCCTTGAGCATAGATTTTCTCTAGTACGTGACTAACGGCGTTTTGAGCCCTTTGTTTACCGATTTTATGACATTTAAGTAACGGCGAGAGTAATGTTGAAAAAGTTCTGTTAACTTTGTTCCAGCAAAATATTGAAGGATAAAATGTATATATACCCATTTCATTGTGACCCACCCTTAGATATTAAGTGAACAGAGTCTGAGGCACTCTTTTTGTTTGTTATACAGGACAAACCAGATAATGGCAGCCTGGTAGCTGCGTGAAAGTGTGGAGTGACTTGGACACAACTCACAGTGACCCCTCCCCTTTCCCCCATGTAATTTAGAGAGAACGTGAAGGACGCACACCATAGCAACTTCCCCTCCTCTACCCTTGTGAATGGAAGTGTAGGACGCCAGCCAAAGCGGCTACAACCACGTGTGTAAAAATTATTTGTGAACTTCTCTTTCAGGTTTAGAAAAGACTGCTAAGAGATAATCATCTGTTTATGTATCATGTTATTTTCTTTGAATTTGTGTATGTAAAAATGTATTTAATGTATTTAATGGATCTAAGATTTTCATAATTTTTCAATTCGTATGTGTTTGTTTGTCTAAGGCAATATGTATGCCAAAATATTTCATTGACTTTGCTTAAAATTTTGAGTAATGACATTGTTTAAAAGGCAGTGAACATGCCCACAATTTAAATAATTAATGTAGGTAATCAGTTTTCTTTAATGTTTCTACATGTTTATATTTCAATTTTGATTTTTTATAGGGAGTTAAACTGTACTCTTGCTTCCCTTTTTGTAATTAAATTTTTTTTTCATTCATTAACATTCATAAACAAAAAATTTAAGTAGAGGGTGATGTAGGGAAGCAGCCTACTCACGCTGTAATAAATTCACATTAGTTTCCATTGTGTGCCAGCCAGTCTGCTGTAACTAGCTCTGACGTCATAAATGTTGCGCAATACCTTAAAAATCAAGCAAATGACTTAAAACTTCTCTAGCATGTGAGGAATAATACTAAATTAATGTGTGTTAAATAACAGTTCGATAACTTCAGCCATTTTTGAAATTTGGACGTTTTTCTGAAAAAATCATTGGCGCAACAGAAAAGAGCTAGAGACTTCAAAATTTATATTTAGATTCAGCTTTCATAATGATTTAATAAAAACAGTACTTTGGATTTCACAGATTAAGACTTTAGTGGAAATTCATGATTTTCTGGTTTTCGTCTCAAAACTGAAGGAAGCAAGATAGATTAAGTAGGCTAATAAATAAGGCTAGGATGTTTAGATTTAAATAGGTTGGAGGTCCGCTATGACTATGAAGATGTGAAAAGTTTCTTTTGAATACCTATAAAATTATAGCGATAGCGGATCTCAAAAGGGCCAGTTCAGAGCTCATCTGTTGCGTGCAGCGTAATTTAATTAATTCTCTCGCCCAAAATATTTAACTTAGCCACGTCAAAATTTTATTATCAATACTTACCTGCGTGCTAAATGCACGTTTAAATTAAGAGCTTCCTCGGCCATCAGCAAAAGAAGCTATAAATTATTATGTAACTTGA
Source organism: Schistocerca cancellata (assembly GCF_023864275.1). NCBI lineage: Eukaryota > Metazoa > Arthropoda > Insecta > Orthoptera > Acrididae > Schistocerca > Schistocerca cancellata. The sequence goes on from NC_064628.1 coordinate 665,492,634, forward strand.
AATGGTGCGTAACTAGCCCAGCGGCTAGTCGAGAGAGCCGATTTGATCAGGCGTTCTCTCAGCCGTCCGCACCGCGGCTATATATACACTCCTGGAAATGGATAAAAGAACACATTGACACCGGTGTGTCAGACCCACCATACTTGCTCCGGACACTGCGAGAGGGCTGTACAAGCAATGATCACACGCACGGCACAGCGGACACACCAGGAACCGCGGTGTTGACCGTCGAATGGAGCTAGCTGCGCAGCATTTGTGCACCGCCGCCGTCAGTGTCAGCCAGTTTGCCGCGGCATACGGAGCTCCATCGCAGTCTTTAACACTGGTAGCATGCCGCGACAGCGTGGACGTGAACCGTATGTGCAGTTGACGGACTTTGAGCGAGGGCGTATAGTGGGCATGCGGGAGGCCGGGTGGACGTACCGCCGAATTGCTCAACACGTGGGGCGTGAGGTCTCCACAGTACATCGATGTTGTCGCCAGTGGTCGGCGGAAGGTGCACGTGCTCGTCGACCTGGGACTGGACCGCAGCGACGCACGGATGCACGCCAAGACCGTAGGATCCTACGCAGTGCCGTAGGGGACCGCACCGCCACTTCCCAGCAAATTAGGGACACTGTTGCTCCTGGGGTATCGGCGAGGACCATTCGCAACCGTCTCCATGAAGCTGGGCTACGGTCCCGCACACTGTTAGGCCGTCTTCCGCTCACGCCCCAACATCGTGCAGCCCGCCTCCAGTGGTGTCGCGACAGGCGTGAATGGAGGGACGAATGGAGACGTGTCGTCTTCAGCGATGAGAGTCGCTTCTGCCTTGGTGCCAATGATGGTCGTATGCGTGTTTGGCGCCACAATCAGGACTGCATGCGACCGAGGCACACAGGGCCAACACCCGGCATCATGGTGTGGGGAGCGATCTCCTACACTGGCCGTACACCACTGGTGATCGTCGAGGGGACACTGAATAGTGCACGGTACATCCAAACCGTCATCGAACCCATCGTTCTACCATTCCTAGACCGGCAAGGGAACTTGCTGTTCCAACAGGACAATGCACGTCCGCATGTATCCCGTGCCACCCAACGTGCTCTAGAAGGTGTAAGTCAACTATCCTGGCCAGCAAGATCTCCGGATCTGTCCCCCATTGAGCATGTTTGGGACTGGATGAAGCGTCGTCTCACGCGGTCTGCACGTCCAGCACGAACGCTGGTCCAACTGAGGCGCCAGGTGGAAATGGCATGGCAAGCCGTTCCACAGGACTACATCCAGCATCTCTACGATCGTCTCCATGGGAGAATAGCAGCCTGCATTGCTGCGAAAGGTGGATATACACTGTACTAGTGCCGACATTGTGCATGCTCTATTGCCTGTGTCTATGTGCCTGTGGTTCTGTCAGTGTGATCATGTGATGTATCTGACCCCAGGAATGTGTCAATAAAGTTTCCCCTTCCTGGGACAATGAATTCACGGTGTTCTTATTTCAATTTCCAGGAGTGTATAAGAGCGCTGCGCGAGGAAGGAAGGCCCCAGTTCTCTCCAGACGCTGAATAGCACGTCAGCTGTGTCGGGAGTCGCTTCGCTCGGAAGCACTGCTACAAACAGCCTCGGGTGCCGTATTAAGTTACTAGAGATACGCGGAACCGTGAAAGCATTTCAAGTAAAGGATTAATTCTGAGATGATTTGCATTATCTAGCTTCAGTTTGCGTATTGTCGTATTTTCACGTGCCGTCGCGGGACAGACATTCTACCAATTATTTAGCGTGGCGTTTGATAAAATATTCTCATCAAATTTTCGCGAGCATTCTTTTAACATTTAATTCGGACATTTATAGTTGCATCAGCGCATTAGACTCTGAACTGCTCTGTTAGTTAGGTTGTAGGGATACTTGTGTTTGTTATCAGTGAATTTCAGAATATACTCAACTATTTTGGAAAATCGTTTTGATTAGAAATCCCGAACAATCTCCTAATTCCTCAGAGCTATAAGCTGCAGCTATAATGGTATTCTCAGATGAAGTGGGCACTAGGAACTCTCTTTACAGGCTCCACGTTTTATTAAATCACTTTCTGGGTGCTAAAAGGTAAATAGAGAGCCAGTGTTGAGAACGGCGAAAGACAGCATTAACAATATTTTAAAAGCCTGAAACTGATTCAAACATTTTGAATTGCAAGCATTTATACAGCAAAATTTTATTTTCACGAGTCACTCGCCGCCCCACACCAGGTTACCGCCTTCGATGTTGACACCGTGGTGTGCGACGAGCTGCTGTTTGTCACGTCCACCACTGGCCTGTGACAAGGCGTTCTCCTTCGTGTTGCTTAACTCGGCGCTCCGGCGACCCACTTACTTCACCTACTTCACGGTATCATGCCACTGAACTGTGCAACAGAATGTAACACACATACGACTTCTGCCTCCTAATATTCCTTTACATCCTAACTAACTTCATTACTTTAAAATTCTTTTAATTATCTCATTCGATCTAATGATTCGCCCTCTGCAGTATTACAGTTCGTGGACAAAAACATTTCTGAAACAAAATGGCCTACCCACAGTCCCCATCTGAACCCAACAGAATACTTTTATGATTGGTGACTCCATCGAGTGCTGTGTGAACAACGACCATATATGTTAAATTAAAAGGAAGGTCAGCGTTGGCCGTAATATTGATGTTTTATTGATAGCAAAATCGATTTTCAGTCACGTAGTGATCATCTTCAGCGCTGTGGTGTAGAAATTAAACTCATAGAGACTGGTATCTAGTTATCAATAACCAAATGAGTTATTGCGATCGCTTCTCAGATTTGGTTACTGTTAACTAGATACCAGTGTCTATGAGTTTAATTTGTACACCACAGCGCTGAAGATGACCACTATGTGATTGAAAATTGATTTTGCTATCAATAAAACATCAATATAGCGGGAAACGCTGACCTTCCTTTTAATACTTTTATGATGAGCTGAAATGGAGATTTCGCTCCAGATCCTAGCGTCTAACATCACTAGCTTCTCTGGTTTCATCTCTTGAGGAAGAATAGGCTGTCATTCCTCCACATTCAGACGCCTCATTTTCCCCAGCAGAGTTCAAGCCATCACAAAGTCTAATGGTGGACACTCTCCATATTAACGCGTACTAATAGGTGTCCGCATACTTTCGATCAGATACGGTATATAAGTCATACAGAATTTTTTGAAATTTTGACAAGTGCTGAATCTGAGTTTTCGCAGTACTCCACTTGGTAGTGGACACACAGCCGAAATTGCAGTAGAACAAGAAGGTTTACTTTCAAAAGTGACAATGATGTCCTTTAGAAAAGAAAATAATCTGTCAGATAGCATTGACATGCTGGTAGTTAAGTGCACGGTGAATATAAGAAATCAAAGACAGTACACATCGACGCTCAAGTTGTTGTCGTGTGTCTTGATGTCCGGAAAGGGTTTGCATGCAGTTTCTCATTGCCACGTAATGAATGAAATACGAGCTTACGGAACATCAGACTAGCTTTGAAGATTTTCCACAATGTAGGACACGGGGTGTCATTCTTAACCCAGAGAACTCGTCAGAGCCGGCCGCGGTGTCCGTGCGGTTCTAGGCGCTGCAGTCCGGAACCGCGGGACTGCTACGGTCGCAGGTTCGAATCCTGCGTCGGGCATGGATGTGTGTGATCTCCTTAGGTTAGTTAGGTTTAAGTAGTTCTAAGTTCTAGGGGAGTGATGACCTATGATTTTAAGTCCCATAGTGCTCAGAGCCATTTCAACCATTTGAGAACTCGCCAGACGTAAGATTAGCTTCAGGCCTGTCCACAATATATTTCGAAGATTAGCTGATTGCGTCTGAAGCTTAGTGCGATTGTTCCCGGCTGAAGCCGCTGTTTATAGGGAAGTTGTAACACCAGAAAATCGTAGCGCCATGCAGGAAGATCTGCAAAAGACCGTCGCTTGGTGCAGGAGCGGCCAGTAAACCGTCAACATAAACGAGTGTAGAAAAGCAGGGCGAGACTGAGATTCGCTACAAGAATCCTCAGAAAGTGTAAACCATCCACTTTTGACACGGGTTTGCTGTGGCCTACCACGAATTCCTCTCCTGTACCAACCTAAGGCCTCAATTATTCGCTTGGTGTATCCCAATATCCGTCGCCCTCTACAGTTTTAATCCTCCACAGCACCCTCAAGTACCATGGAAGTTAAGCCCTAATGCCTTACCAGATGTCCAGTCATCCTGTCCCTTCTTCTTGTCAGTGTTTTCCACATTCTTGGTCTTATAGGTCCACCTAAATTTAGGTGTCCGTCTGGAGCAGCACTTCTCAAATGCCTAGACTGTCTTCCCTTCTGTTTTCCCACAGTCTGTATTTCACTAGCATACAATGCTGTACTCCAGACGAACATTCTCAGAAGTTTTTCTTCAAATTAAGGCCTATTTGGGATACTAGTAGTATTCGCTTACCTAGGAATACCCTTTTCGCCAATGCTAGTCTACTCTTTTATGTTCTTGCCCGTCCCTCATGGGACCCAGGTAGCAGAATTGCTTACCTTCGTTTACTTCGTCATCCTCAATTCTAGTGTTAAGTTTCCCGCTGTTCTCATTTCTGATGCTTCTCATTACTTTCATCTTCCTTCGAATTACTCTCATTCCATATTCTGCACTCAATGTTTCTTCGATGTGTAGACTGCACAGTATGGGCGAAAGACTACTCCCCTGCCTTACACCCTTTTCAACCCGATCACTTCGTTCTTGATCTTCCAGTCTTATTGTTCCGTCTTGGTTCTTGTACATATGTGCATTACCTTTATTCTTCTCAGAATTTCGAACACCTTGCACCGTATTACACTGTCGAACGCTTTTTCCAGCTCGACACATCCAATATACGTGTCTTGATTTTACTTCAGTCATGCTTCCATTATCAACCGCGACGTCAGAACTGTCTCTCTGGTGGCTTTTTCTTTCCTAAAACCAAACTGATCCTCAGTTGTCTTTTCCTTTCTTATGTGTATTATTCTTATCAGCAGCTTGGATTAATGAGCTGTTAAGCTGACTGTGCGATAGTTCTCGCACTTGTCGCCTCTTGATATCTTGGGATCTACGTGGATGATATTTTTCAGAAAGTCTCGTGGTATGTAGCTAATCACATACATTCTACACATCAATGAGAAGAGTCGCTTTGTTGCCATTTACTCAATGATTTTAGAAATGCCGAAAGAATATGAGGTCACCCAAATCTCTTTTACGTTCTTATTCCAATATTGGATCCTTTATCTTTCCTTTGTTGTCTCCTGTTTCTTCTTCTATCACGTCACTAGGCAATTTTTCCCTCTCGTGGAGATCTTCAGTGTACGTCTTCCACCTATCTGCTCTCTCTCTCTCTCTCTCTCTCTCTCTCTCTCTCTCTCTCTCCTCTGCATTTCATGTTACTACACTTGTTTTAATTTCGTCAACGATCCCTTCGATTTTTCAGTATGCTGAGTTCATCCTTCAGACAGTCATTTCTTTTTCAACTTCTTCACATATTTATTGCAGCCATTTTGCCTTAGTTTCCCTGAATTTCCTATTTATTTCATTTCTAAGTGACCTGTACTTCTGTATCCCTGAATTTAGCAGAACATTTTTCTACTACTTCTTACGTCAGTCAGCTGAAGTATTTCTTCTGTTATCCATGGTTTCTTTGCGGTTATCTTCCTAGTACCTACAGTCTTCTTTCCAACATCTGTAATTGCCCTGTATAGATATGTCTATTCCTCTTCAACTGAACTGCCTACAAAACTGTTCACTATCGCAGTATCTGTAACCTTAGAAAACTTCAGTTCTATCTCTTCATTCCTTAGTATTTCTGTATCCCATCTATTAGCGCACTGATTCTTCCTGACTAATCTCTTAAACTTACAGCCTACTCTTCCTCATTACTGAATTGTGATTCGAGTCTACATGTGCTCCTCGATAAGCCTTGCAAACCAACGACTGACCTCTGAATCTCTGCCTGATCATGACGCAACCTAACTGAAATCTTCCCATATCTCCCTGTATTTTCCAAGTGTACCTCCTCCTCTTTTGATTCTTGAACAGGGTATGCACTATTAGTAACTGATACTTACAGCAGAACTAAATTGGTCTTTCTCGTTCATACAACCAATCCCATATTCTCCCGTAACCCTTTCTTATATACCCTCCCCTACAACCGTAATTCAGTGTCCCACGAGTATTACAGTTTCGTCTATCTTTACGTACTAAATCAACCGTTCAATATTCTAATATAATTTCTCTGTTTCTTGATCTTCTGCTTCCGAAGCTACATGTTTACCTGAATATGTATACTCTGCCCTACCTTGCTGTTCATAACGAATCTCATTCCCGACCCACCATTTTCTGCTGCTGTTGATATTATCCTCTACTCGTCCGACAGAAATCCTTGTCTTCTATCCAGTTCGCTTCACTGACGCTCACTATATCTAAATTGAGATTCTGCATTTCTCTTTTCAGAATTTCTAATTTCCCTACTACTTTCAAACTTCTGGAATTATACGCCCTAACTCGTAGAACATTAGCCTTTCATTGGTTCAGATGTGCAAATGTGTGTGAATTCATAAGGGACCAAACTGCTGAGGTCATCGATCCCTAGACTTACACACTACTTAAACTAACTTATGCTAAGAACAACACACACAGCCATGCCCGAGGGAGGACTCGAACCTCCGGTGGGAGGGGCCCTTTTGTTGGTTATTCTATCTTTTCCTCATGGTCACCTCCCCGTTGGTTGACCATCACGGAGATCCAAATAGGGAATTAGTCCAGAACATTTTGCCATTTTTTCAATTACAGTTCACATTCCTGTGGATACACGCTATGTGTCTTCAATACAATGGTTGCCATTGCTTTCTGCATCTTCGTGCCGTTGATCATTGCCGACTGTTCCGCCTTTTAGGGGCGTTTCCCACTACAGGGTCAAGAAAGTGCCCTGAACCTCTATCCGCACCTTGGCCCTCTTTGACAAGGCCATTGGCAGAACGAGTGTCACTTCTTTTGCTGGAAGTAAAATACGCTATCCACAGATCACCGGTGCCCTTTCCAAATACAGTTGATGCATGAATGAGAGAAGATCCTAAAGTCAACGCCGCACATTTTCACCAGTTCATTATGTGAGCGCGAAAGCGAAGCGGAAATATTCACACATCTCTAGCGGCAGACGGTACAAGAGATGCCACGAGGTGGTTTACAGCTGAAATTTTAAGAGCGTGTGTTCATTGAAGAGTGGTAAAAAATAATGCTTCCTTCGACACAGACAGTATTAAGGAGTGTTGTAGGACGGTTGCTATTCACAGTATACATATATGACTTTGTGGATGACATCGGAAGTTCACTGAGGCTTTTTGCGGATGATGCTGTGGTATATCGAGAGGTTGTAGCAATGGAAAAGTGTACTGAAATGAAGGAGGATCTGCAGCGAATTGATGCATGGTGCAGGGAATGGCAATTGAATCTCAATATAGACAAGTGCAATCTGCTGCGAATACATAGAAAGAAAGATACCTTATCATTTAGCTACAATATAGCAGGTCAGCAACTGGAAGCAGTTAATTCTATAAATTATCTGAGAGTACGCATTAGGAGTGATATAAAATTGAATGATCATATAAAGTTGATCGTCGGTAAAGCAGACGCCAGACTGAGATTCATTGGAAGAATTCTAAGGAAATACAATCCGAAAACAAAGGAAGTAGGTTACAGTACGCTTGTTCGCCCACTGCTTGAACACTGCTCATCAGTGTGAGATCCGTACCAGATAGGGTTGATAGAAGAGATAGAGAAGATCCAACGGAGAGCAGCTCGCTTCGTTACAGGATCATTTAATAATCGCTAAAGCGTTACGGAGATGATAGATAAACTCCAGTGGATGACTGCAGGAGAGACGCTCAGTAGCTCGGTACGGGCTTTTGTTGAAGTTTCGAGAACATACCTTCACCGAGGAGTCAAGCAGTATATTGCTCCCTCCTACGTATATCTCGCGAAGAGACCATGAGGATAAAATCAGAGAAATTAGAGCCCACACAGAGGGATACCGACAATCCTTCTTTCCACGAACAATAGGAGACTGGAATAGAAGGGAGAACCGATAGAGGTACTCAAGGTACCCTCCGCCACACACCGTCAGGTGTCTTGCGGAGTATGGATGTACATGTAGATGTAGAGGCGTCGAATATTTTGAGAGATGATAATACTCCTCGACACAAGAACAACAAGTGCAAACATCTCTCCATTGGCAAAAGATGCCACCGGAATAGTCCCCTGTTCGGATTTCTGTGTGTGGGGGGGGGGGGGGGGGGGGAACTGCCAAGGGCGATGGTGCGGGAGTGGAGGGGGGGGGGAAAGGAATATCGAAATGACGAGATAGGAATGACCAAATGATGAGACACGTTTGAACTTCATCATAGATGTGGTTACTGCTTAGGGAATACCGGAGTAGGCAGTTTAGGGGAAGAGGAGTGGACATCTCTCAAAAGCGTAGTCACCGATGTTGGACAGGCAATCTTAGGTACTGTGGAATCGACAGCAACGATGCCACGGCGTAGGTGCAAGTTCGTAAGTTGGCACTACGAGACACCGACAACATCGCCCTCTAGCCAGCGCTGTGGAGCTCTACGAGCGTCGCTCCGGATTCAGCCCATTTGATCAAGAGCAGACGGCTGGGACACTTCGCTTCAGCTCCGTTTCATATCGAAACTTTGCACTACTTACGACGGGTCTAAGACTTCGCACCTCACTGCAAAGTTATATATTCATCTTCTTGCTAAAGTGAAGGTGATTTTAATTCACACTGCAGTAACGAGATATTTTCACCTTTTCCTGCTCCTACTCACTTTCGCCATTCTGCCAACCTTTCAGTTTTCAGGAGCAGACCCACACTCCGCCTTCCAGGCGGGATACAAAAGATACAAAGAAGATACCTGCGGAGAAGCCTTGAATAACAGGAGAAATACAACAACTGATCATCGAAAGAACGCAGTACAAAAATGTTCAGGGAAAGACAGGACTACAGCAATATAAATCACTAAGGAACGAAATAAATAGGAAATCCAGGGAAACTAAGGCGAAATGTCTGCAGGAAATGATCGCCGACAGGACATACTCAGCATATAAGAACATCAAAATAACCTTTGGTGAAATTAAAGACAAAGATGTTATCATAAAAAAATGCAGTGGGAATTCGACTATTAAATGGTTCAAATGGCTCTGAGCACTATGGGACTCAACTACTCAGGGCATCAGTCCCCTAGAACTTAGAACTACTTCAACCTAACTAACCTAAGGACATCACACACATCCATCCCCGAGGCAGGATTCGAACCTGCGATCGTAGCGGTCACGCGGTTCCAAACTGAAGCGCTTAGAACCGCACGGCCACACCGGCCGGCTCGACTATTAAACACAGCAGGTAGGGCGGATAGGTGGAAAGCGTACACGGAGGGGAAATAATTGTCTGATGCCGTAATACATGAAGGAAGTGGATTCGAAATTGTAGACACAGAGGATCAATTATTAGAAGTTAAAATAGCTCTGAAAATCGTGAGTTCAAATAACGCAGAAGTGATAGATAATATTCCTTCGCAATTTCTTGCATCATTCGGGGAAGGAGCAACCATACGACTATTCAAGTTTGTGAAGAATCTATGAGACTCGAGACATACCATCAGGCTTTCGGAAAAAATGTCATCCACTCAACACCGAAGATTAAAACGACAGACAAGTGCGACAACTACGCCATAATGAGCTTAACAGCAAATGCTTCCCAGTTTCTGAGAAGAAGAATATACAAAAGAGTGGAAAAGAAAATTGAGGATCTGTTAGGTGACGGTCGGTTTGGTTTTAGGAAAGTTAAAGGTACTGCAGAGGAAGATCTGAAGTTGCGCTTGATAATGGAAGCGAGACTGAAGAAAAATCACGAAACGGTCAAAGGATCTGGTGGCCTAGAAAAAACTTTCGCCAATGTCAAATGGTGCAAGATGTACGAAATTATGAGAAAAATAGTAGCAAGTTACAGGGAAGGACGGGTATTATACAATACGTTCATGAACCAAAAGGGAAAAATAAGATTGGGAGACTATGACCAATGTGCTCGGATTAAAACGAATTTAAGTCGGAGAAGCAGTCTTCCACCCCTACAATTCAATCTATATATGGAAGAGCAATGACGCAAATAAAAGTCAGGTACAAGAATGCGATTAAAATTCTGGGTGCAAGGACATCAATCGTAAGATTCACAAATAACATTGCTTTCATTAGTGAACGTAAAGAACAATTACAGGATCTCTTGTGTGGAATGAACAGACTAATGAGTAAAGATTATGGGCAGAGAATAAATCGAAGACAGATTAAACTAATGAGAAGCAGCAGAAACGAGAACGACGAGAAACTTTGCGATCACGAAGTGAGTGTAGTTACCGAATATTCACACCTAAGGGAGCAAAGTAACCCATGACTGACGGAGCAAGGAGGACGTTAAAAGCAGACTATCAATGGCAAAAAGGGTATTCCTAGCCAAGCTAAGTGTATTAGTAACACACATATACCTTACGTTGAGGAAGAAATTTCTGAGAATGTCCGTTTGGAGCGCAGCATTGTATACTGGTGAAACATAGTCTGTGGGAAAAGCAGTGAAATGGGAGGAACGGGAGAGGAAAGGTAGGGTGCCAAGCCACTTTACGAACATGCCTTAAAAACTGATTTATTGTTAGACTTTTCTAAACTTGAAACGCTTGAACACAGATGATCAGTTCAGAAAACTTTGAACAAACTCTGATAATCAGGACTGAAGAACTTTATTAACTTTACAACTCTGACTGCTGACACTAAAATAATTTTGACAAAAAACAATATGTACAAAGAATTCCAAGACTCCTCAAGTAGATACTTCCTCCTTAAATCAAATAATTACAACTCATAATGTGACAAACAACTGACTCGAGAAATCACTCAAGACAATCAATTAAATAACAGATACAATCCACGCAAATCCATTGATAACCATGGAATAAACAACAGTACTTAACTTGTGTGTATATACTTTTGTGTGTGTGGGGTGGGAGGTGGGGGGGGGGGGAAGAGGAGTGGCTATGCGCCACAATATTAGTATCAGTTTTACAAATGGTGGCCCTTCAGTACATTTGCTGGCCTTTCTCTTTAGAATAGGCCACATCTTGGCCCTTCTGGTTAGATTAACTTACGATACCTGTAATATAAACCTGTTGGCTTCTTAGCATTAAGCATAGATAACAACTTACAGCGCTTAATTAAGATGTTTAATAACAGCACACACACACACACACACACACACACACACAAACACAAACACAAACACACACACACACACACACACACACACATACAGGAAATTTGCACTGAAAATCAATTACATGTATAGAATTATCCTGTGGCGTTAAACGCCACAAACCCATTTAATTTTAACCTTTTAATTTAGCCGTCTGGGAATGAAGCCAATAGATAATTGCTCCCTCTCATACCAACTTAAGAAACCAAAGAAGCAACTATTTAACCAATGCAAAAAAGAGCATTTGTCTTTATTAAACAATTCCGGATCAACAGCAGTGTAAGCAGTTCAAGTCAGCTACGTTTCCACACGCATTCAGTAGTTCACAGACACCTCCTCGGTTTATGAGAAGCAACAGGGTCAGCCCTCTTAATCGTAATAGAATTATAAACAGTTCAGTCATCTTCCACCCAGCTAATCTTTAAGCAATGGTAAATATGTGGTAAGGTCTTACGGGACCAAACTGCCGAGATCATCGGTCCCTGAGCTTACACACTACTTAATCTAACTTAAACTGAGTCACGCTAAGGACAACACACACACCCATGCCCGAGGGAGGACTCGAACCTCCGACGGGTGAACTGTGACAAATCGCCTCAGACCGCTCGGCTACCACGCGCGGTTTTTAAGTAATGGCTTAGTAAAAGGAACTTCCTTTAAGGCACAAAATATGTGAAACAACAACAGCACATAATAGTCCCATAATAATGCACACCATACAAATTACAGCCAACTGAAGTCAAGACATTTCTTAACGGGCGAAAGAAAGTTGACCAACACAACCTGGGAAAATTACTAACACGAAATTACTTAGACTAACCATCTGTTTCATGACAGATACGCTCGGTAATGCAATCCGGTCACAGAGTAGATGCCAGGTGATCAAAAAGTCAGTATAAATTTGAAAACTTAATAAACCACGGAATAATGTAGATAGAGAGGTAAAAATTGACACACATGCTTGGAATGACATGGGGTTTTATTAGAACAAAAAAAACACCCCACATCGCTAGACACGTGAAAGATCTCTTGCGCGCGTCGTTTGGTGATGATCGTGTACTCAGCCGCCACTTTCGTCATGCTTGGCCTCCCAGGTCTCCAGACCTCAGTCCGTGCGATTATTTGCTTTGGGGTTACCTGAAGTCGCAAGTGTATCGTGATCGACCGACATCTCTAGGGATGGTGAAAGACAACATCCGACACCAATGCCTCACCGTAACTCCGGACATGCTTTACAGTGCTGTTCACAGCATTATTCCTCGACTACAGCTATTGTTGAGGAAAGAACATCATCTTTGCTTTGTCTTACTTTGCTATGCTAATTATTGCTATTCTGATCAGATGAAGCGCCATCTGTCCGATATTTTTTGAACTTTTATATTTTTTCGGTTCTAATAAAACCCCATGTCATTCCAAGAATGTGTGTCAATTTGTACCTCTCTATCTACATTATTCCGTGATTTATTCAGTTTTCAAATTTATACTGACTTTTTGACCACCCGGTATATTAGGGTAACTTCTGAACGATTACCAACTAGCCGGTGGTTCTAAAATTTTAATTTGCCGGACACGCACCAAACGTTTGTACCTTCATTCGACGGCTCTAATTCTCTTTAATTAAGGTGCATTACTACCATGCGACTCTTATACAATACAATGAGTTTAAGGGTGCAAGACAATTCATATAAACCCCAAATGAATCTGATCACTTTTAAAGGAGATAATGTGCACAGCGGATAACCATCCATGCACTTCGAACCAACGTATACGGGGAGGGAGACGGTGCAGGTGGAGGGGGGGGGGCACCACGGTAACCGCATGCTACAAGCACGCATCATCTAGGGATATTACTACTGTCTGAACCTGATAAGAATTCTGCCTATTACAATTACTATCACTGAACATCTTCTATAGGGGCACTAACTATCTTTCATTGCTTACTGTTGGTTATTGAGTGGATTTGGTTGGGAAGGCGATATCATTTTCGGTTACAACTTCAAAATTTTGACTGTGATATATTTGACATTAAACGTTAAAAAAACTCTCGTTCGCATGATTCTACACACATTTGACTCTACACATAAATCTAAATGAACTACGCAAATTTCTCTTATTTCATATTACTGTGGGTCACGCTATGCGGAAGTTGATGGGGTGAACATTCTGGTCTCTCTCTAACCAACACGACAACCTCATTTAAAACATGCCAAACACACAAACACACACATACACACATAAATTTACGTACAGCGCCGGTATTCTATTGACTACGTAAAGCGCAAATGCGTGAAAGCAGATTGGATACGCAATGGGCTGGAAGTTGAGCTTTCCATAATCAAAATGAAAGACCGGACCAAAAGAGTGACACGTTATGCAACTTATTAGTTAGTAAACCGAATACACCAATCGCCGTGATCTGTGCCGTCGCGGTTCAGCCGATTCGAGCGCAAGCTGGCAGAAGCGGGCGAAACCGCTTCTCTCATCGGAAATATTACGAAAACAGCTCTGGTTTTAACACGACAGAGATGGCTGCAGGCCAGAGTCCTTCAATATAATCAAGTACTGAGTATTTATCCAAACAAAGCTCAAACTGAACACGTCCAGTATCGTAACCGTGGCGGGCTCGGACACAAAACTATCAAAAAATTTCCAAAAATTACGAGATACAATAAAATGGTTATACTAAGAATTGCACTAATGAGTTCTCGGAGTGGTTAAGTATAGTGCCCATGTCTCCACTAAGCCAGGCGCCACTATCACATGCCACGTGGTGTGGACAAAAACCGTCAATGTTGGCACAATGGAAACCACCTGGAAATTTACAGACCTAGCAGAAAATTCGCCCCTCTCATTTCAGAAAATTTATCTCAATGTTTTAACACGAAAGAACATTATAAAAGTGAAATACTGTTTCTTCTGCCGCGCCTGTCTGCACGACACATGGCTCGAACACAACTCATGAAGAAACGCATCAAAATTCACAAAATAATTACGTAAAACTAACGGCAACACAATTCCTATCCTTTATCTACACCACTTCCTATCCTTATGTGCACGCAGAATCCATTCCTCTGGACACTGAAAGTGCCACGTGGAAAAGTGCGCCAACATGAGCACATCACATCACAAAGATAATACCAGAACATATTAATTTCTCCCGACTAAATTTGTTCCACGAGTTGAAATCATTTATACTACAACTTGCTCGTTTTAACGCCCCGAGAGCAACTTGCTCATACTACTAGAAAGCCGTTATGACTATGACCTAGAAAAGCACTCATTCAGGGATTTTCTCTGCCTCGTGATGACTGGGTGTTGTGTGATGTCCTTAGGTTAGTTAGGTTTAAGTCGTACGAAGTTCTAGGGGACTGATGACCATAGATGTTAAGTCCCGTAGTGCTCAGAGCCATTTTGAGCACTCAGTCTGCCAAAATTAGAACAATTATTGCCTCGTTCAGTACTTCTACACCTACACTTAAACTAACTGCAACGTCCAGAAACGTACCAAGTAGAATATCGCATTTTTACCACAACTTCCCATACCGCAGCCGCAGCGCCTCCGCGGCTTCTCCTGTGTACAGCGCGCTTCAGCAAACTTTCACCCCAGAGGGCTCCAGGCCAGTCCATACTTTCCTTGTTCGAATCTCTTGCTCTCATCGGCTGAGGACTGACTAGTGCCTTCTCTACTCTAACCAAACTGAACTGTCTCAAGCTTCGCAGGCCATTCCTGCTTTGAGCCTTGTTAGTTTCTGCATT
The DNA here is from genome assembly GCF_023864275.1 of Schistocerca cancellata. Classification (NCBI taxonomy): domain Eukaryota; kingdom Metazoa; phylum Arthropoda; class Insecta; order Orthoptera; family Acrididae; genus Schistocerca; species Schistocerca cancellata. The sequence goes on from NC_064628.1 coordinate 665,507,704, forward strand.
GAGAAGTCTAATGACTCACTACCTATATTTGGAGCTACAGATACCGCTCTTCTGCGCAGCCAGCAGCCGACTGGCCAGCCACATCACCGGGTACGTACACATTATCATGAGCCATGGTGTCAGGTATTCAGTAGTAGTTTATGTGATTTGATTTCGGTCGTAGTGTAGTTGTTGCCGAAATTGTTTTATTGTACAGTGAAATTCCTGCAACTGTGGTATGCAGAATCATTTCTTACCTACTGACACACACACCAAAAAGAATTTGCCACATGTGAAGTTATCACAAAGGTTGCAGATTTATAAAACAATCTGCACACATGTGGCAAATTCTTTATGGTGTGTGTGTGTGTGTGTGTGTGTGTGTGTGTGTGTGTGTGTGTGTGTGTGTGGTGCTTTGTAAAATGTGGTGATGTACGAATTACATAAGCGCTGGATATATTTCGGAATATTCGAAAAATACAATCCTGCAACTTCGCAACAAAATCGCGCGGAATTTTCGATGGCAACAACACACCAAAAATACTTCGCCACTGTGGAAGAACAAAAATCGAAAACAGACGATAATGTAAATTGTATCTTGAAAATCATGTGAACAGCCGTCTGATGATGAACTTGCCAGTTCGAAATCAGTAACGACGCTGTTTACCTAAATAAATAGCAGTATTAATAGTGGCTGGTTGCTGTTTTCTTCTCTGTAAGAATTAACCTACATTAATTGTACATAGCCACGGTCTCACCATGTCGGTTTTAGACAAAACATAACTTGGTTATCTTGTTGAAAAATGATGGAGTCGAATATAAGGCACAGCCATTGCCATTAAAATGCAATTTTATGTATGCTATCCAACTGGACCAACAGCCTTGCCGCAATGGCAACGCCGTTTCCCGCCAGATCATCGAAGTTAAGATCTGTCAGGCTTGGTTACCACTTGGATGGGTGACCGTCCCGGTCTGCTGAGCGCTGTTGGTAAGAAGTGTGCACTCAGTGCTTGTGAGACCAATAGAGGAGCTACTTGACTGAGAAGTAGCGGCTCCGATTACAAAAACTGACAACAGCCTGGAGAGAAGTGTGTCCATCCAATTCGCTTCCAGTGACACTTATCGACTGCGGATGACACGTCGTTCGGTCGGTCCCATTGGGCCTACCGAGCCCTACTCGGTGGAGATTATCCAACTGGCAGTCGTTTACATGACGACACGGCGGCGCTTCTATATTCACAGTTATCACTGGGCTCTGCCACTTCAAAAGAATCCACAGTAGTCACTGCCGAGCTGAGAGGCCATGATGCTCCATAAATCATTGCTCTGTTCTTGCGGATACTTATTCCCGGCGGGGTCAGGGATTTTCTCTGCCTCGTGATGACTGGGTGTTGTGTGATGTCCTTAGGTTAGTTAGGTTTAAGTAGTTCTAAGTTCTAGGGGACTGATGACCATAGATGTTGAGTCCCATAGTGCTCAGAGCCATTTGAACCATTTTTTTGCGGATATTTGTCTTGCTGCAAACAATCACATTTCCTGACTCGGAGTACATGAGGTATCGGTACTATCCCAGATGAGTGAAGGTACAGTATGCCTGTCCTCTCGAGAACTAGTCGCGTGCGATCATGCATGGCACTGTGCCCGTCTTGAACCATATTGGTTCAAATGGCTCTGAGCACTATGGGACTTAACATCTGAGGTCATCAGTCCCCTAGAACTTATAACTACTTAAACCTAGCTAACCTAAGGACATCACACACATCCATGCCGGAGGCAGGATTCGAACCTGCGACCCCGGTTCCAGACTGAAGCGCCAAGAACCGCTCGGCGACACCGGCCGGCTCCTCTTGAACCAATAGATATCATATTCACGTAACAGTCGTGGGCTGACGACAAACTCGAGCAGCCGTGTTGCAGAACGACACTCTACAGTCTCAATAGCACAAGATCATTTACCTGTCGAATTCGGACTGGGACCAGTCGGCGTTTTTTCTTTTTTTTTTTTTTCGCGAGACATAAATTGGTATTCTCACAAAGAACTACATGAAAATACGATTTATGAATGGGAAACCAGCTACAGAGTCTTTCCTTATACACAGAATTTACACTACAGGCCATTAAAATTGCTACACCACGAAGATGACGTGCTACAGACGCGAAATATAACCGACAGGAAGAATATGCAGTGATATGCAAATGATTAGCTTTTCGAAGCATTCACACCAGGCTGGCGCCGGTGGCGACACCTACCCCGTGCTGACATGAGGAAAGTTTCCACCCGATTTCTGATACACAAACAGCAGTTGACCGCCGTTGCCTGGTGAAACGTTGTTGTGACGCCTCGTGTAGGGAGGAGAAATGCGTACCATCACGTTTCCGACTTTGATAAAGGTCGGATTGTAGCCTATTGCAATTGCGGTTTATCGTATCGCGACATTGCTGCTCGCGTTGGTCGAGATACAATGACTGTTAGCAGAATGTGGAATCGGTGGGTTCAGGAGGGTAATACGGAACGCCGTGCTGGATCCCAACGGCCTCTATCACTAGCAGTCGACATGACATGCATCTTATCCGCATGGCTGTAACGGATCGTGCAGCCACGTCTCGATCCCTGAGTCAACAGATGGGGAAGTTTGCAAGACAACAACCATCTGCACGAACAGTTCGACGACGTTTGCAGCAGCATGGAGTATCAGCTCGGAGACGACGGCTGCGGTTACCCTTGACGCTGCATCACAGACAGGAGCGCCTGTGATGGTGTACTCAATGACGAACCTGGGTGCACGAATGTCAAGACGTCGTTTTTTCAGATGAATCCAGGTTCTGTTTATAGCATCATGATGGTCGCATCCGTGTTTGGCGACATCGCAGGGAACGCACATTGAAAGTGTTTGTTTGTCATCGCCATACTGGCGTATCACCCGGCGTGATGATATGTGGTGCCATTGGTTACAGGTCTCGGTCACCTCTTGTTGGCATTGACGGCACTTTGAACAGTGGACGTTACACCTCAGATGTGTTACGACCCGTGGCTACATTTCAGCAGGATAATGCACGACTGAATGTTGCAGGTCCTCTACGGGCATTTCTGGATACAGAAAATGTTCGACTGCTGTCCTGGCCAGCACATTCTCCAGATCTCTCACTAATTGAAATCGTCTGGTCAATGGTGGCCGAGGAACTGGCTCGTCACAATACACCAGTCACTACTCTTGACGAACTCTGGTATCGTGTTGAAGCTGCGTGGCCATCTGTACCTGTACACGCCATCCAAGCTCTGTTTGACTCAATGCCCAGGTGTATCAGGGCCGTTATTACGACCAGATGTGGTTGTTCTGGGTACTGATTTTTCAGGATCTGTGCAACCAAATTGCGTGAAAATGTAATCACATGTCAGTTCTAGTATAATATATTTGTCCAATGAATACCCGTTTATCATCTGCATTTCTTCTTGGTGTAGCTGTTTTAATGGCGTGTAGTGTAGATGGCGTTATATCCACTTGCTTCGTGCGACAGCGCTAAAATGGTGGTTGTCTGAATACGTAAGCAGATTGTACATTTCATGTCAGTTTGACGTTTGCTGCGTCCAGCATTCATGGTGTTGCAATTTAGTGGCCTGCAGTGTAGATGTAGATTCATTCGATTGTCGCCCATGCCAGGCCAGAACAGTGTTCCTGTAGGGAGGGAGGGAGAGAGAGAGAGAGAGAGAGAGAGAGAGAGAGAGAGCCTTCGCCATCGGCCACGCGGTTCGCGTCTGGTGGCTGCGGAAAGCCGTTCCGTGTGTGGACGGCATAAAATGGGCTTCATTAGCCGGCGGGCCAGCTTTGTAATGCCTCGCGCCGCGGCCGGGAGCTCTGTTCTGCCGACAAGCCGGTCGGCCGACATAGCGGTTACAACAGCAACACCGTTTGGCCACGCGTGCTGCAAATGGTATCGTTTCTTGTTTTCTCTTTTCGTTAATGTCTAACTTGCAGTGAAAGGGAAATTGTTAGACAAAACACAATGTGGTTCTCTTTTTTTGGGGAAGAGTAACTGGAACGGAAACCGCACCGGACTATAGAGCAGCCATTTAGTGGTGAGTAATGCCGGAGAGGAGAACTAGGACGATTGCGCTTCGCTTTAGTCGTACTGTGGCTCCCATGGTCGCATCAAGAGGAGCAGTGTTCGCCTTTCGCGCCTATAATACGTTAAAAATATTTACTTGCATTTTTTATCGTGAATAGATGCTTCTGTCTCCCAAATGCCAGAGATACTTCCTTCAGGAGTCAAACACGCTACAGACAAGATAAAAAGAAACGAATTGTTCCAGTTACCGATGACCTCTATATTAATATTTTAAGGCTGATGGATGGGGAATCTATAAACATTTAGCCAAAATATTTTCAAGGTATTTTCTTAGCGGAATATTACCAAGAGACTGGAATAAAGTCAAAATAATCCAGATACATCAGAAATGTAATGCTAAAGATATAAAGGGCTATCGCCCTATCAAGCTTCTGAAAATACTGTGGGCCTACTACGACTTTGCCAGAAATTTGACCACCAGATAAGCAGAAGATGCGGTGTTAATTTATAATTATAAATTGTGAAGAACAGATTTTTAGTTTTGGAAAGGAAACGTCGCACCTTTTAATGTTGTGGAAGGTGCACAATATTTCAAAGAGACAGCTGCTCGTCATCTTCAGGTGCTTGCTGAAGTGTCGCTATGGGCGCCAGCCAATATATACGATGGCTCGACAGAAAAGCGCCTGTGCCAAGGGGTGGGGATATAACGTAATCGTAGACGGATCATAGAGCATGGCGACATTCCGTTCCCCCTGAAACGCGTCAAAAGCGCGGTCGCAAATCGTGATCCAGTGCGCTCCCGGGCAGTGTGCTAGCGCCCAGCGTAAGTCCGCAGTCCCCTTTTTGTGTTGAAGCGGATTATTTCTTCTGTGTCCGTCGATGCCTTAATACCGCCAATGGTGGTTCGCATGCCTTGCTGAGTTCAAATCCCGTGTCTATATTAATAGAGTGGTTACTCATACATATTTCGACTACTTCTTTACTGTTCTTTAATGATGGAGTTCCAGTACTTGGAAGCGAGCGAAAGTGTATTTGTCTCTCCGTAGATCATGCTATGTCCCATGTCACGACAGCGTTCAGCCACAGCAGACATTTCTGGTTGACCCAATTTGGTGTTATGGCTTTGTTCAGCGCCTCTTTCCTCAACAACGCGACACGTCTGTCCAATTTACGATTTCCTGCAGTGGCAGGGATTTCATATATCCCTGATCTCTTTAGCCCTAGGTGGTCTTCTCTCGCGCTGGAGGGCGGAAGATGTATTTTATTCGATGTTACTTGAACAGCCTGTTAATCTTGAAGCACAAGGGCAAGCCACCAACCTAGGGTAGAAAAACCATCCTCGAGGAGACATCCGACTTTCTTTTCGTTGTTCTTGAGTTTTAGTGCGTGCAGGTTAAACTGTTTATCAGAGTACCGTTTTCTACAAACACAGGACGAAGATGGCTAAGCTCTACTGATAAGCTCCCTGCATGTCAGACAACTGCAACCCTATGAACGAGAGTCCGTAATACGCCACTGCGTTGGGATAGGTGAAAGAAGATTGTAGGTCCAATCCAACATGTAATATTATCATTGTATGAAAAGGCACACTCTTACTGCAGAACTACACTCCTGGAAATGGAAAAAAGAACACATTGACACCTGTGTGTCAGACCCACCATACTTGCTCTGGACACTGCAAGAGGGCTGTACAAGCAATGATCACACGCACGGCACAGCGGACACACCAGGAACCGCGGTGTTGGCCGTCGAATGGCGCTAGCTGCGCAGCATTTGTGCACCGCCGCCGTCAGTGTCAGCCAGTTTGCCGTGGCATACGGAGCTCCATCGCAGTCTTTAACACTGGTAGCATGCCGCGACAGCGTGGACGTGAACCATATGTGCAGTTGACGGACTTTGAGCGAGGGCGTATAGTGGGCATGCGGGAGGCCGGGTGGACGTACCGCCGAATTGCTCAACACGTGGGGTGTGAGGCCTCCACAGTACATCGATGTTGTCGCCAGTGGTCGGCGGAAGGTGCACGTGCTCGTCCACCTGGGACCGGACCGCAGCGACGCACGGATGCACGCCAAGACCGTAGGATTCTACGCAGTGCCGTAGGGGACCGCACCGCCACTTCCCAGCAAATTAGGGACACTATTGCTCCTGGGGTATCGGCGAGGACCATTCGCAACCGTCTCCATGAAGCTGGGCTACGGTCCCGCACACCGTTAGGCCGTCTTCCGCTCACGCCCCAACATTGAGCAGCCCGCCTCCAGTGGTGTCGCGACAGGCGTGAATGGAGGGACGAATGGAGACGTGTCGTCTTCAGCGATGAGAGTCGCTTCTGCCTTGGTGCCAATGATGGTCGTATGCGTGTTTGGCGCCGTGCAGGTGAGCGCCACAATCAGGACTGCATACGACCGAGGCACACAGGGCCAACACCCGGCATCATGGTGTGGGGAGCAATCTCCTACACTGGCCGTACACCACTGGTGATCGTCGAGGGGACACTGAATAGTGCACGGTATATCCAAACCGTCATCGAACCCATCGTTCTACCATTCCTAGACCGGCAAGGGAACTTGCTGTTCCAACAGGACAATGCACGTCCGCATGTATCCCGTGCCACCCAACGTGCTCTAGAAGGTGTAAGTCAACTACCCTGGCCAGCAAGATCTCCGGATCTGTCCCCCATTGAGCATGTTTGGGACTGGATGAAGCGTCGTCTCACGCGGTCTGCACGTCCAGCACGAACGCTGGTCCAACTGAGGCGCCAGGTGGAAATGGCATGGCAAGCCGTTCCACAGGACTACATCCAGCATCTCTACGATCGTCTCCATGGGAGAATAGCAGCCTGCATTGCTGCGAAAGGTGGATATACACTGTACTAGTGCCGACATTGTGCATGCTCTGTTGCCTGTGTCTATGTGCCTGTGGTTCTGTCAGTGTGATCATGTGATGTATCTGACCCCAGGAATGTGTCAATAAAGTTTCCCCTTCCTGGGACAATGAATTCACGGTGTTCTTATTTCAATTTCCAGGAGTGTACTTCAAGGGGTGGAGGATCATGCATTTATATCAGAACAGGAACACAGTTCAATTCAAGACATGACCTCAGTATCGTAAGTGAAGAGAAACACTTTGAAATATCAGCTGTTGAACAGGGCTTGATATCACCAAGAAATTAATCATTTTGTGTGTGTATAGATCTCCCAGTGGTAGTGTGGACACTTTTTTCAACACGTTAACCGAAGTTCTAGATAAAGTCTCAAGTAGAAAAGTCAACATAATTCTGTGTCGGGACATCAAGATCAACACTAACATCATAAATTAATCGAGCAACACCTTCATAAACATCCTTCAAAGTTTTGGCATGTCCCTATAGGTCAATAGTGCAACAACGACTACATCAGTAATTGACCACGTGGTCACAAATATGGACAGAGAAAAATGTGATGTAGCTTTAAAAGATCTTGAACTATCAGACCATCTCTGTCAAATAACAACAGTAAAGTCAGGCATCGAATCATTCCCTAAACTACAAGCCTACAAACGACATCTATCAGAAATCAAAATAAAAGATTTTTCCAAAGAACTAGGAAAACGAAGATGGGATGAAGTGTATAAGGAAACCAATGTGAATATGAAATTCTCTAAATTCTCCACATTGTTTAAATTGAACTTTGAAAAGGCATTTCCAAAAGTATGCATGTCTGTATCAACATCTCACAAAAACTGATGGATAACAGCAGGTATTAAGACGTCCTACCAAACACTTAAACACTTCAGTTCCGAGAAAAAGATCCAGAATTCTTAAATTTCTATCTTAGATACGAAAAGATCTATAGGAAGGTGCTGACTGCTGCAAAAAAGTCATTTAATGACAAAATAATATATAATGCAGAGAATAAAAGCAAAGCAGTCTGGGATGTTATAAAAAAGGAAACGGGTAGAGGCAAACAAACGCAGAATACTGCTAAGGGTGGGGGATAAGGTAATAAATGATCCTCAACACTTAGCAAACTATGTAAAAGAGCATTTTTCAAGTATTTCAGAGAAGTTACAGCAAAAATTACCCAAAACAAATATAACACCTGTAAATAATGTTGCACTAAATACAATGATGTTACTTCCAACCACAGAGAATGAAATCTGTAAAACAATTCAAACCTAAAAAGTAAAATGTCAGTAGGCTTAGATTAGGTACCAATGCGTGTACTGAAACAATGCATAGGGATTACACAAGGCCCCTTAACAAATATAATAAATGAATCCTTCCCATCAGGGACATTTACAGAGCAGTTATAACAGGCAAGATTTGCACCTTAGCTTAAGAAAGGTAATGCAGAAGACATAGAAAATCACCGGCCAATTTCCCTGCTGTCAGCATTCTCAGAAATAATAGAAGCAATTCTGAAAGACAGATTAATGAATTACCTGAATAAATACAATCTTTTAAGCGAATCACAGTTTGGTAACTGAAGTGGCAAAAAAACAGAGTCAGCCATAGTAGAATTCACAAACGTTGTACTTGATGCTCTTGATAAAGGTGAGTGTGTCACAGGCATACTTTTGGATCTTTCTAAGGCGTTTGATACAGTCGACCACAACATTCTATTAAATAAATTAGAAGCATTAGGAATAAGTGGGGTAGCTAATGACTGGTTTCGTTCATACCTAACAGATAGTGTACAAAGAATAGAGATAACACATACTTCAAATAGATCTAAACATTCCAAAAACATTAATATAGGCGTTCCGCAAGGTGGCATATTAGGACCAATACTGTTCCTGATATACATCACTGACTTTCCCAGTAGTGTTACTGATGGTGAAAAAATCCTGTTCGCTGGTGACAGCAATATTACAGTTACTGAGAAAACAGTGGTGGTGGTGGTGGTGTGTTGGGGCTTATGGCTGAGAAAACAAGAGAAATCCTTGCCGAGAAAGCAAATGAAACTCTCAAGGAAGTTTATGATTTGTCAATAAGTAATAACGTGACATTGAACATAAATAAAACTAATGCCATGAATTTCAGTTTGAAGAGGAAAAATGACAATGTTAAATTAAATGTAGATGGCACCTCTGTAGACTGTGTAGCAAATGCAGAATTTCTAGGAATGAATATTGATTCTCAGTTGAAGTGGTGTGAACACACAAAGGTACTTGCAAACAGAATGTCATCAACATGTTACGCCCTTAGAATCCTATCATCAGTGTGTAACATGCAGTGTCTTTAAGTTACATATTATTCATATCTACACTCCATTCTTAGCTATGGCATTCTTTTTTGGCGAACAAATGCACAAAATATGCACACAATTTTCAAACTCCAGAAAAGAGCCATAAGAATAATAACCAAAAATATTAGTCGAGCTCATTGTGAAGATCTGTTCAGAACACTGGGCATTTAACTGCTCCATGTGAATACATTTACCAGTCAGTTGTACAAATGAAAAATAACATTGGTAATTACTGCACAAACAGCTCTGTCTATGACCACGCAACAAGAGATAGACTCAACTTACATTTACCAACAAAAAATAAACATAAAGCTCAAAACAGCATTTTCTACTAAGGAATAAAACTGTACAATAAATTACCAAAAGTGATTACAGAAATTGCAAAAGTACACTGTTTTAGAAAAGAAGCTAAACAGTACCTGCCGCGCGGGATTACCTGAGCGGTTTAGGGCGTTGCAGTCATGGACTGTGCGGCTGGTCCCGGCGGAGGTTCGAGTCCTCCCTCGGGCATGGGTGTGTGTGTGTTTGTCCTTAGGATGATTTAGGTTAAGTAAAATACTTTGACATGTCCTATATCCTTGCAAAAAGAGATCTAGGATGAATAAAGCTACTACTACTACTACTACTACTACTACTACTAGGTATAGGACAGTCTGAGCTGGTTTATGGTACGCCCTGTAACCCAAGGAAACTTCTCCTTTTCTGAAGAACATCTAAGATGGGACTCTCCATAGTGAATAAATTGCTCCGATGGAGGGAGTTAAGATGTTCCAGAAATGCAGGAAGTGTTGCTGCCCTATGTGGCCAAACTGCAAAGATGTCGTCCACTTATCTCTAGTAACATATAGCTTTCAGCACCGCTAGATGAAGTACTTTATCTCCAAAGTGTTCCAAAAAAGATTAGCTACTATGGGAGGCAAAGGCCTACCCATAGCACGACCGTCAGTTTGCTCAAAATATTGTTCAGTAAACAGAAAGTAAGTCGTGGTAAGCACATGTTTGAATAGATGTAAAATGTCCTCCTCCAACTCCCTATAAGTTGTAATGGATCCATCAGAAGTACTCGTGTCAACAAAGAGACTACATCGAAACTCACTAACACATCAGCTGGTTCGAGACGCAAAGTCTTCAGTCGATAAACAAAATGTTTTGAGTTTCGAATGTTTTGTTTGTTTTGCTGTGTTTTAGGGCACAAAAACAACTAAGGTCACAGGCGCTCAAGTCAGAACCGTAGAACACGAAGACGAAAAAGGAGTTAAAAGCGACTAAACGTTAAGTCCAATAGATGAAAGGATAGACAGCTAAAAACTGGAAATTTCTCTTGGCGAAAGGTGAATTAAACGGTGATCCTGAACCGAAGATTAATTGTCCTTCGCCATGTTGCTACGACGAATAAAAAGTTAAACGCGATCGACAGCCCGCACGTTATTCACTAAAACGACCGATAACTCAGACGGCAAATATAAATTAGAACGTGAGTGGTTACAAAAAGGGTACTCCGTCAGGAAATGGCGAACCGTCAAAGACTGATGATAATGAGGCACATAGTGGTCAGGGTTCACCACTTAACAAAAGGCGATGACTAAAATGACAGTGCCCAGTGCGCAACCTAGCTAAAATGACCTCCTCGCTGCGTGAGGGCCGAGAGGAGGTCGCCCAAGCCGCTGGAAGAGGTTTAATTCCACGGAGCTCGTTCCCATGGAGGGAAGATCAGTGGTGATGCCAAAGTGACATCACCTGCTGACAGGCGGCAACGTAGTGATCATCAGAGGGAATGGAAGAGAGTGCCGAGGTACGGGGACTGCAGCCTAGGCAGCAAAGTCAGCGACCTCGTTTCCCGTCAGACCGACGTGACCAGGGCCCACATAAACGTCTCAGTGGCTCCATCAAGAGTGAGCAAGTGAAAACTTTCCTGGATCTGTTGCACTAACGGATGGACGGTGTACAGAACACAGAGGCACTGGAGGGTAGTGAGAGTGCCGTAGCAAATGACACTATTGAAAAACCGTGCCGCCGGATATACTGCGTGGCCTTATACAGGGCGAATTGATCCGCTGTAAATACTGAGCAGTGTTCTGGAAGCCGATGCCGAAAAGCGTAGGTACCAGAGTCGAAGGCACACCAGTTACCACGGCCAGTCCGAGAACCATCAGTGTGCACAAAGTTACTATCGCGAAGTTCCGTGCAAAGGGCGATATACTTAAGGCAATAGAGTGAGTCTGGAGTAGTGTTCTTAGGAAGCGAATGGAATCCAAGATGAACAATGGTCACGATACGAAGCGAAGGTGATGAACGGTTCACACACATTGGGCAAGCGGCAGGTAGCGTGAACTTAAGCTGCGAGAGCAATAGCCAAAAGCGAACTCCAGGAGGTAACAGAGAAGCGGAACGCGCCCCACACTTGCAGTAAAAGGAGTCATCAAAGAAAGAGGCATAAGTATGGGTGGCCAGGAGTCTGAGGAGAACATCACGTCGGTATGACAGTGGTAGTACGACAGATTCTGCATACAGACTGTCAACAGGGCTAGTGCAAAAAGGCGCCAGAGGCCAAACAGATGCGACGATGGTGGATTGGATTCAGACGGCTTAAGACGGACGGACATGCATTTGCATAAGCGAAATACCTATAGTCTAGTTTCGAATGGACAGGGGATCGGAACAAACGGAAGACGGTGGTCCGATTCGCTCCCAGGAAGTACAGCTGAGGACGCGTAGGACATTGAGGGACCAGTTACACTGGTCGGTCGGGTAAGATATGTGGGAGGACCAAGAAAGTTTCCTCCCCCTAGGATTCCTGTTTTGGAGGGGGGAGGGGGAGGAGCGTGGTCCAAACCGGCACTTCAGGAGTTTCCGCTGTGTTGTTTCAGCAGAAAGGTGGCGAGCGGAGGCCCTTAGCCTACATCTCTAGGTATCTGTTTCCAGCTGAGAAGAAATACTCTACTTGGAAGTGCTGGCTGTCCTCTTCGCGCTAGAGAAATTTAAACACTACCTCAAACTCTCAAACATCGGGACTAGTTGGGTTCTGGCTCGCCCGCGTAAAACTGCGTGTATTGCAAAGTGGGCTGTCCGAATTTCAGCCTTCTGCTTCAACGTGCGCCATATTAGGGGGGCGATTACGTTGTAGCGGATACCTTGAGCAGAATGCAGAGGTGATAGCACATGTTCGTTCAATGCCTACCAAGGTTCCGGTATTGTCTGCTGACCTTACGGAACAGTGCGAGCAGGGCCTCAAGTTGGGCTCTGTTAGGGAACAGTTGAGAGCCGGTCAGCCAGTTCCCAGGTACGAAATGCGGATGGTTCAAATGGCTCTGAGCAGTATAGGACTCAACTTCTGAGGTCATCAGTCCCCTAGAACTTACAACTACTTAACCCTAACTAACCTAAGGACATCACACACATCCATGCCCAAGGCAGGATTCGAACCTGCGACAGTAGCGATCGCGCGGTTCTAGACTGTAGCGCCTAGAACCGCTCGGCCACTCTGGCCGGCACAAAATCCGGAAGGACATTCTCTGCTACCGCAATCGCCACGATGAACAGTTTAAAATTTGTCTGCCTATCGCCCTTGTTCCGGCTGTTTTCAAATACACACATCAAAAAAATTTTTGCATCACCTCGGTTCCGAGAGTTCCGGAATCAGTACAGCAAATTGGAATAGAGATCAACATAAACTTCATTTCCGCCCTTTTTATTGCTCATGAAAACCATACATTACATATTGTACCACCATACAGCGAGACCTTCAGAGGTGGTGGTAAAGATTACTGTACACAACGGTACCCCTAATACCCAGCAGCAAGTCCTCTTGCATTGATGCATGCCTATATTCGTCGTGGCATACTAACCACAAGTTCATCAAGGCACTGTTGGTCCAGATTGTCCCACTCCTCAACGGCGATTCGGTGTTGATCCCTCATAGTGGTTGGTGGGTTAAATCGTCCATAAACAGCCCATTTCAATGTATCCCAGGCATGTTCGCTAGGGTTCATGTTTGGAGAACATGCTGGCCACTCGAGTCGAGCGATGTCGTTATCCTGAAGGAAGGCATTCACAAGATATGAGCGATGGGGGGGGGGGGGGGGGGGGGCGCGAATTGTCGTCCATGAAGATGAACGCCTCGCCAATATGCTGCCGATATGGTTGCACTATAGGTCGGAGGATGGCATTCACGTATCGTACAGCCGTTACGGCGCCTCCCATGACCACCAGCGGAGTATGTCGGCCACACATAATGCCACCCCAAAACAGCAGGGAACCTCCACCTTGCTGCACTCGCTGGACAATGTGTCTAAGGCGTTCAGCCTGACCGGGTTGCCTGAAAACACGTCTCCCACTATCGTCTGGTTGAAGGCATATGCGACACTTACCGGTGAAGAGAACGTGATGCCAATTCTGAGCGAGCCATTCGGCATGTTTTTGGGTCATCTGTACCGCGCTGCACGGTGTCGTGGTTGCACAGATAGACCTCGCCATGGACGTCGGGAGTGAAGTTGCGCATCATGCAGTCTATTGCGCACAGTTTGAGTCGTAACACGACACCTTGCGACTGCACGAAAAGCATTATTCAACATGGTGTCGTTACTGTCAGGGTTCCTTCGAGCCATAATCCGTAGGTATTGGTCATCCACTGCAACTGTAGCCCTTGAGCGGCCTGAGCGAGGCATGTCATCAACAGTTCCTGTCTCTCTGTATCTCCTCCATGTCCTAATAACATAGCTTTGGTTCACTCCGAGATGTCTGGACACTTCCCATGTTGAGAGCCCTTCCTGGCCCAAAGTAACAATGTGGTCGCGATCGAACCGCGATCTTGACCGTCTAGGCATAGTTGAACTACAGACAAAACGAGCCATATACCTCCTTCCTGGTGGAATGACTGGAACTGATCGGCTGTCGGACCCCGTCCGTCTAATAGGCGCTGCTCATGCATGGTAGTTTACATCTTTGGGCGGGTTTAGTGACATCTCTGAACAGTAGACAAAGGGTCTGTGTCTGTGATACAGTATCCACAGTCACAGTCTATCTTCAGGAGTCCTGGGAACCGGGGTGATGCAATACTTTTTTTGATGTGTGTATTTTCGTAATTCTGTTTTGGAGGGTTTTCTGGGGAAACATAAAACCATTCACAAGATTCTTGAGTCCCTAATCTGGCCCACCCTGTATGGTGGTCAGTGTCGAGAATGCAAGATGGCTAACCCGAATTCCGGTATGACCATGGAGTTGCTTCGGTCCACTCTGGCGGAGGCTCCATGGATAATCTCTTTAATGATTACGTCGGTGCTCGTCCTCGGAACCAGTGTGGAAAGCGCTATATATTAATGGCAGTAGAAGGTTTCACTCAGTTCATATGGTTGCTTGGCATTAGTGATACTACTGCGGACAAAGTATTAGGCATCTGAGTAAGATGCTCTCTTGGCCCAGTCCTTTAAAGGTCATCGTCAGCGATAATGCGCCCTGTTTCTGATTAAGGGAGTTTCGGAAGTTCTGTTTCAGGTCAGGTGTTAAATAAGTCACCGCGACACCTTATTACCCACAACCTTCGTTGGCGGAGCGGATTAATCGTAACTTAAGATGCACTCTGATTGTTTTCCACTCTGAGGCTCAAAGAACATGGGATTTTTCTTCACCTTGGCTGAACCTAACTTTTAATACCAGCAAGCATGAGGCATAGAGAGCTACACTTGCTTCTCTCATGTTTGCCCATCCCATTAATTCCCCTTTATCAAACATTGGTCCATACATGATTTGTTGCTCAATGCCCGCATCTCGTGGTCGTGCGGTAGCGTTCTCGCTTCCCACGCCCGGTTTCCCGGGTTCGATTCCCGGCGGGGTCAGGGATTTACTCTGCCTCATGATGGCTGGGCGTTGTGTGATGTCCTTAGGTTAGTTAGGTTTAAGTAGTTCTAAGTTCTAGGGGACTGATGACCATAGATGTTAAGTCCCATAGTGCTCAGAGCCATTTGAACCATTTTGTTGCTCAATGTTATTATTGCCGAGTTAATAGAGAATATTGGCGTAGGGCCAGGGCAAAAATTCAGAGTCCACAAAAGGGGAGCGGTACGATGCAAAGAGGGCCGACGTCCGGGGAACATTCAAGTGAGACATTTAGGCCGTGTAAGAAAGTTTAGAGGTAGAGACTCTACGAGTAAGGCATCCGGAAAACTGTCATCCCGATTTGTGGATCCGTATAAGGCGTTCGTGGTACCCATTCAGGTCACGCTTAGGGTTTATAACGAAGAGAGTGGAACTGAGTTACAGGTGCACATTATCCAAGTTAAGAGAGGTAGTATTAATTAAGTTCCCTTTGTGAGCCCTGCCACGCTCTCCGCCCCCTCCCCCTGGGATTCCTGTTTTGGAGGGGGGGGGGGGGGAGGGGAGGCTGAACTGTTGCGCGATCGATAACTCGCGCCACGTCTTCTGGTGGAACACAATCTTTGACATGAAGGGGGCGTGGCACGTCGCCGGGAGTGCCGTTCATTCCGTTACTCCGGGAGAGGAAGTGTGTGAAGCACAACGGACAGCATAGATCTGCGGAACAACGGGCCAGCTGTTTGTTCTACCTCCTGTAGGGCTTCCAACTGTGGTCTGGGTGCGCTATACACATTATTCCTTTGGCCGACCATGTCTGGAGGCGAGTGGCGGATCGTCGTCATCCATTCGTATTAGGGCGGCTCCAAGTTTTTCCACTGTTTGTCATTCATTGTACAGCGGCTTTGTATGCTAGGTGAGCTACTTTTAGCTCGTTGCTCCGGTGCCGAGGTCACGTGTCATTCAGAAACACTGATCTTGCTCTCCGCTGTTAGGCTGATAATTGTAACTGACTCGCTTCCTGCGCGTGTTTGTGCCCTTCTGCTTCTATTCTCGATTCGGTTCGGCCTTCTAATGTTGTTTTCTGTTCCTGTGTCTGGGCAGGCGATTTGCGGGGTTGCCGGTCGTATCAAAACAATAGCTTCCATTGGTAATTATCGTACTTTGGTTTGATGGTGTGTTTTAAATTACTGTGGTTTTCTAAGTTGCTTTAATATTTGTTTGTCATTATTTATGAAGTTCAAAGTACTTCCTCGTACGCTGTGCACTAAATCACCAAGTCGCTTTCTTTAGTTATTTGGAGCTCGCAAGCTTATGCACCTTACCGGGGCAAATCTTGCTGCATGTATTTTGGTAGGCTACGCTTCCAAGTCAAACTTTTTTTATGTGAGTGGAGTTAATCGGCCAACCGTTCACATCTTCCTTCCAACTGTGCTTTCCGTCCCGTGAGACTGGTAAGTACTTACCGTTACGCCTCTTGGCGTAATCTGAAGATGAACTTCGGTTGTTCGCTGAACTTCTTCAGGTTGCAGTGGAGGTGGTTGCCTTGGACAATTATCTTATCTTTTAGAGACTTTTCACAACTTTTTTGTCTACACTGACAGCGTGTAATCTGACGACTTAATTTTTTTTAAGCAATGACAAATCGACGCACACGACCTGCTATCTTCCTCAGACGACTTTCCAGAAACTATTCGCTAAAAAAACCATTTTTGCGTTACTTATAGCTTTATATGTTAGGTTCATGATGAAATTCGAAAAAGTTTGCAATGAAAAACAGGGGTCGCTAAGATTTTGCATTCAGTGAGTGTTACGCAATATGTCGCTGCATTTGAAATGTAAGTAACATATCGAATTTTTCTTAATTTTTCTTTACTCGGGTGGAGGTCTCTATCTGTCACCAATCTCGAGAAAACTGATCTGATGTAGCACATTCATTTGCGATTGCGCAGCCCCAGCGATGAAACCAGAATGAAATATTCACAACATTCCTCACATCTCATAAACGGTTTGAGGGAAATCTAAATGAGATTTTGGCAAATGATAGCAGGCAAAGAGAGCAGTATTTTTCCACAGGATTATTATGCAAAACTCCATTATTTATCGTGTTACTCCAACTAAGAGTATAATTTTTAGGTGCCATCGATAGCTGGTGAAAAGAGAATGGTTTGGGTTTTGGGACAATGCAACTGAAGGCACTGTACATTTATTTTGTGCTGAGTATGTGATTCTTCATGAGCTACTGACCTTACGTTTCCTTATTTCCTCGCTTAACAACTCACTGTCGCAACTGTGTCTGTACGTAGCAATGTGTAAACTCCGCTGTCTTTTGGCAAAGGAAGCAAGTTTAACATGGCAACAACAGAAATGTTTAGATTTTGCTCAAAATTCGCCACTCATGACGTTTCTCTGAATGTTGCAAATGGTTAACAACCCATGCGAAAGTAAATATCGCTGCATTTTGAGTGGAATTATTTTTAAATACTAAGCAAAGCCGAAGTGACACATCTTTTTGAATCGTCACCACACAAGCGCGGGCGTGGAGAGGGGAGGGGCAGCACTTAATATTAACAAAAATTGTGAGCTTAGGCTTCAGTTTAGAACGGTACTTGCCTTCCAGCGCTTGGCAGTTCCCCTACAGTGTCTGCCCGTAGCTCCCACCACTACCACCAGCCGGCCGCGGTGGCGAGCGGTTCTAGGCGCTTCAGTCCGGAACCACGCGGCTGCTATGGTCACAAGTTCGGATCCTGCCTCGGGCATGGATGTGTGTGATGTCCTTAGATTAGTTAGGCTTAAGTCGTTCTAAGTTTAGGGGACTGATGACGTCAGCCGTAAAGTCCCATAGTGTCAGAGCCATTTGAACCATATGAACCACTACCAGCCTCCACACACGTGCACTGCCCACTGCGCATCTGCCGATCACTGTGCTGTGCGGACTCTCTCAAGCGAAACCCATTCAGGACGATTGCAGAAAGGCAGTGGCCTCATATCCAAGCTGAATAATGCCTCTTCACCATATACCATACCAGCTTTGGCATGAAGCGCCTAAGGACGAGCCCGCAGGCACATCTAACAAGGGGAAGGCCTCAGACACGGCCAACCGATTCGGCTCAAATTTGGCAGATCGCTTGTGTACAACCTAAAACGAAGGAATCTAAGATATTATGGGTCAATACCCCCGCGTTTTTGAGAAAATCGCCACTAAAGGTTATGACGAGCAATTGACTCAAAATTGGCGGGATCGATAGATAATTGTAAATAGAGCATTTTCATCATCAGGTATGGGCTCGGCACACGCAAACTTTTCCAGAAATCGAGGAAAAAAACTTTTACAACTGCCGATTCTGTACCCTCATGGTAAAAGCTTTTCGCCGACAGTACCGATAGTCGCCGGCACGGTACGGGTGTCATGGGACAACCGCACCGAACAAGTGATTCGAACAAAACCAGAACAATAGAAATAAAAATAACGCAACGGCCAAGGTAACTGTCTGGGATTCGGAGAACCCGGGTTTGAGTCTCGAAGAAACCTGGCGGATGTTCTTCTTTTCGTTTGTATTTTTCCATATCTCAATTGATAGGGATAGGAGGGTTAATAAGATAAGTAAATCAATAAGGAATGATAATATTAAGGTAGGCAAATAAATTTCTCAAACGCCGAGAAACAGAACTGCCTGCTTCCGGTGGTGCGTTGATAATGAATCTCTCTTGCAACACTTTTACAAACCAAAACACAGCGTCGGTAACTTCCCGCTTGCCATCGTCTGTGACAGGCTCCCAACTGTATATTACAGCGCTAGTCGAAGGGTGTACATCCTCCATTAATAATATTATGCACCTGAAAGATATGACACAACAAACAATAACTAGTTACTACGGCATAAACATACGAGCTAATTACTACAAACTACATACAGTATTCGTCATGTTACTTACGGAAGAACACTGTATTCATTCACAAAACGTATTTCATTCGGCGCATTAATGATGGAAAAATCACTACATGTATCCGCGAGGTTCGCGGCAGCCTAATGACGGAAAACAATTATTTCCGATTGACCTCTATTAGGCTCCTGCTGGAAACCTTCACTCTTCCAGGTGCACAACTATGCTATGACGAAGAGGCAACCGGGACAACGTAACTCTCCCCGCGTGCATTCTGTCCCGTGCCTCGCTGTAAACAAGGGTCGCGCGGTTGGCTATCTGTGATCCCTCGTGAGGAATTCGCAGCACTCTTACTCGGACTTGTTTTCATGTGACAAGGCTGAAAACTTTACTAACTCACGGCGTGTGGTAAATTAATTTGTCTACCTTATTATTACCATTCCTTATTGATTTACTTACCTTATTAAGCCTCCTATCCCTATCAACTGAGATATGGAAAAATACAAACGAAAAGAATAACATCCGCTAGGTTTCTTCGAGATTCCAACCAGGGTTTTCTGATTCCCGGCCAGTTACCTTGGCCGCTGCGCTATCGGCACTGTCGGCGAAAAACGTTTACCATGTGGATACAGAAGCGGCAATTGTAAAAGTTTCTTTCCTCGATTTCTGGAAAGGTTTGCGTTTGCGGGACCCATACCTGATGACGAAAAATGCTCTATTTACAATTATCTATCGATCCCTTCAATTTTGAGTCGATTGCTCGTCATAACTTTTAGGTGCGATTTTCTCAAAATTGCGGGGGTGTTGACCCAAAATATCTTAGAGTCCTTCGTTTTAGGCTGTACACAAGCGACCTGCCAAATTTGAGCCGAATCGGTTATGCGTGTCTGAGGCCTTCCCCTCGTAAGACAGATACGTTACGAGGGAAGTTGGTAATTTTTATTGAGCAAACAGTCTACATCACTAAATACCTGACTCGCTTCATGGGACGCAGCTCCAGTTGCTGGTTTCAATCCAGCAGCTTCCAGGAGCAACAAAAATTCGTTTATCAGTATTTCAGTCCGCAGATCGTGGTCGTGCAGTAGCGTTCTCGCTTCCCACGCCCGGGTTCCCGGGTTCGATTCCCGGCGGGGTCAGGGATTTTCTCTGCCTCGTGATGACTGGGTGTTGTGTGATGTCCTTAGGTCAGTTAGGTTTAAGTGGTTCTAAGTTCTAGGGGACTGATGACCATAGATGTTAAGTCCCATAGTGCTCAGAGACATCTGAACCATTTTTTATCAGTATTTCATATAATTACTGGCCGAATTTAAAAATTTAAAAATGCTGTCGTAATCTACTCATTAACAGGTATAATCTATGTGTTAAAGATTTAACGCTGTAAGACGAGTATTACAGTCAGTCAGTATATGTCCCCAGGCTGTGTAACTCACGCACTGTGTAACTCACGGCGTGAAAAATAAAGTTATAGTCATCCAGTAAGTGAGAATCAGAGCACGCGGCTTATAGCGATTTAATTTCAGACCTTAAGGAACCTTTTTTCACTGATACGCCTCAAAATAACGAAGGGCAAAATTGATCTCTTACTGCATTTTCGCTGTTCATGCAGTTCATGCATACTTAACAATCATATGCAACCATTCGCTCGACGAAAGATCCGTACCCAAAGACTGGAAAGTTGCACAAGTCACGCCAATATTCAAGAAATGTGTAATCCACTAAATTACAGGCCCATATCGTTAACGTGGATATGCAGCTGAGTTTTAGAGCATATATTGTGTTCGAACATTATGAATTACCTCGAATAAAACGGTCTATTGACACACAGTCAAGCCGACCGTGGTGGCCAAGCGGTTAAAGGTGCTACAGTCTGGAACCGCGCGGACGCTACGGTCGCAGGTTCGAATCCTGCCTCGGGCATGGATGTGTGTGATGTCATTAGGTTAGTTAGGTTTAAGTAGTTCTAAGTTCTAGGGGACTGATGACCTTAGAAGTTAAGTCCCATAGTACTCAGAGCCATTTGAACCATTTGAACACACAGTCAACATGGGTTTAGAAAACATCGTTCCTGTGAAACACAACTAGCTCTTTATTCTCAGGAAGTGTTGAGAGATCGATTCCGTATTTCTGGATTTCCGGAAGACTTTTGATACTGTACCACACAAGCAGCTCGTAGTGAAACTGCGTGTTTATGTAATATCGTCTCAGTTATGTGACTGGATTTGTGATTTCCCGTCAGAGAGGTCACAGAGGTCACAGTTCGTAGTAATTGACGGAAAGTCATCGAGTAATACAGAAGTGATTTCTGGCGTTCCCCACGGTAGTGTTATAGGCCCTTTGTTGTTCCTTATCTACATAAACGATTTGGGAGACAATCTGAGCAACCGTCTTCGGTTATTTGCAGATGACGCTGTCGTTTGTCGACTAATAAAGTCATCACAAGATCAAAACAAACTGCAAAACGATTTAGAAGAAATATCGGAATGGTGCGAAAGTGGCAGTTGACTCTAAATAACGAAAAGTTTGAGGTCATCCACATGAGTGCTAAAAGAAACTCGTTAAACTTAGGTTACACGATAGATCAGTCTAATCTAAAAGCCGTAAATTCAACTAAATAC
Source organism: Schistocerca cancellata (assembly GCF_023864275.1). Lineage (NCBI taxonomy): Eukaryota > Metazoa > Arthropoda > Insecta > Orthoptera > Acrididae > Schistocerca > Schistocerca cancellata. The sequence continues at coordinate 665,529,278 of NC_064628.1, forward strand.
CTAGGTATTACAATTACGAACAACTTAAATTGGAAGGAACACACATAAAATATTGCGGGGAAGGGTAACCAATGACTGAGTTTTATCGGCAGGACACTTAGAAAATGTAACAGACCTAATAAGGAGACTGCCTACACTATGCTTGTCCATCCTCTCTTATAATACTACTGGGCGGTGTGGGATCCTTACCAGGTAGGACTGACGGAGTACATCGAAAAAGTTAAAAGAAAGGCAGCATGTTTTGTATTATCACGAAATATGGGAGAGAGTATCACAGAAATGATACAGAATTTGGACTGGAAATCATTAAGAGATAGGCGTTTTTCGTTGCGACGTAATCTTCTCACGAAATTCCAATCACCAACCTACTCCTCCGAATGCGAAAATATTTTGTTGACACCGCCCTACGTGGGGAGGAACGATCACCACGGCAAAATAAAGCAAAACAGAGCTCGTACGGAAAGATATAGGTGTTCATTTTTTCCGCGCACTATACGAGATTGGAATAATAAACAATTGTGAAGGTGGTTCGATGAACCCACTGCCAGGCACTTAAATGTGATTTGCAGAGTATCTATGTAGATATAGTACTTCAACTCTGAGCACGAGGTTTTAGCACTTTTTTACTACCAACTCTATTCGTAACAAGCCTTACAGACAATATCCATATATATCACCGAACGTACGTGCAAAATCATATCGTTATACGACACATGGACTAGGGGATATGACGTCATAAAAACTGAGATGTGTGAAAACAAACGGCCAACAAATTATGCAGAGTATACTCATCCAATGTATGATAACTAGAGCACTTAACGACTTTTAGCAAACTTTAAACATGATTTCAAGCCTCTTCTATACTTCTTCTCGTTTACATGCTTGACGTCAAATATTTAATACACTAACTCAATTATTAAGTAATCAGACGTTTGAAGCAGATTTATTAATTTCTTAAAGACCCGGGGCTGCAGGTTTGCAAGTGTATGACTTATATGTAAGGCGACAAGTTCATAGGCAGCTGTGGAAGTCCCCGAAGGACATCTCAACGCATATAACGTTCGCTGTGACAGTGCGTAGTGCAATTTCTGAATTCTGGCTACGTTGATGGAACTAGAGCGACGTACAATTTGCCTAATACTTACCCCCCAAGGAAGAAGTCACACTGTCAGAGAGCCATCAATCTGCAGAATTTATAGTCTGCTGCTAATACGGGACCATTACATCGACCTAGTAGGTGTAGTGTACTCCTGGACGATCACATACCGACGCTGTGGGGCACCATCTCGTTACAAAATCAGCAATTAATCCTCCTTCCGTACCGTGTGTTCTGGTATTAAGCAGTGTTCCTACATTTCCAATTACATGTCGCCTGTAACAATTTTGTCGGCGAGGAACCGTGGGTTGGCTTCGTACAAAACTTTTTACTGCTGGGGTAATGTCTGTGTGACACTCAGATCACCATACTCACAACTGTAACTTACGGAATGTTCCAGACAAATGAAATGTGGCTTCAGCATAACGATTCATAACGATTTTTTCTTGAAACCAAAAATACATGTTTGCAGACAGATGAAATGTCACTTTATAACTCATAACGGTTCATTATGACAAGAAATTTGTTTTATAGGTAGCTGGTACGAAACGCTCCCAAAAATTTTCTTCTCTATTAAATGTGTTGAATTTTTTACGTCGAATTCTTCTCCAACTTAGTGTTGTCAACTGAAGCTGTCTTCTCGTCCTCCGCACTCGTGCCTCCGAATTCGTTAGGATATTTTCACATCCTTTGGCAACCAAATCTTAATTAACACTTCAACTCCTAGCTTGTCCTTTACGTCGAAGATAGCTACTTTTCACAGCATGAGCAGAATATTTACATCTGTGTAAATATCTGAAAGTGTATTCTTACAAGTACGATGGATTGGTATAACATTGTATCAACTCTCGCAACAAGAATGTACGCATGTCTCAATTTGTCGCATAAGCCATCAGTTCCAAAGTCTGAAACATATGTTTCACTTTCTCGGATCGGTAAATCTGGTTGACCTATACACTGATGGTATTGTTGAGCACACAGGCCCTTTCCAAACTGGTTTCCCAGTCAGTTTTCTTTGTTGTTTGTGTAATTTATAGTAGATTTAAAAGCCGCTCATAGCTTCAGGCTCTGAGGCACACTTATCGAAAGGAAATTACCTGCAAATATACCGGGTGGTTATAATTAAACTTTCCCTATTTAACACAGAAGCTAATTACCGTACGAGGACCAAACTTGGTAGTGTCAAGGACATGTGGAAGAGAAATAGTGCAGAAGCAATTCATTTGAAACACTTTTAATGTGCTGCTATGGTACATCATACCATTACATACCGGTACCATTATTGCTACAAAAGAGTCACCATTGCTTTTCACAATATATATAAATGACCTAGTAGATAGAGTCGGAAGTTCCATGCGGCTTTTCGCGGATGATGCTGTAGTATACAGAGAAGTTGCAGCATTAGAAAATTGTAGCGAAATGCAGGAAGATCTGCAGCGGATAGGCACTTGGTGCAGGGAGTGGCAACTGACCCTTAACATAGACAAATGTAATGTATTGCGAATACATAGAAAGAAGGATCCTTTATTGTATGATTATATGATAGCGGAACAAACACTGGTAGCAGTTACTTCTGTAAAATATCTGGGAGTATGCGTGCGGAACGATTTGAAGTGGAATGATCATATAAAATTAATTGTTGGTAAGGCGGGTACCAGGTTGAGATTCATTGGGAGAGTCCTTAGAAAGAGTAGTCCATCAACAAAGGAGGTGGCTTACAAAACACTCGTTCGACCTATACTTGAGTATTGCTCATCAGTGTGGGATCCGTACCAGATCGGGTTGACGGAGGAGATAGAGAAAATCCAAAGAAGAGCGGTGCGTTTCGTCACAGGGTTATTTGGTAACCGTGATAGCGTTACGGAGATGTTTAACAAACTCAAGTGGCAGACTCTGCAAGAGAGGCGCTCTGCATCGCGGTGTAGCTTGCTCGACAGGTTTCGAGAGGGTGCGTTTCTGGATGAGGTATCGAATATATTGCTTCCCCCTACTTATACCTCCAGAGTAGATCACGAATGTAAAATTAGAGAGATTCGAGCGCGCACGGAGGCTTTCAGACAGTCGTTCTTCCCACGAACCATACGCGACTGGAACAGGAAAGGGAGGTAATGACAGTGGCACGTAAAGTGCCCTCCGCCACACACCGTTGGGTATAAATGTAGATGTAGAGCCTCAATATGGCGTCCATCAGTATCCAGAAAAGTCTTAAAGCCCAGAATTTCATTCTGCACGGGAGAACGTACCATGTCCGTAGGTTCCGTAGGTATGCTGGATACCTCTCTTGACTTGCTGCACTTCAGATCAGCAAATGTATGAATGTTCTCCTGGTAAACCCTGTCCTTCAGGTAGCCCCACAGCCGGAAATCACAGGGAGTGAGATCAAGTGATAGTGCCGGCCAAGCATTTGGAAACGATCGGCTGATAATTCGATCGTTCCCAGGTGATCTTCATGAGCTATGTGCGGTGGGTATCCATCTTACATGAAAACTGTCGATTTCAATGCGTCTCTCTCCTGTAACACGGGTATGACATGCTGGCGAAGCATATCGCTGTAACGGTGTCCAGTCACACTGCACGTTATTGGTCCTTGAGTGCCAGCCTGCATCTCGTGGTCGTGCGGTAGCGTTCTCGCTTCCCACGCCCGGGTTCCCGGGTTCGATTCCCGGCGGGGTCAGGGATTTTCTCTGCCTCGTGATGGCTGGGTGTTGTGTGATGTCCTTAGGTTAGTTAGGTTTAAGTAGTTCTAAGTTCTAGGGGACTGATGACCATTGATGTTAAGTCCCATAGTGCTCCGAGCCATTTGAACCATTTTGAAGTGCCAACCTGTTCAAAACAAGAATGGGCCAATGATGAACGTAGCCATGAAGCCACACAAAGGAACTTCATGCTCCGTGACTGGAGGTGAAGATCCTCACTCTCGGCAACCGTGTGCGTTCACCTTACTAGTCAGAGAAAAATAAGCCTCGTCCGACCCCAGAATGGTCCAGAGCCAGACCTCGTCAACTTCAATACTGGCGACAAAGTGAAGAGTGAAGTCAACACGCCGCTGTGCGTCCCGTGTTGCAAGCTGGTGTGCGATATGGATCTTGTACGGATACCATTTCAGAATGGTTCGAAGCACCTTCCGTACAGTGGACCACGGGATGTTCAACTGGTGTGACACAGATGCGCAGTGCCTGACGATCGGGAATTGCGCACAGTAATTTCATCAACCACCTGTGGTGTAACCTGTCGTCGGCCTCTTCCCGGAGCGACGCCCACTTCTCCAGTTGATTCGAACTTCATGCTCCGCACAGCAGGTGGAGAAAGAGGACCATACCGTAATCCTTTCAGCCGGCAATATTCTCGCAGTGCAGCTGCAGCATTACCGTTTTCATACTAGAGCTTCACCAATAATGCCCTGCTCCCTTTGTCCAAGCTCATGTTGACAAGTCAACAAGTACACTGCGACTGGTCAGGTGTGCGAGACTATAATCCACGATGGCTAATCACGGCACCTGGTGGCCATAGTTAGAAATGGACGGCGGCGCTGTGACTCAAGGAATTCACTCACCCCATACTCTGGACATTAATGCTACCAAGTTTGGTACTCGCACGGTAATTAGTTTCCGTATTATAACGTGTTAAAGAGTGTTGTGGCATTTCTGCCTGCTCGCGAGGACCCTACACGATATTAGGCAGGTGTACAAGTTTCTTTGGCTCTTCATTGTATATTACAATAAGAGAGACCGTGACAGAATAAAAATTATCGTAAGGAATTACAAAGACATTGACTGTGAATCCCAAATTCATAAATATTCTTAATTGTCACGTTTTTTATACTCTAACAATTTTGAGTAGAAGTTGGGGTAGAAATGTGAGTTTTGACGTTTTTAATTTCGTTTATGATCTAATTTTTCCATTCTGGCCGTGAATGAATCCTGTGTCATACAATCACTCCCAACTCGCTCGCTATCCAATTACGGTGGTGAGCATAAAAAAGCGCGTTATGCATCACAGCTTCACTGTTAAAATTCCGAGAGCTACCAGACACTCTGGCAACACATGGCTTTCTCCCATATACACTTCGCAAAGTGACTATGTCTGGAAAAATGAGTGAAATTAGAACTCATCGTTCTTCTCTCGCAACGTTCGAAAATCTGACAGGAAAGAATGAAACAATTACAGTATGAAAAAAAGTATGAAAGAAATGAAGGAATTTGGACACAATGATATCATTGCAAACAGTTATGATGTGCCGAACATGCAGTTAGATTAATTTGTAATGACAACTGAGAATTTGTGTCAGCTGGCAGTGGCACTGCCACTGGAACAAAGCTGTCTTCAGCATTTGCAAGAAACTTGTGCCAGACTTCGGCACGAAGCCAGATTTCCTGCATATCACGAACAGCAATCTTAACCTTTTTTGCTTGCTCACCATCTACAGCCCATCCTTTCGTTCGCCAGAAAAATTCTTCATCAGCGACGTCATTAGTCTAGGTACAGCATTCTCCATGTCTAATTATCTTTAGGAATCGCTTACACTTAATTGTGGAATTTGCTTCGCCAAAGTCGAAAGGAGCGTAACTTTTTCTCTCTCTTTAGAATTACACATAAGTTGCCATCAACTGTTCTCCTACCTACAATAGGTTTTTAGATAATAACACTTTTAATAATAATACTTTTCCCAGCTTCACTAACTGTAGGACGTTTATTGGTGACAAATATTTTGAATAAAGTCAACTAATAATGTTTTTACTGGCTTGTTCTAGGTTATTTGATGTTAATGAATTTGGATGATTTTCTTCTTTCCGAGGGGACCTGTCGTGCATTACTGCTTATGAATGTTTTTATCTGCTGTAAAATACCCATTTGACTGTCAACCTCTTTAGTGTGGTTTTTTTACCTTAGTCCAATTTTAAATCTTTTCACAAATTGCTAGTGTTACATGTGCAATGCTTTCAACAGGATTTCTTCGATCGCTGTATGGTGTCGAGTTCAGGAGGATTTTGTGAAGTTTTTCTGATATCGATACCTATTCATTGGGTATACTGTAAATTCCGAACACTACTCGCTTCAAAACAATCTTTAGATACTACTGCGTAAATATAGCCTACTTTTCGTAAGGCCTTCCATTCTTACACCGGATGTCCTTGTTAAGGTTCATCAGACGGCTTTCTCTGGTGTTTCGCCAGAAATCTGCAATTTCGTTTTTTAAATGTGTAGCTGCATTCAGCGCAAAGAAGTACTGCTCATCAACTCTTTCACGCGTCGTCTATTATCTACGAAAGGCGTCAGTATATTTCCATATACAAAGAAATTCATTTTTAAAGCGGAATTCTTCGTGCCTATTCAATAGTGCGGTCCCAAAATACCCTAGTTTACATGTATTAACAGGAATATTAAAACACGAATAATAAATGGTACTGCAGCAGCGAGAACACCGCCCTGGGCAGCCGCGCAGTCTGCTACCGCCATGCGGGAGCGCTACTCAGTTAGGTATTTATTCTCTTGGGAGCGACACTCTGTACATTAATTGGTTTCCAGATACATTAGTATTGTTCGTGACTACAGTTATTACCAGGTTTGGTACGGTGCATAAAGGGCGAGGACAGCGTCTGATGCTGTCAGTGACCATGTCACAGAGATGCCGAGTTCCCCTATAAGACAGCGTTATCAGCACCTCGTAGGGTTTGAAAGAGAGCTCATTAAGGGCCTTCATTTTGTCGGCTGGTCGAATTGTGCAGTAACCAGGTTTTTGGGGCTTTCGGACAGTGATGTGATGTTGGACTGCACAGGAACGTGAGATCGTCTAGGTTCCAGTCGACCACATCTGACGACCACAAGAGAGAATTTGCGTACTGAACACTGCGCTTGCCATCTGAGAACAGGTAATGGACTCCCTGTACCATTGTGTTGGTGGGAGACTAGCAATAGCTGGACTAAGGAATTACCATCCCGTGCGTAGGTTTGCATTAACTCGAAAACACAAACGGATGCGTTTGGCGTGGTACAGTGACTGGGAAGCAGGGAATTCTGATGAATGGCGTCACATTGTGTTCTGCGATGAATCACGGTACCACACTACACAGATGACCATAGTCAGCGAGTATGTGCTACTTCTCACGGAAACAGAATCAAGGCGCCATTTTTCAACAGGACAGTACTCGCCCACACATGGTACGTGAATCTGTGACCTGTCTGCGTGATGTTGAGGTACTACCGTGGCCAGCAAGATGCGCAATCTGTCCCTAACAGAACATGTGTGGGAGCGGCTCGGAAATGAGATCCGCCCCAATGCCAGTACCGTGGGCATCAAAGATACAACAGTTGTCGGCCAGCTTATTTCAGGAGAGGATACAATGGCTTTGTGACACCCTTCCAGACCGAATCAGTGCATGCATCCATGTCAGAGGGACTGTGACCTCATACTGGTAAATGGGCTCATACTCGCATTTGTAAATTTGTCTCAATTTTTTATTGACTGAAATAATATGACATACCATCTCTACTCGCGAATTTTCATTTCGTTTCCTCCACCCCTTCTGCGATATTCTCTTTCTTTTTCAGCAACATATATTGATCTTCTAAACAGTACTGCTATCGATGCGCATATTTGTATCTCATCGCAATTAAAGGATGTGGACGAGTCCACTCCTCCTGACCCATTGGATGACCATTTAAATTAGGTCTTCACCGGAAGTGTAGCTATACGCGAACGCACTACGGTTGCAGGTTGAAATCCTACCTCGGGCGTGGATGTGTGTGATGACCTTAGGTTAGTTACGTTTAAGTAGTTCTAAGTTCTAGGGGACTGATGACCTCAGAGGTTAAGTCCCATAGTTCTCAGAGCCATTTGAACCATTTTTCATACGTGAACAGTCTAGAATATTCGACAAGCTACGTTGGAACTTCCACGCATAGCCGTACAGAGGTGGTCCTGCGCCCTTGGCAGAACTGCCAAGGCTGTGCAAGATGCAAAAAAACTAAGTAAACTGTTTATTTCAAAAGTAATCGCCGTAACTGTTAATACATGTATCCTACTGTGGGACCTGTGCGTGTTCCCGCATGTTGCCAAGATCGTTTGGACTAGTCTGCATAAGTTTCGCTGGAAATCGCTTACACTTTCTTCAAACAGTTCCGATCTCTGCCGATGCGATTTCTATATTTTGGGAGCCCTGAAGAAAAATATTCGGGGCCGTTGATTTGCTTCGGTCAAAAAGCTGCACGCCTGGCTACAATAATGGTTCCGTATGCAACTAAAACATTTTTCCTTGGAGGTACTGAAAGTCGTATCTCACAAGTGGGATAAATTTATTCAGTTAAGGCGATAATTATTCAAAGAATACCCAGTTTTCTTCCTTTTTTCCTCCCTATGTCTCGTTTTCATTTGACTTTTCCTCATTTTAGGAGGCTGTAAAATGAAAAATTCCACAGCCTACGAAAGAAGCTGCTGTTTCTGTATTTTTGTCGAGGTCTCAGACTCGCAGTTGGAGGGACACAGGCACACCACCACACCACGACAGAACGAGTACGTGCACTCTTCTACCGTCCACTGCGCTCTGTCGTGCTGAGAACAGACAAATAAGAGCTCCTAAAGAAGAGCAAGTGGGTGTAATGGGTTTCTTTACAGAGGAATGATTCAGTTTATTTCAATTTATTGCTACGAATTTTAGACCAGTTATCTGGAAACTCTAAACAGATCTGACATATTCAGTAACCGTAGTAACACAGGATGTTTTATTATTATGGATGCAGTAGTAGAAAATGTTAATAGCAACAGTTGGTAACAATAACGTAGAAATGAAAAGGAACATTTGAAAAATAAGAACTAATTAAAAAGTCAGATACAAAATAAAAGCAATTAACTCAAATTCCAAGCGAATAACTTCAGCTTTTATTACTAGATGTGTTAGTGCCAGCCTCGGAAGAATTCGAGGTTTTTCGACTAACTGCAGGTATAACTATTTCTAAATCTATCGTTGCTACGCTATTCTATATCAGTCACGCTGGTATGTGTGTGCCTCGGCAATCCTCGAGTCTAGCATTACCGTCTGGGCGGCCGTAGCAGTCCTTTCTTTTTCTTTTTTTCTTTTTCCTTGTTAACATGAGTATATGTATATGAAGTTTCTCTTACCTAAATTTATGTGGCAATCATTATCTATAATTGAGGCAACGCTTCTTGTGATCTGTTGACATTATTCTGATATTCAGAGCGTCAACTTGATCTCATAGACTGAAAGTTAAACAGTTGTCTTTTAAATATTCGATTTAGTATCATATACTGTAGCTCACACGTTTTGGTCACATACAGTTGTTTGCAGATTGGAGTCTAGTTATCAGCATTCTCTCTCTCCCTGGCAAAATGGGCATCTGAGAACGATCTTTCTCTCCACATTCACAGACTGATGTGTTACGACACCCGCTCGACGCAGATGTTTATGATATGGAACGTGACCCGTTAATATGTGCACCATACCTCGATTAGGGACAATATCGTGATCTTTGAGCTTGTTCCTGATGTTTGGGAGTATGTCTTGCAGAGTTCCTAGCATCACAGTCACACTGCCATTCATCTAGCTTACTGATGCCTTCCATCAGTAACATGCCTTTCTGCGATCTCGTAAACACCATCGTATTGCTCACGCTCCAACCAATACAGCGCTACTCTCTAACGTACCACGACATCCATCCGACGTTCCGAGGATCACCAGTAAACCCTATATAGGTGTAGTGCTAAAGCCACCGGTGAGCCTCAGAAGTACGTTCTGCCGAATTCGTCGCAATATTGTTCTGTAGCTGCCTAGTCTAAGGTGGTGCGCCCAGAAGCTGACAGCGAAGCCCACAATGGCGTTCAAGATAGCAGTTTGATATGACCCCGCCACAAGCAACGGTAATTTATTGACAGCGCTGCCAGCACGGGCAGTCTTACGCATAATTTTGCCCGCTTTCTGAGTAACAGATTTTACGTACTGTAGAATAAGTTCTCGCCTAGAAGAATGCCTAAGTATCTACAGACAGTAGAGGTATTCTCTCAAGCCTCAGGGATTTCTGGCAAGAGAAAGTCCCCTTCAGAAGTATGTATGTACTTTTACGAACAGCTACAGTCAGTTTGTTGCTTCCGCACCATTGCTGTATCTGAGCAAGCCCATCAGTCGTCTTTGCCTCGACTGTTGCCCTGGAGTATTCAGACTTAGCTACTAGGATGTCATCTGCGTACGCAGCAACACCTTCAGTAACATCTGCCTCGTCTAACAGATGTAATAAGTGATCAGCACTAAAAACCCACAACAATGGACCGCTTATGGAGTTTTGAGGGCAGCCCTAGGTAACCTTTTGGATTACTTTTCTCTGACACGCTAGGTGCACTACAATAACATGAGACATTTGGGGACCCTGAGATCTCGAAGGCATGCGAACATCGCAGGCCACCAGAGAGTGTCGAACGCGCCTGCGATGACAATCATGAGCGCGACTTCGTACTTAGTTGTCGAATTTTCCACAATCTGAAGAGCACTGTTAAGCGTATCATCTATGGCTCTTTTTTTAATCCATACGTACAATAGTTTAGACCTAGTAGCTCCCTGTGCGCCTGCAACCGATCACAGAGTAGACGTTACTGTACTTTGGCTAAGACGTTTACAAAGCAAATAGGTCTATAGCTTTTCGGTGATGCCGGGACTTTGCCCTTACCTCTTTTCACTGGTCCAGCTGTTTTCCATATCACCGGGATACTAGCCGTTTGGAACGCCTCTTTCAGTGATACTGCAAATGTGGCTCTATCTGTGAATCTACCTGCTGCACGACCACAGGGTAAAAGCCATCCAGGCCAGGTGCCTTCCCAGTTTTGAGCTTGAAAATTTTGATAGCAACTTCTGCTTGAGCGAATGATATCACCAGCATTTGACTGTTGTATTCGTTATCTAGTTCACTTCTCAGTTGGGCGTTACCCGGGAGTTATGCAGAGATGAAGTGGACTGCAGAGAATAGCCTAGTATGGACAAGAGGAGCATCAAGCCAGACTTCGAACTCAAGATCGCAATACCAACAGATAAACAATATTACACATAAGAAAATTGAAAATAAAACGATATACTTATTTTTATGTAGGTGACTGCTCAATAATTTTAGAGTGATGAATAATAAATAATATAATATTTGTTCCTCATAAATTATTAATAGTGCACAAATTATGAATTGGAAATAAAGGAAAGGGCTATAAACAAGTAATGAGAACACTTTCTTCCCAAGAATTACGTTTTTTTATATTTTCGAATTCCTTGCTTTGGTTGTGATATGCAAATAAAATTCAGTAGCCGCGTCGTATTCTGACGGCAGGATAGCTGAATTTGACTATCTGCTTCACATACTCGACCATATATAGTTTTTTTAAATTGTGTTTAACTTGTTGAAACCAAGTTGACAAGATGCTGCTCTCACTGGAATTGTCATAAATATACTGAAAGCTGTTTCATTGAATGGGTAAGGATTTTTAGCATGCTGCAGCCTCGTCACCGACTGTGATAGACTAATGTTTTGGGGAATAAGCCTCAGTTGCACAAATTTTCTGGTCTTAACCAGGTTTCGGCTAAATTAATCTAGCCTCCTTCAGAAACATAAAATTACTATGACATGACAGAGTAAGGCATGGATAAAGATATCGTAGCCCATACTTCGGAAAAGAACTTGCAAATGTCGAAATACAGGGCAGTGTATGTTTTCTTCATCAGTGCTATCTTCTGTCATTTGTAAGCAGCTGCTCTGATATTCCTGTTATAAAAAAATGGTTCAAATCGCTCTGAGCACTATGGGACTTAACTCCTGAGGTCATCAGTCCCCTAGAACTTAGAACTAATTAAACCTAACCAACCTAAGGACATCACACACATCCATGCCCGAGGCAGGATTCGAACCTGCGACCGTAGCGGTCGCGCGGTTCCAGGCTGCAGCGCCCAGAACCGCTCGGCCACCCGGCCGGCCATATTCCTGTTATAGCCGACACTAAAATCTAATTCATATTTTTTAAAATAAAGAGCTCTCGTCTTAGGCGTTCCTGAGAGGAAGTGAGATGAAATGTTTTATGTGAGATCTGGCTCCCATTTCACTTTTCATCCTATAAAATACTGTAATTTGAAGCACTATGCCCTAAACAGTTTGACTCCACTCTTCAGCTGACAGACATCGACAGAAATCGCAAGCCTTCGGTCAGGTAGCGTACTTGCGTCAGCACCCGGTCTCCCACCTACGAGATCCTACAAGGCCGTAGCGAAGGTGCAGCAAAAATTCCATTGCTGAGCCAGCTGTGTAGACGGCAGCGTTTTATTGGCATACAGCCCGTGTGAGATCTGTTCGGAATTTCTTTGTCATGATACTTGGACGAAATGACTCTGTGACAACAACGGTCCTTTACGGTCCCGGGTCGAGCTGAAGGCTTCTTCTCATAGGGAGAATACAGGAACGAGTGGGGCAAGTGAACTGACGTGTCTCTCCCGGTTAGTTCTTAAACCGTTTTCCAATACTTTTTTCTCCATGGTCAGTTTTAACGCCACCCCCCCCCCCCTCTGTACCAGGCCACTTGGCAGGGGCCACGGCCTCGATACGGCACTACCTCCACGTAAAACAGTTCTCACACATGCCAACATCGTCGCTGATCACAAGGCCGTTTTCCCTCGCACCTCCGGTACAATGAATTCTGCCATCAGCTCAGTTTCTGTGTCGATCGCTTCAATGAACTGGAAATTTTCCTCTACATATCTGCGAGCCGGGTATCAGTGATGTCTTCTATATTATTTAATACACTACTGGCCATTAAAATTGCTACACCACGAAGAAATGCAGATGATAAACGGGTATTCATTGGACAAATATATTACACTAGAACTGACATGTGATTACATTTTCACGCAATTTGGGTGCATAGATCCTGAGAAATCAGTACCCAGAACAACCCCCTCTGGCCGTAATAACGGCCTTGATACGCCTGGGCATTGAGTCAAACAGAGCTTGGATGGCGTGTACAGGTACAGCTGCCCATGCAGCTTCAACACGATGCCACAGTTCATCAAGAGTAGTTAGTGACTGGCGTATTGTGACGAGCCAGTTGCTCGGCCACCATTGACCAGACGTTTTTAATTAATGACAGATCTGGAGAATGTGCTGGCCAGGGAAGCTGTCGAACATTTTCTGTATCCGGAAAGGCCCGTACAGGACCTGCAACATGCGGTCGTGCATTATCCTGCCGAAATGTAGAGCTTCGCAGGGATCGAATGAAGGGTCGAGCCACGGGTCATAACACATCTGAAATGTAACGTCCACTGTTCAAAGTGCCGTCAGTGCGAACGAAAGGTGACCGAGACGTGTAACCAATGGCACTCCATACCATCATGCCGGGTGATACGCCAGTATGGCGATGACGAATACACGCTTCCAATGTGCGTTCACCGCGATGTCGCCAAACACGGATGCGACCATCATGATGCTGTAAACAGAACCTGCATTCATCCGAAAAAAAGACGTTTTGCCATTCGTGCACCCAGGTTCGTCATTGAGTACACCATCGCAGGCGCTTCTGTCTGTGATGCAGCGTCAAGGGTAACCGCAGCCATGGTCTCATGGTCTCCGAGCTGATAGTCCATGCTGCTGCAAACGTCGTCGAACTGTTCGTGCAGATGGTTGTTTTCTCGCAAACGTCCCCATCTGTTGATTCAGGGATCGTGACTTGGCTGCACGATCCGTTACATTCATGCGGATAAAATGACTGTCATCTCGACTGCTAGTGATACGAGGCCATTGGGATCCAGCACGGCGTTCCGTGTTACCCTCCTGAACCCACCGATTCCATATTCTGCTAACAGTCATTGGATCTCGACCAACGCGAGTAGCAATGTCATGATACGACAAACCGTAGTCGCTATAGGCTACAATCCGACGTTTATCAAAGTCGGAAACGTGATGGTACTCATTTCTCCTCCTTACAAGAGGCATCAGAACAAAGTTTCACCAGGCAACGGCGGTCAACTGCTGTTTGTGTATCAGAAATCGGTTGGAAACTTTCCTCATGTCAACACGTTGTAGGTGTCGCCACCAGCGCCAACCTTGTGTGAATGCTCTGAAAAGCTAATCATTTGCATATCACAGCATCTTCTTCCTGTTGGTTAAATTTCGCGTCTGTAGCACGTCATCTTCGTGGTGTAGCAATTTTAATGGCCAGTAGTGTATTTACAGTCGTAATGAGCGTGGGCAGGGAAATAAAATATAATGGCCATGTTGCAAGCTGAGTTGGTAATGAGGCGGAGTTGTAGCCTATTCCTGGAGTTACGAAGTCTGTTCACAGAGCAAGCAGTAAAGGAAGCAAGGATTCAGGAATATATGCAAAAACTTTGAGCTTTGACTGTGTAATTCTAGCAGAGATGGTAGACAATCTGCAAGATCAGGTAAATCAAGTGGATAGTGATTATAAAATGAACACCTACAAAATTAAAATAATGGTAATGTAATGTGGTCGATGTAAACCAGACGATGATGAATTACAAAATTGTTAAGGCTTTCGTGGCCACTTGTTGACAAACTGCCTATTGGCTTCTGTCTCGGGTTCTTCGGCCGACGTTCATCTAATGATTTTTCTGACGTTTCGCCAGCACGAGTGGCTGGCATTGTCAAAGCTTCATCCTCCATTGCCGGTGGTGTGGTACAGGTACGTCGATGATACTTTCGTGGTGTGGAGCCATGGTGAAGAACAGCTCGGTGACTTCCTAAGACACTTGAACAGCCTCCATGCCAACATAACATTTACCATGGAAGTAGAAAAGGACAAGAAACTGCCATTTCTAGATGTGCTGGTCACAAGGGAAGGCGAAAACCTGGGACACAGCGTGTATCGAAAACCGACACACACGGACCGATACCTGCACAAACTGTCAAACCACCACCCGAGCCAGAAAAGAGGCATGATTAGTACGCTCGTAACGAGAGCAGGACGAATATGTGAGCCGCAACACCTCAAACGAGAAATGCAACACCTGGAAACTGTTCTGAGGAGCAATGGGTACTCCACAAATTACATTAGAAGTGTAACAGAGCCCAGCACTCGGCGAAGTAAGGAACCAGAAAAAGAAATGTCGGGTACGGCCTTTCTGCCATACATTCCCAGAGTGACGGACAGAATCGGCCGTACATTGTGCAAACATGGCGTAAAGACGATTTTCAAACCGACAAGGAAGATCAAAGAGTGTCTTAGATCGGCGAAGGAGAAAAGAGACCCACTTGCAACGTCGGGAATATACCGCATACCATGCACATGCGGAAAAGTTTATGTCGGAATGACTGGACGCTCAATTAACACCAGGATCAAAGAGCACAAGCGACATTGCAGGTTGGGGCAGGTGGAGAAATCGGCCGTGGCAGAGCACGCACTGAATGGGACCGACCACGTAATAAAATTCGCCGACACGGAAGTTCTAGCTGTAGAGAAGCACTATCACACGCGCTTGTTCAGAGAAGCTGTAGAAATACAAAAACACGCGAACAGTTTCAACAAGAAAGAGGAAAGCCTTAAGGTAAACGGATCCTGGCTTCCCGTACTGCAGCGAACGACCGTCGCAGGTAGCAAGAAGAGAACCGCACCGGAAATGACCGCGGAGAAGCCCTCGGACGTTGGCGCGCCAGGTATATATAGGCTGCGGCCGCGAGCTCGCCTCCAGTTCACCACCGGCAATGGAGGGTGAAGCTTTGACAATGCCAGCCACTCGTGCTGGCGAAACGTCAGAAAAATCATTAGATGATCGTCGGCTGAAGAACCCGAGACAGAAGCCAATAGGCAGTTTGTCGATGATGAATTAACCAGGCTAAGAAATGGAACACAAAGGGCAGCAGATGAGTTTTGCTCTTTGAGCTCTACGACGGGAGTAGAGAAGAAATAAAATTGCTACTGGAAATAGTGATAAACGTATTTCTGAAAAAAAAGAGAAATTTATTAAATACAAGTGTCAGAAATCTTTCCTGAAAGTATTTGAAATCCGTCGTTCCGTCGTTCCGTCGTTGTAGAGAAGTGAAACTTGGACGATAAACAATTCAGGCAAGAAGAGCATAGAAGCATTAGCGGGAAGAGAATTCGGAAGACCTGATGGGTGTATCGAATGGAGAAAAAAGAAATTTATGGCAAATCTTGGCGAAGAAGGAAACGCTTAATGACACTTCGTTAGAAATCAAGGAAGGGACGAATTGGTGGTGGAGGGTAGTGTAGGGAGTAAAAGGTATAGAAGGTGGACCAACGCTTCAAGGCAGTGAGCGGGCTCAGACGCATTTGATTTTGCTGTACTTACACAGGGATGAAGAGGCTTGTACAAGACAACCGCTGAGAAAGGTCATCCAAACTGGACATGCCTTCTGGAGGCCACAGTGATCTGCATCAGTTGGACCTTCCAAGAGCCAGATCGCTCTCCTTGAACTCAGCTGCGATAGTAAAAATTTGGCTGCAAAAATTTATCACCAAATATCAGATTGTGTCCAGAAAGATGTACAGATTAATCAAAACTACCGCTCAACCGAATAACATACTGGAAGAAGTAAGATTGTCAAATGAATCTGGAGTGCTGCTTACTTCGAAAAATGTTAATGAACTAAAAACGAACGGGATTCATCTATCTTCTGCAGCAAAACATTTATTACAAACCTCTGTGATAAATACACAACACAGATGCTTAGATGAAAATGACATCGAAAGGAATAACATGCATAACAAATGAAACCATTAATCGCTATGGGCAATGAACAATTTAAGCTAATAATTGGTTCGTCTGACAAAAACCTTTGGAAATTAGGGAGACGGGAATAAACATCATCTTATGTATCATTAATAAAAAGAAAGGATCATTATGTCCGCTCAGTGATTGATCTGACTTTGCTACAAGGCATAGGATATCACATGCAATTATCATATCTACCTGTGTCCTTAGTGAGCCTTGGAAACCTAAACGAAGGTACTTAAGATTTTGGAATCTGCGTTAGTCGAAATCACGCGCCTTCCGAGCGATTGATAAGGGCGAATACAGACTACTCTGACGTGACGTGGAAACACGTGGGCTCACGTGCTAACGCGCGTGATATAAAAATCCAACACAGGGTTTTCTGCGCTTATGTTTATATTAAGCTGACGTGACGTGGGTATGCGGTGGGTGATGCAATCTGACGCTACACTCCTTATGACGCGTGGGAAGAATATCAAAAGTTCTAGATTTTCGTCAGTCGTGGGAAGGCGTCAGAAGTGTGAAGTGGTTTCTCCTCTACCGTTTGCAGTTATTATTTGAAGATGGAGGAGATGGTGATTCAATACGTTCGGTCAAATGCGGTGCTGTATGACCCTAAAAACTGGGAATATTGTAACCAGCGTTCCAGGAAAGAGGTTTGGGACGAAATAGGAGAAAAACTCGGCATTACAGGTTAGTGAAAACATACTTTTTCCATATTTTTTATTAGTTTTTATTTTTTACAATTTATAATAGTTCAATAGGCGTTATATTTTATATTGATAGGAAAAAAGTATCAATCCATAATAAGTAAAACCAGATATGAATATAACAGATATCTATTATATAAATAGGATTATATGAATTGTAATTAAAAATAACACCGAATTGAACTTAAAACGGTCGGTTATAACGAATGCACGTATTAAGTAAATAATACTGGACGTGTCATGGAGCAACTCAACCCTTTCGAATGGAGTGCCATTGCCAAGGACAACTTGCTGAACCATAATCAGAAACGAAGTACTTTTTGAACGTATCTCTGGTGATGGCCGCTTCTCTCACGAAATTTCTACGAATGGGTTCAAGGTTGGCTACACCATTAATGTATTCAATTTCCATTCTGATTTGTTCCTCGAAAGGGGAAATATTTGTTGATGTATTCCGAAGCATGCTGTTTAGACAGGTGGAAGCTAAAACTATTAGATCGGCAGTTTCTGGTTTAGTTTCAATAGGCTTTAGAAATATTCTCCAGCGCCCGGCTAAAATTCCGAACGCATTTTCTACAGTCCGTCGAGCTCTTGAATGACGGTAGTTGTATACCTCCTCTTCGTCACTTGTAATGGCTGCTTTACTGTATGGACGCATCAAATAGGTTTTAACAGGGAAGGCTTCATCTGAAATAATTACATAAGGAATCTGCATTGCTGGTAGTAGCTCTTTGTCTTTTGGAACGGCGTATTTGTTGCTTTCAAATCTTTTCCCCATCTCAGATCGCTCAAAAGTTCCTCCCTCGCTACTTTTGCAATAAGCTCCAACGTCAACAAGCGTGAATTTGTAATTTGCATCTACCAAAGCCAATAAAACAATGGAATATATTCCTTTGTAGTTATAGTACAATGAACCAGCACCAGCTGGACATCAGATTTGAACGTGCTTGCCGTCCAAAGCTCCTATGCCGTGTGGATAATTCCACTTCTCATCATAATCCTTAGCTATCTGTTCCCATTCATCTTTGTTTCGTTCTGGCATCTAAATCGGCCGTAGAGTTTTCCATATTACCTCACAACACTCTTTAACTATTTCTCCAATAGTTGAAAATCCAATCCGAAAGTAAAACCCAATGTTCTATAAGAATTGCCAGTTGCCAAGTACCTGTGAACAGGGAAAAAAAGCCCACTTATTGAATTATTAATCTTCACGTTGTCCTTTGGTAACTAAGCGACCTTTGTCTTTGAGCGGCAAAGGAGAATAAATGAATAATTAATAGATAACTATGGTGTGTTTAAAATTACTTGCGACTTTTGACAGTTCGGTACGGAGCGAGTGGAGGGGAGTGTTGTTGCCAACGTGTGCCAGCAGGCGGCTTTATCGCAACGCCTAAAAGGAGCCGGCCGCCAGGTAAATATTCTTTAGCGGTAGAGAAACGACAATAATGAACAGAGAACGTTCTTTGGCGGCAAAGAAACAATTGTGGTAGTGTTTACCTACTGCCTGGCGACAGCAATGCCTTTCAGGCCGACACCGGCGGCGGCTCGGGGGGAAAGCCTGGCTCGTCATTGGTGTTGCCTGGGTAACGGAGTCACGTCACCTCCGGCAAGCCAAACGTCAAAATTCGCAACTAATTTTAAACGCACTATGAAGACTAGCCTAGAATTCTAAACTAATTACTCTGTTCTAGGTAATGAATGTAAAGACAACTGGAATAAACTGCGGAATGCGTACATCCAGGCTAAACGCCGTAGAGCCACAAAATCAGGTCAGGCAGCAAATGGCTTTTTTTAATCCAACTCTCGTAACAAGGAAAACTCGAGGAAATGCGGAAGACAGCCCCAATAGTGAAGATTATGATGGAACACGAGAAGAAACTGGTTTATGTCCGATTGATGAAACAGACTCACAATTGACCTCGTCAGAAAGTTCCCTATCCAATCCACCAAGAAACGATCTACTGAAAAGTGCAGTCCCTCCAATGGCGGAGGCCATCGACAATCACACTGCTAATGTATCAGATTCTCCAACAACTTTTACTCAACCTTCAGCGAAGCCCGTAAGGCCTTATGTTGGAAAAAAACGTTTGTCGTCATCCGTACAAGAAATGGTTAAAATAATGAAAGTCAACCAACGCTTGCGCTCCCAAGTACTTCTTCAGAGTGCACACGCTACATCAAGTGACAACGTGGACGATCAATGCGAACTTTTTTTCCTCAGCATGGCGAAAATTGTGAAAAAATTGCGTCCTGAAGAGAAAATTGGAGTGAAGATGGAAGTGAGCAACATTGTTTTGGGGGCAGCGTTGCAAGCAGCACGTGGGAGCTCATTTCAGGTGAACCCTGGTTACCACAATACTCTTAATACAAATCCGTCATAATTCTATCAATCCTCCTCAACACCATCTCCTCAACGATCTGAACACAGCTTGGACTGCTCAACGGACTCAACGCTGTTCTACACTTGGCAAGAGAAACAGCAAGAAAACTTTTGTAATTTGTAATTATCTTTCTGATGTATAATAAAACGCATTTTGTGAAACGAAAATCAATAAAAATTCCAAAATGTCTCTGCGATATTTTTTTCCCTCCCAGATATATAATACAGTAAAGTATTAGCACTTACCTCAAGCAAACTGCAAGTCGTATCTCCGCCGGAATGCTTTCCCTGAGTTGAGTGGAGCGTTTTTCTATTATCGGACCAACCAAGCTCAGGAGATGGTAGAATTCAGTTTTTGTCATTCTGTAATACCACTTAAACCGCTCTTCATCTTCTATTAGTTGAGGCATTAAATTTTGGAACTCCCCGAATTCGTCTCGCCCCAATTGGTAGGATGCACCCATTCTCTAGACGAGCAAATGGATGCAATACACAGAGCAGCCATTTCTTCCTCTTGTTCTTCTTCGAGCATGTCAAAAACACGCAGTACATTCATGGTTGCAGGTTCAAAACAAACTGTCGGAAAATACAATGCAGACGAAGTAATGGTTTCATGCTGCTGTATGTCATGCCAATGTGAACACAGCTTCATGTCTGACGTGGTCCCACGCTGCCTGACGTGACGTGGGAACACGTCACTCACGTCATGTCAGAGTAGTCTGTGTTCACCTTAACGTCCATTGTCGATAGCCTGTACTGCAGATTCTTACCATGATGGAACCTGGAGGGTGAAGTAGTATGGACAGCTGCCGACAGATCGGAGGCTAACACCACGTACCTTGCAGAGCAGTGAACCAGAGCCCTTCGGAAGAGCTTTGTCCTCACTATTCGTAGGATCCATGTCTCTTTCCTATAGCTAACTCCAGCCCACTCTCTCTGAAATCCTGATCCCGACTGCCCTTCGTAGAATGGGCTGTTCTCTGTTTTCGCCAGTATTCACCTCCATTGCCAAGACTGCGTTAAATTCTCGCCAGTGAATACATTTCTAACAAAACTGGTAAATTTCCCCTCTACGAAGAAAAGTTATCAGCTGGGCATTGGCTACTATTTCTGTAAACACAGTTACCAGAAGCTGAGAACAATATTTCCATTCTTCACAGATACAATAATTTCGGCCAATCTACAGTTCCCCCATGTGTGTAATTCTCAGAAAGTTGCGATCATCTAACATTCTCCGGTAATTTTTTAGGAGCAGTCAATTGTGTTCCTTCCCACTTTTTCTACGAGAGGCCATTAACCTTTTGTGGAGACAATGCCTTGACCCTAAAAAGGTAGAATAGAAATTCTAAAACGAGCTTAGCTATTGTTTCTCCCACATAAATGCCTGCTGTCCCACTGATATGCCTTCTAGGAGGGCCCTGGTCACAGCAAGCAATCTCTGTAGACCGGGTCCGTAGCTATTGGTCTAGCGATCGCGTTCTCGCTTTCTGAGCACGGGGTCCCGGGTTTGATTCCCGGCGGGGTCGGGGATTTTCACCTCCCTCGAGAAGAATGGGTGTTTGTGTTGTACTCACCATTTCATCATCATTCATGAAAGTGGTCAGTTTGTATTGAGCAAAGGTTGGGAATTTGTACGGGCGCTGATAATCGCAGAGTTGAGCCCCCCACAAACCAAACCTAACCAAACCAAACATTATCATTATAATCTGTAGACCGGTTCACAGACCCAAGTTTCCACCATGGCTCACTACACAGGCGTTTCAAGATGGAGTCTATGCATCCACTGACAATCCAACTGGTCAGATGCGTGCCCTCTTCCTCCTGCCACCCACTGGGCGGGTCGCTGACCCGTCTACCTGCAGGTAGCAGTCGGGGCAAGCATGTTGAGGTCCGGCAGCAGACCGACGCACCCGGACCATGGACCGAAACGCTGTAAAATAGCGCACACAAGGACGAACGGGATGGTGCAAACCCGCTCGGAGCGAGGGTCGGTCATCTGGCCCGTGTACTGAGGCCTTAAACAAAAACATCCGGAGGCCTTCATGCCTCACAAGTGGCCACTGACCCCCAGTGACAGTCCTCTTCAACGGGCCCGATCTCCCCAAGTGTCTATCCTGGAGCCACACTGAAACGTCCCCTTTGAACAATTATACATATGAAACGTCCACTTAGAACAATTGTACAAGACTGTGCTTAACCTGGCACACAATAATTTTAGCGCAACGCGATCTGACTATCAAAAATCCCTGCAAAAGAATGGCCCTGACAAACATTAAACTATACCTTTCACAAATCACTTACCTCACAAAAATCTTCGCTACTCAAGCTACTGCAAAACAGCGAGCGCCACTACTGCCAGCTAAATAAAAGATTCAAACCACTGAAGGTACTAACTACTGATAGGGATAGTTAGCAAATGAAAGATATTAATAGAGAACAAACAATGTATTTACCTTAATATTCATAATTGACATTCAGTCTTACAGATTATCAAAACTCCGCCATCTCTCTCCCCACGTCCACCACTGCTGGCGGCTCACCTCCAACTGCCCAGCGCTACGCGCTGTTCGCATCCAGCTATAGCAGTTCATGACAACAATGGCAGACAACAATGCAAACTAGCCACATACTGCACACAGCACAGCCACAGAGAGCGCTACGTAACGTTGCCAATAAGAAAACATAAACATCAAACTTACATAAAGAAAACATAAACAGCCTACTTACATAGAGAAAACATAAACAGCCTACTTACATAGCCCCCATGCTCCCCACAAAAAATTTTACAAAATGTTTTTGGCCAGTGGCCAATACAGATTTGATAAAATTTTTCATAATTACAATAACAAAGATATCCAATGCACACACTTATTGATACAATGTTGGTCAACAGCTAAAATTTTCTCACAGTCAATAAAGACAGTCCTGATCATTCATGAGAGTAAAACTGCCATTTCTTTTCTCAAAGTCTGAGCAGTAAAAGACAATGCACACGGAAGTAGTGGATTTCCATGCAGTCTTGAAGAAGTAGTGTTGTCCTTCCAACGCAAAGACAGTGCTGACTCTTGACATGCTGACAGGTAATGGGCCACAACAAAGCAAACCCACAGCAGAGTCATTCGATGTTTTGAAGAAGATTGTTAGGTAGGTCATCACAGAGCAGACCCACTGCAGTCCTGGTAGAGAGTATTGGTGGGCCACCAGAGGTGCAGACCCACTGTAGTCCTTGTAGAGATTGTGGACAGGCCCACTGTAGTCCTGGTAGAGATTGTGGTATTGGTGGGGCATCAAAGAGTAGACCCACTGTAGCCCTGGTAGAGATTGTGGTATTGGTGGGTCATCAAAGAGTAGACCCACTGTAGTCCTGGTAGAGATGGCCAGCAGCCATCTGTTGCGACTGTGCAGGTGCACAATCACCATCGAAGAGTGTTGCAGAGAAGGTAGCAAGTCCATAAACCACCACTTGTGCACTCACAAAGTCTTAGGAATTGTCCTTAGAACCAGCAATGCTGTTATCCAGTCCCTTGCTGAATTATTAACACACGTGCAAACACTAACAGTCCCTACTTCTCGCAAATTGTCCATATAGTATGACCAACAGAAAAGTGTGCAGTGAAATGAATGCTTACAAGTTAATAATATGATGAACTGGTGTCAATTACAATTTTATGACGTAAGAATACAATTACAAAGGTACAAAATACATCATTAAAAACATAACAATACAGATAACATTTGTAGTACAGGCTTTACAAAAGAATAGAAATAAACATATACATCAGTGTTACAAGAATTGTGACATGAGTACAAAAATAAAAGATCAGAATCACTTTTAAAAATTCAACTTCACACATGAGCATGAAAACAACACAGAATAAATAATGTCTAAGCATCTTTACAAAGAAAATAACAGAGTATTAGAAAAATTCTACAGCATAGCTTTCATCAGCTAAACACATAAAGACAGGAAAAACACAAATACACACAGGTACCCAAACACATAGTGGGATAACACAAAAGGAAAGGACAGGGTTTGTTTTCAGTGTAACATTTGGTACTGCAGTCCACCCCACAACTTCATTCGATAGATCTTTCGTCTTATTTCAACATTTGTTTCCACCAAAAAAAATCCTATCTAAGCATGCTTTCTGTATTTATATGTTCACACATTGCTTACCTCATCATTTATTTCCAAGAAAATCCTACCTATACCTCCTTCCTGTATTCTATTCATATTTCTTTCAAAATGATTATTTCTGATTGTACAACACTCATTTGGGCCCAAATCTTTTTCATGTAACCTTGCAATGCATACTTTACCTATTCTCCATAGTCAGTTTCTTATATAGTCTACCCCCTCTTAAGCTAACTTAAATCTACTGAGCTCAGATATATACCAAGGGACGAGGCAATGCAGCATCACAAAACACAGTTAATATAAACAGCAATGAAAAAAAAACGCAGATTTGCAAAGCAAGCAGCATTAAGAAATTAGCAAAAGTCAAATTCAATAACACTATGCCTGGCAATCAGCAGCAACTTATACCTAAACATGACATAGCGCAAGCAGAAAAAATATTACACTAAAATGGCCATGTCTAATACCTATGTCACATCTTAACATTAGAGTGATGCATCACAAAAACTTACGCTAGTAGATAAGTTACCAAATCATAAAAAATAATTTATGCAATTCCTGTGAAGGGAAATGTCTTTTTGTGCTCCCTCATTTTTTGGATAGATCATAAAATTATTTACTGGATCTGTAGGCATAAAATATTTATATTAGTACATATATTAAATTTTATTTTAACCAATGCTGCAGTGGAGCTAGAAACTTGATATTAAACAAAATATGTAAATAAATACATAAAGCAAGCCATATGGCATTTTTCTCAACTAGCAAGACAATAGCTGTGAAATGTTTCGCATCGTTTCATTAGGCATTTCAATAAATATCATAAATTACGAGCTCCACAGTATGCTTTCAGTAGCGCGTACAATGGCCTTCCCTTTCTGTTTTTTTCTACCTGTGCTTCTAACGAGGCACTCAAACTAATGGCTTGTTCTCCAGGTGTCTGACACAGCTGTGTGCCCACGACGCACATGCAGGTGGTCACTTAACATTCTTACGGAAATATTTACGACAGCAGTTTCCGCTACAGTGACAGTCTCATATAAAAACATTTCATAGGTCAAGAATTTTATTGACATAAACATACCTCAACAGCATAATACACATCGTCGTCGTAAAAATAACATCATAACACCTCAGTCAAATGTCAAAAACGTCATAGCTTCCTCCAATGATTTCAAAACCTAAAGAAAATTCTCTGCTCATTTCGGTAGTGTCATCTACCTCAAACGCACTTTAAAAATTATGATCTCATACCAAAATACATCATTCAAAGCTCTCATAGTATCACAATGGTACCAAAAAAATATGAACAGTGCAAAAGGTACAGACAAAGTACAATTTCTTAAGTGTGAAGTAATCCAACTCTGTAATTGCGTAAACATGTGTCACTGACGTAGAAAAAAAATGTTTGTTTCTCTGTTAAATGATCAGATAGCTGTGTAATTTATGTGTTAGAGAAATATGGTACCGATGTGTAAAGTTGTATAAGCAAATACCATATTAGCTAGGGCTTCTTGTGCTTGCCAAACACATGGTACACAAAGTAGGCGTGTACCCCCCTGAGGTTTATTGTAATTATACCCTCAGGTGTTACAGATTACAGCAATGGAATGAAATGTATTGCGAAAAACTTTCTTTGTAATTCAAAAATCTTTAAAAATAAATGTTTTAAGTACAAAATTAATCACTCAAATACGTGTCCAGTAGCGCTAAATGTGCGTCTTGCTCTAAGATAATCTCTGGGAAGTGTCGTAGTTATTGTCCTCCGAAAGCTAAGTTCTGCAGAAGTCAATGTACTTACCTCATGATACACAAAAGTGGAATGCTTTGCGTATAGATAACTTAGTTATTACGCTTATTGCCGTGATGAGGAAAGTACTGTGCTGTCACGTATTGTTGTCCTACGGAAAAGGCTGTCTCCTTGTAGCAATAGCACAAAAGTCACCACTAAAACATGTCTCACTTTATAGAAGAATTCAGGAAAAACTGTGCAGATATAAAACAGATACACCGCAAAAGCAACATTGTAAATTGTCACTCATTAGTAACATCGTGATATAATCGTGTAGCTGTCAAAGAAACCAAATACTAAGTCATCTTGAATCTCACAGAAAGTACTTCAAATCCTGAATCCACTCTCAAGCAAACCAAAATGTTGCATGAAAATTTCATTAGCAGTGCTGGTAAATGTTCTAATCGTGCAACTAACAAGCAAGAATGTACACACACAATTACACTGTGTCGTCTGTTCGCAATAACAATGCATTCGTAATTTCTGTTTAAATAATTTCTCTTGGTTCTTGACTGGATGGTTAGTTAGCTTTAAAACATAGTTGCATGTTAACAGTTTCTCAGTGTGACAAATTGTACAAGTAGCGTGAAGTGAAAATTGCAAAGACTAAGTTAAAAAGCAGATTATCTGTCAATAAATGGTTTTACATGAGAAATGTGGTGTAAACCTTTACTCTTCCTAGTACGCAGAGTTTCAACTTCAACGCAATTATCATGTGGTATACGTCGGATTCTGTAAGGTCCATTGTAAACTAGAAAGAATTTGTGACTCAAGTGTTTCTTCTTATGTGACAATGAATGAGCTTTAATGAGAACTTTCTGACCAATATATAATTTCTTTGCATTTGCTTTACCGTGTAGTTTTCTCCTTTTGTCTGCTGCAGATTTTATATTTTTAAGAGCCAAATCAATTATGTCTTTGTGTCGAAGTTTACGTGTATTCGGGAAAGGTACAAGCTCTCTGATTCTGTTCGGAGGTTCTTCATTCTTCAGTACAAGAGTAGGTGGTAAAGCAGTGGAATCATGAGGCATTTCATTCAGCACATTTTGAAATAAGTGTAAATATCTGTCCCAATGCTGATGCTTTCTGTGACAATAAAGTCTGCAAAGCTTATTGATTTCTTTCATAATCCGTTCAGACGGGTTACAATGTGGTGAATACAATGAAATAAAAACAGGTTTGATTTTATGATTCCGAAGCATGCGTGACCAAACAGCAGATCTGAATTGTGGTCCGTTATCTGAAATGACTTTACTAACGTGTCCAACTTCACGTAAGAAATTTTTAACAAAGGCGTTGGATACAGACCGTCCAGTGGCTTTACGTAACGGAGTGAAAGAAACAAATTTTGAAGTAAGTTCAACAGCGACTAGAACGTATGCAAATCCATTAGATGTTCTGACAAGCGGTCCCAAGAGATCAACAGCAGCAAATTCTTTTAATTTAGAAGGAATGATAGGAAACAGCGGAGCACGATGTGAGATAGTAGACGGTTTCGCCTTTTGACAAAGTTTACAAATAGACAAGACTCTTCGAATTCGCTTTTCCATATTGTTAAAATAACAAGTCGTTCGAAGAATATGAAAACATTTTCGTGGGCCAAAATGTGCATAGCTGAAATGAATGTACCAAATGAGCTTATTAACAAAATCGTCTGGAATGCAAAGTACCCATAGCTTGTCATCAACAGTGCAGCGTTTGAAGAGTATGTTGTTTCTAACCAGGTAATAATGCCGAATCTGAGTGTGTGTCTTTTCATGCCATTTACTTTTGATATCTTTCCAAATCGGATCTTTATCTTGTTCATGAGCAATGTCCTTTAAAGATGTGGTGATGAAGTTTTCAAAGGCGACTTTCTGAATGTAAAGAATACTGAAATTTTTCTCGAGGTTGCCTTCTGTGTTACTTTTCTCAAGCTCAGCCGGTGCGCGTGACAGCGCGTCCGCAACAATGTTCTCCTTGCCGGGAATGTAGACTATTGTGAAGCGGAATTCTTGCAGAAACAATGCCCAACGTTTTAACCTATCATGATTTAATTTTGAAGACATAAGAAATTGTAATGCACGATGATCACTGTATACTTTTACGTGCTTACCAGAAAGAAAGAAACGGAATTTGTTAAGTGCCCAAACGATAGCTAAAGCTTCTAATTCAGTAACGGAATAATTTTTTTCAGATTTTGTTAGCACTCGGCTAGCAAAAGCAATGGTTTTCTGAACAGTAGTGTCATTTTCTATGGCTTCTTGAAATAAGTGGGCACCAAGACCGACTTTAGAAGAATCCGTGCTAAGGCAGAAATCTTGTGACAGATCTGGATGAGCTAGTATTGGCGCGTGAAGTAACGCTTCTTTCAAAGAATTGAATTCCAACTGTGCTTGTTCGTCCCAGTTCCAAATAGTATTTTTTCCAGTGAGAGAACAAAGTTTTGGTGTAACTAGAATTTGCATATTCAGAAAACGACGGTAAAAATTTACGAGACCTAGAAAACTGCGGACTTGTCTTTTTGTGGATGGAACTGGAATGGCTCTGATTGCTTCTAACTTTTCAGGATCCGGCTGAATGCCTTCAGAAGAAATGATATGTCCCAAAAACTTCACCTTTGTCCTACCGAATTCAGACTTTTCCAAGTTAACTGTAATTCCAGATTCTGCAAAAATACGTAACAAACTGTTGAGGATGCGGTTATGTTGTTCCCATGAAGCTTCTGCTATTAGAATATCGTCCACATATAAGGTGATGTGACGTTTTAAGAACTCAGGTAATATGGAATTTAACCCACGAATGAATGCTGCCGAAGAAATGTTCAAACCAAAAGGAAGTTTCCGAAACTGATAACAAACGCCGAAACAAAGGAAAGCTGTGTATTTTCTGCATTCTGGATGAAGTTCGATCTGATAAAAGCTGGATCTGAGATCAATGGAAGACAACACTTTTACACCATTAAAATTTTGAAGAAGTTCTTCCATCGTCTGCGGCCTGTCTGTTTCAGGAATAATGATAGTATTGATTTGTCTCGAATCTAAGACAAGTCTGATCGATCCATTTTTCTTCTCAACAACATGTAACGGATTGTTGTATGAGCTTACTGCAGGCTCAATAATGCCCTCGTCAAGCATAGATTGTATTTCTGTTCTAACACGGGCCCTATAATGTGCCGGAATTACGTATGGTCTAACACAAAATTTAGTATGCTCACGAACACGAAATTGGTATTGAAATCCCTTGATTGTTCCTGTTTTGTGAGTAAAAACTGTGGAATGTGCTTGTAAAATCTCAAAAAGGTCCTGCCTATCAGTGTCATTACAATTCTCAATTGTTTGAATTTTATTCTGAATTAACTCATTAATTTCAAATATGCCGTCGATATCATCCCTTTCAGTACTTGCAGAGTGATTGTTGGTGTCTACTTCCGTAGAAAATTCCGAACTGTTGTCTAACAGAACATAAAGCCGATTAATTTCCTCATCATGGTTTGAGAGCCAGTCTTCAAATTTCAAAGCTATTGACTTACCTTCTTTCTCTAAACTTATTTCAGCATCGTGAAAGCTTAAGATTGCTTTATATTCATTCAAAAAGTCTACTCCCAGTATAATTTCCGTCGACAATAATGGAACAATAAGGAAGTTCATAGAGAAGCTATGGCTTTGACAAAAGAATTCTAAGTTGGTTTGTTGGCGTACATCTACACTTTTTCCAAAGATTGCACCTTGTAATTTAATCTTACGTAACGGAAGTGTGGGGCAATCGTTCGCTTTGTTGCATTTGCTAAAAGCTGTTTCGCTAATTACTGAAATGGGACTGCCAGAGTCAAGTACTGCCGTAAATTTTACGTCATTTACAGTAATGTGAATCACAGGATATGCAATGGTGTTACGTGTTACGTCGTGTTCCTGGAGTAAGATGTCCCTAATGTCTTCCATTTTTACGTAATTACTAGCTACGGCAGCTGCGTCATCAGTTTCATAAGTACGTCTTGTGGCTGCCAGTGGTGTGAGTCATCGCCTATTGTCTCTTTGTTGGCGCGCGTCGTTATTGGGATTTGGAGACCTAACTTCTACAAATTCATCGTGACGAGAGTGCTCTGCTCTGTTTAAATCTCGCCAGTTCTGATGCAATTCAGGTCTGTCGTTACGATCATATCGTCTGTCGTCATGTCGGTAGTTTCCATAGTTTCTTTCTTGTCGGTCACATGGTGGAGAATTTCTCCTTGAATCGTAACTACGCGCTGGACCGTTGCGTCTAAAGTTATTCTGTCTCCCTTGATAATAGTTATTTTGGTTCCCATATTGTCTGTTTCTCTGATTGTCTCTGTGATAGTCATTACCGCGGAAAGGTGATCTTTCCCTGTAACTATTACTCTGCCAGTGGTTATCATATGGGTGGTGTCTGTTTTGGTCACGATTTACGTTGTAAGAATAGGTTTGTCGTGGCCATTTATTGTTTCTGTCGTCACGGAATTGTGACGGATGTGACCTGTAATGATTGTTTTCCTGTTTTCGCATCCCGCGACTGTCTGTGTCAATTTCCAGTTCTTGTAACAGTCCCTGAAAAGCTTCAATGTCGTCTTTGCAACGTCCTGCTAAAATAATATGTCTCAAATGTTCAGGCAGTTTGATTAAGCAAATGCGGATGAGTTCTGAGGGGCTGTATGGGTTTGACAGGTACTGATTCTTGTGCAACATGTCTTCAAAATATTTGACAAGACTGGAAAATTCAGATTGTTCAAAGTGTTTCATCATCATGATACTGTGTTTCACGCGATCTTGTGTAGCTTGTGACCAATATGCTGAGAGGAACGCATGGTAAAATTCTCCTTCACTGTGGCAATCGTGAATGACCGATCGCATTCTTACAGCTGGTTCATTCTCCAAATAGCCACACATAAATTCTAATCTGTGTTCTAATGACCAGTTGGGAGGAAAACAATGAGAGAATTGATGGAGCCATGCTTGTGGATGAATGTCGTTGCCAGAATTCTTAAATGTTTTGAATTTACGTGTAGTAATGAACAGCTTATAGTCAAAATCATCATGTCGGCGAGTCACATATCGGTCATTGTTACGTCGTGTCGGCGGTTCCATCTCAAAATTCGGTGCACCTTGCCAATTCCTTTCATAATTACCGAAATGCCCTGTGTTATTATTTTGTGGCTGTTCCGTATTTCTATGTCCCTCTTCCCTTATTGGGGCGCGAGTGTCCTCTGAAATACGTAATTCTTGTATTACCTGTGTCAGCTGATCTTGTACTTCCCGCATTTCTCTTTTGTATTGCGTATTAATTTGATTCTGATTTTGTTTGAATTTTATTATTTGTTCATACTCTTCTGTGTCAGTGAAGGCTACGGGTCTTGTGTCATTCAGATCATCATCTACCTTTGTAGATAAGTTAGTGACCTGATCCGAAAGTTCAGCTACTTTCTCCGATAGTGAACACATTTCCTCAGTGTGTTTTTCTGAACCAAGTTTCAGAGTGTCCATTTGTGTTGAAATCGAATCTACTGTGTTCTTTAAGTTGTCCTGAGTTTTTGCCAGTTGCGTAACCGAATCGGTAGATGCAACTGAGTCAATTTTAGCCCACAAGGTCTCATGATTTTCATGAACAATGGTTTGCAGCTCTTTTATGGCTGCTTCGTGATTCTGTAATGCATTTTCATGCCGCGAAAAAATAGGCTGAAAATGCTCACAAATTTGTGTTTTTACATCATTACAGACTTTTTGACATTTCGATTCAATGTTATGTAATTCAGTAGTTAAATCTTCACGTGTTTGTTCAAGTGTGGTGTCTAACTTCCGAAGATTTTGTTCCATTGTGTCTAACTTTTGCTGTGTTTGTCTCTGGTGTTGTTCCATTGTGTCTAACTTTTGAAGATTTTGTTCCACTGTGTCTAACTTTTTAAGATTTTGTTCCATTGTGTCTAACTTTTGCTGTGTTTGTCTCTGGTGCTGTTCCATTGTGTCTAACTTTTGAAGATTTTGTTCCACTGTGTCTAACTTTAGAAGATTTTGTCCCATTTGTTGCATTAATTGTAATAACAATGCATTAGTGTCTGGAATCTGTTCCTCTACGCTTTTCGGCAGTGCATTTGCACCAGCAACATTCACATTTTGACAAGCAGAAAATGTGTCTTGACTCATTTGAGAAAACGGTGAGGACGCAAAACCTGAATCTACAGTATTTGCAAAATTGTGTCCTATCATTTCGGATTCCTGAGGCGAGCTGTTGCCGACCGATCGATCGATAATGCTTCCCTGTTCACTACCTGTTTGACTGTCTACGCCATTGTTTGACGCCCGCTCCATTTCCCTATGCACAGTTACCAAATTACTACTTTGAACATTAGTTAACTCATTACACAGTGGCGCTAACACATTGCTTTCGTCTTCACTGTCGTTTCTCAGTTTACTTTGGAGCCGAGTGTTACGTTTTTCACACGCCATTATTGTGACAATATTTCACACGATAACACAGAAAAGCACAATTTGAATAGCAAAAATAAGAGAACACATTAACATAGCACTGAAAATAATATGTAGTTAATTACAAGCGCAGCTGCGAAATACTTGTTGCAAATCTACATGCATGCCACAACTGTTTTACATTACAACAATGAAAGACTGCAACTACAAAGGAGATTCTCTCTACAATTACGCGCTAGCAATAAACAAAAGCTACACTAAATACACAAACTACAAGAAAAAATCAGAAGATTCCAGTGAGGTATCCTAGGCTAAGGGTCGACATATGAAACGTCCCCTTTGAACAATTATACATATGAAACGTCCACTTAGAACAATTGTACAAGACTGTGCTTAACCTGGCACACAATAATTTTAGCGCAACGCGATCTGACTATCAAAAATCCCTGCAAAAGAATGGCCCTGACAAACATTAAACTATACCTTTCACAAATCACTTACCTCACAAAAATCTTCGCTACTCAAGCTACTGCAAAACAGCGAGCGCCACTACTGCCAGCTAAATAAAAGATTCAAACCACTGAAGGTACTAACTACTGATAGGGATAGTTAGCAAATGAAAGATATTAATAGAGAACAAACAATGTATTTACCTTAATATTCATAATTGACATTCAGTCTTACAGATTATCAAAACTCCGCCATCTCTCTCCCCACGTCCACCACTGCTGGCGGCTCACCTCCAACTGCCCAGCGCTACGCGCTGTTCGCATCCAGCTATAGCAGTTCATGACAACAATGGCAGACAACAATGCAAACTAGCCACATACTGCACACAGCACAGCCACAGAGAGCGCTACGTAACGTTGCCAATAAGAAAACATAAACATCAAACTTACATAAAGAAAACATAAACAGCCTACTTACATAGAGAAAACATAAACAGCCTACTTACAACACATCCGCGACTGTTCTCAGATATGCAGTGAGCCGTGGTAAAAATTTCTGTTTCGATGAGCGCGCCACAGCGCGTAATGTGAAGCAGTCGCCCTCCGTTTCTGGCGGTGGCTTGGCAATCCCAGCTTTGGTGTCTCCCTCTTGTGGGAAAGAGGAAAGGTAGCCTGCTCACGTACATTTAAGGGGCGCTATGAGCTCGCTATGGGTCGAGTCTTGTCAGTTGGTCAGCCGGGTCAGTGTGGGGCAGTCACTGTCTTTCTGTCGTCTGGAGTGCTAGTATGTATTAGACCGCCAGTCTGTTCGAGTTTGTTCAGACAATGGTCATTGGCGATTGGATCGATCGGTTAGTCGGTCGTGCACTGGGACACAAGATGACCTGTCCGTCTACAGCGTCGGCGCATGTGAGGTCGCCACGTCAGTCCAGTGGGCCGCGCCGTATAGCGAGGGGTAGTGGCTTCGCGGCCGACACGAGAGCAACAGGAGCCAACCCACGACATCGGTCTGGCCGGTGCGAGTTGCGACGCCGTGAGACGGGAGATCGGCGCGCCTTCCTGCGTCCGTTGAAGCGGCTGGCAGAGGACGGTTCGGGAGAGCGTTTTGGGGGTGCTGCGCCAGGTCTTCGCCAGACATCGCAGTTTATTAGAAGTTAAGTGATTCGTGATATGTTGTTCATTTACTTGTTAAATTCTACTTGTTTTCATGGTCAGTCTCTCGTCCCCAGCTTGCTCGTCTGTTTCCCGTCCGCATATGTTAGGCAGTTAGTGTCTGTGTCTGCCTGTCGGTTGCCGTACATTAATAGCTGCCTCTGTCATGTTGGTCGGATTCGGTGTTAACGAATTTATTGCTTGAACTGTAACGGCTGAATTCCTGAAATATGTTTCGTCTTGCCTATCGTCTTGAGAGGCGGTATATGTGTAATGTAGAGCATGTTTGTATATTTTATGTAAGATTTCATTTCATTGGTTTTTATTTAAATGTTCATTTTAGTATATAAAGTTGCCACTCTTCCACCTTAAGAGTTGTTTTTTTTTTAAATCAAGTTAATTTTTTTAAATGTTAGTGTTTTGTATCATTTCCATCCATCCTACGGGGTGCATGGTTCATGTGCTTGTGTGAGTTGTTAAAATTTTTAGTTTAAATGATCTGATGTGTTACAGATTTGCACCAGTGTGGTCTTTCAGAGGTTGTTGTGAGCGGTCTTGACTATGGACGTGTCAAAAGACAGCGGCAACGTTCTCAGCCCGAAAGCTCATACTGTCAATATTTGTTCTTTCTGCCTCTGAATAAAATCGTAACTTGATTTTTTGAGGGTGCTTTCTCATTACAATTTTAAATCTGTTTCAAAAAGAGGCCTTTTAGGAATAAAATTTCCATTTGTTGAAAGAAATTTAATTTGTTTTCGTCAGTTACCCACTGTTAATGTTCTTGATGAATCGTTAGTAAATAAAGTTTTGAAAGTAAATTTTCACGGTTCATGCAGCTACAGAAATTTTATCCGGTAAGGAGAGAACATTAAAACCGGAAATGATGGTTAAATCGCTGCAGAATTGAGCCTGCTTAGTATTAGGTAGGACTGATTTATTTAACTAGTACCGGAATGTTTCAAATGCGAAAATGAATCAAGGAAGTGAAATACAAATGAGACAAGTCAGTCCGGAACAGACTGACGCGATGCATTCTTACGGAGAGCTGAAGCGAACCAGTTTTTAGACGGAAGGTCGCAAGAACAACAACAATAACAAGATGTGTAACCGAGGACACTATCTCTTTTCCAAGCCGTAGTAACCGTAAATGGAGCGGAGAGAGGGACGCATTCATAGCGCAGTGCCTTGCGGCGTCTCGGTGTCTGTGTGGACGTTGAGTACAAGGTAATTCAGCTGTGTTCGGTGCGCTGTGTCCGGCGCTATTACAACAGACGGAGCCGCCGCTGAGAGACCGGCGGCCGGCAATGCGGCAGCCATCTCCGCCTCCGCCTCCGCGTCCGCGTCCGCCGCCACGATATACAGCGGCCATAACCTCGGGGGGCGGGACAAACCGCTTTACGACCGTCTCCCAGCATGCGGCGACGCGCCGTCTGTTTCTCTGTGTCGGGGCAAATTATAACTTGTGCTCCGCAGGCCGCTTTTAATACGGTTTTGTGTGGCCGCCCGCCAGGAAACTCAATTTGTGCGGCCATCAGGAGGAGCGCCGGACAGGACGGCCGCGGCCCGCCCCCCGTTCTGCAGGCGGCGGTCTTTGCTCGCGTCTCGGCTGCCCTCCTACGTGGCGCTGGCGGTCCCTCCAGTTGCCAGCCAGGTACCGTACTTTCACGACCTGTTGCTCGCTCAACCGCTACAGATTTACGACTGCAACCGACGTGAAAAGTCTGTTGAAAGACGTAGACTTCTCAGCATTTATAATCGAGACATTCATAAAATATCAAATTTTTCCGCTTCTTTTCCTATATTTATTTATTTGTTTTTTTGAGAAACATATACTACTCCTTAGACTGGTTTGACGTCACTTTCTATTTCCTAGTACCTTACGCTAATTGTTTCATCAAGATGGGAACAAAAGACATATGGTTCCACAAGGTTCCATTTCGGGCCCTTACTTTTCCTTCTACGTTTGTTAACGATCTCACGTTACTAACATTATCAGATTAGAAGTAACTCTTACTTGCAGCTGGCACAACCTCGTAAAAATAGTAAAATAAGAGCTATTAAATTTGACACAGATGCAAATAAATGATTTCTAGCTATTTCTCTGTAACTAACTTTTTTAACGAATTTTATTATTCATAACGTTACAAATTATTGTTCTTAATGACATTACAGTACAAAATTAGCATTCTGAAAATAACACAAATTTTTCCTTGTGATGTATCTGTGGTTTCTTCCTTCACAACATTTTGGTTCAAATGACCCTGAGCACTACGGGACTTCTGTGGTCATCAGTCCCCCTGAACTTAGAACTACTTAAACCTAACTAACCTAAGGACATCACACAAATCCATGCCGGAGGCAGGATTCGAATCTTCGACTGTAGCGGTCTCGCGGTTCCAGACTGTAGCGCCTAGAA
The DNA here is from genome assembly GCF_023864275.1 of Schistocerca cancellata. NCBI lineage: Eukaryota > Metazoa > Arthropoda > Insecta > Orthoptera > Acrididae > Schistocerca > Schistocerca cancellata. The sequence continues at coordinate 665,565,549 of NC_064628.1, forward strand.
CCGTTCGGCCAACCCGGCAGGCCACGACATTTTGCAACCTATCCGTCGGAAACGACCTTCGTAGCAGCCTCCTTTGTTTTCTTCTTCTTCTTTTTCCTTTTTCCCCTCATTTTCCTTCATCGTCTTCTTGTTTTTGTTAAGCCAATTATCCAATAATTCTGCACATTTACTACTGACACTTATTGTTTTAACTGTATGTATTAGTAATATCCATTCAAAATAGATGATCATTTGTGAATTATGGGTGTGTCCGATCATCCCATATTGATAAGACAGCTGACTTCACAAAAAGTTATGGAAATAAGATGAGTTCAGTTTGGTTGATTTAGTGCCACTAAATGCAGTGTGGCTAGGGCCTACTATCGGGTAGACCGTTCGCCTGGTGCAAGTCTTTCGTGTTGACGCCACGTCGGCTACTTGCGTGTCGATGTCGCGCTAATCACTCAGGTACCAGGTGCGGACAGTGCTACTAAATTAGAACGTGGCGGTAAATTCTGGGTGCTATTTCTAGTTTTCTAATTGCTGCAAAAACTAGTAATTTACTTTTCAGTAAATTTCAGGTTCCACGTACGTGCAATTGGCAGCACTGTCTAGGCATACTGTAATTCTCATTAAGGAATTACGCATATGCACCAAATCTATTCATGACGTGATTAATAGTGTTATGGTCAGATAAGACGTCTCAGCTATAAAAAATTATTATAATTAAATAGTCGTGCTTCAGTGTTTGTCAGAATTTTTTCATAATAATTGTATTGTGATTTGCTTCCAACTTAGAGTGTACTATTAATGGGTATATGATTTAACTTAGAGTGTACTATTAACAAACATGAATAACAACTTAGAGTGTACTATTAACAAACATGAATAACACTGTCTGGAAAACATGTTAGTAACGCATGTAACGTCTTCTATATTTACGGTGAAGTGATATTTGTCAAGCCAGGTAACTCACAGAAATGGTGCATTACGAGTTAGGCAAAGATGATGTCTCTTAGCCTGTGTCAAAACGATGATGAATGTCATATCAACGATCAGCTCATCAGAATTTTTGTACGAAAATTCAGTTTAGTCATATCTTTATTACTAAATCAGCTGAGATTATAGAAATTTAGTCCTTTTTTCATATTACTTTACATCGTCACATTTATCATGTCATATTGTTGAAATGTGTGTAAATGCATTTAGTTTGAAATCAGGAGACGCCTGTTTGTGAAATGTGACCTATTCATGCAAGCTGATATTGTGCTGGATGTATTCACAAAGGTCCGCAGCTCGTGGTCGTGCGGTAGCGTTCTCGCTTCCCACGCCCGGGTTCCCAGGTTCGATTCCCGGCGGGGTCAGGGATTTTCTCTGCCTCGTGATGACTGGGTGTTGTGTGCTGTCCTTAGGTTAGTTAGGTTTAAGTAGTTCTTAGTTATAGGGGACTGATGACCATAGATGTTAAGTCCCATAGTGCTCAAAAAATGGTTCAAATGGCTCTGAGCACTATGGGACTCAACATCTTAGGTCATAAGTCCCCTAGAACTTAGAACTACTTAAACCTAACTAACCTAAGGACATCACACACACCCATGCCCGAGGCAGGATTCGAACCTGCGACCGTAGCAGTCCCGCGGTTCCGGACTGCAGCGCCAGAACCGCTAGACCACCGCGGCCGGCCATAGTGCTCAGAGCCCATTTGTATTCACAAAGTGATATACGGAACGGGAACTTTTTCTTGACAAACAAAAGATTAAAATAAATTATGTACTTAAGAATTACTGTCGCAGCTATTGAAAATTTGTATTTTTATTATGGAAATGGCAGTTCGCTACTAGAACCATCTAATTTTATGAAAAAATATTGAACGGAAATCGAATGCCACAAAGTGAATGTAATCATTGGTGAAACCTATGACGCAAGACGGTACATTAAAACAAACAAGTAATATAGCACACTAAGACTGGAAAATGGGAAATCTCAACAGAATGTTAAGGCTTGACAAATAAAGGGAAGTGGTTAGGCTCAGAAAACATTCAGTCACTGTGTTTTTCTGGTTTTCTGCTTATGTAGTACTGATATAAGGACACTAAATCAATTGACTAACCTCATCCAAATGAAATGTAGTAATGGGTATACCTGCTTAATGTGACAGATTATTAAAGATGAAATTGGGGAAGAAATATCACTTCTGAGGCAAGACTATAAGACACAAGGATCACAGGCGGATTGCCTTATGCTGTGGATGGCATACTTGAAGGAAAGGCGCTTTGGCGAAGGCCATTATGCACGCTCGTTCATCCGCTGAAGAATGACACGGGAACTAGCTTAACAGAGAAAATGATACGGAGCCCTCATTAAAGTGAACATTATATGATCAATGTTAGAGAATCAAACAGCCCGAGGCTGAAATACTGGTTGATGATGTTATCGTTAGTTGTACTATCGAAATATTAGTGTATAAAATTCAACATGAAATAATTCTAGGCAGTTTGAAATTAACCGCCATTTCTCATGTCCTACATAAGATAATACAATTTATCCACATGCTGTTTAATTGATAAAATACCAATATTAAGAGTTATAAAGAATTCATTGCCCTATTTCTAACTGGAATTGAAGCTGTCTCACTTAGCGAACAAATTCAGTGTACCAAGAATAGATGATAACAATGTGGTAAAACAGACTGTGTAATTAATTATAGTATTTACTCTTATCTTGTTTGGTGCCTTCCTATTAGTGAGTGGCTCATATAATATAATTAAATAAATCGGATAGTGTACTAAAGGATATACAGATGCAGGCTGTCTAAGTCACAATATATATATATATATTTACAAAATTTACAAAATTTAGTTTTTCAGTAACATTTTTTTGGTTTGATCCGGCATGCCACGAATTCCTCTCGTGTGTGCCAATCTTTTCATCCCAGACTAATACCGGCACCAAATTTTCTGAATTATTTGTTGGATATCTTCCTAACCCTGTCTTCCCCTACAGTTTTTGTCGTCTACAGCTCCCTCAAATACCGTGGAGATTACTCCCTGATATTTTAACACGTGTCATATCATCCTATCCTCTCTTCTTGCCAATGTATACAACATGTTCCTTCCCTCGCCAATTCTACGTAGAACTTCCTCATTTCTTACCTTAATAGTCCACCAAATGTTCTGTATCCTTGTGTAGCGACACATCTCAAACGTTTAGATTTTCTTTTTCCCTAACTTCCTCGACTTTAATCAAGTCCATGATTCACTACCATTTAATGTCTTGCTCCAGAGGTATATTCTCAGGAATTCCTCTCAAATTCAAATTAGACATCTTTGGAACAGGAATGCCCTCTTTGACTGTGTTAGTCTGCTTTTCATGTCCTCCTTGATTCGTCTGTGGTGTTATTTCACCCCCTAGATAGCAGAATTCCTTCATCTCGTCCACTATTTGGTCCCCAGTTTTAATGTTAAGTTTATCACTAACAAAATTTCTGCTCCTTCTCGTTACTTCTTTCTTCAACTTTCCTCTGAATGCATGGCACGTGCTCATTACACTATTCGCTTAACTCAACAGATGCTGCAGTTCCTCTTCACTTTCACGGAGAAGAGCAATATCATCAGCGAACCTTGTCATAAATACCCTTTCACCATTAATTTGAATCCCACTCTAGAACCTTTCTTTTTATAACGCGTTTTTTAAATAAAAAACGTAGGAAAAGGACAGTAAGAAACTGGAGTACATTTGTTATTTGTTAATGGTTGTGGATGCACTAACCCCTGCAAAACGATAAAGACGGACCTAACAGACACTGGTGTTCAGTCGACATGGCTTGTAACTATCAATTACAAACAAGTGACTCAATCGAGACTTCACAGACCAACATGGAAGACTCACCCAGTTGCACTACATGCGGAACGCCGGACACAGATGCACATCGTCTTTTCTGTAGAGAGGCGGAGGAATCTGGCATCTGATTCCACAAATCCTGGCCTACTTTCTCTGAGTGATGCCGTCAGATATTCATCTACAGGCCCTCGTTGCCCTCGACAATATCTACAACCCTCGTACGAAAGCCAGCGTAGTGACAGGGATCAAAGGACACGCGTTTCAATACCTGTTTCGGAATAACACCAAGGGCGTCTTGAACTTCTGGAATTACTTGCAAGAAAGGAGTACCAAAATTGTTCGCAAGTCAAAGTATCAATATCTCTTTTCAAATTACCTAGGCAGTGCCTTTCACGACCCTCCGTGCAGCTGGAAGCTGGGGAACTAATAAATCTTTCTGTGAATAAATACCCGACAGATCCAGCGCCGGATGCACGTCGTGGCAAGGATCGCTAAGCACCAGGCTTTCTCCCAACCCAGCGTGGTTTTCTTTGTTTGTTTTTTTATTCTTTCCTTCTCACTGTCGACTTCCTTAGGTTTTCGCCGCAAATAAATGTAAAATAATAAAATGTCAATAGGGCACTTGCCCGCGAAAGGCATAGATCCCGAGTTCGAGTTTCGATGCGGCACACAGTTTTACTATGCCAGGAAGTTTCATGGAAGAATTGGCTAAAACATTTTTAAAACCGATTGTTGAATGTCGATCATAAGTCTGCGGCCCATGCTATTTCGATCAACAGAAAAAAAATATGGAAGAAGGGACGCGATATCCCGCTTTGTCTCTGGATCATTTAGAAAGCGCGAGACCGTTGCAGAGATACTCAACGACCTCCAGGGGCTGCCTCTCAAAACAGAGGCGTCGTGTTTCACGGATAAGTGTAAGGGGAGGGGAGGAGGGAGGGAGGAGTTCATGTCGTAGCAACCTAAATGACAGTTCCATGTTCGTACAGTTGAGGAGGTCGAGCGGTCGCGACAGTACCAGAATGTTAGTACAGTTTAGTAAAACTATTTAATATACCAATATTTAAGTTGGGTGAAATCCACGTCTACATGAGTGACAACATACATTCAGTACTGTTGCAGATCTTAAAAATTACTGTTCATTACTTCGAACAGTTCTGAATGACAGTCAAAAATGACATTTATTTATTTATAAGCTTTGGTACACAGTTATGACTAATGAGACCAGTTCGCTGCCGGATGTGAGTTACGAAGATGCTGGTATCATAGTGGGCGATAGGTGATGCGCTTTCAGTAAGTACTATTCCAGCAGCGTCGACATACGAAACCTCTTGGGAGGGGGGCGGGGGGCGGGTTGTCTTCGTCGACTGTCCTTAGCCGTAGACCGGGGTGGCCGAGCGGTTCTAGGCGCTATAGTCTGGAACCACGCGACTGCTACGGTCGCAGGTTCGAATCCTCACTCGGGCATGGATGTGTCTGATGTCGTTAGATTAGTGAGGTTTAAGTAGTTCTAAGTTCTAGGGGGCTGATGACCTCAGAAGTTAAGTCCCATAGTCCTCAGAGCTATTTGAACCGTTTTTTTTTTTGTCCTTAGCCTGTGATTCCGTCGTGAGGTACCAGCTTTACTATGGGACCTAACTCTTAGGACCCGCAGAGAGTTGAAGAAAAGACATTTTAACATAAAATCTGTTGTTTATTTACTGGCTAAGTAGTTTCAGGGTTTGCCCATTTTCACAATCCACGTATTACAGGAACAATATTTGTTGTGAGTGCATGTCTAGAATGTGGATAATAAAGGTATCAGTGATAAAATGATTCTATGGGATCTTCCTGTATTTATGGTGTGGTAGGTGTTAACAGTTCCAGTTATGTCATCGACGTAAGTGTATCTCATTGTCAGTAGTCTTCTCACAAAAGAAAAGCTTTTGAAATACAGAAAAAATCTCAAGCAGAAGTTCTCGAGTTAGCAGAAACACTGGCCAAAACATTATCCCACAGCTCTTTAAACTTCAACGACCAATTATTTTCACAGAAAGGTGGTCTCGCAATGGGTAGTTCCTTGTGTGCTACAGTAGCAAATATATTTCTACATTTGAAGAAAAAGATCACTGAAAAGAAAAATTACATATTTTCTAAGGGACGTAGGTGATACCACCATTCTGTCTAATAGGTCAGGAAAGGAAATAAGCGTCTTACGCCAACAGTTTAAAAGCAATCACAAACAAATCACCTTCACAATAGACCGCGAGCTTAACAACAGCATTAACAACATCCTCGACTTGACTGTTACGAACAAAAACTCACTAGATACTTTCAATATATTTCGCAAATCCCCAACTTGAAATATTTTGATTCATAACAGCTGTTGTCACCCATGGAGCCATAAACAGTCATACTGTAATTCTTGAGTTTCTCCCGGCGTATTTGATAATCAAAATATCCACGAGTATGCTGCCGGTCTATAGTGTCCGACGGGCACAATATTTCGGCGATCAAACATGTCGCCATCATCAGGTGATGATGGCGACATGTTTGATCGCCGAAATATTGTGCCCGTCGGACACTATAGACCGGCAGCATACCCGTGGATATTTTGATTATCAAATACGCCGGGAGAAACTCAAGAATCACATCATACACCTTTACGGGGAGGAGATGTATCGCAGCATGAAGAAATTTGAAAAGTTGCGCCACCGTACACCTGATGATGGCGACATGTTTGATCGCCGAAATATTGTGCCCGTCGGACACTATAGACCGGCAGCATACCCGTGGATATTTTGATAGTCATACTGTATATCAGCAATAGGTCGAATCACCAAATACCCTCTCAACAATGCAAATATCGTTATCAGAACTAAACCATTCAGAGCAGTAGCAATGAGTAATGGTTATAGCCTAGTCTTAGTCATAAATGTTCAAATATGTATGAAATCTTATGGTACTTAACTGCTTAGGTCATCAGTCCCTAAGCTTACACACTACTTAACTTAAATTATCCTAAGGACAAACACACACACCCATGCCCGAGGGAGGACTCCAACCTCCGCCGGGACCAGCCGCACAGTCCATGACTGCAGCGCCTCAGACCGCTCGGATAACCCCGTGCTGCTGGTCTTAGTCAACAAACCATATAAAAAGATATTTAATACAAAACACAATAGGACTGAAGACGAAATCACACTTACAGAGACTGAAACACAAATAAAAAGGTAAATACTTGGGAGATATATCAGACAGAATAAGCTATACCGTAAAGAAAACAAATCTCAAAATATTGTTCTATACCAACGACACCTAAGGAGTCAACATCATCACATCTTAACCAGCACATAAAAGGCACTCCATTCTGCTTTAATCACGAAATATGCGACCGCAAACGATTCATAGAAACCTTCAGTAGCATCCTAAACAAAATATGAATTGCACTCTATCCAATCTTAATCACTCACCAAATACGAAACTACAAACTATACACCAAAAATTATAACAGCACAACGACATTGTCATAGGTGGATTCCATTGAAATACAAATGAAACAATATGCTTTTAAAATTTTTTTTGTTGTATCTTCGGAGAACAGCGATCTTGTAAGCTATATAAAGATTAGTGAAAAACAGTCTATATCGCAATGGTTATTGCTACTCTGAAAAAGACCTAAGACTAGCACTAAACCGCTCATTTCAAATAAAATAACCATTGGGATCTAGACTGTTTTTCAGTAATTCCAATATGGTTTTCCTTAAATAGTGCTGAAAAGTAAATTTCCTGTACAACTATGATGTGGTGAAACACTGTCTCTCACACTGAATATAGTGATATTAACACAATGCTAAAGACTGAACATATCGGAGATTAAATAAGACCTTACAATAAAGTTCTTTGCATAAAAAACTGTCAAAATTATGATAACACCTAGGATAAATAAGATAACGTGACACACTGTGTAATTCAGTGAGAAGAAATTCTCCATTTTCTATATAACGCTGTTGTTTGTTGTCACTTGCACATTATTAATATAAACAGGGTGATTCAAAAAAAATACCAGAACTTTAGGAATTTAAAACTCTGCAACGACAAAAGGCAGAGCTAAGCACTATCTGTCGGCGAATTAAGGGAGCTATAAAGTTTCATTTAGTTGTACATTTGTTCGCTTGAGGCGCTGTTGGCTAGGCGTCAGCGTCAGTTGATGCTAAGATGACGACCGCTCAACAGAAAGCTTTTTGTGTTATTGAATACGACAGAAGTGAATCGACGACAGTTGTTCAGCATGCATTTCGAACGAAGTATGGTGTTAAACCTCCTGATAGGTGGTGTATTAGACGTTGGTATAAACAGTTTACAGAGAATGGGTGTTTGTGCAAAGGGAAAAGTTCTGGACGGCCGAGAACGAGTGATGAAAATGTAGCACGCATCCAGCAAGCATTTGTTCGCAGCCCAGGAAAATCGACTCACAGAGCTAGCAGATATCTGCAAATTCCACAATCAACTGTATGGAGAGTCCTACGTCCGTAACTACCTGAACGTCAACTACCCGAGGCGATGGATCGGCCGCCAGGCAGCCCGTGACAGAGCACTTCATCACTGGCCTCCAAGAAGCCCTGATCTTACCCCCTGCGATTTTTTCTTATGGGGGTACGTTAAGGATATGGTGTTTCGGCCACCTCTCCCAGCCACCATTGATGATTTGAAACGAGAAATAACAGCAGCTATACAAACTGTTACGCCTGATATGCTACAGAGAGTGTGGAACGAGTTGGAGTATCGGGTTGATATTGCTCGAGTGTCTGGAGGGGGCCATATTGAACATCTCTGAACTTGTTTTTGAGTGAAAAAAAACCTTTTTAAATACTCTTTGTAATGATGTATAACTGAAGGTTATATTATCTTTCTTTCATTAAATACACATTTTTAAAGCTGTGGGATTATTTTTGAATCACCCTGTACTGTAAGGTTTAACGAAGTCTGTGACTTTTTTAACGCAGACAAGAGGTACATTTACGTGTGATGACATAAACAGAATTGTTCACACCAACCATATCTTACATATCACTAATTGCCATAGGAATCATTTTATCACTGAAACCATTTTTACCCACATTCTACACATCCACTCATAACAAATGCTGTTACTTGTGAAAATGGGAAAAACTCGAAACTAATCAGCCAGTAAATAAATAGCAGCTTTGGTGTTAATAAGTCTTTCTCCAATAATAATAGTACCACTCACCACTCAATAATAATTATAACAAGTCAAGAATGATGAAGTGTTTCCAAAGGTCGCACAGCTGTACGAAGGTGCGTTGCTCGGTACTACCGGTTTCACGTCAGTGTAGATGTATATTCAGGTTTATAATGGTTATATTTCGGTAACGTAGATAATGTAGATGGCCATTACGGAAATATAACCATTATAAACCCGAAGGTGCGTCTATACTGACGTGAAATCTGTAATTGCTTCTTTTGAGAACACCTCATCATTATCGACTTTTAATTGCTATAATTTCAATGATAATTTGAGGGGTTATTGAGTGCTGTTATTCATAATTACTATGAGCTGTAGTTGCCCTCCCCAGAAAGTTACTTGTCTTTTCTTCAGTATTTGAGAGCTGGAAGTCACGACGAACTGAAAATGTTTGTACCATAGAGAGTGTTATACCATGGAACACTTGAAGCTTTCGCTTCTAGCCAGCCCGGTTATCGAAGTTCAGTACATTTTCTTACTCCATTTTTAAATGATTGCATCCAGTTCTATATGCTGTGGTATTTTTCTGAAATTAAAACGATTTCTACGGAAAATTAAGGTTTTTTTAAAAAAGTGAGACTATGTTCCGTGGTACAAGACGGTCATGTACCTAGGAACAAATATTCTATTGAAATTTAAAAGCGTTTCAGTCGAGAAAATCTTGTCTGTATTGTATTTAGTCGCCTATATGTTACATTATTACTCTACTACACACCAGTAATCAATCAGTAAAATCAAATCAAGCGGAAGTATTATGAGAAACATGTTAGAAGTTATCTACATTATGAAACTGAAGCTATGGCAGACTAACACAAATTTCCATTGTCAAGACAGGTAGAACTGACAAGACATTAACAAAACTCAATTAATTTGTAAATATCACATGTTCAATGGTAAAACACCTTCTTCCGTTTCAAGATACAAGGCAAGTTACAGACAAGGTACAGAGGGGTGGACAAAAATGTCGAAACACCACAGATACCGTGCCCAATGCGATGTAGAAAAAATGTTGACTTCCAAAACTGCAAAATCTATTTTTCCCAGTTGAAAGAGAGTCCCAGTAGAAGCTCCTTTATTGTCCTTTCGAAAATCAAAATCTTCTCCGTCATAATTTACAATTGCAAATAAACTTCGCCTCATCTGCGATCCCAAGCGAAATACAATTCTGTGGATTTCTCTCCAACTAATCACTGGAACCGGACTAAATAATGACATGACTAACATACGAAGCAAGCTCTTTTCAAACGCAAAAGCCCACTTCTCGGCCTTACGCTGTCATCACCGACAGCACGTGGACGAGATGTGAACTGAGAAACTGCAGGCAGCCGACTCATCGACGGTAACTGTCCGCAGTGCCCCCTGGATTTCCTTAAATAGAAAAGACATGCTGCCCCCTATTAAACCGTCACCGGATATAGCCGCGGCCTTGCGATGTGGTCAGCGACCTCTTGCTGTTGCCTGGCGAGGTACCTTGTCGTCCATAGTCTCGGTGCGCCGGCTTGTCGCTCTGGGGACATACTTGAAAACGGCACGAGGCTGTTACAGACCGCGTGAGCGTTGCTGTCCGTGACTTGCGTGTTGTAGCCGTCGTGTGTGTTGCTGCCCCTACCGGTGTGTCGACGCAATGGCAGGCCCAGCGGCCTCGACGATGTTGGAGCTTTCGCCATCCAGAGGGCGAAGAAGTGGATCCGCTGCCATTAACGTGGGATGAGTGTCGCGACGAACCACGTTTGGCTTTAGGAGATCTTTGGTCGGAGCAATCGCAGATGGTGCGAAGCATGCCTCATCCTGGGCATCTTGAATGGAAGGAATAAGGCATCCATCAGTGGCTGGATCCAAGCTAGGTTTTGGAATACATGTGAAACACTAGGGAGGATCCACTGCCCACATCCACAACCAGAAGCCATATGGAGCCAAGGTATGGGTCAGCAAAATCCAGATGGAGATGGGACCAAGGAGTCACTGCAATGGGCCATACAAAATACCAATGGAGGGGCATCGGATTCTTGCTTTGACATGTTGGGGCACTCCTTCACCATCCTGCCAATATCTGCTTCGATACCCCTCCAGTAGACGTATTGCCACGGGAGGTGTTTTGGCCAAATAACTCACTATCGGCCATCACGAAAAAGCCAAAGAACCTTATACCGGAGCATGCTGGGAATAAGCAGCACACAACGCCATGCAACGATGAAAACTCGTCCAGAAAGGTTTGAGATCTGGGAGAGTGAGATGTTTTTGGTTCACACACCAGCCTTGTGTTGTACAATGCATAACCCCCTGGAGGAGAGCCATTCATCATGTGTTGTGCCATGAGGCTCGCTTCAGTATGTTGTCGGCAGCCTCACTGTTCACATGAAAGCAAACTTTCGGATCGTCATCAAATTCTTGGTCATGACTAAAAGGCAGGAAAGGAAGTCGACACTGACATAAGTGACATTGCAAGCATATTCCGAGAAAAACGGAGCCCTCCATTGCAGCCAGTACACTGCTCAGGTCAGTATTAACACTGAAGATTTGGAGAGATGCAGTAGAGATTTATGATCTGTCATGAGCTTGAAACGGCGGCCATAGATGTAACCATGGAAGCGTTTGGTGTCAATGATGCTGGCTATAGCCTCCTTTTCTGTTTGTCTGTAGTTCCTCTGTGCTGCTGAAAGAGTCTTGGAGAAAAACACAATGGATCGCTGCATGCCGTTCTCTATGTAAGACAAAACTGCACCATTTCCGTAGTCTGAAGTGTCAGTCACTAACAACAGTGGTTTCATTGGATCATATGCCGTTAAGCAAATAGGCTGAAGGATGGCATAACGTAGGTCACGGAATGCCTTATCACAGTGGGGAGACCACATCCAGGGGACATCTTTATGAGGCAAGCGTTGCAGTGGCTCCGCACTCGCTTTGGCATGAGGAATGCACTATCGATGGTAGTTCAGCTGACCTAAGACAGATTTAAGCTAGGTGTGTCAGTGGGGCTGGCAGTTGTCAGATGGGAGACACATGCTGTGGCATAGGCCATATGTCTGAGGTGCTGAAGATGTGTTCAAAATAGTAGACCTGGCGGATCAAAAAAGAACATTTGCGGGCAAGATTACAACGAAGGTTCGCCACCATGAATGTATAGAATTCCCATCGATCAGAATATCGTTGAGGTAGTTCACTGGCCCTGGAATGTCGTTTAAGAATTGCTCCAAGTACCTCTGGAAGATTATGGGGCATGTGATGCCACATGGGAGCAGCATGTATTGGGTAGGAGAGTTTACGACAGAAATCTTCTGGGAGTCATTGTTCAATGGGAGCAGGGGATGAGCATCCCAAATGTCGATTTTGGCAAATGTCATACCGCTGATGAGAGAAGAAATGTTGTCCTCAAGCTTGGGATTGGAATATGTAGTTACTGCGTACTGGGCATCAGCAGTGGCCTTGAAGTCACCACAATTGAGGATAGTGCCCAACAGTCTTTCCAAGGTCACAATGAGGAGGGGGTAGGGGCTATACATGGTTCTACATAAAGAAAATCAGCACATCAACAAAGAAACTTCAGTGTCTTCAAGGCATTTCATCCCAGTCAGCTTGTGGAGATGAACATTCGTTTGGAAATGTTATGGTGAACCTTAGCATGCTCTGTGATTTCATTTCCAAAAGTACTGTGTGCAGAATATGTGGTGGTGACGTATCTTTGAGTGAGAATCGGCGTCTTCGTAAATGGATTGTGTCAAACCTGACACTGAGTTGTACAAAATGTGGTGCTGTTGCTACAACAATGACATCAAAAATGGCAAATAATGATTTATATGAGAGCAACATAAGGCTAGTATATGGTTTCAGATCTATTGGTAAAGGGATGGAGGCAGGCAAAGCCTTATGTTCATTACCTGACATTCCAAACCCTCCTGGAAAATTTATGACTTACAATAATTTTATTGGTACTGCTGTCGCTGAAGCTTGCAACAAAAATGGTTCAAATGGCTCTGAGCACTATGGGACTTAACATCTGAGGTCATCAGTCCCCTAGAACTTAGAACTACTTAAACCTAACTAACCTAAGGACAACACACACAACCATGCCCGAGGCAGGATTCGAACCTGCGACAGTAGCGGTCGCGCGGCTCCAGACTGTAGCGCCTAGAACCGCTCGGCCACTTCGGCCGGCGAAGTTTGTAACACCTCAACGAAGGAAGCAACTGAAGAAGCACTCAAGGAAAGTGATGACGGTGAAAGTGGTGATGTTTGTACATGTTTTGATGGCATCTGGCAGCAACGTGGGAACACTTCACCAAATGGCGTCATGACAGCTACATCATTTGATACCGGCAAGGTAATTCATGTACAGATTCTAAGCAAGTACTGTAAAAGTTGTGGCAGTGGAACTGAGAAAGAGCATGAACATAACTGTCAGATGAATTATACTGGTCCAAGTGGTGGGATGGAAGTAGCAGGAGTTCTCAGGATTTTTAATCGTTCATTGTCACACAGAGGTGTCAGATACACACAGTATTTAGGGGATGGTGACAGGAAGGCTTATGACCAGCTATATGCAGAACAACCCTATGGACCTAATGTCACAATTTCTAAATTGGAGTGCATTGAATATGTCCAGAAGAGAGTGGAGTCCACGTTGAGAAGATTATTGAAAGAAAAGTCAAAAATAGTATTAAAAGATGGTAAGAAGATAAGTGGTAAAGGTCGCCTGACAAATGTTGAAATAGACAGATTACAGAATTATTATGGCTTAGCCATAAGAAGAAATGTAGGGAATTTAGAAAAAAGGAAAAACCTGCAAGGGCTATCTTTTTCCATAAGCTTTCCACAAATGAAAATCCAGTCCACGGTCTTTGCCCAAATGATCCTGACACTTGGTGCAAGTACAGGAGAAGTGCCAGATATGACCACAAACATTCTTTACCTGTATCAGTAATGAATGACATTAAACCCATTTCTAGAGACATTTGTAAAGATACCTTGTTGAAGAAATGTCTTCACGGGAAAACCCAAAATTTAAATGAATGTGTGAATTCTGTCATTTGGTACCAGTTACCGAAAACTGTATTTGTTCAGCTTACAACCCTCAAATTCGCTGTTTATGATAGTATTTTATGCTTCACTGATGGTGTAATTAGAAAACTGGATGGTTTGGAATTATTGGGCATAAAAATCTAGTGGAAATACTGCAAAATCCTTGGTGCAAATAGATAAAGAGAGAATCCACTAACAGATATCGCCAATTTAAAATGCACAAAAGAAGCCAGGCAGAGAAGAAGAGGTACCAAGAGAAGAAAAGATCAGTATGATTCAGATGATGCTCAGTATGGTGCAGGAAAATATTAGAGGTAAGTAATTCTCTTCAATAACTATACTACAATTGCAATATTAAACTTTAAATTGATTTTTCTCAAAACTATATTTTTTACTTTCAGGTACTATTGTTTGATAAACTAATGGGATTTAAAACATGAAATTTGGTCAATTTGTACTGCAGATGGTAATAAGTTATTACAAGTAAATTGAGAACCATCAAACTATCAGAAACTGTTTTATAATAATTAATGTACAAAAAAATTTAATTTTTGCTAGTGAAAGAATCAATTTTTTTCTTCAAAACCATAAGAGGTATCATGTTCATTTTTCTTGTAAATTGAGGCATATATATTATATATATGCAGTAAAAATTTCATTGTTTTATCACTTATAGCTCTTTTGAAAAGTCTACTTATTCAAAGGGTAAAATACCATTGGAAGAATAGGGATAAATATTGCCTTTCGTCTCCCCTTAAGCCGTTAAATTTTGTGTTGATGTGAGGCCTTCAGCCGAGTTTTAATACCTCTTAAATTAATGTTCTTGTCTTGCCATTAGGGCATACAGTTCTGATGTTTTTGTATGGGGCCTTCAGCCGAATTTGCTTCAGTTGTCTTAAGATTAGGCCTTCTACTGTTGGATTAAAACACTTCTTATTGCTGAATATGCTGCCTCCAACAGAGTTCCATCGAAATTAAAGTGCTAAGCTCTTCAGCCTGTTTAGATTGAAGATTTAGAAAATATTTTTCGGTGATACTTCCAGAAGAATCTTCTACGTCAATTTCTTACTTAGGCCTTGCGTCTTGGATTTTGAGTGTGGCCTTCAGCCGATCTAAAGTTAATCAATGGAGATCCATTACAACTTTGAGTGTTTAGCATTCTTGTGTAATATTGTGTGTGGACATATAAAGTTTGTATGTTGAGTGCAACTGACAGCAACCTCATTTTAGCTCCTTTCCACAACCTAATCCGCTCTGGCCTGTGAGCACAGGCGTTTCAATGTGCCTGGGACCCCAAAACGCCCACTGGTGGCTTCTGGTGCACTGGTCCAAATTTATCCAAGAGGTTGGTGGTGCAGGGACAGAGGCCCAGGGCATGGACGATTTCAGAGGTGTCATGAACCTCAAGGCCCAAAGCACGGAATAGGCCTAGGCCAAGTAGGTTAGTGCCCCAGAGACTATAACCACCAGAATCGTAGTCAGGATTGCCATGGCGCCATAGCGGAGCCTGGTCCAGAAGCATCCTCCTAATAAATGAGGTCATTATTAAAAGTAGTTTTGTTGTGAAGTGGCACACTGGAGGAGATCCAGTGGCTTGCTTAATAGTCCAGTCGATTATCATAGCTGTTGACCTATTTTCAGTCAGGAAGGTGACTGGTTTACTTTACAACTCGACCTGTGTAGACAGCAGCTGAGTGGACCACAAGAGTATGGGCTGTACCAGTGCCACCTCCTCAGGGTCGCCCTGTACCCTGTCCATGGACATGGAAGTTGAGGAGCTACAGACTTCAGCTTTGTGGCCCAAGTTGTCAGTATATTTTCCCTTGAAGAAATGGCACTGGTGTCGCAGATGGGTGACAAAACACGGTTTACAGGATAGTAACTGATTGAAACAAAACGTTCTGGGAGGATTATTTTTCGGAATTGGGCACCAACCACTATTGTCATGTTTCCAAATCGGGATGGGAGCAAATACCAAAGCTGATTCTGGGATAGAAGCTGCTGCTCTGACAAATTGCTCAAAAACCCAAATGATGGGAAGACATGAGTCGAGTGAAGAATCTTTGAGCTTCAGGAAATCCCACCGGAAGTCGGCGTGAATTAAAATAATGTCTTGGACCAGAGCTGATTCATAAGGAGTTTGCATTGTTCGTTGGCACATTTAAACTGGCATTATTGGGAGGGACCCTGGGTCCTAGTTATCCATTTCCTATAGGTTTCTAAACTCGTGTCGAGCTGCAGCAATGTGTATCTGAGTATCGAAATAACGAGCTAAGCTTTTCTGCAAGGAATCATGGGGCACTAAGAGCAGTTCTGCTTGGGGATGTGACTGTTGTATCAGCTGGTAGATCGCAGGGCAATAGGAAGGCGCGCTTCTGCTGACCGCCGCAGACGCTCTACACTGAAAAATGTTGCTCTAATCGGTCTATGAAGCAGTCCCAACATTCGATTTTCTCGTCAAATGGTTGAAAGAGCGGTTGTGCTGTTGCGTCTGGGCGTACCTGGGCGGCGTCTGGGCCCAATGATGGCACCTTTGCTGTAATATTCTGGAGGTACGTCTACCCTTTTTTCCTTCAATGTTTTTAGTACACTTTCCGAGGCGCTGGGTAGCATCAGTGTTATCCGTAGGTCTTCATTGAGAAAGACTTACTTCGCCAGAAGGTATAAAAGTCTGGATCGTGTTGTTTTGGAAAATCCAACTGTTTTTTATATAGGTCGCTTTTACACCTTCTAGTATCGTTCGGTTTTTCACTGTGAGATGTGGTAAATAATTTCTATGCCGTACATCTACATCTACATCTACATTTATACTCCGCAAGCCACCCAACGGTGTGTGGCGGAGGGCACTTTACGTGCCACTGTCATTACCTCCCTTTCCTGTTCCAGTCGCGTATGGTTCGCGGGAAGAACGACTGTCTGAAGGCCTCTGTGCGCGCTCTAATCTCTCTAATTTTACTTTCGTGATCTCCTCGGGAGGTATAAGTAAGGGGAAGCAATATATTCGATACCTCATCCAGAAACGCACCCTCTCGAAACCTAGCGAGCAAGCTACACCGCGATGCAGAGCGCCTCTCTTGCAGAGTCTGCCACTTGAGTTTGTTAAACATCTCCGTAACGCTATCACGGTTACCAAATAACCCTGTGACGAAACGCGCCGCTCTTCTTTGAATCTTCTCTATCTTCTCCGTCAACCCGATCTGGTACGGATCCCACACTGATGAGCAATACTCAAGTATAGGTCGAACGAGTGTTTTGTAAGCCACCTTCTTTGTTGATGGACTACATTTTCTAAGGACTCTCCCAATGAATCTCAACCTGGTACCCGCCTTACCAACAATTAATTTTATATGATCATTCCACTTCATATCGTTCCGCACGCATACTCCCAGATATTTTACAGAAGTAACTGCTACCAGTGTTTGTTCCGCTATCATATAATCATACAATAAAGGATCCTTCTTTCTATGTATTCGCAATACATTACATTTGTCTATGTTAAGGGTCAGTTGCCACTCCCTGCACCAAGTGCCTATCCGCTGCAGATCTTCCTGCATTTCGCTACAATTTTCTAATGCTGCAACTTCTCTGTATACTACAGCATCATCCGCGAAAAGCCGCATGGAACTTCCGACACTATCTACTAGGTCATTTATATATATTGTGAAAAGCAATGGTCCCATAACACTCCCCTGTGGCACACCAGAGGTTACTTTAACGTCTGTAGACGTCTCTCCGTTGATAATAACATGCTGTGTTCTGTTTGCTAAAAACTCTTCAATCCAGCCACACAGCTGGTCTGATATTCCGTAGGCTCTTACTTTGTTTATCAGGCGACAGTGCGGAACTGTATCGAACGCCTTCCGGAAGTCAAGAAAAATAGCATCTACCTGGGAGCCTGTATCTAATATTTTCTGGGTCTCATGAACAAATAAAGCGAGTTGGGTCTCACACGATCGCTGTTTCCGGAATCCATGTTGATTCCTACATAGTAGATTCTGAGTTCCCAAAAACGACATGATATTCGAGCAAAAAACATGTTCTAAAATTCTACAACAGATCGACGTCAGAGATATAGGTCTATAGTTTTGCGCATCTGCTCGACGACCCTTCTTGAAGACTGGGACTACCTGTGCTCTTTTCCAATCATTTGGAACCTTCCGTTCCTCTAGAGACTTGCAGTACACGGCTGTTAGAAGGGGGGCTAGTTCTTTCGCGTACTCTGTGTAGAATCGAATTGGTATCCCGTCAGGTCCAGTGGACTTTCCTCTGTTGAGTGATTCCAGTTGCTTTTCTATTCCTTGGACACTTATTTCGATGTCAGCCATTTTTTCGTTTGTGCGAGGATTTAGAGAAGGAACTGCAGTGCGGTCTTCCTCTGTGAAACAGCTTTGGAAAAAGGTGTTTAGTATTTCAGCTTTACGCTTGTCATCCTCTGTTTCAATGCCATCATCATCCCAGGGTGTCTGGATATGCTGTTTCGAGCCACTTACTGATTTAACGTAAGACCAGAACTTTCTAGGATTTTCCGTCAAGTCGGTACATAGAATTTTACTTTCGAATTCACTGAACGCTTCACGCATAGCCCTCCTTACGCTAACTTTGACATCGTTTAGCTTCTGTTTGTCTGAGAGGTTTTGGCTGCGTTTAAAGTTGCAGTGAAGCTCTCTTTGCTTTCACAGTAGTTTCCTAACTTTGTTGTTGTACCACGGTGGGTTTTTCCCGTCCCTCACAGTTTTACTCGGCACGTACCTGTCTAAAACGCATTTTACGATTGCCTTGAACTTTTTCCATAAACATTCAACATTGTCAGTGTCAGAACAGAAGTTTTCGTTTTGATCTGTTAGGTAGTCTGAAATCTGCCTTCTATTACTCTTGCTAAACAGATAAACCTTCCGCCCTTTTTTTATATTCCTATTAACTTCCATATTCAGGGATGCTGCAACGGCCTTATGATCACTGATTCCCTGTTCTGCACTTACAGAGTCGAAAAGTTCGGGTCTGTTTGTTACCAGTAGGTCCAAGATGTTATCTCCACGAGTCGGTTCTCTGTTTAATTGCTCGAGGTAATTTTCGGATAGTGCACTCTGTATAATGTCACTCGATGCTCTGTCCCTACCACCCGTCCTAAACATCTGAGTGTCCCAGTCTATATCTGGTAAATTGAAATCTCCACCTAAGATTATAACATGCTAAGAAAATTTATGTGAAATGTATTCCAAATTTTCTCTCAGTTGTTCTGCCACTAATGCTGCTGAGTCGGGGGGTCGGTAAAAGGAGCCAATTAACCTAGCTCGGTTGTTGAGTGTAACCGCCACCCATAATAATTCACAGGAACTATCCACTTCTACTTCACTACAGGATAAACTACTACTAACAGCGACGAACACTCCACCACCGGTTGCATGCAATCTATCCTTTCTAAACACCGTCTGTACCTTTGTAAAAATTTCGGCAGAATTTATCTCTGGCTACAGCCAGCTTTCTGTACCTATAACGATTTCAGCTTCGGTGCTTTCTATCAGCGCTTGAAGTTCCGGTACTTTACCAACGCAGCTTCGACAGTTTACAATTACAATACCGATTGCTGCTTGGTCCCCGCATGTTCTGACTTTGCCTCGCACCCGTTGAGGCTGTTGCCCTTTCTGTACTTGCCCGAGGCCATCTAACCTAAAAAACCGCCCAGCCCACGCCACACAACCTCTGCTACCCGTGTAGCCGCTTGTTGCGTGTAGTGGACTCCTGACCTATCCAGCGGAACACGAAACCCCACCACCCTATGGCGCAAGTCGAGGAATCTGCAGCCCACACGGTCGCAGAACCGTCTCAGCCTCTGATTCAGACCCTCCACTCGGCTCTGTACCAAAGGTCCGCAGTCAGTCCTGTCGACGATGCTGCAGATGGTGAGCTCTGCTTTCATCCCGCTAGCGAGACTGGCAGTCTTCACCAGATCAGATAGCCGCCGGAAGCCAGAGAGGATTTCCTCCGATCCATAGCGACACACATCATTGGTGCTGACATGAGCGACCACCTGCAGATGGGTGCACCCTGTACCCTTCATGGCATCCGGAAGGACCCTTTCCACATTTGGAATGACTCCCCCCGGTATGCACACGGAGTGCACTTTGGTCTTCTTCCCCTCCCTTGCTGCCATATCCCTAAGGGGCCCCATTACGCGCCTGACGTTGGAGTTCCCAACTACCAGTAAGCCCACCCTCTGCGACCGCCCGGATCTTGCAGACTGAGGGGCAACCTCTGGAACAGGACAAGCAGCCATGTCAGGCCGAAGATCAGTATCAGCCTGAGACAGAGCCTGAAACCGGTTCGTCAGACAAACTGGAGAGACCTTCCGTTCAGCCCTCCGGAATGTCTTTCGCCCCCTGCCACACCTTGAGACGACCTCCCACTCTACCACAGGTGAGGGATCAGCCTCAATGCGGGCAGTATCCCGGGCAACCACAGTTGTAGCGGGCTACAACTGTGGACTCCTGATGCGTGGGACGAGCTGGCCGTCCCCGACAAACCCCCATCCGGACCCCCACAGTGATGCCCATTGGCTACAGCCTCAAGCTGTGTGACCGAAGCCAACACTGCCTGAAGCTGGGAGCGAAGGGATGCCAACTCAGCCTGCATCCGAACACAGCAGTTGCAGTCCCTATCCATGCTAAAAACTGTTGTGCAATGAACGTCTGAACTAATCTACAGAGAGCGCAAACAAATCGACACAAAATTTAAACGGTTATTAAAATACGAGATTGCCTAGTAAATGCAGTAATGCTGCCACTTGTGCACTGCTGACGCACTGTTCGGCGGCGGAAGGAGACTACGCGATTTTACACTATTCAGGTACTAAAACGCGATGCTACAACTCTCAAATACTATAATACGCCCGAAATTTATGAATTAAACAATGCAAGTACCAAAAACACGCAAAGAAATTGAGAATTAAACTATGTAACAAATGAGTGAGCTAGGAGTATACGACTTGCTGCTGCAGCTGCTTATCCAACGGCGGCAGGGAGCACACTGACTGTGACCAACCGACACTGACCGTTCAAAACAAAAACAGAAGACAGACGACTACGCGAATTTACACTATTCAGGTACTAAAACGATATGCTACAACTCTCAAATACTATAATATGCCCGAAATTTATGAATTAAACAATGCAAGTACCAAAAACACGCAAAGAAATTAAGAATTAAACTATGTAACAAATGAGTGAGCTAGGAGTATACGACTTGCTGCTGCAGCTGCTTATCCAACGGCGGCAGGGAGCACACTGACTGTGACCAACCGACACTGACCGTTCAAAACAAAAACAGAAGACAGACGACTACGCGAATTTACACTATTCAGGTACTAAAACGCTATGCTACAACTCTCAAATACTATAATATGCCCTAAGTTTATGAATTAAACAATGCAAGTACCAAAAACACGCAAAGAAATTAAGAATTAAACTATGTAACAAATGAGTGAGCTAGGAGTATACGACTTGCTGCTGCAGCTGCTTATCCAACGGCGGCAGGGAGCACATGAGTAATGGAGTGATTTTGGCTCTGATTGTGCCATTGATGTCACTACGTTGAGGGATCTAATGTATTTTATTTCATGGATTGCCTTTATGGCTTGCGTTGCTTTTTGTGGTACATATTTTGTGGAACATTTTGCAGTTATTTGTACTGTGATCCCCTGGGTACTTGAAGTCTGGTACGATTTTCAGTTTTCTCTCCCGTATGACGGGAGTAGGAATCGTTGTGAATAGGAAGGTAGGGCAGAGAGTGTGTTACTGTAAGCAGTTCGGAGATAGGGTTGTTCTTATCAGACTCGACAGCTAGCCAACACCGACAACGATAGTTCAGGTAAATATGCCGACGCTGCAAGCTGACGATGAAGGGATAGAGACATTGTATGAGAATATTGAAAGGGTGATACAGTTTGTAAGGGAGACGAAAATCTAATAGTCATGGGAGACAGCAATGCATTTCTAGGGAAAGGAGTAGAAGAGAAGGTTACAGGAGAGAATGAAGGAGAAGGAATGAGAGAGGAGAAAGACTAATTGAGTTCTGTAACGAGTTTCAGCTAGCAATGGCGAATACTCTGTTCAAGGATTACAGGAGAAAGAGGTATATTTGGAAAAGGCCGGGTGATACGGGAAGATTTCATTTAGATTACATCATGGTCAGACAGAGATTCCGAAATCAGATACTGGATTGTAAGGTGTACCCAGGAGCAGATATGGATTCAGATTACCATGTAGTAGTGATTAAGAGTAGGCTGAAGTTTAAGACGTTCGTCAGGAAGAATCAATACGCAAAGAAGTGGGATACGGAAGTACTAAGGAATGACGAGATGCGCTGGAAGTTCTCTAAGGCTATAGATACAGCAGTGAGGAATAGCTCAGTAGGCAATACAGTTGAAGAGGAATGGACGTCTCTAAAAAGGGCCATCACAGAAGTTGGAAGGAAAAACGTAGGTACAGAGGAGGTAACTGCGAAGAAACCATGGGTAGCAGAAGGAATACTTCATTTGACAGGGCAAAGGAGGAAGTACAAAAATCTTCCGGGAAACTCAGCAATAAATAAATATATGTCGCTACGGAATGAAGTCAACAAGAAGTGCAGGGAAGGTAAGATGATATAGTTCCATGAAAAATGTGCAGGAATCGAAAAAGAAATGATTGTCGGAAGGAAAGACTCAGCATACAGGAAAGTCAAAACAATCTTCAGTGACATTAAAAGCGATGGCGGTAATATTAAGAGTGCGACGGAAATTCCTCTGCTAAATGCAGAGTAGAGAGTGGATAGGTGGAAATAATACATTGAAAGCCTCTGTGAGGGGGAAGATTTGTCTGATGTGATAGAAGAAGAAACAGGAGTCGATAACATTCCATCAGAATTTCTAAAATCATTGGGGGAAGTGGCATCAAATCGACTATTCACGTTGGTGTGTAGAACGTATGAGTCTGGTAACATACCATCTGACTTTCGGAAAAATATCATCCACATAATTTCGAAGACTGCAAGAGCTGACAAGTACGAGAATTATCGAACAATCAGCATAACAGCTCATGCATCCAAGTTTCTGACAATAATAATATACAGAAGAATAGAAAAGAAAATTGAGGATGACGATCAATTTGGCTTTAGAAAAGGTAAAGTCACGAGAGAGGCAATTCTGACGTTGCAGTTGATAATGGAAGCAAGACTAAAGAAAAATCAAGACACGTTCATAGGATTTGTCGACCTGGAAAAAGCCTTCGACACTGTAGAATGGTGCAAGATGTTCGAAATTCGGAGCAAAACAGGGGTAAGCTACAAGGGAGGGGTAATGTACAATATGTACAAGAGCCAAGAGGGAGTAATAAGAGTGGACGACCAAGAACGAAGTGCTCGGATTAAAAAGGATGTAAGACAGGGATGTAGTCTTTCCCCCCCTACTGTTCAATCTGTTCATCGAAGAAGCAACGATGGAAATAAAAGAAGGTTCAGGAGTGGAATTAAAATTCAAGGTGAAAGGCTATCAATGACACGATTCGCTGATGACATTGCTATCCTGAGTGAAAGAAAAGAAGAATTACATGATCTACTGAACGGAATGAACAATTTAATAAGTACAGAATATGGATTGATGGTAAATCGAAGAAAGACGAAAGTAATGAGAAGTAGCAGAAATGAGAACAGCGAGAAACTTAACATCAGGATTGTTGGGTACCAAGTAGATGAAGTTAAGGAATTCAGGTAACTAGGCAGTAAAATTACGAATGACGGACGGAGCTAGGATGACATCAAAAGTAGACTAGCACTGGCAAAAAGGACATTCCTGGCCAAGGGAAATCTACTAGTATCAAACAAAGGCCTTAATCTGAGGAAGAAATATCTGAGAACTTACATCTGAAGTGCAGCATTGTATGGTAGTGAAACGTGGACTGTGGAAAAACCGGAACAGAAGAGAATCGAAGCATTTGAGATGTGGTGCTA
Source organism: Schistocerca cancellata (assembly GCF_023864275.1). Taxonomy (NCBI): domain Eukaryota; kingdom Metazoa; phylum Arthropoda; class Insecta; order Orthoptera; family Acrididae; genus Schistocerca; species Schistocerca cancellata. The sequence goes on from NC_064628.1 coordinate 665,589,610, forward strand.
CAGACGAATGTCGAAAATTAGGTGGTCTGATAAGGTAAGGGTGAGGAGGAGGTTCTGCGCAGAATAGCAAATGAAAGGAGTATTTGGAAAACACTGACAAGGAGAAGGGTCCGGATGATAGGACATCGGTTAACACATGTGGGAATGACTTCCATGGTACTGGAGGGAACTGTAGAGGACAAAAACTGTAGAGAAAGGCAGAGATTGACATACATCCAGCAAATAATTGAGGACGTAGGTTGCAAGTGCTACTCTGAGATGAAGAGGTTCGTGGCGGGCCGCATCAAACCAGTCACAAGAGTAATGGAGCAAAAAGAAAAAAAGAATGAAGATCTCCGCTGATGCAGGTGCTCTTCCTCCACTTCGGAACACCATCATTTGTGTTTTTGCCACATTTATTTCGAAGCCGTGATCGACGTGCCGGTCTTCCATATCGTTTATTGCTTATTGTCTGCATTTTTCTAGAGAGCTGACGTATATATTGGCGAGCCCTGCCAGTAAGCACGTGAAGATGGCGAGCAGCTGTCTCTTTGAAATATCGTGCAGCTTCGACAACATTATCCGACATGACCCCGTGAAACAATGAAGCAGTTATTAAGTGGAGAAAGACTCAAATAGCTTATCTGGTACCTGTACGGGGAGGAGGTGGTCAACAGTATATGTGAGTTCGATAAACTCTGCAAAAGAGAAGCGGACTTCTGTGCTTTCTCTCTTCTTTAAAGAGATTTTGGGATCAGCAAACTATACCGACATTCACCAGGTTTACTCATTATATGCATTCTGCGTCCGCCAAGAGCATCAAACAGCGACACAATTGGCATTGATGAGAGAAAGAATCCGTTAAACCAGGCGAGAAATTATACGGAGCGTTTAGGAGCCTGTATTCACTACGCCTAACATCACGTCGCTTCAGTAAGCGAATTCCGAGAGTGGGTGGACTATGCTACGTAGTCGCTTTCGGAATGGACGCAGCATCAGGCCGTGACACGTCAAATTTTCAAGTTCCATCGCCTTACACGCTAATCATCACACGAAAATAATCCATGTAGACGTACTGTGTCTCATTTCACACATAAACAACTGAGTGACACAGCGATATCGGTGTGAGAAAAGGTACTAAATTTCGTGCCCACTCCAAAGACATTGCCTATCAAGGATTTAATCAGTGTCATTGAGCAAGGTGCTTTGAAACTTCCCAGTGGGACTGCTGAAAAAGTAAGGCGAGAGACTTGGATGGCCATAACTAGGATCGAAGCACCCAGGCAGAACATCAACACTGAAGAAAGAAAAATTTTCGTCCCTTAAGAGGAGAAAAGTAAATACTGATTTTTATCTGCTGACAAGGGAAACGCTAGTGTTCTTTTGCCTGCAACATCTTGCTTCGGCAAGATGATGGATTTACTGGAGGACTCAGCGTAATGTCGTCTCCAGAAGGAGGCAACTGATGCAGTACAACTGAAGACATCTGCGCTCTTCAGATCCAGCCAGTTTCCTGGACATCTTAAAAAGAGAGTGGAAGCGCCAGTTCTGCCACGATTTTAGGGATGCCTAAGATCCATAAGGAAGGGGTTCCACTTGGTCCCAATGTGAGCAATATAGGAGCACCAGAACGTTGCCTACCACACATCTGGCTTCTCTTCTGAACCATTTGGTATGGAAATGTGAACATCACGTACAAAACTCACCCCATGGGCTCACAACAGTTTGGCGAGTTCGTGCTTTGCTACTGCGGGGCCCCAGCCTTAGCAGCATCTTTTTCCTTCAATACTGCTTGTCTATCCTCTTGCTGTTCTTTTTTCCCCCGCTTGGGGAAGATGTCTGGGATATTTTTGGGAATGTCTTCTGTATTTTCAGTAGCCTGACACAAAGCAGTCCCTTCACTGTTTTTTCGCTCTGTGTTTATTTCTTCGTTCCCCTTCTCCTATCCTTCCTCCTCTTCAGCGATTGAGTTTCCTCTGTTTATTCTTCCTCCCTCTGCGCTCCTGAAGGCCGGTCCACGCGTCTGACGCGTAATAGGTGACTGGATAACGCGTAATCCCCAATCCTGCATCGACAGGTATGGTTCGCGATATGCAGGCCAGGCCCAGCGAGGAATAACTGCCTGAGTTGTGACCTTTCCAAATCTCCAACTGGTCTCTCTGTTAATAGTATGGAAGGTGGACATGAAATGTGAACAACCACCGACGGCAGGTGAGCCTCCCTCTGAGAGGGGACCCGCAGGTGGAAGATGCGCGCCATCGGAGGTACTGGAAATCATGGCGGTTGTTCTCGCGATGAGCCAAACAAATTATTCTCAGTCTACGTCTATTAAACGTAAACGGAATAAGGCTAACGATTCAAAGACGTTCCCAGCTGCACCTCAGTTTCTCGTGGTTTCAGGTACTGAAGATGGTCAGTTCTTTGCTACGGTTAATCCCTTTGTTATTAAGAAAATCAAGACACTTTCATAGGATTTGTCGACCTGGAAAAAGCGTTCGACAATATAAAATGGTGCAAGCTGTTCGAGATTCTGAAAGAAGTAGGGGTAAGCTATAGGGAGAGACGGGTCATATACAATATGTACAACAACCAAGAGAGAATAATAAGAGTGGACGATCAAGAACGAAGTGCTCGTATTAAGAAGGGTGTAAGACAAGGCTGTAGCCTTTCGCCCCTACTCTTCAATCTGTACATCGAGGAAGCAATGATGGAAATAAAAGAAAGGTTCAGGAGTGGAATTAAAATACAAGGTGAAAGGATATCAATGATACGATTCGCTGATGACAGTGCTATCCTGAGTGAAAGTGAAGAAGAATTAAATGATCTGCTGCACGGAATGAACAGTCTAATGAGTACACAGTATGGTTTGAGAATAAATCGGAGAAAGACGAAGGTAATGAGAAGTATTAGAAATAAGAACAGCGAGAAAGTTAACATCAGGATTGAGGGTCACGAAGTCAATGAAGTTAAGGAATTCTGCTACCTAGGCAGTAAAATAACCGATGACGGCCGGCCGGTGTGGCCGTGCGGTTCTAAGCGCGTCAGTTTGGAACCGCGTGACCGCTACGGTCGCAGGTTCGAATCCTGCCTCGGGCATGGATGTGTGTGATGTCCTTAGGTTAGTTAGGTTTAAGTAGTTCTAAGTTCTAGGGGACTGATGACCTCAGTAGTTAAGTCCCATAGTGCTCAGAGCCATTTGAAACATTTTTAACCAATGACGGACGGAGCAAGGAGGACATTAAAAGCAGACTCGCTATGGCAAAAAAGGCATTTCTGGCCAAGAGAAGTCTACTAATATCAAATACCGGCCTTAATTTGAGGAAGAAATTTCTGAGGATGTACGTCTGGAGTACAGCATTGTATGGTAGTGAAACATGGATTGTGGGAAAACCGGAACAGAAGAGAATCGAAGCATTTGATATGTGGTGCTATAGACGAATTTTGAAAATTAGGTGGACTGATAAGGTAAGGAATGAGGAGGTTCTACGCAGAATCGGAGAGAAAAGGAATATGTGGAAAACACTGATAAGGAGGCGGGGCAGGGTGATAGGACATCTGCTAAGACATGAGGGAATGACTTCCATGGTACTAGAGGGAGCTGTAGAGGGCAAAAACTGTAGAGGAAGACAGAGATTGGAATACGTCAAGCAAATAGTTGAGGACGTAGGTTGCAAGTGCTACTCTGAGGTGAAGAGGTTAGCACAGGAAAGGAATTCGTGGCGGGCCGCATCAAACCAGTCAGTACACTGATGACAAAAAAAAAAAAAATAATAATAAAGAAAGATGTTGGTGCAGTTGCCAGCCTTGTGATAGCCTGCACTCATTTGCACAATGGCACTTTGCTTCTGGAGACTACTTGTGATTTCCAAGAACAACAACTGCTTACAGCTTCGCTCCTCCACGGCTATCCTGTTTGTGTTGACGCCCATCGAACACTGAATTCTTTGTGTGGTGTTATTTACACTAGGATGCTCGATGATCTGACCAAGAAAGAAATTCAAACATACCTCTCTCATCAAGGTGTCACTGCAGTTCAGTGGGTGATGAAAAAGGTAGATGCATCCTTAGTGCCCACAAGCACTCTTTTTCTCATGTTTGAAAGAGGCGCCGCGCGTTGAGGCCGTGCGGTTTGAGGCGTCCATGTCACGGATTGCGCGGCCCCTCCCGAAGGAGGTTCGAGTCTTTCCTCCGGCATGGGTGTGGGTGTGTTGTTCTTTTCATAAGTTAGTTTAAGTAGCAACGCAGCTGTAAAATTGCCCACTGACACAGTAACATCTCCATATCCTTCTCCTCCAGATGTGCAACGAGCCACCAAATTTTCGCCGCACGTGGTGAATTCAGCTGCTACAGAACTGGTAGGCTGTAAAGGAAAGAAGGAATTCTCCCGTGAGAACTTGTTACGTCCCTCCAGCTAGAAAAATATGAATCGTCCTCTACCAACCACAAATCCTCCAAGAAAACCGAAAAATGCAAACAGTCTAACCCTTCTCCGACTCAGAGATCACCTTCAATTGTGCCGCCGCGTGAATACCCTCACCGGCCGACCTCCATGTCACCGGTTTGCACCTCCAATCGTTTTTCGGCCCTGGACTCTGGAGATCGACCAAGGGATAAAGCCGACGCCTCTGTAGATCTCATGGAGTAGCATGCTCCAGCCTCTGCGTCCTGTAGCAGAACGTCTACAAATGCTGGCACTTGGCAGCTGCCGAGGTGGTACCCCTTCATTTTTTCCCTCCTTCCATTTTCTCGTCACCACTCTCCTCCACTGGAACGTTCAACATCTTAGATCCAACAAGGATGAATTACGACTGCTCTTGTTATAGCAGCGTCGACTTGTTCTCTGTCTTCTGACAACAAAATTTCATCCTCACGACCGCTTTGATCTCTCGCATTTCTTTCAAGTCCGCTTTGACCTTCCCTTCGAGAACGGCATTCTATTTCATGGGGGAGTCATGTTGCTCCTCCAGAATGATGTTCATAGTCAAACCATCTCCCTGAACACCGGGCTGCAAGCTGTTGCGGTCCTCATTTTCCTTCCTTGTTCACCTTTCCCTTCGTTTACATTCCTTCACCAATCAGACTTCCTCCAGCTTGCCCGTCGTCTCGAGTGATCATTTCCCGTGTGTTATCCGTTTACTGATTCCTACCCCACCTACATGCAAACCCATATGATAGCTCTCTATGGCTGACTGGGGGCTTTAATCCTCCCTGGCCACCTTAAATGAACACCTTTTCCTCAATTGACCAGGTGGAATATCTTATGAACGTAATCCTTCACGCTGTAGAACGTTCCATGCCTTGCACTCCATCTTCACAGAGCTGTTTCCTGGGCCCTTGGCGGACTGAGGCGTGCCGCGACGCAATTTGCGCTCGGAGACGTGCTCTACGCGTTTTTAACCGTCATTCTATGATGGCGAACATTATTCGTTATAAACAGTTGCTTGTGCATTGTCGTCGCGTTCTTCAGAATAGCAAAATCGGTAGCTGTGCTTCATTTACTAGTTTTTTAATAGTTCCGCTGGCTCTTCCGTGGTATTGGCAAAGGTCCGACGGCTGTCTGGGACCAATGTCCATTCCCCAATTTCCGGCCCAGAAAGGGCCGCCATACCCGTAGAAGTCCACCCGGTGGGATTCATATAATTTCTAGTGGTGCAAGAGGCAGTGGCCGCCTTTGATTCTTCAGAAGCGTAATCTGGTAATATGCCTGGTTAAGATCCATAAAAGAAAAATAGTGGGCACTGGAAAACCATGGTAAACACCTGTGTAGATCAGGAAGATGGACAGACTCCAAGATTATTTTATGATTAAGGACATAATAGTCCACAACGAGACTTAACCCCCCTCCCATTAATCTTGGCACCAGAAGTACTGGTAATGCATACGGGGAGGTGGACGGCCTTATAAGCCCCTCAGCGAGCATTTTATCTACAAACGCAATACTTCATCCTAGGTGCAGATAGCCAGTAGAGTGACTACCTGACTGGAAGTCGCTCCTAATTTATCTCTCAAGACTTCCGGGAAACCACACTGACTCTGAAGGAGAACCTCAGACTGATCGGGACGTGAGTGCGCAACGTCGAACTCCGCTCCACTAACGTTAGTATTGCAGAGACCTGCCCTCCTAGAATGGCGGCACAAGCGAAACTTCACGTCACGCCTAAACCGAAAACAGAATTTCCCAAGTGCATAATCCAAAACTAATCCGTTTTTAGTTACAAATCACACTCCAAGACGAGGTCGATGAAACCCTCCTCCACCAACACCTCCATCACCCAAGAAAATTCGTCGACATGACAAGAAATGCGCCTGTTCTACAAGTTTTATCCACTGGCTTTCAATTAGGAAACATACAAATGATCCAGTATCGGGAGTAACAACTACGACTCATTAAAGAAAGACTGCTGCCATAATCTAATGGCACGCAGAGTGGCTAATCATAAACGGACGCACATGCAAACGTAACTCCTTTTTTAGAAATAATTCAAAAGCCAAGATCGCTTAAATACTGTTTACTGGTTAACCGGTTTCAGCATACTAAAGGTGCCATCATGGGATCTGATGGCATCTTTAGTGTGTTGAAACTGGTTAGCCAATAAACAGTATTTAAGCGATCTTGGCTTTTGAATTATTTCTACAAGAGAGTGATCGTCCCACTACGCACTATGTGGTTACTCCTTTTACTTCATTATCTGCACTCAGCAACGTGAAAAGATGCCACGCTACCCTTGCCTAAGGCGCCATCTTTCGAAACGCCTTTTTCCGTTGGCCTCGCACAGGTGAGCAAAACGCCCCGGCCGACCACAGAGGTAACACCTACCTTAAAGGAATCTCATCTTACAAGCAGAAATGGCACCTGCAGTGGGTTTGACATAAGACCGAGGTAATAGTTGACCATGAACGTAAGTAAATGTAACATATTGTATATATGCAGGAAAAGAAAGACACCACTGTACAATTACACTGTAGATGAGAAACAGTACCTAAAACAAAATATTGAGGACTAACTATCTAGGGCGACCGTAAGTGGAATGAGCACATAAAACAAATAGTAGGAAAAGCAACTGCAGTTCATAAGAAGAATCTTAAGGAAATGTAACTCATCCTCGAGGAAACTGGCTTACACGGCGCTCATTCGACCGATTCTTCGGTCTTGTTCATCAATATGGGATCCTTACCAGTGAAACGTCCCCTTTGAAAAATTATACAAGACTGCTTAAACTGACACACAATATTTTTAGCGCAACACAATCTCACTTTCAGAAACCCCTACAAAAGAATGGCCCTGACTAACATTAACCTATGCGTTTCACAAATCGCTTACCTCACAAAAATCTTGGTTACTCGAACTACTGCAATACAGCGAGCGCCACTACTGCCAGCTAAATAAAAGATTCAAACTACAGAAGGCACTAACTACTGATAGGCATAGTTAGCAAATGAAAGATTTTAATAGAGAACAAACAATGAATTTACCTTAATAGTGTTGAAAAATCATAATATACATAGCAGTTCATGACCTCCAGTCTTACAAATTTCAAAACTCCGCCATTTCTCTCCCCACATCCACCACTGCTGGCGGCTCACCTCCAACTGCGCAACGCTACGCGCTGTTCACGTCCAGCTGCCCAACACTACAATGGCAGACAACAATGCAAACTAGCCACAGACTGCACACAGCACAGCCAGTGATTATCATACAGAGCGCTACGTAACGTTGCCAATAAGAAAACACAAACAGCCTACTTACATAGCCCCCATGCTCCCCACAAAAAATTTTACAAATTGTTTTGGGCAGTGGCCAATAATGATTTGATAAAATTTTTCATAATTACAATAACAAAGATATCAAATGCACACACTTATTTATACAATGTTGGTCAAAAGCTAAAATTTTCTCACAGTCCATAAAGACAGTCCAGATTGTTCATCACAGTAACATTTCAGTGTTTTTTTTTTCAAATTCTGAGCAGTAAAAGAAAATACACACGGAAGTAGTGGATTTCCATGCAGTCTTGAACAAGTAGTGCTGTCCTTCCAACGGAAAGACAGTGCTGACTCTTGACATGCAGACAGGTAATGGGCACAACAGAGCAAACCCACAGCAGAGTCAGTCGAAGTTTTGAAGAATATTGGTCGGTAGGTCATCACAGAGTAGACCCACTGTAGTCCTGGTAGAGATTACGGTATTGGTGGGCCACCAGAGGTGCAGACCCACTGCAGTCCTTGTAGAAATAATGGTACTGGTGAGTCAGCAAAGGTGTAGACCCACTGTAGTCCTTGTAGAAATGGCCAGCCGCCATCTGCTGCGACTGTGCAGGTGCACAATCACCATCGAAGAGTCTTGCAGAGAAGATAGCAAGTCCATAAACCACCACTTGTGCACGCACAAAGTTTTTGGAATTGTCCTTAGAAGTCTTGCAGACAATATAGCAAGTCCATAAACCACCACTTGTACACTCACAAAGTTTTTGGAATTGTCCTTAGAACCAGCAATGCTGTTATCCAGTCCTTTGCTGAATTAGTAACACACGTGCAAACACTAACAGTCCCAACTTCTCACATATTGTGCATTACTATGACCAACAGAAATGTGTGCAGTGAAATGAATGCTTACAAGTCACTTAATTTGATGAACTGGTGTCAATTACAATATTATAACATGAGAATACAATAACAAAGGTCCAAAATACATCATTAAAGAACATAACAATACAGATAACATTTGTAGTAATACAGGCTTTACAAAACAATAGAAATAAACATATGCATTAGTGTTACAGGAATTATGACGTAAGTAAATACATAAAAGATCAGAATAACTTTTGAAAAACATAAACTTCACACATGAGCATTAAAACAAAACAGAATAAATAATGTCTAAACATCTTTACAAAGAAAATAACATATTATCAGAAAAATTCTACAACATAGCTCTCATCAGCTATACACATAAAGACAGGAAAAAGACAAATAAACATGGGTACATAAACACATAGTGGGATAACACAAGGAAAGGACAGGTTTTGTTTTATTGCAGTATTTTGCAAACAAAACTTTCTTTGCTTCTTGGAGATCTCCCTTCATTCATCATTATTCCCAAAAAGTCCTATCTATACCTCCTTCCTGTATTCTATTCATATTACTTTCAAAATAATTATTTCTCATTGTACAATACTCATTTTGGCCCAAATCTTTTTCATATAACTTCGCAATGCATTCTTTACCTATTCTCCATAGTCAGTTTCTTATATAGTCTACCCCTCTTAAGCTAACTGAAATCTACTGAGCTCAGGTGCTAAACTAAGGGACAAGGCAATGCAGCAGCACAAAACAATTAACGCAAACAGCAATGAAAAAAATGCAGATTTGCGAAGCAAGCAGCATTATAGAAATTAGCAAAGCAATTGCAATATTACAACTAATATAAGGCAATGTGCAGCAAACAAGAAAAATAAATCAGTAGTAAACTGGCTTAGAAGAGTAACACAAAGTCAAATTCAGTAACACTATGCCTGGCAAACAGCAGCAGCAAATGAAATAACTTATATCTAAACATGACATAGCTCAAGCAGAAAAAAAACATTACACTAAAGACAATAATGCAGACAAGGGAAATGTATATTCACATCTTAATGTCTATGTAATTAAAGTGGTGCACCACAAGAAGTTATTCTACCAAAAAAATTACCAAGTAGTTGCAAAGAAAATTCCATATGCAATTCCTGTGAAGGGAAATGTCTTTTTAGGCTCCTTCGTTTTTTGAATAGGTCATAAAATTATTTACTGGATCTGTAGGCATAAAATATTTATATTAGAACATCTATTAAATTTTATTTTAACCAATGCTGCTGCAGCTAGAAACTTGATATTAAACAAAATGAGTAAATCAATACATAAAGCAAGCCATATGGCATTTCTCTCAACTAGCAAGACAATAACCATGAAATGTTTCTCATCGTTTCATTAGGCATTTTAGTAAAATCATAAATTAAGAGCTTCACAGTATAATCATATGTTTTCAAGTTTGAGCTTGTCGTATTTGCGATGCTTTCTACAAAGGAATGTCAATAGCGAGGAAATGGCCTCCCTTTTTTTTCTACCTGTGCCTCTGAAAAGGCACACACTAATGGCTTGTTCTCCAGGCATCTGACACAGATGGGTGCCCACGACACATTACGTGCAGGTGGTCACTTAACTTTCTTACGGAAATATTTACGACAGCAGTTTCCGCTACAGTGACAGTCTCATATAAAAATATTTCACAGGTCAAGAATTTGCGTTACAAATCTGTAGAAACAAAATCCTATTGATGTAACAGTGTCCAAAAAATTTTCGTCGGCATTGTGATACATTCAGGCATTTACATACATTTCATACGATTCTCGGTTTCCAACAACCTTTTTCACAAATCAGCGTCCCTAACCACTACTCATTATTCCTTACCTTATTACACATATACATATTCGTAGACATTCTTCAATATTTCATCATAATAAATACGTGGCATAATCAAATTCCTCATATAGGATCATCTATCAAATGGCTCTGAGCACTATGAGACTCAACATCTTAGGTCATAAGTCCCCTAGAACTTAGAACTACTAAAACCTAACTAACCTAAGGACATCACACACACCCATGCCCGAGGCAGGATTCCAACCTGCGACCGTAGCAGTCCCGCGGTTCCGGACTGCAACGCCAGAACCGCTAGACCACCGCAGCCGGCTATAGCATCATCTCATTGATCATAAACATACCTCAACAGCATAATACACATCGTCGTCATAATAATAACATCATAACAAATCATTCACATCTCAAAATCGTCGTAGCTTTCTGAATATTTTAAAACCTACAAAAAATTCTCTGCTCATTTCAAAAGTCTCATCTACCTCAAACGTACTTTAAAAATCATGATCCTATACCAAATACATCATTCAAAGCTCTCATAGTACCACAATGGTTCCAAATAAATATGAACAATTCACAAAGTACAGACGAAATACAATTTCGTAAGTGTGAAGTTATCCAACTGTGTAATTGTGTAAACATGTGTCACTGACATAGTAAAAATAATGTTTATCTCTCAGTTAAATGATCAGATAGCTGTGTAATTTGTGTGTTAGAGAAATATGGTACTGACGTGTAAAGTTGTATAAGCAAATACCATATTAGCTAGGGCTCCTTGTGCTTGCCAAACACATGGTACACAAAGTAGGCGTGTACCCCCTGAGGATTAATGTAATTATACCCTCAGGTGTTACAGATTACAACAATGGAATGAAATGTATTACGGAAAACCTTTGTATCATTGTACTTCAAATATCTTTAAAAATAAATGATTTAAGTACAAAATTAATCTTTCAAATACATGTCCTGTAGCGCTAAATGTGCGTCTTGTTGTAAGATAATCTCTGTGGAAGTGTCGTAGTTATCGTCCTCCGAAATCTAAGTTCTGCAGAAGCCAAAGTACTTACCTCATGATACACAAAAGTGAAATGCTTCGCGTATAGATATCTTAGTTATTATGCTTATTGCTGTGATGAGGAAAGTACTGTGCTGTAACGTATTGTTGTCCTACGGAAAAGGCTGTCTCCTTGTAGCCATAGCACAAAAGTCACCACTAAAACATGTCTCACTTTACAGAAGAATTCAGAAAAAACTGTGCAGATATAAAACAGATACACCGCAAAAGCAACATTGTAAATTGTCACTCATTAGTAGTGTCGTGATAAAATCGTGTAGCTGTCACATAAACTAACCACTGTGTCATCTGGTATCTCACAGAAAGTACTTTAAATCCAGAATGTATTTTCAAGTAAACCAAAATGTTGCATTAAAATCTCATTAGCAGTATATGTTCTAAGTATGTAAGCCGTATATATGTTACGTAATTGTGTAACTAACAAGGAAGAATGTATAAATAACAACACTGTGTCGTCTGTTTGCAATAACAATGCATTCACAATTACTTGTCTAAGTTACCTATGTTCTTGACTGGATAGTTTGTTAGCTTTAAAACATAGTTGCAGGTTAACAGTTTGTAAGTGTGACAAAGAGTAGTAGTAACGTGAAGTGAAAAATTTTATAGCAAAGACTAAATTAAAAAACAGTTTATCTCTCAATAAACGGTTTTACATGTGGGATGTGGTGTAACCCTTTGCTCTTTTCAGTACGCAGAGATTCAACTTGAATGCAATTATCATGTGGTATTCGTCCGTAAAGAATACTGGAATTTTGCTCAAGGTTAGCGTCAATGTTATTTTTCCCTGAGCCAGCGGGCGCAAGTGGCTGCCTGCGGTGCGAGTCATTGTCTGTTTCTTTGTTGGCGCGCGTCGTTATTGGGATTAGGAGACCTAAGTTCTACAAATTCGCCTTGCCGAGAGGGCCCAGCCCTGTTTAAATCCCGCCAGTTCTGATGAAATTCACGTCTGTCGTTACGATCACATCGTCTGTTATCATGTCGGTAGTTCCTGTAGTTTCTTTCTTGTCGGTTAAGTGGTGGAGAATTTCTCCCTGAATTATCACTGCACGGTGGACCGTTGCGTCTAAAGTTATTCTGTCTCCCGTGATAATAATTGTTTTGGTTGTCAAATTGTCTGTTTCTATGAGTGTCTCTGTCATATTCATTATTACGAAAATGCGATCTCTCTACTATTACTCTGCCAGTGGTTGTCATATGGGTGGTGTCTCTTTTGGTCACGATTTACGTTGTAAGAATAGAATTGTCGTGTCCAGTTATTGTTTCTGTCGTCACGGAATTGTGACGGATGTGACCTGTAGTGATTGTTTTCCTGTTTTCGCATCCCGCGACTGTCTGTGTCGATTTCTAATTCTTGTAAGAGTCCCTGAAAAGCTTCAATGTCGTCTTTGCAACGTCCTGCCAAAATAATATTTCTTAAATGTTCAGGCAATTTCACTAAGCAAATGCGGTTGAGTTCTGAGGGGCTGTATGGGTTTGACAGGTACTGATTCTTGTGCAACATGTCTTCAAAATATTTCACAAGACTGGAGAATTCAGATTGTTCGAAACGTTTCATCATTATGATGCTATGTTTTACTCGGTCTTGTGTAGCTTGAGACCAATACGCTGAGAGGAAGGAATGATAAAATTCTCCTTCACTGTGACAATCGTGAATGACCGATCGCATTCTTACAGCTGGTTCATTCTCTAAGTAGCCACACATAAATTCTAATCTGTGTTCTAACGACCAGTTGGGAGGAAAACAATGAGAGAATTGATGGAGCCACGCTTGTGGATGAATGTCGTTGGCAGAATTCTTAAACGTTTTGAATTTACGTGTAGTAATGAACAGCTTATAGTCAAAATCATCATGTCGGCGAGTCGCATGTCGGTCATTGTTACGTCGTTTCGGCGGTTCCATCTCAAAATTTGGTGTACCTTGCCTATTTCTTTCATAATTTCCGAAGTGCCCTGTGTTATTATTTTGTGGCTGTTCCGTATTTCTATGTCCCTCTTCCCGTATTGGAGCGCAAGTGTCCTCTTAAATATGTAATTCTTGTATTACCTGTGTCAGCTGATCTTGTACTTCCCGGATTTCTCTTTGGTGTTGCGTATTAATTTGATTCAGATTTTGTTCCAGTTTCCTAATTCGTTCACACTCTTCTGTGTCATTAAAGACTACCGGTTTTGTGTCATTCAGATTATCATCTACCTTCGTAGATAAATTATTTAGCTGATCCGAAAGTTCAACTACTTTCTCTGATAACGAACTAATTTCCTCCATGTGTCTTTCTGAACCAATTTTCAGAGTATCTACTGTGTCCTTTAAATTTTCTTGAGTTTTTGCAAGTTGCATAACCGAATCGGTAGATGCAACTGAGTCAATTTTAGCTTGCAGGGTCTCATGATTTTGAAGAACAATAATTTGCAGTTCTTTTATGGCTGCTTCGTGATTCTATAATGCATTTTCATGACGCGAAAAAATAGGTTGGAAATGCTCACAAATTTGTGTTTTACAGACTTCTGACATTTCGATTCAATGTTATGTAACTCAGTAGTTAAATCTTCACGTGTTTGTTCAAGTGTGGTGTCTAACCTTTGAAGCTTTTGCTGTATTTGTCTCTGATTTTGTTCCATTGTGTCTAACTTTTGAAGATTTTGTTCCATTGTGTCTAACTTTTGAAGCTTTTGCTGTGTTTGTCTCTGATTTTGATCCATTGTGTCTAACTTTTGAAGCTTTTGTCCCATTTGTTGCATTAATTGTAATAACAATGCACTGGTGTCTGAAACATGTTCCTCAGTGCTATTCGGCAATGCATTTGAACAGGCAATATTCGCAGTTTGAAAAGCAGAAAATGTGTCTTGACTTATTTGAGAAAACGGTGAGGACCCAAAACCTAAGTCTACAGTATTTGCAAGATTGTGTCCTGTCATTTCGGATTCCTGAGGCAAGCTGTTGCCGACCGATCGATCGATAATGCTTCCCTGTTCACTAATTGTTTCACTGTCTACACCATTGTTTGCAGCCCGCTCCATTTCCCTATGTACAATTACCAAATTGCTACTTTGAACATTAGTTAATTCATTACTCGGTGGCGCTAACGCACTGCTTTCATCTTCACTGTCATTTCTCAGTTTACTTTGGAGCCTAGTACTACGTTTTTCACACGCCATTATTGTCACAATATTTCACACGATAACACAGAAAAACACAATTTGAAGAGCAACAATAAGAGAACATATTAACATAGCACTGAAAATAATATCTCGTTAATTGCAAGCGCAGCTTTGAAATACTTGCTGCAAATCTACATGCGTGCCACAACTGTTTTACTGTACAACAATGAAAAACTACAACTACAAAGGAAATTCTCTCTATAATTACGTGCTAGCAATAAACAAAATCTACACTAATTACACAAACTACAAGAAGAAATCAGAAGATCCCAGTGAGGTATCCTCGGCTAAGGGTCGACATATGAAACGTCCCCTTAGAAAAATTATACAAGACGGTGCTTAAACTGACACACAATATTTTTAGCGCAACGCAATCTCACTTTCAGAAATCCCTACAAAAGAATGGCCCTGACTAACATTAACCTATGCGTTTCACAAATCGCTTACCTCACAAAAATCTTGGTTACTCGAACTACTGCAATACAGCGAGCGCCACTACTGCCAGCTAAATAAAAGATTCAAACTACGGAAGGCACTAACTACTAGTAGGCATAGTTAGCAAATGAAAGATTTTAATAGAGAACAAACAATGTATTTACCTTAATAGTGTTGAAAAATCGTAATATACATAGCAGTTCATAATATCCAGTATTACAAATTCCAAAACTCCGCCATCTCTCTCCCCACATCCACCACTGCTGGCGGCTCACCTCCAACTGCGCAACGCTACGCGCTGTTCACGTCCAGCTGCCCAACACTACAATGGCAGACAACAATGCAAACTAGCCACAGACTGCACACAGCACAGCCAGTGATTATCATACAGAGCGCTACGTAACGTTGCCAATAAGAAAACATAAACAGCCTACTTACACCAGGTAAGACTGATAGAAGAGATAGAGAAGATCCAACGAAGAGCCGCGCGTTTCGTCACAGGATCGTTTAGTCAGTGCAAGAGGGTTACCCAGAAGCTCAACAAACTCCACTGGATGTCGATACAAGAGAGGCTTTGTACATCGTTTACTACGTACATCAATTTACTATTGGAATTCTGAGAGGACACTTTCCAGGAAGAGTCGGACAATATGTTACTTCCTCTCACTTTCTCTCACATACATCTCGCTTAACGACCATTAGGAGGAAATTCGAGAAATTAGAGGCAATACAGAGGCTTACCGAAAATCATTACACCAACGCGCCATTCGCGAATGGAACGGAGTAGGATGGATCAGTTAATGGGACCAGACGTACCCTCTGATGCGCATTATAGGTAGCTTGCGGAATATGATGTAGAAGTAGGTGTAGATGAGTTTATATGGCTAGAAGACGTCAATGTTAAAATATTTTCAAGGAGCTGCTTGGAGCTCAATAGACCGAGGTGGCTGTAGTAGTTTGTGGCGGATGTAATTTCTATCAGTGTGTGCACTTATCGAGTTGGAAGTACGCCATCGTCATTTATCAATAAATTTGTTTTGACAGAACGAAACGCTTTGAAAGGGCTTTCAAGGGCGTTCCCAGGCACCTGTGTGGCAGCCTAGTGAGTCTCCTGGTTCTATAGGCGAGTTTTCCAGTTCGTTCACGTACTTGGTGGGAAATGCGAGCATGGGAGAGCATGGAGCCATGGGTTAGCTGAAACTTGTCTTTAGGAAACGAGGTGGAATTAGCGAGGCAGTGTTGAAGCAAGTTCCCTTTTCTTGGAAATTTGAAATGTGATATTTATTTGTGTGTATCTTTCTCCATTTTGACTTTAAACAGAGGTCCTGTTGTTTTGCCACTGGAGGTGGTGTAGTGACACTTACCGTACGTTTTCCATTGTAGTGGTCGGGTCTAGAAATATTCTTTGAAAGAGATTAAACTGCTGCAGAGCGTTTATTAGTGGTTTTAGGTTTATTGGCAATTTTAATCCTGTCTATTTAGTCAAAAAAAGAGGCTGGTGACCTTTATTTACATTGATTTAGTTCCATAGGAGTGCAGAGAATTAAGCCGGGTTCTCAAGTATACGTATCAGAATAAAGCTGTGGTAGATTACATTGACGGCCGGAGTGGCCGAGCGGTTCTAGGCGCTACAGTCTGGAACCGCGCGACCGCTACGGTCGCAGGTTCGAATCCTGCCTTGGGCATGGATGTGTGTGATGTCCTTAGGTTAGTTAGGTTTAAGTAGTTCTAAGCTCTAGGGGACTGATGATCTTAGCAGTCAAGTCCCAAAGCGCTCAGAGCCATTTGAACCATTTTTTACAATAGATTGAGTAAATTGTCGTGCGCTCTGCAAACCGCCACGAAAGCTCCGAGGACAAATCGAAAGGAATGTTACGTCTTATTTTAAAGTTTAGCACGCCCATGCATTTATTATTCAGTGGCGTTGAAAATATAAACTATAATAATTTTAACTGTCAATTAATATTACGTTGCTGGATGTATGTGGGTGCCCCAGTGGAATGGTACGAGAATGTAGTATTTGGTTCTGAGACTTTATTTCGAACACAGTCTCCATAGCCGGCCGGAGTGGCCGTGGGGTTCTAGGCGCTGCAGTCTGAAACCGAGCGACCGCTACGGTCGCAGGTTCGAATCCTGCCTCGGACGTGGGTGTGTGTGATGTCCTTAGGTTAGTTAGGTTTAATTAGTTCTAAGTTCTAGGCGACTGATGACCTCAGAAGTTAAGTCGCATAGTGCTCAGAGCCATTTTTGAACAGTCTCCATAAGGAAACTGGCTCGGGTGATCTTATTTTTAGTACGGATTTAATACGCGATGTGTAAGCGGCACTGGTGTATGTGACTAATTACAACTGACTGCTGGCCTGGGATTCGAGCCTTCATCAATGAGTAACGTGACCATTGTACTACCACATTCGCCATCCGAGCATACTCTACATGCCCAATCTATGCTTCAACCTGTCATAGGCCCCTCCCCTTTCCTTCCAAATTGTGCACATTATTGTGAAACTACTACCTCATACAGAACGGATATAGTGACGAATATGATAATGTCTTTAACCTCAGGGTTGTTGCAGATAATGAATTCTGTTACTATACAGAAAGCAGGACCATGTTGTGTGCTTATGTTTTCTCGGTATTCTTTGTTTTTTAGTCCTGCAGGCACGACAGGCAATAAGGGTCTGCAGTCGTGGCTGCCACGGGAAAATGGAGGGATGTAAGGTTTAGATAACTTGTTAACTCTTTGTTGTGATGTGCTCTACATTACTGTCACAAATCCACAGCAAAGTGGTTCAATATGGTTCAAATGGCTCTGAGCACTATGGGACTCAACTGCTGTGGTCATAAGTCCCCTAGAACTTAGAACTACTTAAACCTAACTAACCTAAGGACAACACACAACACCCAGCCATCACGAGGCAGAGAAAATACCTGACCCCGCCGGGAATCGAACCCGGGCGTGGGAAGCGAGAACGCTACCGCACGACCACGAGATGCGGGCCACAGCAAAGTGTTCCAATAAGACAGCAGGTCAATCTGCATGTCCTCTCCAAAATTGTTTAAGAATTATTCCATTATTTTGTTCCAGTTTGTTGCTTTTGTATTTACAATGATTACCGATTTCTTTCAAATATCAAACACTTTACGATTCACATTATAGATGGAGAGTACACTTCAGTTATTTTTGTGTTGTTCACGGCCTCCACATTCGAACTCAAAGCCCCGCGCGCAGCGACACACCGCCTTGAGGCATTTAAAATGCAATGTGGAGATGGTGTAGTGCAGGCCAGAGGTGGTTCTGCGATGTTTTTCTGCCCAGGATTTGCACACACTCATACAGATTATCATGAATTTGAGATGGGATGTGAGCCGTGAGGACCTGCGATGCTCTTGGCAGCACAGTTTCTCTGTCGAAGTTATGCGCTTTACGACGTTCTGGTTCTATTTAGGACGGCCGCGGCTTGGGAAGTGCGACTCGGTCGATGCAGCGACGGGGCTCGGTCGGGGACAGAGGGAAAACAGCGACGGAGCATCGTGAGTAGTCAGTCGGCGCTTGGTGTACTGCGAGAGCGCACGATGTTGACATTCCGGCGCCTGAGTCTGGCGGCGAGCGGAACTGAAGTGCAGAAGCAGTCACCGGTCAACATAGGCTCTGTTTAAGAGTCGTGTCCATCTCGAATCTTGAGGAGAGCGTGGGAATTTACCCAGGCGTGCATGTTAACAGGGAGCTCCTGGACTAACTTTAAATGGTGAGCACAGTCAGTGTGCTCCCTGCCGCCGTTGGATAAGCAGCTGCAGCAGCAAGTCGTATACTCCTAGCTCACTCGTTTGTTACATAGTTTAATTCTTAATTTCTTTGCGTGTTTTTGGTACTTGCATTGTTTAATTCATAAATTTCGGGCGTATTATAGTATTTGAGAGTTGTAGCATCGCGTTTCAGTACCTGAATAGTGTAAAATCGCGTAGTCTCCTTCCGCCGCCGAGCAGTGTGTCAGCAGTGCGCAAGTAGCAGCATTACTGCATTTACTAGGCAATCTTGTATTTTAATAACCGTTTAAATTTTGTGTCAATTTGTTTGCGCTCTCTGTAGATTAGTTCAGACGTTCTTTGCACAACAGTTTATAGCATGGATAGGGACTGCAACTGCTGTGTTCGGATGCAGGCTGAGTTGGCATCCCTTCGCTCCCAGCTTCAGGCAGTGTTGGCTTCGGTCACAAAGCTTCAGGCTGTTGCCAATGGGCATCACTGTGGGGGTCCGGATGGCGGTTTGTCGGGGACGGCCTGCTTGTCCCACGCATCCCCCGATCGGACTAAGACTGTGGTTTCCCGGGATACTGCCCGCATTGAGGCTGATCCCTCACCTGAGGTAGAGTGGGAGGTCGTCTCAAGGTGTGGCAGGGGGCGAAAGACATTCCGGAGGGCTGAATGGAAGGCCTCTCCAGTTTGTCTGACGAACCGGTTTCAGGCTCTGTCTCAGGCTGATACTGATCTTCGGCCTGACATGGCTGCTTGTCCTGTTCCAGAGGTTGCCCCTCAGTCTGCAAGATCCGGGCGGTCGCAGAGGGTGGGCTTATTGGTAGTTGGGAGCTCCAACGTCAGGTGCGTAATGGGGCCCCTTAGGGATATGGCAGCAAGGGAGGGGAAGAAATCCAAAGTGCACTCCATGTGCATACCGGGGGGACATTCCAGATGTGGAAAGGGTCCTTCCGGATGCCATGAAGGGTACAGGGTGCACCCATCTGCAGGTGGTCGCTCATGTTGGCATCAATGATGTGTGTCGCTATGGATCGGAGGAAATCCTCTCTGGCTTCCGGCGGCTATCTGATTTGGTGAAGACTGCCAGTCTCGCTAGCGGGATGAAAGCAGAGCTTACCATCTGCAGCATCGTCGACAGGACTGACTGCGGACCTTTGGTACAGAGCCGAGTGGAGGGTCTGAATCAGAGGCTGAGACGGTTCTGCGACCGTGTGGGCTGCAGATTCCTCGACTTGCGCCATAGGGTGGTGGGGTTTCGGGTTCCGCTGGATAGGTCAGGAGTCCACTACACGCAACAAGCTGCTACACGGGTAGCAGGGGTTGTGTGGCGTGGGCTGGGCGGTTTTTTAGGTTAGATGGCCTCGGGCAAGTACAGAAAGGGCAACAGCCTCAACGGGTGCGAGGCAAAGTCAGGACATGCGGGGAGCAAGCAGCAATCGGTATTGTAATTGTAAACTGTCGAAGCTGCGTTGGTAAAGTACCGGAACTTCAAGCGCTGATAGAAAGCACCGAAGCTGAAATCTTTATAGGTACAGAAAGCTGGCTGTAGCCAGAGATAAATTCTGCCGAAATTTTTACAAAGGTACAGATGGTGTTTAGAAAGGATAGATTGCATGCAACCGGTGGTGGAGTGTTCGTCACTGTTAGTAGTAGTTTATCCTGTAGTGAAGTAGAAGTGGATAGTTCCTGTGAATTATTATGGGTGGAGGTTACACTCAACAACCGAGCTAGGTTAATAATTGCCTCCTTTTACCGACCCCCCGATTCAGCAGCATTAGTGGCAGAACAACTGAGAGAAAATTTGGAGTACATTTCACATAAATTTTCTCAGCATGTTATAGTCTTAGGTGAAGATTTCAATTTACCAGATATAGACTGGGACACTTAGATGTTCAGGACGGGTGGTAGGGACAGAGCATCGAGTGACATTATACTGAGTGCACTATCCGAAAATTACCTCGAGCAATTAAACAGAGAACCGACTCGTGGAGATAACATCTTGGACCTACTGATAACAAACAGACCTGAACTTTTCGACTCTGTAAGCCCAGAACAGGGAATCAGTGATCATAAGGCCGTTGCAGCATCCCTGAATATGGAAGATAATAGGAATATAAAAAAAAGGGAGGAAGGTTTACCTGTTTAGCAAGAGTAATAGAAGACAGATTTCAGACTACCTAACAGATCAAATCGAAAATTTCTGTTCCGACACTGACAATGTTGAATGTTTATGGAAAAAGTTCAAGGCAATCGTAAAATGCGTTTTAGACAGGTACGTGCCGAGTAAAACTGTGAGGGACGGGAAAAACCCACCGTGGTACAACAACAAAGTTAGGAAACTACTGCGAAAGCAAGGAGAGCTTCATTCCAAGTTTAAACGCAGCCAAAACCTCTCAGACAAACAGAAGCTAAACGATGTCAAAGTTAGCGTAAGGAGGGCTATGCGTGAAGCGTTCAGTGAATTCGAAAGTAAAATACTAGGTACCGACTTGACAGAAAATCCTAGGAAGTTCTGGTCTTACGTTAAATCAGTAAGTGGCTCGAAACAGCATGTCCAGACACTCCGGAATGATGATGGCATTGAAACAGAGGATGACAAGCGTAAAGCTGAAATACTAAACACCTTTTTCCAGAGCTGTTTCACAGAGGAAGACCGCACTGCAGTTCCTTCTCTAAATCCTCGCACAAACGAAAAAATGGCTGACATCGAAATAAGTGTCCAAGGAATAGAAAAGCAACTGGAATCACTCAACAGAGGAAAGTCCACTGGACCTGAAGGGATACCAATTCGATTCTACACAGAGTACGCGAAAGAACTTGCCCCCCTTCTAACAGCCGTGTACCGCAAGTCTCTAGAGGAACGGAAGGTTCCAAATGATTGGAAAAGAGCACAGGTAGTCCCAGTCTTCAAGAAGGGTCGTCGAGCAGATGCGCAAAACTATAGACCTATATCTCTGACGTCGATCTGTTGTAGAGTTTTAGAACATGTTTTTTGCTCGAGTATCATGTCGGTTTTGGAAACTCAGAATCTACTATGTAGGAATCAACATGGATTCCGGAAACAACGATCGTGTGAGACCCAACTCGCTTTACTTGTTCATGAGACCCAGAAAATATTAGATACAGGGTCCCAGGTAGATGCTATTTTCCTTGACTTCCGGAAGGCGTTCGATACAGTTCCGCACTGTCGCCTGATAAACAAAGTAAGAGCCTACGGAATATCAGACCGGCTGTGTGGCTGGATTGAAGAGTTTTTAGCAAACAGAACACAGCATGTTGTTATCAACGGAGAGACGTCTACAGACGTTAAAGTAACCTCTGGCGTGCCACAGGGGAGTGTTATGGGACCATTGCTTTTCACAATATATATAAATGAGCTAGTAGATAGTGTCGGAAGTTCCATGCGGCTTTTCGCGGATGATGCTGTAGTATACAGAGAAGTTGCAGCATTAGAAAATTGTAGCGAAATGCAGGAAGATCTGCAGCGGATAGGCACTTGGTGCAGGGAGTGGCAACTGACCCTTAACATAGACAAATGTAATGTATTGCGAATACATAGAAAGAAGGATTCTTTATTGTATGATTATATGATAGCGGAACAAACACTGGTAGCAGTTACTTCTGTAAAATATCTGGGAGTATGCGTGCGGAACGATTTGAAGTGGAATGATCATATAAAATTAATTTTTGGTAAGGCGGGTACCAGGTTGAGATTCATTGGGAGAGTCCTTAGAAAATGTAGTCCATCAACAAAGGAGGTGGCTTACAAAACACTCATTCGACCTATACTTGAGTATTGCGCATCAGTGTGGGATCCGTACCAGATCGGGTTGACGGAGGAGATAGAGAAGATCCAAAGAAGAGCGGCCCGTTTCGTCACAGGGTTATTTGGTAACCGTGATAGCGTTACGGAGATGTTTAACAAACTCAAGTGGCAGACTCTGCAAGAGAGGCGCTCTGCATCGCGGTGTAGCTTGCTCGCCAGGTTTCGATAGTGTGCGTTTCTGGATGAGGTATCGAATATATTGCTTCCCCCTACTTATACCTCCCGAGGAGATCACGAATGTAAAATTAGAGAGATTAGAGCGAGCACGGAGGCTTTCAGACAGTCGTTCTTCCCGCGAACCATACGCGACTGGAACAGGAAAGGGAGGTAATGACAGTGGCACGTAAAGTGCCCTCCGCCACACACCGTTGGGTGGCTTGCGGAGTATAAATGTAGATGTAGATGTAGATTTTGTGGTGGAACTTCCAGATGTGACTGCCCCGTGTAGCCACTTTGATTTTCCCTAGTGATTCCTTAAACCACTTGCACGTGGGTCCGGGATACTTGGTATTGCAAGTCCACGTAAGTGCGCTATGCTCTGGTTCCATTGCATTTATCTTGAATTACAAGTGAGGCCGATATTCGACGATTACTTTTTTTATTATTATAATTTGTTAAGTAGCCAATTTTAGGAATCAAAGTTTATTCTCTGTATAAAACTTTAGCCACTAGTTTAAATTGGAACTGCTAACTTCTTCCTTGTTGGCAACTGTAATAGTAACCATTTTGCGCTGTCAAACGGTGCTTTCATATTTAAGGTTGTGTACAGATTGTCTGGCCATCATCACCTTGAGCTAGTTATGGTTTATACACTACTGGCCATTAAAATTGCTACACCAAGAAGAAGTGCAGATGATAGACTGGTATTCATTGGACAAATATATTGTACCTGAACTGACATGTGATTACATTTTAACGCAATTTGGGTACATAGATCCTGAGAAATCAGTACCCAGAACAACCACCTCTGGCCGTAATAACGGCCTTGATACACCTCGGCATTGAGTCAAACAGAGCTTGGATGGCGTGTACAGGTACAGCTGCCCATGCAGCTTCAACACGATACCACAGTTCATCAAGAGTAGTGACTGGCGTATTGTGACGAGCCAGTTGCTCGGCCACCATTGACCTGACGTTTTCAATTGGTGAGAGATCTGGAGAATGTGCTGGCCAGGGAAGCAGTCGAACACTTTCAGTATCCAGAAAGGCAAAACTGCAACATGCGATCGTGCATTATCCTGCTGAAATGTAGGGTTTCGCAGGGATCGAATGAAGGGTAGAGCCACAGGTCGTAACACATCTGAAATGTAACGTCCACTGTTCAAAGTGCCGTCAGTGCGAAGAAGAGGTGACCGAGACGTGTAACCGATGGCACCCCATACCATCACGCCGGGTGATAACGCCAGTATGTCGATGACGCATACACGCTTCCAATGTGCGTCCACCGCGATGTCGCCAAACACGGATGAGACCTTCATGATGCTGTAAACAGAACCTGGATTCCTCCGAAAAAATGACGTTTTGCCATTCGTGTACCCAGATTCGTCGTTGAGTACACCATCGCAGGCGCTCCTGTCTGTGATGCAGCGTCAAGGGTAACCGCAGCCAAGGTCTCCGAACAGATAGTCCATGCTGCTGCAAACGTCGTCGAACTGCTCGTGCAGATGGTTGTTGTCTTGGAAACGTCCACATCTCTTGACTCAGGGATCGAGACGTGGCTGTACCCACCGATTCCATATGATGCTAACAGTCATTGGATCTCGACCAACGCGAGCAGCAATGTCACGATACGATAAACCGCAGTCGCGATAGGCTGCAATCCGACCTTTATCAAAGTCTGAAACGTGATGGTACTCATTTCTCCTCCTTACACGAGGCATCACAACAACGTTTCACCAGGCAACGCCGGTCAACTGCTGTTTGTGTATGAGGAATCGGTTGGAAACTTTCGTCATGTCAGCACGTCGTAGGTGTCGCCACCGGCGCCAACCTTGTGTGAATGCCCTGAAAAGCTAATCATTTGCATATCATAGCATCTTCTACCTGTCGGTTAAATTTCGCGTCTGTAGCACGTCATATTCGTGGTGTAGCAATTTTAATGGCCAGTAGTGTAAATTTATCAAGTGAAGTTCAACGTCACTGGAGACTGATTAATGAACTATTGCTTTAAAAGTAACTGCGATAGTCACACTATAATGTTTAATATCTCTTCCTGTATTTGGCGCTACCCAGTGCTTGAATGTTGGTTTAAATCGTAGTATTTTAGTGAACTGTGTATTAATACTGAGTTTTTGTGTTCTAGAAACCGTTATTGGTGTGCGCAGTCCCTCCTGCTTGTTCTTGTCACTTGAGTTTTGAAGCACGGAATTCAGACGCGCGCCGATGTGAAGGCCAAACGTTGAGAATTTGCTGATTGCTGCGTAGATCTATCAGGCTACCATAACACCATATTGCCGAATGATTTCCATAATTGTTAGTTTAGGTATTTATGCGATCTTACTATCTGAGTATTTTTGAATCCTAATAGCTTCTATAAATTGTTATTTTTCATTTTCATAAGGCCTGATAATAGACTTAATTTCACAACTAGTGAGTTCAGATCTGTTAAAGTTATATTTGTCTAAAGTAAAATTTTATTAATTTAAAGTTTGTGCTATAAGGCTGTTTCTCTTTTAAATTTTTTTGAATTATTCTCATTGCTTTTATACAATTGAATAATCGGTGTAGATCACAATTTGAAAATGCTAATTAATCATTGTGTTGTTACCAGTGATCAATTTTAATTAACGTGGTGAAAGTAAATTTTGGTATCCTCAAATGGGGTCAGTATTCACTCCAGCAGCCCACGTGCCCTGCTTACCAATCCTATACATTACCAGGATATTTATTTGAACGTTCTCTGTGACCCTGCGTTAACCTTCCTTCTACAACTTCATCAATATTAGTATTCTGTGGATGCTACCTTATTCAAAGACAACAGCTTCTTTGACAGGGTTGTACGCATACTTTCCTGGCTTGACGACAACTCAGACAGCCTGTGGCACGTCAACTGGCAACGTAAGTCATCAGATCTTTATGCCGCATCTGGGTTTATAAGCTACAGCAAATGACAGTCAGCATGCTCACCTGGTAGCTCTATGGATCAAGTGACCAAGAACTCGGCTCGTGAGCCATGCCCTGAGAGAAGTACCATAGCACTCATCCTGGCTAGCACACTTTAGCTCACAGCCACGCCTAGATGTGTGTGCGCAGGGAGAAGGGAAACTGTGAACGTGTCAAATTTAAGTAGGAATGCTGTCGTACTGCATACGACTTGTTTTATATTTCAGGTTCCTCAAAAACACTGATAAAAAGTGGAACAAATTTTCAGTATTATTTAATTATTTTTGTTACACGGAAGACATAGTATACACTCATGCCCATAAATTAAGAATAATTGCGGAATGTGGTGCCACAGAACGTGGCACTACACAAAACTGGCGCTAATAGCATAGGCACATAGGGAGCACACACGACACAAATCTGTAAGTCCACGGTATTGGTGATAAGTTGAGAAAACCGTCCCGAAACACATGTGCTACAAAACGCCACTGTTTCCTGCCCATGTACCCCGACATCAATATGGGATATGATCACCATGCACACGTACGTAGGCTGCACAATGGGTTGGCTTACTCTGGATCAGGTGGTCGAGCAGCTGCTGGGGTATAGCCTCCCATTCTTGCACCAGCTCCTGAAGTGTCGTACGTCGACCGAGAGCATCCCAGACGTTCTCGATGGGATTTAGGTCTGGAGAACAGGCAGGCCACTTCATTCGCCTGATATCTTCTGTTTCAAGATACTCCTCCACAATGGCAGCTTGGTGGGGCCGTGCGTTATCATCCATCAGGAGGAAGGTGGGACCCACAGCATTCCTGAAAAGGTGGACATACTGGTGCAAAATGACATCCCGATACACCTCACCTGTTACAGTTCGTCTGTCAAAGACATGCAGGTAGCTCTATGGATCAAGTGACCAAGAACTCGGCTCGTGAGCCATGCCCTGGTACTTACCATAGCACTCATCCTGGCTAGCACACTTTAGCGCACAGCCACGCCAAGATGTGTGTGCGCAGGGAGAAGGGAAACTGTGAACGTGTCAAATTTAAGTAGGAATGCTGTCGTACGTGCGCCAATCAAAACCCCACCCCACACTGTCAAACCACGACCTCCATACAGGTCCTTTTCAAGGACATTAAGGGGTTGCTATCTGGTTCCTCGTTCATGCCAAATGAAAACCCAGAGAGAATCACTGTTCAGACTGTACCTGGACTCGGCCGTGAACGTAACCTGGGACCACTGTTCCAATGACCATGTACTGTGTTATTGACACCAGGCTTTATGGGCTCTCCTGTGACCAGGGGTCAGTGGAATGCACCTTGCAGTTCTCCAGGTGAATAAACCATGTCTGTTCAGTCGTCTGTAGACTGTGTATCTGGAAACAACTGTTCCAGTGGCTGTAGTAAGGTCCCAAGCAAGGCTACCTGCAGCACTCCGTGGCCGTATGCGGGCACTGATGGTGTTATATCGGTCTTCTTGTGGTGTTGTACACTGTGGACGTCCCGTACTGTAGCGCCCGTACACTTTTCTGTCTGCTGGAATTGTTGCCATAATCTTGAGATCACAGTTTGTGGCACAAGGAGGGCCCGTGGTACGACCTACTGCGTTTGACCAGCCTCCAGTCGTCCTAGTATTCTACCCCTCATAACGTCATCAGTATGTGTTCTTTGAGCCATTTGAAACACACAGTCACCATTAGCATGTCTGAAAACGTCTGCACACTTACTAGCTGCACCGTACTCTGACATGCACCAACACACCTCTGCGTATGTGGACTGCTGCCAGCGCCACCGTGCGAAGACCGCAGGTCAAATGCACCGCACCCTTAAACGCGCAAACCGCCCACCAGAGAGTTGTTTCGCCATGTATCAGCATTATCCTTAATCTATGAGCATGAGTGTATTTTGTCTGGTACAAACTGTCAGCATATAGACAGACGCAGACAGTGTCAAAGATTTTCGGATTCTGGTTGCTAAGTAACCGACATTTATTTCGTTTTGTAATACAAGAAACGTCTTTCACACACTTACGTTGCCCAAAGTACTGTAGCACTTTTGCAGTTTACTGTGGAGACGTGCAAACTCTACCTCAAGAAAGCACTGCAACGTCTTGAACATTTTTATCGTTAAAGGGATTCTTTTAAAACTGGAATGTCCTTGCAGATCAGTCAGTTACGTCTGTAGATGCACAGCGGCGCTTTCAACTGAAACAGCAAGTGTTCTCGAAAACGACTCGAAAACAGATGTAAGAGAGGCAGTGTCCTCCAAACGTTTAGGAAACTGTCCTTTTAATTCTTTCAAAGCCACGATAAATTCTTCAATTAACGTGTTTTATTTAATGCCAGTGGGTTAGGGAAATGGACTGTGTTTATCAGCATATGTCCCTTCTACAAGACTTTTTTTAAATGCATCCACATCAAAGAGGAGAGAAGTTGAAACTTATTGGCAGATTAAAATTGTGTGCTGGACCGAGACTCGCACTCGGGACCTTTGCCTTTCGCTGGCAAGTGCTCTACCAACTGAGCTATCCACCCACGACTCACGCCCCGTCCCCACAGCTTTACTTCTGCCAGTACCTCCTACCATCCAAACTTAACAGAAGCTCTCCTGCGAACCATGCGCCTCAAGCAGGAGAGCTTCTGTTAAGTTTGGAAGGTAGGAGACGAGGTACTGGCAGAAGTAAAGCTGTGAGGACGGGGCGTGAGTCGTGCTTGGGAAGCTCAGTTGGTGGCCGGCACGGTAACTCAGCGCGTTCGGTCAGAGGGTTAGCTGCCCTCTGTAATAAAAAAAAACTGAGTTAATGGAACAACGACGAACTGATATGGGTGTCTTGCGACGTCCGCCCCGAGCAGATACAACGAACGAAAACGAACTAAATGAGATTAAAAAATAAGAAAATTTTGGTAGAGCACTTGCCCGCGAAAGGCAAAGGTCCCGAGTACGAGTCTCGGTCCGGCACACAGTTTTAATCTGCCAGGAAGTTTCATATCAGCGCACACTCCGCTGCAGAGCGAAAATCTCATTCAGGAGAGAAGTTGTTTCTCACCTTGCAATGTCTTAATGTGGGCAGTATGCAACCAAGCCCACTTAAAATGCGAGGTCTGCAATTCATTCCGGATGGTCTAATTTTCGTTCGTGCGCTCTTTGATATTCATAATTTCTACAATAGTGAATTTTAAATCGAAAAATCGTTCCACGTATGACCCTTGACTTAAGGAACGTATTTTGCCGCAATGTTTGTTCAGTTTCGTTGGAAACTGTTGCAACTGATATGGGAGTAATGCGTACAACTTCAGAAATTTTACTATCGTACTACCAGTTTCTTCATGTGCCCCATGCCTGCAAATTTAGCACGATGTTCTTCTTTATGTAAAATACAATGAATCCTGTCTGTCGATCACTAAATTTTTTTGCGTTTCAATTAAAACTTTAAATTCTTTCTATGTGGTATTACAACGTCGTTTCATAGCAAAATACCCGTCGCTTATGAGACTGCATTGTATGTATTGACAATCTCTATACCCCTTTTCTGTGATTCCCATTCATTTTTAATGGCTTGAGACGACAGATCGCTAGACTGCCCCGTTCTGTGCAAACAGTCATTGGGCCTGTGTACGTCGTCCATACCATGAATGAATAGTAAAAGGGCAACATTACTGACACTTCACTTCTGGTGAACTGAAGAGAGTTGTGTCGACCGAAAAATGCCAAGCCGACATACTCAGTGAAATGTCATGCTGTTCTGGATACATCCGAGAAGGGTCGAGCAAAGCCAAGATACGTCGGCCCTTGGCCCGCACGCAAGCCACACATTCTGCATGGTCGGCTCTTGTCTACGGGATCTGATTATCAATGACAGTCTTCAACAATTACACCTACATATTTGAAAACCACAGTGGTATTCATGGCGGGGAGTAGCTAGCACTGTACACCATACTAGGGTTTTGGCAGGTTCCGATAACATATGAAGCATGAGAAGAGTTACTGCTTAACTACCCCTGTATGCATTGTAATTAATTTAATCTTGACTTCACGGTCCCTTCTGGATTGGAACATAGAACGTTGAAGAATATCTCCAGATTATTCACTCTATACCGGTTTCTGAAATGTTGTAAGGTAAGTTTGGCGCCACGTCAGGTTTTTTTGGTATGGTATTACTGTGACACTCTCCAGTGAGTCAAACATGTGACTGTTCTTTCCGCCTTTTACTGTTTATGTTGAATATCCCATAATTGTCCTAGCTGAGTAACCCTCTAAGATGGACACCAAAAAAGTGATTTGGTAAGCAGTCTCCTTTCTAAACTGACTACATTTTCCCAGTATCCTGAAAGTTCCCAAAGTATGTTACTATCCTTACCTGCAGTTGAGCCTTACAAATTTCATATCCATACAAACTATTATATCCAGATATTTGTACAAGTTGACTGATTCCAAAAATTGTGGCTCACTTACTCTGCGTTTTTTTTGTGAAAGAACAATTTTACATTTCTAATGACTGAAAACATGCTTCCAGTTTTGTGAAAGGAAGCATTGTCCGTAGTAGTCTATATTGCTACGCTATATTTTGTGTGATTGGCCAACATCGACTCTAAGTCATTTTCCACCACCTACAAAAACACATTAACATGGACAAGTATCACATTGTCATACATACACTATCATTAACTATAAGTGTAATTGTGTTTATATTCCACAGATACAGTCTTACTTACTTATTCATAAGCAGTATGTCTTTTGGCATACAAACATATTCATTCATAAATGGAAGACTACATCTGCCCCGCCATATGAGTTCGAAAACATCGTACTAGTAGGACACAGCCAATTCGTTTCATGTGTAATTCACAAGATTTCCACATTCAGACTGTGGCAGAAACCAGGTTATATAATTTCTAGCAAAGAATACACTCAAATATAAGACAGATGACTATCGATAATGTATGCCTGTTTACTTTACACGCTTTGCGGCATGCCACTATGTGCAATTTCATCTTATGTCTAAAACCATATTTTGTGAAACATTTATTACAATGTCAAAATGGAGTAATCAAACAAATAACACAGCTTACATTGAATTCCTGAAACAGTTCCGGTTAACTCGATATGTCATATGACATAGTTATGTGAAAATTTATGAATTTTGTTGATATGCAGAGCAAAGCATATAAACAACCCAACATTTCATGAATATAAACCACAAACACTCACACTAGTAATTGCAGACAGGTAATTTCCCCAACCCGAGCTATGGGATGGAGTTCTGAGGGGAAGGAGAATTGTACTACGGCACGCCGTCCCGTGTGGAAGGGACTCTTGCCACGGGATACATAATGGACACAGTGAGACACTGGAGCCACTGTATAGAACATCATCAAAAGCCGCCCCTTGTCCTTGCTTTTAACAATGACCCTTCGGAAAGCCTTTCTACATGAACACGGCGGGAGATGCCAGATAAAACGTCTGGAGAAACCCAACTCAAAACATTGGTGACTCACTGTAGCCACCTTTGTTAAAACTCGCATGAAAGATAAAGCTGTTTATCTCAGTGTCACGTATCAGAAGTTAAACTCTTCCCTACGAAAGAAACGACACCTGTCGTAGGCTACAAAAACTGTAGTGGGTGGAGATACGAGAGTTGGAACTTAAATAGTGGCAACTATTTATTCACAACCAATACAAAAGAGTTACATGTTTGCACCTGTTACTGTCCTTAAAAGTAGTCACCAGCGTTGTGTAGAACCTGTTTCCATCGATGTGGAAGGCGTAATGTACCGTTAGCAGAGCCTGTTCTGTTGATGGTGCGAATGGAGCGGCACGCCTGTCGAATCTCTGGAATATTTCTGAAGCGAATGCCACGAAATGGTTCCTTCATCTTCGGAATCAAATAAAATCCACAAGGACTTAAGTCCGGGGAGTATGGTGCATGGTACAGTACTTTCCAGTCCCATCGGCTGAACAGAGCAGCCACAGCTTGCGCTGTATGCGCCCATGCATTGTCCTGCAAAATGATGGGTGGGGTGCGTAGAAAGTGTCGCTGCTTCTTTCGCAAAGCTGTTCGTAGGAGCGAGAAGATTGCGTGAGGCAATTTGTGAACTTAACTCATAAGGAGTTAAACTGCAAAGTCTCCTAGTATGGAGAATCACATTCAGCACTGACAGTTAACGCTTGCGAGCGATTTTAGGGCAATGATATATGTGCTATTCCAGCCAAACAGCGCGTACCATGGCAGTTAGCTAGGGAATAAATAGGAGTCTCGACTTAAACAAAGATGTAGGAAATGTATCAGACTGTTGTTTAACAGTCGAGAGAGATGTTATAATAGATTCTCAGATTCACAGCTCATGTCGACAGCCGACATTGCCACGTCTGATGCAAAGTAATCACACTTGCTCACACCATGTCAGCGAGTGATGTTCAATTGACACTAGGACTGCAATCATCTCCGTCCCACCAAATTTCGTACATTCAACCATAACCTGCAGTTAACCATATTCACGACTGTCGCGCTTAACTGAAGCAGAAACAGGAGATATCCGATCTAACAAAAATATTGCTTCTTTTTGATTCCTCTTTACTGAGTCCCATTCAATTTTGGGTGTATTCATTGTACATTTTTGCGTAATTGATATTTCTAGCTCCAATTGTAATTAATTATTTTGTATTTTTATCGACCCCCAGATATGATCATTACCATTAAAGAACCTTATAACTGTTATGAATTTCGCTTCAATGTTTTACGATCCTGTACGTGATTTTGCTAACACTGCTATGTCATGAAGTCATACTTAGAGTAAAAATAAACCTTAATAATGAAAATGTAAGATTTTAATTTTTGTTAACATGCAGTTACGCCTTAACCTATATACTAATTTCTGTTAGCGATAACGTTTCCTTTACAGGGAGTGTAGTGGAACCGACATTGAGATCATTTTCTGATTACATCACTGTCCATACTGCTGCACTCTTCTGCTTTCTGCATTCGTGAGATGGTATCTTTCTACCTAGCAGGCTGTAGGTTCAACAGCAAATTCCTACAACACTCACAGAGCGCCCTTGCACAGCTGTGGTAGGAAGATAGATCAGAACCAGTCTCATGCATGTTAGAGATGTCATGGCGATAAAATAACGTACATAATCTTGCTGATAAACAAAGAAATGGACATCATTTTAGTTCACCTATAGGGTCCTTGGTGGCCGGACTGGAACAGGGTGCATTCAGCCACTTGACGCCAAATGTGGAACTAATTGACCGAGCAGTGGCGGCTCCAGGTCTCCTAACGTGGCAACGGCCAGGAGAGCTCTGTGCTCACCATACAACTCTCCATACTGCATCTTGATGACGACATTGGCTAAGGATGACACGGCGGTCGTTCGGGTCCCATACGCCTGTCTGCGACCTGAAAGGTGCTGATTTCCCTTTCTTCCCTTTCAGACAGGACTTCGTTATAGATAACAGCATCATCTGTAAAAGAAATCTAAGTTTCCTATTAACATTTGACTGCCACGTTATTAACATTCATTCAGCGCACTTACCTGTGGCACACCTAACATTACTCCCATCATAGATAACATGCTGTATCCTTCCTACCAAGAAACCCTCAGTCCAGTCACAAATTTTATTTGAAACCCCGTGCAAACATACTTTTGTTGATTAACGTTGATGTGAATATCAAGTACTTGGAAAAACTGGTGGACTCTCTCGCCGAAGTGAAACCATCATCAAGGCTAGAGGCTGTGTTACATGGTCTTGTGTACAAAGGACGTATGTAGACCAACAAATGACATAAACACATATGGTCAGAACGAGAGCGTAGTTGGTAGTCATCTGAACACTGACAAAGATAAAACATGAAAGATATTTTAATAATTTTACACGGGACCGCTAGTAGGTACCATATAAACATCCTAGAAGAAGTGGAAATCTTGGTTCATGGCAAAAGAGAACGATAACATTTGCTTAACGAAAAAAATGATTTCGTATTAAATTGGTACTCTGACATCTTGCAGGATTTACTAGTGTAGGGGAGGCTGGGTCGAGGATGGTGCTTGCCTGTGGTCCATCTTGACTGCATTACCGCGAACATTGCCAGGTGTGACAACGCTTACAGAGGCAACATCAAAAGTAAACACAACAGCCGCGAGATGATGACGGTAGCAAATTAGTACATCTGTAAAGATGTAATGCCCTCGCTTTAGGCTTTAATAAAAAAAGCATTATGGGGCCAGAATGAAATTTTCACTCTGCAGCAGGGTGTGCACCGATATGAAAATCTCTTCCAGATTAAAACTGTGTACGAGACCAAAACTCGAACTCGAGACCTTTGCCTTTCTCGGACAAGTGTTCTACCCACTAAGCTATCGACCGTCACAGCGTTGCTCCCACCTTGCAAACTCCACAGAAGTTCTCCTGCGAAACTTGCGGAAATAGCTCTCCTGGAACAAAGTATATTTACGAAACATGGCTTAGCCAATGCCGCAGGGCTGCGTCTTGGTCCAGCACACAGTTCTGGTGTGCCAGGATGTTTCAAACGCGTTATTCATTTTATCTTCATGTTACAAAAAGAAAAAAAAAAAAGATTGCGATGCTGCATATTTTACAGTAGAGGAAAAGATACGTTTTTCTCTGTCTTATTTAAGCCTTAATATTAAATTATTTTCATCTTCAGACTTTTCCATTTTATTACATTCTAAGGGGAAAAACACCTCGATGGATTTATCCTTGAATGTGAGCAAATCGGCAGATGTGATGAACGTGTACAGACAAACAGATGATTAAAATTTCTGAAGAATGGGTGATTTATTCAAGAAAAAGAGCTTCCCAAAATGAGCAAGCCAATAACGCTCTATTCCATCTGTGGCCCACATGCAAGCAGTTATTCTGCTTGGCACTGTCTAATTTTGTCGGATGTCCTCCAATATCGTGCCAAATTCTGTGCAATTGGCGCGTTAGGTCGTCAAAATCCCGAAATGGTAGGAAGGCCTTACCAATAATGCTCCACTTGGGAAGGATCCGGTGGCCGTGCTGGCCAAGGTGGCGGTTGGCAAGCGCGAAGGCAAGCAGCAGAAATTCTCGGGGCGTGCGGGCGGGCATTAACGTGTAGAAATGTAAGCCCAGGATGGCTTGCCGTGAAGGACACCAAAACAGGGTGCAGAATATCGTAGACGCACTGCTGTGGTGTAAGGGTGCCTGCTATGAAAAGAAATAGTGTTAGATGTCTGGCCGAATGGCGCGCAACAGTCAAGTTGATATCCCGCCACTGCTCGGAGCGTCTCCAGAGGCGTCTTCGGCCTGGAATCTCGTTGACTGAAGAATCGTGTTCCCGCTTCGAACTCAGCGTCAGTGAGTAGAGAAGACTTGTCTGTGGTAGGGGGCCAGCTTAACCCTCCCCCGTCATTCGGTCCGACTATGAGGAATGATGCTCTAAGGTGCCATTTCTTGTCATAGCAGGGCCCCCTTGTTTGGAATCCCTAACACCCTTACAATACAGCGGTACGTCGACGATAGTTTACGTCCCGCCTTTTTGCCCTTCGTGGCAAGCCATCCTGGTCTTACATTTCTACCTGATAATGCCCAATCACACACGGCGAGAGTCTCTACCGCTTGTCTTCGTGCTTCTCAAACACTATCTCGGTCGGCGAGGTCGCGGGATTTCTCCTCCATTGGAACATTATGGGCAGGGCCTTCCAAGCAGCTCGGGATTTTGACGATCTAACGGGGCCAACTGGACAGAATTTTTTTCCTTAGAGTTTACAGTATCGTTATTTATTATTAAATAACTGTTAATTGTGGATGTCCATATTACTGCATGTCCGCCCCCGGTAGCTGAATGGTCACCGTAATGGATTGTCAATCCTCTGGGCCCGGGTTCGATTCCCGGTTGGGTCAGGGAATTTTCTCCGCCCAGGGACTGGATGTTTTGCTCTCCTCATCATCATCCTATCATCCTCACCGACTGCAGCCCGCCGAAGTGGCGTCAAATTGAAAGACCGGCACTCGACGAATGGTCTGCCGGACGGGGGGGGGGGGGGGCTAGCCATACAATTAAATAAATCTTACTGCATGGACGAGGGACTTCAGCTGATGAAGTGTAAATATATATAAAAACTACCATCTCAGCTCTATTGAAAATATCTATTCTATCACATGACTAGCTTCAATGGCACATTACCGCCATGTTCAGGCCCCACCACTGCCAAAAGAGTATTTGATTTCCTTGGTTCATTTATTGTGGGATCCTTGTTACTAGCACATGTGGGCTAGCTTCAAAGAGGCGTTTATACTCGACACCGTGTTGTCTTCAATGCAGTCACACGTCAGGTACGTGTGACTGAGTTGTGCTACTAACAAGGATACCACAGTAAATGCGCCAGGGAAATCAAATGCTCTTTCGGCAGAGGTGGGGGCAGCAGTCTGCCGTCGAAACTAGTCGTGTGGCTGAATAAAGATATTCTCAAGAAACAGCTGTGGTGGTACTTTTTCTCATAGAACAGTGTGATTAATTTGTACTTATTAATTTTATTTTTAACGTGAAAAGTCCAATGATATTTAACGTAATCTAACGGCCACAGAATGTGACCTAAGATAGGTTGCCTTACTAAGCAACACCAGTCTAGAAGCGCACATATCAGCTGACAAGGTACAGTGTATAGGGATTTTAAGCGAGTTGTGTGTTCAGTTTATTCTATAAATGTATTATTATAATAACTGTAGAGACACTACTTCTCATTTGTTCTCTGTATTTGACACATTTTGATGACGGCTGTAGCTGAAACGCTGTAAGATGTAAAATTAAAAAAAATAAATAAGAAAGTGCAGCGATCAAGGCTGTGTTACACGGTATAAGCGAAATGCCTCCTAGAGTTGACTGGTGTGCCTACTTTTAAGTTTTTTCTGAGTTCATGAGTGCCACATGGACTTTTAAGTACGATTTTTATTTTTGGCTAAGAGCGACAGCATAGAGCGCTAAGTATGCCTTTGTTAAGAGGATTATTGCACGTTCATATCTTTCCCCTGGCACGCCTTCTTTCCTTTTGCCTAGCTCGAGGTCGTCATGCACTTTTCGTTAGCGCTATGGAAAGCAGTCAGTGTGAGCTCCGGTATTAGCCCGTCCACCACACGGCGGGTGTCGTAGAAGCGGGAGGCTAAGCGCAAAGCCGGCCAGCGGCTGCACTCCGCCCACGCCCAGCGGAGACCGCGAGGTCGGCAGGGCAGCTTAGGCGGGGGCCAGGCACAGGTCGCTGTTTCCAGAACACAAGCACAGTGGTGCAGTCCGGCCGGCCGCCCGGCTGAGCGAGAGGGCGGTCAGCTGATCGATGCGGCTCCGCCACCTGCGCGCCATTAAATTGAATTACTACGTGCGATCGGCCGGCGCCGCTTCTAAGCAGTCGCAATAAAAGTTTTAATTAAACAGTAATTGGCGCGCAGTTTTACGGTGGGCGCGCGACCGGTTGCCCCTGCGTTTCCACTCCCGTGCCACCTGCAGTACACCCTGTTGTACTGCTGTCCTCACCGGACAGTGCTTCGTCCGTCCCTGTATTCGAGACGTGGAAACTCTCCTGTTACTGGCAGAAGGGACCTTCCTGTTTTACACGTTGAACACACAACCACGCAAATGGCGACAAGTATCCATATTATTAGTCACACTTCTTTATTTTTGCTTTTATTTACTACAGTGAAGTTTTGTTAATCATCACACTTTTTTTTTTATCGGACGCATTTGAAGGAAGTACCTGGAATAAGAATTTTTAGCATATTGCAGCCCCGTCAGCAACTGTGATAGACTAAAATTTTGAAGGAATCAACTTCAGTTACGCAAATTTTCCGGTCTTTACCAAGTTTCGGCTAAATTAATCTACTCTTCTTCAGAAGCATAAAATTACTATAACATGAGAGAGTAAGGCACAGTCAACAATTAAATTAAAACCTATAGTACCGTGCCATGTCGAATTAAAATTACTTAACTGAAGCCAACGTACTTACCGCTGCCAACCGACCGCGTGGTGAAGTGATACCGGGGCTGGACTTCAGTTAAGTAGTTTTAATTGGACATGGTACCACGGTACTATAGGTTTTCATTTTAATGATGACTGTGCCTTACTCTGGCATTTTATAGTAATTTTATGCTTCTGAAGAAGGCTAGATTAATTTAGCCTTAGCCGAAACCTAGTAAAGACCAGAAAATTTCCGGAACTGAGGCTGATTCCTTCAAAATATTACCTGGAATAACCTAAAACTGCCAGATAATGTATAAAGTGAATCTCTATACGTTACCTATTGCTGTTGTTGTGCTGTATCTGGCTGAAATTCCAAAAA
This sequence comes from Schistocerca cancellata, assembly GCF_023864275.1. NCBI lineage: Eukaryota > Metazoa > Arthropoda > Insecta > Orthoptera > Acrididae > Schistocerca > Schistocerca cancellata. The sequence goes on from NC_064628.1 coordinate 665,627,655, forward strand.
CTAGCCATTTCAGCGTTCCAAGCTTCATTTGTAATGTACTTCCTGAGGAACGATTACATTATACAGCACATTATACATAACGTTCCGATAAGTGCTTATAATGTCTTGTTGCAGTTCTGCAATATCTTGTAGCCAGGCGACCAGTGCGAAATTTTCGTACTTTTTATAGTTTTAAATAATGACAGTTTTTATAATCCGTGTAGTCGTTGTAATAAGGATATTTGTGCGATGGAATCGAAAAAGTCATTAAAAAATGAACCGATATGTAATTATAATAATCATGAATTTATGTTACATACTTGTATATACATATTATACACTCCTGGAAATGGAAAAAAGAACACATTGACACCGGTGTGTCAGACCCACCATACTTGCTCCGGACACTGCGAGAGGGCTGTACAAGCAATGATCACACGCACGGCACAGCGGACACACCAGGAACCGCGGTGTTGGCCGTCGAATGGCGCTAGCTGCGCAGCATTTGTGCACCGCCGCCGTCAGTGTCAGCCAGTTTGCCGTGGCATACGGAGCTCCATCGCAGTCTTTAACACTGGTAGCATGCCGCGACAGCGTGGACGTGAACCGTATGTGCAGTTGACGGACTTTGAGCGAGGGCGTATAGTGGGCATGTGGGAGGCCGGGTGGACGTACCGCCGAATTGCTCAACACGTGGGGCGTGAGGTCTCCACAGTACATCGATGTTGTCGCCAGTGGTCGGCGGAAGGTGCACGTGCCCGTCGACCTGGGACCGGACCGCAGCGACGCACGGATGCACGCCAAGACCGTAGGATCCTACGCAGTGCCGTAGGGGACCGCACCGCCACTTCCCAGCAAATTAGGGACACTGTTGCTCCTGGGGTATCGGCGAGGACCATTCGCAACCGTCTCCATGAAGCTGGGCTACGGTCCCGCACACCGTTAGGCCGTCTTCCGCTCACGCCCCAACATCGTGCAGCCCGCCTCCAGTGGTGTCGCGACAGGCGTGAATGGAGGGACGAATGGAGACGTGTCGTCTTCAGCGATGAGAGTCGCTTCTGCCTCGGTGCCAATGATGGTCGTATGCGTGTTTGGCGCCGTGCAGGTGAGCGCCACAATCAGGACTGCATACGACCGAGGCTCACAGGGCCAACACCCGGCATCATGGTGTGGGGAGCGATCTCCTACACTGGCCGTACACCACTGGTGATTGTCGAGGGGACACTGAATAGTGCACGGTACATCCAAACCGTCATCGAATCCATCGTTCTACCATTCCTAGACCGGCAAGGGAACTTGCTGTTCCAACAGGACAATGCACGTCCGCATGTATCCCGTGCCACCCAACGTGCTCTAGAAGGTGTAAGTCAACTACCCTGGCCAGCAAGATCTCCGGATCTGTCCGCCATTGAGCATGTTTGGGACTGGATGAAGCGTCGTCTCACGCGGTCTGCACGTCCGGCACGAACGCTGGTCCAACTGAGGCGCCAGGTGGAAATGGCATGGCAAGCCGTTCCACAGGACTACATCCAACATCTCTACGATCGTCTCCATGGGAGAATAGCAGCCTGCATTGCTGCTAAATGTGGATATACACTGTACTAGTGCCGACATTGTGCATGCTCTGTCTCCTGTGTCTATGTGCCTGTGGTTCTGTCAGTGTGATCATGTGATGTATCTGACCCCAGGAATGTGTCAATAAAGTTTCCCCTTCCTGGGACAATGAATTCACGGTGTTCTTATTTCAGTTTCCAGGAGTGTATATGATACAGACTTGTATATACATTTTGTTATTACATGTGGTTTTCAATGTATGTTCCAGCCTGTACGGCGGGCACGGCTTAGGGATTGTCAGTAGTGCCACATAACCTGCAACTTTGACTTGACAAACATTTTCAGCTACATTGTGCACGTTAAGCCGTAGCAGCGACTCGTAAATCACAACTCGAGGCGACAATGCCAAATACGTTCGTTGTTGCGGAAAGTATATTATTAAGTCACACTAATACCCAAGAAAGGAATTAGGACCGAGCGAGGTGGCGCAGTGGTTAGCACACTGGACTCGCATTCGGGAGGACGACGGTTCAATCCCGCGTCCGGCCATCCTCATTTAGGTTTTCCGTGATTTCCCTAAATCGCTCCATGAAAATGCCGGGATGGTTCCTTTCAAAGGGCACGGCCGATTTCGATTTCCTTCCCAGTCCTTCCCTAATCCAACGAGACCGATGACCTCTCTTTCTGGTGTCCTCCCCCAAACAACTCACTCAAAGGAATTGGAGTAATCCACTGAATTACAAACCCGTGGCACTAACGTTTATTTGCAATGGGTTTTTGTTACCGTCTTCGACCATAATGAATTACCTCTAAGGAAACGATTTATTGACAACCAGTCATCACGGATTCGGAAAACATCATTCTTGTGAAACACAACTAGCTCTTCATTCCAACGAAATAATGAGTGCTATCGACAGGGGATTTCAAATTGATTCCATAGTTTTAGATTTCCAGAACACTTTTGACCCCTTTCCTCACATTCGTCTGCTAATCTAATTGCTTGCCTATGCAGTATCGCCTAAGTTGCGTGATTCGCTATGTGATGTCCTGTCAGAAAGGTCACAATTCGTAGTACCTGATAAGAAATCATCGAGTAAAACTGAAGTAATACCTGGCGTTCCCCAAGGAAGTTTTGTAGCCATCTACTATTCCTGATCAACATAAATGACATAACAGGCAATCAGAGCGTACTTCAGAGATTGTTTGCAGATGATGCAGCCATTTTCCGTCTTGTGAAGTCATCAGATGATCAAAACAAATTGTCAAATGATTTACACAAGGTATATGTGCGCAAATTGACTCTAAATAATGAAAAGGGTGAAGCCATCCACATGAGTACTGAAAGAAATCCACTAAATTTCGGTTGCGCGATAAAACACGCATATCTAAAGGCTGTAAATCCAGCTGAATACTTAGGAATTACAGTTACGAATAACTTAAACTAGAACGATCACAAAAAAATGTTTTGGGTAAACCAAACTAAAGACTGCGATTTATTGGCTGAACGCGGAGAAAATGCATCACGACTACTAAAGAGACTGATTGCACTACGCTTGTCCGCCGTCTTCTGGAATAGTTATGTGCGGTGTGGCACCGGCATCAGATGGGACTGACGGAGGACATCGAAAAAGTTCAAAGAAGGGCATATCGTTGCGTATTATCGCGAAATAGGGGAGAGAGTGCCAAAGACATAATACGAGAATTTGGGTGGCGCTCATTAAGAAAAGAAAAAGTCGTTTTTCGTTGCGGGAGGATCCTCTCGTGAAATTTCAATCACCAACTTTCGCATCCGATTGCGAAAATATTCTGTTGGCTCCCACCTACGTAGGAGGAAATGATCATCTTGATAAAATAAGAGAAATCAGAGGCCGCGCAAAGAGATTGAAGTGCTCGTTTTTCCAGCGCACCTTTCGAGAGTGTAACGGTAGAGAAATAGCTTGAAGGTGGTTCGGTGAATCCTCTGCCAGGAACTTAATTGTGAATTGCGGAGCTATCATGCAGATGTAGATGTGGAAAAGTCAATGTGTACGACAGGCAGAAGTAATAGACTACCGTAGTGGTCACGGCAATTATCTATGACAATGCTGTATACAAATTATTCAATTAACAAGTACTTTAGTGATTATAAGTTAGATTCGAAAATACAGGTGCCCTTTTACCTATAGTAGCTAAAAGTCTCTTTTATATTAAAATTTTCCACAAATATTAAGTTTTACCGGTATGCAGTCTCATAAGGTGGTTGAAAACCGTTCTAACAATACCTCATTCATCTCTGTATGATTACTATGTGTTGATGATTACTATGTGCTGAGAAGAAAGGGTGTGTTCCATCGGAAACTGTGTGACAAATCAGGTTTGAAATGCAGAATTCTCTGTATTGTGCGGTTCCAACGACATGTAGCACTGCATCACAACAACAGCAACAATAACAACAGCAGGTACTAACACGAGTCGACCTCGCGTCCTCAACCTCCCTTTTCTCTCACCCTACACCATTTTAGAACACGAACACATAAGGTACAGGTTAGGTTATACGTTATCAGTCACTTAGATTTAGATATTTCAGTAACTATTTTCATAATCATGCAATAAAACCGACGTACTATTAGCAAAATATGCTAGAAACTCATTATAATGCACTAAGTTAAAACAAAATAGTAATGTCATTGACGGCAGTAGGAAACCAATAATTTGTTCCATATTATGTCGCGGTAACTACACTTAGACACTATGGCCACATTTTGGTATACAAGTGATCTTGCAAGGAATAATAAATATTTGAAAGGGACTGATATAATTTCAAGTTCAAATTCATATAAGCGTTCGCCTAATTTTCGCTGCAGCATGCGGTCAATATACCCTGGATTGGTTCTCATTATTGTCAAATTTACTGCAATGAAATTACAGAGTTGGTGTTTAAAATTTTTCCCAACTTTTCATTCCTTGTTGACACCATAAAATATTTATTGTCGGTGCAACATGTAGCTCTTATAATATTTAACTTCCATGATTTAAATTACAATATAGTGTAGTAAGCCAGCCTTAGTTATATTGCATGAACTTTTCGAAACTGCGTCTATTTGTGGTAATTCAACTGCAGCAACTAAACTCTTCTTTCCGGTCTTGTGGTAACTCCCCGTCACTAATGAAGGTGACATTGACAATGTTTATAAAATCAAACGAGGATTAGTATTTTATTGTTTTTAAAAATATTTCTCTTTAACATCAATACATTGTTCCATTCGATAAAACCAGTCAGTCCTTAAAGCAATGATGCCCTTCTAGAGGCAATTCAGAAACCATATTTTTATAATGTTCCACTACTTCATCTGATGGCAAAAAGTCATTCCATGCATTTTATCTTTAAATTTATGAAATGAACGCACTACCAAATGAGTAAAAACGTTTTATCTTAAAAAGGAGCAGCCTGATGTAATAATTTCTTTAAAAATTTAGCTTTTCACAGAAACTGTTTTCGACACTGGGAAGAGTAAAATGCCTTCCGAGAGATTATGGTTGCATCCTGAAGCACTATAATTACTTCTTAGAATTAATGATAAAATACACTGAACAAACAATGACGGAATGCTAATCCGCATTTAACGACCAATATGCTTTGGAAAAGCAAAGCACAAGAGCTTCAAAAGTCGATGTTTTATTTAACGGCACATATTGAGAAAATAGAATAGTAGAATGGAGAAGTCATTTTCCTTACACGGAAGTTATTGTAAAGAAATTACAATGGTAGATGTTTCAATACGTTGATTACAGAGATAATACTTCAAGTTCTCTGTCCCGATGTTCATGACTGTAAATTACTTTTGTTCATTTATTTAATGCTTTTTTAACCTGAGCATAGTATGACCTTAAGACTTCTCTTGCATCTGACCAGGAGGAGCTTATAGAAAAGACATTACAAAACCTTCCATTAATAATAATAATAACAATAATGATATTAATAATACGACACTAATAAAAATAATTAGAATTATAATAGTAAAGACCAAAGTAAACATCGCAAAAAGTTTCACAAAATTCTCACATAAATATGGAGTACAGAGAAAATTCCACAGGAATGGAAATGTGCATTGATTCACCCGTTCCACTGAAAGGGCAGGGCAAGCACTCGTAATTACAAAGGTATCTCGTTATTACCAGTCACGTACAAAATTCTCTCCAAGGCATTACTCAACAGTGTAGAACACAAGCTGATACAAAGATAGCAGAATACCAAGAAGGCTTCTGAGATGAAAGATTCTGCATTGAACGGATCTCGAGTCTGCAAGCGCTCATGAAAAGCACAATGTAATTACGTTCGTGTACTTTAAGAAGGCCTACGACTTCATAGACTGGCAGACTCTCTTTGACGCACTAGAAGAATATTAAATAGGCAGGAAAACTAGGACACTCATAGGACATCACATCCAAAATAAAATTTACAGGAGAAATATTACACACATTCGAATTACGTACAACAGTCAAAAAAGGAGATGGTCTGTCACCGCTTTTATTTAACATGGTCTTGGACAAAATTATCAAACAACGAAGAAGAAAACGTTAAAGGAATTTAGTTAGGAAGAACATGTGGAAATAAGCAATCATAAAATGCCTAGCATTTGCTGATGACGTGGCAATACTCAGCAGCAATCGACAAGAAGCACAAAAAGCACTTACAGGAAGTCTCTGCCAAAAGAGGTCTACAGATATCATATTAGGAAAGAGCAACAACACACATGCCATGCACACAAAATACGGCAAGGTTAACAGAGTGGAAGATTTAAATATCTTGAATATTTTGAGCAATATGTACAATTAGGAGGATCAAACAAGGTATCCAACATAGAAAGAACAGAAAAACTTCAAAAAAGGGTACATGGCGGCATGGACCCCCTACAATAAAAAATGAAAAAAAATGAAAAAAAGTCTCAAGGCGGGCCAAACTCGGGCACTCTGCCGGAATCACTTTACGAGTCAGCAATCAAACACTGCAGAGATAGAAAAAACTGAGCGTAAATTCCTTGCACTATCTTAAGAAGAGGAGAGTGTTGTACCTTGGAAGACTTGTCAGTTTCGCCACTTGCCAGCTCTGTAACAGAAATGTAATGTATTTTCTTATTCCATTTTTTAATCATAGCACGCACTTTTGTGTGCAACAGTCTTTCTCTGAAAGTACAAAAATTACTCCGAAGTATTAACGTTTTTCCAAAGGTGAATAAATATTCTAAGGCAGACAGTAGTAAAAAACCTAGGAACAAACGTTCGATTGAAATTTAAAAGCGTTATAATGAGAAAACCTTGTCAGTATTGAATTTAATAGTTTTCCTGTTACATTTTTACTCCACTAATGACCAGTAAGTCAAGGACAACCGCCGTCGAGGACAAGGAACACAGTGTATCAGCTGCCTTATACTCCTTAATAAACAGAAGGTCGTCTCTAAACCGGAAAAAAGTCTCCTACTTTATAAATCTGTAACTTAACCAGTCACGTTGTAATCCTGCCCCATATGGGGATAAGCCTGGTCTACCCGTGTCCACAAACTTCAGGTTAGCATACTACTGAATGCTCCATGGTTCGTTAGGAATACCATGATTCACAATGATTTACAAATAAAGACTGTTCCAGAGGAGATCCGATCCAAATGTGAAAGCTTTCGTGCCAAACTTCCAGCCTCCAACACACAATTCGTGAATTGTCCACGTGTGATCACAATGGCCAGCACAGACATAAACCTCTTAAACTGCTGCTATTATCTCATCTGTAATCTAAGCTGAGGCTGCCGTCCAGTGTGCAATGTTCCAACCATTGTCTCACACATTTATGTATGTCCCAATCACACATCAATGTAAGTAATATTTTGTAATATTGTAAATTGTCATATTGTACATTACAAACTATGTTTTCCTCTTTTATTTCTCAATGTTTACTGTCCAACAGTTATGTATAACACTACTTGTAAATCTTCCATTATTTGCGGTTGCTAATGACCCAGTCATTGTAACTCAAAACTTGAATCTATGTTCTGCACTTAGTTGTATTTTGTGATGTTGTGGTGTTTTTATTGTCAGTCTGCCAAACGTTTTACGCCATTACTGTCACGTTCTAGTAAATGTAAGAAATGTTATATAGTTGGATCTAAGGACCCTCGGATCGGAAATATATAAAATAAAGTAAGTGACAGAAAATTAAGTAGTAGTATTACCAACAACCAATTACAAATAAAAAGCATTTTGAAATACAAGCGATTGAAAACTAACGCAGATCTTCAGTTTCAGTACAGGTGAAACTGTCAAGATATTAAAAAAACTCAGTCAATTTGCAAATAGCAAATTTTTCGTGGTAAACGACTTTTTCAGGTTTCAAGAAACAAGACTGTGTGACGGTGTAGTATTAGCTTAACGTTATGTAACTAGTTTTGAAAATGTGTAGGACTTTGCTCTCCATAAAATTCTATAACTTAAGAATTAAAATTTGGTTTAATATATAGGGTGTCATAAACTAAAGTTCCGGTTTCAAAACGCAGTGGGAAGAGAAACACTGCTCCGAATAACGTCAGAATATACACAGCGACAGTCTTGCGGCACACGGCTGTTCCTCAGTTTGGGTCCGAGACGCCCAATATGATTTCTCCATGAATAATCTCGCGCTGCTAGCAAAACAGAAAAAAATTAACGAATATTTTACCAATAGATGACGCTGTAAGTGTCATAAAGGCTACAAATGACAGCTGAATCGCAATGCGACGGCCACGGTTTGAGTTGCACATTATACCGTAAGTATATGTGCGTGACTGAACAAGTTCGGGAGGAAACAGTTGTACAATGTTAGTTACGTAAGCCCATACACCACGGTAAACACTTATGACGTTTGATTGCAAAAATCTGTTTTCAACTGTACTGAGGCTAAAAGACGCATAAAAAACGCAAATGACATTTTAATTGTCCTGGGGCCAGAAATATAAAGAGCGAAATAACATCGGTTTTTTATGGTCCTTGGGCCAAAAATGAGATATAAAGCGAAAGAAATCGGTTTCTAACTGTCGTGAGACTGGCGCAAGACATGTTCAATATCCTGTCCACCGTTTTCTGCCATACGTTGAAATCGAGAAACAGCACATTCCACAACGGATTGGAATGTCTCGGGGCTCACGTTCAGAATGCATTGGGCATTGAGTGCCCTCAATTCAGCTACGTTCATAACAACATCCTTTACACCGAAGCGCCAAAGAAACTGGCATAGGCATCTGTGTTCAAATACAGAGAAATGTAAATAAGCAGAATACGGCGCTGCGGTCGGCAACGCCTATATAAGACAAGTATGTGGCGCAGTTCTTAGATCGGTTACTGCTGCTACAATGGCACCACGAGCGAATGGACACATCATCTCTGAGGTAGGGATGAAGTGGAAATTTTCCAGTACGAGCATTTCAAGACTGTATGGCGAATATCAGGAATCCGATAAAACATCAAATCTCCGACATCGCTAGGCCGGAAAAAGTTACTGCAAGAACGGGACCAACGGCGACTGAAGAGAAGCGTTCAACGTGACAGAAGTGCTGCCCTTTCGCAAATTGTTGCAGATTTCACTTCTTGGCCATCAGCAAGTGTCAGAGTGCGAACCATTCAACGAAACATCACCGATACGGGCTTTCGAAGCCGAAGGCCCTCTCGTGTACCCTTGATGACTGCACGACACAAAGCTTTACGCCTCGCCTGCGCCCCTCGACACCGACATTGGACTGTTGATGACTGGAAACATGTTGCCTGGTCGGTCGAGTCTCGTTTCAAATTGCATGGCGCAGATGGACGAATAGGCGTAGGAAGACAACCTCATGAATCGTTGGACCCTGAATGTCAGCAGCGGACCTTTCAAGATGGTGGAGGCTCTTTAATGGTATGAGGCGTGTACGGTTGGAGTGATATGGGATCCCTGATAGTCTAGATACGACTCTGACAGGTGACACGTACGTATATACCCTGTCTGATCATCTGCAACCGTTCATGTCCATCGTGTATTCCATAGTCCAGAATTACTACAGAGTGGCTCCAGGAATACTCTTCTGAGTTTAAACACTTCCACTGACCACCAAACTCCCCAGACATGAAAATTATTGAGCATATCTGGGACACCTTGCAAAGTGTTGTTCAGAAGAGATCTCCACCCCTTCGTACTCTTACGGATTTATGGACAGTCCAGCAGGATTCATGGTGTCAGTTCCTTCCAGCATTACGTCAGACATTAGTCGAGGCCATGCCACGTCGTGTTGCGTCACTTATGCGTGCTCGCGGGGCCATATGCAATATTAGGCAGGTGTACCAGTTTCTTTGGCTCTTCAGCGTATAAAACCCCACAGCTAGAAATCCCAGGCCAGGCCAGGCTGTAGTGAAATGGCGGCTGATAATTTTAGCATTTCCGAAATGCCTCTTCAGCTGCCGTTGTGCAATGTACGGAAGAGCGCCATCTTGCATAAAAATGATGTTACCCACACACTCACGCTGTTGGCGGGTTGGAATGACGTTGGTGCGCAAAAGACTCTTACAGCTGTTACCAGTGATGTTACACGTAACAGGACTCGCAGGACTCATCTCCTCGAAAAAATATGTCTCTAAAATAAACGATGCCGTCAACCAGCGCCACACAGTCACCTTTGCACAATGAGGTGATACTGACTGACGTAGTGCGAATTTTCCGTTCCCCATATTCTGCATTTTTTGCGTATTGACATGTTTGTGGAGATGGAAATAGGCTTCGTCTGTCCACAGAATGTTCCTTGGCCATTTACTGCCCACTTTCATGCGAGCAAGAAATTCCAGAGCGAACATGTGCGACGTTCGGGCAATTCCCGGAGCACTACCTGTTTGCACACCACCGGACGACCCCGCCTGCAGCGCTGTGACACATCGTCGACGGATGTCGGAGAAACTGCTTTCCACCCTCTGCCACACTGCGCTTGAAAAGCACCTGTCATTTTCTCCAGACCCTTAGTACATATTCGATCAATGCCTTTTTTTCATGCCTTTGAGTGTTCGGGACTCCTACAGGGCTACAGGCGCACAGTTACCGTTCCTGTAAAAGAGCTTTGCCGTTACCGCGCCACCCTTCGTGGAGACAGTCATGTTGGGTACCTCAGACCCAAACTGAGGAACAGCTTTGTGTCGCCGGTCTGTTGGTGTGTATATTCTGATGCGCATATTCTGACGTTTAAGGTAAAACTTCTGTTTTTTTTTTTTTTTTTTTTTTTTTTTTTTTTTTTTTTTTTTTTTTTTTTTTGTTACTTGCCGTTTCAATCTGCGTTAATAATATGCTGTTCAAATTCGATGTTATTCCGAGAAGTAGTTCTCAGTCTCTAGCGTTCTGAAACTGAAACTTTAATTATGGAAATCCTGTATTATATAGAACTTAAATGTTTAGAACCAAAAATATTTGCACATTTTGCACAAAACACGACCTCATGTTTCACAACAACAAAAGCAGTGGGATAATGACCGGACCAGCTTATGGCGGTCTCTAGAGCACATTCCTTGACGTGGTTCTAAAACTGGTGTTTCAATTCTGTCAGTCTCTTGCAACAAAGTTACCTACTTATCGCGATACCACTTGCACGAATAGAATATGTTAATCAAATTATCTTCGGATGTTAGTGGCATGAACAAGTTGCTGAATCTCTGAAAACTATCCTGTGGAACTTAACGGGGAAGTTTCATTATTGGAAGGGCAGCCTGATAATGGATTCTCTGTCTCGCCTACCATTTGTCCGTGATATTCTAAGGAAGTAGGTTGTACTGTACGGTAAGGCAGTTACTCTGCCAACGCCTTTCTTCCCAATCTTCATTCCACGCGGTACATACCCTCCCTTTGCTCACCGATTTGGTCACGGATACATAACTGCTCGTTGAGCGTTGCGTCCATTGAGAAGACGTCCACGTTCTCACAGGGTTCAGTGGAGCTTCCTACCGCTTTTGCTGAGATACGTCTGCTTTATGTTCAAAGATAAACGTTCTTGTCCCTCCGTATTGTTGTGATGCTGACACTTGGTAATGACAAAATTGTTATGGTTTTCGTGGCCACTTCTTGGCAAACTGCCTGATGGTTTCTGCTTCGAGTTCTTCGGCCGACGTTTGTCTGATGATTTTTCTGATGTTTCTCAAGCGCGAGAGGCTGGCATTGTCAAAGATTCATCCTCCTTTGCTGTTGGTAGACTGGACCGAGCTCGCGGGCGCAGACTATCATGTATTTAGCGCGCCGACGTCCAAGGACTTCACCGCGGGCATTTCCGATGCGGTTCTCCTCTTCCTACCTGCAACGGTCGTTCGCTGCAGCACGGGAACCAGGATCCGTTTACACTGAGGCTTTTTTTTCTTTCTTTTTGAAGCTATTCTCGTGTTTGTGTATTTCTACAGCTTCTCTAAACAAGTGGGTGGGATAGCTCTTTTCTACAACCAGAACTTCCGTGCCGGCGAATTTTACAACGTGGTCGGTGTCACATACCGCGAGCTCTGCCATTGACGATTCCTCCGCCTGCCTCAACCTGCAATGTCGCTTATGTTCTGTGATCCTGGTGTTGATTGATGCCGGCCGGTGTGGCCGTGCGGTTCTAGCCGCTTCCGTCTGAAACCGCACGCCTGCTACGGTCGCAGGTTCGAATCCTGCCTCGGGCATGGATGTGTGTGATGTCCTTAGGTTAGTTAGGTTTAAGTAGTTCTAAGTTCTAGGGGACTGATGACCACAGATGTTAAGTCCCATAGTGCTCAGAGCCATTTGAACCATTTTTGTTGATTGATCGTCCAGTCGTTCTAACATAGACTTTCCCGTATGTGCATGGTATGCGGTATATTCCCAACATTGCAAGTAAGTCCCTTTTCAGCTTTGCCGATCTGAGACACCCTTTGATTTTCTTTGTCGGTTTGCAAATAGTCTTTAGGCCACGTTTGCACAATATACGTCCGATTCCATCCGTCACTCTCGCAATGTATAGCAGAAAGGCCGTATCCGTTATTTATTTTTCCAGTGAGTCACTTCGCCGAGCGTTTGACTCTGTAATACTTCTAATATAACTTGTGGAGTCCCCAATTTTCAGGTGTCGCATTTAGCGTGTGAGGTGCTGCGGCTCACATATTCATCCTGTTCACGTTACGACCTTCTGGCTCGGGTGGTGATCTGAAAGTTTATTCTGGTATCGGTCCGCGGGTGTCGGTTTTCTGTACACGCTGTGTCCCAGGTTTTCACCCTCCCATGTGACCAGCTCATCTAAAAACCGAAGTTGTTTGTCCTGGCCACGAAACTGTCGTGATTTTCGTAAATGTAAACTTAACAGAACAATTAAATTTTTGTCTCCTTTAATCATATCACAATAAAACACTGTGCCTGGAGTATGTCGAATTGCAAACTAATGAGCAAGAGACAGACGTAATATCAGAAAGCGTGCCTAGTATTACACTGCAGTAAAAATAATCTTTAACACGCAGTGTAGGATACAGATACTGGAACAGTCACTCATTTTCTATGGTCAGTTGTTCGGAAAAGATTCAAGAATTAGGTAGTTACTGTTTCTTTCTGTGGTATGGCTTCTTCAGTGACCTATTTTTTACGGATAAACTGGTATAACATCCAGTAATTTCATCAATTTTTACTGGCAATCTCATCGTTTTCAGCCGACTTTATGAAGGCGGAAGTGAAGTGCTGTGAATTATTATTCTACTGAAACTTGAGCAAAATGACCAACAGCCAACCATATCTCTGCGCAGTGCAGTGTAATTCGTGTTTGCGCCAGATCTTCCTAAATAATCATCACTGACTCTGTCTTGATTAAAATAAAGGGACTGAGAGGCTGAGTCTATTTCTCAGTGTTCCGCTGAGCATCTACAGTTACTGAAAACCTAGTCTGCTGCACGGAACTTACAACAGCTATGCCACGGATGTCTGCTGTACTAATTCTACGTCTGCCGGAGCAGACAAGTATTACAGGATGGTTTTACTTATTTTGTGCTCTGCAAAAATACCTCGAGAAGCACATGATTCATGGTACGATATTCGGGATGAGTGTTTGCCAATATGAGTTTCTAGTACAATACAACTAATCACCGGTCCGTAGCGTTGGCATAACAAATAGTTGCCTTTTTTTTACATTTGCTTAATGGCCTTACTACGCTATGTGTTCAGTTTGGTGGCATCTGATGGTGCTTATTGCCAATTTTACTACTGACGACAGCCTGTAATGGATCAACATTTTCGAACTGTGTGAAACCGCTAAAAAAGAAAGAAAAAAAAGAAACAGGTGTCCCTAGTAAAGGACTACACAACTGCTAATGCGGCTTGAGGAGTCTTCAGTCACTGTGAAACCCACAACTTTGTAAGAAGATTTTAGTGAAAAGAAACATTTTAAACATTTCTTAATATTAACAATGTCCTGTTTTTGGCTGTGGCTACCCTATGTACAAAATAGTACGTAATCTTTTAAAACAACCTCATTTATTCATCAGCCTCAGTTGCACACTTTTCAATGCATGTTATGTTTCAATCTCTCTATATCACCTTCCGATGTGTGTGGTTGTGCCAGGAGCCCATCATGTCTGCGTAAACATTCTGATACGAGGTTCTGACGGTTGTCTCTGACAGGTCGCTGACGCAACTGCATAGATATAAAGATGATCTAGACAGATCGAAACGTTTTCTGTATTTAAAAATGTCCAATTGCGGCTGAGGAAAAATGAGAATTTCCTTAAATATCAATACACTTGCTGTTTTCTCGCGACGAATGTGTCGGCCACAGCTACAAGCACTTTTGTTGTAAAATTCAGAAATACGAATTCTTTTCGCTATGTCTACGTGGCACAGAGGCTTCGATGGCTACAGCAGAGTCAGAGGGGTTGACTGACGTGCAGGCGTTAAGCAGAGAGAGAGAGAGAGAGAGAGAGAAACACCGTAGTTCCGGCAGAGAGTACAGAGGGCGCCGACTTTGCCGCACTATATCGCAGCGCCTGTCACGTGTGCGAAATTAGAGCATTGCTCAGTGTCCTTCCCCCTCGCTGGGCGACGACAGAAGAGCGAAGTGAACCGGAGTTCAACTCGAGAGTCAGCAGGTCTACTTCTGGGACCGACGTCCTGCCAGCGGATCACAGGTTATCACCGTGTCAGACGGCTGCCGCTCTGTGAATGAAATTAGAACTTCTGGACACTGTAAACTAACCTCATTACGATTTCGATACGAAGTGATTAACAGTCAAGTATTGTTTCTAGCGTCGATGCTCTTCAGACGTGAGTTAAGTGCTGTATATACAACACTGAAGCGCCGAAGAAACTGGTACAGGCACGTTTATTCGAATAGAGAGACATAGACATGTAAACAGGCATAATATGGCACTGCTGTCAGCAACGCCCGTGTAACACAACAAGTGTCTGGCACGGTTGTTAGATCGGTTACTGCTGCTACAATGGCAGGTTATCAAGATTTCAGTGAATTTGGACGTGGTTTGTAGTCATCGCACAAGCGATGGGACACAGCATCTCCCAGGGAGCGATCAAGAGGGAATTTTTCAGTACGACCATTTCACGACTGTACCGTGAATATCATGAATCCGGTAAAATATCAAATTTCCGACTACGATGCAGCCGGAAAAAGATCCTGCAAGAACGGGACCAACGACGACTGAAGAGAATCATTCAACGTGACACAAGTGCAACCCTTCCTCAAATTGCTGCAGATTTCAGCGCAGGACCATCAACAAGTGTCAGTGTGCAAACCATTCAATGGAACATAATTGATATGGGCTTTTGGAGTGCAAGGCCCACTCTTGTACCCTTGATGACTGCACGACACAAAGATTTACGCCTCACGTGGATCTTTCATGACCGGCATTGAGCTGCTGATGACTGGAAACATGTTGCCTGGTCGGACGAGTCTCGTTTCAAATTGTATCGAGCGGATGGACTTGTACGGGTATGGAGACAACCTCATCGCTCCATGGATCCTGTATGTTCAAGGGACTGTTCAAGCTGGTGGAGGCTCTCTAATGATGTGGGGCGTGTGCAGCTGGAGTGGTTTAGGACCCCTGATATGTGTATATACGACTCTGACAAGTGAGACCTACGTAAGAATCTTGTCGGATCACCTACATCCATTGATGTCCATTGTGATTTCCGACGGGCTTGGACAATTCCAGCAGGACAATGCGACACCCCGCACATGCAGAATTACTACAGAGTGGCTCCAGGACTAATCTTCTGAGTTTAAACACTTCCACTGGCCACCAAACGTCCCAGACATGAACTTTATTCAGCATATCTGGGATGCCTTGCAACGTGCTGTTCATAAGAGTTCACCACCCCCTCGCACGGTTACGGATTTATACACAGCCCTGCAGGATTCATGGTGACAGTTTCTTCCAGCACTACTTTAGACATTGGTCGAGTTCATGCCACGTCGTGTTGCGGCACTTCTGCATGCTCCCAGGGGCACCACACGATATTAGGTAGGTGTACCAGTGTCTTTGGCTCTTCAGTGTATATTCAGAAAAAATGTGGACTCTTACTCAGAACTGTCACTCAGTAGTTTTGCTAGCCACCTCGTGAGAACTGGTATAATATTTTATGAGTGCTCTGAGCAGCAAATGGTGGAAATGGAATATTTCACAAGCGCTTTATGTACCACATTCACCAATCTAATTCGAGCTGGCGTCCCTAAAAGGCCCGTCGCAGAAAACTGTCACAAAAAATGTCAAATGAAAGTCATGGAGGTAAAAAAAGAAGGGAGTTGTCATTACATCACAGACGTGAAGCCGACTTCCGATATCCTAAGCAGCCCAAAACGTTAGTTTCACTGCATTCATACCTCCATGGTTCTCCGCGGTGGCCGGCCGTTGTGGCCGAGTGGTTCTAGGCGCTTCAGTCTGGAACCGCGCGACCGCTACGGTCGCAGGTTCAAATCCTTCCTCGGGCATGGATGTGTTTGATGTCCTTAGGTTAGTTAGGTTTAAGTAGTTCTAAGTCCCATAGTGCTCAGAGCCATTTGAACCATTTTTTCTCCGCGGTGATACTTCTCCGTACCATCACCCAGACGTGCCCGTGCCCAGTTTCCACCGTGTTGGGTACTTTGATTGTGTAGAGACTTAGTTTTTCCATCAAAAATGTCATATTGCGTTGTTTACTGTCGTACTCAGCGATCAGATCTAATCTATAGTTTAAAGGAATCAGATTTCATTCCTAAGTGGAACCGTGAATGCAATATTCTGTCTCGTATACATGAATTTTTGCACTGTATACTTTTATTGTAGTGGTTTTATTTCTGTCATTTGACTTTAGAGTTGCCTTACTATACTCAGTGTCCCTTCTTTCTCTTCTTCCCTGTGTGTTTTTTTTTCATTGCCCTCCAAATCGCAAACGCTCCGCCACACCAACCACACTGTATCAACAATCTACACGCCGCACAACACACGGCTGCGTAGACGCGCTGATTTTTGGGGCATCATCTCATTTCCTAAAGTCCTCCCACCGGTTATTATTCATTGTTCGCATGGACTCCCTCCCTTAAAAAATATTCTGGCTAGAACAGCCGGAGACAACAACCGTGGGTGAGTTTTGTGTGATGATTGTATTAATGTGTATGTGTACTTTGCACCCTTTCTGAAGAACGTTTTTACTGAAAAATTATGCGAACACACTTCTCGTTGTGCCTGCTTGCTGCTCAGTGTGTGAGTAGCAAGCTATCCGTTTTACAGTTTAGTTATCCCTCATGAAGCTTGCTGTAAATAATCCATCGCACTGCAACAGGAATAATGATATATACAATTACAATACCGGAAGTAAAAATGACATTAAAAACGCCACATTAACGTTGTCTGTAGCACAAACAGGGCTTCACAATGCTGCAACCAAAAGTTCTGATCACTTGTCCATTGATTAAAACGACTGACAGCAAAGTAAAATTTGAAACTAAACTGATAACGTTTCTCTTTGACAGCTCCTCCTATTCAGCGGAAGATTGTCTGTTATTGTAATGTGTTAATCGTGATGGGTAGGAATTACTGATTAACATCTGTCTGACTTTAATCAAAAACCAAAAAATTAATAGATGATCAGCATGGAGGCATAGTTACATTTGAATGTAAGTTTGGTTATTGCTGAAAAACTGACAGAGTTACTGGCGAGAGATACTCAGGAAAAAGAAGCAAGTAATCTATTGCTGGAAAGACAGGCCTGCATCTTACACAGGCTGTGCTATCATTACCAAAAAAAAAAATTACTTTCATACATGTTATAGAAAAAGGTCCATTTTCTGGGGTCTTAAGCCTTTGAGACCATTCCCTTAATCACGTTTGTAGCATTCCGTAATGCTGAAGATGTGTAAACTACTGTGAGACTAATGCACTGACCATCTAACAAAACAAGAACTCCATTCCGCGTGGAGGCATGCCTCTACGCAGTTCTGCTTCTTTGATATGTCAATAACTGTACACTTTGTTGACATACGCTAGATTCAATAGCATGCTTTGCTTCTTTCTTCATTCCATAGGTTTATGGGCTTACAAGAACACGTAGGTACGTTTTTCGCAAACCTGAACATTATAAATGTTGTGCATAGTAGCAGTTACATTAACGAGACCAAATTACTAGAGCAAATTCCCATTCAAGAAAAGAAAAACGTTCGAAATTGCCTCCCCTGCATTATGTTATTCATGTAAGCACTGTAACTTTAGTATTTAAAACAGCTGTTTCTCGCACACGACAGAAATACTGAACAAGAAGCAATCGTCAACAGTGGTCTACTAATGTTTTGGGCTGTTTAAGATGGTGGTAGGCCCCGTCCATTTTGGTTTCAAACAACGTACTGCGTAAGTCTGTATCGCTATTTTCCTTCTTTTTTTACCTGCATGATGACACTACCATTCCAAAAAAATGGTGCAAATGGCTCTGAGCACTATGGGACTCAACATCTATGGTCATAAGTCCCCTAGAACTTAGAACTACTTAAACCTAACTAACCTAAGGACATCACACACATCCATGCCCGAGGCAGGATTCGAACCTGCGACCGTAGCGGTCACGCGGTTCCAGACTGAAGCGCCTTTTACCGCACGGCCACACCGGCCGGCACTACCGTTCCGTAATAATACCTGTGTACTTTGATATTTCTGTATTCCGCGCCGAATACATTATATCGGTTTTTGTGACCGTACTGACTCATTACAAAGGCTCGTTGGTGACTTCAAATGGCACTTGTCGTTAAAAGTTATGGCAAAATACAGTACCGTGCATTTCAAAAGTTGTTGCAAGTGATTTAGTACATCGGCTTTTACTGGTTTTTATTGTGGAACGATAATGAGAACTTATCATTGAATGTTTGGATTGATCTCTGTTATTTTTGGACGAAGAATAAGATGTTTACTTTCGTAAATAACAATTCGTTTATCCAACCCAGGTGAGTTAATTTGAGGAACAGGTAATTTCACACCAGACTTGGATCATTCCAAGTTCCTTCTCAGCCATTCCTGTGTAGTCAGATATAGTAAAACAAGGCTGGAATATTATCGGAAAATAGTGAATATTAGGGGGATAGTAACACAGGCTCAGCATTCATGTGGAGTTCCTTTAGGTCGATGGCTCGATCTAGGTGCGTTCAGGTCCCTTACGGAGTAGTTGTTTGATAAAACAACGTATCCTGTGTAAAGTTAGTCCACAGAAGAAGTCGGGGTGCCACAACAAGATCCACAGTGAAGTGACATACTGGCACTAACAATGTGTCATCTTGTAAGGAAATGCTGCAACAAAGTTGTTGGATATCTTGAAACTTTAAGAGTTACATTTGAAACGGTGCCTTACTCCCTTTCATTGTACACGATACACACGTCATAATATTTGTATAGGCATGTGTAAAAGAGCTTGTAACGTAGGATTTGGGTGGTGAGTGGTTCCAGCTCGTAATGTGCAGGAGTGATATTACGTTGGCAAACAATGTTTATTAAAAATAATTCCTCTAGAACGAATATAACACCAGACTAACAATCTGAACTCAAATATGCGGCCCAGTTATAGTTCATGAATTATTGGTATTAGAAAAAAACAATAAACGAATTAAAATTTCTTCAGCACAATTATAAAACAACATGAAATTCTCACCGCTCCGATATGGGATGATAACAAGAACACAAATGCTCACTATAGTGGGCCCTTTGGTCTGAAAATGCTATAAGCACAAAATGAAGAATAGCGTTCAACCAGAACTGTCTTAATTTAGTCAATAAATCAGGTTACCAGCTCTCAGACTTTATAACTTGGCAATCATACGTTTACAATAAAACCAAACACTCACCAGCTACTGACTACTAGCTAAAGTCTTACCAACCAACTAGGATACGACCTACGCAAAATCGGCAATTACAGTTCTGTGTTCAAATACACATACAATCTTGGTTACGATCAACGTAATGATTACACCGGGGTTTATGGAGGACGCCTAGCCTGCAGATAAACGCACTGAGCCATAAAACACAACGCTGTGAATATAGTCCCTACTATGACTTGCAAAATTGTTACACGCAGTGCGTATGCTTGCACCCTTCAATGTACGCTATTCACAACAGAATTAAACTGGTCGGATAGCATTGTCGGCCACCAAAGCAGTTAGTGATCTTCCTGTAATAAGGAAGCTTCAATTTGTGTATCCGGGGTTTATGGAGGACGCCTAGCCTGCAGATAAACGCACTGAGCCACAAAACACAACGCTGTGAACATAGTCCCTACTATGACTTGCAAAATTGTTACACGCAGTGCGTATGCTTGCACCCTTCAATGTATGCTACTCACAACAGAATTAAACTGATCGGATAGCATTGTCGGCCACCAAAGCAGTTAGTGATCTTCCTGTAATAAGGAAGCTTCAATTTGTGTATCTTCTGGAGTCACTGTCCTCTCGTCCGGAAGACAGACAAACTGCAATCCCGGTCTTTGTGCCCACACTCTGCGGCCAACCCAGCGTTAGTGGATTCAAAGTCCCGACTCCTCGGCACACCAGCTCTGCGGTCGACTTCGTTCTACATCTACATCTACATTTACATGGATGGTCTGAAAATGACATTTAAGTGCCTGGCAGAGGGTTCATAGAACTACCTTCACAATTCACTATTATTCCAATTTCGTAAAGCGCCCGGAAAGAACGAACATCTATATCTTTCCGTGCGAGCTCTGATTTCCCTTATTTTATCATGGTGATCATTTCTTCCTATGTACGTCGGCGTCAACAAAATATTTTCACATTCGGAGGAGAAAGTTGGTGATTGGAATTTCGTGAGAAGATTCCTCCTCAACGAATAACGCCTTTGTTTTAATGATGTCCATCCCAAATCCTGTATCATTTTAGTGACACTCACTCCCCTGTTTCGCGATAATACAAAACGTGCTGCCCTTATTTGAACTTTTCCGGTGTACTCCGTCAATCTTGTCTGGTGATCTCACACAGCGTAGCAGTATTCTAAAAGAGGACGGACAAGCGTAGTGTAGACAGTCTCTTCAGTAGATCTGTTACATTTTCTGAATGACCTCCCAATAAAACGCAGTCTTTTCTTAACATTCCCCACAACATTTTCTATGTGTTCATTCCAATTTAAGTTGTTCTTAATTGTAATTTCTGGGTATTTAGTTGAATTTACGGCCTTTAGATTTGACTGATTTATCGTGTAACCGAAGTTTAACGGATTCCCTTTAGCAGTCATGTGGATGACCCGACACGTTTCGTTATTTAGGCCCCATAGCAAATTTTCGC
Organism: Schistocerca cancellata; assembly: GCF_023864275.1. NCBI lineage: Eukaryota > Metazoa > Arthropoda > Insecta > Orthoptera > Acrididae > Schistocerca > Schistocerca cancellata. The sequence goes on from NC_064628.1 coordinate 665,648,939, forward strand.
ACCAAACAGATATATTTTCTAAATTATTTTGCAATTTGTTTTGATCTTCTGATGACTTTATTAGTCGATAAACGACAGATTCATCTGCAAACAGCCCAAAAGGGCTGCTCAGATGGTCTCCCAGATCGTTTATATAGATAGGGAACAGGAAAAGATCTACAACACTGCCTTGGGGAACGCCAGAAATCACTTCTGTTTTACTCGATAACTTTCCGTCATTTAATACGAACTGAGACCTCTCTGACAGGAAATCACGAATCCAGTCACATAACTGGGACGATATTCCATAAGAACGCAATTTCACTACAAGCTTCTTGTGTGGTACAGCGTCAAAAGCCTTCCGGAAATTCAGAAGTACGGTGTCCATTTGAAACCCCTTGTCAAAAGCAACACTTCGTGCGAGTAAAGCGCTAGTTGCGTTTCACAAGAACGATGTTTTCTAAATCCGTGTTGACTGTGAGTCAATGGACCGTTTTCCTCGAGGTAATTCACAAAGTTTGAACACAATATATGTTCCAGAATCATGCTGCATATCGACGTTAATGATATGGGCCTGTAATTTAGTGGATAACTCCCACTACCTTTCTTGAACATTGGTGTGACCTGTGCAACTTTCCAGCCTTTGGGTACGGATCTTTCGTCGAACGAACGGTTGTATATGATTGTTAAGTTTGGACCTATTGCATCAGCATACTCTGAAAGGCACCTAATTGGTATACAGTCTGGATCAGTAGATTTGCTTCTATTAAGTGATTTAAGTTGCTTCACTACTCCCGGTCGGCTGCCCACCGACCTACTGCCCCTTCACTTGCTGGGTGCTCGCACCTCCACCCTAACACCACTGGAGTCGATGACCACGCAGACAGCGAGCTATCTGGTGGTGCGCACCCGTAAAAGCAAACAGAACTCTCTCTGACCGAAAGCCAAGCGAAAAGTTCTGCTTGACATGAGTGATGTCCTCAGATCTTCATAGCAACTGCATATATTAGTATTTCTTTGATTTAAATGCCTTAGCGATGAGTTCAAATATTAGTAAGAGTGTATGATCCTCCGTTGCTCTTTATGGTCTTCTGTTTGGCGGCGTGGTACCCAACAGTCACGTACCTTTGAATACCCTAACCGAAGGGCTAGTGTGTCATCACTACCAACAGAGACGTGAAGTTGAGCACCGAGGTTTTTGATTGTGATCCGTCGATCATCTTGAATCAGAGTGTTCGCACGTTCCACGATTGCAGGAATCACAGCTGTGTGCGGCCAGCCGGCACGTGGGGGATCGGAGAGGTTTGCACGACCTTGTTGCGATGACGATTGAATCCTCGCTCGACGGCTCACCGTGCTTTTGTTTTCTGCCACATCTCCGTAAACATTTTGCAAGCGCGTTGGCATATCTCTGATAATCCGGTTTTCCGCCAAAAGAAACTAAATGAAAGCTTTCTGATTGGAACGCACCTCCGTAACAGACGCCATTTTGGACGCTACGTATAATGTCGCCACCTTCCGGAACTTCATGAAACTATAGGGGCTGCAGCGGGAACATTCCACGAATTCCTCGATGCAATAATTTACCAACAGGCGTATGTATTGTAGAAATTTATTTTATGATCTTACGTGCTACCAGTTTCGGCATTACATTGATGCTATCTTCAGGCCCCACACGTCATAGTCGTAAAATCGCTAGACGGAAGGAGCCATATAACTGGATCTGTGAATCTGTCTGTGTCACCTGGCCACCGAGAGCCATATAACTGGATCTGTGAATCTGTCTGTGTCACCTGGCCACCGAGAGCTGTTGCATAACTACACTACTGGCCATTAAAATTGCTACACCAAGAAGATGACGTGCTACAGACGCGAAAATTAACCGACAGGAAGAAGATGCTGTGATTTGGAAATGATTATCTTTTCAGAGCATTCGCACAAGGTTGGCTCCGGTGGCGACACCTACAACGTGCTGACATGAGGAAAGTTTCCAACCGATTTCTCATACACAAAAAGCAGTAGACCGGCGTTGCCTGGTGAAACGTTGTTGTGATGACTCGTGTAAGGAAGAGAAATGCGTACCATCACGTTTCCGACTTTGATAAAGGTCGGATTGTAGCCTATCGCGATTGCGGATTATCGCATCGCGACATTGCTGCTCGAGTTGGTCGAGATCCAATGACTGTTAGCAGAATATCAAACCAGTGGGTCCAGGAGGGTAATACGGAACGCCGTGCTGGATCCCAACGGCCTCGTATCACTAGCAGTCGAGATGACAAACATCTTATCCGCATGGCTGTAACGGATCGTGCAGCCACGTCTCGATCCCTGAGTCAACAGATGGGGACGTTTGCAACACAACAACCATCTGCACGAACAGTTCGACGACGTTTGCAGCAGCATGGACTATCAGCTCGGAGACCATGGCTGCTGTTACCCTTGACGCTGCATCACAGACAGCAGTGCCTGCGATGGTGTACTCAACGACGAACCTGGGTGCACGAATGGCAAAACGTAATTTTTTCGGTTGAATCCAGGTTCTGTTTACAGCATCATGATGGTCGCATCCGTGTTTGACGACATCGTGGCGAGCGCACATTGGATGCGTGTCTTCGTTATCGACATACTGGAGTGTCACACGGCGTGATGCTATGGGGTGCCATTGGTTACACGTCTCGGTCACCTCTTGTTCGCACAGACGGCGCTTTGAACAGTGGACATTACATTTTAGATGTGTAACGACCCGTGGCTCTACCCTTCATTCGATCCCTGCGAAACCCTACATTTAAGCAGGAGAATGCACGACCGCATGTTGCAGGTCCCGTAGGGGCCTTTCTGGATACAGAAAATTTTCGACTGCTGCCCTGGCCAGCACATTCTCCAGATCTCTCACCAATTGAAAACGTCTGGTCAATGCTGGCCGAGCAACTGGCTCGTCACAATACGCCAGTCACTACTCTTGATGAACTGTGGTATGGTGTTGAACCTGCATGGGCAGCTGTACCTGTACACGCCATCCAAGCTCTGTTTGACTCAATGCCCAGGTGTATCAAGGCCGTTATTACGGCCAGAGGTGGTTGTTCTGGGTACTAATTTTTCAGGATCTGTGCAACCAAATTGCGTGAAAATGTAATTACATGTCAGTTCTAGTATAATATATTTGTCCAATGAATACCCGTTTATCATCTGCATTTCTTCTTGGTGTAGCAATTTTAATGGCCAGTAGTGTATTTGATTCACGGGCCCAGTTATATGGCTCCTTCCGTGTAGCGATTTTATGACTCTGACCTGTGGGGCCTGAAGATGGCATCAATGTAATGCCGAAACTGGTAGCACATAAGAAGTTCATAAAATAAATTTCTACAATACATTCGGCTGTTGGATAATTATTGCCTCAAGGAATGCATGCCAGCCATTTTCCCATGGTCCATAAAGGATCAACGAAGACATTCCACGAAGTCCCACAGTAAATTCAGCATTTTTTCTACTAAATTTGGCGAAGAAAAGAAATGTTGCATTGCATATTAAACGCCCCTCATAATACCTCTGTCAGCAACAGTGGCTGCAGCCAGTATGGGTAGGAGGCGAGTTTTGATTAAAAGACTAAATCATCTGTATTGTTTATGCCAGAGTTCATAGATCTTAGTGGCTTGCATCTCTCTCAGCAACGCATGATAAAATGTTTTCAGTGGGTTGGAGACGTGGAGAACATGGTGACGACCCCTACGTCGACATTTGAGGGACAGCAAAGGATATCTGTTGAAAGATAGACACAGTCACCTCAGACGTAGAGCACAGACAACGGCATCAACACGTGAGACACGTAACGCCTGCAATACAAATCACGAGATATGCTTACAAGAGATTATCTTCATGTGTAACTAGTGGCAAGCAATACTATCACTCCAGGTGCTGACATCTACGACACGATGTTAACGTTCGTTCTCCATGGAGTCTTCTCTCAGGGAGATGTTCACTGTGATGCTGTACACACAGAGGAAACTCGATGGAAAAAAATTTTGCCTCTCCCGTATCCTGTGTTGTCGATAGGTGTACCACTCATGTCGTAACGTTGTTAAGCGTTGTGAAATGGAACAAGCACATTAAGCAGGTAATAGGGAAGAAGGATGATCTACGACGGATTCTTAAGGAATATGCTGCTCGTCTACGAATGATACCGCGTATAGAACACTTGTGCGGTCCATTCTTGAGTGCTGCTCGAGTATTTGTGACCCCCACCAGGTCGAATTACAGGAAAATATCCAAGCAGTACGGAGACGTGTTGCTGGTTTCGATCAACACGCAAGTATTACGGAGATGTTTCGTGAACTTAAATGAGAAGCTATGGAGTGAATACAACGTTCTTTACGCAAAACAGTATTGAGAAAATTTAGAGAATACGCACTTGCAGTTGACTGCAAAACTATTTGTACGGCCAGCAACGGACATTCCACGTAAGGACCGCGGAGTCCAGGTAAGAGAAATTACGGCTCGTACAGAGGCATGGAGACAATCGTTTTTCCATCGTCAGGAAGGGAAATGACTAGTAGTAGTAAGGGGTACCCACGGCGATGTATTGCAAGGTGACGTGCGGAGTTTGTAGATAGATGTGGATCTAGATGAAGTACGTCATGTGATACTAAGAGAATTAGATAAGACGCTGAAAATACTACTGGAATTTGATATTTGGGTAGACAATAATTGTTAATCGCCAGAGACCTGAAGTATAGACTGACACCATCAAGAAAGGCGTCCCCGGGAAAGACACATAAGTTAACGGACGATAATAGGTTTAAGTGCGAGAAGTCTTTTCGGAAACTGTTTGCCTGGAATATAACCATATGCGAAAATGAAGAGTGGATGATAAAGAATACAGATAGGAAGAAATGTGGAGACATAAATGAATGATACAATTTGGTGGTAGATCGGATTATAAATGAAGAGGAACTGGAACGCATCGGAAAAAATGGTATTTAAGGTACAACTCTTGATCAGACGCACCAAGAGGGATCAAAGAACAGCCAGTTGCGTAACGGAGGGAAATATGGTAGAGGCAGTGGGTAAAATTTTAGATGGCAACCAAGGCCTGAAGCAGTAAGCAAGTGCAAGTGTATCTAGGTTTGCAGTAGCAACGGAGAGAAGCTCGTTCAGACAATACTAGCGTGAAAAGCTGCATTAAGGCGAGGTTCCGGTCGAGACCGATGAAAAAATGGATTTCCTACGTAATTTGCATCCATGAGGTATATCGATTATGCCTACAAGAAGATTTTTTGAATGTGTAACTATTTTAGAAGCTACAGCTTGTTCAATGGAAACGAGAGTTGATCGAAACATAGACATCTGTAGGCACTCGATGAATCAGTTCAAGAAAAGATTCGACTAGTATACGAACTTCTGTTCAATCAAGGTTTGCTTAAAAGATGCACCGGTGCCAATACGAAAATGAGAACGAGAACTTCAAGGCGTGTGTTTGGGAACTGGTATCGAAACGTCTTCTTTGAGAGGCGAAAGACTGTTGAAATACCAGCCTATAGGGTGATTCAGTTGCCCCTATCTATAGGTTTTATTCACCCCCCCCCCCCCCCCCCCCCAATGCCTTCAAACACCACACGCAATATTTTCATATTTTGTCTTTCGGTATGCGCTAACTATGAGTCTTACAGGAAAAAAATGAAGAGGACCCTTTTGTAGGAAATTTAATGTAGGGAAGTTTTGTATTTTTACAACGGTACGTTTTCGCTGGAGGCTTCGAATTATTCAAGAAAACTATACAGAAGGGATCTTAAGACGCGGTTTTCTTGAATAACGCTAAAACCGGGGCCTCCAACGAAAACGTATCCCATTACAAAATTTAACTACATTAAATTTCCCATAAAAATATACTGTTCATTTTACCTGTGGGACTAACAGAATACGAAAATCTTACGAGTGGTTTTTTCATGGTGTTGCGGGTTGTATAAAACCTATAGGTAAGAGCAGCTGGGTCACTCTGAATATGGCTGCAGGAGAACTCAGTGTATGTCATTGATCATTTCTGAAGACCATAAATGTGTTAGGAATCGTTCTTCGCACAAACAGCGAAATCTTCGTGGAGTTATTTGACAGGAAACGTGCAGTCGCCGTGGAGCAAATTTGTTAAAGCAACCCAGACTGAAAAAATGCAGCACCAAATTCAGAACCAGAGCATCTCTGAGGAGGAGAAATGATACCTCTATGGTCCTGGGATAGCAGATTAACCGTAAGTTTTGAAACAACGTTTTTTTCTGCTACCCTAAACTTTAAACGCGTTTTCCGCGAAACAACATTTTTAAGCACACGAAGCACTACAGAGCCTCAAAGACTAAACGATTCATTTGATTCTTTTAAACGAAAGATAATTAAATTAAGTGATCTTAGAGTGACCTTTTTTATTCTAATTTAAAATTTCTTTGAACATTTGAACTCAGAAAATAACCAACGAAGTGACAAATTTTTCAAATAGGTACCACTTTTTTGAGATATTTTTGGAAACTCCGTCGTTATGCCCTCCCCCCCCCCCAAATTCATTCTGATTTCAAAATTTCCTATTTTTGTAGGTTTCAGAAATAGCCATGAGTCTGTATAGTGCTTTGCGTGAGGCGCATACTTTGACAAGGACTGCAGCTGCCATTTTTAATTTGTTATGAGGTAAAAAATGTATTTCATACACGAATCTGTGTACAATGAAGTGGTAAAATCCCCATTTTAATAAAGACAATCCTTATATGAAAAACAGTTCTGAACTTCATCCATTTTTCATGCCTCTCAACTACAACCGCCCTTAAACCAATCTCCGCAGTCAAGATTATGGAACCAACATTCAACTTGTACTTCTAAATGATGCCCACTTTTCCTATTTCTATCCGATTGAATAAAGATTGTTAGTAATTCAAAACTGGGACCCTTAGTTTCGAAAGGCTACAGTACGACTGGTCCACTACATACAGTTGTTATTTATCTGAAACAGCTTCTTTTTCCTTCAGGAGGAAAGCAGAGTAGGATATTTGCTACCGAAACGGTGCCACGTTACATTCACCCGGAGCGACTCCTGTAGATCACAGCGTACTAATATGAAAAAAATTGCGAAACGAGCCGTCTCTTTAGGCCGCGTCTCTGTGGGGTGGCTGTGATGCTGGCGCGGAGGGAGCGGTGCGTGGGGTGTGCCAAAGGCGGCGGTGGCGGCGGCAGCAGCAGAGGCGGCTGAATAAGCTAATGGAGGCGGCAGCGGTGGCGGCGGCGGCGGAGGCGGCCGTCCCTGGGGGGCAGTAAACTGGCGCGAGCCGCCGCGCCCGCCATCTCGGGGGCCGTGCTCACACTACGCTACCGCCCAGCGCCGTTCGCTTGGGATCTCTTTGAAAATGCGTCACATTCTCTATACTAGATCGGTCGGTTACTTAGGAGCCACTATACTATTTTGACTCGGGCCAGACGGCTCAACGTCATTCGTCCCGCACTCCGCACCTCACGTGACCATTCCCTCCACAATGGCTCCCCCCCCCCCCCACTCTCCCCTCTCAAAGTGAAATATCCATCTTGTCTGCACCTATACAAGAAAAGTACGGGAGTGAGTCTGTTCGTTTACGTTTAACATGTGAATAACATCGAATCTAAGTGGTATTAGGCGACAGTCTAAGAACACTGTGTACAAAATATATAATGTTTTCAAAGAGGTGGAAAACAGCCAAGAAAAATTTTGCTATTTTTTTTAGAGATACGAGAAAAACAATCGCAGAAGCATGATAGATCATGGTAAAACAGTACCACGCGTCAGCGAGGAATCCAATAAAAGTGTAATCGAAAATGAAGATGTCCCAGAGCCAAGCTTACCCTCTCAAATAAAATACATTACACGCCAAAAATCTGTCACAGGGTTAGATGATTTCCACAAAGACGTAATCCGTCGCTCAGGTCCGAAATACGAGGGTGAGTCAAATGATAACCTTAAATTTGTAATAACAAATCGAAATTTCGCGCCGTTATCCTGTAAGTGCGTCCTACAAACATCGTGCAGAATGGCCTGTAGGTGGCAGCATAGTGCAGATGCACACATACCGTCGCAATATCAGTATAAAGATGGCTGTCACACTTGCGACTTGCACCAGGGAAGAATAGCGTTCTGTTATTCGATTTTTGTGTAGTGAAGGTGTGAAACCTATTGAAATTCATCGATGAATGAAGGTTCAGTACGGTGATGCATGTTTGTCACAGCAGCAAGTCTACGAATGAAGTAGGAAGTTCGCAATTGGCGTGACTTAAGTGGAAGATGCTCCTCGTCGCCGGCCGCGGTGGCCATGCGGTTCTAGGCGCTCAGTCCGGAACCGCGCGACTGCTACGGTCGCAGGTTCGAATCCTGCCTCGGGCATGGATGTGTGTGATGTCCTTAGGTTAGTAAGGATTAAGTAGTTCTAAGTTCTAGGGGACTGATGACCTCAGATGTTAAGTCCCATAGCGCTCAGAGCCATTTGAACCATTTTTTTGCTCCTCGTCCAGGTCAGGCACAACGAGTTGTGACTGCACAGAACATTGCAGCAGTTGAAGCCATAGTGGAGGAAAACCGTCGAGTGACACTGAATGACATTGCAGCATGTTTACAGATCAGTCATGGGCCAGTACGCCACATTGTGCATGATGTGATCCAGTTTCACAAAGTGTCTGCAAGGTGGGTCCCACGGCAGCTGACTACTGAAATGAGAGAACGACGTGTTAATGCTTGTGAAGAAATTCTTCGGCGCTTTGAACGAGAGGGTGATGGCTTCCTTGCAAGAATCGTTACTGGGGACGAAACCTGGGTTCACATCCACCAACCGGAAACGAAGAGAGCGAGCAAGGAATGGTGCCATCGCCAAAACCAAAGAAGTTTCTAACAGAAACATCAGTAGGGAAGGTTATGCTGACTCTCTTTTGGGATGAAAAAGGCGTCATTTTGGAGCATTACATGCCTAGAGGGATCACTGTCACCAGTGCATCATACACAGATCTCCTAAAAAATCATCTGTGGCCTGCAATCAAATCAAAGCGACGTGGATTGTTGTCAGCAGGTGTCCTTTTGCAACCTGACAATGCAAGGCCCCACACTGCCCATACAACAGTTGCAACAATCACACACCTGCATTTTGAGTGTCTTCCTCAGCCACCATACTCACCAGACCTTGCCCCAAGTGATTTCCCTTTGTTTGGACCACTCAAAGACGCAATGGGAGGAAAAAAGTTCCGTTCTGATGAAGAGGTACGCCACGCAGTGCATGAGTGACTCCACGGACTATCAAAAGAATTTTTTCTAACGGAATTTATGCACTTTGTAAGCGCTGGAGGACTTGCATTGAGCGTGGGGGAGATTATGTTGAAAAGTGATACAGCTTTGTACACTTCTGCACAATAAATAACATTTAAAAAAATATTTAAGCTTTTCATTTGACTCGCCCCCGTAATATGATAATGGTGAATACTACCACTTAAAAAACATAAAACTATTTTAAAAGCTCATATAACTATGCGGCAGTCTTTGCGTAAAATGTTAAGAAAACTTGGCTTTAGACATTGAAAAGCTAATGACGGTCTGAGATTTTTTAAGGAGAGAAATGATATTGTAGCCACAAGAGCCTCATTTACAAGAAAATTGCAGAAGGAATTAAGGTCATCCTCTGTCTATTTTTTACATCAACGAATGGGGAATTCAAAACCACTCTAAAATTTTTATCTGGCGGGATTTTAAAAGAAAAGGTATTCTAAAGATCCGGTTAGAATACGCCAGATACGGTTTCGAAGAGGAGGCAGAATTGGTGTTTCAGTCTAAAGGCTGTGCTGATTCTCATCAAAAGATGAACAATGTAGTGTTTACGGATTGGTTTACCGATCTCCTTCGAAGCCTGGAAAGAAGGATGTGTGATAGTCATGGACAGTGCCAGCTATCACTGCATGCGTAACGAATTCCCAACACAAATTCCTAGAAAGCTGACATTTTAGAATTTCTACAAAGCAAAACATATCTCGTGACCCTACACACACTATAGCCAAATTGGTTTGCATTCTTAGGCAACACAGCAGCAATTACAGGCGATATGAGCTTGATGATCTAGTTGCAGAAATGGGATATGATGCAATACGGCTCCCTCCATATTACTATCAGTATAATCCTACTGAACTGATATGGCCTCAAATGAAGCGAGATGTGGCAGACAAGAATTCTACATTTGAAGTTAGAGACATCAGAAATTTCCTGGGGTACGCCATTAAGCACGTGACGATAGAAGATCGACAGAAATGCGTTGCCCGTGCAGAGCGACTGCAGTAAGAAGACTTTGCGAAGGAAGGACTTCGGAATGAACGCATTCAAAACATTCTATTAAATCTACGTGAAGATAGTTACGACGAATGTAGGAAAGATGACGTCGGCCCGCTATAATTTCTGTTGCTGGATAAAATTTAAACTATTTCTTTTCTTTCTCTTTATTGATATAACTATTTTAACGTAATAATCACTAGGCCCGCGTATAAACGCATTGAAGCGTGCGAAACAAAGTTCACAATAAATGCTTATTTTTGTTGGTACCTTGTTTAAGCGGCAATTGCTGTTGACTGTGCAGTGTGCTTGCAAGAAAGAAGGGGGGAGTGTGAAGTGATACAGGACGTGACCTTGGGCAGCCAGACCAGAGTGGAAAAGAGTATAATTTTATATCTTTCAGTGTCTTGGGATCTATGAGTGCAAGACACCTTTGGATAATACATTTAAAAAAAGAATGTCGTTACCATCATCACTTCACTGCCTGTTACGTCTTCAAAGGTTATTGTTGAACATATCTCTTTTCAGGCCTACAAGGATTTGTCTTCCCCTTTGCCTGTATCTCAGTAGTTGTTTCGTCAGTATTTCTTCTAGCATGCTGCTCATATGCTCTTTCCACCTAATTTTATACTTTTCTTTTGGGTTGCTTATCCCTTCAACATTCACATTTTCTCTAATTGTTATTGTTGAACATATCTCTTTTCAGGCCTACAAGGATTTGTCTTCCCCTTTGCCTGTATCTCAGTAGTTGTTTCGTCAGTATTTCTTCTAGCATGATGCTCATATGCTCTTTCCACCTAATTTTATACTTTTCTTTTGGGTTGCTTATCCCTTCAACATTCACATTTTCTCTAATTTTTTGTTGCTAATCCGGTCGGCGTTTGCAACCTTTAGAATTGATAGAGGAAATAGAGAAGATCCACAGAAGAGAAGAACCTTTCGTTACAGGTTCATCTAGTATGCGCGAAAGCGTCACGTAGGTCCTCAGTCAACTCCAGCGGTAGACGCTGCAACACAGGCGTTCTGCATCACGTTATGGTCTACTGTTACAGTTCCGACAGCATACATTCCTAGAGGTGTCAGTCAACGTACTGCTTCCTCCAACGCATATCTTGCTAAAAGACCGTGAAGATAAAATTAGGGAGGTTCGAGCCCACACAGAGGTTTCGGTCTTCCCGCAAACCACACGTCACCGGAACAGGGAAAGGGACAAGTAACATCGCTACACAAAATACCCACTGTCAAACACCGCAAGATGGCTTCCGGAGTATAGACGTAGATGTAGTTGTTCTTCGAAACCTCACTTCAGCTGACAATATTTTGCTCTTATCCATCTTTGTGAGAGCTCAAGTTTGACTCCTGTGCAGCTGAGACGTCGCTGAGGCTGTTGAAGCTTGTCGTCTGTACCTCTATTATGTTGGTAACTTATTTCATTTTCTAAATAATTAAAATGTTGTTCAATTATTTCGTTATTGATAACATCTGTTGATCTGATTGGTTCAACTCCTTCAAATGCCATTACCTTCGATTTATAAAGCAAGATTTTCGTATTATTTTCTTTTTCCAGCATATACTAACCCATTTTCATCATCAAATGTAATAAACTGACCGCCGGAAAGAAGAAAGGTGTTTGTATTTCCATACTGTCATGTCTGTAACTCAGGATGTACTTCTTGTTTCCGGCTTCTTAAGATGTCGTCAATGCAAACATTAAATAATGTCGGTGATAAACTACACCCGTGTCTTACACACAGATTTACATGAAATTTGTGCTACCATTTTATTATTTTAGTTTGTGTGTATGCTCCAAATATTTTCCTGTTTACACTATTGAAGGCTTTTAAGTAACCTAGAATAGCATACCTAGAAAAGCTGTTCGCTTTTCTATATTAAGACGAAACTGAATCACTGGCAATCTTCAGAGGAAAACAAAAAAAAAGAATGTAGCACATACTTTCCATTTTTCCAGTTAGCATGACATAGCTGAAACGATAGAAGCTGCGAACTGTTTCGATCTCCCCTTCGGCCTCTAAACAAAATCACGTCTTATTAACTATGACCGCCTGACCGTATCATTTCATCTACATCTACACGTTCACTTAAGCGTTTGGCTGAGGGTTCACTGAACCAATTGCAATAGCACCTGGGAAAAACGAGCACCTAAATATCTATCTACGCGCGAGATCTGATCTTATATTTTTATTATGATTCGTTTCTCCCTACGTGGGCTGAACCCAATAAAATATTTTCGCTTTCGGAGGAGAAAGTGCCTGAAATTTCGTGAAAATATCTCATTTCTCTTTCTTTCCGATTCCTGGACTTCTTTGAAGTTTTTTATGTCCTCCGTCAATTCTGACTGGTCTGTCTTCCTCTTTTTTTCGAGTCATCAGTCTGGTTTGATGCGGCCTGCCACGAATTCCGCTCCTGTGCCACATCTTCATCTCACAGTAGAACTTGCAACCTACGTCCTCAATTATTTGCTGGATATATTAAAATCTCTGTCTTCCTCTACAGTTTTTTCCCTCTGCAGTCCCCTTTACTACCATGGAAGATATTCCCTGATGTCTTAACCGATGTCCTACCATTCTGTCCCTTCTTTTTGTCAATATTTTCCATACATTCGTTTCCTCGTCAACTCTTCGGAGAACCTCCGCATTCCTTTTCTTATCAGTCCACCTGATTTTCAACATTCTTCTGCAGCACTACATCCGCAGTGCTTCGATTCTCTTCTTCTACTGATTTCCCACAGTCCGTGTTTCATTACCATATAGTGATCTGCTCCTAACGTACATTTTCAGAAATTTATTCCTTAGATAAGGCCTATGTCTGATAATAGCTGCTCTTGGTCAGGAATGCCCTTTTTGCCAATGGTAGTCTGCTTTTCATGTCTTCCTTGCTCCTTCCGTCATGGGTTGCATTGCTGCCACGGTAAAAAATTTCTTAACTTCAACCCTGATGTTAAGTTTATCGCTGTTCTGTTTTCTGCTACTTCCATTAGTTTCATCTTTCTTCGATTTACTCTCAGTCCCATACCACGCAGCAAACTTAAGAATATGAATAAGCGTAGTGTAGGTAGGCACTCTCACAGATTTGTTGGATCTTTTAAGTGTTTTGTCAATAAAACACAATGTTCGGTTCATCTTCCCCGTAAAGTTTTCTGTGCCGCAGTTCCAGTTTAAATTGTTTTAATCCCTATTCGCATGTATTTAGTTGAATCTACGTCCTTTAAACGAGCGCATGTCGTTAAGGTGGCTGTGTCGCATAAAACGTCATACACCATGTGAAGGATGACATTATTGGTCACAAAGTACGCATGACGCGATTCGTAAGTAGTTCCACCCTCGGAAATCCAGGTGCAAAAGTATCACAAGGACAAGAGCGTTTCCAGTTTTGTGCATAACATTTCGCTGGGGAATATAATGACCCACTTTTTGGCATTTTGAACAGTACTAACTCCTGTACCTTCCATCCTTCTGCAGACGCATCAGGGGTTGTGTCCTCGCAACGTTTCCCTTACGTCCTCTACGCTGCCGAAATGCCTAACCCACTTGCTCCTGTTCACCTCCATCTGTACGATGATAACACTGCTTCCATAGCCCTCTACCCTATATTTCAAAAATACTAACGATACCTTCAACTCCATGTCTATCAGTTTAACACGTGCTGGAACCAGTGGTTCCTCAAGCTCAGTACTCAGGCAATAACCATAGAACAAACCACCTGCAACTTCATCCCCCATGACTTGTAACTCACTTTTCACAACCCTCCTGTCCAAGTTACACAATAAAATACCTAGACTGTAAACTAAGATGCAAACTGCACTTTCTAATTGTATAATAAAGAGTCAACAATATACTAAAATTACTACTACTACTAATCACAATCCACAAGAAACCACTATAAGAGTATTATGACCTGACCTAACCTCTGCTACACCAGTGTTGCCTGTATCCACTCCACCGAAGTTCTGTCACTCCATCCAAATCCTTTCACAGCTTGCACTTTGCCTTACCTTTCACATCGATTTACCATCTCACATAATTCCATCTCTCCTTGCCCAAACTGAACATCCCCGTACATCCCACTTCATCTTCAAACTCCAGGTATGCTGCCACGCTTACATCGGCTCAGACATCCTCTCACTGCTAAACTCCAACCAAATTCCTAGCCTGTGCAATGAAAATTAACAAATAAATAAATAAATAAATACGCAGCTTTAGGTTTTTGGGGTGATAAGTAAAACTTAACACTACCCAGTGTACGTCTTTACGCCGTTCATTGCACATTTAGGTGATACTAAGTAACACCAACTGTGCATTAATTTGATAAAGTACTTTTCAAGATATCTTACTTTTGTAGTAAATTTCAGAGATACTGTAATCAACACCACCATGTTAGAAAATGTGTACACTCTAAGACAAAACGAAAGGACGCACTACGAAGGAGTTATGCAAATTGATCACAAATTGATGTTGATACAGATATAGACGGAAAATTCACCATTTTAAACTTTGGCTCCAGGTGGATGAATGTGTAACGCTGCAACGCAGCTTTATCGCACAGTCAGCAAGGATTGTAAACAGGAAATATGTCGATACCAGGGCATAAAGTCTTCGCGAATTCCATTCCGGTACTCAGTTCGGCAGTAACTATGCCTCGCAGACAGGCGTTTGAACAATATACGCAGATATCAGCATTTGAGAGAGGACGTGTGGTTGGGCTCAAAGAAGCCAGTCGGAGTAATCGGTGGACCGCTCGGCATTTGAATAGGATAGATAGCACTAGTCGCCGATGTTGGCAGGAATCGGTGAACCATGGCCGAACATACCATCAAGAAGGAAGCGGGCGACCTAGAGGGACGACAGAACGTAAGGACAGAGCTATCATCAGAGAGGCACTCTGAGCCCCGGATCCACCTTTATCATCGATCCAACATGAACTGGTGCTTCAGTGACCGCAAGAACCATCAAATGGTGTCTCACTGATAGGGAGTTGAGATCATGGCGCCCCTTGGGCCGACTACCGTTGACCTCTGTCTGCAGAGATGTCGTGCACATTCGACCTGGAATAACTACAGTTGGTCTTCAGTAATGAGGCCCACTTCGAGCTGAGCCCAAATGACCAGCGAAGACGTGCCTGAAGACGCCCCGGACAGTGATGGCAAGGGGTCCAACTTGACTGTCGTCCGCCATACGGTCAGACAGCCAGGAGTGATGGTTTAGTGATGTCATCTCATTTTATAGCAGGAGCCCTTTATTGTGATCTGCAGCACTATTACAACTCAACGGTACGTCTGCGATATTCTACGCCCCGTTTTGTTCCCATTCATAGCAAGCTACACTGGACTTAATTTTCAGGATGTCCACTGCATCTCTCCCCAACTGAGAACGTTTGACGCCTTTTTGGCAGCCCTCCACCAGCTCGAGATTTTGGTGATCTCACGAGGCAGTTTCACAGAATTTGGCAAGATATCCCTCAGCAGGACACCCAATAACTCCATCAATGAATTCCAAGCTGAATAGTTGCTTGCATAAGAACCAGAGGTAGATCAGCGCGTTATTGACTTGCTCAGTCTGTGAAGCTCTTTCACATGAATAAATCATCCAGTTCTTCTGAAATTGAAATCGTTTGTCAAACTGTAAATATTCATTTGTCTACACAAGTACATCATATCTACCGATCTCCGTTGCATTCGAATAATTAATTCGTGGTGCAACGGTTTTTTTGTCTAGTATATTACAGAAGCGCTCTGAACATAATTTAGCAATACTTTCAGTATTTTGACATCGCTACAATCTTAGCGGTTAGTTACTACACTTGGTAACCAATAGAAAGAGCCTGTAAATATCCAAAAACTTAATTATGAGCCTGCAGAGTCTTGAATGTGGTTAACTGGGAAGTTAGAAAATAAGTTTTTGAAGACGTTGGCTGCATTTACAATACAAATAATTCTAAGCAAAGTCAAAGCTCTTATAGTCCAGAAGGAACAAGATACATTTGGACGCCATTATTTGGATGCTGCGTTAAGGCGAAACCCTGTATATATGACTTTCAGATTGGCTATCCAGTGGGAATCGAAGGGCGCTCAATCGGAAAAGTAGGTTTGTGCTCAGAAAATGCTTAGTGCTGAAAGAGGGCACATATTCTCTGACAGAGAACCATTGTCGGCGGACGAAGTCTACAATTGGACTTTCCCAGAACCCTCAATAAAGTAAGATAAACACAAGGGGCTACCCGCAACACAAATAATGTAATCACTGTGTACAGAGTTGCGAATCAGGAGTACAGTAAAAGGAAACCGCAATTTTTAAATCCTCTTGTGATGGCTGTTGCGATTCCGAGTGTGTGAAGGATGATGTGTTGCCGTCTTTCAGGCTAATTACCTTCATAGTGTCAAAAACTATTTGCCTTATGTACATGAAAATCATGGACTCGGACTTTACACCACTTTGAGTGTCGGATGATGATGTTATGAAGAAAATAGTCGCAGCATATTATTACAAATAGCTGATTTCGGTAATACATGAAAAAAGTATTTCATGCAACATACCTGTATTGAAACTAAGGAGCACAATTTAAACACAGTCGTAAGGTAGCAGTGCTTTACCGCTGTGACAGAATCGACCTGCCCATCCAGCCCCTCACCGCTTTGTGTCTAATCTCATTTTATTTGAAAATCAAAGAAGGTAACTTCTTTTTAATAGCTCTATAAAAAATAAAACTTCCTTTTTAATTACACTGTATCGGTTTGCATTTATATTAAAACCATTAGGCTGAAGAGCGGAACGTTTGTACTGCTGACAGCCCATCCCCGCCCAACGGAACTGCAATGAATGAAAAAACGCCAGTAGATGAAAGAATGGAAAAAAAATTCCGCAGTAACACATTACTAGACTGGCTTGAATTTCTCCGTAGTTACTTATGCGACCTGACAGAAATTGGATTCTCAAATTTCCATCTCAACAAAACAGATGGCAGGAAGTGGTCAGGGTAATCAAAGCACAAAGAAAGTGTGTTTGTGACTCGGTATTACAAAAGGCGAGACGGGATGTTTAAAAGACCACATTGTTGTCAAGTAGTGTTCGAGTGACATGACGTTCCATTCCTCCTCAATCGCAGTTGAAAACTGATGGAAGGCCTTTAATGTGTGTGGACGTGCTGCAATATCTATCCTCAAGACATCCCACACGTGCTCGACAGGATGCAAGACGCGGGAACGGGTAGGCCAGCCCATTCGCCCGAATATCCTCTCGATCGAAGAAAACATCCACCTGCGTTGTTCTAAGCGGTCGTGTTTTGTCATCCATAAAAATGAAGTCAGGCACGAATGCACAGATGAAAACTTACACCTGAATTTAGAAAACATATTTGTGTACACATTTTTATGGCGTCACATTAGTAATTAAAGTCTGTGAAATGTGTAAAAGCAAGCATATACAATATCGCGGGGAGAAATGAATAAGAACCGCGCTTCTTGTATCTGGAGCCTGCGAGTTCTTCTCTGACGTTTCGTGGAAAGCATGTAAGTTCGATCTCTATGTTAAATTAATTTAAAAATTATTATATTATATTATATTATGTCGAACATTTCAATTCAGTTACCTGTCCGATATCTTCCCGTACGCCGTGTTTTTAGAATCGTAATTCAGGCTTCAGAAAAAGAGGGATTGTTGACGAATCGTTGGACGGTGATAGATCGAACGCTAATCGTATTTGCTTATTTAAATGAAATTAAAGCTTGCCTGAGATGTTTTGTACCGGAAATTCTTCATTAGCTAACGTGATATTTTTGGTAAGAATTGTAGTAGCTTGATCAGCCACCCGCCGTCTAACAACTTGCTCACTGGTCTGATGCATATGCATTAGTAGAGAGAGCTTTTGAGATAAAAATATTAACAGAATGTTAACTACCTCTATCACACTGAGACATAAGACGCAGTAAGGTACATTTCTGCCGCCATCTTTAATGCGGTTATCTCTAATACATATTAGTTCATTACAGCAAACCTCACAAAGGACACATTCGTATGTCTTCGAATGCTGTGGACGTTACACCTGATTCATCACGGGTTTAGATTACGACTCTTGACACAACTGAAGGAATCACTGATCCCTATAAAACGTCTACATTTGTTTTACTTCTTGAATATTGCATATCACGTTTCCTTGGGATGTGTATTGAATGATTCACATTTGAAATTTAGTTATTACAGTATTTTAATTACAAGCTTTAATCTCTTTAATCCTCATCGTTGCGAAAAGTTGTGATTAAAATGGCCACTTATGGGCAACACGAAAGCAAAATGGAACGTGTTGTCAGTGTGCTTTTTTAATATGGATCATCGATCTTGTCTTGTTGCTTGTGAATTAGCACTGCAGCACATAAATTACACAAACCTCTTTCTGTGTACTGTAAAATAATTAATATCAAGTTTATTTATTATTGTTGGGCATGTCTAAAACTAGGAAGATAGTGAAAATCGGCACGGTAAATGAGGAAAATGTTGAATTTGATGTGGATGGCAGCAGTAACGCCAGGCCGACATCGCCGGAAATAAATCCACGCATTTTCGAGATAGAATCGAATAAAGAGCCTCAATGTACTAAGGAGATTCTTCAAATCGCTCAAGATGTTGACCCATTTATTGAATTACTTAATAAAATTTCTGCCATGATGAGTGGGCGAAGAAATAATTTGCGGCACAACTTTCGACAGCAGTAAACACTACACTTGAAACGCGAAATAAAGAATTAGCCAACCAAATAAATGTTACCGTCACATGAGAGAGACAAAACAAACTGGCAGCACAAATTACGACACAGGTAAATACCACATGTAAAACTTGTGATAAAGAGAAAATTGCGAACTGAAGCGCGAGACAAAGAGTTGGCTGCACGGATAAATAATTGTCGGAAATGTCAGAACAAATTTCAAACGTAACGGAGACTTGCAAAGGTATACCTACTGGCGCTGAATAATTATCTAATGAAGTTCGGACACAGCGGATGGCTAAAATCGCAAATGAAAGTACCATACAACAGGTTTTTAAATATTTTCTTATTTATTTTCTTGAAACTTTTGTGATTTTGTTAGATAACTGGCTATAGACAGTAGAGAACTTGACACTCAGACACAAATCGGTGTTGTGAGTGTGTGTCGATGCTCAGGTGGAGAGAATTACAAATGAATTTACTAAACGGCTAGACGAGAAATATAAACAAATTAATGATAAAATAAATACATGCGGAGTGAAAGGAGGCCATGCAACGTACAGGTGCCGAAGCATTCACTGAACAGTCTGATTCAGGTGAACTGCTTCAGGTGAAGTTATACAAAAAGTGAATTAGAAAATACTAAATATGTGTTTAACGACGATATTCCACAATGGGGAAACGATCTTACCTCTCAGGTCACAGACATGCATCAATCACACTATCGCGGCTGTTCAGACCCCGCAGCATGAAGCGTCGCGCGTCGCTACTAGGGCTCCCGAAGTTAATGAATCGAAAGGTCCACGTTACCTTTCGTATCGTAGCTAAGATGGCTAAGTCAGCCCGATCAATGAATGTTCTACTGAACTGAATACTGCTGAAGAAATCCTCTTGAAGTATCGCCAGTTCCAGATGTTTACACTAAAAAAGAAGTCCAAACGGTTCAAATGGCTCTAAACACTATGGGACTTAATATCTGAGGTCATCAGTCCCCTAGACTTACAACCACTTAGATCTAACTAACCTAAGGACAGCACACACATGCATGCCCGAGACAGGATTCGAACCTGCGACCGAAGCAGGAGCGCGGTTCCGGACTGAAGTGCCTAGAACCGCTCAGCCACAGCGGCCGGCAAAAGAAGTCCACCCATCAGGTTTTCTTGTAAGAGCTTTCAGGAACGTGCCTCCGAAATCAAGGAATGTAGGACAAAAGACAAAGATGCATTCAGTCCGACGAAGCCTTACGGGGGATGGAAACCGCTGAAAATTGTATCACGCATGACCAATGTGAAAAAGACATATCTGGCCACATATTTTTCAGGATATGATCGGAGACGATTATTTAACCAGATATTCAATCCTTAAATTTATAACCCAAAACTGTAGTTTAAGGAAATACTTTGAGAGCTATGTTAGCAAGAAACACCACTGGGAGGATCAGATAGCTCACAAAGTAATGTTGAGAATTCTGAAGGCAAAATCGCCTCTCCGTACTCGACAGAAGCTAATCAGTGTAACAAATCACAATTTAAATTTGTTATGAATGTGGGATCATAAGAACTGGAACCTATCGATAAAAACGAATTGGATATGGCTCTGGAACAAATAATGAACTGTAAGGTCAGGAGATCAGATCACGTGCGACAGCCATGAAACTGGAGGAGGGATGAAGAAGAACACCTAATTCTAAAGGACGTTGTTAACAGAACATCCACAGCTGAGATGCACGGTGAGATTGAAAATCTCCACTTCAGTTGTAACTTTATTTTACTATAAACACGACCTTAAATCAATTCATTTTATACTTGGTTTGAAAAATTTGTACCGCACCCAAGCTATAAATTTGAGTTTCAAATATACGTATCTTCCACGTAAGCTTCGAACCGAGTGACGCATGTATTTCTGAACTCTAGAACACTTCCAGTGTCACATATGATAAACGAACACTCTCAATATCCTAAGTCTATCGTTGGCAGTCTGTAATAACTGGACAAAGATATCCAGACACCCCTTTATAACACTGGATGCGTGAGGAAACAAACATACCTAAAGCAGGACCAGGCACACTTTATCTACTGACAGGCAGGGGCCGTCGAGTATTAGAGCATTATGATTCGTGAGTGCCAAAGTGCTACTAGCAGCAGTCCGGGTAGTACCACCACTGAGCGTAGGGTCATAACTGACACATTTCTGTAGTTAGTGCTAAGTGACTCTTCAAGAGGTAAAAAGAGTGACGCTACTGGACAGCGAATGACTGGAAACGAGTGACAAAACACTCTATACCCTGTATCAGTCCATCTGAGTGGTGTGGATTTGGCAGACGCCTGGAGAATTTTACCTGCCATCATGTGTTGTACCAACAGTGATGTACGGAGGAGATGATGTTACCTTACGGAGGTGTCTTTCGTGTTTAGGATGGTGTCCCTTTATTATGCTTAATGAGATGCCAAATGCGAAGAGATATTTACAACCCTTACAACATTGTGTGCGCTATACGGTAAATGAATATTGCAGTGACATGACTGTATCTGGATGACAATGCACCCTGTCAAAACAGCATCTGTAAACCCAATGGAACACCTTTTGAATAAACGTCGATTTTTCTCTAGACCCCAGTGTTCAACATGACTACCTTATCTGGTTTCAGATCTTGAAGAATATAGGGCTGCCATTGCTTAAGAGTCATTCAGACACATCGCTGAAAGTGTCCCCACCAGAATTCAAACCATCATAAAGGGGAAGAGAGGGGTGATGGGGCGGAGGGGGGGGGGAGGGAAGGAGAGGGAGGACACCAAATTGTTAAAAAATTTTAATAGTCCTGATCGCATTAAGAAGTATTACAATTTGCTGATAAACGGTTTCGATTGGCTGGCAATCATCTTCAGCTTACTCGGCCTGACTACATTCAGAGCATTTGATGACGTCGAGCTAGTCCACATTACTCACAACACGGAAGAGCATGCAAAAGAATGGACACATCTAAGCTATAGAAACGCTGGATTGGATGACTCCAACAGCTATACGCCCCCGCTGCACTTCTCCGGATTGCGAAGGAAAATCGGCCACTGGCACAACAGATGAGGCGTCCCGCGCTGGCCCAGAAGTGTTTTCAACAGTGTGCAGCGCATCTGTTGCTAAGATGCAGAGAGTCAGCAATGAGGCCTGTTCCCACTTTCACCTTCCTCCCTGAGACACGTGAACCCACCGCTGTCCACTACTCTCTCTCGAGTGAAGACAGACCTGTTGATGGCTTTGTATCCGAAGACACAGCGAGAACAGGGTTGCCGGGGGATTCCATCGTCACCAAAGATGTCGCAAAGCCCTTAGACGCCCCAACGTCGTAGCAGTCTTGAACAGTGGCCTGAAGCCTGACAACGCTGGCCAACGCAGCTTCCAGCTGTTTACACCTCTAGTGTTTAGATGCAATAAACGGAGTTCCTATCCACATCGTGGTGTGTAACACAAAATAAAAGGAAAAAAACTGTATAAATTCTCAAAACTAAATTAGCCAGACTAATTAAGAAATAACAAACAGACCCCTATGGAACAGATCTGTAAAGAATAGATCTATGAAGACCTGACAACAGCAAAAACTTCAGAAACTACAAAATTTTCCTTAATACTAGGCGATTTTAATGCCAAGATAGGAGCAAAATACGCAGTATGCCATCCCTTCATTGGAAATTAAGCACTTTAAACGCCAAAGCAGAGGGGACAGATGATGGTGAATTTTCTTAACAAAGATCGTTTAAACTGCATCAACACATTTTACGAGGAAAATGCGAAACCAAAGTAGACTTGGGGAATCCCTGACGGGACAGTTAAGAATGAAATAGACTGCATCCTCACATCGAACAACCGAATGTGCGCAGATGAGCTTCAACACTAGTAGCGACCATCGGCTACTTACAACCAGCATCCTTATTAAAAATCAACTCGAGAGAAAGACTATGACGGAAAGGAAGAAACGATCTGCCATAAATAAACTGAAAGAGAAAATAGCCGAGCGGTTCTAGGCTCTTCAGTCCGGAACCGCGTTGCTGCTACGGTCGCAGGTTCAAATCCTGCCTCGGGCATGGATGTGTGTGATGTCCTTAGGTTAGTTAGGTTTAAGTAGTTATAAGTCTAGGGGACCTCAGATGTTAAGTCCCATAATGCTTAGAGCCATGAAAGAGAGAGACAATAACTGAGTTCGACTACCGCATAAACAAGGAACTACTACTAACAGAAAGGTTAAGAGAAATGGAACTGAATGAACTCTCGACAGAAATTGTCAGCAGTGTTCGAAGAGCAGCAAAGGAAATAAAAAAATGGTTCAAATGGCTCTGAGCACTATGGGACTTAACATCTTAGGTCATCAGTCCCCTAGAACTTAGAACTACTGAAACCTAACTAACCTAAGGACATCACACACACCCATGCCCGAGGCAGGATTCGAACCTGCGACCGTAGCAGTCTCGCGGTTCCGGACTGCAGCGCCTAGAACCGCAAGACCACCGCGGCCGGCAGCAAAGAAAATCATTGTACTTCAAAAACAAAAGTATTGGAGATTTAGTCTCTAAACAGAACAGCTTATAGAAGAAAAGTGAAACTCTGACAAAATGCACCCAGATAGAGAGACTTCATAAAAACGGGAAGAAAGCAACTAGAAGAAAAGTGAAAGCAAAACACAAAACATATCGAGGAGACCATCAAGATTAATGTGAACATGTGCGTCCTCCGTTCCAGTCAATCAAAAGGGAAGGTTGTCATCCACAACATTCGGAACTGCCGAGGGGAAGTTGTTACTGAAAGAGACAAAATTATAAAAACTGTCGTGTACTTTCATCGAAAGCTCTGCAGTAAATCACCGTCAAGCCAAAGCCTCCGTAATGAGTCACGAAGATTTGTTATGAATGAGGTATCGGAAGAACTGAACCCTATCGATAAAAACGTGCGAGATGCATGAAATTGGAGGAGGGACGAAGAAGCACTCGTAATTCGAAAGAATTTTGTTAACAGAACATCCCAAACTGAGCTGCACCGTGAGATTGAAAATATCCGCTTCAGTGGTAAATTTGTTTCATTACAAACACGACCAGTTTCGGGAAAATTTTATTCCCATCTTCAGGTGT
The DNA here is from genome assembly GCF_023864275.1 of Schistocerca cancellata. Taxonomy (NCBI): domain Eukaryota; kingdom Metazoa; phylum Arthropoda; class Insecta; order Orthoptera; family Acrididae; genus Schistocerca; species Schistocerca cancellata. Next base: position 665,673,041 of record NC_064628.1, read on the forward strand.
ACAAATTTAGTAGTCAGTTGCGAGATGGTTGCATGGGAAAGGTTCCCACGAGGAGAGAGGCCACACAAGGAGACACAGTCTCACATAAGGTATTCATCTTGGCTCTGGAGGATGTGACAGAGTTTGCACCCTGGGAACAAAAAGGTATGAACGTGGAAAACATTTCAACCATGCTGCTTTGCAGACGATTCTTTAGCAGTGACATAAATGAACAGTCAATAAATGTCCGAGAACTCAAAGGTGCTACCAAAGTTTTAGGTCTCAAAATTTACGTTCGAAAGACCGAAGTCCTGCCAGTGTTACGCACTCCATCGAAAACCATCCTCTGGAAGTAAAATACACTCCTGGAAATGGAAAAAAGAACACATTGACACCGGTGTGTCAGACCCACCATACTTGCTCCGGACACTGCGAGAGGGCTGTACAAGCAATGATCACACGCACGGCACAGCGGACACACCAGGAACCGCGGTGTCGGCCGTCGAATGGCGCTAGCTGCGCAGCATTTGTGCACCGCCGCCGTCAGTGTCAGCCAGTTTGCCGTGGCATACGGAGCTCCATCGCAGTCTTTAACACTGGTAGCATGCCGCGACAGCGTGGACGTGACCGTATGTGCAGTTGACGGACTTTGAGCGAGGGCGTATAGTGGGCATGCGGGAGGCCGGGTGGACGTACCGCCGAATTGCTCAACACGTGGGGCGTGAGGTCTCCACAGTACATCGATGTTGTCGCCAGTGGTCGGCGGAAGGTGCACGTGCCCGTCGACCTGGGACCGGACCGCAGCGACGCACGGATGCACGCCAAGATCGTAGGATCCTACGCAGTGCCGTAGGGGACCGCACCGCCACTTCCCAGCAAATTAGGGACATTGTTGCTCCTGGGGTATCGGCGAGGACCATTCGCAACCGTCTCCATGAAGCTGGGCTACGGTCCCGCACACCGTTAGGCCGTCTTCCGCTCACGCCCCAACATCGTGCAGCCCGCCTCCAGTGGTGTCGCGACAGGCGTGAATGGAGGGACGAATGGAGACGTGTCGTCTTCAGCGATGAGAGTCGCTTCTGCCTTGGTGCCAATGATGGTCGTATGCGTGTTTGGCGCCGTGCAGGTGAGCGCCACAATCAGGACTGCATACGACCGAGGCACACAGGGCCAACACCCGGCATCATGGTGTGGGGAGCGATCTCCTACACTGGCCGTACACCACTGGTGATCGTCGAGGGGACAGTGAATAGTGCACGGTACATCCAAACCGTCATCGAACCCATCGTTCTACCATTCCTAGACCGGCAAGGGAACTTGCTGTTCCAACAGGACAATGCACGTCCGCATGTATCCCGTGCCACCCAACGTGCTCTAGAAGGTGTAAGTCAACTACCCTGGCCAGCAAGATCTCCGGATCTGTCCCCCATTGAGCATGTTTGGGACTGGATGAAGCGTCGTCTCATGCGGTCTGTACGTCCAGCACGAACGCTGGTCCAACTGAGGCGCCAGGTGGAAATGGCATGGCAAGCCGTTCCACAGGACTACATCCAGCATCTCTACGATCGTCTCCATGGGAGAATAGCAGCCTGCATTGCTGCGAAAGGTGGATATACACTGTACTAGTGCTGACATTGTGCATGCTCTGTTGCCTGTGTCTATGTGCCTGTGGTTCTGTCAGTGTGATCATGTGATGTATCTGACCCCAGGAATGTGTCAATAAAGTTTCCCCTTCCTGGGACAAAGAATTCACGGTGTTCTTATCTCAATTTCCAGGAGTGTATGAATACATTTATTTGGGTCATAAAATACGACGCGGAAAGTATAAGCAGAGAGCAGAGATCACGTGGTGAATTGGCCTCACCTTCATAGCTTTGGGGAAATTTGGTTGTATACTCCGGAAAACGAGTTGAGCCGTGCCTCGTGCATCGATAGCCGTGTCACGCCTTAAGTGACATGTTTGCTTAAGAGGGGCGGAAGTGGTCTCGGGTAGCGAGCAGAGGCGATGGCCCTCAGTTGGTTCTTAGCGGGCTGGAGGGAGGCTTCAGAAGCTCCGAGACAGATCTAGTTACAGCGTGTATGGTGAGTTGCCTGTGCCACGCCCGCAACGGCGTGTCCGGAGTTCATTACTGACTCGAGGCGTGTCGGCGGCGCCTTGGGAACGTGAGGAAGGCTGCTTCACCGGGCTTGGATTACTCGCACCTTCCCAGTGGTGTTTTCAGCCGTCTACCGCGGTGGTTTCTTGATGTCAACTGTGCCTTTATAGCTGTTGTACCCGTTACGCCCGCTGGAAGGTTGTTCCCTGATATGCGTCTCTGAGCATCGCCACAGTCTCTGATTACTTGGTGAGCGGATCTTTACGTACTGCTTGGTGAACTGTAGCCTGCTCAACCTTAGCAGAATTTTGGAGAACACGTGACGTTAGTTTGTCCATCAATCCGTTGCCGTTTGTAGTAGTAGTAGTGCCGGGTTGCCTTGTGCACCTTTAGCCAGTGCTGTTTTGTGTTGAAATTGACTGTCGAAGACTCGTACTCTGCTCAGACTCTCGATTGATTAGCCTGCATAATTTCGCTTCGAGGAGCTTTGAAATAGTAGAGGGTGCTAATGTTTGTAAGTTGCCCTCGCTGATTAAGTTGGATCTGGTAGTCGCTGAATTGTTTCTTCTCGCTGGAGCCCAATGGACATTTTGTCCTAATAAGTTATTTTCATTATTGGTTTATGATATACTTCCATTGTGTGTTGTGGTCTGAAAGGGTGTTGTCATTTTGGGGGGAATAGTTCGGTTCCTTGAACCCACTGTTAAGGAATTTTTAAATGTGCTACTGGCTTCTGCCATTTATCTCAAGCTGTAGACATGCGGTTTACACTTAAGTGTGAACTAAAGAAATCCTTCAGTGTTATAATTAATATGTGCTTTGCATTTCGTGCATTCCCACTCGCCTTCTGTATTAAGTTTCATTTCCTTTGAAGGCGATTTAACTGTGTTTAGTAGAAGCTTGAGTTCTTCCAGGTTGCCTGTGTTGTAAGACGTCCCAAAATTTTCTGGTGACGTCAGGCTGGTATCTCTAGTGCCGGACATTTCCTTATTTGGTATATTTACCTCACATTTTGGTGTTACGATTCAATTGGTCAAGTCGGTCGTAAAGTTTATGATGAATTAATTTCATTATGTCAACTGATATTTCAAAAGGTTGTTTAACTTGTGAAATTTTAAGGGGTTGCAAAATTTCTGTTTAACTTCACTTTACGTTTTTTTTTTTAGGAAACAAAGCTGGTCATTTACTTGGGATTTAAAATTCATTCCTTAATTAGTTAAAATTAATATTCACTATTATTGATAAATGCTTATATGTATGATCCTTAGCAATGAGGATCAATCCTTTGGTTGTACTCACTCCTAGAAATTCAAAAAGTGTCTATCAAAAGGCACAAGAGAGAAGAGAGAGAGAGAGGGGGGGGGGGGGGATGGAGAGAGAGAGAGAGAGAGAGAGAGAGAGAGAGAGAGAGAGAGAGAAATGCTTGGAGTGAGGCAAAACCTAGTAGTCAACTCAATGATCACTTAAATCTTTGTTTTAAATGGATATGGACTTAGTGATAAGTTGTTCCCTCCTGTAGTGAATTATCAAAGCTATCCCATCAACAGGCCAATTTATGTCCGAGTTATTCTGAAACAGGATGTGTCCAGACTTGGGAACTATAGTCGTTCCACCTTTGATTTTCGACTTAGTGATTTCGAGTATGACCCATCTGATGTTCTGCAACTCATGTTCAAAAAAGCCGAGATGTTTACCAAGTCTCATGGTGCGAATATGAGATAAAGTTTTATTCAAGTTGTTCCTATTCTAGCCAGCCGAAGTGGCCGAGCGGTTCTAGGCACTTCAGTCTGGAACCGCGCGACCGTTACGGTCGCAGGTTCAAATCCTGCCTCGGGCATGGATGTGTGTGATGTTCTTAGGTTAGTTATGCTTAAGTGGTTCTAAGTTCTAGGGGACTGATGACCTCAGAAGTTAAGTCCCATAGTGCTCAGAGCCATTTGAACCATTTTTTGTTCCTATTTTCTTGGCATTTATTATGTTGTTTAATTTTATTAGTCGAGTTTTTGCTACCACCTCTCCCCTGCCCAGGCTCCATGGAGCAGACTGACATTTCAGTGCATAATTCCAATCTTGTAGTTCTATTCGCCTCAGGTACGCCTCTCTCGAAGTTCAACATTTCTGTTCTCGTGTTGGTCCAGTGTGGTTGAAGTATAATAGGAGGATTTTATAGGAATTAGTAGATATCTGCAGGGATAGACGTTTTGGGACATGTTGCCTTAAGGACAATGAGTGCTCTCTGTCTTTAAGCGTACTGCAAGATACAATGCTCTTCAGCATATACGCTTTTTTCTTTTATTCGTTAAGTATCGGAAGCGGTAATATTGTAATCATTACGAGTAGATTGTCCATCTTCTAGTACCTGTATACTGTATGACAATTTTGCTTAAAGAAGATTTAGTCTAGACATTACAGTCAGTGTTATGTTTTCCTTGCCCACTTTCTCTATGGCAACTAATGTTAGCTGGTTTGTGTTTCTCCACTCCTTTTCGAGCCAGCTTTTTCAGTCATGATGTTCGGTTTTCGTGCACAGTAGAATTTTTTCAATTGGTAGCTTACAAAGTGTCTCCGTGGATGTTCACATTCTGCAATCAATGCAGCTTCTATTCATTAGTGTTCCTATGTTTTGGGAATAGTATCAATGACAGCGTTCTTTAGAAAAGTGTGTTCAAAGCCTATAATGATCAAAAGACCTGTGGCGTATTCGTAATATTTATAGTGCAAACACTGGAAGGCTTCAAATATTTGAATCCCGTTTGGTGAATGAGCTTTGTAGTTTACAGTACGCTTAAGGCAGAAAAATACATATAACTGTGACACTTACTGATTTATGATGTTTATTTTTGCAGCTGGTGCTCTGATTATTAATAGTAACTACACTACAGTCCCTAAACCTTGTTACACAAGTGGAAATAAATTTTTACCATTGGTATTCAGACCTTCGGCAGCCGCATTTTTGAGATACAAACCGTAGTGACTTCAGAGCCCACTCAAGGAATTTATCTGGTATTCTTCCTGCTGGCAGTATAAGTGAATCTTGGCAACAATGCAGAACATGTTTGGCAACTTTGTGACCGATGAGTTACTTCTTTGTTAACACAGAATTATCCCGATGAATTCACTTGATTTTTAGTGTCGTTTCCACTATATAATCTTATGTGACATACGGTAATCAATGCATCATTTTGAGTCCTGGAAATTCGTTCCACACGGAAACCTCAACAAATCTCTTATTTTACATTTCGAGTTATCTGTCCTTGTGACTACAGGGGTAATAAGCGAGAGACGAAGATTGCAGTCCTTTACTAGCTCTGACACAGTATGGCCACCTGTAACGTTGAGCCTGCTTTGGATTACGTTTCCGGTCCCGCTGAAGGCCATATTTTTAGTCATTCTGCTGCGGATCAACAAACAGTGGCATCAATAATCAGTAAGGAAATCTTAAGGAAACATCCCCACCAAACGTCGTCTTGCTACTTGCAGTACCTCATAGTGTAAGAACGAAAAACTTATGATCCTGTACAATGGTAATGCCTCTTCCAGCTGCTGCTGACTAATTTTTGATAGCTGTGAATACACAGTTTTAGTGATGAGATGGCACATTTCCGCACTACCTGAGTCTGACATATCAAAACATGTAAACATAGAACAAAATACAAAGTACAAATTAAGTAATATATTACTAATTCATGCCAATACAGGCACTCTCGTTTTACAACAACTTTACGTTTTATTGAAATAGACTTTAGTTGTAAGGTTATTGTGGTAAGTTATGTTATGTAAGTATTAGTAAAATGCATATTTTAGTAGCGCTTTCCATTAGTTTATTGTGCGTAATAATAAACATCAGAAAGAAATTACTCAACAATGCATTCTGTCACATTATCTAAACTATTTTGACAATGATCAGGTGGTTTACTGATTTCACGCATTTAGAAACTTACTGGTTCTAGGTTAAAGACATCTTCGAACCAGATTTGAACTGCATTTCCTTCAGGAGCAGGAAAGGTAAACATTTGAGAGCATAAGATCAGAAGAATATGTGTATAATGGATGACTTCCCAAACAAACTCCTGAGAATATTTGTACGTGATATCAGTAGACTGTATTATTGTCTACTAGTAACACATGATGCTGTTTTGTCGGTCGTGTTTTTTACACTACGAGGGAAAAGTGTTTCATTTGTTGGTAACAAATATCAGTTGCGTGTCCAGGGGTACAGTTCGCAGCATAACTTTTTTTGAGCCTGCAGATGCAAACTATTATTTTCACACTTCTCTATGCTCCAGTATATGTGTTTGTTGGGGCTGAACTATTAATTTCTTATTAACAAGTTAACAAAGTTAACGTAAACGCATCATAACCCATCACCAGTAACAACTTTGCACGGGAATACTCAATGAGCGACATGATAGCGTTCACGAAAATATGCAGTGATATCACCCCTTTAGATTTTGTTGCTTTGAATCAGAGCATCCTGTTCTCGTAAACTGTACTTCTAAACCTTGTCTATTGAATCAAAATGTCACACTAAGCTTAAATTGTCATATGTCATCACATTTGTCAATTATCAATACTTCCTGCTTTTGGGATATCGCCAGAACGATTTTTCTTCAAACAAGAACATTCTTTTCTGGCTTGTTTTGTCTGCGTTTACTCTTCCCGCGCACAATACAATAGATTCGAACCGCCACGGTTGCATTCCTCTCTCTACTACACCCTAAGAGAACAATATGTCACATATGTTAGAACTTTTTCTACTTGCGACTCTGTTTTACGTGGCATAAACAACTGTCACAAGTTTATTTTTGGAGGGGATTCTGAACAAAATACAAGTTTTTCTTTTCATCTATTATCTAGACATGTTTCAGCATCATCAGTGGGCTTTTATTTTCTTTCCATTAAACAGGAAAAATGTTTGTTTACTACTTGTACACACATAAATTTTAGTTTCAAAGAACACAAATTTGAAAAATAGACACAGCTTTGTGTATACAATATACCTTTTTACCACTAGCTGTGGTTTTCCTGGATTTTTATGTTTGTGCTATGCTTGCTTTCCTTTCAGAGTTTGTCATCTGCATTCATGCAGATCTTAATGTAGAAAATTTATTTACTTCTAAATGTTTGCGTGTATGTGGGGGGGGGGGGGGGGGAGGGATGGATGGATGGATGGGTTGATGTTGGCTGATAGTTCTTTTAGGGCAGAGAACAGAGTTCCATTACAGAGAGCTGTGTATTCATTTGTTATTTGTTTTCCTTCTACTATGGCTCTTTGTATTTGATAGTGTTCTTCAGTTACCAGTTTTTGTTGCGGGATGTTGCTGCATTTGAGAATTTTCAAATCAGTGTTGATTTCTGTTGGGCTGTGTTTCATGTCCATAACGTAATCATCAAATGTAGGACGACAGCTGTTACTTTTTAATGCTCTTTTGTGTTCTGTGTACGTGGTACTAAACTTTCTGCTTGTCTGTCTTACATAAATTGATTTGTAGTCCTGGGATGTCAGCTGGTAAATACCAGATGTGTTGTGCCCTTATTTGTATTGGTTGCCCTCAGTTTCTTTATATTGCATTATCTGTTCTATAGCTAATTTTCACACCTTGTTTTTTGAGTATGTTGCCTATTCTGTGGGCTGACTTGTTGTGTTAAGCGAGAGTGTGCCATTTATATTCTATGTGTCTGTTTTTGTATGTTGGTGAGGAGTTGTTAGTTTCGTGTGCGAGATGCTCCATTGTGATTCGGTTTCTTTACAATGTTTGTATCGTTTTCATTCTCTAGAACTATTTGTTTGATTATCTGTAATTCATTATTGTAGTTGTCTTCAGTGAGTGGAGTTTGGTTCGGCCTGTGCAGTATGTATCAGATACCAGTTAGTTTGTCTGTAATCAGATAATTAAAGTATTTGTGTACGCCTGTGCTGGGGGTGGTGGTGACTTCCTGAATATGGAGAACTGGTATTGGTTGTAGTATCCGTGTATTGTGAAGTGAAGGAAATTCATTTCATCGTTTTCTGTGTCTATGACAATTTCATTTTTGGGTGAAATGTGTCTACGTGGTTGTGAAGTTGTTGGATGCGACTGGGTGTTTCATCAAGAAGGCATATGACGTCACCTGCATAGTGGTGCCAATATACTACCTTATGCTGTTTCAGTGCTACTATTGTTTTAAGTATTTGTTCTCAGAGTGACTGAGGAAAATATTGGCTAGGAGCCCACTGAATGGTAATCCCATGGTAAGCCCATTTTTCTGTGAGTAGAACTGGTGAAATAAGATGAAGTTTGGTCTGTGACTAGTTTTAGAAAGCTTGTTATTCATTTTATGTGTCATTTGAGAATGATTTTATTTCTCTAATTGCTATTTCATGATGTTAAGATGCTGAAAAACTTGCTAAAGATGAAGGATATATGTTTCAAATTAACCCCATTTTCAGAAAGTGAGTTGTTGGATTATTTCCAAAATCTATGGACAGGTTGTGACAGAATGTGAAAAATGCATATAGTGACAAGCATGTTGATCTTATATCAGTGGAAGAACAAAAGGTTGTTTAAAAAATCTAAGAACAGAAAATCCCCATGGGCAGACTACCTCAATTGAGATATCATTTAAATATCATTTGGGATCATTACTCACAAAACCACTGAGTTTTGTAAATAACTGAGTTTTGTAAATACGTGTTGGGAATACAGCAACATACCAGAGTACTGGCAAACAGCAGTTGTTATCCCATTATTTGAAAATAAGATCGCAGAAAATGTGACAGTTATCAAGGTATTAGTCTTCCGAATTTTGGATATGTGAAATATGCAAAATTAATACGAAACAGGCTAATGGTACTCCCACAAGCGTTTCTTACTAAAGAACAGAATGAGGTTTGAATTGGAATATCATGCTTAGACAATGTTTTCCAGTCTGCCAAATTACTGAAGAACAAGGAGAATAAAATCATCCCACATACATAATCTTCACTGACAATGAGGAAGCTTAGGGTAAATTTAACAGAGTTAAATTATGGCAAATTATAGAAAATAATAACATACACTAACATCTAACAAGCGTAATTCAAAGTACGTATATACACAACAAAATCAAAGTACAAAACGAAAGTCCGTTTGTTAGAAACATCTTTCAAGGAGTGACGTTATAAATACATGGCAGAATAAAGCAGAGCATCATATGAAGCTTAATAACAAAGCTATATATACACTCCTCACTGAGATGATCAAATGATCTCAGCGGCCTCGGAAAATAAATTACCGAGTGCAATTTGTCCTTGCACAGATTGGCAAATTATTTAAAAATGAAAATATCTAAAGGTGAATCTAAGATAATGGCATTTCGTGGTAAGAGCATGTAAGCCAAGAATAATAGTGTATGATAAGTTGCTAGAACAGATAAATATTTTTAAATACCTGGGGCGTAAGATCTTATGTATCACACACAACGATCATGAATACAAACTGCCAAAATTTCAGCAGCTGGTAGGTACTATAAATCGCGCTCTCCTCAAAAACATTGGAAAAGAGACAGTACTAAAATTTTACAATGTGATGATAGTACCAGTTCTGATGTATTGCTCAGAGACTTTAAGTGCCAATCAAAGGAGGATTGACGAGACCCTTAAGACCTCTATATGGTTGCAGACTCATAGATGGGATAAAAAATAGTGAAATAAGAAATGAACTGGATGTCAAAAGCATACTTCAGAAATATAGGAGTACAGAAAGAAATGGCATGAACACATTCAAAGGATGCCAAAAGATCGAATACCTAAAATAACGTGCAAATATATACCGCGAGGGAGAATGATGGTTAGGCATCCTAAGAAGAGATGGAGAGATTAACTATAATCTGCTTGAAACTGGAACCGTACAAGGATGCCTCAACCAAAACTGGATAAGATGAGATGATGATAACACGGCACAGTCCGACATGTTTATTGTGGAGCAGCCGACATTGGGCTGGCATGGCATGGACCAGAAAATGGCAGCCTTCCATGAGAAGCTAGCCTTCTGTTAAACATTTGGGTGTGACACAGATTGATGTGTTCACTGCGGAGCTGCCAGTGATGGATTAGGAAAGCACATACCTCAAAAGCCAGCCTTCCGTGAAACATCAGTCCTCGTTTTCACAAGTGGGCGTGGCAGAGTCTGACGTCTTCACCCTGAAACAGCAGGTGCCAGGCCAGCATGCATGGTCTGGGATATAACAGCCTTCCTTGAAATGCCACTGACGTGTTTGGCATAGTGAAATACCTGTATGTTCACTGCACAACAACCAACTCCAGGACGCAACATCGTGGGAGGGAAAACCCTAGCCTTTTCTTAAAAACCAACCATCCCTTGCTCTGCTGATCATGGCGCAGTCTGTTGTGATGCAAAAGAGACAGCCAGAGTTGCAACTAACACGGATGTTTATTTAGCTGGTGACCGGTTTCAGGATATGCCCATTCTCAAACCAAACAATAGCAAGTAAAATACCAGTTCAAACACTGATTAGTCTGAGAAGCCCTAAACCAGTCACTGACTAATTAAACGTGTATTTTAGTTGCAACTGTGGCTGTCTCGTCTTACATCATGATCTTAGATGGACTGCTGTAACACGAGCCCCAGCATACTGGATTATGACAGTCTGTCGTGTTCACCGCAGTGTTCGCCATGGAGCAGCTGATACCACGCCAGCACGACACGGGCCAGGAAATTCCAGCCTTCCCTGAAACGCCAGTCTTCTCTTACACTGCTGGGCGCCGCACAGTCTGACACGTTCACTGCCGAGGAGACAGAGCTGGCCTGACTCAACACGATCATGGATATGCCAGCCGCCTCTGAGACGCCAACCCTCAATTACAACGGTGGGCAAGGCATAATCAGACGTGTTCACTGTCCAGTGTGTTACACAAGGCCGGCAAGACATGGTCCAGGAAACACCAGCATTACCTGAAAAGCAATCCTTCCCCTAATCGCTAGGGTTTGGCATGGGGGGGGGGGGGGGGGCGTGAAGGAGGGGCATGATGTGTTCACCGCAGGGAAGCCGACATCTGACCCGCATGGGCCGGTAAATGTCAAATGTCAGTTCTCCGTCCCTCGCACTGCTGACCATGGCCCTATCTGAATAGTTCGCCGTAGAGCTGTTGACCTTCTGACGTCGGTCTGACATGACAGGGACCTATAAGGGGAAGGGAAAGACGAGAAGCTGGTCCCTGTAAGATCGACTCACATTTTACGAAGACAGTGGGGAGCTGCTTATGAGGACAGATGATTTAAACTCCAAATAACATCAAGAACTTGCCTTAATTCGTTCGTAATTAACCAGAATATTCTGGTACTAAGTGTAGGTAATGGAACAGAGCTGCAGACGCCGACGCCGACGTTTCAGTAACACCAGCGTTCTGTTAGAATGTTCACATAAATTAAGTTTGGCATACACAGTGAATTTTAGCGCAAACTAAATAATAACGATAGTTGTGTGAACTTCTACCTCCCTGATTTTGTTATTAACGTCAGTCACAAATGCCTAGACTAGAATCCTCTACCTTTCCTATTACATTATAATATAGGGTCGTTAATCTGTGAAAAGGACACTATATTTCAAAATTTTGTGTCAGTTTTCTTTTTGTTGAAATATGATCTAAATTATTCAGTAATCATACGTCACTAACTAATCAAATTTATTAAATATAACACTCAGTGGTAATACAAGTAATTATCAATTGAAGTATCAGTAAAGTAATTTTAAACGAAACAGAACTGCCAAATTAAACTCTGATTTTTCAGCTTGGCAAATCATGATTTATTTTGCGAAAGCTTTTCCTTGTGGTTCGTATTTTAACGTTGCAACTGCACTGCATTTTGGTTATTATTAATTAATGCAAAGACTTGTAAATGCCGTGAAATAGTGAAATTGTGTAATCTTTATTCGAGAAGTAAATGAGTTTTGCCTGTGTAGGTAAACGTTATTGTGAGGTGACACAATTCTGTTTTTAACAGTGATCTCACCATTTAACGGTTTCCGCAGCTATTATTTGCACATTTTTCAAATTTTTAAATTTGAGTTCCTTCAACAATTTAAACCAAAACTTAACATTTCTTTTTGTTAGTTCGTACAGTATTCTGTGTTGGTTTCATGTACGAAGTGTTTCGTTATCACATATTGTTCAAATAAGTTAGATAATAATTTACTGTTTTGATAACCGACTGATTAATGAACAGGGTTTGTCCACCTGGACTGGGGTCTATATTTATAATTAATTTCATTGATTTACTGTGTGTTGAAATGTGTCCGACAATCAGTACGTATTTCTGAACGGCGAGTGTTCATCGGAGACAATGATAGCGTCCGAAATGTGACAGGACAGCTCATGTTCTCCGTGTACAGAAACACTCAGCCGAACAATGTGAAACTGTTAGCTGTATACATTGTTGTGCTCTGCAAGGTGTCACAATTGAGTGTAGGAGAATTCAGGACTAAAAATAAAACCGTAAGGTATGCAAAGTTATTTTCGTTTAAAAATAACGAACTTTCATCCTTCTGGAGTAACATGGGTTAGTAAATTCTATTAATCCATAGAACAGAAAACCAGTTCAAGTTGCAAACGTTTTATTTTTCATTCGATGACTATTTTCTGGCGGAGACCCATTTTCTAATCAGCATAACAAAGTCAAAAACGGCGTTTCCGGAGATGTTAAAATATGCGCAATGTACATTTACAGTGCCCGAAACTAGTCATCGAATGAAAAATAAGATATTTGCAACTTGTACTGGTTTTTGGTTCTATTAAAAATAACGACTTTCACCGCGATTCAGGGCTGTCATTAAAGTACGAGGGACTGGAGATCTCTTATGAACACCACGTTGCAAGATATCCCAGATATTCTCAGTAATGTTCATGTCTGAGAGTTTGGTAGCCAGCGGGAGTGTTCTTGGAGCCACCCTGTAGTAATCCTGGACGTGTAGGGTATCGCATTGTCCTGCTGGAATTGCCCACGTCCGTTGGAATTCACAATGGACATGAATGGACGCAGGTGATCAGACACGATGCTTACGTACGTGCCTGTCAGAATAGTATCTAGACATATCAGGTTCCCACATCATTCCAATTGCACACGCTCCACATTATTACAGAGCCTCCACCAGCTTCAACAGTCCCCTGCTGACATGCAGGCTCCTTGGATTCCTGAGGTTGTCTCCATACCCGCACACGTCTATCCTCATGATACAACATCAAACGAGACACGTCCAACCGGGCAATATGCTTCAAATAACCGACAGTCCAATGTCGGTGTTGACCGGCCCAGGGGAGGCGTATAGCTAAGTCTCGTGCAGGCATCAAGGGTATACGAGTGGGCCTACAGCTCCGAGAGTCCATATCGATGATGTTTCGTCGAATGGTTCGCACGCTGACACTTGTTGATGGCCCAACATTGAAATCTGCAGCAATTTGCGGAAGGGTTGAACTTCTGTTACGTTGAACGATTTTCTTCAATCGTCGATGGTCCCGTTCTTGCAGGATCTTTTTCCGGCTGCAGCGATGTCGGAGATTTGATTTACCGGATTCGTGATATTCACGGTACACTCGTGAAACGGTTGCTCGTGCGCCGACTATAACGCCACGTTCAAACTCACTTAAATCTTGATAACCTGCCACTGTAGCAGCAGCAGCCTATCTAACAACAGCGTCAGACAATTGTTGTCTTATATAGGCGTTTCCGAATGCAAGCGCAGTATTTTGCCCTGTTACATATCTCTGTATTTTAAAACGCATGCCTGTACCAGTTTCTCTGGCGCTTCAGTGTAGAATTCCGGATGACTTGAACAGCATTTCTATATAGTCTGATTGGGGCAGCCTCAGTTAAAGCTGGATATCTGTCAGATCGGATGGTAAGAGAACACCTGTATTAACGACGCTGCTTAATTCAGTCACGTCTATAAGTATGTGTGTGCAGCATTGTGAAACAGTATGAAATGCACGAGCGCACAGTTGTAGAGAATGCAAATGACTACAGTTTACTGTAAGAGTACTACAACAGAGGCGGCGTATAGAATGTTTGTGCGACCCATTCTTGAGTGCTGTTCGAATGTTGAATTGAAAGAGGACGTCGAATCAAGTGCGTGCCGATAGATTTATTAAAGCTCCGTTCCAATAGTACCAGAGAGTTACGGAAATGCCGTCTGACAATCCTTGGAGAAAAGGACATCTTTCTTGGAATTCTTCTAAAGATGTTTAAACAAGTAGCATTTGCTACAGCAGAACAATTCTACTAACGTTTGTTTCACTTACTGACCGTGAAAACAGTGTAGGGGAGATTACATCAAACAGATGCATGCATGCAATATTTTTTCGTCGCTCTCTTTACGATCGGACGTGGAAAGACAATGGCCGGCCGTTGTGGCCGAGCGGTTCTAGGCGCTTCAGTCCGGAACCGAACTGCTGTTACGGTCGCAGGTTCGAATCCTGCCTCGGGCATGGTTGTGTGTGATGTCCTCAGGTTAGTTAGGTTTAAGTAGTTCTAAGTCTGGGGGACTGATGACCTCGGATGTTAAGTCCCATAGTGCTCAGTGCCATTTGAACCATTTTGAAAGACAATGACTGTGATTTGATTGAAATTAGTTAGCAGTTGACTCTTCATTCTTTTGAATTTGGATCCCCCAGTAAGAGTTTCCAACGCCATACAGGAACGGTGCGCTTTTGTCAGTCGTTCTCTTTCAGTTTACCAGCAGTGTTACCGGGAAATACCGGCAGTCTGTTTAGTCTTACCTGATATATGCTCTTATGTCATAATATGCTGATGAGGCTGCAAAGTGCAAAGTGTTTCCTTTCTGCGTAATGCGTGATGTAGCATATTTAAAGAAAATCCTCAATAATCTCTGGAGGCATTCTTGTGAGTTAGTGGTCTGGGTAATTGAGAGCAAGGCAGCATTTTTGTCGTTTTTGTTTTCGGGACTGTGAACAGTCCTTTCAAGCAACAACACGTTGTCGCACTGATTATTTTCATATATTTGCAGTATGTTGATATATTCTTTCAATGTGATAAAAATATGTAAGCATTAGATCATAAAAGCAATAGCTTTCCTTTACTGTGCTACAAAAGTGCTTAAAAAGTCGTGTTAAAATGTTTGTAATATTGAGGAGTGTACATGACAGAGCGGTTCTAGGCGCTTCAGTCTGAAACCGCGCGACCGCTACTGTCGCAGGTTCGAATCCTGCCTCGGGCGTGACTGTGTGTGATGTCCTTAGGTTAGTTAGGTTTAAGTAGTTCTGCGTTCTAGGGGACTGATGACCTCAGAAGTTAAGTCCCATAGTGCTCAGAGCCATTTGAACCATTTTTGTACGTAACAAATTATTTTATTTTCGCAGTGGTGTCACAAAATGCTAAAAATTAAAATGACTAAACGTTTCTCATTTTCGTAGCTATCCATTGAAAATATATTTTCTATTAGAAAGCACCTGGTGGCAAAGCGATAACCGATTTATACTCAGATGATGGTGGTGGCGAGATAGTTGCACTTATGACAAGTGATTTGCATTTTTTGCGAACCAGTTAGCGTTCTACACCGTATAACATTCGGACTGTGCAAAAGCGACAAGTACGTATTGCCTTACTGCGCTCTGGGCATTATCAGCTTGTGTTTCGTTTATTTCTTCTGTATGAATTACTTATCCACAAATGCAGTATATTAATATACTCCATCTTTTCCCATCAAAACTGAAAATAAAGAAGCCAGTTTTAAGTCTAAAAATAAACAAAAATCGGCAACTGCTTCGCTGTGTACTTTATTAATTGGCATGTTTTTGTGTTAGAAGTTGTAAACTGCAATAAATGGAAATACTAAACACAATTCCCGTCTTACTATATTTTATACACTAAACTGCAGAGTTAGGTTGCATATTTAAAAGTGAAGAAACCGATAATAAGTAGTTTGTATGAGAAGAATTTGGGACAAATTTGGATGAAGCTGGTTATTATAGGGCTAACTGTCGTCCCGACGCGAACAGAAACTTTCCTGTACGGCAGCTCGCTCTCTGTTATCTGTGTCTTAACTGAGGTGCAGTTGACAGACAAGGTGGCAACGTCATTAGACCACGAAAAGAACGTCACAAAACAATCAGTTTGAAGTAGTGTGTTCCAATGATACAAAATACTCTCTGCCACGCACTGAACAGTGGCTTGTGAAGTACCGTATGTATGCATATAAAGACATAGAGCCAGATATTCTAAATAGTTTGCACCATTATCCTTCCCGATAAAATCCATTCTGTTGCCTTCGGGATTGAAATACATCGGGAAAGCCTTATTTCAGTAACGGCTCACGTATTGCAGTTCCTTTGGTTGCTTTACATTACTACAGTGAATGTAACCAATTCTACTGGAACACAACGGAAACTGGCTTAACTGAAAGGCTAAGTCATTAATTAGAGTCATCCACTCTGCTGTGCAACAACCGATTTACGTCGCTTAGCACCCATTTACGCAGAATTTTTCTTCCGCGGCAATGTGTACGTCGCTTAGAACCCATTTATGGAGTGATTTTTCTTCCTCAGCTATGTGCGCACTAACGGACAAGATAGTTGCGAAAGATGATGAACGGTGTGTTCCGCCTCAGCTTAAGAACCGACGACGAGAGCAAAACCACCCAGGGCTTTTTGTATGATCTTCAAGAGGCTTAAATGGCCCTGTACCAGCATCATGAGAGTAACGAAGCCTCTTCTTCCACGGTTAATGAGGGAGCACGCTGTCACTTCGTTACGAACGAAACTGCGCCAAGTAACGTAGACGCTCTCAGTGCTGCGATGCTTTACACCGCTTTGTTTCAAGTTTTTCTAAGCTACCACTACACCTCTTTCCCGCTTCTGTTCCCTGATATGGTAGTTCCTTACATTCTTGTGCACATCCAAGCTCCCATGCCCTATTTCACAGAGGGGTACTGCTCTATATTACCTTCTTCGAAGCATGTTGCACAGAAATTCCGTTATAACTCGCAAACTCTCGAGAGAGCCGAACTGATGGCGCCATGATGAAAGACTTCTTAGTGAAACAGTTCCCAGATACGTCACACAGTTACAGACTTGTTACAAAAATTTCGGTTATTTATTCGTTCCTTAAGACAGACCGAAAACATTTTGTACCATACGGGTTTCTTTTCGTGGATTGTGAAGCATACTTCATAGGATTAACGGCTCTTTATTGTTACGGATTTAAAACGCTTACTGTAAAGTTCCACTTCCTTCACGCTGTATTTCGCTAGAATGATTATTGGTAGCGGGTGAATAGCCGTACCTTAAAGCACCCGAAGCGTATCTCCATATCAGACCAAGATCCCACGGCCGCCACACGTAACTTATTTTCTGAGTAACGAAATGTGTCGTAGAGAATAGTAGTAGTAGTTTATACTCTGAAAGCGTTCATACCTGATAGCTTGGGCCAGCAGCCAATTTACGGATACCACGTACATTAAAAAATTCGTCACTTTTCTTAAAGTCTGAGTGCTAACTTTTATGAAAAAGCAATACATCATTAAAAATTAATATTGCCAGACAGTTTCCGGTGGCAGTAATTGCCTCCAACGCTTTCAAGTTCGTGAAAGAATAACTTAATTTTACCTATAGTTTACGAGTTGATTTTTGTAAGTGTTACTTAGCGAACTACTTCAACACTGTTTGTAACCAGGCAGAGAAATATTAGGGTCCAAACATCCCTAGATACATTTAAATTGCGGCAATGAGCGTGAGCGCATGCTTGATAAATGTGATGCCTTTCTAACACAGCCGCATTACACTTTCTTTTTTTTTTTGTAGTCTAATGAAATTGTTCAGTTCGAATCGAACCATAATTTAATGCTCAATTATGAATTACTAATTACAATATGGTAATAAATTGTCGACCTACGGACGAAAGTTATATACTACGAGTACACCTGTTTAGAAAATAAATGTTTGTTAGCAGCTTTTAATCAGGAAATATTGATTTCCATTTTTTCTTACAAGATATAAAGAAATGTGTACACTAAATATGTTAAAAAGTTATTTAAAGATTAGTTACTTTTAATTAATAAGTGTATTGCTGTTCTTTCATTTTCGTACTCGTCATCGTTAATAGTTGATAACTCGTCATCCAGCCAGTCTTGGTACTGAGTACCTAAGTCATCATCATCATCAGCAGCATTATTTGTATCCGCCTCTGTAAAAACAAATAACATAATTAAGTGTGGAATACCTACAAATTTATAAAAGCAAAGTACCTGTACTTGTCTCAAGCGATTCACTGACGAATTGGTCTATATAATACCAGCTCAATTGATACGGGTTGTCTTCTAACTTCCATCAATTATTTTCAGGATTGAAAGTACCAACCACCTTTATATGAGCATTATTCCCGAGACTAGCGACGTAATTTGCTCTCAGGAACTGCTGTCGAAGTTCAGTCTTACACGGAGGTAAGTTACTCACATCAAAATTTTTAATATTTTTCCGATTAAACTTTCCACTTACGTTGGAAGCAGAGCAAGTGTTGAGGAACAATTAAAGTCTTGCAGCATCTACTTCTATAATTCCTGCCACGTCTTAAACATCACAAATGAATTTCAGAATTACGAGTAGATTGAAGGTTTTTTTCCTGTAGTTCGGTATCACTGAAGGACCCCAGCTCGGTAAATGCTTGGTAAATGCTTCTTGATACTCTTCGCTTTTTCTAAATATATTCAATGGCCTTTATTTGCCTTTCTTGAAAAAAGCTGGTTTGTAATCATAGCCAGTGATTGCA
This sequence comes from Schistocerca cancellata, assembly GCF_023864275.1. NCBI lineage: Eukaryota > Metazoa > Arthropoda > Insecta > Orthoptera > Acrididae > Schistocerca > Schistocerca cancellata. The sequence goes on from NC_064628.1 coordinate 665,691,870, forward strand.
TGGCAAACTTCGAGGTAAGGACGGTCCAAACTTTCTGTACATTTTTAAAATATCAGCGTATTTCAGTTTATTTCCAATGCCAGTTTACATCCATAGGGGAGTGTCATCGTTTATTAAATGATACATATTGCCCAGCATGACTGCTGCAATATCAGTATCAAAACATCGAATCACAAAATTAGACTCAGCATCAGTGTTACAGATATGGTACACAATTTTGGTGTCAGCCTCCTCATGATCTGGACACGACGGACTTTCTTCGATGTCAACCACAACTGTTTCCACAATAAGAGGGACACTGTTTACAACTAACGAAAACCCGTTTATTGGCAATGAATGCTACCATCTTGTAAGAAGCCGAGTACAGTGCAAGATAAAGAAATCGACAAGCGCCTGTTTGAATCGTATGGTTTCAGTTCTTTAGCGAACTTGATGGGGTCCAGTAATGTTATACTCCAGCTGTGCTGATTCATGCCGAAGAGATCTCTCATAATCTTTAATTGATGGTGAAAAGTTTTGGTCGAAACTGACGTTATATCTTACCACCTTTAATTGTATTACCATCTGCATCATTTTCTTTGAGATACTCCATAGATTTTAGGGACATTTTTCATAGTATTAATTAAGAGAAAAACCATCAGTTATCACAATATCTGTCTGAGGAGGTGGATTGTGCTCCACGTGTTTCTCCAGAGGTTACATTAAAATAGATTTTTCGGTTTTACAAATACCAGCACCGAAATGGCACATAGATAATGGCACTTGAGCTATGGGATATGACAAAATTTTGGCCATGTACATTCAGCAATGAAAGTCTTACGTTTAATCTCACCAGCTTGTTCCGAAGCTGCTTTGCCGGACGCAATATTTATTAAAAGACCTTTAGATACTTCAGATCGGAATGTATTGATAAACTGATCAAAGGTGTCAATAAATTTTAGTAATTGCTTGCTTTTATTTTTCATATTATGAAGTGCGAACATCTATTCTTTATGTTAACCCAAATCCTTATAAACATAACTAATTATGGTTGATCCTTTATCATGACTGGGAGCACGTCGTTAACGTGCTGAGATTCATTTGGTGAATTGTATCTTACCTGTGAGTTTCCTAGGTGCGTCTATGTTGATTGTTTGTTCCAGAACTAAATGAACTGGTTGTTTTGAAAACGATTTATTGGTATTTTGAGTGCCGAAGACAAGTCTTTGAAATTGGTCAAACAAATCAGGGTGTGTTTTGGCAACTTTTTGCAAATTTTCACTGTGTTTAACTACCCACCGAGCGTGATTTTGTTGATTGCATATGACAAATAAGTTGGTTATTTTTGGCAGTACAAATCTAAATATATAAAAATCTCCTGTGCGGATGCTTCTTGATAGATCTAAAGAATAATGAATCAGTGTAATATAACTCAAATAAAATTGTGGTGTCTTTCCGAATTCGGAGTTGAGAGTTTGTTGCTTGTAAATATTGTAGTTCATTTGTCTTTATTCTCTATTGTAAATTAAGATAATGAAGACCTCAGTTTCTTCATTTCTGCCGCCATTTGATCCTTGATCATGGTATTATTTACTTCTAGAAACGATCTTAAATGTCAATTCCCAAGCCTATAGTCATCAAAGGCTGAATCTCTTACATCTATTGAAGTGTTTTCCTTCAAGAAAACAATTTTTGGAGCCCGGAGCTAACAGATTACTCTGGAGCATAATATTGCTGAAGCCACAATCTACTATGATTTTGCCTACAGCTTTGAAATACGCCATCATGATATGGAAAGGCCCCAATGTATGAATCGATTATCTAGATCTGGTTTGCTACTTGCTTGGATTTGTGAAGCTACTTTAGCAATTGCGAGGTCCTAAAAAAAAATGGTTCAAATGGCTCTGAGCACTATGGGACTCAACTGCTGAGGTCATTAGTCCCCTAGAACTTAGAACTAGTTAAACCTAACTAACCTACGAACATCACAAACATCCATGCCCGAGGCAGGATTCGAACCTGCGACCGTAGCGGTCTTGCGGTTCCAGACTGCAGTGCCTTTAACCGCACGGCCACTTCGGCCGGCCTGCGAGGTCCTACGTGACTTTGATGTAAGACTGTTGAACTTCTTCACAGGCTTCCTGGCTTTGTTTCATAGTCTCCAAAACTACTGAGCTATTTGTTGAAGAATCATTAATGGGAGGCAGTTACGAAACTACTTGTTTTCAATTATCACTGTCACTCAGTAAGCTGTTGAAACCAACCCACATTAGAACATTTGCTAAGTGAAGAGTAGGGCTAATCATCCACATTGATCAATCATTTACTGTAATTGTAAAGTTACAGATTCTGTATTTTCATGTGCATGAGCTGATAAGGCTACATTATCTGTTTTTGTGTTTTTTTTTAACCGATGGGTTTTCCTCCACATCTAAAGATATAACAACAAGTGTTCTTTCCGCTCGTTTCTTCATGTTTGAGGTTATCTCGCTATTCACAGCAGGTAAATCTATTACTGTGCTTCTTCAGGGGCGTTTAATTCAACTTTTTGATAAATAATGCCAACGGTATCTTGTAACGTATTTTGTCCACTCTTTGCTTTTAAGAAACGAACATTATTGTCAAAAGCAGCACCGGTGCAGAGATATGGCTTTTTTAAAAACTGTTTCAAGATGTATACTTCTATAACGAAGTATACATCGACCCTGTTTCGAGCTCTTCCTCTCCTACATAACTAATGCAATGTCCATATCGATGAACAATATCAATGATTCTGCGACTGCTTGTTAAACCCTTCAAAGACATTCAAAGTGTAATATGTTTTGATTTTACCATTATGAACGGCATATACGATGTCTTCTGAATAAGATTTGACTTGACGAATACATTTAGGATTTTCCTTGTATTTTCGATTGCTGCCAGCTATCAAAGTGTAATAAAAATCCATTACTTCTTTTGGTACTAATGCTTCTTCTTCCTTTAAATTTTGTGCTGATATATGTTTCGGTAATTTTTTCTTCTCGATTTGGTAAACGGATTTTCTTAATAATAAAGCAGCTGCGTGTATCACGTCTTCATCCTTCAAATGTTCATATGATTGTCCATCAATACTTGTTAAATGTTTTGGAGCTAATAATTTTTTTGTTTTGTATGACAGACAATTTAATGTCTTTCTCAAATGATATCATCACTTAATTTCTGTTGTGTGAAATTCCCTTTGACTTCTCAAAATTTTCTTCTTCATTTTAATCCAATAGCTTCATGTAATATCTATGGATATAGTTCAAAAAACACTTTCCCTTTTTATTACATTTCCTTCAATAAAAGCACATATTTCTTCAAAAGCCATTTGATGATGTTCACGAAGATCATGAGAACGACATTTAGTTGTATTATTTGAAGATACTTTATAAGAAAAGTTCAGCTGACAGGTTTTATGATAGTACACTTTTAAACCTGGATAATTTGTTGTTTCATTAATTAATCTATATAGTTTTCATCCTGTTGATCGACGTTAGAAAGAAAATCTTTTTGTGGGTGAAAATAATGTCAGTCTTTTTCGATCTATGTTTTTTGGTCCTTTGTTCACAAAACATGTAAGTACCATTCTTGAATCGATACTTACATCACTTTCAGCAAAGATATTAATGTCAGATTGGGAAGCAATATTTTCCAGCATATATTATTTTCTTGTGAATTTATTGGGACTGGTTAGTCTACCTCAGATGCATTTGTTGGCTCAGACATTGCATTGGAGTCAGGTATAAGACAAGTTGCTGGACTTCGAGGCTGTGAAATAGACGATTATGGCTCATTCCACTGTGCATCTATCCTAATTCTTGATGAACACGCTGTCGATGGATTCTCTGTTTTATTTGACGATCTGTCCTTTGCAGTAGGATTTTCTGCATTTACCTTAATCGGCAAATAATATTTTTTCATCAGTCCTGTAAATGTCTTATAGCACTGTTTATTTTACCTGCTTTCGAACAGATCAACCGGAAAAACAACATCTTTAAATTTTTGGTTATATTCATTCCTATGTTTTAACACTGCTCGACAGTATATAAGGTCTCTTCCGTAAACTATATTACGTGCATATCAGGTACATATCCAGTAATAAGATGTTCCGTTAAAGAATTGTTGGGCATAAATTTTTGTCCAGAATTTTTTTTAGTGAAAAGACATCTAACCTTTAATAATCAAAAGTAAATGATATTCTAACTGTCCCTATCTTTAACCATTTCAAATTCCAAAACAGCAATCATGTGAAGGCAATTCAGTCTCAAATTCATTCAAGCAAGTTACTGCTGAAGAACATTTTCTCTTTACTATGCAAGTTCTTGGCTTCTGATCATACATTTTTCCAACTCTCAAATACAAGTAAACACAGTTCATAGCTTTTAGAAAATCTTTACTTATAAAAGCGAACACTTACTGTTTCATAGGCTTTACATAATACACACAAATGCACAATGAATGAAAATTACCGAACATTTACAATAAGTGCCTCAGTTGGCAGTTGTCACCAAATACACAAGATGTTCATCTTTATGTCTGTACTAAAGCTCATCGCTTGGTATATTGGCAATCATATCAGTACTGCCTCTGTTCTCAAACTTTTACACGATTTCACCGCAGTTATATTTTACATCGCTTTAATATAGAAAACTTTCACACATTCTTCTCACTCATTCCTCACCCACTATTTAATATGTCAGTAGCTCTTTAGTACTGAAATTTGTCCAATAATTGTTTAGCAATAACTCTTTATCTCCTACAAAACAGTATGTACACTATATACACACGATAGTGAAGAAAGAACAGAAATAGCAAAAGTTCGGAATGAAGAAGAGGTAGGTTAACAATACGAAAACGAAAAGGAAATAATATTGTCAACAAGTGGGATGATTCGTGTTCGTCAAACACCCGACATCGCAAAGAATGCGCGCCCCCTGCGGCCAGTTAGCTACTACTGTCCACATCATCTCTCTGTATATACTTCTTTAGGTCTATAACATACCTTTCTCTTTATTCATTGTCCCCCATAATATCCTCTTTTTTCCTCCAGCAACATATAGCTACATCTCATTGCTCACCTGCCAGATATTGCTTTCTTCCTGCAAATGGTATTGTCAAGCACTTCCCATCTACGGTAATGACAGCTTCGTTGTTCCCAAAATCGACATTCCCTTTGTATTTTTGCAAAAAAAATATGCCCCAAAGAACACCTCCACACTTAACCCGAAAGTTATCAGGGAATTCTGGTACAGCTGCTCAACCTGAATCTTTACGTGTAGCATGACCTCGCGAGCTACTGCTTTCTTACTTTTACCTGTGGCTACCACAATGATTGTTCTGGAGACGGATATAATAGCTATTTTTTTATGACTCGGAACAGCATGTATAATTTTTTTGACACTGCACATACATCTGAACCACTATCAAGTAAGCAAGGAACCTTATCAATAAAAACTGCAACCTCTATTATCGGTTGTCCTAAAGACAGTTTCAGGATCTGGTTCTTCCAATGAAGCCCTCACTACCTCACATCTGCTGAAACCTCTACGTTCTGTGGAAATAACACACATATTTATGAGATCTTTTTGCTGTTTAGTTGTGGCAGCTTTAATTAATCTGTATACTAGTGACAAGTCAAAATATTTCTCCAAAAACTCATCTTCTCTAATCCTTTCAGATTCTGCAACACTTCCTTCTGTGTTGTCAGAACTTTCAAGATAACCTCCATCTTTATCTACTTTTGTAGCTGCATCACTATCTGATGAGCTTTCTTCCACTCTACTTACATCTTCTTCGACATATGTAACTGCTCCATTGTTATCGGACATAATATCGTCTATTCTACCTAAAACTTCATATGCAGACATATCTTCCCCCTCGTCTCTAACTTCCCCATATACAGTGCTTTCTTCCACGCTCTCTATCGGATCCTCTTTAGTATTTCAGTGCTCAGTCATACTAAGGTTCTGCTTCATAATCTCATCAAACAACTCCTGTTCCTTGCTAACCTGGTTGCCAGATTCGTGACTTTCATCTAATCTTCTGCCACGTTTCGCTGAAAAGTTAATATTTTCACTTCCTCCCTTTCCTCCGGTAGATTTATAGTACTCATAGCACTACTGTATTGCTGTGTTGGTTGCTCGCTTAAAAACGGCTTTACTACTTTGTAGCTGATTACCACCCCCCATGAACCATGGACCTTGCCGTTGGTGTGGAGGCTTGCGTGCCTCAGCGATACAGATGCACGTACCGTAGGTGCAACCACAACGGAGGGGTATCTGTTGAGAAGCCAGACAAAGGTGTGGTTCCTGAGGAGGGGCAGCAGCCTTTTCAGTAGTTTCAGGGGCAACAGTCTGGATGATTGACTGATCTGGCCTTGTAACACTAACCAAAAAGGCCTTGCTGCGCTGGTACTGCGAACGGCTGAAAGCAAGGGGAAACTACAGCCGTAACTTTTCCCGAGGGCATGCAGCTTTACTGTATGGTTAAATGATGATGCCGTCCTCTTGGGTAAAATATTCCGGAGGTAAAATAGTCCCACATTCGGATCTCCGGGCGGGGACTACTCAGGAGGACATCGTTATCAGGAGAAATAAAACTGGCGTTCTGCGGATCGGAGCGTGGAATATCAGATCCCTTAATCGGGCGGGTAGGTTAGAAAACTTAAAGAGGGAAATGGATAGGTTAAAGTTAGATATAGTGGGAATTAGTGAAGTTCGGTGGCAGGAGGAACAGGACTTTTGGTCAGGTGAATACAGGCTTACAAATACAAAATCAAATAGGGGTAATGCAGGAGTAGGTTTAATAATTAATAAAATAATAGGAGTGCGGGTAAGCTACTGCAAACAGCATAGTGAACGTATTATTGTGGCCAAGATAGACACGAAGCCCACACCTACTACAGTAGTACAAGTTTATATGCCAACTAGCTCTGCAGATGATGAATAATTTGATGAAATGTATGATGAGATAAAAGAAATAATTCAGGTAGTGAAGGGAGACGAAAATTTAATAGTCATAGGTGACTGTAATTCGAGAGTAGGAAAACGGAGAGAAGGAAACATAGTAGGCGAATATGGATTGGGGGAAAGAAATGAAAGAGGAAGCCGTCTGGTAGAATTTTGCACAGAGCATAACTTAATCATAGCTAACACTTGGTTCAAGAATCATAAAAGAAGGTTGTACACATGGAAGAATCCTGGAAATACTAGAAGGTATCAGATAGACTATATAATGGTAAGACAGACATTTGGAAACAAGGTATTAAATTGTAAGATATTTCCAGGAACAGATGTGGACTCTGACCACAATCTATTGGTTATGAACTGTAGATTAAAACTGAAGAAACTGCAAAAAGGTTGGAATTTAAGGAGATGGGACCTGGATAAACTGATTAAACCAGAGGTTGTACAGAGTTTCAGGGAGAGCATAAGAGAACAATTGTCACATATGGGGGACAGAAATACAGTAGAAGAAGAATGGGTAGCTCTGAGGGATGAAGTAGTGCAGGCAGCAGAGGATCAAGTAGGTAAAAAGACGAGGGCTAGTAGAAATCCTTGAGTAACAGAAGAAATATTGAATTTAATTGATGAAGGGAGAAAATATAGAAATGCACAAAATGAAGCAGGCAAAAAAGAATACAAACGACTCAAAAATGAGATCGACAGGAGGTGCAAAATGGCTAAGCATGGATGGCTAGAGGACAAATGTAAGGATGTAGAGGCTTATCTCACTAGGGGTAAAATAGATACTGCCCTCAGGAAAATTAGAGAGACTTTGGAGAAAAGAGAACCACTTGCACGAATATCAAGAGCTCAGATGGAAACCCAGTTCTAAGCAAAGAAGGGAAAGCACAAAGGTGGAAGGAATATATAGAGGGTCTATACAAGGGCGACGTACTTGAGGCCAATATTCTGGAAATGGAAGAGAATGTAGATGAAGACGAAATGGGAGATACAATACTGTGTGAAGAGTTTGACAGAGCACTGAAATATTTGAGTCGAAACAAGGCCCCGGAAGTAGACAACATTCCATTAGAACTACTGACGGCCTTGGGAGAGCCACTCCTGACAAAACTCTACCGTCTGGTGAGCAAGATGTATGAGAAATACCCTCAAACTTCAAGAAGAATATAATAATTCCAATCCCAAAGAAAGCAGGTATTGACAGTTGCGAAAATTACTGAACTATCAGTTTAATAAGCCACAGCTGCAAAATACTAACGCGAATTCTGTACAAACGAATTTTAAAACTAGTAGAAGCCGATCTTGGGGAAGATCAGTTGGATTCCGTAGAAATATTGGAACATGTGCGGCAATACTGACCTTATTAAGGAAAGGCAAACCTACGTTTCTAGCATTTTTAGATTTATACACTCCTGGAAATGGAAAAAAGAACACATTGACACCGGTGTGTCAGACCCACCATACTTGCTCCGGACACTGCGAGAGGGCTGTACAAGCAATGATCACACGCACGGCACAGCGGACACACCAGGAACCGCGGTGTTGGCCGTCGAATGGCGCTAGCTGCGCAGCATTTGTGCACCGCCGCCGTCAGTGTCAGCCAGTTTGCCGTGGCATACGGAGCTCCATCGCAGTCTTTAACACTGGTAGCATGCCGCGACAGCGTGGACGTGAACCGTATGTGCAGTTGACGGACTTTGAGCGAGGGCGTATAGTGGGCATGCGGGAGGCCGGGTGGACGTACCGCCGAATTGCTCAACACGTGGGGCGTGAGGTCTCCACAGTACATCGATGTTGTCGCCAGTGGTCGGCGGAAGGTGCACGTGCCCGTCGACCTGGGACCGGACCGCAGCGACGCACGGATGCATGCCAAGACCGTAGGATCCTACGCAGTGCCGTAGGGGACCGCACCGCCACTTCCCAGCAAATTAGGGACACTGTTGCTCCTGGGGTATCGGCGAGGACCATTCGCAACCGTCTCCATGAAGCTGGGCTACGGTCACGCACACCGTTAGGCCGTCTTCCGCTCACGCCCCAACATCGTGCAGCCCGCCTACAGTGGTGTCGCGACAGGCGTGAATGGAGGGACGAATGGAGACGTGTCGTCTTCAGCGATGAGAGTCGCTTCTGCCTTGGTGCCAATGATCGTCGTATGCGTGTTTGGCGCCGTGCAGGTGAGCGCCACAATCAGGACTGCATACGGCCGAGGCACACAGGGCCAACACCCGGCATCATGGTGTGGGGAGCGATCTCCTACACTGGTCGTACACCACTGGTGATCGTCGAAGGGACACTGAATAGTGCACGGTACATCCAAACCGTCATCGAACCCATCGTTCTACCATTCCTAGACCGGCAAGGGAACTTGCTGTTCCAACAGGACAATGCGCGTCCGCATGTATCCAGTGCCACCCAACGAGCTCTAGAAGGTGTAAGTCAACTACCCTGGCCAGCAAGATCTCCGGATCTGTCCCCCATTGAGCATGTTTGGGACTGGATGAAGCGTCGTCTCACGCGGTCTGCACGTCCACCACGAACGCTGGTCCAACTGAGGCGCCAGGTGGAAATGGCATGGCAAGCCGTTCCACAGGACTACATCCAGCATCTCTACGATCGTCTCCATGGGAGAATAGCAGCCTGCATTGCTGCGAAAGGTGGATATACACTGTACTAGTGCCGACATTGTGCATGCTCTGTTGCCTGTGTCTATGTGCCTGTGGTTCTGTCAGTGTGATCATGTGATGTATCTGGCCCCAGGAATGTGTCAATAAAGTTCCCCCTTCCTGGGACAATGAATTCACGGTGTTCTTATTTTAATTTCCAGGAGTGTAGAAAGCTTTTGACAATCTTGACTGGGATACTCTCTTTCAAATTCTAAAGGCGGTAGGGGTAAAATATAGGGAGCGAAATTTACAATTGAAACGTCCCCTTAGAACAATTTATACACGTCTGTGCTTAACCTGACACACAATATTATTTAGCGCAACGCAATCTGACTTTCAAAAATCCCTACAAAAGAATGGCCCTGACTAACATTAAACTATACCTTTCACAAATCACTTACTTCACAAAAATCTTCGTTACTCGAACTACTGCAATTCGGCGAGCGCCACTATTGCCAGCTAAATAAAAGATTCAAACTACAGAAGGCACTAACTACTGGTAGGAATAGTTAGCAAATGAAAGATATTAATAGAGAACAAACAATGTATTTACCTTAATAGTCATAATATATATATAGCAGTTCATGACAAATTACAAAACTCCGCCATCTCTCTCCCCACATCCACCACTGCTGGCGGCTCACCTCCAACTGCGCAACGCTACGCGCTGTTCACATCCAGCTGCCCAACACTACGATGGCAGACAACAATGCAAACTAGCCACAGGCTGCACACAGCACAGCCAGTGATTTTCATACAGAGCGCTACGTAACGTTGCCAATAAGAAAATATAAACAGCCTACTTACATAGCCCCCATGCTCCCCACAAAAAAATTTTACAAATCGTTTTGGGCAGTGGCCAATAATGATTTGAAAAATTTTTTCATAATTACAATAACAAAGATATCAAATGCACACACTTATTTATACAATGTTGGCCAAAAGCTAAAATTTTATCACAGTCCATAAAGACAGTCCAGATTGTTCATCACAGTAAAATTTCAGTGGTTTTTTTTTTCTAAGTCTGAGCAGTAAAAGACAATGCACACGGAAATAGTGGATTTCCATGCAGTCTTGAAGAAGTAGTGTTGTCCTTCCAACTGAAAGACAGTGCTGACTCGTGACATGCAGACAGGTAATGGGCCACAACAGAGCAAACCCACAGCAGAGTCATTCGACGTTTGGAAGAAGATTGTTAGGTAGGTCGTCACAGAGCACACCCACTATTGTCCTGGTAGAGAATATGGTATTGGTGGGCCACCAGAGGCGCAGACCCACTGTAGTCCTTGTAGAATTACTGATATTGGTGGGCCATCAAAGATGCAGACCCACTGTAGTCCTTGTAGAGATGGCCAGCAGCCATCTGTTGTGACTGTGCAGGTGCACAATCACCATTGAAGAGTCTTGCAGATAATATAGCAAGTCCATAACCACCACTTGTGCACTCACCAATTTTTTGGAATTGTTCTTAGAACCAGCAATGCTGTTATCCAGTCCCTTGCTGAATTATCAACACACGTGCAAACACTAACAGTCCCTACTTCTCACATATTGTCCATATACTATGACCAACGGAAACGTGTGCAGTGAAATGTAACTTACAAGTTACTAATATGATGAACTGGTGTCAATTACCATTTTATAACATGAGAATACAATTACAAAGGTACAAAATACATCATTAAAGAACATAACAATACAGATAACATTTGTAGTACAGGCTTTACAACAGAATAGAAATAACATATACATCAGTGTTACAGGAATTATGACATGAGTACATACATAAAAGATCAGAATAACTTGCGAAACATCAACTTCACACATGAGCATTAAAACAAAACAGAATCTAAGCATCTTTACAAGGTAAATAACATATTATTAATGCCAATTATATTTGAGGAGAACAGTATTCCTCATCATAGTGAATGTAGCTTAATATTAAAAGAAGAAAAAATTCTATGAAACTATACAGAGACAGGAAGAAAACAAATACACAAGGGTACACAAACACATAGTGGGATAACACAAAAGGAAAGGACAGGGTTCGTTTTCAGTGTAACATTTGGTTTATTGCAGTATTTTTCAAACAAAACTTTCTTTGCTTCTTGGAGATGTCCCTTCATTCATCATTATTCCCAAAAAGTCCTATCTATACCTCCTTCCTGTATTCTATTCATATTTCTTTCAAAATAATTATTTCTCATTGTACAATACTCATTTTGGCCCAAATCTTTTTCATATAACTTCGCAATGCATTCTTTACCTATTCTCCATAGTCAGTTTCTTATATAGTCTACCCCTCTTAAGCTAGCTTAAATCTACTGAGCTGAGATGCTAAACTAAGGGACGAGGCAATGCAGCAACATAAAACAATTAACGCAAACAGTAATAAAAAAATGCAGATTTGCGAAGCAAGCAGCATTATAGAAATTAGCAAAGCAGTTGCAATATTACAACTAATATAAGGCAATGTGCAGCAAACAAGAAAACTAAATCCGTAGTAAAACTGGCTTAACAGCGTAATACAAAGTCAAATTCTGTAACATTATGCCTGGCAAACAGCAGCACCAAATAACAAAACTTATATCTAAACATGACATAGCTCAAGCAGAAAAAATATTACACTAAAATGGCCATGTCTAATACCTATGTCACATCTTAACACTAGAGTGATGCATCATGAGAACTTACACTAGCAGATAAGTTACCAAATCGTAAAGAAATTATTTATGCAATTCCTGTGAAGGGAAATGTCTATTTATGTGCCCTCGTTTTCTTGGAAGTAAATCATAAATTTCTTATTGACTGGATCTGTAGGCTTAAAATAACTATATTAGTACATATATTAAATTTTATTTTAACCAGTGCTGCAGTGCAGCTAGAAACTAGATATTAAAGAAAATGAGCAAATATGTACAAAGTAAAGCATAAGAACATCATTCAGTAGTCATGAGGCATTTCATAAGTTAGTAGAAAAATCTCTCAACTAGAGAGACAGTAGTATTAATCAGGTGTATAGACATAAAAATATTTCTCGTCATTTCATTAGGCATTTCAGTAAATATCATAAATTAAGAGCTCCACAGTGTAATCATATGTTTTCAACTTCGACCATGTCGTTTTTGCGATGCTTTCTACAAAGGAATGTCAACAGCGAGGTTAATGGCCTCTTTTTTTCTCCACCTAATGGCTTTCTTTTGTCAGACGACTACCTCTCAGCTGGGTGCCCACGATGCATTACGTGCAGGTGGTCACTTAACTTTCTTACGGAAATATTTACTACAGCAGTTTCCGCTACAGTGACAGTCTCATATAAAAATATTTCACAGGTCAAGAATTTGCGTTACAAATCTGTAGAAACAAAATGCTATTGATATAACAATGTCCAAAAAACTTTCATCGGCATTGTAATACATTCACGCATTTACATACACATTTCATAACTCTTAAAGTACGATTTTTGGTTTCCAACATCCTTTTTCACAAGTCAGAGTCCCTAACCACTATTCATTACTCCTTACCTTATTCGTCGACACTTCTTCAATATTTCATCTTAATAAATATGTAGCATAATCAAATTCCTCATATAACATCCGCTTATTGATCATAAACATACCTCAACAGCATAATACACATCGTCGTCGTAAAAATAACATCATAACACCTCAGTCAAATCTCAAAAACGTCGTAGTTTTCTGCAATAATTTCAAAACCTACAGAAAATTCTCTGCCCATGTCAAAAGTGTCATCTACCTCAAACGTTCTTTAAAAGTCATGATCCCATACCAAATACATCATTCAAAGCTCTCATAGTATCACAATGGTTCCAAAAAAATATGAACAGTGCACAAAGTACAGACAAAATACAATTTCGTAAGTGTGAAGTAATCCAACTATGTAATTGCGTGAACATGTGTCACTGACGTAGTAAAAAGATGTTTGTTTCTCTGTTAAATGATCAGATAGCTGTGTAATTTATGTGTTAGAGAAATATGGTACCGATGTGTTAAATTGTATAAGCAAATACCATATTAGCTAGGGCTCCTTGTGCTTGCCAAACACATGGTACACAAAGTAGGCATGTACCCCCCTGAGGTTTATTGTAATTATACCCTCAGGTGTTACAGATTACAGCAATGGAATGAAATGTATCACGGAAAACTTTCTTTGTAATTCAAAAATCTTTAAAAATAAATGTTTTAAGTACAAAATTAATCACTCAAATACGTGTCCTGTAGCGCTAAACTGTGCGTCTTGTTGTAAGATAATCTCTGTGGAAGTGTCGTAGTTATCGACCTCCAAAAGCTAAGTTCTGCAGAAGTCAATGTACTGACCTCATGATAAACAAAAGTGAAATGCTTTGCGTATAGATATCTTACTTATTACGCTTATTGCCGTGATGAAGAAAGTACTGTGCTGTAACGTATTGTTGTGCTACAGAAAAGGCTGTCTCATTGTAGCTGTACCACAAAAGTTACTATTAAACATGTTTTACTTTCCAGAAGAATTCAGAAAAACTGTGCAGATATGAAACAGAAACACCGCAAAAGCAACATTGTAAATTGTCACTCATTAGTAGCGTCGTGATAAAATCGTGTAGCTGTCACATTAACTAACCACTGTGTCATGTGTTCGTAATAACAATGCATTCGTAATTTCTGTTTGAATAAGTTCTCTTGGTTCTTGACTGGATATTTAACTTTAGACATTGTTGCATGGTAACAGTTTCTAAAGCATACTAGTAACGTGAAGTGAAACGTTTTATGGCAAAGACAAAGTTAAAAAGCAGATTATCTTTCAATAAACGGTTTTACATGTGAAATGTGGTGTAAACCTTTACTCTTCCTAGTACGCAGAGTTTCAGCTTCAACGCAATTATCATGTGGTATACGTCGGACTCTGTAAGGTCCATTGTAAACTAGAAAGAATTTGTGACTCAAGTGTTTCTTCTTATGTGACAATGAATGAGCTTTAATGAGAACTTTCTGACCAATATATAATTTCTTTGCATTTGCTTTACCGTGTGGTTTTCTCCTTTTGTCTGCTGCAGATTTTATATTTTTAAGAGCCAAATCAATTATGTCTTTGTGTCGAAGTTTACGTGTATTCGGGAATGGTACAAGCTCTCTGATTCTGTTCGGTGGTTCTTCATTCTTCAGTACAAGAGTAGGTGGTATAGCAGTGGAATCATGAGGCATTTCATTCAGCACATTTTGAAATAAGTGTAAATATCTGCCCCAATGCTGATGCTTTCTGTGACAATAAAGTCTGCAAAGCTTATTGTTTTCTTTCATAATCCGTTCAGACGGGTTACAATGTGGTGAGTACAATGAAATAAAAACAGGTTTGATTTTATGGTTCCGAAGCTTGCGTGACCAAACAGCAGATCTGAATTGCGGTCCATTATCTGAAATGACTTTACTGACGTGTCCAACTTCACGTAAGAAATTTTTAACAAAGGCGTTGGATACAGACCGTCCAGTGGCATTACGTAACGGTGTGAAAGAAACAAATTTTGAAGTAAGTTCAACAGCGACTAGAACGTACGAAAATCCATTCGATGTTCTGACAAGGGGTCCCAAGAGATCAACAGCAGCAAATTCTTTTAATTTAGAAGGAATAATAGGAAACAACGGAGCACGATGTGAGATAGTAGATGGTTTCGCCTTTTGACAAAGTTTACAAATAGACAAGACTCTTCGAATCCTCTTTTCCATATTGTTAAAATAACAAGTCGTTCGAAGAATATGATAACATTTTCGTGGATCAAAATGTGCGTAGCTGAAATGAATGTACCAAATGAGCTTATTAACAAAATCGTCTGGAATGCAAAGTACCCATAGCTTGTCATCAACAGTGCAGCGTTTGAAGAGTATGTTGTTTCTAACCAGGTAATAATGCCGAATCTGAGTGTGTGTCTTTTCATGCCATTTACTTTTGATGTCTTTCCAAATCGGATCTTTATCTTGTTCATGAGCAATGTCCTTTAAAGATGTGGTGATGAAGTTTTCAAAGGCGACTTTCTGAATGTAAAGAATACTGAAATTTTTCTCGAGGTTGCCTTCTGTGTTACTTTTCTCAAGCCCAGCCGGTGCGCGTGACAGTGCGTCCGCAACAATGTTCTCCTTGCCGGGAATGTAGACTATTGTGAAGCGGAATTCTTGCAGAAACAAAGCCCAACGTTTTAACCTGTCATGATTTAATTTTGAAGACATAAGAAATTGTAATGCACTATGATCACTGTATACTTTTACGTGCTTACCAGAAAGAAAGAAACTGAATTTGTTAAATGCTCAAACGATAGCTAAAGCTTCTAATTCAGTAACGGAATAATTTTTTTCAGATTTTTTTAGCACTCGGCTAGCAAAAGCAATGGTTTTCTGAACAGTAGTGTCATTTTCTATGGCTTCTTGAAATAAGTGGGCACCAAGACCGACTTTAGAAGAATCCGTGCTAAGGCAGAAATCTTGTGACAGATCTGGATGAGCTAGTATTGGCGCATGAAGTAACGCTTCTTTCAAAGAATTGAATTCCAACTGCGCTTGTTCGTCCCAGATCCAAATAGTATTTTTTCCAGTGAGAGAACAAAGTTTTGGTGTAACTAGAATTTGCATATTCAGAAAACGACGGTAAAAATTTACGAGACCTAGAAAACTGCGGACTTGTCTTTTTGTGGATGGAACTGGAATGGCTCTGATTGCTTCTAACTTTTCAGGATCCGGCTGAATGCCTTCAGAAGAAATAATATGTCCCAAAAACTTCACCTTTGACCTACCGAATTCAGACTTTTCCAAGTTAACTGTAATTCCAGATTCTGCAAAAATACGTAACAAACTGTTGAGGATGCGGTTATGTTGTTCCCATGAAGCTTCTGCTATTAGAATATCGTCCACATATAAGGTGATGTGACATTTTAAGAACTCAGGTAATATGGAATTTAACCCGCGAATGAATGCTGCCGAAGAAATGTTCAAACCAAAAGGAAGTTTCCGAAACTGATAACAAACGCCGAAACAAAGGAAAGCTGTGTATTTTCTGCATTCTGGATGAAGTTCGATCTGATAAAAGCTGGATCTGAGATCAATGGAAGACAACACTTTTACACCATTAAAATTTTGAAGAAGTTCTTCCATCGTCTGCGGCCTGTCTGTTTCAGGAATAATGATAGTATTGATTTGTCTCGAATCTAAGACAAGCCTGGTCGATCCATTTTTCTTCTCAACAACATGTAACGGATTGTTGTATGAGCTTACTGCAGGCTCAATAATGCCCTCGTCAAGCATAGATTGTGTTTCTATTCTAACACGGTCCCTATAATGTGCTGGAATTACGTATGGTCTAACACAAAATTTAGTATGCTCACGAACACGAAATTGGTATTGAAATCCCTTGATTGTTCCTGTTTTGTGAGTAAAAACTGTGGAATGTGCTTGTAAAATCTCAAAAAGGTCCTGCCTATCAGTGTCATTACAATCCTCAATTGTTTGAATTTTATTCTGAATTAACTCATTAATTTCAAATATGCCGTCGATATCATCCCTGTTAGTACTTGCAGAGTGATTGTTAGTGTCTAGTTCCGTAGAAAATTCCGAACTGTTGTCTAACAGAACGTAAAGCCGATTAATTTCCTCATCATGGTTTGAGAGCCAGTCTTCAAATTTCAAAGCTATTGACTTACCTTCTTTCTCTAAACTTATTTCAGCATCGTCAAAGCTTAAGATTGCTTTGTATTCATTCAAAAAGTCTACTCCCAGTATAATTTCCGTCGACAATAATGGAACAATAAGAAAGTTCATAGAGAAGCTGTGGCTTTGGCAAAAGAATTCTAAATTGGTTTGTTGGCGTACATCTACACTTTTTCCAAAGATTGCACCTTGTAATTTAATCTTACGTAACGGAAGTGTGGGGCAATCGTTCGATTTGTTGCATTTGCTAAAAGCTGTTTCACTAATTACAGAAATGGGACTGCCAGAGTCAAGTACTGCCGTAAATTTTACGTCATTTACAGTGATGTGAATCACAGGATATGCAATGTTGTTATGTTTTACGTCGTGTTCCTGGAGTAAGATGTCCCTAATGTCTTCCATTTTTACGTAATTACTAGCTACGGCAGCTGTGTCGTCAGTTTCATAAGTACGTCTTGTGGCTGCCAGCGGTATGAGTCATTGCCTATTGTCTCTTTGTTGGCGCGCGTCGTTATTGGGATTTGGAGAGCTAACTTCTACAAATTCACCGTGACGAGAATCCCGCCAGTTCTGATGCAGTTCAGGTCTGTCGTTACGATCATATCGTCTGTCGTCATGTCGGTAGATTCCATAGTTTCTTTCTTGTCGGTCACGTGGTGGAGAATTTCTCCCTGAGTCGTAACTGCGCGCTGGACCGTTGCGTCTAAAGTTATTCTGTCTCCCTTGATAATAACTGTTTTGGTTCCCATATTGTCTGTTTCTCTGATTGTCTCTGTGATAGTCATTACCGCGGAGAGGTGATCTTTCCCTGTAATTATTACTACTCTGCCAACGGTTGTCATACGGGTGGTGTCTGTTTTGGTCACGATTTGTGTTGTGAGAATAGCCTTGTCGTGTCCAGTTATTATTTCTTTCATCACGGAATTGCGACGGATGTGACCTGTAGTTGTTGTGCTCCTGTTTTTGCGTTACACGATTGTCAGTGTCAATTTCTAGTTCTTGTAACAGTCCCTGAAAAGCTTCAATGTCGTCTTTGCAACGTCCTGCTAAAATAATATGTCGTAAATGTTCAGGCAGTTTGATTAAGCAAATGCGGATGAGTTCTGAGGGGCTGTATGGGTTTGACAGGTACTGATTCTTGTGCAACATGTCTTCAAAATATTTCTCAAGACTGGAAAATTCAGATTGTTCGAAATGTTTCATCATTATGATGCCATGTTTTACTCGGTCTTGTGTGGCTTGAGACCAATATGCTGAGAGGAAGGCATGGTAAAATTCTCCTTCACTGTGGCAATCGTGAATGACCGATCGCATTCTTACAGCTGGTTCATTCTCTAAGTAGCCACACATACATTCTAACCTGTGCTCCAATGACCAGTTGGGAGGGAAACAATGAGAGAATTGATGGAGCCATGCTTGTGGATGAATGTCGTTGGCAGAATTCTTAAACGTTTTGAATTTACGTGTAGTAATGAACAGCTTATAGTCAAAATCATCGTGTCGGCGAGTAGCATATCGGTCATTGTTACGTCGTGTCGGCGGTTCCATCTCAAAATTCGGTGTACCTTGCCAATTTCTTTCACAATTACCGAAATGCCCTGTGTTATTATTTTGTGGCTTTTCCGTATTTCTAAGTTCCTCTTCCCATGTTGGAGCGCGAGTGTCCTCTGAAATATGTAATTCTTGTATTACCTGCGTCAACTGATCTTGTACTTCCCGGATTTCTCTTTTGTACTGTGTATTGATTTGATTTTGATTTTGTTTGAATTTTCTTATTTGTTCATACTCTTCTGTGTCAGTGAAGGCTATGGGTCTTGTGTCATTCAGATCATCATCTACCTTTGTAGATAAGTTAGTGACCTGATCCGAAAGTTCGGCTACTTTCTCCGATAGTGTACTTATTTCCTCCATGTGTCTTTCTGAACCAATTTTCAGGGTATCTACTGTGTCCTTTAAATTTTCCTGAGTTTTTGCAAGTTGCGTAACCGAATCGGTAGATGCAACTGAGTCAATTTTAGCTTGCAAGGTCTCATGATTTTCATGAACAATAGTTTACAGTTCTTTTATGGCTGCTTCGTGATTCTGTAATGCATTTTCATGACGCGAAAAAATAGGTTGGAAATGCTCACAAATTTGTGTTTTTACGTCATTACAGACCTTTTGACATTTCGATTCGATGTTATGTAACTCAGTAGTTAAATCTTCACGTGTTTTTCAAGTGTGGTGTCTAACTTTTGAAGATTTTGTTCCATTGTGTCTAACTTTTTTTAGATTTTGTTCCACTGAGTCTAACTTTTTAAGATTTTGTTCCACTGTGTCTAACTGTTGCTGTGTTTGTCTCTGGTATTGTTCCATTGTGTCTAACTTTTGAAGCTTTTGTCCCATTTGTTGCATTAATTGTAATAACAATGCATTAGTGTCTGGAATCTGTTCCTCTACGCTTTTCGGCAGTGCATTTGCACCAGCAACATTCACATTTTGACAAGCAGAAAATGTGGCTTGACTCATTTGAGAAAACGGTGAGGACCCAAAACCTAAGTCTACAGTATTTGCAATATTGTGTTCTGTCATTTCGGATTCCTGAGGGGAGCTGTTGCCGACCGATCGATCGATAATGCTTCCCTGTTCACTAATTGTTTCACTGTCTACACCATTGTTTGCAGCCCGCTCCATTTCCCTATGTACAATTACCAAATTACTACTTTCAACATTAGTTAATTCATTACTCGGTGGCGCTAACACACTGCTTTCGTCTTCACTGTCATTTCTCAGTTTACTTTGGAGCCTAGTATTACGTTTTTCACACGTCATTATTGTCACAATATTTCACATGACAACACAAAAAAAACATAATTTGAAGAGCAAAAATAAGAGAACACATTAACATAGAACTGAAAATAATATCTAGTTAATTGCAAGCGCAGCTGCGAAATACTTGGTGCAAATCTACATGCAACCCACAACTGTTTTACTGTGCAACAATGAAAAACCACAACTACCAAGGAAATTCTCTCTATAATTACGTGCTAGCAATAAACAAAAGCTACACTAAATACATAAACTACAAGAAAAAAATCAGAAGATTCCAGTGAGGTATCCTAGGCTAAGGGTCGACATATGAAACGTCCCCTTAGAACAATTTATACACGACTGTGCTTAACCTGACACACAATATTATTTAGCGCAACGCAATCTGACTTTCAAAAATCCCTACAAAAGAATGGCCCAGACTAACATTAAACTATACCTTTCACAAATCACTTACCTCACAAAAATCTTCATTGCTCGAACTACTGCAATACAGCGAGCGCCACTATTGCCAGCTAAATAAAAGATTCAAACTACAGAAGGCACTAACTACTGATAGGGATAGTTAGCAAATGAAAGATATTAATAGAGAACAAACAATGTATTTACCTTAATAGTCATAATATATATATATATAGCAGTTCATGACAAATTACAAAACTCCGCCATCTCTCTCCCCACATCCACCACTGCTGGCGGCTCACCTCCAACTGCGCAACGCTACGCGCTGTTCACATCCAGCTGCCGCTGCCCAACACAGCAATGGCAGACAACAATGCAAACTAGCCACAGGCTGCACACAGCACAGCCAGTGATTTTCATACAGAGCGCTACGTAACGTTGCCAATAAGAAAATATAAACAGCCTACTTACACAATTTGTACAGAAACCAGATGGCAGTTATAAGAGTCGAGGGACATGAGAGGGAAGCAGCGATTGGGAAGGGAGTGAGACAGGATTGTAGCCTCTCCCCGATGTTATTCAATCTGTATATTGAGCAAGCAGTAAAGGAAACAAAAGAAAAATTCGGAGTAGGTATTAAAATCCATGGAGAAGAAATAAAAACTTTGAGGTTCGCCGAGGACATTGTAATTCTGTCAGAGACGGCAAAGGACTTGGAAGAGCAGTTGAACGGAATGGACAGTGTCTTGAAAGGAGGATATAAGATGAACATCAACAAAAGCAAAACGAGGATAATGGAATGCAGTCGAATTAAGTCAGGTGATGCTGAGGGAATTAGATTAGGAAATGAGACATTTAAAGTAGTAAAGGAATTTTGCTATTTGGGTAGCAAAATAACTCATGATGGTCGAAGGAGAGAGGATATAAAATGTAGACTGGCAATGGCAAGGAAAGCGTTCCTGAAGAAAAATTTGTTAACATCGAATATAAATTTAAACGTCAGGAAGTCGTTTCTGGAAGTATTTGTATGGAGTGTAGCCATGTATGGAAGTGAAACATGGACGATAAATAGTTTGGACAAGAAGAGAATAGAAGCTTTCGAAATGTGGTGCTACAGAAGAATGCTGAAGATTACATGGGTAGATCACATAACTACTGAGGAGGTATTGAATAGAATTGGGGAGAAGAGGAGTCTGTGGCACAACTTGACAAGAAGAAGGGACCGGTTGGTAGGACATGTTCTGAGGCATCAAGGGATCACAAATTTAGCATTGAAGGGCAGCGTGGAGGGTAAAAATCGTAGAGGGAGACCAAGAGATGAATACACTAAGCAGATTCAGAAGGATGTAGGTTGCAGTAAGTACTAGGAGATGAAGAAGCTTGTACAGGATAGAGTAGCATGGAGAACTGCATCAAACCAGTCTCAGGACTGAAGACCAAACAACAACAACAGCTGATTTAACCTATGTTCTGGCAGTCTGCAAACTCTAGCACCCTTACAGACTGCTATTAGTTTTCTTCATCACCTATTTTGCCATTAGCTGTAACGTTCCATCCACTCGGGTGTCTGAAATTCTGTTCCGCTCTCTCAGATGATTGCTGATTTTGATAACTGTCATTCCTGTTCCTGTCATAATTTTTACATCCAGTAAAGCCCCCTCGTCCTCTGGACCTTCCACAGTGATAGTTAGCTCTCTGTACACCTATTTTGTTTACTTGCACCTCATTTTGCCTAGTAGGAGCCCTATAATCTCTGTTATTATTATTATTATGAACTTCTTTATATCCTATCTGGGTGCAGAAATGGTTTTATTTCGCCAGTACAGAGGCAACTTGTTTTATAACCTCATTACAGTTTGTTCTGTTTATAACTTGGTAGTCATGTAAGACAAATCAATTATCCACCTCTGCACAAACCTCTTAACAATGTCTTTCTTTGGGATAAACATTTCACCTGACCAAATGCTTTTAATACTTCCATCTTTAATTTTCCCCAGCGTTCCTCAAAGATCGCCTGTTCAAAAACTTCCATGTTGTCACACACGTCTACAGCTAAATTTCTCCAAACACGATCTAGATAGATTAGATAGAACAAAGCCTATTTTCTGTTTGTCATTCAATTATCTAGGCAACACGTCCTCAAAATCACTCCAGAACTCTTCGGGGTGCACACTATTATTGGCATCAAATCCCAAAAACTGTCTGTGGTTAACATAGGCAATCTTAGAGGACTCTGTCACGCTATTTATTATTACTTGACCACTACTGTTAGTAATTTTTTGTTCTACATTTGTTATTCTACGAGGGTTGTTTTTTTAAGTAACGGCCGTTCGCGCGTATAGTCCCGTAGTTCGCGCGGACGCCGCAACAAGCCACCGCGCCACTTGCCGGCATTCTTCCCGTTCACACTGATGCAAGTTGCAGCTCTGTAGCTGACGTGTACGCATCGCTGTGCTACTTTATAATGTTGACGATTATTGAATCGCCCGCCCCGTGTGAGATACGGTCAGTGATACGTTTTTTGACCGCGAGAAGCCTATCAGCTGCAGAAATTCATCGTCAGTTAACAGATGTTTATGGCTTGAATGCAATGAGTGAAGGTAAAGTGCGTCAATGGGTTAGAGAGTTTAAAAATGGTCGTCAAAACGTCCATGACGAAGAACGCTCAGGCCGGCCCTCTGTGATCACTGATGATTTGGTGGCTGCAGTCGAAACAAAGATTCGTGAGTACAGAAGATTCACAATTTCCACTCTTTCTTTGGAATTTCCACAAGTTTCAAGATCGGTTTTGTACAAAATTGTGTCTGAAAACCTAAACTTTAAGGAACAGCTGTGTTCTAGGTGGGTACCCAGACTCCTCACAGAGGCCGGCCGGTGTGGCCGTGCGGGTCTAGGCGCTTCAGTCTGGAACCGCGTGACCGCTATGGTCGCAGGTTCGAATCCTGCCTCGGGCATGGATGTGTGTGATGTCCTTAGGTTAGTTAGGTTTAAGTAGTTCTAAGTTCTAGGGGACTGATGACCACAGCAGTTAAGTCCCATAGTGCTCAGAGCCATTTTTTTCCTCACAGAGGACCACAAAGGGAAGAGATTTGCCACTTCGTTGGACTTTTTGATTCGTTACGAGGAAGAAGGGGATGACATGTTGAGTGAAATTGTCACTGGAGATGAAACATGGGTATCCCATATCACTCCCGAAAGCAAGCGACAATCGATGGAATGGCGACACACAACCGCACCCGTCAAAGTGAAAGCCAAACAGACGCTGTCAAAGCGCAAGATTATGGCAACTGTGTTCTGGGACCGGCGCGGTGTTTTGCTTGTGGACTTTATGCCACGAGGAACGACAATCAACTCATATGCCTACTGTGCAACTCTAAAGAAGCTCCGCAGAGCAATTCAAAACAAAAGGCGCGGCATGCTGACAAAAGGAGTTTTGCTCCTGCACGATAACGCTAGGCCTCACACCTCTCAAAAGACTCTGGATTTGATTGATTCTTTTGGCTGGGAAGATTTGGACCATGCACCATACAGCCCCGACCTTGCTCCTAGCGATTTTCACCTTTTCCGGTACCTGAAACACCATCTTGGCGGGCAGCGCTTCAATGACGACGATGAAGTGAAAGCGGCCGTGGACTCTTGGCTGTCGGAGCAGGCGGCCGAATTCTTTGAAGAGGGAATTAAAAACTTAGTTGTACGGTATGACAAGTGCTTAAATAAACAAGACAACTATGTAGAAAAATAGGTAAAAGTGTGTAGAATCAGAAAATAAAAGTTTTTTTACAAAAGTATTTGTATCTTTTTTAAAAAATAAAAACGGCCCTTACTTAAAAAATAACCCTGGTATTGTCATGCTCCTGTAGGTTACCATTTACTGCTGTACTAAATTCTGACAATCTAGTTTCTAGATCAGTTATTTTTGCACACACTTTCCTCCAAACAGTTTACGTTTATCACTTTCCTCCTTAATTTTATTAGCTAGAATTTAATGATCCTCATTATACTTTTTTTTCGACATGATCTACTTTGGCCTGTACTTTAGTCAAATCAGCACTTCACTGTTCACCTAGCTGTTTACTACTTTCATAAACTTGTTTTACATAGGTAGTTCGTTCACCTTTTACTGTTACAATATCGTTCTTATATTCTTGTTTCACATGACAAATTTGCCCTTTCTCGCATTCGTTAAACTGTGATGTGTCATTTTTTACAGAATCACTTCAGCCTGAAATTCTGTGATCCATTTCCCCCTGAATTTCCTCTTTAAAATTTTTCAATTTGTAATCAAACTATGCTGACTGTTTTATACTCCCCTTATTAATTTCAGAAACTAATCCACTTATTTTACTATCAACATCAGACACAAGTTCATTTATTTTAGTATTCATATTACTTATAATACTACTGAAGTGCCACCGATGTGTTTCATAGTGTTTTGGAACATGGTTGCGATGCTAACTTTCTGCTGACCAGTCTCCAATGCTGGATCTATTTTCGCTTCAATGGTAGTAAATGGTACTAATTTAACATTAGAACTACCTGTCTGTTCCCTACTTATTTCTTGAGTAGGAATAGTTATATTTTCTCATCAACTTCAACACATGACTCCCTTTGTATTTTTTCACAAGACGGGGTGCCAACTTAACATCAGCTTCCCCCATATCTTTTCAGTATCAGATACTGAATTTGGATAACCACTCTTATTAATTTGAAATACATCAAAACAAAAATTTCCTCTCATACTATCATCTGCACTTACTGCATCATCAAAATCTACACCATCCTTCCTTTCACTTATTACCGACTTACCAGTTTTCACCAAGTTGACAAGTTTCATTCCATTCAACATCAAACTGAGCGAAACCCTACTTAATTTTTTCTCCACGTTGTCAGCACGGCGATATGCTACTGAGAGTCTGTCCGCCAAGGGTTGCCAGCTCTGGTCCAGTTTCTTGGATCCCACACCACCGTCCATGGCTGCCAACTGCTCCTGGTGCCGATCTGCTAGGGACACTGCTCCCAGTCGCTTCCGTCGGCGTTCTGGAAGTTCGCTGACCTCTCTGCCTGCTGTGTCCTGAACCTCCGCTAATACTGTTCGCAGTTCTGCACTGGGTTACGTCCTCCTCCTGTCGCTTCAGTTTGAAAGCTTATTTGCACACGCATGGGTCTTTCTAACACGGTTTTTTCACTACTGCTTTTTAAGTTAATTCGACACTGGGGTTACTCTTCCAAGCTGCTAAATGCACCAAACGCGGCGGGGTGGATTGTTCTGTCACTATCCTTTAAACAATCAGTCCACCTGCCAGTATAGATATCAGGTTGTCTGCCCTTTCACTTTGTGATGCTAGATACTGGTTTAGCCGACAAAAGCAGCGTTGACGAAACGTCAGCTAAATACCTACCACGGAAAGTCTACATAACTCCAGTCCATGGGTAGCATCTGAAAGTTAGTTAAATTATCTGGCATTTTGGATTCTTGCACGACTCGTTTGAAAAAATTTCTAAAGTTTCCTGTAAGCTGATTTATTGTTTGAAAAACACAGGAAATGGCTACAAATACGTATTTGATATCCCGACACTAATTATGCAATGTTACTGTCTCTGTAAGAGGTTCATAGCCAAAGCAGCCAGAAGGTATTTAGTCCGACCCGATATTTTAAACGTCCTAAACCGTCACTGACCAACGACTACTTGAGAGTTAACACAGTCAGTCGTTCAGTATCCCTCTTGTACAGAAGTGCTCGCCATAATGTCTCGTAATTTGCGCGAAACACGCCACGCAAAGTTTATGTACGACTTGAAATTACCTAAAATAAATCACACACAAAGCTCAAAATTTCTCAAAATATTCAATAGCTTAGTAACGTTTCATCAGCTACACGAGAAACGACCAAACACGCAGGTTTCTTCATTTTGGTACAAGTTTCATCAGCGCAGTATATCATAAGTGTTTACTAGAAGACGGCTTCCGAGCCACTGTATCGACTCATAGATCTGAGGCACAAAGCCCTGCTCAAACGCGCGGGAAACGCTGAATTCCTATTGGCTAGTACGTTAAGTACCCAATCAGGTCATCTCGAGCACTTCCACAATCGCGGTATTTCTAATGCCAGCCAATCACATTCCCACAAGTAATTTACACTAGAAATTTTGTAATTCCGAAATTAAATAAAATTTAATGAAAACAAAATATGATACATTTCCACAAAATAATTACTAGTAAATTTAATAACCAACGTCCCTTTTGGCTGCCCTTTACAAAATCAAGCTCAATCGGACATACGTCACAAATTCCCCAATTACACAACTTTCCCATGCTTACATTTATATAGTCTTAATAAAATATAACATTCTCACTTCACGTATGTCCCCCATTAAATCTCTCAGTCTCTATAAAACACGCATATAACCAAAACGCAAAGAAATAATAATTTTTCAATGTACTCTTAATTACGTCAGAAATCTGTGACAATGAAAACAAAGAAAATTCCAGAAAATTATACAGGGTGAAAAGTATTTAAACCGACAAACTCTGGGAGGTTGTAGGGCACATCAAAATAAATATTTTTCTCTAATGTAATTTTTTCCTATGAGAATTACTTAAACCGGTGGATGCCGTATTACCTACTACGTAGTGCACCACAACGGACGAGCTGCACAGCGGGTATATGAACAATAATATCCTAATCGCCGTATCTCGCATCATACGATCTTTGCTGCTGTGTACCAACGTCTGCGTGAGACCAGGTAATTTAGCAGATTACCTGGGCAGAGACGCTGTCGTACGGTAAGAACGCTGCAATTTGAGGAAGCTGTCTTGCAGCACTTCAGTCAGCACTCATGCAACTGCATGTACCATGGGGCGAATCAGACGAATGTAAGAACAGTTCTTCGAGAGCAATTGTTATGTCCATTTCACTTACAACGTATTCACAACCTGGAACTAATTGCTCACCCAGAGCACAGTTTTCGCAGTGGTACCTGAAACAGTGTGAAACGCATCCTACATTTCCATCCTCTGTGTTGTTTAGCGATGAAACAACGTTCGGGCGTGATGGAGTCTTCAACACGCACAATTCGCATGTTTGGAGTGAGGATAACCCACATGCCACAGTTACTAGCGCTCATCAAGTGCGGTTCTTCGTTAATGTGTGGGTCGGTGTTGTTGGGGACTGTTTAACTCGGCCGTATCTGCTACCTAGGCCATTAAATGACAGGCACTATTACAATTTTCTCGCCAAACCATTGCCAGAATTGCTGGAAGACGTTCCGCTCTCTACAAGATAACGCATGTGGTTCCAACATGACGGGGCGCCAGCACATTTCAGTCGTCGTGTGCGTCGATTCCTGGACCGACGGTTCCCTGAAACGTGGATTGGCAGAGGTGGTCGTGTACCATGGCCTGCTCGATCCCCAGGTATGTCCCCTCTGGACTTTTTTGTGTGGGAGAGACGCGCAACCTTGCTTACGCAACTCCTGTTGCATCAGAAGAGGATCTGGTTGCCCGGATGGTAGCAGCAACAGGAACAATTCAGGATACTCCTGGGGTCTTTTCCCGTGTCAGACAGAACATGATCCGACGTTGTAACCTTTGTTCACGTGTCAATGGAGGCATTTTTGAAAATCTACTGTAATTGAAATTGGCTTGTGTTGTCTCTTGGTCATAAAATAATGGAAAAGTGTTTGTTGGTTTAATTAATTTGCCGCCAGAGAAATCTTCCTCTACCGGTGTAAATACTCCTCATAGGAAAAAGTGACACTAGGGGAAAATATTTGTTTTGATGTCCCCTGCAACCTCCCAGAGTTTGTCGGTTTAAATACTTTTCACCCTGTATTATATGAACCTACCCTCTCGATTGTAGTTTCAATTGATACTATAGATGAATACATTACAATACATAAATTGGTTTCACGTTGTTAGCACGGTTATTATTTGTTTTAGGTAACAATTTATATTTCCGAAAGTAGTGAAGTTATTGATCTGAAATTTTAGCATTATGGTTTTATTATCCACAGAATTTGGTACACTAAGTATGAAAAAGATAGGTTAATATTTAACACTACTTCTTCAGATTCATAGATAGTATGTATAACGTACTGCACGCAGCGTTAAGCAAGTACAACGGCTTGCTCGACCCAGCAGTCAGCGTCAGCTGTGCAAGCCTGAGAGCCAAAATCTGCTCTCCTCCCGGCTCGCGGCAAGCTACTCTTTCAATGCAAGGTGACAACTAGTAATAATTTCCTACGGTACAAAACGGCTGAATGGCGAAGAACGGGACGATACAATATCTTTGATTGAAGAACCGGCAATCGCCAGAAAAGTGGAGAGCCTGCGAATCGTTTTCAACACCTTGTATGACGTTTAGTATGTGACTAGGATTGCCACTCGCTGGGTTCCGCCGCTGTTCGTATATATTCCAGACCCGCCCGAACCGAGACAACAGTGTAAATGTTACAGCTGTGGACAATTGTACCACTACAACGCGAGGCAAAGGACCAAAGCCAGCAGTGGAGACACATGGTTTCACTGATGTGTATGACTGCATAGCAAATGGTAATGAGAGGTGAGCTATAGAGTGTTGCCACAACTGTTTGTAGGAAAGCTGGACAGGACCAGAGGAGATTGGCGAACAAGTTGACACACTAAACAGAAGATTTAGTTAACTCGTTTTTCTCCAACCAAACGATGATTCAATACAATTAACATTATAGACAATGAATTTGCTACTGGGTGAAAATAACGCGAATGTTATGCAATAGGGCGTACTGATTCGATTTTGCAATCAGAAATGTTTTAGTACGTCTGGATTTAAAGTTATAGCTGCAAGAAGAGAAATTTGCTAACATCGATTATAGATTTAAGGGCCAGGAAGTCGTTTCTGAAAGTATTTGTATGGAGTGTAGCCATGTATGGAAGTGAAACATGGACGATAAATAGTTTAGACAAGAAGAGAATAGAAGCTTTCGAAATGTAGTGCTATAGAAGAATGCTGAAGATTAGATGGGTAGATCACATAACTAATGAGGAGGTGTTTAATAGGATTGGGGAGAAGAGAAGTTTGTGGCACAACTTGACTAGAAGAAGGGATCGATTGGTAGGACATGTTCTGAGGCATCAAGGGATCACCAATTTAGTACTGGAGGGCAGCGTGGAGGGTAAAAATCGTAGAGGGAGACCAAGAGATGAATACACCAAGCAGATTCAGAAGGATGTAGGTTGCAGTAAGTACTGGGAGATGAAGAAGCTTGCACAGGACAGAGTAGCATGGAGAGCTGCATCAAACCAGTCTCATGACTGAAGACCACAACAACAACAACAGCTGCAATTCATGTGATATTAAAAACCTGTCCATGAGTTAATATATAGCTGCATCAACAAGCCGTGTTTGATGCACGATTGTGTGTGTGTGTGTGTGTGTGTGTGTATTCTCGAAGCTACTCTGCTTTATGTGTCTGTGGAATGACAAGTGTGCAGTAGTGAAAACAAACATGAGGATTTCGACAAGTTCTAACTTGTCCACGACAAGGTCTAAGTTGTATACGAGCTACAGGATGCAGGCAGGTTTCAACATGTTTTATAAAATTAGTTCCCATACTATTTCTCCTGTTCGTACATCATTCTAACTCGGAGGTGACTGAAGTATAGCTCGTGCTAATGTGGTTCTGTGTTTTATTGATCAACAGTCTCAGTATCATACATTTAAGTGATTTCGTGTGTAGTGATTCAGTAAACGATAGTTGAATAGGCGCAGTTGTGTGAATTGCCCGGACTTCTTTTGCTACATTTGTGACAAGTGTACGTGCCCTAGCAGCTCAGGATGACCAGAAAGCTACTCATAGCTTCCAAACATTCTTTCGGATGTGAGTAGGAGATCAAACAAAATCCTGGGCTCCTCATCTCTGTTGCACCATCTATTGCTCCATCCTAATCTAGTGGACAAACGGTAAGCTAAATCGAATGCCTTTTGCTGTTCCCATGATTTGGCGAGAGCAGTAGTATCACCACTTGCATTGCTATTTCCGCTTGAGCAACACATCCGGGTACAGTAAGAAGAATAAGTCAAAAATCGTGTATTCGGATTGTCAGTCTGCTCTGTGGCGCATGGTACAAATTACCCCGTACCAATTCATCCTTCAGGGAGGATTCAATGAACAACAGAGAAAGTGATACTGAAGGTAATGACAGTGACGCTGGAGCTGTGGAATACCCCCAATGATCCTGACAATTACATTAAAAATCACATGTGATCAGCCAGGCCCAAATGGACGACCTGATTCGCGATTTGTCCCTGTTGAAAGAAAAGTCTGAACTGGTGGGTTGCAGATTTACTCGAGAGAGATGCTATAGTTACGCATTTTCTAGATCGCCACATGACATTCTCAGCGTAGTATGCTGTTGAACGCTGTGTTTGCTTCTGTCATGAGGCGACAGGACTCGTAAAGAATCTAGACAACAAATACGAAGCAGAAGAGTGGAGACATTTTATTGACTCTAGCTCAAGCAGTCTCAGAGCTGCGCAACTACACAATGGCAACCAGAAATCGTAAGTTCCTATTGCTCATGCCGTGAGAATGAAGGAAACCTATGAAACAATGAACACCCTCTTGATACTGATTAATTACTTTGAGCATAACTGGAATATTTGCGATGATTTGAAGGTTTTTACCCTTCTGTTTGGAATGCAGACCGGGTATACAAAGCACATGTGCTTTCTTCGCCTGAGGAATAGTCGCGCTGACAAGAATCACTACATAGTGAAAAATTGGTCACCCAAAAATTTACCTGTAGGCGCAGAGCACAACTTTCAACATGTACGTCTTGTGGATCGTAATACGATTTACCTACCTCCACTCTATATCAAACCGGGTCGTATGGTTCAAATGGCTCTGAGCACTATGGGACTTAACATCTGAGGTAGCGGGGTCGTATGAAACAGCTTGTTGCAGCGATGGATAAAACAAGCTGTGATTTTCAGTACCTAAAAGACAAGTTTGGAAAGATTAAACCTGGCGCAGAACTGAAAGCAGGAGTCGTTGTGGTACCAGAAATACAAAAGCTGAATCGGGATCCACAATTCAGATTGGAGCTCACGGGACAAGAACTAGCAAACTAAGGCGCATTTGTGCTTGCTGTGTACAACTTTATTTGGGGCCACAGAGCAGACAACTACGCAGAAATTGTGGACAACTTGCTAAGAACCTTCCAGAACTTCGGTTGCCGAATGTCACCAAAGACTCATTTCTTGCATTCGCACCTCACCTTCTTGCCGTCAAATATGGGAGCCACGAGTGATGAGCACGGTGAAAGATTCCACCAGGGGACGCCCACCATGGAGCAAGATATCAAGGTCGCTTCAGTCTGAACATGATGGGGGATTACTGTTGATTTCTGCATAGAGCAACAGATGATGTCCACAGGCGGAAAGCACGAAACTCTACACACTTTTAAACCAAGCCATTGTCAATCTTATTGCAACCAAGGGTCCATGGCTCAGTGGTAAACAAACTTTTCTAATTCACTTATTAATTATAATGTTTAGTGTTTTCATGTCAAAATACGCATATTAATTTCCCAAAAATTTCTCTCATTCGCAATTCAACGTAGTTAATAACATTATCCTTCATAAACCATGTAAGTACATATCTTTTTTCCCTGACGTTCCAGAGAAAATCCGATTGCAGTTTGTATTCAGCGATTTGAAATACTGTAAGGAACGTATTTGCAACACAGTAGCAACAAATATATTGTTGAGTAATGTGATGCAGTAAGAAACAGAGTCCAGCTCTTCAATGTCAACCAGGAAGAGTCTCACGGAACTATTATAGGCACAAAGTATGGTGTTCGAGAGGCGACTAGACGGTGTCTGCTTAGTGTCACATGGTGAAGTGGCTCCGACTGCAAATTGGCTGAGTCGCAGCCGCCAGCTGCCCCATATTGCAGCGTCAGAAGGGGCTCAGAGCCCAGAGCAGCTGGAGGTGTGGCTCAGCGGGCTCGCACTACTGGGTCCGCCAGCTCTTGCGCATCCACTGTCTGCGTCAGATGGAAACTTGTCATTCCATTGCCAACTTCACGACGTCGTATGTGGTATCGATATGTGATATCACGTTCATCATGGGGATTAACCAAATGTCAGTGGGGAAGATGATGTTGTGGGGGGCTACTGTGGTGTGGTGCGAACAGATTATACTCGTAACGAGGAAAACCATCACAGGAAGAAGCTACGGAAATGTCTCGCAAGGTTAGGAGAAGCGATCAAGTTGAAGTGTTGTGGACAGCATTCAAATCATGCTTTTTACTCCACAATAACTTCCCAACTCTCTCAACGCAGGACACAGTAGCACATGCTGCTTCTTTGGGCTGGCAAATTCTGTGTATTCTCAGCATTCTCACGTAACAGCACGCAATCATTTCTCCATCCACATTTACATCTACGTGATTGCTCTGAAATTCACAATTAAGTGTCTGACAGAGGGTACACTAAGCCATTTTTGAACTGCACGAGGGTAAAACGAACACTTAAAACTTTCCGTGTGAGTTCCGATTTCTCTCATTTTATTATGATCATCACACTGGACTCGCATTCGGGAGGACGACGGTTCGATTCCGCGTCCGGTCATCCTGATTTAGGTTTCCCGTAATTTCCCTAAATCGCTCCAGGCAAATGCCTGGATGGTTCCTTTGAAAGGGCACGGCCGACTTCCTTCCCCGTCCTTCCATAATCCGATGAGACCGATGACCTCGCTGTCTGGTCTCCTCCCCAAACAACCCAACCATTATGATCATCATTTCTCTCTAGGTAGGTGGACAGCAACAAAATATTTTCGCAATCGGAGGAGAAAGTTGGTGATAAATTTCATGAGAAGATCCTGCCGCAACGATGAACACCATTGTTTTAATGACTACCACCTCAATTCGTGTTGTATATTCATCGTGCCCTCTCTCCCCTAATTCGTAATAATACAAAACGGACCGCCCAACACTGGACGCTTTCAATGACCTCCGTCAGTTCCATCTGATGAGGGTCTGACGCCGCACAGCAGTACTCCCGAAGAGGGCGGACAAGTGTGGTGTACGCAGTCTCGTTAGTAGGCCTGTTCCAGTTTCTCAGTGTTTTCCCAATAAATCGCAGTCTTTGGTTTGCTTCCTCCCACAACATTATTGATATGAGCAATTTCAGTTACTCATAATTGTAATCCATAAGTATTTCGTTTAATTTACAGCCCTTAGATTTGTGTGAGTTTTGTCCTCTCGCTTTTAAGAGGACGGTAGTTCCAGGATGACGACGAAATAATTTTTGTGGTGAAGTTTCATGAACAGTCTTCTACAGTCCAGGTCTCCGTCCAGTCTTCCATCGTCGGAAAAGATGCGGCACATCGAAGGATGGGAATGTAAAGTAGTGCCAACACAACCATCGCGTTTCATAGCACCAACTAGACTTTTTCGAAGTGATAATAGAAACTTTATTCTCATAAGTGGTCACTGGTAGCTACAAAGAGCCTCCAGTCGTCAGCCTGTCACGTTCTGTGTGAGATGTCTGGCTGGAGGAGTGGCAGGCATGTGGAAGCAGGAGAGAGGAGGAAGAGGAGCAAGTTAATGCGGCAGGCGCTCACTAATGTCGCAGGTGCGAGCCACAGCCCCAGGGATTTGTCCCGGTAATCGAAACGCCGGCTGCCCTGGCGTGCCCCTAAATGCGAATTGATGGGGTATTTCTTGTGCTCGGAAAGTGAGGCCGAAAGAGAAAATAGAGAGAAAGAGGGAGAGAGAGAGACAGACAAGCAGACAGACGGGGGAAAATGAATTTAAGAAAGAGAGGGAGGGGGGAGGTGAGATGGCAGAAGAGAATGAGTGCCAACGAAGGGGCCGGGTAGCAGTGTTCTGGCTACAGCGGTGCGCGTGTCTCGCCCGAAATAACCTATTAGCCTGAGAGTTATCCCCGCTCATAGCGGAAACGCAAGACGGCGTGTTTAGGCAATCATTCTCGTGAGGTGCTTGCTTCTCCGTTTGCTCCCGCGCCCCCTCCCCTCCCAGTGACGGGCTCGTCCGGCGCAGCTGAGGCAGCGCCGGCGGCCAGATTTATAACCGTGTGGCCGATGCTTAAACAAATGCGGCACAGGGAGAGGGGCCGTAAGCCAGCCTTAAAGAGGCCGCCCCGGGCTGGGCCGGGTGGTCAGCGCGGTTGCCTTGCGGTCGGGGCCAGCCGCTCTCGTAGTCCGACGCAAAGTAGTTGGCGTTTAACAGATAGCTGGCTGGACTGCTCCCCTCGTGCCATGCACCAATGGCAGCATGGTACTGTCGGTTGCCACTGTGTTTCCAGTTCTACCGCCCAAAACAGCAACACGGCCATTTCGCTGTGAGCGGGTGCAGTAGCCCATTGGTGCCTCACGATGTTCGACAAAACTACTCGCTAAAGAAACCTACATCGTACATTAATTTAGGATTTTTACGCGATGTTTGTAGGAGAAAGTGAGTCCATAATTTTGACAAGTTAAAAATCGACAAAACAACAAAAAGAAACAAAAGTCAACAAAAGCTTAGATACACAAGTTTGAAAAAATTTGTTTCCACGCTTGGTATTTTGGTAATCAACGAAAAAGTAAGTATTTTAGTGTGTGCAATCAGTATACAATCCTCCTCTATGTCGTTAAAGTATCGAATTCCCGTGAATAAAACAGCTGCAAAAGTATGATACCTTTACAAATGATACAATGTGTTAAAAATGTGATGTTAAGCACTTAAGTGAGAGGAAGTGTAGAAAAGGTTTGAAGTAATATTTATGTTGTATTGTAAATCGCTAAGTACATGACGTCTACATCTACATGGATACTCTGCAAATCACATTTAAGTGCCTGGCAGAGGATTCATCCAACCACCTTCACAATTCTCTGTTATTCCAGTCTCGTATAGCGCGTGGAAAAAACGAACACTTATATCTTTCCGTGCGAGCTCTGATTTCCCTTATTTTATCATGGTGATCGTTTCTCCCTACGTACGTCGCCGTCAACAAAATATTCTCACATTCGGAAAGTTGGTGATTGAAATTTCGTGAAAAGCCTCCTCCGCAACGAAAAACGCCTTTGTTTTAATGATGTCCATCCTAAATTCTGTATCATTTCAGTAACAGTCTCTCCTCTATTTCAAGATAACACAGAACGAGCTGCCCTTCTTTGAACTTTTCCGGTGTGCTCCGTCAGTCCTATCTGGTAAGGATCCCATACCGTGCAGCAGTATTCTGAAAGAGGACGGACAAGTGTAGTGTAGGCAGTCTCTTTAGTAGATCTGTAACATTTTCTAAGTGTCTTGCCAGTAAAAGGCAGTCTTTAGCTAGCCTTCCCCACAGCATTTTCTGTGTGTTTCTTCCAATTTAAGTTGTTCGTAATTTTAATTTCTAGGTATTTACTTGAATTTACGGCCTTTGGACTTGACTGATTTATCGTGTAACCGAAGTTTAACGAATTTCTTTTAGCACTCATGTGGATGACCTCACACTTTTCATTATTTAGGGTCAATTGCCAGCTTTCGCAGCATACAGATGTATTTTCTAAATCTTTTGCGACTTCTTTTGATCTTCTGATGACTTTACTAGTCTATAACCGACAGCGTCGTTTGTAAACAACCTAAGACGGATGGTCAGATTGTTTCTCAAATCGTTTATATTGATAAGGAACAGCAAGGGGCCTATACTGCTACCTTGGAGAACGCCAGAAATCACTTCTGTTTTACTTCATTATTAAACACATTCATTATAAAATACTGAATGAGTATAGTCTGGGTATCAAAAGCTAGATCTTCACGCATGTGCCTGTTTTAGGCGACATGTCTCCCGAATATACATCGTACGGTGATACATTCCTGTAAGTAAATCCCGTTGTATATGCAGATAGGGTCTGCAAAATGTGTTGCGAATACTGCTAGTAGTAAATAAATAATAAATTAAATTTCACACGTTATGGTAGAGTTTTACTGCATGAACAGCGAAAATGTGGTAAGTAATAGGCTCTCTTTTTCCCTCTCATCTTTTTGTAGAGGGTGTCAGAGACAATAAGTTTCGCGAAGGTTTGAAATTATGTATAAAGTTTGCTGGGAGTCGTTAGGGGCTCTGATCCCTAAACACTGTATAAATAGAGTCTGGGTACAGGCTTCCATTGCCTGTGTCATTTCAAATAAAATAATTTTGGTTGCAGGGTCTTCAGGACGGTTCACTGCTGGGTACCAGTAAATCTCTTCCCTTATACACTATTTCGGTTATCTGGCGGAAGCCGACGCCACATTTCTGGGATGTCACTGGACAATTTGAAGAGAGGATGTTACAGAGGGGGTAGCTGTGTGGTAGGCAGACCATATGTGAGAGGCGTGTAGGCGTGAAGGTAAGACTTCGCTCGCAAGGAATCAAACCTACATTTCAGAATAGTAATATGGTCCGAGATATGTTAAGGCCCACTAAGGATCCCATGAATGTTCTCCACGCTGCAGGCGTGTGCGGACTTCGGTGTGAATGTGACGAAGTGTATATCGGTGAGACCGGCAGACCCATTAGCTCTTCCTCTGGGCGTTCTATCAGTTTTCAAGAATGTCGAATGCTTTCTCTGAAACCGAGGATGCAGCAGCGAAAAATAAGAAAGACTATTGAAATAAACGTCCTAACAACATGAACAGGGAGCATGGCTACAAGTTACACGCGGTCTGGCTACGAGCGGCTCCAGCGTGGCGGACTGCGTGTGTTCGCTAGCCAGCAACATCAATCACTTAATCCGGGTTCAGCAGTATAAGCTGCGGCCGCGGCAGAACTGTAGCACGGCATTAACGCTTCGCTGCAGGAAAACACTACCAAGTGCATAAAAGCTGCCGATTTGCTGTTGCCATTCAATCACCACGAGAGAGAGTCTAGCAATCACTTGCCAGAGTAGCACAGGCAACAGCCAGTCGATACGCTGCTTCTTACCAACCACCTACCATAGCAGCCTTCCAATCAACCACCAGGAGAGCACAGATAATAGCCTATCGCACAGTCTCTCCCTCCATAAGTCTTCAAATTGTGCCGTGACATTCCAGATATGTGGCGCCAATAGCCATCAGATGATCGAAATAGGCAGCATATAAGTGAAGACATTCACCAGAATCTTGTGAACCGCCCTGAAGAGGAGAGAAGCAAATCGGTCGAAACGTCAGCACTTTGTTGCTTTAGTAATTTATTACGACGCAGCCTAAAAAAGAAAATAATTTCATTCGAAAAAGAGTCTAATTAACGCGCCTTGAATTACACTGATCCAAGTCGTAGATACTGTTGCTAACTGTGATTCTGGTCTGAGCGGATTAAACCTTTAACAGTAGCTTATATCTCTTACTGTCTAATATCTCTTTCTAATGATTAGATTATACCAGTACTTCGAATTTTTAAATTTTTTGAACAATCCTACGCAGTAATTTGTATCAAATTTTTGTTGTCCCTGGAATCTGTTAGGCAGGCAGGCTGCAAATGGGACCGCAGACCATGCACTGGATTAGGCGGTTAGAAATGTACGTAGTTTTTAGATAAGATATGTTTTTGAAGCAGTTCCCCAGGTGGGAAAATTTCACCCTTTTGAAGAAAAGCTAAGGTTTACCTTTATTAAAAGTAACAACAAATTTTAACATGCTTACATGCATTAAAGGGGTCCACTCGAGCTGTGTCTATTTTAGACGTTTTACATAATTTTTGTACGATATAGAGACTTTAAAGCAATTTTCTGTCGTTGGGAGCAATGTGCTATTTATATCTGTACACGCAGACCCCTTGCGATTGTGTTCGTACAGCGCACAAGAAGAAGCATGCGTGCTTGTAGGTGCAGTCCTCCTCCTCAACATGTGCACATGCGTCACTCCATTCACATCATCACGCACACTGTTCCAGTGTTCAGGATGTTCGTTTTGGTAGCAGCAGCTGTCGCCACAACTACTCGTTTTATATTCTTAAAACAAGAAGACGAAATCGCACAAAGAAGCGCAAACAATGGGCTAATTGGTAACTTCTGCTTAATGTATATGTGAGATTGGTGGAAAAGATAAAGCAGACAAGGAGTATTCCATTTAATAACTGTATTTGTGATTCAGAAGTAATAATTCATCCTTAAGTCTGTATCTACACTACTGGCCATTGAAATTGCTACACCAAGAATAAATGCAGATGATAAACGGGTATTCATTGGACAAATACATTATACTAGAACTGACATGTGATTAAATTTTCACACAATTTGGGTGCATAGATCCTGAGAAATCAGACCCAGAACAATCACCTCTGACCGTAATAAAGGCCTTGATATGTCTGGGCATTGAGTCAAACAGAGCTTGGATGGAGTGTACAGGTACAGCTGCCCATGCAACTTCAACACGATACCACAGTTCATCAAGAGTAGTGATTGGAGTATTGTGACGAGCCAGTTGATCGGCCACCATTGACCAGACGTTTTCAATTGCTGAGAGATCTGGAGAATGTGCTGGCCAGGGCAGCAGTCGAACATTTTCTGTATCCAGCAAGGACAGTACAGGACCTGCTACATGATGTCGTGCATTATCTTGCTGAAATGTAGGGTTTCGCAGGGATCGAATGAAGGGTAGAGCCATGGGTCGTAACACATCTGAAATGTAACGTCCACTATTCAACGTGCCGTCAATGCGAGCAAGAGGTGACGAGACGTGTAACCCATGGAACCCCATACCATCACGCCGGGTGATACGCCAGTATGGCGATGACGAATACACGCTTCCAATGTGCGTTCACCGCGATGTCGCCAAACACGGATGCGACCATCATGATGCAGTAAACAAAACCTGGATTCACCCGAAAAAATTACGTTTTGCCATTCGTGCACCCAGGTTCGTCGTTCAGTACACCATCGCAGGCGCTCCTGTCTGTGATGCAGCGTCAAGGGTAACAGCAGCCATGGTCTCCGAGCTGATAGTCCATGCTGCTGCAAACGTCGTCGAACTGTTCGTGGAGAAGGTTGTTGTCTTGCAAACTTCCCCATCTGTTGACTCAGGGATCGAGACGTGGCTGCACGATCCGTTGCAGCCATGTAGATAAGATGCCTGTCATCTCGACTGCTAGTGAAACGAGGCCGTTGGGATCCAGCATACAGTTCCGTATTACCGCCCTGAACCCACTGATTCCATATCCTGCTAAGAGTCATTGGATCTACACCAACGTGAGCAGCAATGTCGCGATACGATAGACGGCAAACGCGATAGGCTACAATCCGACCTTTATCAAAGTCGGAAACGTGATGGTACGCATTTCTCCTCCTTACACGAGACATCACAACATCGTTTCACTAGGCAACGCCGGTCACCTGCTGTTTGTGTATGAGAAATCGGTTGGAAACTTTCCTCATGTCAGCACGTTGTAGGTGTCGCCACCGGCGCCAACCTTGTGTGAATGCTCTGAAAAGCTAATCATTTGCATATCACAGTATCTTCTTCCTGTCGGTTAAATTTCGCGTCTGTAGCACGTCATCTTCGTGGTGTAGCAATTTTAATGGCCAGTAGTGTACATCTACATCTGCGTGATGACTCTACTATTCACAATAAAGTGCCTGGCAGAGGGTTCAGTGAACCACCTTCAAGCTGTAACTTCCTGGCAGATTAAAACTGTGTGCCCGACCGAGACTCGAACTCTGGATCTTTGCCTTTCGCGGGCAAGTGCTCTACCATCTGAGCTACCGAAGCACGACTCACGCCCGGCCCTCACAGCTTTACTTCTGCCAGTATCTCGTCTCCTACCTTCCAAACTTTACAGAAGCTCTCCTGCGAACGCTCTCGCAGGAGAGCTTCTGTAAATCATTGATCCTATATATATATATATATATATATATATATATATATATATATATATATATATATATATTTGGACACTGCTGTAACCCCGTATCTGTTTTACTGACGGTTCTTGAGTCAGCCGTCGGCATCGCTGCAGCAGAGTAACGCCTCACTGTCCCATTAGTATCACTCTTCCCATCGTCACCGCTCCAGTTGCCTTGCAGACAATATGAATGGTCTAAGCTCCAGGTAAGAACAATCGGCTTTAGCTTTACTAGTCTTTGTCTACCAGCTACACTCCTGCTAACATTCCGCCTTCATAGTCTGAGCGGTCAGCTTGTTTGATTGTCATATCCTGAGCTGTGGGAAACTTCCTGAACCCAATTTCCTCCAGCGTGGGCTCGGTACACATATCTCCTGGTCTTTGCGACATTTCGTGGCCTGGAGCCGCTAATAGTCGGTCAAGTTGCTCCTTCATTGGCATCACGAAGTTGAGTGCACACCGTTACGTCACCAGCGCATGGCGGCTCGGATAGTTACATGTCCAAGAGCCTACCGCGAGCCGGCTGCGGTGGCCGTGCGGTTCTGGCGCTGCAGTCCAGAACCGCGGGACTACTACGGTCGCAGGTTCGAATCCTGCCTCGGGCATGGGTGTGTGTGATGTCCTTCGGTTAGTTAGGTTTAAGTAGTTCTAAGTTCTAGGGTACTTATGACCTAAGATGTTGAGTCCCATAGTGCTCAGAGCCATTTGAACCATTTTTTTGAGCCAACCGTGATCGACGGGCTTAACTTCGATGATCTGGCGGTAACTGGTTGTAACTGCTGCGGCACGGCCTTTTATTACAGCAATAACAAAGAAAAGGATACACATAACTAGATTTTGTAAACGATAATATTTTTGTTTTAGGCTACGAGTATAAGAACCTGCAAAAGTATATGGCAAAATGAAACAGCATAGGCAGGCAACGTTGTAACAAAGTGAAAAAAATATTGTGGTGCATGTTTAGCACTGAACCAGGCCTTGGAGGAATCTACAGATTTCGATCAACTGCAGCTATTTACACCTACTAAGAAATGTACAAAATGAGTTGGAGGTGATTGGAGAGCTATTAGTTCTAATTTCATTGAACTAGCAGTTTGTCCCGACGTCACACTGGTAGCACTAACAAGAGAACCCCAAGGGAAATGGATCTTTCCAGTTTTTTGTACTTTTGGGGCGTGATGCAAATTAAAAAATTCTCGAGAAAATTGACTTCGAAGCTTTCCGACCGTTGTTAATATGCTAAGGCAAGGTTAATTTCTCTCGACAGACGGCGTGACTGTGGTAGAATTCTCGCCTGTCACGTGGGTGTAAAAAAATCAGTAGCACTGCGGACTGGAATCGCTGATTTGACTCTCGTTTCACTCATTATTTTTTTTTCGTTTTTGTCGTTCAGTTCCAATACCTCCATCGTTTAAATATAAAACTCATCAAATACCTGCTAATTAACAGATGCATAATTGCTATTTTTATGAAAACAGTACATCTTCTTATTCCTGGTAATTTCATATCACACACAAAAATCCAGTTCTCATTACAAATATTCATTCGTTATTACTGATTTTCTACGAAAGATTTTTGAATTAAAAAAGTTGCAAATTAAATTCTTTTTCATCCCTATTTATTTTACAATTCAGGGGCATGTTCAAGGAACATACACCTTATAGTTTTTCCAAGGCCTCACACATGGTAGGCGAGCATTCCGTTACACAGCTACATCTTTTTATCGGATTGACTTGGTACTTCCATGAACCATAGTCAAAATTATCATGTAATATGAGCTGCTAATTGAGAAAACATACAATTATTAGTAAAAAAAAGATAAAAATCTGAGTAACCAGGAAATTATCTCGAGAGTTATAATCTTCTTCTAAATTTTATTTATTTAATTCTTTTATATTTATTTTAATTTTTTAATTATTTTTATTTTTATGTATATAACGAAGAAAAGTGAACGAAACAAGGCTTTGCGTTTACGTGATTGGGCACCAGAAACAGGAGGAATCAAGGACCTCAGGCGAACTTAACCAACATGCTTTCGATTAAAAACAAGAAAAAGCAAATTTGGTAAAAAGCGTGGTAACCGCAGCCACTTCCAATGTGCGACCTCCCGATACTGGTGAAAGACACGGTGATCTGGGTTGTTCCCTCCTTCAACAACGTAGTAAACGTAGTGACCCAGGACCCAGACGATGATATTCGTTTTCGTCGGAAGAAAAAACGATACGTCCAGACGAATAAGAAATGCAGGCTCTCGAGAAAGAAAAGCCAACTGTCAACGAATCCAGAGCCAATGATCACGTGGATCAATGATTTACACATATACACTACTGGCCATTAAGATTGCTACACCAAGAAGAAATGCAGATGATAAACGGGTATTCATTGGACAAATATATTGTACTAGAACTGACATGTGATTACATTTTCACGCAATTTGGGTGCATAGATCCTGAGAAATCAGTACCCAGAACAAACACCTCTGGCCGTAATAACGGCCTTGATACGCCTGGACATTGAGTCGAACAGAGCTTGGATGGAGTGTACAGGTACAGCTGCCCATGCAGCTTCAACACGATACCACAGTTCATCAAGATTAGTGACTGGCGTATTGTGACGAGCCAGTTGATCGGCCACCATTGACCAGACATTTTCAATTGGTGAGAGATCTGGAGAATGTGCTGGCCAGGAAAGCAGTCGAACATTTTCTGTATCCAAAAAGGCCCATACAGAACCTGCAGCATGCGGTCGTGCATTATTCTGCTGAAATGTAGGGTTTCGCTGGGATCGAATGAAGGGCAGAACCACGGGTCATAACGCATCTGAAATGTAACGTCCACTGTTCAAAGTGCCGTAAATGCGAACAACAGGTGACCGAGACGTGTAACCAATGGCACCCCATACCATCACGCCGGGTAATACGCCAGTATGGCGATGACGAATACACGCTTCCAATGTGCGTTCACCGCGATGTCGCCAAACACGGATTCGACCATCATGATGCTGTAATAGAACCTGGATTAATCCGAAAAAAGTGACGTTTTGCTATTCGTGCACCCAGGTTCGTCGTTGAGTACACCATCGCAGGCGCTACTGTCTGTGATGCAGCGGCAAGAGTAATAGCAGCCATGGTCTCCGAGCTAATAGTCCATACTGCTGCAAACGTCTTCGCACTGTTCGTGCAGATGGTTGTTGTCTTGCAAACGTCCCCATCTGTTGACTCAGGGATCGAGATGTGGCTGCACGATCCGTTGCAGCCATGTGGATAAGATTTCTGTCATGTCGACTGCTAGTGATACGAGGCCGTTGGGATCCAGCACGGCATTCCGTATTACCCTCCTGAACCCACCGATTCCATATTCTGCTAACAGTCATTAGATCTCGACCAACGCGAGCAGCCATGTCACGATACTATATACCGCAATTACGATAGGCTACAATCCGACCTTTATGAAAGTGGGAAACGTGAGTACGCATTTCACCTCCTTATACGAGGCATCACAACAAGGGTTCACTAAGCAACGCCGGTCAACTGCTGTTTGTGTATGAGAAATCGATTGGAAACTTTCCTCATGTCAGCACCTTGTAGGTGTCGCCACTGGTGCCAACCTTGTGTGAATGCTATGAAAAGCTAATCATTTGCATATCACAGCGGCTTCTTGCTGTCGGTTAAATTTCGCGTCTGTAGCACGTCATCTTCGTGGTGTAGCAATAT
This sequence comes from Schistocerca cancellata, assembly GCF_023864275.1. Lineage (NCBI taxonomy): Eukaryota > Metazoa > Arthropoda > Insecta > Orthoptera > Acrididae > Schistocerca > Schistocerca cancellata. The sequence continues at coordinate 665,735,940 of NC_064628.1, forward strand.
TAATGGCCAGTAGTGTAATATGACATATCTGTATCCCGTGGCTTAGGACCAAACCATGTGCCCTCGGCACAGAGAAGTCCGCGAGTGGTGGGCTATTAAGCAGAGCGAAGTGCTGAGCTCTGGTCTCACTTGGAGGGCCTGGAGTGAAGGAGACAGGACGCTGATCGAGAACGGTGTGGACAGCCAAAACCGTGGCAGTTGCAAAGCTGACACCCACACAGCGCGATGGCGGCAGGGTAGACTCGACTGCTGGACCAGCCGGTGCAAATGTTGCTGTGTGGCCGAGGAACGCTGTGAGCTTCTGTGACTGCGTTGGTACCTAAACTTCCTTTTCTAGTGAGCGGACGTGCCGGGCGGGCTTTGACTGTTAAACTGTCGGACCGTTTGGTATAATTATTTGGTTCCCATATGCGTGCTGAGGAGGTGAACATTCCCCTTTAACGTTCGCGGTTTTAGCTAAGACAGTTGGGTTAATATGTGGCTGTTGCTTGATTGAGATTTCCAGTTAACGAAAGAAGTTGTCGACACTTCAATCCTAATTAACATTGAGCATAGCTTGCGATCACATTACTAAGTTTGCATGCCTAGGATTCTTCATTGGCATATTATTAATTGGACTTTTTCTGCTGTAGAAGTTTATGCATCGGGATTCTTGTAACACTTGTGTTAACGGGAGACTGTGAAGGACCTGAGCTGGGTTCTGGTCGTGTGGCGTTGTGCAATGTAGAGGCCGTGAAGCACCGGCCGTGTAGATTCATCTCCAGGGCAGCTCCACAACGCTACTATACAGGTGGTATGCCCAGGAGGATGAAGAAATTTTTTAACATCAAGTGGTTTTTGTTTAAGTGTTTCATGATTCATGTGATTGTTTTCTACACTCAACTGAGAGAATAGTTTGACGTATCAAAGATCTGATTTCTTGCTTTTTAAGTGGTATCATGCTTGTAACTTGGAAGTAATTTGAAGTGTTGTCTGTAAAACTGTTTCTGGATACTTGGGTCTTCTTGTAAATGGGGCTGAGACGCCCGAGGTCTAGGTTATTGATACTATCTTTCAAGGACAAAGTTATCTTCAAAACTGATTGGGCTTGTTATATTAGTTTCAAGAAAATTCAGGAAGAGAGGTTTCAGGGTATTGAAATTCCTGCCAAGTGTAAATTAAAATAAAGAAATGGGTTGGTGTCTGTACCTTTAATGTATATGAAACAGTTTTTTGCTATTTTTTATGAGTACTTAAAATTGTCCTACTACAATTAAGCAATTAAAATTAGATGTCAGATCTCATTTTAATTCCCTGTTAAATTTCATTGTGAATTCGGTGACTAAAGCTGGTATTGGTCACAGAGTCTGTGTCGTTAACCCTTCTAGTTAAGTTGATGTTTGGAACTGCTATTTGGGGAAGAAACAGTAACCTTGTTTTTTTTAATATATTCTTGAAACATCGAGCCTTATCAGGAGACCTAAGAAAGGGTATTTAAAATTTTAATTGTTTTACCACTGTTTTGCTGGACTGTCTACGAAAGCCGGCCTAAGTGGCCAAGCGGTTCTAGGCGCTACAGTCTGGAACCACGCGACCGCTACGGTCACAGGTTCGAATCCTGCCTCGGGCATGGATGTGTGTGATGTCCTTAGGTTGGTTAGGTTTAAGTAGTTCTAAGTTCTAGGGGACTGATGACCTCAGAAGTTGAGTCCCATAGTGCTCAGAGCCGTTTGAACCATTTTTGTCTACGAAACCGGAATGGATTGTTTTAACCGTTTTTAAGATTTAAAGAAGTTTCACGTTACTGGTGAAAATTTTGAAAGCTCAATCGCCGTGTAAGCATGTTCGGAAGATAAATGGTATGTTACATAATCAGCCGCCTTTTCACACCAGAATCCTGGATTCAAGTATACGCGCTCAAAGGGTTACCCTCCTGTATCCCGTTCTTTCCAAAGGTGAGTTCCAGTTTCGTTTTCTTGAGGAAACTAGTTGTCTGCCTTACGCTTTATTTCTGAGATGTTCCAGAAAAACTATACCACAGGTCGTTATACAGGATGGTCAGAAACGATCTGAAAATCTTGTAAGTATATTGCAGTATATGGTGCGCTGAGAAATGACTGTTACGAAAAAAAAAAATTCTGTACGTTGCGCCTTTTCCGAGATAATTAGCACTGATGTCAGTTAGAGACGGCGTCGCGACGCGTGTGCTTCGTTTGGTTTTCTAAAACCGAACAAGAGAGCGATATAATAATTGGAAGGCTCAGCAGCCTCGTGTGCTGTCATCAACGCTATGAGACCAACTGTCTCTAGTAGTACCTGGAGGGCTGCTCGAACAGACGTGCGCATCGGTTTGAGTGGCTAACTTCAGTTCTAATTGACTCGGAAAAGACGCAACGTATCGAATTATTTTCGTATCAGTTATTTCTCAGCACAGCCTACTTTGCAACACGCTTAAATGGTTTTCGGACTGTTTTGATCATCCTGTACACACGCATTTGTATTGTTGGAGATCACACAGAGAGAAAGACAACTAACTACTTCCTGGATGATAAATATGTAAGCCACTGATCTACTTCAAGCTGCTGTAAGCCATCGAAACGTATAGTACAAGAGTCACACAGATAACGGTTTTCATTTGTGTTTTCCATCGCCGTCAGATTTTCCAAATTATAGTCAGTATAACAATACAGCCTATCTACCAAATAAAAGCAGTTTTGCGCACACTGCAAGTACAATGCAGTATAACGTGGCTAGCTCCTCATTTATTTCCACTTTTGTATCGCTTTTTATTTCAAAATCGACATTTAGTAGACGTTTGTAGTGGCATTTGTCTTATGAGATTGACAGAGAAATGAAACCATAATTGGTGATCCTGTTTTCAAAATGTGGTAGTACGATAGTATTAGGCAGCTACAGTCAGAAGCTTGACATGATGAAATGTGTGCTTCATAATTGTCACTGTATTTTGTCTGCAAGACCTTGTAGTGATCTTGAAGAAGATTTTTATACATTACTTTCCGCGGCACATGTGACAGAGAGTTAAGGGAATACAGTAAACAACAAATGAACAAAAGTTATCAACAAAATACCACTTAGCACCTTCATCACAACGTTCTGTGAAAGTGCTACACATACGAAGGAAATTGTCCGTAGTGGCAACAAGATCAAAGCAACACAAGCGTACAGATCCATGTAAAAGAGAAAAAAATATACATACAAATGACGTCTGTAAATTCAAACGTCAGATACAGTTTTATCTTTTGTATTCATCCACCCGCAATAAAAAACGTAGAAGGAAATGAAACGTCGCTGTATCAGCAGTACAGCTGACGCATGGGCGGTCAGAAATTCTTTACGTCACTAAAATGGAAAACGAACTGTCTACAACTCTGAATGGAACACGCAGAATATCTGATAGGCTAAGTAAAATGTTGCGACGAATAATACGTTCACTGTAATTACTTTAACGCAAAATTCTTTAACAGTTCTTACTAATTCATTAGCTGGACGTAGTAAGCAATCTGTGATGCGAAAAAATAATGGCAGGCGGATGGAAATTTAGGTTCACATGAATGGACCTTGACTATACTGCGATAACGTTGATATATTTTGTTTTACAGATTGTCTCCTTGCTTTCGTGAAATCCTACGAAAAATGGAAACAAGATGGAGCCTTCTCATTTCATATTTGTCTACATTTGTCCGTTATGTCACAGAGCGAATTAAAGTACTTTTTGCAGTTCAAGTTACAGAAATTCAACGCACTGGAACCTTAAATTCTTACTTTATGTATTCTCTAGGACCAGTTCATTCAGGTGTTAGTAGCTGTTGCATCTTTATTCTTCATTGTATTTCTGTCTGGATCTCCCTACGTATTTCTTCCCCTCCAATTTTCCTTTAAATATCTTTTTCACGATATTCTCATATCTCAGATAAACCCTACTCATGTTTGCCGCACCTTTATTAGCCTATTCTATTTGTGATGATGATGTCGCTAGACGGTTTGCACAATAACGAATACAGCTATTCTTGAAGGGTATGTGTGAATTTTCTAAGGCACTGAAAGATCCGAAAGGAAACTGCTGATGTCGACAAGAGCGAAACAATGTAATAGCGATGTTAAATTATTCGATAGTTCAGAAGGATGATTCTAAAATATCCTGACCCACACAACAGTATTATAAGTGGAGTATCTAATGTTGTTGCAAGTACAGAACTTCATTACAAATATGTTTCACCTGTGACAATAGTGATTTAATGATAAGAATCCGAACGTTCTGTAATAAAGCATAGGTATAAATTTGAAGTTCCAGAAGTTGTATTACGCAATGTGTGGATAGTAACTGTTATACAAAGGACAGTAATTTAGCAACATAGCCAAAAATATTCAATTTTTTTAAACACTCTCCTTACATTCAATGCGTTTCACCTTTTCAAACATTTCGTTAAACTAATTTTTCGAAGATTCTTGGACAGTGGTCTACAACGGGAGAGTCTTATTCAGGTGCAACTGTTTACATATCACCCACCTGACACTCTACTTTAGCTTTTCCGTGTGGCTAGTCTCCCCAGTCGTTTTTTAATTTCTGAAAACAGGATAAGTTGCATATAGCAAGGTAATGTCTATTACACTGTCGGTACTCGAGAGCTCTGACACCTAATATTGCTAAACAGTCTGAACAAAAATGTGACTCACATGTGGTGTGTTTTTGCGGTGAAAAAAACAATTTGCGTCACTCATTTTTACATATAAGAATTTTTGAGACTTACGTCTTCAGGAAAAGTTGTTCTCGATCCTGTTATAATGTTATAAACGCCTGATTCTCCTATGAAGTAGATTTTTTTTTTGTTACAGCTTTAGTTCGGTCCCAGGCTGGATGCCACTGAAACTGAAATTTCTGCAAATAGATCAATAAACATGTATGCCCTGAGCAATTGTCGGCTATGAACTGATTACGTACTGCCTTGGAATGGCAGAAATTAGCTGAGCCTTCCCTGGCACGAACATACATGCATTCAAACAAGTCCATGATAAATTGTGGTGATGGCAGCGTCCGTTGAAAGTAGCGGTAGAAGTCCTTGGTTCTAGGATCCCGCGCGGTCGGCAAGACATCCAACAGATAACTCATGTCGACCAGATAGGTGCGGATGTGACACAGTGCTGGCGCGATATGTCCAACAGGAATCGGCGGACGGAGGGATTGAGACACCACCTCCTGAATCAGTGTACCAGAGAGGGTGTCCTTGTCCGAAGTACGCAGGCGATGCATCGTCCGCAGGAAGAGAGCGCGCGCCCTGTTGTGCACGTTTACCATTCCAATGCCGCCTGAATGTGTGGGCAACGTTGGCGTCTCGTAAACGACTAATTGTAAGACACCAGGACACAGTGAACATCGCATCTTCGTGGACTAACCTAGCACTCCTCCCATCAGACGCGAATTCTGAATTTATCAACACACTACTAAAGTATTGCCTCTTGTCCATTATCCTCATTACTCACCCCATTTCGTTGATTCCTCTAACAGCTGGAGCCTGGTATGCTTCTGCACTGAAGGGATCACTGCCTGTTCTCGTCGATAGTCTGTTTTCGTCGGCAGTGCGGTGCGGACGAGACTGTTTACGTCCTCGCTGCGGCGCGCGCTTTCGGGATGTTTACGTGGTACGCGGCTTTCGCGCGAGTGAGCATCTGTCGAAGTAAATGGGCAATTCCTATCGGAAATCGACAATGGAATTCAGTTTCTCCAACGAATATCCACGTCTCAAAGCGCTTGAAAAAGAGAGGATGTGAAGGATCCTTGTATCGATCTTGTTGGAATCCACATCTTAACTTTGACCACTTGGATGACGTCAATTAGTAACTAATGCTGCATGCCACGCGATTTTAGAGAAGACGAGAGACGGGCCCAAGCTTCGACATTCTGACGGCAACATTGACCCAGTGACTGTTGATCATGCGTTTCTCGGACTCAGGACGATCCGTATATTCGAACTCCCGTTCGAAGTGCCGGCGGAGGATGTGGTGGCTGGACTTAGGTTCTGTGGGAGGACTCAGAGCCACGTCGTAGACACAATTTACCACCTATCTCGTATTGAATGGATGTGACAATGAACTCAATAAGCGTGATCCGTCCTACCTCTACACTGGGAATGCCGAGCGATCGTTATATATTATAAGCAGCCAAAGACTTCCTCAGGCTGCAGAAAAGAGAGCCACGTTCGATCAGAGTGTCTGCAGCGAGGGATTGTCCAGCTCTGACCAATAGATCTGATGCCTTGCACCACCTCGACATCATTATCTCTCATGTATGTAGCGGTGCTCCGGACAGATTCGTCAGATGCATGCGCCTGATCCCCTAAAGGATCTTTCGCAACCGGCGATGTCAAGACGGAACGATGAGGGGCAGTTGACACCCACAGAGTCCCCCTCATGTCCCGCCAACTAGGAGAAGGAGAAGACCCTCTGTGCTTTGGAAGTTGATGCGATGGTTGTGCCGACGGCCGCCTTTGCGCCTGGACATCGGGATTCAATCCTGTCATCTGACAAAAATGCACTCTCGGAAACCGTGATCCCCAAAGAGGCATACGAAGCGGAAGATGAACTCCAATAGTGCATCCTCGACATAGCCACTAGACGATGCTACCTCTCAGCACAACGATGAACTTCCGAAGGAGGCCTCCATGTCGGAATCTGACGCGTGTCCCTTCCACCGGGCCAGCCGCCGATTCGAACGTGCAGTCGCTGACTTCTGACCAACGCCACAAACGACGCCCTGTGTCCTGTGAAGTGTCCCCACAGCCACCACGTCCCCTGAGGCATGGGCGGAGGATACCGTCCCCTAATCATTAGCCGTCTGTTGCCTCGGCGGAACAGTATCGTTAGAATGTGTTGTGCAGTGAAGGGGCGGTACAGTGTGGTTGATCTACAGCTGTTGTTCCACCTCCTCCCCCTGTTATGAAAGTCCCACTGTCTGCAGACCAGATGCAAGCTTACAAGAAAGCCTACATCAAACTCAACATGATCGGCACACACATCAAACTTCAACTGCTGCGCAATATGCCGAGGGCGATGGACGTGGATGTTACTCTATTGCGGGAAGTTGGACAGGAGACATTCCCGGGCTTCTACAGGTCTTACGTCGCTCCTGCTGCTATGCGAGAAGGAAGAGAGGTAACCAATGTGGTATACTTGCCTACTTGCCATCGGAAAGGGGACTGGCGTTCGATATGCAGGTCGTTAATGTCTACGCCCCTTCCGGGAAAGAGAAAAGCCGAGACCGGTCACGGTTTTATGTGGAAGGACTTACGCCGTTCTTCTTAGGCCACAATAACAACATGATTATTGGCGGAGACTTTACTAGTGTGCTATCACAGAAAGACCAATAACCAAACTACACTCCATGCCCAGAACTGCACCTCTTGTTACAACACCTGCTTCTTACTGATTCCTGGGAGTTATTACATGGTGATCGCCATGGCTTTACTTTTTTTATCAGTCACTGAGCCAGCAGACCTAACGCATAGCATCTCCTCTGACCCTGCGATGGTGGTTTTAGCAGCAGAGCGCTGGCTCACTACTCTCTCAGACCACAGTGCGTACATCTACACGGTCAACCTCCGGCGACAGATGGTGTGTACAAGTCGGGGATTTTCGAAACTGAATGTGCCACTCCCACATGATCAGGAACGTAGGCAACTCACAGCGAGAATGTAGGCCTCATGTGAACGTCGATTGCTGCGGTATCCATCGCGGCTTCAATGGCGGCTAGAATGTGTCAAACTGGCTTTACCAAGTGCACTGGTTAGGTATGGTAGAGAAAGATCGCTCTGACACCAACAAACGACGTACTTCTATTATATTATCAAAAGCAACGATATGGTCGCGAATTCAACAGTGACCACAGGCATGAGTTAAAGGGCTTCTGTTATGCACTTCTCGGAGAACTTACGGCGCCCTCGCCATCTCCCGATCGCGAGACGCAGATCCAATACGCCAAAGCGCATTTTCTCACCCACGCCCGCCGCAGACTTGACGGTGTTGTGGTGCGAGCGGGATGCTAGGGCAGAAGCGGCAAAGAACCTCCATCCATGCACCACATTATCTCCGAACGATGACAAAGAAGTCAAAGATTTGTACACGCTCTGAATCTCTCGGATGGTAGCGGGATGACGACCCAGGTAGGAATCGCCAGTGCTTTCGTTGACCATTATCGCCGATTGTATAAAGAAGGGCAACATGATGGCGTAGCTTTGGTCGCAGTCTCCCCAAATCCTCACAGGTACACTTGATACAGCCTTAGCATCCCTTCTGGAGGAGATCACGAGTGATGATGTTGCCGACAGCCCTAAGCGATTATCGAGATGTGAGCGTCTTTGCTTGGACCTTTAAGTTGCATGGAGCCCTGGCCTCCATGGACTTTTAGGGCGTTTGACAAAGTGAGCCCTCCTTTTCTGGCTGTCGTAATCGATCGAATAGCCTTCTCTGATGCCCTTACCCACCTGATCATGGTCATTCTCGATGGTGCGTCGTCGAGGATGATGATTAATGGTAGGGTGGAAGGACACATCCTCATATTACATTCGGTCCGACAGGGCTGTCCTCTCTCAATGATCAATAGCGACAGAGCCGCGATTATGTGGGTTGAAATAACATCTTTCAGGGATCACGCTAAAATGACACACATTCCAGTGCCGCGCTTCGCACATGATCTAGTTTTTTTCGCTCGTTCTCGGGAGGAAATTTGGATGGCGTTAGAATGTATCTAGCGATACCGGAATGCGACAGGCAGCACCATTAAGAAGATCAAGTGTTGTGCTATGGAAATCGGCAGAAGGCTCCGAGAGACGAGTGTGGATTATGGACACACTTCGGTGTTTGGGCAACGTATTTACGAAAGATGGCCGCCGTACGACGGCGCTCAATTACACTCAGATACAGAAAAAACAGAACTCTTTGAACAACTAGAGTTAGGACGTTCATAATCACAGGACATGTACATTAGTACGTTGTTCACAAATTATTAGCATTTCATTCACCTCGTTTCAGCATCTGTCCTGTTGCCTAGTAGGCACAGGGTCCGCCATGGTACCTGATAACTTGTTCCATGTATGATGGTATCGACGCGTATAAGGCGCGAATGCCGTCCTGTGGTGTAGCCATCCATGCTGCATTTACCTGGTTCCAAAGTTCATATGTGGTGCAAATAACCTTATAGGTCGGACAACCACAGCTAAAAAACTTGTAGATATTGTGAAGGACAGCCAAACAGTTTAAATTAAAAGACGTTAAAGTAATCTTTATTATAGTGAGTGAAAGTCCAAATCCGAATAGTTTTTTATTGTGCTTTTCCCTGTATGACGACCGGTTTCATACCTTGGAGGTATATCTTCAGGTCATACAAAACGACTTCCAAGATGGAAATGCGCATAAAAACATGTTGCTCCTCATAAAACCATGGATGAACCGGCAGATGGCCATCCGATCGGAAACGTGCATGATCAGTAAAACATTTCCAAAACTCTGTCAGAAACGTACCCACACAGAGAATATAAACTCTCATTCATCTTAACAACCCCGTATATATATATATATATATATATATATATATATATATATATATATATATATATATATATATATATATATATATATTTTTTAATGAAGGTAAGCACTGCTTTTGTTTTGGCGATGACTACGAAGGTTGAGATTATCACAGTAATGTATTTCTTTTAAAGTGACAAGCTGTCAAAATTACAAGACAGCATTTGTGAACCAGCACGACCAGAAGACACGAAAGTAAAGAGGCAGCCATTTCAATGCATACGGGTTATTTTATAATTGGAGCCTAGAAGACCGAAGCTATTTGAGAAATAAGAAAATTATTACAGAAAAAGTGTAAACTGCCACCTTCTTTAAATAAATTCATTGCTGTGATACGCTCCATGAATAAAAATTTAGTTACACATTAGCTGAGCCCTGCGTGGTTCGTGTTCGTGCCATATCTCATTTGACATCCTGTTTTTACTGTACTACCACCTCGTTATGTTAATTTCAGTTACTGGTGTCACCGAGTTGCCGCGTTGCCTGCCTGTGAGCGGCAGCAGCGGCGCTTATCGATATAAGCCCTAGCGTATTATCTTTGCTGACTGCTATTACTTCCCGGTTGTCGTGTATTGGGAGTTAGTTCGGATCTGCTAGTGAGTTGGGAGACGCTAGCAGTGTATTTCGGACCTGGCAGTGTTTGACTTAAGGCCCGGCAGAGGTTGAGTCGGGGCGCAGCTGCAGTGAGGTCCGGACAGCGATGACACGCCCGACGGTTGCCGATACATATCACTTGAGTGCTGACCACCTTGGTTAGTCGTCGGTCGGTCGTCTTGTGGGATTACGTGTATGTTGACCGGCGATTGCTTATGGGTTGCCTGCGTGTGCCGACTCGTGATTCGTCCTTGTTATTGCACAGTCGCTGCCGTTAGTATTGTCTAGTCCTTCGTGCAAGTGTTTGTGAAGCTGTGTGTAGCTTGTGATGTCGACTGCTCAGTTATTTTAGTGCTCTCTCCGTGCTGATGTGTGGCAGTCGGTCGGTTGACGTGGATCATCCGGGAAATGTCCGCGCGGCGCAATGGGCCGGGCCCGCTGGCGGTCTCTATGCAGTGTCGGTGTGTGTGGCAGCTGTTCCGATTGCTACGAGGTTCGTGGCTCACCGACCCAGGACATCAAAGCTGAGTGGTTATTTAATTACCGAAGCCAATCTGTTCACATTGTGCCGTTGGTTTTCATGATTGGTTCTTGGGGGTATTCCGGTGAGCAACAGCGAGTGTTCGAGTCGGCGAAAATTTGGCCACCGTCCTGCGGAGTTTAACTGTATTTTGGTTATGTGAAGTTCAAGTGCACCAGCGGAATTTTCTGCCTTGTAGCCGTTAGCGTTACGGTTACCTGCCCTGGCCGCTGACGTAAAATTCAGGCAGTGTCCTTTCCTCACCGTGTTGTCGCTGTCCAACAAGTGTGTGTAGTTTTCACAGCTTATGCATACTTGGTTGTGGGCGGCCACGTCTTTTACGTTTTGGCATTGGAGTTCCTAGTGTACTGGTCGGGTGGAAAGCAAGTCGTCTTGTCGGTGGGTCCGTTGACTGTCTCTTGGTTGGGTTGCCGGCGGGTCGGATATATTTGGGCCGACTACCAGTCTTCCCTAAGCGAACGTTAATATTTTAAGTGTACACTGACCCCCTGAAACTTCTGAGCGCCGCTGGCTGTACTGCCTTTTCTTATTGGTGTTTGATTCTGTATTTTAATGTCTCATAGCCGATGGTTTAAATTTCTATGCTGTTAATTGGGTTTTAAATAATGGGTATTCAACCGTTTTAAAACTGAAAGTTCCTTAATTCTCAAATCTTGCATTGTTTGGGTCTTCAGCCTCATTTGAAATATTATTTAAAGATAAAACCTTGCGCTTTCATCCTTTTGAAAATTTATTGTAGTTGTGTTTTAAATCAGGAACCTTCAGCCGTTTTGAAATGAAAGCGGTTGTTCCCTTAAGCCATAATATTGTGTGACATATTCAGTCGATAGTAAAGCTCGCAAATTTGCGCTGTAATGTTTGGGCAATTAAATAAAGTTATATGTGTTCGAGTGTAACTGACAGCCACTGCCGGCCGAAGTGGCCGTGCGGTTAAAGGCGCTGCAGTCTGGAACCGCAAGACCGCTACGGTCGCAGGTTCGAATCCTGCCTCGGGCATGGATGTTTGTGATGTCCTTAGGTTAGTTAGGTTTAACTAGTTCTAAGTTCTAGGGGACTAATGACCTCAGCAGTTGAGTCCCATAGTGCTCAGAGCCATTTTTGACAGCCACTCATTTTTGGCCCCTTTCCACAAGTCCAACTACCTGTTCTGTCCTGCGGATTTAACCAGGCATTTCATTAGCGATTAAGGAATCATCGAAAGAGAGACTTATTATTTGTATTAATTAAAATGTCAGTCATAATCGGAACTGATGGGAAATTGAGGTGGCGCTGAGGGAAGAAAGGTGGCTGCAAAGCAGCTTACTTTGTGACAGAATTATGTCTCTTGTTTATTTCAAACTTGAAATGTATGTCAATGTAAAACCTGGAGACTGAGGAAGGCCTTCTTACAACGGAACCATCATAGTTTGTGTGTTGGCGGCAACTCTTTCAAACAGTGCTAAACAAGGGAGACATGTGCAGCTTCTGCAGCAATTGGCAAGGGCTGAGTAGTTCAAAGGGACAAGAGCTGGTCGTGAGTGGACGAGTGTCAGGGCCTCAGGCAAGGACTAATCAGTCCACTTGGGCACGAAAGGGTTGTTAAAGTGACCGCCGCCGAGAACCGGCTGCAGCTCCAAGTCATAGGGCAACTCATCTGGGGGAGGTCGCCGAATTTGGCCAGTTACAGTCAACCGCAATCCCCCATCCCCACCATCGTGGAGCCGAGGTTCTCTACTATCTGTACGTGTGTCAAGAATTCAAATGATTATGTGATCACACCTTGTGTGGCATACAAAAACTCCGGAGAGCAAAAAGACGTGAGGAAAATATTAATTCTGTTTTCCTCATTTAAACTGTGTTCCCAAAATCGGAACCCTTGGAGAGGGGAGTTATAACACAGACTTTTGAAAGGCCTACACGGCACTCGACGATGCAATGACAGCTGTCCAGCCCCAGCCCTTATCACAAAGAAAGAGAGCCGTATAAAATTAATTTTGTAAATTCAGACAGAGATCCGAGCTGCACGCAAAATTTCTAGTGGGCTGTTAATCTATTAAAAAGTCATTACATTTACATGACTTTTTCAAAATTCACTCTTCAGTGCCTGGCAGACGGTTAGATCTTGCATTGTCAGCTGCGAGTTCTCTTATTTTATTACGATGATAATTTCTCCCTATAGAGATGGACGCCAGCAAAATATTTCCGTAGTTGGAGGAGAAAATTTATATTTTTATGAAAATATCTTGCCGCAACGAAAATCACCTTTGTTTTAATGATCTCCATCTCAATTCACGTATCATATCCGTGAAACTCACGCCGCTGTTCTGTAATAATAGTTAAGAAATCATTTAGAAAGAATGAATGTAGAAAGTACGCTAGATGGCAAAAATCGGTAAAATTCCTGGGCTGTTATGTGTAAATTGAAGTTGTAGCCTAGCCGTGACAGGGGAAACAGATTCTTCTCTCGTTCGAAGAACTGGTGCCTAGTTAGGTTGTCCAACTTGAGCGCCAACAGCCAAGGCCGCCCTATCGGAATGAGGTAGCGGCAACTGTTCCGCCTCCATCCCCTGTCGTGTTAGCAATGGGAAATTTTCCTTTCCAAGTAGCTTGGAGAGCCGCTCTCCAGCACCATTCGGTTGGACATCTTCACATTGCAGATAGCAGGAGTGCGGTAGTTACCGCCATTTTGAAATGTAAACGTTATCTTCCATTACCATGGGAACAGCCTTCTGCAAAGACCATCGGATTTTGATCATCATACTTCCTTACAGGCTACCACTGTGCAATCATACCGATTGCACCGGAAGTAACGAACATCGCAGTTCGGCAGGTGGTAACGCACTAAACTTCATCGTGTAGTCCCTGCCTCTGTGATCGTATTTCGGAACTCATGACTATTATCTCTTATTGTCTTGATTCATCTCGGTTAAACAGTTGTCGTTCACACGAGGGACTGGACTTATTCTTGCATAGTTTCCATCATGTCTTGATGCATTTTCTATTTCGTTACTTGTGCTGCATCAATGAGTCAGCTAGCGAACTACTCAAAATTTATGTGTGGGCTCGTGAGACAGGACTGTCTCAGATTTTTCTTTTTCTGCAATACATTCAAAGCTAATCGTATTTACTGATCTGTGGTTTTTCCACTGTTTCTTTTACTGTCGATTTAGACGAAGAAATGCTTGCAACAAGTGAAGAAGTCCGGCACCTTCATGGTCCGAGGGACAGAAGGTTAACAGCTGGGTGCTGTCTGATAGGGAAACAGTAATAGGCAATCAACTCCTCCGTTTTTATCAACTGTAGATGCAGACGTAATGACAAACAACTCTCTCTCTCTCTCTCTCTCTCTCTCTCTCTCTCTCCCCCCCCCCCTCTCTCCCTCTGTCTCTCTGGTCTCTCTTCTCCGTCGCAGTCGCTACAAGCTGTTATAATCTTGGGTAACTCCTATGTTCCCGAATTCTTCTTATCAGCTGAAAGAAGCCGTCTATGGCGGAAACTCAATGTATAAACGATTTAATATCTGAGTAAAATTAATTTTTAAGGTGGTTGGGGATCCAAAAGTGAATACGTTCATGAAATACCGGGTGGTTATAACTGAAGTGCACCTACTCGCAGAGGTCCAGTGTGGGCTAGTGCGTTAATGAGGAACCAGTTTACGCTGTAAACAAATTAGTTTCAGTTTTGGTCAGAAGGTGCAAACTGGTGGTGTGAATGCAAGACAGACGTATAGAAATGTTTCCATTTGTAATGGAGTAGGAACGGGATACGGCCAGAAAAGGTAAACAAGTGAGAAAGACATAATATTAATTTTATTATTAACCGCTGCTTATATAATTGGTTCAATATGAACACCAGGGACTTTGATTAGATGCTGCATCGGTAAAATTACGTGATCACCGCGGGCGCTGATAACCTCGCTGTTGTGCGCCCTAAAACACCAATCATCATCATCATCACGTGATCACCAGTTGCTCGCAGCAGTTCCGGTGTAACCTGAGCAACGTGCTTCTGTATACAGGCCTGCAGATCAGGTAGACGCCAACGCGTCCCTGGTAAACGCGTTCTTTTAGATATTCCCAGAGCCAAATGCCACATGGATTCAGATCAGATGATCTAACAGGTCATACAGCTGGAAAACCTCTGGAGATAACACGTTCGTGGAAGGTGACATTAAGCAGATGTTTCAGTGGGCCAGTGACATGAGATGTTGCCACATCTGACTTGAAAACAGTGGTTTCCACATAATTGAGCTCTTCCAAGAAGGAATCGCTTGCTGTACAAAGGGGTCTTGATAACTTGTAGATGTCAGATTACACCTGACAGGCCCTCTGGGTATATTCTCTTCAGAGAAGAGCGGAGTGAGAGTAGAGGTGCCCGGTAACCCGTCATCAAGTTCGATCCGTACCAGGAATCGAAGAGCAAATTCAGTAGGTTGCTGTGGATCATGAGGTTTCAGATGCTGTACATCTGGATCTTGTACAGGTACCATTGTATAATAGGCCGCAAGACTTTCGATACTATTGACTATGAGATGGACGATTCTTGTGACACTACACGAACAGAAGCATTAGCCAGGTCACGTGCTACATGGTCAGTTACAGCAACAGCAACCTTGTCAACAACTTCCATTGGAATAGGATGCCTTCCTTTTCCAGGTGTCACACCGAGCTCACTGAGTTTTCTAATTTCATTGTCACCTTCTTTAAGCCATTTAAGGGGCTCCGGAACGCCCTATACTTGCAATGTTAAAATAACGCTTATAAATTACATCTTTCCTCACAAAGTATTTGAGGTAGGAAGTTGAACTTTTTACACATTATTAATTGGAATATGGGCTACAACTTAACACAGGGATTTTACAAAATTTTAGTTCAGTTATTAAAGATGATTTTTTTTCAATTGTAATGAAAATTCACAACTTTTTTGCAATTTTTTATTTATATATTCAAAAATATACAGTTTTTTGGAAAAAGGCTGTGTTAAATTATGCAGAAGGTACTGTGTAACATTTACTGAAAGTTTGAAACAAATATGTTTGGAAGATTCTTAGAAAACATGTAATTAGTATGAGAAAATAAAAGTTTTGGGAATCGAGCGACAAAGATTGGATTAACTTTTTAGTGCATTCCAGGTCCTTAGGATGGATTATCTTCATCCTCTGCAAACTCCTCCTCCAGCTTCCTCTTGTTCCTCCTCCTGTTTACTCTTGCTTGTATTTCTAGACTCTTTACAGCCCTGTCTGCAGCCCGAAGGCGTTCCTTGTCTAAAGCAAGCATCGCTCGTACCATGTTAGAATGTTGTTATTTACAGTAATAACACATACCTTTGGCTTTCCAAAATTTCTCCTTTTCTTAAAAGCCTTCAGAGGATTTCTAATAACTTTACTTTTGCTCATTATTATACTTCAACAAAACAGAGACTCAAGAAACACAATTAATTACGAATATTTTCGAGATAACGACAGAGTAAATAAACATGAAACAATAGACAATCACACCAGCGATATATATTGAACCATGACAGGTTAGCCACAACACATACTTTATCTCACATCACTAAAATGCACCTGATGAACACGGACGTTGATACTAACACCATTTGACAGCAGTTTAACAGCGCCACAGTGGGTCACGCCCATGTACAACACTTTTCAAAAAAATTTAAAAATAGTTGTAGTCTTCGGAATTGAATAAATTATTTATCTATTAAAAGGTAATAGTCTGCAGATTCAGAAAATGCAAAAAAGTAAAAATTGAACTTTTCATGATTTTGAGCCTTTCCGGAGCCCCTTAATGAAATTGGGCCCTTCCCAGACCTTTCAGTTGGCAATACTCTCTCTGTGGAGCACTGCAATTGCTGCCGTTCACGTAACACAGTTTCACTAACAGCGCAGCATCTCTCTTCTCGATCGCCATACTGTTCAATCACGTCATGGCTTGTCAAATGACGAAGTGGATGTCATACCGTCATACAAACAGTGTTCAGCGCCAGATTTGCATCTGGTGGTCAAAACTGGAATTAATTTGTTTTCCAGCATAAATCGGTTCCGCATTAACGCATTAGTACGTCTACCTGGTTTCACAACCGTACAATAATTGCAGCCCACACTGGGCCACCGTAAGTAGCTGCACTTTAACTACACTCCTGGAAATTGAAATAAGAACACCGTGAATTCATTGTCCCAGGAAGGGGAAACTTTATTGACACATTCCTGGGGTCAGATACATCACATGATCACACTGACAGAACCACAGGCACATAGACACAGGCAACAGAGCATGCACAATGTCGGCACTAGTACAGTGTATATCCACCTTTCGCAGCAATGCAGGCTGCTATTCTCCCATGGAGACGATCGTAGAGATGCTGGATGTAGTCCTGTGGAACGGCTTGCCATGCCATTTCCACCTGGCGCCTCAGTTGGACCAGCGTTCGTGCTGGACGTGCAGACCGCGTGAGGCGACGCTTCATCCAGTCCCAAACATGCTCAATGGGGGACAGATCCGGAGATCTTGCTGGCCAGGGTAGTTGACTTACACCTTCTAGAGCACGTTGGGTGGCACGGGATACATGCGGACGTGCATTGTCCTGTTGGAACAGCAAGTTCCCTTGCCGGTCTAGGAATGGTAGAACGATGGGTTCGATGACGGTTTGGATGTACCGTGCACTATTCAGTGTCCCCTCGACGATCACCAGTGGTGTACGGCCAGTGTAGGAGATCGCTCCCCACACCATGATGCCGGGTGTTGGCCCTGTGTGCCTCGGTCGTATGCAGTCCTGATTGTGGCGCTCACCTGCACGGCGCCAAACACGCATACGACCATCATTGGCACCAAGGCAGAAGCGACTCTCATCGCTGAAGACGACACGTCTCCATTCGTCCCTCCATTCACGCCTGTCGCGACACCACTGGAGGCGGGCTGCACGATGTTGGGGCGTGAGCGGAAGACGGCCTAACGGTGTGCGGGACCGTAGCCCAGCTTCATGGAGACGGTTGCGAATGGTCCTCGCCGATACCCCAGGAGAAACAGTGTCCCTAATTTGCTGGGAAGTGGCGGTGCGGTCCCCTACGGCACTGCGTAGGATCCTACGGTCTTGCCGTGCATCCGTGCGTCGCTGCGGTCCGGTCCCAGGTCGACGGGCACGTGCACCTTCCGCCGACCACTGGCGACAACATCGATGTACTGTGGAGACCTCACGCCCCACGTGTTGAGCAATTCGGCGGTACGTCCACCCGGCCTCCCGCATGCCCACTATACGCCCTCGCTCAAAGTCCGTCAACTGCACATACGGTCCACGTCCACGCTGTCGCGGCATGCTACCAGTGTTACAGACTGCGATGGAGCTCCGTATGCCACGGCAAACTGGCTGACACTGACGGCGGCGGTGCACAAATGCTGCGCAGCTAACGCCATTCGACGGCCAACACCGCGGTTCCTGGTGTGTCCGCTGTGCCGTGCGTGTGATCATTGCTTGTACAGCCCTCTCGCAGTGTCCGGAGCAAGTATGGTGGGTCTGACACACCGGTGTCAATGTGTTCTTTTTTTCCATTTCCAGGAGTGTATAACCACCCAGCGCGTTTCTTTCTTTTAGTTTTACAGTTCACAAACAGCAAGTAACCGTAGCTAAACCAAAACTGCTAAATGGGCTAAAAATGTTCATTTATTTTTAAACTCTTAACATAAGGCAAGACAAGTTATATGAACATTAGATCGATACCCACTGTTGCAATTTCCCTACTAAATCTACAAGAAAATAACAAGCTTTATCTAATTTATAATTACTTGTAGGTAAACTGTTACGAATCCTTTACCTGCTCTCTTAACATGGGAGTTAGATGTAACTGTGTTAGAACTCGCATAAACTGATTGATGAAACACGTTAAAATAGCCTAAAGAAAACGATCGGTCCCATCTAGATTATACTGACTGTTGGTCAATAAGAATTGGGTCCCATTATGTCCGACTGTTAGTAATTTGGCTGCGCCGGCTTACAAGTCGGCAAAATATTTAGTGCCGTTCTCAGACCTCAAGTGGGTAAATGTGAAGACGGCGTGGGATCTTGCCCACTCGTCGCTAATAGGATGCCTAAGGTATGCAGCGCTCTCGGAATGCTATGCAACAGTTCAAACAAATTACATTAGTAGTTTTATTTCTATAAAGCAAATGACAATACTTAACTTTGGAGATACATCGGTGTCACAAGTAACATGCAAATAGTCCTTGCTATAGAAGAAGTCCAGACAAGTAATTGATAAGGATCACAACTAGTTGTTCTTGTAACACGCTCTCCACATATGTTCCACTGATGTCATTACTGTGAGGCGATCAGACCGGCCGAGGCTAGCAGCAGCGGCGCTTATATCACATTTTGCAGGTGTCACTCTTGGCGCGGCGTGGTGCAATTCCGCGCACCATTGGGCGACGTTTCCTCACCGACTTCTCTGGTCTTGCGTTCCACATCTTCATTCCGGCGCTTGTGGTTACGCCAGAACACACGGTATTCCCAATTCCATGGATTTTATTCACTGTTTAAAGTCGTTTCGTCTTGGTCCCTCTGATTTACTTGTCAGTTTCGATGTGGTGTCTCTTTTCCTTCCTCACCTGACTTTTTCCCATTGTACCATTTATGTACCTCTGTAATTCGATGTCATCAGGGCAAACTTCCTTCAGCTTACTGGGCGGCTACCTCACCCATTTCTTTTTTACTCTGATCCCTTTTGAAGATTCACTGCCGCGCGGGATTAGCCGACATGATGTCACAAGGTTTTGTCAGCATACCTGACAGCAGTTAAACCTTGCCGTACAATTTCATAAAGAGGTGTCGAATGGTCAACGTAATCCCTGCCCACACCATTAGGGATCCTCCTCGATATCGGTCTGTCCACAACGTCTGGATCTCGAAATTGCGTTCCACGTTACCTCCAGACGGGAATCCGTCGAGAATCATTCTCCAGACCAGATCTGGTCTCATCTGTGAAAAGAACACTGGCCCTCTATTCGACCGTCCAGATGGCACGTTGACGACTCCACTCCAGGCATTCCCTTCTGTGAAGACGCGTCAGATGTACGCATACAGCAGATCTCCGACAATAAAGGCCATTCTGTCGAAACCTTCAGTAAACCGTTTGCCACGGTACAACGCATCCAGTGGATGCTGCGAGGTCATATGCCAGTTGGTGTTCAGTGCTAAGGCGGCACGGTTGTGCCCTTACAGCCACATTACTGTCCTCTCTTTCTGATACCAAACATGGTCGTCCCTGCCCTCGTCTTTGAGATACGGTTTCGATCTCTGTAACCTCTCACCACATGCAAGAAACAAAAGAACGGTTCACATCAGTTTGGGACTGCCCTACTTCCATTCTTTTTGTGACACTCCACCGCAGAGAGTCTGGTAGGCATCTTCTCTGTGCCATATTGCGCCCCCTGTGACTGTGTATACAGCGATTGTGGGTGCGGAACCACCTTGCGAACATTAACCGTTTGATAGGTGACCTGACGCCTTTGCTGGCACGGTTGTCCGTTGACCGGAGTGCCATCTTCCATGCTGAACACGATCGTACGAACCTCCGTTGACAGTTTGTATGATTATGGCGTGAATCAGACATAGGAAATAGCGATTTGTTGTTTTAATTTTGGACAACATTGTACAGGGTTATTACAAATGATTGAAGCGATTTCACAGTTCTACAATTATTTGAGATATTTTCACAATGCTTTGCACACACATACAAAAACTCAAAAAGTTTTTTTAGGCATTCATAAATGTTCGATATGTGCCCCTTTAGTGATTCGGCAGACATCAAGCCGATAATCAAGTTCCTCCCACACTCGGCGCAGCATGTCCCCATCAATGAGTTCGAAAGCATCGTTGATGCGAGCTCGCAGTTCTGGCACGTTTCTTGGTAGAGGAGGTTTCAACACTGAATCTTTCACATAACCCCACAGAAAGAAATCGCATGGGGTTAAGTCGGGAGAGCGTGGAGGCCATGACATGAATTGCTGATCATGATCTACACCACGACCGATCCATCGGTTTTCCAATCTCCTGTTTAAGAAATGCCGAACATCATGATGGAAGTGCGGTGGAGCACCATCCTGTTGAAAGATGAAGTCTGTCCAGATACACGTGTCCTGTAACGTTTTTTTCGCAGAAGAAAAAGGGGCCGTAAACTTTAAACCGTGAGATTGCACAATACACGTTAACTTTTGGTGAATTGCAAATTTGCTGCACGAATGCGTGAGGATTCTCTAACGCCCAGATTCGCACATTGTGTCTGTTCACTTCACCATTAAGAAAAAATGTTGCTTCATCACTGAAAACAAGTTTCGCACTGAACGCATCCTCTTCCATGAGCTGTTGCAACCGCGCCGAAAATTCAAAGCGTTTGACTTTTTCATCGGGTGTCAGGGCTTGTAGCAATTGTAAACGGTAAGGCTTCTGCTTTAGCCTTTTCCGTAAGATTTTCCAAACCGTCGGCTGTGGTACGTTTAGCTCCCTGCTTGCTTTATTCGTCGACTTCCGCGGGCTACGCGTGAAACTTGCCCGCACGCGTTCAACCGTTTCTTCGCTCAATGCAGGCCGACCCGTTGATTTCCCCTTACAGCGGCATCCAGAAGCTTTAAACTGCGCATACCATCGCCGAATGGAGTTAGTAGTTGGTGGATCTTTGTTGAACTTCGTCCTGAAGTGTCGTTGCACTGTTATGACTGACTGATGTGAGTGCATTTCAAGCACGACATACGCTTTCTCGGCTCCTGTCGCCATTTTGTCTCACTGCGCTCTCGGGCGCTCTGGCGGCAGAAACCTGAAGTGCGGCTTCAGCCGAACAAAACTTTGAGTTTTTCTACGTATATGTAGTGTGTCGTGACCATATGTCAATGAATGGAGCTACAGTTAATTCATGAAATCGCTTCAATCATTTGTAATAGCCCTGTATATTGGACAAACTGGCCCCGAGCACTATAGGACTTAACATCTGAGGTCATCAGTCCCCTAGACTTACAACTACTTAAACCTAACTAACCTAAGAAAATCACACACATCCATGCCCGAGGCAGGATTCGAACCTGCGACCGTAGCAGTCGCGCAGTTCCGGACTGAAGCGCCTAGAATCGCTCGGCCACAAAGGCCGGCTTGGACAAACTGTTCGTACCGTCAATGGCAGATGTTGTTAAACATCATCGCCATACACGATTGTAATCCTGACAGTTCTGCGGTGGCTGAGCACTGTCTTCCAGAGTGGCGTAGGATACTATGCAGTGAGACACAAGTAGTTGCAAAGACCTCGCGTTACTGGGACTGTGTTTGAAAAGAACCTGTTGAAATTAGACTAACAGATAATATCATTAACCGTGTTAGTGGATGCCAGCTAAGTAAAACTTGGAATCCTGTTTTATTTGATATGAGTCAAACTGAATCGCCTGCCTATGAGTAATAATCTTCAGCAATGTGTCGTTTTTCTACAGTATTCACCACTGGAGGCGCTGTTATTATTCTTGCGCCAGGGGGCAGCTGCAACGACTAAGTACTTGCACATTTCACCTTTAGCGCATGTGCTTTCGTATTTTCGGTGCATATAAAGGTTCCGTTGCTCACGGTTTGAGGGTGGTAGGAGTCTTCCAAGTCCCACCGCCACTCCTATGATGTGATCGGAATGCTATCGTTGCAAGTTAGAACAAATTTACTCTTACGCCAAAATGGTAAGACCGAGATCCACCGGTGACGCTGTACGTCAACCCACCACCAAAAATACCAGTTCGAATCATTTGAATCAGTTATTCGGAGAGAGTGGCTTAGCTTTCTTCTCACTGATGATGGCGACCAGATAGACCGCGGAAATATTGTGTGCAAATGACAGTTTTATCCGGCTGAAGACCAGAAAAGAATTGCTATTCATACTGAGGTTCCCGTGCTGTAGACCACACCGATTATGCACTGACTTCCGGTCGATGTTTTCTTATTATAAATGTAATGTTAAATTGAAAAGTACCGTATGACAGGTGCAATGTTGTGGGTTAAAAAGACGGAAGGGCAGATCACATTAGTCTCCACCTCGTTCTCAAGTTTTCCGGGAACGAACTCGGTTGCCGCTGCACGTCGTTTTGTTTCCATGGGACACTGCGTTCTCTTCCCAGCTGCAGAAGCTACGTGCCCTTCAGCAGTTGTTACACTTTAGCCCGTAACTTGGGCTCTCTATGGACCATTCCTGCCAGGAGCGCTCCCTTATTCCGAGAAGAGGAAACGTGACTCGAATTTTCTCGGTTCCTTAAATTCCAGCTACTTTACTATAGCGTTCATTTGAATTAATAAGGAGGTCGCGAAAACTCTTCAGCTTCCATTTTCGCTGCAATATCCTACAGGTTCAAAGCCGTCTTTCAGACTCACTTAGTGAGAGACGAAGAACATCGGCCGTAGGATCTGACCGAATAAGAAGTGGTTAATCATTCTGTTGAGCAAACCACATTACCCGCTTGAGTTGCTGCTCATTACATTGGCCTTAAGAGTCCACATTACTTTCATTTACAATAAGTGTATCATCATCTTACATTTGGTTTCAGTCTGTTAATTGGAGATATTATGTTTCAGTCGTTATTACGTGAAATGTATAATTTTCGCATAAATCTTCCCGAAAGGTACAAAAAATTGGCCAGATGGGAATAGGACTAGTCCACCACGGGTTCCGTATAAACTTAATTATGAGTGTGAACAGTTCATCCATTCCGAAAAAAGAGAATCTCAACGATTGTTGCCTGTTATCAAATTGATACTGGAAGATTTTGTTCCCAGGGCTTCCAAGACTTTCGAGAGCGTTTTAATTTCAGTGCTGAAGTCGGATAACAAATAACGAGAAAAATATCTCTTTCGTGTGTTATAATTACGAATCAACAATTTGGGATTTTTATCTGCCCTTGTATTGAGAAACGTTTCCTCTTGTCAAACTGCATGATTCTAGACCGACAGGAAGCACCCTATTGGTTTTGATGAGTGAGTTTCCAAGACTCAAAATATGTGACATAAATGGCCGTGTTTCTTGACTGCATTGGCTTAGAAACTAAAGTTTATTATACCACCAAGGGATCATAGACATAAATATGTTGCCCAAATTTCAGCTTGATACGTCTACCCACTCCTGAGATAAACGGGGCATACCAGGTGGAAGAACAGATAGTCAGATAAGAAACGACAAAAAAAAAATTTCTTGTCATATAAATACAAATTCACAGCTTTCGGATTTTAACCTTTACTTGTACAGCGAAACCTTGCCTATTGCTAAATTTCATGATTCCCGGTCAACGGAAAGTACCCTACAGGTTTTGATAAGTGAGTTTGCGAGAGTAAAAATCCTTTTATGGCCTTATCTTTTGAGTGCATTGACTTCACATTGCCAAGGGATCGTAGACCATAATACCTGACATAAATTTCAGCTTGGTACGTCTAACCGCTCCCGAGAAAAAAGAGTTTTAAACAGTCGGACAGACCGGCAGATAGACAACAAAGTGATCCTATAATGGTTCCGTTTCTACCGATTGAGTTATGGAAACCTAAAAGTAGTTTTCCATGTATATTGGACCTATTTCTCATTCGATAATTATTTCTGGAAATCGTGAAACACGCTCTAAATTCTATAGAGCCAGAGGAGCAGCAACAAATTTTAATATTATTGAAGCAATTGTGTAAAAGGCACACATGCCATTTACAAGTGTCAGGTATTTTTAACTTATTACTTCTCATTCTGAATGTACAGTGGACTGTTCCAGTACTGGCCAGCGGTGCAGACAAGGACTTTTCCGATAAATACAAGGCGATTTGATAACAGGGCGGAGAGAATCCCTGTCGGGACTGTATGGGTGGGAATTTCCAGTTCCCAAATTTTCCTTACAACCATGGGAAGCCTCCAAAAAACCTGTCCCACTTCGGGAAACGGTAACGACTAAATTTCTAGTTTAAATCTGAAACTTCCTGTTCCAGACCATAAAATTAAAGTCTACTGTTTGCGATGGTGTAGTTATTTAAGAGCAGAAACAGTAAAGCCGATGGGTTGTTCAACATGCGCATTCTAGATTCTACCTACGGCATCAAATTTTAACACTCTACATTTTATGACGTAGTCATCACTAAACAATTAAACGAAGTGACATGGTAGTTAAGACTCTGGACTTGAACTCGGAAGGGCCACATCTCGCATTTCGTGTGGACGTCCCAGTTTATGTGTACGCGATATCTCTAAATTGGTTACACCTTTATGAAGGGAACATGGCCGATCTCCTTCGCCAAACTTACCCAACAAGAGCTATTTCTCCGTCTGAAATGACGAGCTCTGCCTTCGTTCATCACAAAGAAGAGAGGTAATTTGAGACTATTTTGACAACACAGATATTTAACACGCTCCTAAAATATTTTATGTTCGAAATATGGCTGCTGCCCGGTCAAAACGGATAAATGTGTCTAATTACTTGTCACTTATACCTAAGATTAAACATTTTTCAAAATTTATCATAAACGGTAGTTTGCATTACGAAACTAAGCTCTACTTCGCGAGATAATTTGAAATTGCGAATTATGAATACTAGCCTATTTTTAAAAACGGCAGGTACACAACCGTCTTATATTTTACTATAATAATTTATTAAGTCAATCTATTACATATACATAAAATATCGGTTTCGACAAGCAGTAACCATCTTCATATGTAATACATCCAATAAAATGTTTCATACAGAATATATAACAAATAGAGTTAGGCACTTCAAACATAATGAAATCCACTAAAATATTTCAGTGGATACACTTCATACGAGTAACATACGTCCAATCTACAATTCATTTATCGGAACATTGTCTTCCAGAAAATTCATCAGGATGAAGTGCCTTCAGAGATTTGTAACCGGTCAAACCTCCATTACTAAGCGAGTATCTCCGCATCCGAACACAGCTGAAGACTGTCTACCTAACGGGTTCAAGGGGCAACAAAAATTTGATTTTTCAGTACGTCATCTAAATAGTGACAGAGTTCAAAAATGTAATATGCTGACATAATCCACTCATTAACAGTATAACCTTATGTGAGAAGTTCAACACAGTAAGACAGGTTACAAACTGTGTACATATCTTGAGACAGCGTAAATCACCTCATACAAGTACCCTTACTACATTCATTCAGTATTTGAGAATGATAGCTCGTAGTGACTTGCAACATAGTTTCAAACCCTTACGAAACTTTTTCTCGCTGCAACCCCCCTCTCTCATCCCCGCCCCTACCCCTCCCATCGCCCCTGCTAATTTATGGAAGCAAAATACTCTATCGCCTACTACGTTTTTGCTATGCATGCAGGAAAACTGACGCAACAGGCACGACGCTTTAATTTATTTCTGCTTTACCACTAACTGATTTCGCAACACATTTTGCAGACAGTGAAAACAAGTAGCACTGAATGTACCTTCAAAATTATATCATTGCACGATACATGGTTCAGGAACTATGACGTTACAAATATTCCAGATGCGTGAAGAACTAGAATGCAAATTATCCGGAAAAAACTCATCCAGTAATTCATAACGACAGCACTTAGCGACTTCCTACAAACTTTTCTAAACTTTTACTTGTTCACGTACACATCGTTAAATATTTAACAGATTAACTCATTAAATTTCGTAAAATAATCAGAAGATTGAAGCTGTTATACAGTGAAAAGCAAAAGAAAAAGTTGCAGCTGCCTAATATCGTGTAGGGCCCGGACTCAACTAATGTCCAAAGTAGTGCTAAAGGGAACTGACAACACGAATCCTGCAGGGATGTCCATCAGTCCGTAAGAGTACGAGGGGGTGGAGATCTCTTCTGATCAGCACGTTGCAAGGCATTTCAGATATGCTCCATAATGTTCATGTCTGGGGAGTTTGGTGGGCAGCGGAAGTCTTTAAACTCAGGAGAGTGTTCCTGGAGCCACTTTGTAGCAATTCTGGACTTGTGGGGTGTCGCATTGTCCCGCTGGAGTTAGAATTCAAAATGGCCATGAATTGATGCAGGTGATCAGACAGGATGCTTACGTACGTGTCACCTGTCAGAGTTGTATCTAGACGTATCAGAAATTCCATATCACTCCATCTGCACACGCCTCACGCCAATACAGAGCCTGCACCAGCTTGAACAGTTCCCTGATGACGTAAAGGGTCCATGGATCCATGATGTTACCTCCATACCTTTACACGTCCATCCGCTCGATACAATTTGAAACGAGACTCGTACGACCAGGAAACATGTTTCCAGTCATCAACAGTCCAATGTCGCTGTTGACAGGCTCAGGAATGGCGTAATGCTTTGTGCTGTGCAGCCATCAAGGGCATAAGAGTGGGTTTTCTTAAGCTTATATCGATGATGTTTTGTCGAATGGTTCGCACACTGACACTTGTTGATGGATCAGCATTGAAATCTGCAGCAATCTGCGGAAGGATTGGACGTCTGTCACGTTGAATGACTCTCTTCAGTCGTCGTTGTTACCTTTCTTGTGGGATCTTTTTTCGGCCGCAGTTATGTCGGAGATTTGATGTTTTACCGGATTGCTGATGCTCGTGAGACACTCGTGAAATAGTCCTAAGGGATCATCCCCACTTCAGCGCTACCTCGGAGATGCTATTTCCCATCGCTCGTGCGCCGACTGTAACACCACGTTCAAACTCAATTAAATCTTAGTAGCTTGCAATTGCAGCAGCGGTAACCGATCTAACGACTGCGCCAGACACTTGTTGCTTATATTGGTGTTGCCGACCAAAGTGCCGCATTTTGCCTATTTACATATCTCTGTATTTGAATACGCATGACTGTACCAGTTTCTTTGGGGCTAAAATGGATATGCGGAGGTTCAGTTCTTGGAAGTATCAGGTGTGTACTGATTGTACACTAATTATCGAAAGCATCCACTACAAACAACTCCTGTAAAACTTCCTGCCAGATTAAAACTGTGTGCCGGACCGAGACTCGAATTCGGGACCTTTGCCTTTCGCGGGCAAGTGCTCTACCAACACAGCTACCCAAGCATGACTCACGACCCGCCCTCACAGTCTCAATTCCGGCAGTACCTCTTCTCCTACCTTCCAAACTTCACAGAAGCTCTTCTGCGAACCTTCTGTGAAGTTAGAAAGGTAGTAGATAGGTACTGGCGGAATTGAAGCTGTGAGGGCGGCTCGTGAGTCGTGCTTGGGTATCTCAGTTGGTAGAGCACTTGCCCGCGAAAGGTAAAGGTCCCGAGTTCGATTCTCGGTCCGGCACACAGTTCTAATCTGCCAGAAAGTTTCATACCAGCGCACACTCCGCAGCAGAGTGAAAATTTCATTCTGTAAACTCCTGTAAAGTGCAGTGAAAATCAGTTACGAGAACTAAAGTGCACTTGCCAGCGGCATTTAGTTGGTCGTCGTTCTAACATTATGCACGTGTTTTACGGTCCAGTCACATTAATGTGACCACCGGCTACCATCGACATGCCGCGGAGCTGGGTCGGTCGTCTGCGTTCTTGTTAACGCTATCGTTCAATTCACCTACCTCGATAGGATTCTTGCCGATGTCCCTTCACTTTGTGGTAGCAGATAAGTGTTAGGCAGTGTAAAGCAGCGTTGACGAAACCACCACCTAATACCTACCATACAGAGGCAGCCTAACTCTAGTTAAAAGTCAGTTCCTGAAAGTTCATGATTAAAAAATCGGGCTTCTGGGATCTTCAGTCTACTTGCAGAAAAGCGTTTAAAATTAAATTAACTCTACTTTTTATTCATATTGAAACACATGAAATGGCTATCAAGTCCGTATTTGATATGATAAAACCTTATTATTCAAAATTCACTGTCTGTATAACAAATATTCACTAGAAAATCAGCCAGAATTTTAGTACGTCCAACCCAACTAATTTTCACGTTCTACCAGTCACAGACGACAACTATTCGCGAGTTAAACATTCGGTCGTGTCAGTGGTCTTCTTCGTAAGAGGTGCTCGCCAAAATATTCCGTACAGATCACGAGACACGCCAAGCAGCGTTGTTACTACGACCAGAAAGTTCACAGGCTCATCTCTCTCAAACTATTTAACTTAAAAACACCAAACATTCATTAAAATGTTTGTAACTCCAGTCGCTTTAGTCACGAATGTTAGAACCGAAATTAGCGCACTATTTCCTCATTTACAGAGTACTTTCAAGGAGCGATCTGACATCGTGTTATCCGTAGACCAGCTAGCAAGCGACTCTTCTCGAGGTACTCTCCTATATGCACACTCCTCTTTTCGAGCGGGAACAGCTTAATTCTGATTGGCTGTTGATCTAAACGATCAATCAGAACGTTCTTTCCAGATCATTCTTGCGGCAAATCTTGCCTTACCCAGTCACTAATTTGATAGTAATTAATGTCAGCAAAACTTGAATTTCTTGTATTTTGTTCAATTAAAATAAACGAAGTTCGAAATATTCTTCAAATTGATGAATAAACTTATTCCGCCTCTAACTTTCATTCTGGCTACTTTT
Organism: Schistocerca cancellata; assembly: GCF_023864275.1. Taxonomy (NCBI): domain Eukaryota; kingdom Metazoa; phylum Arthropoda; class Insecta; order Orthoptera; family Acrididae; genus Schistocerca; species Schistocerca cancellata. The sequence continues at coordinate 665,765,137 of NC_064628.1, forward strand.
AAACAAAAGCAAGCACATACTGACATACGTCTCTTCAATCGTGGTTGCAGTATAACTTTCCCACGATTCGTTTGTTCAAGGTTGTACGTAAATATTAACTTTTAACGTATGTCCCCCATACAGGCTCTCAATCATTCTCACGCACTCACACGGCAAAATGTAATCAAATAATAATTTTGATCGATTTTTGTATTATGTAAGTCACAGTGGCTAAAGTTTCAAAAAGAAAATTCTAATTAATTGATTTTTATGCACTGATAACTTTGGAATGGCTTCAAATGATAATGAAAGTCAATCTGTTATTGTTCGTAATTTGTTTTAAAAAACAAGCGTGGGTTTGAGGAATTTTAGGTAATTTTCTTTATCTCCAGAACGATAATAAATAAAAATCTGAAATTTTGACATCATCTTTCCATTAATAACAAAAGGCTGTGTACCAAATTTGAACAAAGGATAGCCGGCCGGGGTGGCCGAGCGGTTCTAGGCGCTACAGTCTGGAACTGCGGTACCGCTACGGTCGCAGGTTCGAATCCTGCATAGGGCATGGATGTGTGTGATGTCCTTAGGTTAGTTAGGTTTAAGTAGTCCTAAGTTCTATGGGACTGATGACCTTACAAGTTAAGTCCCATAGTGCTCAGAGCCATTTGAACCATTTTTGAACCAAGGATAATAACTAACATGGATTATTTAGATCCGTAGAGGGTATGAATCTTCGTATCGACTGAATGTCGCGCTAGGCAGTTCTCCCGACAGAGAGCGTCAGCTGAGCTGTGAGCAAAGCGGAAAAAAACATAGCCATCGTGCAGCCACCGTACTAAACGGCTGCGTGCGTTACTGCAACGAATGTCATCTCGTAATAACTTGCTGCGTTACAGACATCAACATGCAATAACCAATTACTGACCTCACGTGGCTGCACTAACAGTGGAAAGTGTATAAAGCGTGTCGAGAGTACGCGGAAAACAGTGCAGTCTTTGTCGTCGTGCGGAAACGGAGCGATTTATCTGACGTTCAAAATGGTACGATAATTGGCTTTCGAGTGAAAGGTGGAAGCATTTCCAAAATGGCTAAGTTTGTAAACAGTTGGCGTGACGGCGTGGGTAAAGTATACCTTTCATGGCAAAATGGTGCTATCCAAAATCTGCGCCAAGGCAACTGTGGTGAACCACGGACCATAGATGACAGGTGTGAACGATGGCTGCGCAGTTATGCACTTGGGAATAGACGCGCAACCGTTGAACAACTGACCTCCTAGATGGACCAAGGGGTTAAGTCATGCTGACAGCTGTCCATCGGCGTCGGAGGCTGGAATCTGCAACCAATACCGCAACTGGACATCCATTGGATGGCGACAGGTGGCCTTGTCAGATGAATCACGTATTGTATCCCTTCGGACAGATGGCCTTAGGTGTGTACGGTGTGAAATGTCTAAAAGTAAAAAAGGAGGCAGCGTTATGACTTGGGGGATGTTTTCGTCTCGTTCTCTGAGTGATTTCGTCACTCTGGAAGGCACAATTGATCAACACAAATATGCACCTATCCTTGGGGACAATATTCCCCCATACATGCGGTTTGTTCTTTCTCCCTGGGATGACCTCCGTCAGAAGGACTACGCAACATGTCACACAGCTCGCAACGTACGGGTGTAGTTCGAAGAGCACCAGGATAAGTTTACCCCACTCTTCTTGCCACCAAACTGCCTGGGTTTAAAGCCAATCGAGAATCTTTTTTCTTTCTTCTAAGCTACTGCCTTTATCCCGCATTGTGCGCAGGTTCGGCAGGGTTAAGTATGGAGTTGGCATGGTTAATTTTAAGGGGGGTGGGGGGTGGATACCCTTCCTGCCGCCACCTCTTCCCCTCGGGACGGAAGTAGTGTACCCCAGCTGTCTGCGTCTAGTGTAAATCGTCAAATAGTGTAAATATGTTCCAAATGTCTGCGAGTCGTGTAACTGAGGCGAGACGTGGGAACCAGCCCGGTATTCACCTAGGGGGATGTGGAAAACCGCCTGAAAACTACATCCAGGCTGGCCGGCACACCGGCCGTCGTCGTTAATCCACCGGGCGCAATCGATACGCGACCGGCGTGCCTACCCGATTCCAGGAAGCAGCGCGTTAACGCTATCGGCTACCCTGGCGGGTTAAAGCCAAGCGAGAATCTACCGGACTAATTCGATCGGGTTGTTAGCGCCATGGATACCCCAACAGAGAAACCAGGGTAGCTGGCCACGGCTCTGAAATCAATATGGCTCCTCATCCCTACCGGTACCTTCCAGAACGTTATTGATTCTTTTCCTGTCCGTCTAGCAGAGGTCCACGCTACACGAAGTTTTTTTATCAGGCTGTTGACGAGTGGTCACATTAACGCGACTGGGCAGTGTATGAAGTCCTTGATGTGTAACTCCACCGAGCGTAGCATTCTCCGCATGGTCGACTGACGCCTCTGTCTGAAATGAAACGCGTACACTGGATCAAACGGGTTATAAAGTATTAGATTACGAGCTAGTATTTTGTACAGTGCACTTTAAATATTAACTTCTATTACGCTGTAGTATCATTATTTCCATCTTGCTAATTCCGATTTATTTATATTAACTGCAGGTAAAACTAGTGGCTTAATACCCTCAAATGGACCAATATTCAGTTCGGCTACTCAGAAACACATTTTCAAATTTTCATAAGCCTCTCGTGTGTATACGTCATCGAATTTAAGTATTCCAAACGCTTTTCTCTTGGATTGATTGGTAACTTCTATTTATTAATGTGTACGTGCATATTGGAATATAATATTATAGATCTGTCTTTAGTCTCAAATGTTTTCAGTGGAGCGATGGTCAGTCTCTAGTGACAAATAAATTCATTTTTCAAATAGATACGACTTCCATAATAAAACTATTATACTATACCGTACACATTTCGAAGCATTCTTTGATGTTTCGGTTTCTCAGAAGATCATAAAACGTTATTTTCGTGACCTGTTGGCTCAGTTTTGTGGATGCCTCATGGAATTAAAATATGACCTACAAAATGTCTGGACTGACTTATTAAATGCAGTTCTGTTGTTGTTGTTGTTGTTGTTGTTGTTGTGGTCTTCAGTCCAGCGATTGGTTTGATGCAGCTCTCCATGCTACTCTATCCTGTGCAAGCTTCTTCATCTCCCAGTACCTACTGCAACCTACATACTTCTGAATCTGTTTAGTGTATTCATCTCTTGGTCTCCCTCTACGTTGTCCTCCAATACCAAACTGGTGATCCCTTGATACCTCAGTTATATCCTCGGCAAATAACTTCGTTGGCGTTCCAGAGAGTCTCTGTACTCTCAACATTAACAAGATGAAGAACTCAGACACGGTCAATCTATTCGGCTCGTATTTGGCAGGTCTTCTGAGTACATCCTAAAATGAACACGCCAAGATATTTTGGCAGAACTTCGCTCCGTTTTCAAGAAAACCACACCTGAAGTTCATAAAGAGCAATCGAATTAAAACTAATGGGAGCATACATAATTGAAAACTGAGAATATTTTATCAACATTTATGGAGTCCACAAACAAATATTTGCTTAGAAATTGAGGAAAAAATATTGTTACGACTGCCGCTCATGTGCCCACTAAGGTAAACGCTGTTTAGCGCAAGCGCCGCTGTTGTAGCGACCTATGCATCTGACCAGGAGGCAGAGAACCTGAGTTCGAATCTCAGATACACTCTGCTTTTTTTTCGTCTGAATTTTTTGCGTATTGAAATTGGTAGGAGTAGGAAGAGTAATAACGTAAGTAAATCAATCATGATGTATTGCAAAGTAAGTGAATAAATTTCGCTAGCTGCTTTAGATAACAACGAATTAAAATTGAAATTTAGTCATTTCACAATGGCACGCTGCCTCATTCGATGTCCTCATTCTCCTTTAAACAACTGTATGGGTTATACTTATATGATACGAATCTGTCCACAGCATTAACGTCAATTATAGTTATAACATGAATGAATACAATACCTAGCACAGTTTTTATTGATTGACGATGTAACATATATTACGATATGATAACAGTACGTCGTTCACGATTTTATCAGTTGATGATATTGATTTTATATTTCGCTAGCATGAAACTGAATACTTTTATGAACATAATGATGAGCAGTCCACCGAAACTGGTTGCGTAAATAAAGAATGTTACTAGCAGCTCAAGACAGTAATATGACATATTTCAGATAATGAATCATGCTATGAACTGTTATTGCATCGTACCAGTTATGCAGTTCCCGCAGTGTTTCTAGAAGCACTTTGCAATTCTGAAAACTCGAAATAAAGTTTTTTACGCGGTGACAAAGATAAGCATCATACGGCTAGTTTGGTGGTATTACTTTTACTGTGTAAGTCGGTTGACATTCGTCAACTATATACATAGTATCACACATCAGGGTACTAGTTTGCCCACCCAAGCAATCCAATATCAGAAAAAACTCGTTACCAGCCACATATCGCTTTAAAACGTCACAAGATACTTAATAAAAATAAAACATCTGCAGCCGTTGTTCTGATATTATTTTATCAAAAAAATTCAAATGGCTATGAGCACTATGCGACTTAACTTCTGAGGTCATCAGTCGCCTAGAACTTAGAACTAATTAAACTTAACTAACCTAAGGACATCACACACATCCATGCCCGAGGCAGGATTCGAACCTGCGACGGTAGCGGTCGCGCGGTTCCAGATTGTAGCGCCTAGAATCGCTCGGTCACTCCGGCCGGCTTATTCTATAATATTACAAACAGTTTCGGTGAAACAGTGCACTATTTCAGGCCTTAACTGACCTTGAGGTGGCGAACTCCAATCGTATACCCGATCCCATCAGTGGCCAATATCTAAGAGCTCAAGATAAATTTTGTAAATTGAGTTCGTCAATCTCCCGGATTTGGAACAATTCATGTAAACATTTTTAAAGAGTCGGTGAACTATTGACCTCTTTTATAATGCGAGGACCATATTTATCACTCGTTTTTTGTAAGCATGAGAAAACTTTAGGCAACAATTTTACAGGCGCTGCATAGGAATGCGTTGGTTTATGTACGCTACCAACTGCGACAAGGATTCCATTCTCTCCTTTACGGGCTAACGTAAGTCGGATGTTAGTCCGATATCGGCATCCTGAGTGGTCGGTGTTGGTGACGTAATCACGATTAAAAAAAGGGTTCAAATGGCTCTGAGCACTATGGGACTTAACTGCTGAGGTCATCAGTCCCCTAGAGCTTAGAGCTACTTACACCTAACCAACCTAAGGACATCACACACATCCATGCCCGGGGTAGGATTCGTACCTGCGACCGTAGCGGTCTCACGGTTCCAGACTGTAGCGCCTAGAACCGTTCGGCCACCGCGGACTGCATCACGATTCAAGACGGTAATAAGTGCGCGCTGAAAAGTGCTTCCAATTTCTGTGTATCTTTAATATTTTCCATCTCCTTGAGTCACACGTGTTTCGTGGCGTGCCGTTCACGAATTTTACACTCCCATTTGAAATTCCTTGCCGAAATAATGATTTAGATAACTTAAAGTCCTTGTTGGTCGTACACTGAAGCGTTGCAACCGCATTCCACTGCTAGTGTGTCCTCACTGTCACATTCTCGTAACGCCGACGAGATTCGAAAAATCGACAGAATGTGTATTTAATTACTGACTGATATTGGTCGAATCTTACCCTCCGTTAATGATATCGCTTTCCACAATTTTAAATCCTTCTCACTTTTCAGAGCTGTTCCTGTTCCATTCTTTTTCAATGTTTGCGAGATTCATCATACTCATCAGGAACTAATGAAGCATGGCTTCACTGGAACGCGGGCATTTCCAAAATGTCACGATGGATTTTAGAGTCACAAGTTTGGTCACCACTCCATTCTATAAGTCTTCGACATCAACATAAGTCATTTCGTATTTCAGCTCCAAAAATCGTCTGACAATAACCACGTCTACCAGTCTGGAACGTTGAGAAATGGAAAGGTAGTGCTTTGATAATAGACTCATATTCTGGGGAAAAAAAAACAGAACACCTTGAACGACGAGGGATAAGACGTTCATATTCACAGGAAGCGTACATCAGAATGTTCTGCAGAAATGATAAGCATTAGAGCTATGTCGGTTCAGCATGTGTCTTGTAGACAAGTAGGCACAAGGTTCGCCATCGGTCCTGTTAACTTGTTCCATGCGTGATGACATCGACGCGTATAAGGAGCGAATGTCGCCCTGTGGTGTAGCCAACCATGCTGCATGCACCTGGTTCCGAAGTTCATCTGACGTTGTTGGCATTGGGTCACAGCACTGCACCCGTCGTTCCATCAGATCTCACATATTTTCGATTTGCGGGCCAGGGAAAAGGCTGACATCCTGTGACACCAGGAAGGTCACCAATTCGTGCAGCAATATGTGGTCGTGTATTGTCTTGCTGAAAACTGGCGTCTGGGGTATTGTGCTGAAAGGATAAGGATACGGGTCGCATGATGTCATTCACGTAAGTACACTGGCCACAGTGCCATTTACACGCGCCAATTGTGCTTTGTTATGCTTTGCGATTCTACCCAACAGCACCCCACACCATAAGGTCTTGAGTTGGCGCTGTATGTCTTGTGCTATTGCAGTCACTGTGATGCCGCTCCCCCTGTCTGCGGCGAGCAAAAATGCGGCCATCATTTTCAAACAAACAGGGCTGGATTCGTCAGAACACACTACCTGATGCCTTTCCTGTCCACAGTGACGTTGTTCTATACACCATTGCGGTCTAGCATGTTTCTGCCATTCGCCTAAGGTAGGCGGATAAGTGGCTGACGCGTATGTAACCCATGCCATAATAAACAGCGACGGACTGTCACCCCTGATGTGTTACACTGTATCGCTGTTGCGCCAGAGCTGAGGAGGACGCAATCTGTCCTGAAATGTCATTACGATGATGCGTCGATCTCCTCCGGAAGGTGGTCTGGGTGGTGCAATCTAACTCATATCGTCGTGTTCTACGGTCTTCCGTGAACTATTCTGCATACACCCGTTGCACTGCCAAAAAGCTTCGTCCCACACGAGCAGCAGTTTCCCGGATGGACGCATCACATTCTGTCAGGCCAATAATGCGCCCTCTTTCAAACGCACTGACTTGACAGTACGGTTCGCGCATACGTCTGCGAGACATCCTGCACGTCTGCTCAAGTGACACTGGTCCATTGCCTTCGGTTTACAGCGACGACGAGAGCCGCAGACACATTTTACCAGCAGGAGGTGTTGCGCCGTGATATCGATGTTGACCTTGAACTCGCGGGCCAACATGATTCAGATGGTAATCATTTCTGCAGAGCATACTTATGTACATGTCCTGTGAATATGAACGTCATATCTCTAGTCGTTCAAGGTGTTCTATTTATTTTCTGGACATGAGTGTACATCTGTCTTGCAACAGTTGAACGAACGAAAACACAACGTCGGTCACATGCCGCTTTCCGTCGTCTGTGACAGGCTTCCAAATATTTATTAAGCGTTGGTCGATGGCTACACTTCGTCGATGAATAAGAGTGTGCAACTGAAAAGTTATGAAACAAACAACAAGATATTACTGTATAAACAGAATGCTATAAGCAAGAGTGGCATCTATTACAATTTGCATATCGTACAGGTCACATCTTAATTACGGATGATCATCGTGTTATTCCACGAAACGTATTTTATTCTGCGGATAAACGATAAAAATTCATTACAGGTGTGCTCGATGAAGGACAACTGCTTGCAATTAACAAACGTAAGATTACTGCTGGAAACCCTCACGCTTTGAAGTTCAGAACTACTATACAAAGAACAGGAAACTAGGATGATATAACTGTAACTGCGTGCATTCTGTTCCACGCCTTACTGCGAACAAGAAACTCTTATACGAATTTCAACTGGATGATCACAAAAGGCGTTTCTCCCAACGGGAATTGTGAAGGGCTCATACCCCAGCATTACAAGGACCGACACCTGGAAGCCATACTACCGAACGTGTCTTCAAGGCTATGTTTTACCTTAGTGAACCTCAGTAAACGTCATATGACCTCTCTCATCTGCAAGAGGCTGGGACAAGGGTATTACCCCGCCCACTTACATCGGTTGAAAATCTTTACTTCTGGACACTGTGATCAGGACTTAACAGACGAATCGTACAAAAAATTGGTTACGAGGTCACGAAATTGTCAAACAAGAGCTCTGTTGCCATGTCGCCACTGATCAACGGCCACTGTGCTTAAAAAAAAGCTCGAACCTTTCAGGACAGCGGAAATATTTTTCTTAGTCTCAGCTGAAACGAATTGCAACAAACTTTCGATTATCCGTATGCAGGTTTGTCGGTTTAGGGATTATAAGTGCATAGTTTGGCGGCATTTTTTTTACAAGGAAAGCGCAAATATTGTTATAATTAAAACGAAAATTTTCTCCAGATTTTCATATTTAATGCTATGAAGACGTATAGGACGATAACATCCCCGGGTGGTTAAATAGTGATGTCTTTGAACCAAGATTTGAGCAGCTAAGTAAAGGGAATATATTGAGTATAGTGTTTTCGGCAGAGAGTGGCGACCGAGGAGGAACTCATATATGCAGAAGCAGTGGAATGTGTTGGTGCATCCAGGAGAAAATTCGTGTGACTGTGTCGATTTCCTGACTCTTAAGAAAACGAGGACCGTCCCCAGAAGATGGGTGAATGAAAAACACATACAGAGTAATGTAAGGGTACCTTATATACCGGGGATAACATCCATTCGACATTGTAATCCCGACACTTCGAGCACGAAAGAGAACTGAAAGAAGGTGATATAAAATAACGTGCGTTTGAAGTTTAATTTGGTAAATAAGGTGTCGGCTTCTGGTGAGTACACGCGTAAGTACTGCAGTGGACTTTCAAATGTCACGTATAACATGTTTCATAAATAGATTAAATAGCAGTTTCCGCCATCTTCGTTTATCTGGACACTTCGGGGCCGGCCGGGTTGGCCGAGCGGTTCTAGACGCTACAGTCTAGAACCGCGCGACCGCTACGGAATCCTGCCTCGGGCATGGATGTGTGCGATGTCCTTAGGCTTGTTACGTTTAAGTAGTTCTAAGTTCTTGGGGACTGATGACCTCAGAAGTAAAGTCCCATAGTGCTCAGAGCCATTTGAACCATTTGACACTTCTGGTTTCATTGACCCCTATAACCGGAACCTTTGTGTATCTAGATTACGGTGAAGAATAAGTAATACGAGTTTTCATTTGTAGTTATACAGTACAGCACATTAGAGTGTAGAGAGTGTGTTGAGAATATTTAAACCATCTAGTATTGCTTCAGCTAGCCAGTCTTAGTGCTATCCATACATACCGACCGCCCCTTGTTTAAATTGGTCGCACTATGGCGGAACATCTACGAGCCTAAATTATTTTAAAACAATTTCATTTTCAGTCGTCACAGTACACTTCTCCAGATGTGATGGTTACTACGTTTATGTTACCATCAGAAGCCTTATAATAAAGGCTCTACATCCATCTAAAGATGTGATGTTCACTAATCTTCTAAAGCTGAAAATACAGCTGTTAGTCAACAGCTTACTTCGTTCGCGACGACTGTGCCTTCCACCTTCATACATAACAAGGCACTTCGGTGTTGGCACAAAGGAGTCAGAGGTTCGTGAGCCTAATTTCAGATTCGTTACCGCATATAACATACTTCGAAATAAGGTCCACTAAGACACTGAATGCCTTGAAACGACTTATAATTAGCCATGCGTACTGGAGACCGGAAAGAGCACGTCTTCTCCAGATTCACACAGCATTTGTCGGGTCTCAGTTGGATCATGAGTGCCAGTTTTATGGATCAACAAGGCCTTTAACTCTGTAGGTGTTACCTACCATGACACGATTAGGCTGGGCTAGGCTGGCTCAAATGCCTACAAAAGCAACTCGCTTACCAATACCTGTGCTGAAGCTCATCAGCTGCTTTATCCCTCCAACCGTAGCTCCTCGTCGTGTAGCAGGCACACTGAGAGGCAGTCGCTGTCAGGCCCCTGTTTGAGCAACAATCCATGAAAATAGTGTTTAGTCCAATATCCCAAGAACGCTCGATAGGACATACAGTGGCTCTTGAGCGAGAACATTCGTCAAGATTGATAAGTCGTTCCAGAATAATCCAGGATTGGTGGGGTATAAGAGTAATTTCACTCTGGACAACACTTTATAAAGATATTGCTTCACAATATCCTAAATAAGCACTGCAATAACACGCACTTATCAAATGGTTCAAATGGCTCTGAGCACTATGGGACTTAACATCGACGGTCATCAGTCCCCTAGAACTTAGAACTACTTAAACCTAACTAACCTAAGGACAGCACACAACAACCAGCCATCACGAGGCAGAGAAAATCCCTGACCCCGCCGGGAATCGAACCCGAGAACCCGGGCGTGGGAAGCAAGAACGCTACCGCATGACCACGAGCTGCGGACCACACTTATCAGTAATGAGGGTATAAGTAAGAGGACTATCTTGGCTGCTGTATAGTCTGCCCTGTTGTAGTGCTGAAGATTCACTTACCCACTTTGGCTATCCGAATACCCTTTGCATCCACAGCAAAATCTCAACTTGTCGCACGCTACTCATGTAGCATCCACCGTCCATTATCCTCACTGCTGGCAGCTTTACCTGATTCTCACAAGAGCTCGGACATAATGTACATCTGTAATACTTTTCCTTTCTTTCTTTTGCTTGTGCCGTTTGTCCCGCGGATATGCATGGTCAGAATGGTTAAACGGATATGGCAATGTTAGTTGAAGGGGTGCCTGGGTGCCCTTCCCGCCGCCACCCAGTAGGATGAGGTGTCGAAATAGCTTGTGACGTCAGCAATGAGATGTGTAGGGTAAGTACATCTACACTGGTGCGATTAATTAATTGTTATTCGCAAATATTTGTCAATAAAAGTTGCCTTTCGGCACTCAGACATTAGGAGGAGTCTACGGGTCATAACAACCATTTTTCAGTAATTTTGCAATGGCAGGAAACACTGATACTACTAAATAAAAGAATAAGTTTGGCATAACCAAGATTTACAATTTTATGCGAACTATATCGATTGTATGCTCAAGTTGTAGACTGTGGGCCATAGTCGGAAGTCGTCGATAGACGTCTTTCGATCTATTCGTGCTGTAGATCATGCTCGCGTACAGTTAATAGTTAGCATACAATCAGTGTGAACAAGTTCATTTTACTGTATTTCTTAAATAAACGCACCACGCTAGTGTCCCGTGTAAAAATTATTTGCACAAAAAAAATACTTCTTCCCGATTCATTACGTAAAACATAGACTGTAGTATTGCACTTGCACAGTCCGACGGCGCTGCTAGGGCTCTGAAAGAGGACATAAAACTCCACATAACAGGTAGGAAGAATTCCTACGCGGCGGCTCATTAAATCAGTTCAAGGACAGACTGGCTTCATTATCGCAAAACTCGGGTAGGAAAGTGTGGCCAGTTTTACTGTACGCCCCTTATACCATCATCTACGGACTCAACAGCTAAACTGAGGCATTTCTGGAAGTTTAGTAGGGGTGGGGCGCTCTTGCACGTTGCAGTACAACTTTGTTGCACTCAAGATTCTGTCTACCTCCCCTCTTCTATCTGACTCCCCCACTCTAGACTCTCAACTGACTGTAATATACACGGGTACACGCATTGTAAGAAAGACACTGACAAAGAACTTTACCCCCGGTAAACAAGGCCCCCCTCCCCGTTTTCGTAGGTAAACCTCTCCCAGTCGCAAGAGGCCTTTCTCGCAACCACTGCCATCGGAGACTGATGGATATCTCCGCAACGCCGTCGCACCTTCTAAAGGTTCCGTGACAAAACGCGCCGCTCTTCGTTGAATCTTCTCTACCTCTTCTATTAACTTAACTTGATAAGGGCCCGATTTATGACGAATTCTCAAGAACCAGTTGTGAGCCACTTCATTTCTGGATCTACATGTGCTTAAAATTCTCCTGATGACGCTCAGCCTCTCATCTGCTTTCCCCACCATTTGAGTCATTACATTTTAGGTCGCTCCTGTTGGTTATTCTTAGGTATTTTACGGCTATTACTGTTGCCAGGATTTGTTGTCCTAGCATAGTTTAACAGTAGTGGATCTCCATATCCATTTTCTTCCGCAATACGTTGTATTTACTTAAGTTCAGTGTCAACTGCTAGTCCTTTCACGAATGATCAATCGTTTACATGCGTTCCTGCACTTCGGAACATTCTTCTGGTACTGACATTTTCCTATAAACTAAATCATCATCCGCGAGTAGCCTCGTGGAGTTTCCTACTTGTCCATTATATTGCTGGCCGGAGTGACCGAGCGGTTCTAGGCGCTTCAGTCTGGGCCCACGCGACCGCTACGGTCGCAGGTTCGAATCCTGCCTCGGGCACGGATGTTTGTGATGTCCTTAGGTTAGTTATGTATGAGTAGTTCTAAGTTCTAGGGGACTGATGACCTCAGATGTTAAGTCCCATAGTGCTCAGAGCCATTTTTTTTTTTTTTTTTTTTTTTGAACCACTAGATCACATTTTTATATCGTAAACAGTGAAGGCCTTGTAACACTCCATTGGCACATTCCCGAAATTACCTTTACATCTGTAGATGTTGTTCCGTTACATACGACGTATTGAATTGCACCTGCAAGGAAGTCCTAAATTCAATCATAAATAGTCTGTGACACTCGGTCAGGTCGTATTTTGTCGTAGACGGCACTGAGAAACTGCTTAAAGAGCCTTCCGAAGGCGAAGGAAACGTCATTCATCTATCCGCCACAGTCTACAGAACTCTGAATTTCTTGCACAAACACAACGAACTGAATTCCGCGAGACCTCTGTTCGTGGAATCCACGCTGATTTCTATACAGGAGTTTCGCGTTTTCCTAAAACGTCTTAAATGGTTAGCATTAAACGATCCTAAGCCACTCTGATTTCTACTCTTACGATACAGCAGACCATTGTGTAGGCAGCTTGTTACGTAATACTGTATGTCATGCTTTAATTCATAGTACTTCATTCTCTGAAAAAGAACACCAACAAAATTAATTATAAAATTGAACTTCACCTTTATGATTGCACGAGTGCAGCGCTAGTTACAAAATTATGAGTCTTATCAGGACACCTTCATAATTCGATAGATCGTTTCCTTCAACAGCTAGCTATAAACAGATAACATAACGTCAATTTAAATCCACAAGAGCGTGATGCTAGTGTTATTCTTCATCACTTGGCTCAGCACCGGCTCGTACAGCCACATACAACACACCCTTGGTCGCTGTTGACATTCTTCTCCTTACGTTCTTGGCAAAGGCGGTCGCATTTGCGTCTGCTGCCCCGTACATCTTTGACGTTTGTTGTTCCTCATGTCGATATATGCGGAGTGCTTTTTGTCTTCAAAAAGTCCCTTGTTTAAATCCAAACTTCTTTCTCGTCTGATACACGTCTGTAGCGGAAAAGAAGTATTCTGCAGTTCTGGACTGAAAGGGTTTGCCGTTGCCCAAGGGACGACCAACTGCGAGGGCGAAATTCAGTCTGCGTGGAGGCACCATTCATGTCTCGACCAAAGGCTAACATCTGAAAGGGCTTTCAGAAGCATAATGTAAAGTTGTTGGCTCCAGGAACTTGTGAACAGCCAGTAATATTAAGGAGACTATCGATCTTTATGTGTAGCAGACAGGTAACTCAAGGAGAAACAGGTAGCGTGTAAATCACAGGTTAAGCGAAGAGCTGCATGTCATACACCCCAGATCACTATTATCATTTATTTATATGTATTTCTTCCATGCAAAGATTGTCACTTTTGTGAATTTCCACAGTTCTAACGAGTGCGTGTGTGACACGCGCTCTGATTGTTCCGTGCAAACTTAATTCTGTGTCTTGATGTACATCTATACGTTCTCATGATTCAGTTTGCGAGTATAAAAATACGTGACATAAATGGCCGTAGCTTTTTTGATTTCATTAAATTAGAAACTTAACTTTTTTACGCTGTCAAAAGACGGTAGACCTTATCATTTGGCATAAACTTAAACTTGACTGCTCTACCCATTCCTAAGAAAAGGTGTCTTAACCAACGGACAGGCAGACAAACGGACAACAAACTGATCCCATAAGGATTCCGTCTCTACCACCGAGTTAAGGAACCATAAAAATGAAGAGGAACTAACATGGGGTTTTGTGATGGCTGCACACACTTACTATTCGTCAGCGAATGCAAGTATCAGATTTTTTGATTGCATTCCAAGGATGATAGTGGAGTTTCTATGTCGTTTCAAAAATGAAAATGTCTTATTTTCTACAGATTCCTTTCCTCACGACGCCAGTTCGTTCCAAGTTATGATTCGGTCTCTAATTATTAAAGAAAATAGTGTACTCTGAAACCTGTTCGCTCGGTCGTAATATTACCTTTCTTACTGATACTATCGTCTATCAAACGCACGAAACTGACTGTTCACGATGTTACGTTCGCATAAATAGGAAGTGTTTATGAGTGAAGTTGTGCTACTCAGTATCGGGATTGCTGCTCAGTATCTGAAAATGGGAGAAGTTTAGTAAGTCTCCGAGCGCTGACAGATATTAACTTTAGGAGTGGGGAGGACTTCGGACAGACAGGGCGAGGGGGGGGGAGGGGGGGAGTGAGAGAGAGAGAGAGAGAGAGAGAGAGGCGAGGGGGAACTTTCCTTGGCGAGCACAATGGAGCCCCTGCGAGACAACTTCCTTCAATAGAAATCTGCAAAACCATTTACGCTCCATTACCCTAACGTTCCAGTGCCGGTACAGTCACTATCTTCATCTCGAAGAAAGGAAGTGTTACTGACGTGAATACGAAGATAAGTGATTATCAAATAACATCTGCCCATTGCTTCCTGTGTTTCCTTAATGCCTCGAAAGAAAGGACACTGGCTCCACAGAAACTGAAGATATTGTCTGCAGGTGCTGCAGCCATTAATTCGCTCTTCTGTGAATGTCCCAGTTTACTGGCGCTATTTCTCACAGACGAGCACGAGTTTCAAAATCCGTCTAAGTTTTGGACGACTCTTTAAGTGTGATGTGTCCTTCTTTAGAAAATTGCCCTGAGCTTCTTAGATAATATAGTTTCATGAAACTATCCTTTTACGAATAACTTAGCTCTATTTTACTAGCAGCATGTATCAGGAAGCTTCAAATGCTCTAATCATTCCAACGAATGCTAGTAATATTTCATGAAATTATCTGAACCACTTAGCCTATCACCTTCACGACAAAAATGTCCACATGCTGTTACTGTGAAGTATAAAACTGTGGATGTTATATATGTGGCAAAGAATCTCCGTGTCTTCGAATCTTAATGGTGGCACCACGTGCCACGCAAGACCGAAGGCGTGAATTTATTAATGGCAGTCAGCCTGTTGCATAACATGTTGAGGACATACTAGTCTCTGCTTGTATGAGTAACACGAGGGCATGCTGAAGAATTACGCCTCAGAAATTTTTATGTGAAAACTCTTAAAGATTTTTCAATAAACAGATGTAAGTAAAAGTCTACATCTGTATTCTTCATGTCTACGTTTTTATTCCTGAAAATAGTCTCCCTGGCATAAAACCCACCAGGTTAGCCAAGAGCGCTAACCCCTGATCGCATCCGCCTGGCGGATTACCGACGTCGGACGGTGTGCCAGCCAGCCTGGGTGTGGTTTTTAGGCGGTTTTCCACATCCCACTAGACGAATGCCAGGCTGGTCCACGCGTTCCGCCTCAGTTACACGACTCGCAGACAACACGTTCGCCCTATTCCTTGGATTACACTAGACACAGTCAGCTGTGGTACAGTACTTCCGTCCCAGAGGGTATGGGATGGTGGCAGAAAAGGCGTCCAGCCACCCCTTAAAACTAACCTTGCCAAATCCGTTCCTAACCGTGCTGACCCTGCGAAACCGCGGGAAGAAGGCACCAGTAAACAAGAAGTAGAAGAAGTCTTCCTGGCATAATTTCCTAACAAGAGACCAGTGTGTTGATACCATTACTGTAGAATGTTTGACTTTGTTGACGGAGCCACAGCTTCAGCTATGCTTGTAACGCTTCATCACTGTCAAATTGAAGTCCGTGAAGGTATTCTTTAAGTTTTGGAAACAGATTAAAATCGGATGGGGCCAAGTCGGACTGTGTGGAGAATAATTGATGATAGCGAACCCAAGGCGTCGGACTGTTGCAGATGTCAGAGCACTCGTGTGTGGTCTGGCATTGTTATGGTGAAGAAAAGTGTGCTCCATATGTGGAGGAACACGTAAAGAATTTTCACACAAGAAATGCGGTGATATTACTTTTCAGCACGCCCTGGTATTCACTTCCTACCTCAAAACAAATGTTTGAATAAAACGTGCGAAATAACTGAATAGTCAGTCAACATAAAACTGTAGCGGAGAGCAATGACATCCCCAGATCAACGGAAATTTTTTTCATTCTGGCTGAGCCAGCTTGCTACTTCAGATTAAGTGCGTTTTTTAATGCAGTAACAGGAGTAATCCAGTAAATTACAGGCCCATATCATTAACGTCGATATGCAGCAGGATTTTGGAACATATGCTGTGTTTGAACATTATGAATTGCCTCGAAGAGAACGGTCTATCGACACATAATCAACACGGATTTAGGAAAAATCGCTCTTGTGAAACACAACTAGCTCTTTGCTCACATGGAATGCCGAGTGCTATCGGCAAAGGATTTCAAATTGATTCCGCTTTTCTAGATTTTCAGAATGCTTTTGTCACCATACATCACAACCGGTATTTAATCAAATTGCGCCCTTATGGAATATCGTCTCAGTGATGCATCTGGATTTTTGATTTCATGTCAGAGAGGTCGCAGTTCCTGGCAATTGAAGGAAAGTCGTCGAGTAAAACAGAAGAGACTTCTGGCGTTCGCCAAGGTAGCGTTATTGGACCTCTGCTGTTCCGTATCTGTATGGACGATTTAGAAGACAGTCTAAGCAGCTTTCTTAGGTTGTTTGCACATGATGCAGTCGTTTATCGGCTAAAAAAGTCATCAGAGGATCTAAACCACTTGCAAAACGATTTAGGTAAGATATATCTATGGTGCAAAAATTGGCAATAGACCCTAAATAATGAAAAGTGTTAGGTCATCTACACTCCTGGAAATTGAAATAAGAACACCGTGAATTCATTGTCCCAGGAAGGGGAAACTTTATTGACACATTCCTGGGGTCAGATACATCACATGATCACACTGACAGAACCACAGGCACATAGACACAGGCAACAGAGCATGCACAATGTCGGCACTAGTACAGTGTATATCCACCTTTCGCAGCAATGCAGGCTGCTATTCTCCCATGGAGACGATCGTAGAGATGCTGGATGTAGTCCTGTGGAACGGCTTGCCATGCCATTTCCACCTGGCGCCTCAGTTGGACCAGCGTTCGTGCTGGACGTGCAGACCGCGTGAGGCGACGCTTCATCCAGTCCCAAACATGCTCAATGGGGGACAGATCCGGAGATCTTGCTGGCCAGGGTAGTTGACTTACACCTTCTAGAGCACGTTGGGTGGCACGGGATACATGCGGACGTGCATTGTCCTGTTGGAACAGCAAGTTCCCTTGCCAGTCTAGGAATGGTAGAACGATGGGTTCGATGACGGTTTGGATGTACCGTGCACTATTCAATGTCCCCTCGACGATCACCAGTGGTGTACGGCCAGTGTAGGAGATCGCTCCCCACACCATGATGCCAGGTGTTGGCCCTGTGTGCCTCGGTCGTATGCAGTCCTGATTGTGGCGCTCACCTGCACGGCGCCAAACACGCATACGACCATCATTGGCACCAAGGCAGAAGCGACTCTCATCGCTGAAGACGACACGTCTCCATTCGTCCCTGCATTCACGCCTGTCGCGACACCACTGGAGGCGGGCTGCACGATGTTGGGGCGTGAGCGGAAGACGGCCTAACGGTGTGCGGGACCGTAGCCCAGCTTCATGGAGACGGTTGCGAATGGTCCTCGCCGATACCCCAGGAGCAACAGTGTCCCTAATTTGCTGGGAAGTGGCGGTGCGGTCCCCTACGCCACTGCGTAGGATCCTACGGTCTTGGCGTGCATCCGTGCGTCGCTGCGGTCCGGTCCCAGGTCGACGGGCACGTGCACCTTCCGCCGACCACTGGCGACAACATCGATGTACTGTGGAGACCTCACGCCCCACGTGTTGAGCAATTCGGCGGTACGTCCACCCGGCCTCCCGCATGCCCACTATACGCCCTCGCTCAAAGTCCGTCAACTGCACATACGGTTCACGTCCACGCTGTCGCGGCATGCTACCAGTGTTAAAGACTGCGATGGAGCTCCGTATGCCACGGCAAACTGGCTGACACTGACGGCGGCGGTGCACAAATGCTGCACAGCTAGCGCCATTCGACGGCCAACACCGCGGTTCCTGGTGTGTCCGCTGTGCCGTGCGTGTGATCATTGCTTGTACAGCCCTCTCGCAGTGTCCGGAGCAAGTATGGTGGGTCTGACACACCGGTGTCAATGTGTTCTTTTTTCCATTTCCAGGAGTGTATATGAATGCTAATAGGAATCAGTTAAACTTCTATTACACTATAAATCAATTAAATCTAAAGGCCGTAAATTCAAATAATTACCTGGGAATTACAATTACGAACAACTTAAACTGGAAAGAACACATAGGAAACGTTGTGGGGAAGGCGAACCAAAGACTGCGTTTTACAGGTAGAACACTTAGAACATGCAACAGATCTAACGAGACTGCCTACAATACGCTTGTCCGCCCTCTTTCGGAGTACTACTGCGCGGTATGGAATCCTTAACACATGTGATTAACAGAGTAAATCGAGAAAGTTCGAACAGTGCAGCACGTTTTTTACTATCGAGATAGAGGGGAAAGAGAGTCACGGACATGATATAGGATTTGGGCCACACATCATTAAAACAAAGGCGTTTCTCGTTGCGGCGGGATCTTCTCACGAAATTTCAATCACCAACTTTCTCCTCCGAATGTGAAAATACTTTGTTAACGTCGACCCAAGTAGGGAGGAACGATCATCATAACAAGAATCAGAGATCGCACGGAAAGATACAGGTGTTCGTTTTTTCCGTGTGCTGTTCGAGAGTGAAATAATAGACAATTAGTGTGAAAGTGGTTCAATGAACCATCTGCCAGGCACTTAAGTGTGATTTGCACAGTAGCCATGTAGATGTTGATATATAAATCCAGCATCACGCCTGTGTCCTCCTTTAATCCGATGAGATGGGCATTCCAAACACTGGAACAGTACTAAATGTGCTAGTGTTCTACACGCGGTCTTCTTCATGGATGAGCTACACTTCGTTGGAATTCTCCCAATAAACCGAAGTCGACCATTCACTTTTCGTACTGCCGATTTTACGTGCTCATTTGGTTTCACATAACTTTGCGACGTTACGAGTTGATACTTATCCGCCGTGCTGTGTCAAGCAACACATCACTGAAGCTGTATTCAAACATTAAAGGGCTGTTTTTCCTACGTGTCTGATTTACATTTTCTTACCTTTGGAGCGGTCGTCCATACATCACAGCAAATAGAAATTTTGTCTAAGCCATCTTGTACTCCCTTACGTTCAATCAACGACGGCACTCGGTATACTGACGCATCCCCTTCAGCAAACTCAGACTGCTGCTCGCCCTGTCCGACGGATCGTTTAAGTTTTCAGATAACAGAAACGGTCCTATCACACTTCACTGCTACACTCCTCTCGATACCCTTATCTTTGATGATCACTCGCCTTCCAGGACAACGTACTGAGTTCTGTTACACCAGAAATCTTCCAGCTTGAGAACCTATTCCGTATGCTCGGATCTTCGTTAATTTTATATTGGGAGGAACTGTGCCAAAATTTCTTAGTGTTTTATTTTAAGTTATACACAGGCGACCTGCCAAATATGAGCTGAATAGGTTGGACATGTCTAAGGCCTTCCCTCTGTTAATGATTTTGAGTAGGACCAAACTTTTCTCGCTTTCTTGGCAAAATCTTACGCTAAGGTATGACAGCGCACTTTGCTGTATCCTTCGCGTACCGATCTTTATATACACGCACGAATTTCTACTAACTTTTGCCTGTCGACATTTCCGAGCTCTCTCTTTAACCTAGAATGCAACAACCCTTATTTCCTCAGCATTTTCCGAATCTGTTATTAAACCAATGTGGATGTTTTCCGTCCTTAGTCCACTTACTAGGAATAAATTCCTCCAGAGAGCGATTTAGACTTCTTAGTTTATGCTTTGCCTATTACTTATCCATCATACCGGAATTAAATGACGTCCATTCATTCTATAAGTAGGATGCTAACAATTGCTTTGCCTGCTCTTTCCAGCAGAAAAGTTCTGCTAACCTTCTTGATGGGTTTATTAACTGGAGTAACTATCATCGCTATGCTGGGGTCATGATCAATAATCCTTGACTCTGTACTGACACTCGATAACGTCAGGTCTGTTTGCAGCCATAAGGTTTAAAATATTTCCATTGCGTTTGGGCTATCTAACTAGCTGACCATACAGTTTTCGAAAAATGTGATCGAAACTACTTAACAAGACTGTCTGTCCATACCACCTACAATGAATCGATAGACATCTCAGTCAATACTCGTCATATTACATCAAATTAATTCCCAATTGCGAATAAGCTGTAGGATGGGATGACGACAATGAAAATTTGTGCCGGACCGGGATTCGAACCCGGATTTCCCGCTTATTGCGAGCAGTCGCCTTACCATTTGGCTATCCGTGCACGACTCGGAGCGAGATCCAAACTTCCATTTGTCATCAAGCATGCATCTACGACCTGTACCCGTGCATCGGTTATGTATATTCCCCTTACAGGTCAGACGTACATGGAAGTCGCTTGCCCGGTATCGGCAGATAAATACAGTAATGCAATACCTGTGTTATTTGATTACGATGCAAAGTTCCTTTAGACACGCAATATCGTCGTCATATTACTGTCACCATCAACCGGGAGACGGGTAAAAACACCCATGATTTGCTTGAATTCACTTATCCCGGATGCTCGTGTCTAGAGAACTTTGCAGTTTAATAAAAAAACCTCTTATTGTCTAAGCTGTGTTTCCTACATACGTTCGATCCTCGTTAAATATTTCGGAGCTTTCCACCTCCGTTCTCATACAGCTCTCAGTTATGAGTATAATTTGGAGGGAGTAAATTCATGGACTTTCTTAAGAATGCTTCGGCAATTTACTGGTAAAATTTTGACGCTCGAAGTCTCTTTACTTTGTACGCGATTTGGTCTCTCTTTGCGTACTGGCAGGGAAGCGTTCATCAGAGGATCTAACTATCGCCTAGGCTTTTAAAAAAAGTAAACATATCCACTTCTCAAATTATGGCTCAAATGGCTCTGAGCACTATGGGACTTAACATCTGTGGTCATCAGTCCCCTAGAACTTAGAACTACTTAAACCTAACTAACCTAAGGACATCACACACATCCATGCCCGAGGCAGGATTCGAACCTGCGACCGTAGCAGTCGCGCGGTTCCGGACTGAGCGCCTAGAACCGCGAGACCACCGCGGCCGGCACTTCTCAAATACTCTGCTCCCGGAATTGCTGCTTCCTCTGTATAGTGGACCCCTGACCTGTCGAGGGGAATCTTATAATGCTCAACCCCCTAAAGTAGATCCATAAACGCGTAGTCACAGCCCTGTCGGTACCTTCCAGAACCTCGGTCCGCGGTGCAGAAGGTGGTTGTCCAGGCGTTTGACAGGCGGTCACATCATTTACATCACCAACAGAAGACATGTAGCGAAATTATTTAACAAAACCAACGTAGTACCTAACATCAGATATATAATGAACGAGATTATAAGGATACAACATAAACCAAGACAGGTATGGCCACACAGTATCTCGAAAGATATGTAGATTGATGTTCAATTTATAATCCAAGACACAACAGTAAGAGGAAGATACAGAATTTCGAATATCAATATCTGTCCCCCATTGTACCAAATAATGAGTACTGTCAAACCTCTAGTTTGGAGCAGGGCGGAGGATTTGTACCCTGCCGGGATAGGCTGCGCGTGGGTCTGCTCCTGTGAACTGCTTCTGTAATATAATCCGAGAGTGAAGGAAGCGAGTAGGAGCAGGAGAGGTGAAGCACTTCGGTACTGCATTTAACTTTATCCCTTTTACTAAAGTCAAAAACACAAGTAAATAAATGCATACGTAACTTGGCTAGGATGAACACGTAGGTGTGAGGCATTAGTCCATCTAATGTAATACAAAGTCTCACTAGCAAGCTAGCCCACTCGGTAGCCGAAGCGATGATTCCAGGCCGTCTGCTCTTGACGAAACAGGCAGAAATCAAGACGGCACTCGCTGAGCTCCACAGCGTCGGCCAGAGGGCGCTGTGGTCGGCGTAGTTAGTCTTCTCTCGTAGTGCCAACTTACGAGAGCGTACACCTTCGACCATAAATATAATAGACTGGCCCTGACGTCATTTTCGTGGCTCCAACATCTCTGGGCTAAAGTCACGTGAATGTTGGCAAAACATGGTTGTTTCGTGTTGCGCTTATGGCCGTACTCAGCGTTTTGTCGGGGGAAATGGCATTACATTTCACGTGTAAGTGTATCTATGATAGTGCAGGTGCGTCTATTGAAATCTACTGAAGTGACTTTCATATGTTTTTTACACTTGAAACAGAGTATCACGCAAATTAAAGTCTTGAAAGTGATGCCTGTAAAGTCAGACTCATATTACGTTTTGGAAAGTATCTGTGATAATTCGGTTACAGAATTAAGTATAACTGTTTCTCGTTCCTACTCATAGGTTACCTAAGGATGAAAACCGAAGGTAGCTTTGGATACAGGCACTGAAACGGAAAAAACTTTAAGCCATCTGCACATACGGGCCTTTTTGTATATACAAGTGAGATTATAATAAGGTAAGAGCACCTATAGTCGACACATGAAGACAATTTTTTTCTACCTTCTAATACTATTAAATAAATGTAGGTTCCAAAATTATTTTCTGAAACTTCAAAGTCTCACCTTTCATCTGAAATATCATTTTTCTGAAAATGATAGTTTAAACTTTTGTAAAAATAGTAGGAACTGAACCTTTGAAGTGCACCTAAAATTGATACTCTGAAATGGACCTGCTCCTAAAGTTGACAATTTTGGCACCTATAGTTGACATAATTCCCATATCCCAATTTCTTTTATAAGTGACTAGAGCTCAAAACGCGGCGAATCCAATGTTACAAGTTTTGACACGAGCCCACTCTTACAGTTTAAAAGAATTTTAACGACATTTTACTTTAGTTGATAGTTTATAGTAATTTCGTCCCGCTGCCCACCAGAGGGGCGTTCGATGTATTTGTTAGACTTTATAAATGGTACTGTGAACAAATCCTGGTCAAATGTAGTTCTGACATAATTTTTCGCAAATAAAGAAGTAATTTTTGTCGGAAACGTTTGGCAGTCAATTGAGAAATGTGGGTAAAATAGGATACAAACATAGGATGGCAGACCGTTGATTTGAAATCCCGCCACGTTTTGCCAACAGTCACGTGGTTTATGTTGGAACCACACCAGCCCTATAGCTTCTGCACAGCAAGGCCAGTCTACTAGTATCTATGGTCGAAGGCGTACACCTACATTGTGGCATCGTAACCATGAAAGCCACAGGAGGGTTTCAGCCAGAGACTGCAAATTTCAGCCATCGTCGCCGATGAACCGCAGTCAGCGTGGGTGCACGAAGCAAGCGCCTGCTGCGGACGCCTTTCCGCTGCAGTGTTCGCGGAACGGTCGGTGGGGAGACACTGTCGGTAGCCCCCACGCTCACCTGAGCTGTCAGTTGCTCAACAGTTGCACGTCTTTTCACCGGCACACATCTCCGCAACCGTCATTCACACCTGTCATCTATGGCCCGTAGTGTACCATAGTTGCCTCGGCACCGGTTTCTGATAGCACTATTTTACCAATGCGCGATATACTTTAACCACAGTGAAACATGAACACTTTTCAAACTTGTCATTTTGGTAATGCTTCCACCCTTGGCTCGAAAGCCAATGGTCATGCCCTTTTGGACGTCACATAAAACCCTCCGTTTCCACATTACAACAGTGATTGCAGTGTTTTCCGCATCATGTCGAGGCGCTCTGCATATCCTCTACTGCTACTGCTGCCAACTGCCATTTATGAGTGGTTATTGGACGTTGACGTCGATCGTAGGTGTATGTCATATTATCGCAACTCGTTCCCAGGGAGGAGCGTTTACTATCCACCTAAGGACGTTTTCTCTACTAGTTTTAATCTGGTTCAATGTGTGGTAGATGTTTTTATAGTCTTATTTTGGAATCGGTTTTAACTTCACCTCACTGCTCAGGAAGAGTGATGCATTTTAATCTCTCTTCGTTGTAATGCTTTCTCAAGAAATTTTTGAGGGCTGTTTAATTCAGATCATACGAGTCCATTGTTGTTAAATCGTGAGCTACCTATTCTTGCCTTCATTTTTTCACTTCCTAACACGTTTTTTCCAACAATAACCTACTCGTTGTTTCCATTGTTGTAACGTACAGTGAAGCAATGTTCATATGGTCATTTTGTGGTTACACATCGAAGTGAAAATATGGACACATCAGCGGAATTAACGCCAAAGAAAAAAATGGTTCAAATGGCTCTAATCTCTATGGGACTTAACATCTGAGGTCATCAGTCCCCTAGACTGAGAACTACTTAATACTAACTAACCTAAGGACTTGACACACATCCATGCCCGAGTCAGGATTCGAACCTGCGACCGTAGCAGCAGCGCCGTTCCCGACAGAAGCGCCTAGTACCGCTCGGCCACAGCGGAACGCCAAAGAAGAAAGCTGCTATAGCTATCAACACTTCATTTGGTCCAGCACAAGGCAGACATCCTCTAAGATACACTCCTGGAAATGGAAAAAAGAACACTTTGACACCGGTCTGTCAGACCCACCATACTTGCTCCGGACACTGCGAGAGGGCTGTACAAGCAATGATCACACGCACGGCACAGCGGACACACCAGGAACCGCGGTGTTGGCCGTCGAATGGCGCTAGCTGCGCAGCATTTGTGCACCGCCGCCGTCAGTGTCAGCCAGTTTGCCGTGGCATACGGAGCTCCATCGCAGTCTTTAACACTGGTAGCATGCCGCGACAGCGTGGACGTGAACCGTATGTGCAGTTGACGGACTTTGAGCGAGGGCGTATAGTGGGCATGCGGGAGGCCGGGTGGACGTACCGCCGAATTGCTCAACACGTGGGGCGTGAGGTCTCCACAGTACATCGATGTTGTCGCCAGTGGTCGGCGGAAGGTGCACGTGCCCGTCGACCTGGGACCGGACCGCAGCGACGCACGGATGCACGCCAAGACCGTAGGATCCTACGCAGTGGCGTAGGGGACCGCACCGCCACTTCCCAGCAAATTAGGTACACTGTTGCTCCTGGGGTATCGGCGAGGACCATTCGCAACCGTCTCCATGAAGCTGGGCTACGGTCCCGCACACCGTTAGGCCGTCTTCCGCTCACGCCCCAACATCGTGCAGCCCGCCTCCAGTGGTGTCGCGACAGGCGTGAATGCAGGGACGAATGGAGACGTGTCGTCTTCAGCGATGAGAGTCGCTTCTGCCTTGGTGCCAATGATGGTAGTATGCGTGTTTGGCGCCGTGCAGGTGAGCGCCACAATCAGGACTGCATACGACCGAGGCACACAGGGCCAACACCCGGCATCATGGTGTGGGGAGCGATCTCCTACACTGGCCGGACACCACTGGTGATCGTCGAGGGGACACTGAATAGTGCACGGTACATCCAAACCGTCATCGAACCCATCGTTCTACCATTCCTAGACCAGCAAGGTAACTTGCTGTTCCAACAGGACAATGCACGTCCGCATGTATCCCGTGCTACCCAACGTGCTCTAGAAGGTGTAAGTCAACTACCCTGGCCAGCAAGATCTCCCGATCTGTCCCCCATTGAGCATGTTTGGGACTGGATGAAGCGTCGTCTCACGCGGTCTGCACGTCCAGCACGAACGCTCGTCCAACTGAGGCGCCAGGTGGAAATGAGATGGCACGCCGTTCCACAGGACTACATCCAGCATCTCTACGATCGTCTCCATGGGAGAATAGTAGCCTGCATTGCTGCGAAAGGTGGATATACACTGTACTAGTGCCGACATTGTGCATGCTCTGTTGCCTGTGTCTATGTGCCTGTGGTTCTGTCAGTGTGATCATGTGATGTATCTGACCCCAGGAATGTGTCAATAAAGTTCCCCCTTCCTGGGACAATGAATTCACGGTGTTCTTATTTCAATTTCCAGGAGTGTAGGTAATTAGTGTGTAATTTCAAGACTACCGAAAAAATTCATGAAGAAAAGGAATGTTGATCGTGCGAAACAAAGAGTTAGAAAAAGGGCGTCTGCTGCCAAACAAGAGTGGGTACTGAAGAAACTCCCTCTTTTGCATCGCCTGCTTCAGGTGAACTAAAGCGAGACAGGGAAGAAATCTAGGACGTGTCAGTAACCTGTAGAACTGTTGGAAACAGACTGCTGGGCGCTGGGCTCGCTGCCCGTTGAACTAGAGGGAATCCTTTATTGACAAAAAAGTGCGACAACAGCGGCTGAAATGGGCAAAAGCACATTTGACATTGACGCCGGAGACGTGAAACAGTGTTATCTTCTCAGATGAATCTAAATTTAATTTGCATGGCTCCGATGGCAAAATGTTCCTGCGTCGCAGAGTAGGTGAAGAACTTTTTCCTCTGCATATAACACAAAGAAAGCAGTCAAATATCCAGAATTCCTGCACATGGAGTAGCTCGTCTTGATTTCATAAATGACACAGTCAATGCAAATGTATATATCAGCATCCTTGAAATAAATGTAATAACATATTGTATCCTGATAAATTGCTTCCTCTAGCAGTTACATTTTTACCTTACAATTGCACTGTTTTTATTTTACTGTATTCTGCTACTCTGCATGTAATTCACATTTGAAACGTATTTACCTGCTGAACGTCCCATTGGTTATTATTGACATCATGCAGAGGGAGGTCGGCGGAGCCCCTCCTACTTAACCCACAGCTTCTTCATGCTATCCAGCAGCTGACGTTCGTCTCTCAACAGATGGTAGCTGCTCCGTTCACCACCTCCGCCTGCCACCATTTAGTATACTTTCTTTTAACTGTGTCTTACTTCTTTTAACTGTGTCTTACGTCTATATGTTCCAATATGTAATTTTTATCATTGGCTGTGCCTTTAAGTCTGTAAATGCACTTATATTTCAGAGAATGGTCGGTAGTTGGTCTACAGATATGACTTAAACCGATCACCACTTAAATAAATGTTTTTATGCGGTCACGATTGCTTTAATTTTTAACTTTAAAGCGAACTAATCACAGCAAAGGCAGACGCCAAAATTAGATTCATTGGAAGAATGCTCAGGAAGTGTAGTCCATCATCGTTCGACTAACATCGGTATATTAATCCTCAATTTGCGATCCTTTGCAGGCAGAATTGATTAGAGAAGGTACAAACAAGAACTGCTTGTTTCAACAGATTTGTGTCATAAGCAACAGAGTGCCATGGAAATACTCATTCAACTCCAGTGGTAGACTCTACAAAAGTAGAAGGGTCACCGAACAGTTTCATTATACATTATATGAGGGCTGTTCGGAAAGTAAGGAACAACAGGTCGCGAAATCGAAACCACAGTGAAAATCAAAACTGTTTTATTTGCAACAGTTGGCTACAACTTCCAGTTACTTATCTCCATAGTCGCCGATCCGACTTAGACGTTTCTCGTAGCGTTGTACAAACTTTCCAATGCCCTCGTTATAGAAGGCAGCCGCCAGTGCTTCCCGCCAATTCTCTACGCTGGCCTACAGCTCCTTGTCTGTGCCAAAATGTTGTCTTCATAGCCAGCGGTTCATGTGAGCAGAGATGAAACTCGGTGGGAGACAATTACGGGCTGTGTTGTGAGTAATCGATCATTTCCAATTGAAAACGATGCAGGAGCATCTTCATTGCCCCTGCAGAATGCGGCTGAGAATTGTCTGTAAGAAGAAAACGCATGACAGTTGTGTAATGTTGGCTGCATAGATTCAGGTGATTTTTCTCACCAGGTCCTCATACTTAGCGGGAGATACTATTGTTCTAGGTATCTTTATGTGCTTCCTGCGTGCTCAGAATTAAAAAGAACGACGTAACGCTATCGACGGGCGTACTAGAGACACTGTCAACACATATGTACAAAATTTAATCGAATTTTTCAGTGTGGTTTCAATTTCGCGACCGATCGTTCCTTACTTTCCGAATAACCCTCGTATATCTCGCGAAAATATTATGAAGCTAAATTAGGAAAATTCGATCTAACACAGAAAGATAGCGAAAGTGTTTCTTCACAGGCACCATTTGCGCCTAAAGGAGGAATGGCAGAAGAGACAGTAGTGCATAACGTATCCTCTGTGGCACATCCTAAGATAACCTGCGGCGTTGTTGTTGGTGTTATTGTTGTGGTCTTCGTGCGATAACTGGTTTGATGCACCTCTTCACGCTACTCTAACCTGTGTAACCCTCTTTACTTCCTCATAACTACTGTACTCTACATCAATTTGAATCAGCTTGCACCAGTCATCCCAGATCTCTCCATACAGTTTTTACGCACACGCTTTCCTTCATTACCAAACTGACGATTCAGTATTGCTTCAGGATGTGTCCTATCTACATACCCTTCTTTTAGAGAAACTGTAGCATAATTCTTTTGTCCCCAACTTCATTCACTGACCACAGGAAGTCAAAATAAATTTTCACACAAACAACAAAATACAAAACAAAATAGTTCATAACACTAAAACAGCCAAACCATCTTTTCACAAATCTGATACATTTCAATAAATCTGTGCAAGCTCCTCTTGCTGTTACACAGGACAACGACGAAGAAACTTTGAAATTCACTTCATAGAGAACACGGAAGCACCCGCTCCCTCTCTCTCTCTCTCTCTCTCTCTCTCTCTCTCTCTCTCTCTCTCTCTAACAAACACACACACACACACACACACACACACACATGCACACACACAGTCTTCCCCTCTGTCTAATATCATCCTCGCAAATGCCTATATAAAAGAAAAATCTTCATGCAGAGCTCCAATCTTTACTTCATGGGTAATGATCAATGTTTATTAATCATAAAAATATATGTCAAACCTAATTCATGTGCTAAAAAATGTACATGAAATATCATCCAGACTTGCTGTTTAATAGATTTTGTAAATGGTATATGTTAATTTTAGAATGTAAATACAAGTTATTTTTGTAATAATGTATATAATATAAATAGATATATACTTACTGTTTCCAATGTACAATGCAAGTGCTCAACAAAGAAACTCTCTGCCCCAACATAAACTCTTTGAACATACACTATGTGGTCAAAAGCATCCAGACACCTGGCTGAACATGACTTACAAGTTTCGTGGCGCCCTCCACCGGTAATGCTGGAATTCAATATGGTGTTGGCCTAGCCATAGCCCTGATGACAGTTTCCACTCTCGCAGGCATACGCTCAATCATGTGCTGAGAGGTTTCTCGGGAATGGCAGCCCGTTCTTCATGGAGTGCTGCACTGAGGAGAGGTGTCGATGTCGGTCGGTGAGGCCTGTCACGAAGTCGACGTTCCAAAACATCCCAAAGGTGTTCCATAGGATTCAGGTCAGAGCTCTGTGCAGGCGATTCCATTACAGGGATGTTATTGTTGTGTAACCACTCCGCCACAGGCCGTGCATTATGAAAGGGGCTCGATTGTGTTGAAAGATGCAGTCGCCATCCTCGAATCGCTCTTCAACAGTGGGAAGCAATAAGGTGCTTAAAACATCAATGTAGGACTGTGCTGTGATAGTGTCACGCAAAACTACAAGGGGTGCAAGCCCCTCCATGAAAAACACGACCACACCATAACACTACCGCTTACAAAATTTACAGTTGGCACTACACACGCTGGCAGGTGACGTTCGCCAGGCATTCGCCTTGCCCACACGCTGGCATCGGATCGCTGCATTGTGCACCGTGATTCGTCACTCAACACAACATTTTTCCACTGTTCAATCGTCCAATGTTTACGCTCCTTACACCAAGCGAGGCGTCGTTTGGCATTCACCAGCGTTAGCAACATCTCGACCATGAAATCCAAGGTTCCTCACCTCCTGCCTCAGTGTCGGTGGATCCTGATGCAATTTGGAAGTCCTGTGTGATGGTCTGGATATATGCCTGCCTATTACACATTACGACCCTCTTCAACTGTCGGCGGTCTCTCTCAGTCAACAGACGAGGTCGGCCTTTACGCTTTTGTGCTGCACGTTTTGTGCTTTACTGTTACATCGGAAACAGAGGACCTAGAGATGTTTAGGACTGGGGAAATCTCGCGTACAGACGTATGACCCAAGTGGCATTCAATCACCTGACCACGTTCGAAGAGTTCTGCTGAGCGTCCCATTCTGCTGTCTCACGATATCTAATGACTACTGAGGTCACTGATATGGAGTACATGGCAGTAGGTGGCAGCACAATGCACCTAATATGAAAAACGTATATTTTGGGGCGTGTCCGGATACTTTTGATCACATAGTGTAACTTTCGTCACGCTGTATGGTTTATGTATGTACTGTGAAGCACGTGGAAGTCGTTACCTGTGTCTAAGTTTGTAAAGTGCTGTAAAATTAGGTTATGTTTTCCAGAATAATGTGTGCACCAACTACAAACCAACAGGTACTAACAACTGTAAGTAATGTAACTAAATCGATTTCATCATTGGAGTAATTCAGGCTCCATTCAGTGCTTACATGGTTCGGTTTTACTTCTTGCCACAGCTACATGATCCCCACAATGTCGGCAAGATTCAACAGATATGTACCATACGATGATGAACAGCTGACAACTCGAAACTGGTAACGGAAAATAAAAACTGAAGAATGAAACAAAAGGCGACTGGTAGCATCAATTTCTAGAAACTTCGATTCAGTAACTGTTCATTCGTTATTCGATCTAATATAATCTTCGTCATTCTCCCTTAACACCACGTTCCAAACTTTCCTATTCTCTTCTTGTCTGAAATATTTCTCGCCTTGGTTTCTCTTCCGTACAAGGCTACCCTCCAGACAAATATCTCCAGGAAAAAAGCTTCGTAAAATTTAAATTTATAATTCCACGGCCAGTGTCAATTTCAATAAAATCATTTTTTGCTTTAGGACGAGTATTATGAAGCAATGAAACAGCTAAACCGCTGACGTTTCGGGCGACCTTGCAGCGACCCTCCTTAGCGTGACTTTAAATTTGGATTCAATGTTATCAAACTTCTCTTTCTCAGAAACATTTTTCTTGCTATTGCCAGTATGCATTTTACACCATGTTAACTTCCTATCTTATTATGCTACCCAGATAACAAAACTCATCTGCTATTTTTGTGTCTCATTTACTAATGGATTCCATCAGTGTCACCTGATTTAATTTGACTGTATTCCGTTACCCTTGTTCTACTTTTGTTTATATTCACACTATAACCTCTTTTCAAGACATTATCCATTCCGCTCAACTTCTCTTCCAACTCCCTTGCCTTAACTGATACAGTTACAATGTCATGGGTAAGCCTTCTGCCCGTTATCTTTAATTTCCGTTGCATATTTCTCCTTCGCTTGTGGAATCTAGACATAGATTATTATTTGATGGTAAGTATGTAGAGAAGAGATGGTCAGCTGCTTGAAGAAATTAGTTGTTCTTCGAATCATCTCTTCCGAAAACTCTTTTACTTGCTTTGATTCTATTACGAAAGCTAACAGCGATAAAATAGTCCTTTTATCAAAAGTACTGTTATGAGTCAAATGCAGGAGGAAACTTCAGTTCCTGACAAAGACCAACAGTGATGCTGTGTGGGTAGGTAAAAAACAATCAACTGCAGTCTTTGTATGTCATGTTTAGACCTTATTTAGTTCCGATTCATTATCAGTAGTACTCTGTAGCAACTGTTAGTTTTATCATAGATAAGTTTGAGAAATATTAACCTTGAATTGGGCTTATCATTATCAGCACAGTTAGAGTACCTTAATTTGTCTAATAATAGCCATTAACTCTATGAGCGTCCTGCTCTTTTTTGTAATTAAACTGAAAACATGAAACAATATCTTCAGAAAAATTCCTAGAATAAGTGCCCCTTTCCTATATAACCAAGACCAAATAAACAAGGTAAAACACACTGTTTGCTGTAAAAATGTGTTAAAAGTTGTCAACCAGAACAAGAAAGAGAATGTGTATCTTATAATATTCGAAAGGAAGTGAATACAGAAAAGTAAAACGCAACGGGTTATGGGTCCAGAGCTCTAAAAATAAAAAATTGATGTCAACAGCGTAAAAAATTTGTGAAATCAGCAAAGAAAGGTAACAACGATCAAGAATCGTTATAAAAGAAGAAACGCACTAAACAGTGTCTCAAGAAAATGGAGCATTTCGTTATATTCGAATACTCCACGAGAGCAGTAATTGCGGGTGATGTGGGACGTCGGAATAAGAATATTGCTCACTATTCAAGATTGTCATTTATGTAATATTGTATGTGGAACTGAATCACTTGAAAAATTCTACACAAAAGAAATAAGAAATGGCAGCAACGGGACAGCACGATGCAACATTACATTACGAGGACAATTTACAAAAAGGTGTGGTATGTGTTCTGAAATTTCCAAGGCTATGTGCGACAGACAACAAATAAAAGAGACGCTCCTCAAAGAACTAAGCAGCTGCTTCAAGAATTATATATCTACAAATCTGAATGAAACTAGAGATGCAGAAAATACTATTTAAAGTGAATCATATCCAGTCAGAAAATGTGTCAGACACTATGTTCATCAACATGATAGTGTCTCTTTTACGAGATGAATTCAAATATTTTTCTCCAGCATGGGATTCAATACCCAGTAGTGCAAAGACTTAAGACAAGCTAATTGCAAGGCTCATTAAAGAAGAGAAATGACTGAAGCATAATAACCAAGAAGAAAGCATTGCCTTTGATGTTCATTTTAGCCAAAATAAAATAAAGGATATAATCTGTAATACTTTTGGTAAAGTGAATGTTCTGCAAGAGAATGTAAGAAGCCAAAGCAGAATGAACACTGTCCTATATGGAAGAAAAATCACAGCAAGAAGAGTGCTACTCTAAAAATAAAAATAGAATTCAGTACTGTTTAATCCCTGCCCTTACTGCTAAGGGACAAACCATAAAGAGCAAGATTGTTATTTTAAGAACAAAAGCAAGACAAGGATCACAATTTCCTTTTTCTTGTTAGATGACATCACTGAAAATCCAGTCATTCAAAAAACAAGAAAGAAGAAATCATTCAAGAAAAGAAGAAAGAAGTCGTCACTGAAGAGCAGAGAACGGAGGTCATCACTGACGAGAACCAGGAAGAAGACTGCGATGAAGAAAAGAAGACAGAAAGCACTGCATGTACCGGATATGAATGCAACAAAGAAAATATTTCAGAAGAAGCTAACAACGAAGAAGAAAGTGACACAGCTATTGACAGGCAAGTGCAGGACATACGTGTAATGAAGTAGACAAGAGGGGAAAGACTGTGACAGTGTTGTGAAAGTTGCCAAACAAGATGGATGAATGAAATTAGTAGCAATAGGAAACTTTGTCGGTGTAAACCTGATTCTCAGGGATGTTAATAGTGCTCCTGAACTGTTTAGAAATCTGGTGTCTCTCAATGCTGTTAGTGTAAAAGATAGTACAGTTTCGTTTATTAGCAATGTGTTCAGTTTTTTATGATAAATTACTCATTGTAAAAGAAAAAAAAAACAAGACGTGGATTATATGACGTGATCATTAAACCAGAAATGCAATCATTACTGACAGTAGAAGAAAAACAAGTGTGGTATAAAAATTTAGCCAATTCACATGTAAGTTGTACCTTAGAAATCAATAAAAATGTACAGTGCAGTACCTAATAGTTGATCCTCTGCAGAAAAATTGTGTGGCTCTTGTGTGAGAGCTAAGCTAACGAAGAAGTCTGTGAGAGAAAGAGCAACAAGACTACTTGAAATAACACATACTGATGTCTGTGGAGATACATATCCCCCAATACTTAATGAATACAGATACCACAAGACATATTAGATGGCTTCATTCATTGTTGTGTTAGCTATTTGTTAAAAGTCGAAAGCTGCAAGATTCATAAGAAAATGTGCGTTAGAAAATGAAAATCAGTTCAGTCTGAAAGTAGCAGAAAGAAGATGTAATGAAACTGGTGAGTACAGTCGTGAGTTTAAGAACTACTGTGAAAGAAAAGGAATTATGCTAGACCACAGTATTCCTTACAGTCCTTGCCTCAGTGGGAAAGCAGATAGACGAAATCTGGCAATACCAAACAAGGCAAGAGCTATGAATCTCGATAACAAACTGCAGAAAGAGCTCAGGAGACAAGCAATACTCATTTCTGTTTGTTGTGCTCCAAATGGCTGCCCTGTTTGGTGCAGAACGAAACAATCTTGGTACGTCAAAAGACTTTGAGTTTCAATACTGAACGACAAAGAAACTGTACAAAAAATATTTGTTACTGGTGAAGTATCAAATGACACTAAGAATCAAGTAAATGAAATTCAAGATCACGAAAATGAAGGAGAAGGAAATCGAGAAGGAAGATGATGCGATGAAGAAAGGAACTAACTTCAGTTTAAGGAACAGAATCAATATGAGGAATCTTTCAAATATGAAGATTATAAAACAGCATTACTTTCATATGAGGAATGTGTTAGTGTTTCAGATAAAGAAAGCTAGATAAAAGCAACAGAAGAAGAAAAAAAATCACTTGAATAGAATGTCACATGGAGCACAGAGAATTCAGAGAAGGCAAAAGAGAAAGAGAACTTAACTAGCAAATGGATCTTTAAAGTGAAAGATGAAAGACAAGCTAGCTTTCAGAGGTTGTCAATAAGAGAATGTTATAGATTTCAAGGAATTATTGGGCCCAACAGTAAATGTTTCTTTACTAAGAGTGTTGTTTGCTCTGACAATACAGAAAAATTTACATATGAGACTATATGATGTAAAAACAGCTTTTCTCTATGGAAAACTAGATGAAGAGATTTTCATGAATATACAGAAACCAGATGGCAGTTATAAGAGTCGAGGGACATGAAAGGGAAGCAGTGGTTGGGAAGGGATTAAGACAGGATTGTAGCCTCTCCCCGATGTTATTCAATCTGTATATTGAGCAAGCAGTAAAGGAAACAGAAGAAAAATTCGGAGTAGGTATTAAAATCCTTGGAGAAGAAATAAAAACTTTGAGGTTCGCCGATGACATTGTAATTCTGTCAAAGACAGCAAAGGACTTGGAAGAGCAGTTGAACGGAATGGATGGTGTCTTGAAGGGAGGATATAAGATGAACATCAACAAAAGCAAAACGAGGATAATGGAATGTAGTCGAATTAAGTCGGGTGATGTTGAGGGTATTAGATTAGGGAATGAGACACTTAAAGTAGTAAAGGAGTTTTGCTATTTGGGAAGCAAAATCTCATGATGGTCGAAGTAGAGAGGATATAAAATGTAGACTGGCAATGGCAAGGAAAGCGTTTCTGAAGAAGAGAAATTTGTTAACATCGAGTATAGATTTAAGTGTCAGGAAGTCATTTCTGAAAGTATTTGTATGGAGTGTAGCCAGTATGGAAGTGAAACATGGATGGTAAATAGTTTGGACAAGAAGAGAATAGAAGCTTTCGAAATGTGGTGCTACAGAAGAATGCTGAAGATTAGATGGGTAGATCACATAACTAATGAGGAAGAGGATTGGGGAGAAGATAAGTTTGTGGCACAACTTGACCAGAAGGAGGGATCGGTTGGTAGGACATGTTCTGAGGCATCAAGGGATCACCAATTTAGAATTGAAGGGCAACGTGGAGGGTAAAAATCGTAGGGGGAGACCTAGAGATGAATACACTAAGCAGATTCAGAAGGATGTAGGTTGCAGTAGGTACTGGGAGATGAAGAAGCTTGCACAGGATAGAGTAGCATGGAGAGCTGCATCAAACCAGTCTCAGAACTAAAGACCACAACAACAACAACATGAAGATACAAAGAAGATTTAAACATCTGTGTTTTAAAGTCCTGTAATGGAGCTAGACAATTTCACATAGATGGAATAAAACTCTGATAGAAAGACTAATTCAGTTGAAATCAGGTAGTGCATATCTAAAGATGTAACTAAAGAAATATGTATCGCTGTACATGTTGATGATGGTATCTTTATAGGGAAGAGACTTGGAGAAACTGAAAATAAGCTGATAAATTTGAGAAGAATATTGAAATATCTGTGATAGAAAAACCAGACATGTACCTAGGGATACAAATAATGGAAACAGAGGAAGGACTGTTTCTACATCAAGAACAATATGTGGAGAAAATACTGGAAAAATTCAATATAACTGACTGCAAGCCCATGAAGAATTCGTTAGTTCCAGAGGGGAAGATGAGTGAAGAAACTCTACAGGATAAACAGATTAAATATCGTTCTTAGGAAGTCTGTATTTGTCATGCAGAACAGTCCAGATATCG
The DNA here is from genome assembly GCF_023864275.1 of Schistocerca cancellata. Classification (NCBI taxonomy): domain Eukaryota; kingdom Metazoa; phylum Arthropoda; class Insecta; order Orthoptera; family Acrididae; genus Schistocerca; species Schistocerca cancellata. The sequence continues at coordinate 665,801,801 of NC_064628.1, forward strand.
GATTCTAAGTCATTTATGACAGTTCCTTCACAGAAGACTCAAAGAAAAAGGATAACTAAAATGTCAAGAAACTCTGACGCACTTACGGGACTCTGTGAATTTGGCTATTTTTATACGAAGAAAGAAAATTAAGAAGATGACATTGTTCATCGGAATGTATTTTGTGATCCTGATTGTGCACAAGATGTAATGGACAGGAAAAGTACAAGTGCATCCATTATTCTTTATAATGTTGCTTTCGTTAGTGTTACAAGAAACGAAGTGTACTAGTTTCTTCATCAATTGAAATAGAATACATTTCTGCAGTTAAGTGTACCACAGAAATAAAACACATCAGGACCCTACTAGAAGAGCTATCCAGAAAACAAGCGAAGACCATTCTTATTGTAAACAAACAAAGTGCTAGCCAAATAATCAAATCAGGAAGTTAGTTAAACAAAGCAAACATATTGATATGAAATTCTACTATGTTAGTGTACGATATCAGGAAGGTTTCATTGAGATAACGTATTGTAATGCGGAAGAAAAACTGGCAGACATACTAACTAAAGTTTTAGAAATTTAGAAATGCTATTATGAAAAATTTATCATAATTTCTTTTGTTTGAAAAATATTATGTAATAACTGTTTACTGTGTAACTAAAAATATAAAGTTGTGACTTAGATGTATTGAAAATAGGAATTTATATTAAGGGACATGCTGAAAGTGTTAAATATTTGATAAAATAGAATGTTTGCTATATTTTTTTAAGGTTGGCAAAGAGAACAAGAAAGAGAATGTCATTTGTCTCAGGCTGTGTACTATCTGTGTCTGTGGTCCGTTGGTGTATGAAAGTACCAATAAAATGTAGTTTAATCAGTGAGAAGGAGTAGTTTGTTCATCTTGAACAATACATAATTTAATAATGCTGAGATTTTCAAACTCTCTGAAGCCTGAGAGCTAAATGGATGTGTAATTGATGGATAGACCGTCTGCCATGTAATCAGGAGTTCCCAGGTTCGACTCCCGGTCGGAGCACGTATTTTGAACATTCCCCGGTGACTTATATCAACGCCTGTATGCAACTAGGAGTATTCATTTCATTGTAATTTCATTTTAACGAGCTGCACGGTCACCGATGGTATATGTTCTTTTGGACATGTCCGATGTCGCACCCATCGTGGATTTTCCGTTGCCCAATAGTGCCGGTTTACGTTACAGCTGTTAGTGAATGACGCTTCGTCGCTAAACAAAACGCGTGCAAAAAAGCTGTCATCGTCTCGTAATTTCTCTTGTTCCCCGTGACAGAACTATACACGACGTTCAAAGTCGTCGTCATGCAATTCCTGGTGCATAAAAACATGGTACGGGTGTAATCGATGTTGATGTAGTATTCTCAACACCGACGTTTTTTAGATTCCCGATTCTCGCGCAGTTTGCCTGCTATTGATGTGCGGATTAGCCGCGACAGCAGCTAAAACACCTACTTGGGCATCATCATTTGTTGCAGGTCGTCGTTGACGTTTCACATGTGGCTGAACACTTCCTGTTTCCTTAAACAACGTAACTATCCGGCGAACGGCCCGGACACTTGGATGATGTCGTCCAGGATACCGACCAGCATACATAGCACACGCCGTTGGGCATTTTGATCACAATAGCCATACATCAACACGATATCGACCTTTTCCGCAATTGGTTCAAATGGTTCAAATGGCTCTGAGCACTATGGGACTTGACATCTGTGGTCATCAGTCCCCTAGAACTTAGAACTGCTTAAACCTAACTAACCTAAGGACATCACACACACCCATGCCCGAGGCAGGATTCGAATCTGCGACCGCAGCGGTCACGCGGTTCCAGACTGAAGCGCCTAGAACCGCACGACCACACCGGCCGGCCCGCAATTGGTAAATGGTCCATTTTAACACGGGTAATGTATCACGAAGCAAATACCGCCCGTACTGGCGGAATATTACGTGATACCATGTACTTATATGTTTGTGACTATTACAGCGCCATCTGTCACAAAGCGAAAAAAGTGGTCCAACTAAAACATTCATATTTCTTTACGTACTACACGAAAATGTAATAAAATATGGGGGTTCCTATTTTTAAAAAAACGCAGTTGATATCCGTTTGACCTATGGCAGCGCCATCTAGCGGGCCAACCATAGCGCCATCTGGTTTCCCCCTTCAAGCTAGAAGAGTTCGTTCTTTGTAGTTTTTTCGTTTGATGTTTGTTCGTGAGATATTTGCCCCGGTCACTATCAATGGAGCACCCTGTATATACAGTTAAGGCTCACCGACCATTTGACCATCTTCTTCTGTGCGGATACACAAACAGTGCACGATCTCTTACGAGAATCGGCAAAAAGCCGCGAGTAATGAGTATAATGGGCAGGGGCACTATGAACATAGTGCGGGACAGTACTTTGAGAATGTGGGTCTCATGGAAGGCTTGCCAGAGGTATGTCCTTGCAGTAGCACTATGCTCTGTGTTCTCAGTGGCCCAGATGGATAGAACGTCTGCCATGTAAGCAGGAGATCCCGGGTTCGCGTCCCGGTCGGGGAACACATTTTCAACTGTCCCCGTTAACTTATATCAACGCCTGTATGCAGCTAGGTGTATTCATTTCATTGTAATTTCAATCTAACGAACGGCATGGTCACAGAGACAATCCTGTCATTCCACACATTCCTCCGAATTTCTAACATTCCAATTCTATTATTTTATGTTTTACATATGTAAGCCCTTTTTTCATTACAAATAACACATTATCATGTCTGCTTCTATAGATAAGAGAAAATAATTTCACATAAGCAAGAACATAAATGCAAAGTACTATTATTTCTCTATACTGCCTCCTTGATTGAGACAAGGAAATGAGCGTATGTACTTAACGAAATCAAACTTAATTGTCTTTCATTAATTCGAAATGTCCATAAATGGTAGACACTTATTTTTTATTTTATATAGATTAAAAGTTCAGGTAAGTGTTTATCCGTGCGTGGAACAAGGTCTTTCACAAATTTCTTCACTATACCTACACATTATAGAGGTACCTACAGATAAAAAAAAATCTGTTCTTAATCGTACTGAGTTGTAAGATGGTTCCAAAGCGATTTTTTTAAGTCATGTCAGGCATACAATTATTACAGGAAAGTTACTCAGTGTGTAACACCACAACATAATCGACATGGTTACTGCTGTAATCTATTTTTAAAAAAGGTTTGTATGAAATATCATTAGTTAAGTCACTCAGGTGAATTTCACATAGGAGACGTGTGCACAGCAAATGTCGAACAAAGTGCGTAGGACTGCAGCTGCGATAGCACGTTGGCTTACGACCCACTATCGGACGTCGGGACCATCCAGTAAGAAACCAGTCGACAGCACACCCCGAGGTTATTCAGGACAGGACTGTAGAAGATTATGACCACGTCCACATTTGAGTGGATTACATGGAGAACACGTAGGTGTGAATAAGATTAGTTGCACACACAATTATTTTGTGCGCCGCAAGAAAAGTTTATTTTAGAGTATAGGTAATTTGTTTTTCCTTCACTTATCGTTAATCACTATCATGTGCATTAGCATTTATTTACAAGGAATCTCGTGAGTAGGCCAGTCTTACTTTGCACAATTTATTTACAGAATACTGTAGATAGTCCTTACATCGTCTTTTATAGTCAATGGTGAGTCTAGCGATAGTAAAACAGTGTCTTTGTGCATCGTTTCGTCATTTTAAAATACATCTTGTTTGCACTTTGAACGTCAAGAATGTAGGTGTGCATTTTTATTTAAATTTTCGGTCGGATGCACTTACTGTCGCCGCAGTCATCAGTTACCTAAGGCAGGGAAGTCGTGTGCACCACCTGTCTGCGTCTCTTGGGCAAACTTGGTTCTGTGTATGATCGTATATCTTAACTGTTTATATGTCTCATTTTCTGAGGCAAAAATTGGGGACGAGCCCAGCATTTTCCTATACAAGCAAGGGAAACCTCATAAAAACCACACTGATTAATAGAAGTGCAAAAATTCTAAAAAACGAAAGTTCATAAGGTGTTGATGAAATTTCAGACAAAAGTCTGAAAGGTCGTTTTCGCTTAATTAGTAGTGTCCTTAGTTAACAAAGTAATGCTTCATGGACAAATGGAATTTTTTCAGGTGGCTCAAACTATGCGATTTTTAAGCCTCTTTATAAGAAAGGTGACAAGAAACACTTCAATAACTGTCCAGTTCCTTACTGACACTCTAAGCCAAAATATTCGAAAAAATAATGTACTCAAGAGTAATGTCACATTTAAGTACAACCAGTTTACTTAGCATATCACAGTTTGGAGTTCAGAAGAGTTGCTCCATTGAGATGGCTATTAGCAAATTCACCGACCAAATATTACAAGCCTTAAATAATAAAACTTCGCCAGTTGCTATTTTTTGTGATCTTTCCAAGGTGTTTGATTGTGTCGCTCATGTTATACTTTTATAAAAATTTGAGATATGTAATTGATGGCCTTACATACAACTAGTTAGCGTCACACTCAACCAACAGAACGCAAAAAGATGTGCTGACTAATCCAGACGATGTTGGAAAGATATAAAATTTTAAAAATCACAAAGGGAGTTCCACAGGGTTTAGTTTTCGGTCCCCTCCTGTTCTTTATGCAGGTTGTCCATCCCTATAGCTGAATGGTCAGCGACGGACTGCCGTCCTAAGGGGCCCAGGTTCGATTCCGGCTGGGTCGGGGATTTTCTCCGCTCAGGGACTGGGTGTTGTGTTGTCTTCATCATCATTTCATCCCCAACCGTAGCACAGGTCGCCCAATGTGGCGTCGAAAGTAATAAGACCTGCACCAAGGTGGCCAGACCTGCCCTGTAAGGGGCCTCTCGACGAATGACACCAAACGCTCAGTTCCAGTTTCAGAACGCTGTAAAAAAACGAAACACTGCTTAATGTTACGTCAAATTTGGGCGGAAAATTATCGAAGAAGTGAGAAACGATGCGGAAAAAAACTTCTGAAATTTCTACCACTAGATGATGCTGTAAGCGACAGAACATGCAAGAGTAAAGAGTCGGGGTAAATGGCTGAATCTCAGTTTGCGTCGGAAATGCTCGGCTTAACTGTTGCAACGCAGTATCGCAGGTTTCTGTTAAAGTTCTTTTACATGAACAGTGAACAGGTAACAGTAGGTGTACCAGCAGCTGTGCAGCAACTCCGGAAACTCAGTGGTATGTCTGCCAAGAGTCTGGAGAAAACACTTACGAAATTCGAAGGAAAACAACTGATCCGACGTCGGCAGAAGGTAAGGCCACAGCACTGCAGTAGGAGTCGACCAGCGGTACGCAGACACGCACAACACGGGGAATTGCCTGATCTTTGTACGTGCCTGTGAGCACAGTGCATAAAATTCTACGAAACGTCCTACCTTGCTATACATACAAAATTATCCGCGCTCAGGAGTTTCTTCACGCTGACCACCTCGTAAGACAAACGTTTGCTCTGGAATTTCTTGCTCACATGGAAGTGGGCAACGAATGTCCATGGAACATTCTGTGGACAGACGAAGAACACTTCCATCTCCAAGGACATGTCAATATCCAGAATATGAACAAGGAAAACTCGCTCGCACATCAACCGGTACTGCTTCATTCTGCAAACGTAGGTGTGTGATGTGGATTGACGGCATCATTTATTTTTTTTGTAAGAGGGGAGTCCTGCGGACCCTGCAGTTGTACATATCGTAGTCTAAGCAACTGAGCAAATCGCGCATAGTTTCGTAAGTCTCTTTCATGCTAAACGAGTATCCGAAAGGAACTGAGGCATATTTCTTAACATTATGATGGAGCACCGCATTTAAACTTGATTTCCTGGGATCAATAAAAAGTCTCAGTTCCTCAGTGTTGTGAACATGACGCAGTTCTCCAAACAAATCACTGATATTACTAACAGTACACAGATCGTTGGAGGAAGACGAAAAGGCCTCAAACACACTGTGGCACCTCCTACATGACGTCACTTTAACGCAATGAGCGAGAAAGTGCCATCCTTGGAATAGCGAAGTCAGTAACTCTGAGGTAAATTCAAGTCCCTACAGAGGTCGTTAAGTTATTCCTGCCTAATGTGATGAGGTGATGATTCTCATGGCAAATACTCCGGATCCGGAACAACACGTGCTGTGCTGGTGGCTGCTACTGTTTCGTTCTCACTGCTGTCAGATAGCATTTCTATACGTTGTTCATCAATGCTCCAATCACTTGGTGGCAGGTGGAGAAAGATCATGAAGAACTGGATGCATGGCTGAGAGCAATTTTGGATATCGAGCAGTATGTTTTTATTTTCCAGACTATCCTTTCACTTCCACTGGCAAGATCATTCTGTTCGCGCCACACCACTGGTACCATAAATAGCATTCATGCTCGAGAACCCTGCACCCATGTAGACAGTTGTGGAGCCAGAATACAAATTTCATGCTCTCTTGAGTACTATAGTAAGATTATGTCTTTGTCTTTTCATCCTATGTCCCAGCGTATGTAACAGAACATATTGGGGTTATTTAGACATTGTCTAGATATTTTGAACAGACGTTTCTGGCGTATGTACTCGTATATCAAAAACTTCACGTAAGCACAAAAGATACTACAGTAGTAACTGCCCTTACAATGCAGCTCCAACACTCTTTCTTCGAAATTGCATGAAGACTCACCAGGGGGCACCACAAGGCAGAACCGTGACTTCTGTTTATTGTAGCTCACACCAGAGGGGCAAACAGAGAAAAAAAAATATATAGAGAAGAAAGTTTCTCTGTTGCATGTAAACTGAAACGTAATTCAACTAAATTAAAGCATATTTTCGTAACAGTTAAAAAACTAATATCCAGAAGAAACTGTATGCGATGGAGTAAAACTAAAATCAAATCTGAGTTCAGCATGCGAAAATTATGCATAACAGCACTAACAACATTAGAGGAAAGATGAGTTTTATTACCCATTACTAAAGCTGTGACTGGCTCAAAAAGGAGATCAGCATGCAGAAATAAAATTTTTTATCCTTTATCCACTGTTAGGAGTGAAATATTATACATTCATTAATATCGACATTAATAATGCACACTTGAGGAACCTAGCACCAAAGACTGCCAAATACATCTGATATCGAGTTTTCTTATAACATTTTCCGTGCTGAATAGGATTTTACTTTCACTTAGTGTCAAAAACGAATGAAAATGGTTTAAAACGCCATTTGAAAGTGTGGTTTTGCTTAAAAGAAAGCCAAGACCAAGCAAGTATTGTTTCAAAGGTGGCCATCTCAACCAGTACGAAGATCAGAGAGATGATTTAAATATACACTTTTACGTGTGGTGTCTATTCGAATTTTCATCTAATCTACAGGGATACTCTGCAAATCACACTTAAATGCCTGACAAAGGGTTCATCATACCACGTTCACAAAAATTTTCTATTGCTCCAGTCTCGAACAGCACGCGGGGAAAACGAACACCTGTATCTTTGCGTGCCAGCTCTGATTTCCCTGATTTTATTATGATGACTGTTTCTCCCTATGTAGGTCGGTGTCAACAAATGTTCGCATTTGGAAGAGGAAGTTGGTGACTGAAATTTCGTGAGAAGATTCCACCGCAACTAATAACGGCTTTGTCTTGAAGATGTCCACCCCAATTCCTGTATCATATCATTTTCTGAGTGTATAGTTTTAACAGTCGTGATTAAGTTGTTATATGGTAATATTTTACTAGTAGTTGAATATTAAAAATCTAGCCTCCAGTTTATTCCAGAAACTCGCCCAAGTCCCCGCCTACGTTTCCATCTTGCAGCCACAGAAGACGTACAAAATTGTGCCGACTTGAAACAGTAAACGCGGTTCAGAGTTTTCTTGTAGCTTTCTGCAACACAAAAAATAATGTAACTCAAGGTACCTTGATTTTGAATCACTACAGGGACGAACAGCCTGGCAGACGTCGCCCTAGAAGTGCTGAAAGATCTCCTAAGGATGTGACATACGCACATTTCGTGCTGAATGCGACCAGTTTGCTGAGAAGATTTTTTGGGCTTTCTCGCTATAACAAAACACCGTGTCATTGCCGTCTTCCAGCGTTTTAAGAGGCAAGGCTCAGCGGCGCTCCATGAAAGTCGTGGTGGTGACCGTGAGTCAACAGCGATCATTGATAAACTCAACTCTGTGACTGGATTTATCAGGAATTTCAAAGGAATATAATCCCGGTACAATAGAGGTAAAAGAAACAGAATTCACGTTAGTTCAGATATGAACATTCGAAAAATTATAAGATGTATACCAGTAGTGTGGTAGACTAAAACGTACGGGTGAATGAATCGTTTTTTCGCCATATCTTTAATACAAAGTACAGCCTTAGCTTCTAAGCTCCTCTCACCGATGCTTGCTCTCTCTGTACTGAATTAGAAAACCGATTGAAACAAGCAATCCGGAATGACATATCAAAGTTGTTATCGAAATCAAGACCAAAGAGAATCTTCATTCACTGCAGGCTGCGGTCAGATAAGCGGGACTCTGAATCGGAGACCTGCACGTTACACGTCGCACGCTTTGTGCTTGGAGCTCGCTGTGCGTTGGCTTGCAAGTTCAGTTGTGTTAACGTACCTCTGCAGTGCCTAGGCGACGTTGTTATCGTCGCCGTTTGCGGCACATTGTGCCTGTGTATAAGTTCAAAAATGTTCAAATGTGTGTGATATCTTATGGGACTTAACTGCTAAGGTCATCAGTCCCTAAGCTTACACACTGCTTAACCTAAATTATCCTAAGGGCAAACACACACACCCAAGCCTGAGGGAGAACTCGAACCTCCGCCGGGACCAGCCACACAGTCCATGACTGCAGCGCCTCAGACCGCTCGGCTAATCTCGCGCGGCTTGTGTATAAGTCACTGAAAGCAATAGACAGTGACCTTGCTGGCCAATTCAATAAGCAGCAGCTTATTGGAGGTCCAAATGTCCATCGTGGATTTACAGTTCAGTTCACCTGTGATGTTTCAGCTGTCTTTGCAGGTGGTTGACCTTGACAGTAGTATGGAGGAATCATGTAGACTACGGTGGCCTTGAAGCTTTCCCTGACTCAAATGTTCTAGCTTGGAAGACCTTTCTCAATCATTTGAGGGAAGAAACAGAAGGACTTTTTACCATTTCTTTCGATACGCAAAAAATATTGCCTCTCCTTAAAGTACCGGACCACACGGCTTATTACAGCTGACAACTTTATTACTACAACCCGGTTGTAGTTATAGCGTGTTCAATGGCTTCGTTGAATTCTCTATTTGCCGGCCGCGGTGGTCTAGCGGTTCTGGCGCTGCAGTCCGGAACCGCGGGACTGCTACGGTCGCAGCTTCGAATCCTGCCTCGGGCATGGTTGTATGTGATGTCCTTAGGTTAGTTAGGTTTAAGTAGTTCTAAGTTCTAGGGGACTTATGACCTAAGATGTTGAGTCCCATAGTGCTCAGAGCCATTTGAACAATTTTTTTTGAATTCTCTATCACTTTCAATATGGTGCGAACACGAGATGCAAAAGTCTTCGAATCAGATCGCGCCTGCTGTTTTCAATGTGCTGTCTAAAAAGAAGAACGATGAAGATGATCTTGCTAACATAAATAAAATTCGTCTGTTAGCAGGTGCCTGTGCAGGAGACAATAAAAATCTCAACTTGCTGGCCATGTGCTCAAACTGGTTACTGAAACATTGCACCAAGGAATCTTCAGTCACTTGAACTGGTATTTTCCGTAATTGGGCGTTCTTCTCTTTCATCTAACAGAGTTTTTGGTTTGCTTGAAAAATATTTCAGGAAGAAAACAACTACTGTTGAAGTTTCTTATTACCGCGATTTATTTATTTATTTTTACAGGGGACCATAAATTTACTGGGCAGAGACTGCAAAGCCTTTGACTGGTGAGAACAACCTAAGGAGCTTTCAAAGTCGACACAGAACCCTCATTTTACACTTTCTATTCGCAAACGCGTCCGATTCGTTCTGAAAAAAAGTCATACAAACAATACAGGCATTTTCAGGGTTTTGTCTGTTACAAAGAAAGCAAATCCCTTGGTTTGGTGAGTCCTTCGTCGATGTCTCTTGGATGTACCGTGAACCCCAAAAAACTGCAGATATTAAAAAAACAAAAAATAAGAATAAGATATTAGAGGAAGATTTAGGCGAGAAATGTCATGAGACAGAGAGACCGCACTCGTATTTCGACGTCACTGAAAAAGAAGTTTCTGGTGCGGAAGAGGAGGAAAAACATTGCGAATGTGTAAATATGGAAGAAGATGATTTAGTGCAGAGTTCATGTGTTTTGTTCTTTATAGTTACTTTTTAAATGTTTAAAACATGTTAAGTATTTCTCATTTTTATTTAAGAGCAAACAGTGCTTAATTTATGTCAATGTTTAATGCAATTTTTTGTTTTTTACATTTCTCAATTAATACACGTTTCGATTTGATTGTTTAGTAATCTTTTTGTTCGAACCCTTCCGCTCTTTCCGTAGTTGTTTGTTCGTTTTATGTTAACTGCCCCTAGGGTCATTCTTAAAACAAAAGTGCAGAAGGCACGGATTGTTAAGTATTTGTAAAAAAAAATGCAGTAAAAACTAACCCAAGAAGTACGTGGATACGCTTCGTTTCAGCTTCAGAAGCGCATAAATCGTGTAGTTTGTATCAAATCCGGCTAAGTCAAGTTTTTAATCCATATTTACAACGTAACTATTTTGACTTTTGCCATGTTTTCGTTACCGAATGTAATTTTTCTGACATAAAAGAGAGTAGGCAAAAAATTTCACAAGTGGGGAATTTTGATAATATGCTTTCCAGATTTTTGCCTCTCCTGAGAAAAGAAATCTAAAGTGGACTTGGCCGTCTTTCATATTAAGCTCCCCAAATGTCATGTAAAATGACTCATTCCATAATATTTCGATAAAACAAACGTTCAGATGATCAATAGGACATACCAGTAACTAAGTAACTCGTCACGTGGATTCGATCTTGGTGTGCCTCACCTTTCTCTCGTAACGCTAGCACACTGCGCGCTATGCTATATGAGCAGGCATATGTATAGATGGATCATGGAAATAATTAGAGTCTCCGTTAGGCGAGCGCTTGTGCACTAAATGGCGCCTTAGCACTTAGTTGGTGTAATTCGCAACAGCCACCAGGGGACACGCCTTCCGACTAATGTGAGTTGCAAGTGACGGGACGACACAGCGGAGTAGAGGCGAGAACACGGAAAGGAGGAGGAGGAAGAGCAACTGGGATTCCCCGCGGATTAACAAGCACGCGGGAGCGGCGCTGGTGGCGCCGGCTGGCGGCGTGATCAGCAATTTTACGCCAAATTGCCCTCAATTCCGCCTCCGGCCCCGGAGACGCCCGAGCGTCTGATAATTGAGGAAACTTTTAATCTGTTGCATATGAACGACGTCGCAAGCTTCCACGGAATTCGCCACGGTCTTTAACTGGCGGTGCTTCAGAATTGCAGCTGCTGACAAAACGTGTAGAATCACCTCGTTACAGTAGTTATTTCTTTGACTAATCGCTGAGTTTTACTGTGTAAAATCTGACCGTATTTAAACAGTAATAGGTAAAAAAAACAATACTGGATTCCGTTAAAACATAAAAAACTAGAACAACAAAGGAAATGTTCCCTTCAAAATGACTGAATATCGCATCCATACAAGGCAATCAATAAATGTCTATACAAATAATTTTTAGTGTGCTGTTTACTGTCAAGTTATCAGCAATTTTTACATCGCCTGATGGATGAAAGCCTCCACTGCTCTCTCTGCACGGTATAGACTTTAGTTACACGCACTTGAATTTTCTGTAACGTCATCTATGTGGTCTACCCACCTCCTATTAGTTCCCCGTCTCGGTCTTTTTCTTCTATTCTCCAGGGAACTTCCTTGATCCATCTATCATTGACTGGTTAGGCTATATCTTTGCCCACCATTATTTCATTTTCACTGCGAACATAATAATTACGTCACTCCAGTCAGTTCCACGCTCTATTTCGTTACTTCTCCTGGTTCTTCCCTGCATCTGTCATTACTCACTAAGCCACCCCTCAATTAGTCTTGCTGTAAAAGTGCCTGTATCACTGCCTTAGGTCAAAACTTATGATACACCTTGATTGTAAACTTTCTTTTCCGACACGTCGGAAGATTAGCTCCAGAAACTAATTTCACTTATCAAAAGTGTTTTGGCTATTATAATTCTTCTGAACTTTTACTGTCTATCAGTTCACTGCTACAGCTGCCTTAAACATAAAAACACATCCACTGATTCTGTGACTGTACTGTTAACCTGTACTATTTTATTTTCATTAGGATTATACGTTACTTTTATCTTGTCGTAGAATACGCTGCCTGACAGAGAAGGGAAGCATCCGGAAAGGGAGGAAAGAAATTAAACAACGCGGGGTGAGAGGTTGTGTGACTTTATTTCGATTATAATAGCGAATGATTCACAAAGAATTTGTCAGTATGAGCTCATTCATTAGTATGATGTCGCACCCACTCTGGCATGGATGCGTGCACTGATTAGGTAGGGAAAGATGCCATAACGCCGTTGTATTCTCTCCTGAGGCGAGATGGACCAAAACTGTGAGAGCTCTTCCTTGATATCCTGTGTATTAGCACTGGGACAGAGGTAGCGTCTGAGCTGATCCAACACACATTCCGTCAGAGACAGATGGAGGAATCTTGCTGGCCATGGAGAAACCTGATCTTCAAGCACACAGTTCACTGATACAAGTTATACATTTGGACGAGCATTGTCCTATTACAAATGGCATAACGATATCGTCACATGAGTGGTAACGCATGCAGATGCAGGATGTGCATGACGTTCCGTTATGCTGTCAGAGATAGCTCAGTCACTATCAAATGTGACTGAAGTCACATCTGATGGTTTGCCACACCGTGATGAGAGCAATAACACCGCTGCGCCTCTCCAAAGCGTTAAAAGCGTGGGACCACTCAGGTCGCCACGTACAGGCTGACGAAGGTGAGTCGGAGAAGTGCAGAAGCGCAGTTCATTGCTGCAAGCAATGCAATACCATTTATCAGCAGTCAATGCTTGTCGATCGCGCTATCACTTCAAACACGGCCGTTCGTGTTGTGGGTTCCGGAGCCTACCCACCGGACAGTAATTCCCTAGTCCAGCTACCGCTAGTCTGTGACTAAAGTTGTGGGTAACACAGAATGTTCCAGGGTGTCCACTATTTGTTCTTGTATGGCAGGTACAGATGCGAAGGCATTACGAAGTGCTTTGTGCACAATACGGCGATCCTCACTTGTGGTGGTGACGTAGTCGACCGGAACCTTCACGATGGGGATGTCTGCCCCCATGTTTCCATGAAGTCCAACGCTGAGCAAATGTTACATCCGAATGCCCTGCAAATCTAAATATTGCACAATTCAACCAGCCAGCTAAATAGAGACCCACAGAGGCTCCTTTCAAGTTCTATCAGATGCTGCTAACAATAGTATGCGCCATCTCCCTGTTCTCTGCAGCGATCATTCGACATCAGATGCTGTTCACGCCACTTTTATACCATACCAAGTCTGATAACAACGCCTAACACCAAAAACACAAATTCACAAATAATTTACATAAATTTACGTAGCCACCGAAGGTGCATATGTGTACACTGACATCCGACCATGTCTTCTGGGTGCTTCATTTTTTTCTTTTTCTTGGTGTTGAAACGTCCCCTTTCATCAATTATTCATGACTGTGCTTAAACTGACACACAATATTTTTTTAGCGCAACGCAATCTGACTTTCAGATATCCCTACAAAGGAATGGCCCTGACTAACATTAACCTGTACCTTTCACAAATCACTTACCTCACAAAAATCTTCGTTACTCAAGCTACTGCAATACAGCGAGCGCCACTACTGCCAGCTAAATAAAAGATTCAAACTACAGAGGGCACTAACTACTGATAGGCATAGTTAGCAATTGAAAGATGTTAATCGAGAACAAACAATGTATTTACCTTAACATCATAATATATATAGTAGTTCATGACATCCAGTCTTACAAATTTCAAAACTCCGCCATCTCTCTCCCCACATCCACCACTGCTGGCGGCTCACCTCCAACTGCGCAACGCTACGCGCTGTTCACATCCAGCTGCCGCTGCCCAACACTACAATGGCAGACAACAATGCAAACTAGCCACAGACTGCACACAGCACAGCCAGTGATTTTCATACAGAACGCTATGTAACGTTGCCAATAAGAAAACATAAACAGCCTACTTACAGTGTATGTCTGCATGTGATTACGCTCTTTGACTGTTAATCAAGCAACAGCTTCGCACGTGGCGCCACAGAGGGGTTGTGCAGCGAGTTTCGAGCCTTTTACAGATGTACTGGGATCGCTTTGTGGAATCTTGGACTGGTTTTCAAGAGGCGATGTTCCAGCTGTCAAATGGTACACCATCTCCACTCCGAATGGACAAGATGAGTCAGCGCCGTCGTAGCAGAGCATGGCCGAGTGCACGACGTCGGCGTCAGGGTCTGCATTAGCCTGTGGATAGGAGGCGAAGTGGACAGCTGTACATCTGGCGAAGGAATTTCCGCGACGCAGGCTCCGGCCAGAGCAAGACTGGTGCTCCAGAGGCCTCTTGGGACAGTCGCTGTTCAACCGAAAGAACTGAGCTTGATCAGCACGTTTCAAAACATTGCCTGTTGGCGTGAGCTTTCACAGCAAAGCTGACTTATACATATTATCCAATTTGTTCAGTGTTATTTTCTGAATCTTCTTCCCTAGTGAGTTACTGTCAGTTTCTACTTGGTGTTTGTTACTGTTTCCGACGGACTTGAAAAGAGTGGGTTACGTATGGTTTCATTTTAAACGGTTTCACCGTTAATTTGTTCTTGTGATTGTGGGTCGGAATTAAAAGTTTGGTCCGAAGGTTTAATTGTTCATCTATTAGTCTATGTCCTGTGGGTGGATCACGAGAATAGTTTTGCGCGGTTCAGCTGGTTTACTCTTGCTTAGTGACAAATTTTCAGTTTCTCACATGGGGAGACTCACATTCAGAGAGTTACGGACACATCCCCAAAAGGTTGTATGGAGAGGAGGTAAGCAAAGCAGCCGGCCGCGGTGACCGAGCGGCTCTAGGCGCTTCAGTTAGGAACCACGCTGCTGCTACGGTCGCAGGTTCGAATCCTGCCTCGGGCATGGTTCTGTGTGATGTTCTTAGGTTAGTTGGGTTTAATTAGTTCTAAGTCTAGGGGACTGGTGACCCCAGATGTTAAGTCCCAAAGTGCTTAGAGCCATTTCAACCATTTTTTAAGCAAAGCAGTCAGATTGGCACGATGTAAGATCTTTCAGGAAGCAGTAGATGCAGCTGTTGGCTTCTTGAAAACATTAAGGCGGCCAAATGATATGCGAAGGCAAAGCGTCGTAAATTCAACACAGATGTAGAATTTACAGATGTGAGAAGCCTGGTCACAAGAGAAAGACTGTAAACAGAAACGTATCTACTACAATTGCGGGATAGAGGGTCACGTATCGAGAGATTTAAGGAAAACAGCAGAAAACTTGATTGGATGTCGAATTTTTTTCGGTTTATGGTCTAACAAGTGGATATTATTCTCTATAAATTTGGATTAATGCCCCAATTATCTTTTAGCATCTGATGGATCCAATTTTGCGCGGGCTCACACTAACGCAAGTTCCTGTATACATCGACGATATAATAGTTTTCAGAGAAAACATGAAGCAGCAAACTGATTGAGTTGAAGCAGCTTTCGGGTGTACAAGAACTGCAAATCTCTCTTTATCAACAGATAAACGTCATGTTGCAGAAAGTCAGGTAGCTACCTTGGACATATTATAAACAGTGAAGGTGTGCGCCATCATCAAAAGTTAACTGAAGCTGTCAAGAGTTTTCCCGGACCACGGAACTGCAGTCACTCTTGGGATAAGCAATCTTGTACAGACGTTTCTTGACCGATTATACACGTATAACCTGTCAAATGATGCAGCTACTTAAAAAGGGAACAACATTTAACTCGTCAACAGAAAGGAAAAAGGCGATCGAAGAACATAAACCGGCTCCAACCACACCACCAATGTTAGCCTATCCAGATTTCAGTAAGCCCTTCACTCAGCTGATTCAAATTTTGCTGCTGGCGCTATTTTGTCTGAAGAAATTTCCGGCCATGAACACACGATATCATTTGCTTCCAGACAAATAAACAACGCAGAATGTAGTTGTACTATCACAGGAAAGTAGCTTGGTCCTTTGGTTTCTGGTATAGTAACAGGCGTTTCTTGACAGGAAGACAATTTACAGTGATTACAGATCATGTCACAGTGAAACGGTTATTGAGCATAAAGGGCCCAAATTCCAGACAAATAAGGTGGGCGTTAAGACTTAGTTCTTGTTTAAGGTTATTCACCGACCTGGTAAGCAACGTGAGATGCTGACGCGATGAGCCAAAAGGGTCGTGTTTCCATTATAATACGTCTCGAAGAATAGTTAATAGCAGCCCAAGAGGTGCATCCACAAAGAAAAATATGGAAAAATGATCAACGTTTTATCCAAACAGAGTTCTTTACAAAATCAGTAGTAAAGAAAACCATCTAGTTATTCCAGAAATCATGCTGGAACGACATGATTCTTTATTACGAAATTAGAATTATATATTAATAACTTCAGCTGCTGACGGGCTTTGATATATATCAACGGGGACAGGTGAAAGTGTGTGCCCCGACCGGGACTCGAACCCGGGATCTCCTGCTTACATGGCAGACGCTCTATCCATCTGAGCGACCGAGCGCAGAGAGGATAGTGAGACTGCAGGGACTATCCCACGCACGCCTCCCGCGAGACCCACAGTCTCACCTTACATGTCCACACACTACGAATGTAGTGTCCCTACTCATCACACTCATTACTCGTGGAAGACATTCTTACCAAGTCCCGTAAAAGTTCACAGAAGAGGAAGGTCATGGCCGGTATTGCCAGAACTATATACTTATATGGATATGGTGTCTGTTCTTTCGGACTTGTCCGTAACAGATGGAATAATTTGGAAAAAACAAAAAACCGTTACAGGAACTGCCAAAGACTAGTGAACCATTTGACCCAGTAGGATTGTGTGTTGCTGAGCTGTTACTAAAGGCAGGAATAAATACGAATTGAGCATGATGGATTATTTCTCCAGATATTTTTCATGATACCAATCCTTTACCAGAGTGCTAAGGCAGTAGCTACTTTTTTTTTTTTTTAACTCATTCGATTCTGAAGTGGACTCGCATTCGGGAGGGCGACGGTTCAATCCCGCGTCCGGCCATCCTGATTTAGGTTTTCCGTGATTTCCCTAGATCGCTTCAGGCAAAAGCCGGGATGGTTCCTTCGAAAGGGCACGGCCGATTTCTTTCCCCATCCTTCCCTAATCCGAGCTTGTGCTCCGTATCTATATGACCTCGTTGTCCACGGGACGCTAAACACTAATCTCCTCCTTCCGGATTCTGAAGTTTGAATCAGCATTAAGTAACGAATTCTATGAATGAATTATTTAAACAGGCTTGTAAGCTGATGCAAATAACGCAGCTAAGAAAGAGCCAACACACCTGAAGGAAATTGCTGAATCGAGCGAGTCCACAGAACAATCATTAAGACTGTTAGCCACTAACTTAGCAGCAAGTATGTGTAAACCCCCATGGTGTCTGCAACATACAGCGTGTGTATATGTGGTTGCCTAATGTCATCTCCGCAATGGGATTCTCACGCTTAGAAATGATTAAGATGACTCTGTCATTGACGACCGTGCTACGGATTTCCATAAAACGAAGTATCACGTTATGGTTTAACTTTAGTTTAGCACATCAAACCAACAATTCCTATACGGAGTTACTGGAACGAATCACAACGTGGGTACCGTAAATTACACTACTGGCCATTAAAATTGCTACACCAATAAGAAATGCAGATGATAAACGGGTATTCATTCGACAAATATATTATACTAGAATTGATTTTCACGCAATTTCGGTGCATAGATCCTAAGAAATCAGTACCCAGAAAAACCACCTCTGGCAGTAATAACGGCCGTGATACGCCTGGGCATTGAGCCAAACAGAGCTTGGATGGCGTGTACAGGTACAGCTGCCCATGCAGCTTCAACACGATACCACAGTTCATCAAGAGTAATGACTGGCGTATTGTGACGAGCCAGTTGCTCGGCCACCATTGAGCAGACGTTTTCAATTGGTGAGAGATCTTGAGAATGTGCTGACCAGGGCAGCAGTCGAACATTTTCTGTATCCAGAAAGGCCCGTACAGGACCTGCAACATGCGGTCCTGCATTACCCTGCTGAAATGTAGGGTTTCGCAGGGATCGAATGAAGGGTAGAGCCACGGGTCGTAACACATCTGAAATGTAACGTCCACTGTTCAAAGTGCCGTCAATGCGAACAAGAGGTGACCGAGACGTGTAACCAATGGTACCCCATACCACCACGCCGCGTGATACTGCAGTATGGCGATGACGAATACACGCTTTTAATGTGCGTTCACCGCGATGTCGCCAGACACGGATGCGACCATCATGATGCTGTAAACAGAAGCTGGATTCATCCGAAAAAATGACGTTTTGTCATTCGTGCACCCAGGTCCGTCGTTGAGTACACCATCGCAGGCGCTCCTGTCTGTGACGCAGCGTCAACGGTAACCGCAGCCATGGTCTCCGAGCTGGTAGTTCATGCTGGTGCAAACGTCGTCGAACTGTTCGTGCAGATGATTGTTGTCTTGCAAACGTCCCCATCTGTTGACTCAGGGATCGAGACGTGGCTGTACGAATCGTTACAACTAAGTGGATAAGATGCCTCTCATCTCGACTGCTAGTGATACGAGGCCATTGGGATCCAACACGGCGTTCCGTATTACCCTCCTGAACTCACCGATTCCATATTCTGCTAACAGTCATTGGATCTCGACCAACGCGAGCAGTAATGTCGTGATACGATAAACCGCAATCACGATAGGCTACAATCCGACCTTTATCAAAGTCGGAAACTTGATGGTACGCATTTCTCCTCCTTACACGAGGCATCACAAAAACGTTTCATCAGGCAACGCCGGTCAAGTGCTGTTTGTGTATGAGAAGTGGGTTGGAAACTTTCCTCATGTCAGCACGTTGTATGTGTCGCCACCGGCGCCAAACTTGTGTGAATGCTCTGAAAAACTAATCATCTGCATATCACAGCATCTTCTTCCTGTCGGTTAAATTTCGCGTCTGTAGCACGTCATCTTCGTGGTGTAGCAATTTTAATGACCAGTAGTGTATTTATTCTAAAAAGATCATAAAGTGCAAGAAATTGTATAAATGTGAAGCACACAGTGTCAGATTCTACCCTACATGTAATTTCGAGGTGCCAGAATTTGGGTTTGACTTTGTTTAGACAGCACCCGCCCCCTCTCCGTTATCAGCCGTACCCAAACTTAACTGTACTGATGTTCAGATGTGTGTGAATACCTAAGGAACCAAACTGCTTAGGTCATCGGTCCCTAGACTTACACACTACTGAAACTAACTTAAACTAACTTATGCTAAGAACAACACACACAGCCGTGCGCGAGGGAGAACTCTAACCTCCGGCGGGAGAGGTCGCGCAGTCCGTGACGTGACGCCTCAAACCGGGCGAATATGCGCGCGGCTGATACTGATTAGCAGTGAGAAATAGAAGACCTTCACCCTGACTAACACTTTCAGAAGACCCTCAGAGGGTAAGCAAATGGCGTTTTTCCCTATCCGCTGAACCAAAGAGTGCATATCACCTACTGAAGTATGGACTGCAGTTGTTCTGCACCAAAGTTCTGCTCACTGGGGCATTGGCCACTGTGCGAATGACGTATGTAGCGCACCTGCAGATCTCTGCCTAGACAGAGGACGCAATATGGCGTCCACAAACTCGTAAGGCTGAAATGACCTCGGTACAAGACACAACATTGTGTATTTTGTATTGTGTATTGAACTGGGGACCTAGAAACGACAGAGAGGCTTTGTCCAGCAGTAGACCTCAGTGGTTCAAAACCCCGCAACACTGCACAATAGTCCACCCACCCCATCGCCGCCCCACACCGAACCCAGGGTTATTGTGCGGTTCGGTCCCCAGTGGAACATCCCCTCTCCCCCCTCCACCCTCCCCCCTCCCCCGGGGAACGTCTCATACCAGACGAGTGTACCCCAAATTTTTGCGTGGTAGTGTAAGTATGGTGTACGCGTAAGTGGAGACGGTGTTTGCGCAGCAATGGCCGAACAGTACAAGTGAGGTGGAATAAGGGGAATCAGTCCGCATTCGCCGAGGTAGATGGAAAACCGCCTTAAAAACCATCCACAGCCTGGCCGGCACACCGAAGCTCGACACTAAACCACCGGCGGATTCGTGCCGGGAACCGGCATGCCTTCCCGATCGGACAGCGGCGCGTTGGACCGCGCGGCTATTCGGGTGGGCAGGCACAACAATAGCCAAGACTTTTGTTTGCTCCCTAGCCAGGTATTCTCTTCAAAGAAGCACTTCAGTATGTGCCACGCTCCATAGAGAGCTAAAAAATCGTCACTCGAGGAAACAGAATAACTACTCTGTCACAGACAACTAACTTCACCCACTTATCTGTGCCGAAAGCAACACTTCTCAAAGTCTAACGGCCAGTTTCTCCACTGTGAATCCCACCAGCCAAGTTTCTAGGTCTATCCCCAGAGGAACCTGCCTTTGATCGATCACTGCAGGGAAGTGCCCTCGATCTATCCCTGGTGGAAAGTGTCTTTATTCAATCCCCACGTCATATCCTGCGCCCTCCTGGACACAGGACATCGACATTTCTGTTCAGGCGACGAATCCCAACAGTCGTTAAAAAACTGCCAATAAAAAAGATATCTCTGATTTTCGATGGGAAGCATGGCCCGATGCTTTCCATGAGAAGACTTTTCAGAAGTCAACTTGAGACCGTCGCTTTCGACCCTATGCATTCCTTTACACTAAAAGGATGTCTTGTTTCGCCCCCAACACTTTTTCTAGGTACGTTATGTTGATTTTTTTCTGTCCCATCAGAGAAAAATCTCTCACTCACTTGTCCATGCTACAAGGCTTCTGGGGCCTCCAGAATTGTAAATCGCACCTTACACGCTCTGCTCTTGCCCAGGGCAATAAACTTTCACCCCTGCAGAACATGACAAGTCTCTTTACAGCCCCTCTTTAGCCGACAGTAACCTCCGAGAAACGTATGGCCCACTTCGCCCTTTTTGTCAGTACTGAGCTACGGTTAACTCCCAGACATGCAGTGCTACAGAAATTTTTAGTACTTGATGCTAGGCAGTATCATTGAGTGAAATTATTAATAGCCTGAATGTGCATAGTAAACAGTGATGTGATATAAATAAAAGTGCTAGGCAGTATCATTGAGTGAAATTATTAATACCTTGAATGTGCATAGTAAACAGTGATGTGATATAAATAAACATCTAAAAGGATGAAACTTCCTGGCAGATTAAAATTGTGTGCGGGACCGAGACTCGAACTCAGGACCTTTGCACACTTGGTAGAGCACTTGCCCGCGAAAGGCAAAGGTCCCGAGTTCGAGTCTCGGTCTGGCACACAGTTTCAATCTGCCAGGAAATTTCATATCAGCACACACTCCGCTGCAGAGTGAAAATCTCATTCTGGAAAAATCTTAAAAGGATATTAAATGTATGATGGCAAAATCTTGCTGCCTTACAAGTGATAACTAGGGTGGACACACATCAACAGGCCTAAGTCTGTATACTAAGGCTGTGTACTGGAGCAGGATGCATTTGAAAGTGATCCTCCTCTACACTGCCAGAAGAAAAAATTTGTCTCCCTATGAGAGGTTTCCAGTTCAATGAAGATCTACTGTTGCAACAGTGCATAGGGAATACGTGAAATGATTACATCTACAGATCAATAGCACAAGCGGTTCTGTAGTTCCCGGTATTGATCCATTGTGAAACACTCATACTAGTACGTGGTGTAGCCTGCACAGGTGGCAACACATGCTGGTTGACAAGTCGCATGAGTCACTTTCCGTCCCATCATAACACACATGCGCTCGATGGGAAACAAGTCCGAAGATCGTGCTAGCCAGAGAACTTGCTACACGTCTTGCGGTGTACATTGAGTTTCACAGGCAGTGTGAGGGCGAACGTGACCCTGTTGGATTAACACATTACCTTTCTTTCGCAAGAACAGCAAAAGAGCTGGTCTGAGAACATTCTGTACATACTGAGCGCTGATAAGCATCCCCTCCAGAAACACCAAAGGTGAACAATACCTGTAGATTATCGTACCACAGACCATTAAGGCCTTGAGTGTGCAGTCAGAATCTCCTTTCATCGCTGAAGACCACAGAGCGCCATTATATTTTCCAAGTGATCTTTTGACGGCGCCAGCCCAGCCATGCACGTCGACGCTATGGAGTGAGTAACGTAGAAGTAAATATCCTCTGAGTAGTGAAGCAACTTTAATCTCTTAATAGAAGCAAGTCTTCTGGTCCAGACTGTATATGAAAAAAATGGCTCTGAGCACTATGGGACTTAACTTCTGAGGTCATCAGTCCCCTAGAACTTAGAACTACGTAAACATAACTAACCTAAGGACATCACACACATCCATGTCCGAGGGAGGATTCGAACCTGCGACCGTAGCGGTAGCGCGGCTCCAGACTGAAGCGCCGAGAACCACTCGGTCACACTGGCCGGCGACTTTATACCAATTAGGTTCCTTTCGGAGTATGCTGACGCATTAGCTCCATACTTAACGATCATATACAACCGTTCGCTCGACGAAAGATCCGTACCCAAAGACTGGAAAGTTGCACAGGTCACACCAATATTCAAGAAAGGTAGTAGAAGTAATCCACTAAATTACAGTCCCACATCGTTAACGTCGATATGCAGCAGTAGTTTAGAACATATATTGTGTTCGAAGATTATGAATTACCTCGAGGGAAACGGTCTATTGACACACAGTCAACATGAGTTTAGAAAACATCGTTCCTGTGAAACACAACTAGCTCTTTATTCACATGAAGTGCTGAGTGCTATTGACAAGGGATTTCAGATCGATTCCGTATTCGTGGATTTCCGGAAGGCTTTTGACACTGTACCACACAAGCGGCTCGTAGGAAAATTGTGTGCTTATGGAATATCGTCTCAGTTATGTGACTGGATTTGCGATTTTCTGTCAGAGAGGTCACAGATCGTAGTAATTGACGGAAAGTCATCGAGTAAAACAGAAGTGATTTCAGGCGTTCCCCAAGGTAGTGTTGTAGGCCCTTTTCTGTTCCTTATCTATATAAACGATTTGCGAGACAATTTGAGCAGCCGTCTTCGGTTGTTTGCAGATGACGCTGTCGTTTATCGACTAATAAAGTTATCAGAAGATCAAAACAAACTGCAAAACGATTTAGAAAAGATATCTGAATGGTGCGGAAAGTGGCAGTTGACCCTAAATAAAAAGTGTGAGGTCATTCACATGAGTGCTAAAAGGAACTCGTTAAACTTCGGTTACACGATAAAACAGTCTAATCTAAAAGCCGTAAATTCAACTAAATACCTAGGTATTACAACTACGAATAACTTAAATAGCAAAGAACACATAGAAAATGTTGTGGGGAAGGCTAACCAAAGACTGCGTTTTACTGGCAGGACACTTAGAAAATGTAACAGACCTACTAAGGAGACCGCCTACGCTACGCTTGTCCGTCCTCTTTTAGAATACTGCAGGGCGGTGTGCGATCCTTAACAGATAGGACTGACGGAGTACATCGAAAAAGCTCAAAGAATGGCAGAACGTTTTGTATTATCGCGAAATATGGGAGAGAGTGTCACTGCAATGATACAGGACTTGGGATGGACATCACTAAAATAATGGCGTTTTTCGTTGCGACGGAATATTCTCACGAAATTCCAATCACCAACTTTCTCCTCCGAATGCGAAAATATTTTGTTGACACCGACTTACAAAGAGAGAAACGATAAAACAAGGGAAATCAGAACTCGTACGGGAAGGTATAGGTGTCCATTCTTTCCGCGCGCTTTACGTGATTGGAATAATAGAGAATTGTGAAGGTGGTTCGACGAACCCTTTGCCAGGCACTTGAATGTGACTTGCAGAGTATCCATTTAGATGTGGATGTAGATGAGCGGAAGGCGGGCTAGAAGAGTATGTGCCCATTGTCCTACTGCTAATAACCTGTTTGCAATGGTTCTTGTTGACATGTGTGGGCTAACGCGGCTTCTTATCTGTACTGTGGCAGCTGTACGCTCTGCCACTGCTGCCCTTACGACACGACGATCCTGGAGGGCGTCTGTGCTGGGTGGACATCCAGGAGCTCATCAAAGGGCGTGAGAATGTTCACGTGACCACTGGTACAAGTATCATTGCATAACTGACGCAGCACGTCCAACTTGGGTGCCAGTTCTCCGAAAGCACCATCCTACCACTCGGAAGTGGTAGGAATTCTATCCCTTTCAAACTTGCTCGTTGGCTATAGGAAGCATCAGTGCGTGTCTATGGCGTGGTTGCCTGCTTGATTGATACTGAGCTTGGGGGGGGGGGGGGGGGGGTTACGGGATTAAACGAAGGTTACCTGCTTCCTTCACACATTTGCACCACACTGAGCCTTCCGACTATCACATTCACTGCCAAAGGGTAGACACAGATGGCGCACTCGTACTTACGCCACTACACTATTTTTTGGCGGGCGACGTTAAAACCATTTCAGTTCAAAATGGTTCAAATGGCTCTGAGCACTATGTGACTTAACTTCTGAGGTCATCAGCCACCTAGAACTTAGAAATAATTAAACTAATGTCCTTAGGTTAGCCTAAGGACATCACACACATCCATGCCCGAGGCAGGATTCGAACCTGTGACCGTAGCGGTCACGCGGTTCCAGACTGAAGCGCGTAGAACCACACGGCCACATCGGCCGGCAACCATTTCAGTACATCTATTATCCTCAGGTGGCATATGAAAATCTACGTCGTCTTTCCGTGTGTAGTAATTTGTTTCTCCGGCAGTGTTGTAGCTGAGCACTAATTGCTTATTAATAGTGTGTTTGACAGAATTTGGCTCTGAGCACTATGGGATTTAACTTCTGCGGTCATCAGTCCCCTAGAACTTAGAACTAATTAAACCTAACTAACCTGAGGATATCACACTCATCCATGCCCGAGGCAAGATTCGAACCTACGACCGTAGCGGTCGCGCGGTTCCAGATTGTAGCGCCTAGAACCGCTCGGCCACCCCGGCCAGCGACAGCATTTATTCAGCCCTGAGTGCCAAATTATCTGAAGTTCTGAGGATTTTCTTTTTTTTTATTACCTCTAATTTCGGTCATAGAGAGAAACCTAAGTAGCGTTTTTTAATTGTTGAACTTCAAAACGACCGATCGAGGGACTACACTTCGCTAAATTCTTTCTCTTACAGGACACAGAACCCTAATGAGTATAGAACATGGGGGCATATGCTGACGTGCACTTCGACGAGAATTCAACAACGAAGTAACTGCATTTACGTCTCTTATTCGTTATGTTTAATCTGCCAAATGATATAATCAATCTCAAAGGGTTAATGCAATGAATCACATAGATTTAAGATTTGAGAGAATTAGTTAAACACTGACATTATTTGTGAAAAGGGAGGGAAAATCAGAGATGAACTAAGAAAGTGAAACAGTTCAGTGGCTTCAGACATTACAGCACACGATCTGGCAAATTAATTCCAAGGGAGTAACCGCGCAGCTCTGGCAGGTTAACAATGTAAAGGAAGGAAATGAACATTACTTGGTTAGGCTCGGCTCCCCAGATTAATACTGCCCGAGAGTAACTAACTAGAACTCCGTCCATATTCCTTCCAAATCGCGCTCGTTAAGCCTCATTGCGGAGACCTTACCTCGCTGACTCGCTGGCGTAGGTGTGCGGCCGCAACTCTGCACCTGTCGTTGACTCCGTTGACCAGTGACAGTATTCACGCCAAGTTTCACCGAGATTCTAAAACCGTGTTCCATCTCTATCAAAACCGGTTGCCGAATGGATACTACCTCAACACTCCTACTCTCCATCTAGCACAGGTGCAGTGCCTCCTCGCTTAGCCCTCGATCAATCAGTGAGCACATGCGATACGCAACTTCCAATAAAAAAAAATTCTGCTGTAAGATTTAGGCTCCCCACAACGTGTCGATGAGAGAATAACCAATCAGATTCTTTCCCATCCAAGGCATTAAGTGTGCCCAAAACTACCCCTCCAGCGACATGCCGGTGTGAAACTTTCTCGTCGACAAGAATTTAGCAAATACCAAGCATGTTATTTCCCTACATGATCGCCCGAGTGCGGCAAAGATGCTATAGGGTCCTGAAACGCCTGCCGTTCGCATTCCTCCGTAACGGGTCAGCCACTAACACAATTACACGGCGCCTTTTCGTTCGACCACCGCAACTGTAGCTGAAGTTAATCCCGTGTCTCTGTCCCTCAGTATTGTTTGCTCTTCCGTCTCTGAGAAGGGCTGGAATGTCAGTGCACCACCGTCTGTACGGAACAAAGACCCCCTGCAGTCTCCAACGCCCTTTGGCGGCCGCCCACACAGAGTCTGAATGCGACAGCGCAATCGCGAAGCGCATACATGGGTGGCGTCACATGACCTGCCTCCTACCGGACATAGGAACGCTTTCCAATTCGTACCGCACAACAGAGTCGAGAGAACCAAAACGCTGCCCCGAAAGCTACTCCTGCACACATATGCACTATATAATATTAACTACAAGAAAAAGTTATGGAGTGAAATTACTGTAGAAACAGTACCCCCGATCCTCGTAGTCATTCACTTATTGATCGTAACCAAAATTAAAGCTAATATTGGAACAAAATCGCATAAACGCGAATGTGACTAATGTCCCTGTGGAACTGAAGATGAGGGTGTGGCCAATTAGGCCGTCCCCTCACACATACACCCTTGGACCTAGCCCGATTGACCGCTGGAGTCAGCAACGAACACGTAAAAGAATTAGTATGCTAGCTATAGCAGGCACAGAAGGCAGTGAAACGGTGGGACGAAACGACGCGACCGCCAAGCAGTTGCGCCACAGTATCGGCTTGGAGACCTTGCCTACCTGAGCACTAGCCTTAAAGGAGAACCCGGGCAAAATGTTTAAGAAGTTTTGGAAAGGACCACACTCGATCTCGGAGGTGTTGTCGCTAGTCACTCTTAAGCTCAAACTGCTTTACGTTCGGTTGTCGGTTATGTCAGTCGTATAAAGCCACTTCTGGGTAGACTTCCCATAGTTTAGCAAGGCGAAGACGAGAACCAACCGAGGTGCAGCACTATCTGTGCCTAAATCCAGGAAATGAGCAGCGAGAGTTCGACCCTAAGGTCGAGGCGTCGTTATACACCGAATAGTTGTCCCACACACCCACAGGCTTCGTAGATGTGTTTAGTGTAAGCGAGTGCAAGGCGTATTTTTCGGCTGTCTGCATATGTGAATGTGTGGTGCAAATATAAATTGCTGCTATTATGTAGAGTGCGTAAGTGTAACTAAAACTTATTCCACAGGTTACCAAAAGAGACGCATTTGTGTTACGTTCATTGTTTAACTCTGTCTACAATGAATTTACCATGTTACTGTAATTCTAAATTTTGCTGTGACAATGTAATTCATTGATGCTGTAACAACTAATACAGAAAACAGATGTGTTATTTGAACCACGATCAGACATGGTAGTTTCCACAAGTTATGTTAACACTGTCGTTAAATATAATTTGAGTGAGATTCAACAACTGTTCAGTTCTGTTAACATCCCGCTTCCTTTGGTATGATGTATGATACCACATGTTTTTATTTTTATTTCGTCGTGCGTTGACGCTGGTAAGTTGGGTAGTTGATATCGTACCCTATAGGTTAAAAATGGTTCAAATGGCTCTGAGCACTATGGGACTTAACAGCTGAGGTCATCAGTCGCCTAGAACTTAAACCTAACTAAGGACATCACACACATCCATGCCCGAGGCAGGATTCGAACCTGCGACCGTAGCGGTCGCGTGGTTCCAGACTGAAGCGCCTAGAACCGCTCGGACACTTCGGCCGGCTCCTATAGGTTAATCACTTGCCGTCTGTCACTTGTTCCACACTCTCATCGATCCCAGCAGGTGGCAGCCGGGTTTGTAGTAGTGGATTTTGTACTGCAACGGCATGTGAAACAATAAAAGTAAATTAAACAGCTTTATCAATTGTTATTACCTCGGATATTTTTATCCTTTGCTTTTAAAATAACTTCGAACTAACAAAAGGCAATGTACAGTGCTTGAAAGTGATATTACTATTATTAGTATTCTGCATGGTATCCCCCATGATACCCCGGGACTCTATTACTACAATTTCATTTGTTAGCCATATCAGTTTCTGGGTGCACACTGAACTACTTACGCCTAAATATCATGTCCTTGACATTAAAATTTTAAAAGCATGTGTTTTCTTGCGGTGACAAAATGTGTAATTGTGGTTATTGTTCATACTCTAATTGCCTGCAAGCTTCTCTGAAAATGAAATTCTGTAGCTGTTAGACAGACCCAAATATCTCGGGTGCAGAACGCTCTGAAGATGAAGACGATGCTGATTCAACTGTTCCAGGCTGCAATTCCCCCAGTGATCAGATAAAATGGACAGTAAGAGCAATACATCATTTTGTGGACTTCGCCATAGCCGTTGCATGGTTAGAATAGAGACAGAATGTTGTCGAAAATAAATAGGTAAGAAAAGATGTAATGCAGTATTACCTATTTAAACTTGATATTAAACAAAATTTGATATACTACAAAAGGCCTGCTGAACTAAGTGAGAGCAACTCAGAAGAGGATGATGGACAGCAAGAGTCCAGACATCCACCATTTGAGTCTATGTCATCAGACGCTTTAAATGGTTCAAATGGCTCTGAGCACTATGGGACTTAACATCTATGGTCATCAGTCCCCTAGAGCTTAGAACTACTTAAACCTAACTAACCTAAGGACGGCACACAACACCCAGCCGTCACGAGGCAGAGAAAATCCCTGACCCCGCCGGGAATCGAACCCGGGAACCCGGGCGTGGGAAGCGAGAACGCTACCGCACGACCACGAGATGCGGGCAAGACGCTTTACAGTTACTAGAGATGAGAAATTTTCTCTAGAAATGCAGATCCAAATGTAGGCTCGCACGATGAAAGGGTCTCACCTTCATCTATTGCACGGAATGCAAGGTATTTTTATGCATCACAAGTAAACGCAACTTCCTCTTGAAATTTCACAGTATGTAATCGAAAAACTACGTTAGCTGAAGTTGAAGCTTAAATCTGGACATGACAGGTTTTTTTTCCTTTCATGTATGTTGTTTAATAATTGGGTCCCCAGGTATCAAATATGATACTACTTGTAAAATTTTATTAAACATAAAAATTAAAGAAACAAAAGTATTTTGCGCTAATTTATGCAAGTAGTAGCTCAGAAACAGACTTTCTTTTAAAAGGTGATTATATGTTCCTTCAGTGCGCAAGACGTTAAGAAGCAAATTAATCTAATTCCGTCCGTTAAGGATACCGATACAGTTTAGGAAATGGGAACAGCTGGACTGTAAAATGTAAACTTACACGGCCGGAATTATCACAATTAATAAAATGTTCTTGGCTATTAGGAAAGGATTTCACATTAAAACCCAACGTTTGTTCCCCTTCTCCGGAGGACATTTTCATGGGTGCTCGTAGCTTCTTTGAGTGACCGATTCACACCCTGGATTGCTAATGACTGAAGCAAAACTCCCTTTACTTGTGATCGCCGTAATCTAGAAACACACCCGTAAGATACAGGATCACATAAAACTGGCCAAGTGCACTCGAGAAACTGATAGATTATGTGTAGCTGTGGGGAGGTCTATTTTGGGGAGGTGTATGTAGGTACTAATACAAGGAGGACTGTCAAAATACTACTAGAAGAGCACAGGGGCAACTGTAGAAGGGGTAGACTCACGGGTCAGTTGTTGCGGAACATGCATTGCAGCCAGGAGACCATTAGATTCATTTCAATAGAGCTCAAGTGAAAGCAGTCACAAGCGGATACCACGAATTTCAATAGGAAGGAGGGCGTGATAGCAACAGCGGACGAAGACAATCGACTACGGCCAATTGCACTCGGGTAGTCAAAGCATGTGACGTCATGCCACTGCGTGCGAGCAGGTGTAAATTGAATTTTGCTGCAGTCAGTAGTGATCCAGGGTGTGAATCGGACACCCAAAGAAGCTACGATTCCCCTTGAAAACGTCCTCCGCAGACGAAACATTGGGTTTAAATCTGAAATGTATACGATCACGGCGTAACAGTCCGGAATATTTTATCATTTGTAAGAACTAGATTATCAGCAAAATACAGGTAAAGTCAACATTTACTAATTATGAACAAGAGAGTAACTGCTTCTTAAATCTTTTACCACATCATAGGCAATAGGCTGACATTAATGTCATGTTTCAAGTAAACAATTCTATACTGATAAGCAAGGAACAATGGTATTTTTTATCTCTGAATGAGCATAATCTGCATTTATGAAAAAGTAGTCATAAGTTAATTTACCCATTTACCCTGTCTCGGCAGTTTGCACATTGGTTCCTCAGCTGTAGAGAGCCCTCCTATACTATAAATAAATGCCTTAAGGCCCCTATTTTCACACTACAATTGTTTTCTGGACAAGGACACCAATTTAAAATTACAGTGGGTCTCATATTCTAGTTAATTTCTAATTAATCTCCTTGGAAGTTAAAGATATGAAGTATTTAATTTAAAAAATAATAGCTGTTAGGTTACATATAATTATATAAGATTATTTGGTATATGTTGTTATTAAGTGTACCTATAGTTACTGGAAAAGGCATCAGCTGTGAATGAACAAATAATGTGGAACAATGTACAGCGAACCTTTACTATGACACTTGAGTATGTTGCTCTAATAACGCTTGTGTGCAAACATACGTAATACGAGGGTTGTCCAGAAAGTAAGTTCCGATAGGTCGCGAAATGGAAATCACCGTGAAAAACAGACATGTTTTATTTCCAACAGTTAGGTACACCTTCCACCTACTTCTCTACATAGTCGCCGCTCCAGCTTCGAGTTTTATCGTAGTGTTGTATCAACTTTCCAATATCCTCGTCATATAAAGCAGCCGCCTGCGCTTTCGGCCAGTTATCTGCAC